>NW_027273859.1:5600000-6835000 GCF_046630095.1 Trachinotus anak | reverse complement strand
GTGGCTTCTTTGCTGCCCTTCTTGACACCAGGCCTTCCTCCAAAAGTCTTCACTTCACTGTGCGTGCAGATGCACTCACACCTGCCTGCTGCCATTCCTGAGCAAGCTCTGCACTGGTGGTGGCCCGATCCCACAGCTGAAGCAACTTTAGGAGACGGTCCTGGCGCTTGTTGGACTTTCTTGGGTGCCCTGGAGCCTGTTTGGCAACAATTGAACCTCCCTCCTTGAAGTTCTTGATAATCCGATAGATGGTTGACTGAGGTGCAATCTTACTAGCTGCTATAAACCTCCCTGTTAGGCCCTTTTTGTGCAATGCAATGATGACTGCACATGTTTCCTTGCAGGTAACCATGGTAACAGAAGAGGAACAATGATGTCAAGCACCATCCTCCTTTTAAAGTGTCCAGTCTGTTATTCTAACTCAGTCATGACAGATTGATCTCCAGCCTTGTCCTCATCAACACCCACACCTGTGTTAACGGAGGAATCATTGAAATGATGTTACCTGGTCCTTTTGTGGCAGGGCTGAAATGCAGTGGAAATGTTTTTTTGGGGATAAAGTTCATTTTCAAGGCAAAGAGGGACTTTGCAATTAATTGAGCTGTAGTATATGCAAATTGCCATTATAAAAACTGAAGCAGCAGACTTTGTGAAAATTAATATTTGTGTCATTCTCAAAACTTTTGGCCACGACTGTAGATTGTTTTCTTCCGTCCACATTCTCTATCTTTATGGTAGTATCCTCACAGTATCTTAACATTAATCATTGTTGTCGTATTGAAGGAGTTGCCTAATCAGTTACTTCTAAAGCAAATTTGTGTGTTAGTTTGAGAAGTTTTCTTGTCTTATGTAAAAGCAAAGTTTTAATACATTAAATCATACTCTGCCAGAACTTACAAATGTGCAAATATGTTGCACATTTGTGTTTGTACACAGATGCAAAATGTGCCCTATTTTACTGAAAAGCCCATTCTGAATGTGCAGATGAATGTGAAAAACACTTTACTCATATTTAGAGGCGACCTCAGCGAGTGGTTAAGGCACGCACCACATGGGCAGAAAAGCCCTGAGCAGCATGTCCCAGCCAGCATGTTACTACCCTGCTTTCTCACTCTCCCTGCATTTTCTGTCTCTCTTCAGTTCTGCTGTCAAATAACGGCAGGAAATGCCAAAAAAGACAAAACTCTGCACATACATCATCCTGCACAGTGAAAGTCAAACATCCATGTGAGGGAACAATAAGAAAAACACATTATTTAGTGCGGCAGCACTTTATTCATCTAGTATCTGAATAAACGGCAAATATTATTTAATGAAAAAAATGTCAGGTATAATCTACCTGTCTATCTTTTTTATGTGTGGCATTTTGGCATTTTGAATGTGATATCTCAAGATTTGACACAAACATTCACTTAGACTCAAGGATGAACTGATTAGAATTTGATGGTCAAAGGTCACTGTGAAGTCGCAAAACATCTTTTTGGCCATAACTCACAAATTCATAAGCTAATTATGATACAATTTAAACAAATGTCTAAAAGGATAAAATGATGGAAATGATGACATTTTATATCCACAAGGTCAAAGGTCAGCTTTACTGTGACATGATAATGTTGTATGAAAACACCCCACCAATTCTTCAACGCTGTAACTCAAAAAGGGAGACTGTGACCATATTTCCTACAATTTGGCTGGTTAGTGGAGGCGTACAACTGTGAGGCAGTAATTTTAGTTTTTACCTCGTTAATATATTCTTCCCCCATTTATGTTATTCACAACAATAGAATTTCAAACTATAGGAAATTCAATATAAAATCAATATAGTACAACTTACTGCTCTGTTATCACAATATAAACTCTTCATATTACTCTAGTGTATTATTAATTCCCAGCCTTGAACTTTCACATACAAGTTTTAGATTGTGTTTTGAAATTGTGCCTTGTGGTGGTTTAATCCAAAGATGTGACTTATTGAACTAGTCCTGGGATGTGTCATTTCATGTTGGAGGAGCAATCCCTCTCCTTCGGATGGGGTTTAGTTTAATTTAACAGCCCGCAACAGCTCATCGATAATTTGTCCCACAGCACAAAGAGATGAAATTGGCAGTGACAGCATATAGAAGCTGTTGTAGGTTATATCTTTATGAACAGACACCACACAAAAAGAAATGAAAATGGATTTCAACTGGAACACACTCTAGAGAAATGCATTTGTGTTGTGTTCAGGCAGCACATTGAGGGAATTTCAAAGTGTCTGATGACCTCTAAGTTAATCCTTACCAAGGGTGCCCTGATAGCTCAGGGGACTAAAGAACACAGTGAGGATCTGTGACTCAACACCACATATGTGAATCCACTTCGTAACCTTTGTCATGTGCCACCTGTTCTCTTTTGACCATCTTTCTTGTGTGTGTGTCTGTCTTATGTAGCTGTCCAATAAAGCAGAAACACAGTATTGTTTCTGGCCTCTTAGCCTTATACATATTGATTACAGAATGTATGCTTGCACATGGATTTATCTCTTTATCTTATGATCAAACAACAGCATTATTATTACCCATCACAGGCTCCAGCATGTATGGTGGGCCACGAATAGCCATATTACCATAGATTTACATTTCTGCATCTAACATATGGCTTTCATTGCTTGTCAAACATAATGTAATTACCACCTTTCTTTTGACTATTTGTGTATCTTGAGAGAACTCCCCAGAGAGCCCTGCAGACAGAACCATCACTGAGTTTTGTGCAACCACTGACACCACTGTAATTGTACAGTTTGATGAAACTGTAGCTCACAAATCATTATTGATGTAAGTTACTGGATTCAGTCACAGAGTTTGGAGGTAATGCAAGTGCATTGGATATACTGTGGTCAACTGTGACTATGACAGGACATTTATCTGTAACTAATCTTACTTTTAGTGTCTTTGGGAAAAATGAACAGTCTCATGACCTTATTTTCAGAGGGACATTGATGTATTTGATTAAGTTACAGTTAAGTGACAGTTTATCAAAAGGACAGGTGGATTTTATTGTCAAGGGCCATCGCACTTGGCATAAGTCAAGTAAGTCATCAGTTTAATTAATAATCATCAAACTACTGAAGTTGCAGTAAAGTTACTATAGCAGCAACTACTGCAGCAGTATAGGAAACACCTTTGGGGAATGTCCAAGTTAAAAGCAAATCTTAGTCCCTGGTGTTTTTCCCATTTGCTCCATGTTGTGTCTGTTTTAGACCAGTTCACAGAGTTACAGGTCACCCTGCCCTCCCTCTGACTCCATCCGCGTATTCACACACCTCCAGACACACATATGCACAAAGGCATACATACTCAGCAGCATCACTTCACAGCGCCCAGACAGATGGAAACCATTATTTGATTCTTAACTCGAAAGGAAATCATTTCATATCAGAAAAAGCTAATTACCAGTCGTCCAAATATTTAGGGAACCTCCTCCTCCACATTGGCTTCCTGCACGGAAACTCTAATTTTGGATTTAAACAAAGCTGGAAAAGGAAAATAAATGTGTGGCAGTGGGGAGACAGCCCTGTTGTTGACCTCTGTGACACGACAGGCAAGACAGAAGGGGCGATTATGGAAGTGTGTTCTTTGATTTCAGAGTAAGGCTCGCACACTGCACAGGATGCCATGTGTCAAACAAGGACCTGGGGCCTCAAAGAGGAGGAAGTGTCTTCTTTATGGCACTTTGTATTGTAACTGCAAATGCAACATTTGCCAGATGGCCAGTGACGGATAGGGAAGCAATCCAACACACGTCATTTCTTGTTCCTCTTGTGTTCTGAGTCAGGGCTGGACAGTCCATCTTATTTACTTCCTGCTATTAGATAAAGCATTATCTGTGTAATAAAGTCTATTATATGGACATTTGTAAAAGTCAATAATACATTGCGTAAATTAATCAAAGATGATTGACTATGTGATAATAGTAGTGATTAATGGGGTGATACTACAACAAGAGACCACTGGGTAGCTAACTTTTCTTTTGCTGAAAAAGGATTATAGAAATGTCTAAAACTCTCACTTGTGCTCTAAATTCTCAAAGACTGGATAACTCTTAACTTAGAGCCATGGCCTCAAGTAGTACGTGTAGAGGTGTAGCTATGGGACCAGTTATTTCCCTCTTTCTACCTTTGCAACATAGGAACATTTATTTTGTACCTAGTTGTTCCTCCCTGCCTCCCTCTCATCTATCTCCCACCTTTTGACCTATCCCATCTTTGATTATCCTGGAGAAAAATGGCTCCTTTGACTCCCAGGGAGCGTAAGAACAAAAAATGTCCTTGAGCTATTTGTCTTGCTGCTTTTTGTATCGCAGCACATCTGCACCAAGCACTATCAGCCAAAGCTTTCATTCCATTCCTCCCTCCTTCCCTTTATGCCATATCTCCTCCCACTGCAATGCATCAAAACAGCTGGGTGTCTGTTTGTGGTCCATTCATAATTGTGCTGGGGTAATTAAGAGCTTTCTGTAAAATGATAGCTTTGTCAGGCTTCTCAGATGTTACCTAACAAGGCAGCCTACAAAGGTGTCAGTGTAGCGCATTCATCATTGTCATCTGGGGCTAATTACCAGCCTATAAATCACTAATCCAACCTGGACCAGCCACAGCTGAAAGGAACTAGGCTTTGTTAAGGTGGATCAAAACCTCAATTCTTCCTGGTTGATTTCTCTTGGTTTAATGTTTTTTTTAAGATATTATCATTAATATAATAAACTGTTTTGGTAAATTCCATCATGATTGTGTTAAATGATTAGCAATTAACTAATAATCTAATTTACTTTATGCCTTGGTGAACTCTACTTTTTCCATTTTATTATACCGCAAAGTCATTTAAAACTAAAAGTGGTGAATGAGATAACGTTCTCTGCAGCAGACAGGGCTTAAAGTGTCCTCACCATGACTTTTACAATGATAGGAAGGTTAAGTTAGCACTGTGTTAGATTTATGCCACCTCTCAAGCATCCTTCATTTCCACTTACTTACCAGATCAAGCAATCCCCAGCTAGTCTATAAAATCCCACAGCTTACTTTTCTTTAATTAAATGCCACTCGTAATGCTCCCGGTGCCACCCGTATATCTACAGGCATAGCTGATGCTTTAAAAAGCAAAGAGCCACCTTTAATGTGGTGTGCCGTCTACAGCTCAGCTACACCAAGGGGACAGAGCAACAAGGCATCCATCTTAACAAGGTCACACCGTTTGATTTTTAATATAACGGTCAGTGCTCAGGCCCTGCGTCCTCCTTTGAAATATTAGTGCTCATTAATGATGTGGAAGCTGCCCCACCCCTCCCTCCCTCGCAAAAACCCATCAGCAATCATTCTGTACATGAGGGTGTGCAGAGTCAGATCTGTGCTTAGACCTGCTCCCACTCACTGCCAGGGGCTGGCCAAAAGCCTGCTTTATAGGCCAGCTTTATGGCATTCATTATACACACTTAACAGCCACTGTAATTCTCTCAGATGGGTTGGGGAAGTGAGGCGATTAGCTGTCGGGTCTAAACGTGGGTTGCCTGAGACTTTGACCTTTTGTTTTGGACATGAAAGATGTCTCTGCCTCATGCAGAGAAATTTCCTATCTGCTGTCTGGTCTCTTCTTAAGTATGTGTTTCTCCTCCATTTTAACACGTTTGCTTTAAAAGGTTGATGTCTAATCAGGAGGAAGTATGCTGAGATAAATCTTATTCAACATGATGTTGTGATTTGCATCTAGAAGGAGCTTGTGCATATACATTTTAGAACTCTGATCATAATCTTAAAGGCTTGTAAAAGAGTTATTGCATTCTTCTTTTCTGCCAAGAATCTATTCCATGGGGCTTCCATCACAAAAGCTGAGTTACAGTGACTGGAAGTTGTATTCACTTCCAATTGCTGCATCTCAGAGATGTAAAAATGAGGCATAGAGGGTCAGGGTTGGAAACATCTCACACTCCTACGCAAACAGCTTATTAGAGGCAAGCTTTTGTTGAGGGGTTTAACTTTTCTCTGCTTCTTGTGTTTTGCTTCCCACTCATTTAATGTTGTTGAGAAAGAAAATGGGACAAACATTAACAGCAGTGCTCCACAATAATCTACTACAGATTGCCTTTGTTGTTCAGATTCAGGGCTTCAAATCATCTTCAGTGGAAGCACTGAATCATGACCAACAACACTGATCAGTCAACACTGGATGTTCTGTTTTTCTCCCTCATTCTCTGCTGGTTTACTGCACAACTGCTGGGCTGAATCTTCCATGTGAAGCTCAGCTTATGTAAGCAGTACACCCATAACAAATTACACCAGCACCTTCTCTCAACATGACTTATCATGCTGTGTAGATGGAGATGCGAGACATTCTGTAAGTTATTGTACTTGGTGCACTTGGAGCTGACGGTATGTTTACACAACCCATATTCCCCTCTTCCTCCTCCTTGGCTTTATTCCCTAGGAGAGATTTCCAGGCAAAACGTAAGAACACATTTCTCTGAGCCTCCCTGTTTGGATGCACAAAATAACGGCTGCTGTCATGGGAAATTTAGGTTGTAAATCTGCGGACAGTGACCCCATAAAGTGTGCTTGACCTCCAGGATGAGGAGGGTGAATGGGCCACGCACCATTAAGTTCAGACACGTCACCCAGATTAGATTTCAATACTCAAAGTGTATGTAGTCAGAGGCAGTGGCACTGCCACACCAAAGCAATGACCTGCATCACCAACCAAAGAGATGTGGATGTCATAGTTGAGTGTAGTTCTTATTGTTTTAGACTCCTGGAAAAAGAACTCACAGCCGAGATCTACAGAACAAACTATAAGTGGGAATGAAAAGTGTGGGTGTCAAACAGAGGTGAATAACTGGTCAACAGTTTGTTTACATTTTATCAGTACTAGCAACACAGACGCTCACCACAGTGTTGATCTTATGTGAAGATTGGCTATCCGCTTTGTGACCAGATGTAGTGCAGTCAATGTAGAAACATACACAACTGTCTGTGGAAATTTACATTTTTGTTAAAGCAGCATACATCCAAATTAAGGGAGAAAAGTCTGGTGATTCTTTTAGCCTTAATTTCGTTTACATTTGTAAACAAAACCAGAGGAACTTTCAGAATTTAGTTTTTTTCTCTGACGTTGCGGTGGTTCGACGGGAAGAGTTTTAGCAGGCCTCACTCTGCCCTGACATTTCTTTTAAGACACCCACTTCAGGTCTCTTTTGTGGCTCCAGATGTTTTGTGTAGCAATTTATTTAGCTTGTAAACAGGCAGACAAAAAGCAGCAGGCATAATGATGGAGAGGGAGAACCACAGTGACATTGTTGCAGGTCCTCACAAAAGATAGCTGTATGCTTGATGTGATTTAGAGCTGAGGGTGGGGTGGGGGACTTTATCGCCTTTCAGAGGGAGGTTACCAAATTGAAATGCAAATCTTACCATTTTGGAATTCATTAGGGTTGACATGGCCCCTTGGAACAACAGCAACAAAAAAATGAACATGCATTGTGGAAGGGGGGTAGGAGGAGTTCTCATTTCTTGCAAATTCTTTTCCTGAAAGGGAATGGAAAGAAATGAGTCCGACCTTCTGACTTTGTTCATTTTATTGCAGTGCCGTCGTCCTCTAATTTTTCTTGTGAATGTTGATGTGGAAACAGCTATCATCAACAGGCTTGCTAGCTGCAAAGTTCCCATATGGAGCAGGTGGATTGTGACCAGCTGCACTAATGCTGCAGCATATGAGCACATCTGCCAAGGAGCCAAGTAACATGCTAAGCCCCCTAGATATGAGAAACGATGGAATTATGATGACACTATGATGTGTCATAATTATCTAATATGAATATTGTCTGCAGCAAACTTTGCCTCTGTGTTTGACTCCTTAGTACAACTCCACATTACAGTGAAAACTAAAGGAACTTTAGTTTTTGGAGAATGAAAAAGTTAAGCAGTTTGTGAGGAATCAGATTTCTTTGAGATGAATACTGTTATGGAAAGCTTTTATGCTTTCTCATTCTTTGACAGTTTCTATCACTCACTTATTCTGACATTCGCACAGCCTGTGCACAAGCGTCCAACACACATAAACACATACACACACACACGCATATCTTTCACTGACGTATGGCAAGTCCTGATCTGTATCTCCCACACACACTTCCCCAGAGAATTGATTAAAATCAGAGAGAGACGGGCCTTGAACATAGCTGCTTTTGTCTGAACAAACAAAGGCTGCCGGTAATTGGATTCACATTGAAAGAGGTATTTAAAACAGTCTGATAACTACCACAAGCTTTTGCATGGTATTTTGTGACCCAGTCACCATTATTGGTCTGGCCCTGCTCCAGCAGAGCACAGTTATGTCAAGCAGCTCCCTTTTAACCTTGGGGAACATTATTACGAGAAATCTGTCAGTCAGAATGGGTTCAGAGGTCTTTCACCTCCTTTTCCGCTACGGGTTCCTCCTTTCAGGGCACTTAAATGCACCATTAACTCACTCCAATTTGACAGATACAAGCAGTGGATTTGAAGTGCATTTTAGATAAAAGTTCACTTTCTGTGTTTGATGTTTGGTTAAATGTAACTTAAAGATAAAGAAGCCTTGCAGTATTCTGACATGACCTATGAGAGTTTAATCCAAGTAGGCCAAATACCACAAGTTACAGATAATTAAACCGATGAAAGGCTGATCAGAGGCAGTGAGACAAGAAATCAAAGAAACATGGCCAGACAAAGTGTGTCTGATTGTTTACATACCTGGGGCTGGGAGGGAAAGAGAGAGAGAGAGAGAGAGAGAGAGAGAGAGTGAGAGAGAGAAATGACTGCCATTTTATGTGTGGGTTTGAGGTGAACAAGACAAAGATCAACTCCAGATGGCTGCAGTCAGAGGGCTTGGGGCTCAGGGGACACCACTGCCTCACAATCCATCGCTCACCCAGACATAGACTCTCCATTACGCTGGCTCTGAACCTGGATTAAACTCCATCCCAACCCTGATTGTCTTTCCATCTCTACTCCATCCTGTTGACACTGGCCTCCCCAGACTGGGGAGGCAGCTCTACCTGGTGGCTCGTGCTCAGTCACAGCCCAGCCTGCTGGGTCCTGAAGGATTAGCCCGAGTGAGCCAAAAGTGAGCTAAGGGGTAGATGATTGTACTAAACCCTGAGAGATCTCTGACAGCTTTAAGTGTATTTGCACAGTTGTCCTAGGGTAGTGATAAAAATTGTGAACATTCAAAATCAGCCCAGGGATGTTGAGTAATGTTTTGCTTATATGAGTATCTTATCTGGGTTTGGCTACACATTATACCCTTATGTGTTTACATTTTCATGTTGGAGTGTGTGTTCTAGCAATATTTACTCTTTGTGTTGGTTGTTCAAGGGCAAAGAGAGTTCACCCTTGTTTCAGTTGTACCTTGTACTTTTTCCTGCTGGTATCTGTTTCACTTGGGTGATGGCCAGAATTTGAGCTGTGTATAGAAGTGTGCCAAGTTGATAACCAGTATCTGCAACTCTTAAGTGAAATAATGTTCTTCATAGCAGAATGACAATAATGCAATCTAATTATTGTTGCACATATGTTTGGTCTGTGTAGCACAGGGGGACATGATTTTCTGTTGCAGTAGAACCAGCTCTGAGAGGAATCCTCTTTTGTTTCTGGACGATCTGTCTCAGTGAGGTAACAGCTACATTAAGTCACTTTCACTTTGGCAGCTCCAACAGGCAGTAAGAATTAATATCCAGAAACAATGTAACATAATCATCAGGAAACATCACATTCCCTTTTACTAAAGGCCTTAACACCCTAAAAGACTTTAAAAACACTCACAATTTGCAAAAGGAATGATCATCATGCATTAACCAGTTTGTGGGCATTGGCTAGCCCAATGCAAGAATGGCTATCTGATGGAACACAAGCATTTCAGTCACTTGGGCTTTCACAACATTTGTTACAGGAAGAACATTAGCAATATTAACTGCCCAGATGGAAGATAACCTTCGTAGTAACTTATAATGCAGATAAAATCATTGGCAAATGCCTTTGACTATCAGGGAACACAAACCACGCCAATATCCTCACCACTCAGCTGTACTGCTGCTCAGCAGATTTGTGCTCAGTGCTGCCACTGGTGGGCAAAAGCTATATAAACAACAGTAGCCCTAGTCAATGGTAATGCTGTAATGTAGCCTCTCTCACAGATTTAGATTTTCAATAACCAGTTGAAACAGCAGGATCATGTCTAGATTTGTCAAAATGCCAATAGTGCTGTAATTGTGACAACTCAGACTCTTCTTAGGCTTAGATCAGAGATGAGAGATTCAATCTAAAATTCCCACACACATGGTAACGTGCCGAATGTCCATCCTACCAAATAGACTCTCCACATTCTGGACCATAGGCCTCTATGGCTAAATGGGAGGTTGTATTCGGACTTCAAATCATGTAATGTGTGTGACTCGTGATATTTTATCTCAAAGGAAATCAGATGAGTAAAAGATAACTTGCCAACCCCTATTTAGGAGACAGTTACTCTTAAAGTGTCAAAGCATTACTTTTGTTGGATGGAGAAATTTACTGCTCTTATGTAGATCCCAGAATTTATTTTGGGCAAATGGCAAATATGACTCAACTGTAGCTTCACTTCAAGATGACTACTAGTTTAAGTGCACAGTACATTTGAAGTGAGAGCAAGTTGTAACAAAAATATTCAAACAAATCTCTGGTAAATGCAAATGTGCACCTGATTTTGATAGAATACATGTATCACACTGTAATGATAGCAAGCATACAAGCACTTGTACACTGCACAGCCAATAGGTTTGTCTGTACTCACCACACCCTATACTAGCCAGAAATTCAACATGATAAATATGTATGCTTCTAATTATCCTATGTGCATTATTAATTGCACCAAAATATCCCTCCAAGAAGATCTCATTAGGGTAGGAAATTAGTCAAAGCTAATAACACTCAGTTGAAAAAGCATTTTCAAACATCATCTACGTTTCCTCTCTCGTTTTGCCAGTGCCGAAGTTCATAAACTGCACCATGAGTGCATTCATTAGAATTAGTATTTCCTCAAACTGAGTTGACTGGAGAAATTGTATGTGATTAAATATTAGCTTGAATATAATTAGCATTTATTAGCAAACTCTGCTATGGCAGATAATGAAAAATCTTAATGAAATGCTTTGTTGAATTTTGTGTTGGGGGGTTTGGTTTTCTTTTTTTTCTCCCCTCAATTTTCAGTCAGCATGCCGAAGCACAAAATACAATATATGTAAAATTTTTATTTAGTTATAATCTAGATTTCTGCTGTAATTGTAATATCCTACTGTCGGGCCCTTTACTGAGACAGTGTTTGAGTGTGTCTGCTCTGCACAGCCTACAGTGAGTTTACTAATCTCCCCAGTCTGGTAGAGCTATTACCAAATCCAACACAGACCATTAGGCCACATGGGCTTAATTGCACATTAATTGGATAATTACTCCTGCACTTTGTTTTTCTCCTATTTTCTCAAATCTTCTCCCTCATTTTGGCAAGCGGTCGGTCATTCGCTATTTCCCTTTTGTCATTATGTTTTTCAGCACAGCGAGAAAATGCAGAGGGTGGAGCAGTCATACTGTGGCTGGAGATTTGATGTTGGGAGGGGTTGCTCCATGTGGGTGGAAGGCCAAGGCTGAGAGGACTGATGGAGCCCTAGGTTGTCCTCCTCCTGTGCTGTCATGTTGACCCACAATACATGCTGTGTTTGTGTCTCTGCCAGCACAGAAACCAGGAAGAGGCATGCATAGTTAAATAGGCAACAACCCTCTTGCGTGCAAGGTGCATTATTTATGAACTTTTTAAAGAGATTTTATTCATCCCTTCCTCGTATTTCTCCCCACCATTATTGTCTGTGCTTTAGGCATGTGCCTCAGCACTCTCAGATTGCTACCATTAAACCCAGGGTGCCATCTGATGGAGTTATCAAAGTAAATGTTTGGCACATTTGATAGCGTTTGAAATATCCTCCTGTAATAAAGCTCTCCAGGGAGAAAGAAGGACAGGCTTTTCATGCAAATAGCTGGTTTTCTGATATCACACAGTGTTGAAATATCCACATTTATCTCAGTGCTGTCAACAAATACACAGAGCACCTCCAGATATGGAGGTGGATGTTTGGCTAGATGTGAGACAAAGTGTTGGCCATGTGACATCTGGCCAGGCAACACTTAATGAAATCAGTATCTTGAATTTACAAGCAATGAATCTAGCGAGCTGTGGTGTCAGTTTAGTGTTGTTTTATTGTGCATATGTTAGACATATGGAAGCTAGACAATTAGAGAAGATGTGGATAAAGAGGCATAAAAACATATATTAGTTTTGGACTGTAAAGGACATGAATGCTGTTGTGTATGTGTACTTTCAGACAGCTGGTGTGTTGTGTAAGTGCAGACTTTTGAAAATGGAGGAAATCAGTGCAAATGGAAATTTAGTGATGGACTGTGAGCTGCTCTGTCTTAATGAGGAAAACATTGTTGTCCTCTGCCAGACCCTGATAGGTCTCCTCCTGATTAGACAAGTTAAAGCTCAGTCCTTTATTATTCCCAGAAGAGGCAGTGCTTGCTTTTGTCTCCTTGCTAATAATAGCTATAAAGTATGATCATTCCAAAGTGTTAAAATGCTCCTTATAAACATCGGCCTGTTTTCATTTTGTTTATTATTCATCTTGTCCAATTACCATTCTAAAGGGGGAGTGTTTCTCGCCAGGCGCTGAGGGAATAGGAGATTAAAAGGCAATGAGGAAACATCTGTGTCTCTGCTTTGCCACAAATCTGCATCTCATTCCTACCACTGGCATCCAAATAGACAGCGCCTACAATGCAGGGAAAAAAGTAAAACACCAAGGCACATAGGGCTGGCGAACAGAGGGAAAGGGTTACCATAGAAACACATACCTCACATGGGTTTACGGGCTGCATCCTATCACATGCTATCAGGAATTACCATAAATCTTCTGGCAGCGAGGGCGGTGGTTAAGGTGCGCCTCAGCAGTGAATGACAATGTGTTGATCTCCACATATCTGGAGAGATGCATCCAGCCTCTTTAAATCAAGAGGAAAATGGCATCGGATTTAGCTTGTGACAATAGAAAGATGGAGAGTGCCTCTAATGCCTTTCCTTTCATGAGCCTGTGTGCAAACAGATATTGAAAATCAGAAAGAGGATGCTGGCTGCCTTTCCTGTATATTCATGTCATGAAGATAAATGATTGCAAAATCAAAACTTAGCGGAAAAAACATAATGTGCCACATAGCTATACATTTATGCCTGATAATCTTTGACTGGGTGTCATCATGCTTATTCCTTTCACTTGTCGTACAGCTGTCTGCACATAAAAAGCCAGCAGTGAAAATTGTGTCAGAGCACAGTGGTACATCAGTGCAATTTCCACAAATGGCATCTTTTCCCAAGCTCCCATCCTCTCGACCTCCGGCGCCAAGCGACGACGCTGAGAGCATTATCAGATGTGTTTGAGCAGCTCCCATCAGTGCGACCCTGGTGGGCGGTACAGATATCGAGTGACCTTTTCTGCATGGCTCCCTGATATTAACGCAATCTCCCCGCCTTATTACCATGGGAACATTTCACAGAGTATTAGACTTAATAAATGGCTTTTTCCTTGGCTTCCATTTCTCCTCTTCCTTTTCCATCTTTCTCCCCCATTCTCTTCTGCCCTGCTCCCCTCGTTCTCCCTGCTCCTGAGCCGATAACCTGACCTCCCCAGGGGCCCGGCCCCCATAATCGCGGTGGTTCATGGCCCTCTTATTCCAGCAGAATTGCTTAATTGGTATGTGTTCTACATAACTGTTGGAGTATTAGACTCACAAATGAAGGTTAGAACCTCAGTGCTTGTAATCGACTGAAAGAAATTGATTTGTGCTCAGCTGCCCTTCTGGGACGAGACTTTATGGTTCTCTGAAGAAATGAAGCTTTTATAATTGTGTGTTCTTTCCCCCCTTGCTTCTCCTCTTCTCTCTCTCTTTTTCTCATTTCCTTCCTGCTAACTACTTTGTTGACATTCATCAAACGGCAAGACGCCGGCAACATAAAGGCAATACGTCTGGTCTTCCATGTCACAGTGCACTTGGAACACGCTACATAAGTTCCCCAGTTGTAAAGCAGGTGTCGACTGCTGAGCAGTGAATATCTATGTGTCTTTCTGTACCCCACAGGGAAATCTAATCATAGTTTAGGTACTGCGTCAATGGAAATCTGATTGCATTATGTGTGATCATGCAGAAGGCGTGAGGCAGCGTTGTATTAACCAGACCTGACCAATGAGCATAAATTGTTTTATGATTGATCTTCACAGATTGTGTGGCACTTTAAGGCTTTGCATCAATAGCTGAATGTGTGTAATTAACAAGATTCTTGTCACAGCTTTGTGGTGGAGCAGCTAAAGTGGTCAGCAGGGGGACATGTAGGAATGCTGGTCTATCCCAGTTTTAAGGGTGACACCAGGGCACATTCAGGCACAGACTTTGCATTAATAAGAATGATACTCCTTTCCATTGTACAGTGCCTTCTACAGCTGTATATAAAATGTCACTAGCTTAATGATTCATGGGTTCTTGAGACTGACAGGAAGTACGCAGAATTACAGGGTAAGGAAATAACATAGCGCTAATGTTACAACGTCATCCCCCTCCCATCAGCAGGGATGAAATCAGCTGGGCTTAACACAGTTTATGCTGCTGGACTGTGTTGCTGCCGCTGTCTGGCTAGTGTCTTATGCATGAAATCTCCCTCTGACTTAGGTGACCGTAGATTATTCATGCCCGCTTTCCAGGTGGGCAGACTCAGATGTGCTCAGTGCAGAGGTTTGCTCAACGCTAAATCACATTTCACGCTTGCGCTAATGTCACCTGGCAGGAGAAGAGGAGTGAGAACTGGCAGGTGGTGTTTACAAATGAGAACACCCCAAACCGCAAGCCACCCTGACACCAGATGCTGATTTGATTATGGGGTGGCATGTAAGAGAGTATGAATGTATAGAGCAGGCGAGGTGGTACATTCAAAGTCAATTAAGTGAAACAGAATGGCCCATTTATTAAAATTTTATCCAAATGGAGGTGTCATCTTTGAAACCGTCAAGCCTTTTCACAACATGGGAGAGATGAGGTGAAACAATGTTTGTTTCTTCTTAAGGCACATTTTTTCATGCAAAGTTGCTCTATTTTTGTGTTTTAGGTGCAGTTGCACATTCGCTTTAGGTGCTATCTGTTTGTGTTAAGATAAGTTTTGCAGAAAATTAGCACCTTCATTAGTTCAGTACTTTGATGTATCTTTATACCCCTAAGTGTCTTAGATCATAACAATGAAACCTTGTTGGATGCTGACAGCATGTCATTATTAAGCACATTAGTGCTTGCAACTTATCTGTAAGTCATGAAGTTTTTTAAAATCATTTATCACATATAGAGAAGTTTCAAGACATTCCTGTTGCTTTTGTCAGAAACACTTTAATTATACATGAAGCATTTCATGGAAACAGCTTGTAACTCAGAGTCTCATTCATGTTTGGCAGGTCTCTACAATTTTGTGCACATGTATACCTGTGCAAGGAAAGCCGTGCAGTTGGATATATTGTCTTAGTCTGGTTTCTGATGTTTTAAATATGTAGAGATGAAGTGATAAACCTCTCGAAACAGGGCAATGTAATGGTCATTTTTCATGGTAAGCATGAAAGACAGATGATGACAAGTTGAGACAGAACTGAATTCTATAGTTGACGAGAAGTGAAGAGGCTGCATGATAAATGCATTTAAAATGCTTCTTAAATGAAAAGTCACTTATGCTATGGTGACTCATTTCTTAGTAATCATATACTCACCTAGCACTTTATTAGGAACACCTCTGTAACTGCTTATTTGTGCAATTATCCAATCAGCCAATCATGTGGCAGAAAAAAAACATGAATATATTTCTTAATATATTTGAACTTTTTCACTATTTCTGTGTAATACTTTTTCCTAATCAGGTGAAACTTGATATGCATGGATTATTTATCCTGGGTTACATCAACATGGATCAACCAGGATCTCAAAGGAATGTTTGCAGTGTTTTGTGGAATCTATGATCTACAAAGAACTGTGGCTTTAAGAGCAAAGGGAGGCCCCACCCAGTATAAGTATGCTGTTCCTAATAAAGCGCTCACTGAGAGTACATCTCTCATTGTACATCTCATAGATAGTTTCTCTTCAGGTGAATACTTTAGGCAAGCTATGACAGGTAATGTGTGATGCAGTGATGTGCCTTTGCTCTTGTAGGGAAAATACATTGTCGGTTTTCAAAGAGAGATAGTTACTTGTAGACCTTGATGACCTCTCTCACAACCAAGTACTCTCTATATGTGAACATCCCTTATTCTTCAGTCCTTGGTAATTGCCAGCAGATGCAAATTGGGTTTTGACAGCGTGTAGCAGCAGCACCACTCAAACCCAACCCCCTAATCAACTCTGTGTGATTTAACGGTGCATCCTAAGCATTAGTATTCCAGAGCCGGATCCCTCTTGGATCCAGGCTAGGATTATCCAAGCTCTTAACATCTTAGCTAAGCTGGTTAACACCTGTTTTTATTGACATCTGAACACCATCCCAGGCGCCTCGTCTTCTGCGGTTTTAAAAGATCTTCTCTTGCTCTCTCCAGTAGGCTAGTCATTCCTCCTGCAGCTGCATACATTACCCTTTTTCCCACCGCATGTATTGGTAGCAGGTCAGCAGCTTCACTCAGGATATTAGGAGTTAAATCAGTACATTTAGATTCTCACAAGCATTCTTATTGCAACCCTGTTTGTAACATGGCTCCATTAGAGGAGAGTGAAGGTACTTTGATGTAAATCATGTTTAGAGCTAAGTCTCGCAAACACAGAGGGATGTAGTTATTTCTTGCCACGTCCAAGTCTAGACATGAGCTACCATTTCAAGAATCCCATACTTGACTGTACATTCTTGCTCGCGTTTCAGAGTAATTTACCGGAGAAAAAAGAAAACAGGCTCTCTTTCTGTTTATTATGCCTAATATTTCCATTGGGGCCCATGTTTGCCCCAGTGTAACTGATGTAATATTCTATAAAAACCATTTAGGCTGTTGATACAGCCTGGGGGACTCTGGTTAGCAGTGGCTGTGCAGATCCAGAGAAATCCTCAGACTTCTGTGTGTATGTGTTGTAGAGTCTTGCCAGGGTCAGTGGGGGAAACTTTGAAGAATGTCCCAGGATTTGTCTAAATCATGAAGTAT
Source organism: Trachinotus anak (assembly GCF_046630095.1). Taxonomy (NCBI): domain Eukaryota; kingdom Metazoa; phylum Chordata; class Actinopteri; order Carangiformes; family Carangidae; genus Trachinotus; species Trachinotus anak. The sequence continues at coordinate 6,817,717 of NW_027273859.1, read as the reverse complement.
GGATCCCCTTAAGCATTGCTGGCATGAGAACTGAGCCCTATCAATGTTTCCATTAACCTAAATTCCAAACCAGGCTTCACAACATGACCATATTAACCCCTCGGATTTCACCAAGCTCTTGATCCCCCGCTATTTAGACAGACAGGAATGAATGGTCACTCACATTTGTCTGGCTACTGGCTATGTAACCTGCCCCGGACAGGGAATTATCTGTAATATGATCCCATGTTTATCTTTGGCCTCTATGTGTCCACATGTTTTCAGAATTTTTTTTTCTACCCTAAAACTGTGACAGAAGCTGATTAGTCAATGACAGTGGTGATGTGAGATGATAAGGTATTTAGAGTGGACATGGATGGAATCCCAATCTGCTGCTTTTTACCTTTCCTCGATGAACCATAATCATTCCAGGCTAACAGCACTGTGAGGAGCAGAGAGGAGAGAGAAACAAGTGTCTGCCTTCATTAGGACAAAGGGAGGGTGAGCAGGAGAGCATCTGACAAGCCAGTAACGCCTCATTGTCCCTGATCTCAAGTTTCATAAATTTCCACGGCTCTCGTTAAAGGACGTGTCGCTGCTGTCACCAGGCGCTAACTCGTTATCTCCTCAGCACCGTAAAACGCTGTAATTAACATTCAACAACTGTAACCGATCCAGCATTCGTCCTCTCTAGCCGCTAATTGCCACACTATTGTGCTTTTTCATAAGTGGGCCTTTTGTGTGTGTATTTGTGGGTACACATTTCTGTGGTTCATTCTGATTGTAAATAGAGGTGAGAAAGAAGTTCATCTGAATTTAGAGGTGAGGGGTGTTTGTTGCAGAAGTCGTATAGTTTCTGCCTCAGTCAAAGACTCATGTAAATAGTATTTTTCAGAATATTTTTGCAGGCATCTGGACATTTTAAATGCTTTCTATCCAAGAGCTTTTAAATTAAAGCTTTGTCGATGGAGGCTTTTGGTAGACTCCTCATGGATAACGCAACCTGTATTTTTGACGTGGAACAGCGTATTGGAGGCCCATTTGTCGAAATCACAATTACTGTAATTACAAATTTCAAGGCAATGCCTGCCTGTGGTTGTGAGGACACAGTGTGTACTATTATTCAAGGAGCTACACCATTTTCCTTTCAACCATGCATGAGCACACCTCTTAAATCACATCTTCCATTGCATCAACTACAACCTCCATTTGGGAATGTATAGCCGTCACGCTGCTATCCACTTACAGCACACAGAGAGCTCACTACTTTTCGTGATATTTTTTTCCTTTTGAGGGATCAGATTTTTTGTCAGAGTTTCCTGTAGATACCCAGCGGTGTCAACTCCGTTTTAGAAGGAAATGTTTTTGTTTTCACCTTAACTGCACCTGCCTGACCTTACTGGAGCAGCAGCCATCACAACAAGGCCTTATGAATAATAAGTCTGGGTCAACTGATACTCTCCAGCTCCACACACCACTGTCATCTACCCCGCCAGCGCCAGCCAATAGCCAGTGTGCTGCGCACAACACTGCTCAATTGAATCAGTTTAAGTTGATGCAGCTCTTGTTATTTGAAGGTAACCAGCTAGATGTAAGTTGATACGGGGGCTACCCTTGAGGCCAAGTGCAGAACAGGAGAAGGGATGTCAAATTAACAGTGTCACAGAGGCCACGTTTGGAGAATTCAACGGTTGTCTGTTGCAGATATACAATCACTTGATGCTTTATCTGTATGCTGCTGGCCCTGCATTTCATTCTCGAAGGATTACAGCTAATGCCAGGGTAAGGTTTCTGAGAGCCAAGATGGTCCCAGGAGGACAAACAGAACCAAATGGTTGCATAGTGATTCTTGTCCTGGTTTCATGTTCGCGTCAGAGGAGATGTGGTGTAGGTGTCTGGAGATTTAGGTGTGTGTCTACGGAATGGGCGAAGAGTTTTATTGTCAGACACATGATGTATATGTCTACTTTTTCTCAGACTGTTAATTTTTTTTTGTCTTTTTTGGCAAAAAGATCAATTTTACTTTGCAGAAAATGTCTTAGCAAGTTGGTGTGGCATCACAAGCCACAAAAGGAGCATCTTTGCTCCTTGGAAAAGTATTTGGAACTTTTCTTAACATTACAACAAACACTATTATTACAAAATACATTCTCTTATTGGATGTTTTGATGATGATGATGATGGTGATGGTAGAAAGCGTTATCTGACAGTTCACTCCAAAAATAGGTGTTTTTTTGAGTTGAGATCTGGTTGGCTATGAAGGCCATAGCATATAATTTGCATAATTTTATACTCAACTATTTTGTACGTGTGTGTTCTTTAGGTGTCTCTATTTCTCCACTTTGTCAAAGTGCCATGTGAGGGGGCAGGAAACTAGACTTGTGTGTTTCACAGGACAAAGCTTCAGTTTGTTTTGAGCCTTGGCTTAACTCTATATATTGTGTAGATAACCAGCTCTTTTAGCAACTCACCCCTTCGTGGGTTTACGTGTTTGCGCAACAGTCACAGAGGTCGTGCTCTTTCTCACATTTTTACAACAGCTCAATTCCAGCTAAACTGCTGCAGCTGCAGAGTTTGACATCTCACTGCCTCTCTTCCCCCCTTCCAGCTAAAGTTCTGTGGAAACTGACACTGCCTCAGAAAATATCAATTATTCAGCAAATAGCTGACATCAAGAAAGAGAAACAACTTTTAAAATATATCTTACATGTTTGTTTTGTCTGGAGTCCTTTCAGCTCTTTGGATGACACTAAATTACAGAATATATTTTTGATCAAATAACAAACATGTTTCGCTGTTTAGCTAGTGGTAAAACACTTCATGCCTCTGTTCATTACAAGCAGACCTCAAATTCAGGCCATGGAAGAACACTGCCTTCTTTTCAGCTTGTTTATTAGTGTAATATGCTTAATACAGTATCAATGTCAGCTGATGTGTGGTGAAGACACAAAGACATGCCTTAAACTAGAGTGCTAAATTTTGTGCTTAATTCATTTTCATGCTCATATTGCCTCTAATTCAACCTGCAACATCAACAAGACTATCTGCAGTTTCCACACTTTGTAGATTGGACATAAATCTGGAAAAACGATGCTGCCTTACAAGCAAAAGGATATTTTTACAAGCACCATGAACAAAGAAGAATTTATTCTCCTCAGCGGTTTGCAGGGAGAAGATGGAAAGCATAAATGAGGGAAAGTGTCATCATATGGCTTTTTTTTTTTTATTAGATTGTTAAAGATAGATCTAATTTTGATTTGGGCTAATGCGAGGAACACTATCAGCCATTGAACAAGGGTGTCTTATGACTGACTTGACGTACTTCGCTCAACAGTCTTGTGCTTTTACTCTGCAGTTTGAGTTCAGAGACCAGGCCAAGTCCGGAGACAGGGTAATTTTAAAAGCTCCTGCACCCGCTGTTTAGTTCATGAACTTCAGTGCCCCACCTCTTTCCTTCCCTTCAGCTCCTGGAAGCACAACTATATTAGTATCTCCCAGAGAGCGTCAAGCAAGTCTGCTGCTTCTGTTTACAGGCTGTTCAATCACTCTAAGTAGCAGTCTGATTTTCTTGGAAACACATTTGCCACAGTCTCCCCTGGCTCCTTACATACAAGGTATTTATCATATGAAAATTTGGAACTGTCTGACTTGCCTGTTTTACTAGCCTTGTCCTAGAGCTGGGACTGGTAAAACATTATAATATATGCACTGCATAAAAAATGAACATAAAAATATCCCAGAATACTGTGAGATTTACACTCTGTCAGAGGGAAGTGGTTACTTTTATAACACCATTGCACTGCAGATAACATCTCACAGCTCACAGGTATCAAATGGTAAAAATGGGTCATTTGTTTTTATTTGGTTTTTTTTCAGTTCTCAGTGTCACACACAGAATACAGTTGTGTACTTTAAGCAACAATCCAGATGACAAAAGTGGCTGCAGCGCCAATTTGTTTTTAGCCTATTTAGCATATGTAGCTGCTGGAAATACTGCAGTGTGCCACCTCATATCACACATTGTGCATTAGAGTGTGTGTGTGTGTGTGTGTGTGTGTGTGTGTGTGCGCGTGTGCGTGTGTGTGTGTGTATGACCTCAAACCTGGCGACAGCCCCTGCTAACAGCTGGTTTTCTGCCAGTTTTTCTGCAAGGCTATGAGAAAATTAGCTGAGCTGTGTGGTGGCTTGTAGGACCTTAATATAGCATTGAGCAGCATGACCAGGCTCATGCAAGATTAATGACTGTTGTCTATCTGACCACACTTTGCATCTTTAGCATGAGGCCCTTGTTCTCAAGGTCACAGGTCACATTCAAAATCTGACATACATGCAGCCTTTTCACACCAAAGTTTGGCCATTCCTGTAGGTTAAACAGAGACTAAGGTATTTCTAATAATAATGCTATGTAGGTCATTGTGATGGGTTCCACTGCAACCACTTGAAAGTGTAATTATAGTGTGATTTTTAGCATGATAGTGAAAATGTCAATCTAATTTAAGTCTGAAGTCTAATAAAAGGTCAACATGTGAAACCCTACAAGCATCCATGTAATAAACAACATGCAGGGGACTCAGTGTCAACGTGTTTTTAATCACATCGACTCTGGCTTCATCTTTTTCAGGCTTTGCTATTTTCCTTTTGTCTGCCTCCCCTGACCTGTCTATTTACCCAGCATCCCACTCTGTAATGAGGAGCGTTCGTTCTTCAGCCATGTTTAAACTGCAGACAGGATTAACTTGGCTAAAGACTTAATGCACATGCACAGTCACCCCATGCTCTGTTTGCTGTTTCCAGGCCACAGATCGACAAGCTGCTCTGTTAGGCTTCCCTCTCTCGCTCTGTCTTTCTGGGCTCCCTAGACCTCCTCCTCTCTTGTCCTCATTTTGCCTGAATTAATTGAGTTCTCATTTTTGTGAGAAAGCTCACAGGAGGCCTGTGTGAGGGGAGAGAGTAGAGTGATAGAAGTGAAGAGACAGAGGGCGAGCAGTGGCAGAAGCCTAGGGGGCATAGCTCTCCCAGAAGTAGGCAGTCACCAGGTTCCTGAGGGACGCAGAGGCCCCTCAGCAGTGACTTATATCTTTATCCTCTCAACAGTCACCCCTCAGCATTTCAGGGAAGGCCCGTAGGCTGGTGGCCAGGGTCAGGCAGATGTGCTTCTTCACCTCCTCACACCCCTCCTTAACTCAAGGAGGGCTACCACCTAATTTAAGCTCTTTGTGTCTGTAAAGTTAAGAAGTGGAAAAACTGGAAATGTAACTGTTAAACTAATAGTATGGGTAAACTTGGCACTGATAACTTGCTTCATAAAAGACAAGTAAGACATACACAAATGAACACATATATGGCGCTATGTTTCTGTCAATGCCAGCTATGAAGCTCGCCCACAAGCTTTGCAACAACCAATACAACACAATGACCAACTAAGCAGATTTGACTTAAGTGAAAGTAAATTTTGGAAAGTACCATGCTTAGCCAACACAGCTCTCATTGTATAGGGTGACATGTGACGCCTCCACAAAGTAAAAGCTTACCAAAGCACTAACTATGTGGCCAAGGACTTGGTGGTGTTAATGCTATGGAAATGACCCACAGGCAGGGTGTGATATTGTATGTTTCTGTAGTTGCACACATTACAAATAGAAGGCATGATGTGCACTTATGGACTCTACCTTGGTCTGAACCCTTTCAGTTATGAACCATTACAACTTCTCCCCTTCCAATATTCATGCACATGCAGATCACGCCTTCAAATGTCTTAGGTTGCTGTAAGTTGAGATAAACACTTGCTGAGTTGTTGCAGCCAATCGCCTGCCTCAGTTCCTCAATGTCACTGCCTTAGCACTCAATAATTCAAAGCTTGGTGGTAATGAGCTCCCCGTAGGCCCTGTCCCCAAGGAGCCTCCCCACTGAGCCTCCACTGTAATGTAGTTATATCTCATGTCAGCTTTCAAATCAATTACATTTCTATCTGATGGCTATGTAATTGCGCCTGATTGAGTTTTTGGCACGCCAGCCAAGTGTGTGGTTCCCAAACTCAAGCCAGTCAAAACAGGAAGCTTCATCAAATGAAACTGTATTTCATCCTGATTGAGGCTGCTTGCATGATAAGCACAACTGTAATTATGATAATAATAACAATAGCAATCTGTGTTTTCTCAGCTTTGTTGTTTTTTTCCCCTTGCTCTCCAGATGAAATTTTGCCCTAAGGACTACGAACATTTGCTTTACTCAAGATTCAAAGGCTGATTTGATTGTTTGTAGCAAGTGCAATTTAGCAGATTAAATGCAAACCATAATGCTTTTGTGTAAATATAAAGTGTCTGGAGTCTCAGTTTGTTAAAATGCAGCAGACCCTCTGTGCAGGACTTCCCTTTGTGCCTAGTGATCTTTTTGCTCAGATTTTGATGTCACACATATAGTGTGCCACTGCCAATTGTATTATGCCAAAAGTCATACTGCCTTTTGGCATAATACCTTGACATAATGTAACATCTTACCCACAGCAGCCAGCTTACAGCTAAGGTCAGAGCAGGGCACAATTTATTTACAGAAGATTGGATGGATTGATATCTGAATATATGGATGAACAGACAGATGGATGGACAAATGGACATACAGATGGTTGGATGGATGAATGGATGGATGGATGGATGGATGGATGGATGGATGGATGGATGGAAGGCTGGATGGATGGATGGATGGATGGATGGATGGATGGATGGATGGATGGATGGATGGACGGATGGATAGATGATGGATGGAAATACAGATAGATAGATAGATCAGCAGAATGCATGTCTGGATGGACAGAGGGAATACTCTAATGGAGTGGTATTGAGATAGATGAGGGGGAGGATGCTGTGGTTAGGTGCATCAGCAACTAAATAGTGATGAATTGTGGCTGCTGTCAGCAGCACTAAGTATAACAGACATAGTAAAGCAGCCTGGCTCATCCATAATCAGCAGACAGAGATTGTCTTCATGCCAGAAGAGAACTTCTCTGGAAATAAAGCACTGAGAGCATCTACCAATCTGTCTTTCTATCCTCACTTCATCATACCCTTTTCTTTTTATATTCTCATACTCTTGGTGTTCTTGCCCTTTAAATATCTTCACTTGTATTATTCTCTACTCATTTCTCTTCAAAAAGCCTTGCATCTCTCTTTGTCTCTCTCTCTCTCTCTCTCTCTTTCCAATACTGTCTTTTGTGTTAACAGCCTTCCATTTTTTGTGGTGGGGGAGCCACTGGGTGCACATCTACAATCTTGCCTTTCATTTCATGGCTTCTGGAAATGGATGTTTTACTGCCTTCATTAAGGCATGCGGCAGTCAGCGCCGTGTTTTCCCTCTGAAGTTTAGCTCCATGAACCTCGCCATTAGAGGACATTATGGCCCCAGATTTCAGGGCACAGTGGAACACTGTATAATTTGATTAGTGTTATTAATCAAGTGGAATACCGCTTCTTTCACCCCCATCTCCCTCCCCTCCCCCTCCTTTTTGCTATTTCATTTCTGCTTTCAAACCCTTCAGACATTCCCTTTCGTCTTCCTTCTCCCCTTATCCATTCACCTCTCTAACGTCTGCACTACAGCACACATGCAGGGAAAGTGACAAAAGGCCTTATGCCTTACCTTTTAAAAACAATGATTTACCACTTGTTTTTTCTTCCCCTTCACAATCCCACCCCCTCCATTTTTAGCCAGGGACATAAATCAATTGAGATGAAAGTTCCATAATTGTGCTTGCTGGGAGGGATTTGAGCAAAATTGCACTATGAATTTTTTAAAGGGAATTTTTACTAGCTGTTCAGTGAGACTTGGGCGACGAAGGAAGGTGAGGCCATGAGGATTTATGGGCCTGGATTCTTCATTACTGAAGTAATTTTCCTGCAAATGATAGTGCAGCACCCTGGAGGGGGGAGTGCTGCCCGCCTGGGAGAGTACAAACCTGCTTAATCTCTCGTGGAGAGAGAGCAGCTCAGAGCACTAATATCATCTGTAAGGGACTGAGACTCCATTTGTTCACATCTAAACCGCAGCTAGTATATTTGTGATTCATAGTAATTGATTGCTCAGATTCGTTCCAAGAATAGCTATACAAGTTGATTTCATTATGAAGCACAGTTTTGTTAGAATTGCTAGGAACCAAAACGGCTTGGGCACTGTTTATTTATCCTACACTGTTTTCACAAAATATGTACATTTTGTCAGACATATGAAGTTTTCAGAACGATTTTTCTAATTGCAAAGGGCTTCAGGAACATTAGCTGTGCACCGCAGCAGCTGAAGGATTAACTGGGCTAGACATGACATAATCTATTGTAAAATAAAGATGGAGGTGGGGAAGAACAAGAAATTTAAAGGGAGACAAGGTCAGTTGAAATGATACCTAATGCTTTTTTCCTTTTTCTCTCTCTGGTTGACAACCTGTCATCTATTTGTAGTTTGTCTGTCCATCCTCATGCTGATTTAGACCTGCTTTTCCAAGCTGTCGTATTGTTTCTTTTTTTCCATAAAGGGTCTCCACCTTTCCCTTTTACATTTGGTCTGTCCTCCCTCCTCATTTTAACCTTCCTCATTCCAATATGGTTGACGTTCTGTCTCCATCTCTTTAGGTGCAGCCAGCAGCAGTGGCCCTCCTCAAGGTTAGTGCGTCCACGATGCCAGGTCTCATTCTGTATCCTGCCTGCCGTCCACTCAATTTTACAGCTCAGTAGGTTGAGAAGCAGAGTGGGTAAATCTGCTGCAAAAAGGAGAAAGAGAGAGAGGGGAGGAGGAAGGGAGAAACAAAATTATTGTGCACCCTGTCACAGATTGAAGTGGATCTCATTCCAGGCACACTAACAACTCAAGACAATTAGTCACTTCTCACTAGGCCAGACCTGAAACTCACTTTAGGGCCAAAAGAGGCAGGGAGTAGAGGACCCACTAGCATTGCTAAGCGCTTCAGTTACTGGAGTGACTCAGTGGAGAAAAAAGCAACTTAGGGATGAAATGGCTCAAGTTCTGCTAGAACAGGTCCTCTGGGCCTCATGAGCAACACTGATATATAAATAGGAGTATGGAAAAAGGGATTAATGCACTGATATGTCTTAAAGATCAGTACAAATGATGCACCTTAAAAATATTTCTGAATGTGGATAATTATTCTTTTTTATTCATGTGTTAAAGTGATGTTGCCAGATCAGATTCTAATATTAAGATCACATTTTACCAAATATGAAAACATATTAATGACTATGTTCAACTTTGTTGACTGGTAAATAATGCGTCATGCGTAGCCCCTTTTTCACAGCATTCTTCCAGATAAACAAAGACAGCAATGTCAGGAGTCTGTAACATTCCACATATTAGTCTGCAGCCAAAGATGAGCCCTGAAGCTTCAGCTACCTCATGCTCCTGAACAAAAGTGAAGCATGACTAAGGTGGGTGGTGCATGGAAGATCAGGGGGTGGAAAGAGAGAAAAGTTTGTCCTGGGCCCTCTGCGGAGACGCAGCGTGACCAATTGTGGTGAAGGGGATGAATGAGGCCATTCACTGGGCCTAATGAAAGAACTCCTGCGGGGCCCTGAATGAGGGTGGGTGCATCTGCACCACATAGGCGTGCACAAACCAGTGACCTCGAAAATTACCCAGGAAGCACTTTGGGACAGTCACCCCAGCAACAGGCTGGGGTTCGCATGGTAACCAAGCGCTTCAATCAGTGCCTGGCAGCTTCTTAAACAGAGCAAGGTTTTTCTCTGTATTGAAAGAACTCCGTGTGAAATCAACTTTGGGGGATACCCCCCAGTTTTTTAAAAAAGAGAGCTGCCAGTGATTGTCCCATGTGAAAACGTCCAGGAGCTCTCACCATCTCTGAGAGGTGTGGGATGCTGCCCACAGAACTTTTCCTCTCAAGACACAAAGACTTGTTTATTTAAGCAACACATATGTATATGTGCTGCTTGGACCAATACCTAGGTGTACCACCCTGGCAGCACACACACATACTGTATGTGCTGCTTGGTTATATATGCAGTGCTGTATGCAGGTTAATTAGGTTCAGGGGGTGTACAGCGACAAGTTTAGGAGGCTGTGAAACAGATCAGATTAGAGACCCTTGATAAGAGGAGAAATTCCTTCAACAACCCTGGGGACTGGACATTAAGTTTACAAGCATCTTCAAGGATCTGGTTCACTGGATTTTATCTGTGTTATTTGGTTTAATATATTCAGTCTTGATGAGCCAGAGGCATGCAGGTCATTGAAGTTCCATTCCCATCTCCGTTCCCTCACGGAACTTTTGACAGTGTGAAATGACAATCCGCCCCTGCACGCATCTCCCACGTCAAAAAGTAATGAGATTGTGCTGCTGGAAATATCACTACAAAGCATCAGGCCTGCACTCAGGTCTGACTGCACCTTCAAACAGCGCTGCCTGCCAGCTCGCCTGCCTCGCCTGCCTGCTGAAAAAGAAACGAACAAAAACAATCAGAATCAGAGACAGAGAAACGGCAAGGGAAGCTCCCCACGCTGAGACAAACGAACACGCCAGGGCCTTTCATCCTGAGAGTGATTAGCCATCCGAAACGTTTTAAAACCCCTTCTTTGAGTGTGTTCCTCAAACGAAAGAGTTCCATTGAGGAGTGGTGGTGAGATGTTTCTCGCTGGGAAGCGCCAGTGATCTAGTCTCTAATTGTGGCACCGCTGACAAGGCTGGTGTGGCTGGGAGCTTTTTAAGCGGGGCTTTTTGCTACGCTCTTGTTCCCTTCCTGTCAGATCCACCACCAAAGGCACCAGGGAACAAAAAGACCCCTCAGATTCTGTTCTTAGATCCATCTGCCTATTGTTTTGTGCATAAACACAGGCCTAATTTAACACACTAATAGGCCCTGATGCTGGCCTAATGTGACCAGAACTACAATAGGTGCTGTAAATGTGGTGTTTGGTTGCAGATATGTGATATTATCTAACACAGTTTTCAATCTGTATAATAGCTATCTTTGTCTCTCTCATATCCTCATTGATCTAAGTCTCTCAGCTTCATAGAAGATGCAAAGATTCTGACATACTGGCAATAGCATTACCCTTTTTCTGCAGTATAGCAGGAACACAGTCATTTTCTAGGTCTTTGAGTGGGATTGTGTAGAGCTGGTATGAGCTTTAAGAATTGGGCTTGGAAAACCTTTTAGATCCTCAACAATTCAAAAACCAGGATGTGGAAGGTTTGAGGAATCGAAGAGAGGCTGTTTGAAAAATCAAGTAGTCAGTCCTTGGGGGGGGTGGTTGCAGGTTGGGGAGGAGTTGCAGGAGTAGAGAAGAGAGGAAGGGAGTGAAACCCTAGCTCATAAAAATCAGTATTATAACAACATTAATTGATGCTGCTGAGTGCCATATGTGACGCCATATGGAAAAGCTGCCCCAGAGGCCTGCTATAATAGACAGCCTGCAGTGGTGCACACAACTTGGCACATTTACAAACAAGGGACGTCCCATTAATATCAGCCACGCAGACCAAGCGGGAGACAGTGAGAGAGGGAGTGAGAGGGTGTTTGAGGGAAGGAGGGGGTGAGAAAATAACGAGAGGAAACCAAGTTACCTCATGTTTTGTTTAGTTGCCATCTTCAGTCCTCATTTATTTACAATTCATCCTCTGTAATCATACTATCACCTCTACCAGAAAAAGCTTTACTCTCTGCGTAAATCAGTGTGCATTTACATTCTACTCCCACGGTTTCTTAATTACTGTAATAAATGGCCCCTCCCCCCTGGGTTGATCAGACTGTCCTCCATCCGCCCAACTGACACTCCCTCTACAGTTGCCCTGTGGTCCTTTCATCACAGACACACACAAAGACACACACTTCAGCAGGTGAGGTGATTCATTGCACCTTGACAAAGGCGGTGTGAACAAGCTCTGTTTAACCTCTTCTGTGCCTAATCACAGGGCAGCTGTTATTTACTGCTGCTGTCCATAGTTTCCTCTGCTTGGTTGCTCACAGCACTGTCCCTCAGTTCACTGCACTGCATCGTGTCTCATGACACTGACTGTGTTGATATGGGCGGAAATGATTGACTGAAAATGTCATGAGTGGCAAATATTACATTAATTATATATTCATTTGAAATAGGATTAATGAAGTGAAGGATTTATATCTTGTTAGTAATTTTGTGTTCTTAAAATGCAATGGGCACAATGTTTGTGGTAACAAGTACGTGCAACAAATGATTATTTTCATTACTGAATAATCTGTTTATTATTGTTTCCCCACATTTAAGAGCTACAAGTTAATAAGATGCATTTTGCTTGGTTAGGGTTAATTCAGAGTTAAAACTAATTGTTTCAACACTAGTGGAGTGTTAAAGCTGACACTAATGATTACAAAAGTCAGCAGCAGCAAGGTGACTCTTTAAAGCTGTTGCTTCTATCCCATTAATTTTTGTAGATGTTCCGTCTCATGTGATGTGATGTTGTCATTAGACCAGTTTGTATGAGGATCTGCAGACACATGTATCTGCCTTTATTGGCCCATATACCCTGAATTTGCACACATACATTTTGCATGAGGCTCGTCTGACTCTTCTGATGTGCCCAGAGCAGGCAGGGAGAAAGAGAGATCCTTATGAAACGGAGTTGTCAGCCATTCTGTTGAGTTTCATAGAATGTGAGGCGAAACAAGAATAGCGTACAGCTGTTTCCTCCCTGACACAGAGGGAGGCAGATGAAGAGCAAAAGAGAGAAAAGAGAGAAAGAGGCAGAGCGAGACAGAGCTCTCCGCTCTGTGATGTGCACTGATGTAGCTGCAGCTCTAGGTCAAACGCTGCCAGTGTTTTGTGTTCATCTTCGTCTCGTCTCCCCGGTGCTCCTCTAAATTATTCACAGCCTGAAGATGTGCAGTGTGGCTTGCCTCCTCCCTTCCTCACTCCTCCTTCACTCTACATTGCTCTCTGTCTCTCTTCCTCTGTTTCCCATTCCTTCCTTTCTCTCTTGTGTGACGGCTTGTTTCAGAGGCAATGAACAGCAGTTTCTCGTTGCAAGCTGGTTAATCCCCCCACCCCATCCCACATCCACTCATCTTCCATCAACCACCCAACTTTCATCACTTGACTTCATATCTCACACTCCTCCTTTCATCCCAGCTCATCCCTTGCTTCCCTCTCCTGGCTGCCAAACTAGAGCCAGTCACTTCTTTTTTAAGGGGAAGGCAGCCAGCTGTTAGCGTCGACTCCTCTTTAGCCCTTGCTTTCCCCCTCATCTCTCTAACTCCCCCTAACTTTCTCTAATTTCATTGGATCCACAATCTAGGAGTCGGGCCAACAGGGTGTTTTTTCCCTCTGTTTTTTTCCCTCTCATCTCAACTCTTTAATGATTTCGAGTGACTTTGTGCTCATTTTATCTTGCCGAGTTGAGAGATAAACCTAGAGTGCACACCAAATCCTAAGGCCAGTGGATGGCACTGATTAAAGATGTGCCCGTCAGTCATTTCACCTTTAACTGACTGCCAGTCCTGTGGAGATGGAGGAAGATACTAGAAACCAATGAAATGGTGGGGCTTGGGTTAGGTAATATGATGATATTAACTGTAAGACAATCAGAGTTTGTCAGCCATCAGCGATCTCCAAAATATTTACTGTATCACAATATAAATTGATAATGTGATATACAATAAAACTGACTATGATAGAAAGAGATTAACTTTATCCATATTGCCAACCCCAAGTTGGGGCAGAGCAACATGCACAAGCAGTACCTCTGTGTCTGAGTGTGTGGGCTTACAAACAGCCTGCTTCTGTAGCAGATTATTATTGTCATGTTAACTCGGAAAATGTAAGTATTCAATCCTGTTGGACAGCAGGGGTTGGAGGATGAGGTGCTGCCCTTATGGCCACCTGAGGAGAGAGCAGAGCGGAGAGAGCAGTTGCATCCAGTTCCAGCCGTTGCCACAGGATACTTATTTGTAATTCTGTACCCTGCCTACAATAACGTTTGATCATTGCAGAGGGGGGACAGGAGGTACACGGAGGGGGAAGGGAGCTGAAGCTTTCTCCCTCTCACTTTGCTCCCCCTCCCAAAACCCCCTACCCACCCTCTTGCAATTGCTGTCACCCAGTATGAATGCCCCCTCTGGCCCGATGACAAGTCTAGCGTGAAACGCTTGGCTGCCCCCTGAAATTAGCAGTAGAGCCCCCCGGCAGCACATGCTTCTCATGACCAGCACACAGTGGGCCGCCGCCAGATTCTTTTCATTATGGCTGTGGCCTGCCAGCCCCCTGACTCTACCTCCTTCTGCCTCGTCTTCCATCCCACCCTCCCTCTCCTCCTCCTTCCCTGTGCGTCGGCCAGAGCTCAGTAAACAGCATCTGTAGTGCTCATCACATTGCTGTCGTTGGGAAGAGGAGGAAGGAGGGAGCCAAGCTCTCTGTGGGTGTTGCTGTTATTTCTGTGTATTTAAGTGTCTTTATGTGTGCATACAGCGTGTGATTTTGTGTGAATGTGTGCAGCATGTACATGCATGCATATGTGCTATGTGTACATGTCTCTGTGTATTGGCTTGACAGGATTAGTGAGAGTGAGACAGAGCTAGTAGTAGCAGTACAGAGAGTGAGAAAGAGCAAGAGAGGAGGGGAGTAGCAGTACAGAGCGATGCCTGGAGGCTCAATCTGTTCCTCACTGAGCTACATCAGTGTTAGAGACGGCGGCTCGGGCCGCGGGGAAGCCTCCACTCGCTCCATCAAACTGTCAGGCAGCCAGCGGAGCTGCACAGGGAGACTCTCAGCTGCCCCCGGGGCCACTTCAAGTCAACATCCCATTTCCTTGCCTCCTCGCCTAATTTCTCCTACGCCCCGACTTAAATTTCCAATGCCCAGTGTCTGCCGCTGCAGCTCAGCTGCACCGGGCCCGGGGCCATATCAAAACACTGGGAGGTGCTGAGGGTTGTGTATGTGTGTACGTGTGTGTGCGCTCACCTCTGAAGGCGAGATAGAGAGCTAGCTACAGTCACACAGTCAGCAGAGACAAGACGAAGCCGAAGGGAGCCTTATGAAAGACGAGGTGCAAACAAAAAAAACATAAATCAGTGGGGTTTTTTCTCTCTTCTACCTATGTCCCCATTTTTTCCATGACTATATTCATAACACAGTTGTGTATTCCCTGTCCCTTCAGGTTTCTGTCAGTTTTCTTCTTTCTCTCTGAGCTGAATAAATGCTCCCTCTTCCCTCATACATCTGCCATTACTGTCTGTTTTTCCCTCGCCAAACTACTCCAAAGATCACACCAGCAGCCCAGCCAGCTCTGAAAGCAAAGGTTGAGGGATTTCTTGTTGGAAGTGACAAGGCAGTCCTTTGATTTAGTGAAGAAGGGGGACAGCTCTTCAAGTTTACCCCCACCACTTTCACCATCAATCTGTCCATGGACCTCCTCCCCTTCTTCTTCCTCGGCCTAACCACATACTTTGCATGGAAGTGAAACAGAGCACTGCCAGGACTCAGTGCTGTTTACATGGACTCTGGGTAATGTTAAAGTCTGCTTAGTTTGGCCTCAGGTCAGGACCATATCTTTCCTCACCCTGGCTTGATTTACATGGCCCCCGCTGACTCTTCCCTTAAGTGTGTCAGCCCTGAACCAGAGGCCTCTGTGTCTGGCTAATGCAAAGAGCATTTCTCTGAGCTTGTCTTCCTCAATCCTCCTTCCCTCTCATTCTCTCTCTGGCCTCTGTCAATGGGCCTCTGTGAAAGGAGCTTTTGCTGAAGCAGTCTCTCTGTTTGCACAGCCTCCTAGGTCTCAAGCTCAAATATGGTTTTACGTGCGAGCCTGTCTAGACCTCTTCTGCTGGTCGATATCATTTCTACCCGGCAGAGCTTTTTCTCTCAATCTCATTCCCTCTGGAGCCTACATCTTCACTGAGATCAATACTTTCCTAATCCTGAGCTCCTAGGCTGACCCAGGGTAATCAGCTGACTTCCCATGCTGCCTGCTGGGGAGGTCAAGGGTCAAATGGCTGTATAGATTTGATCCTGTGATCAAATCACTTTGCTAGGTGGTGCTTTCTGATACAGCTAGTGGGGTCAAGAGCAATCACTTTTTTTCTCTTTCTCTGTGGTTAAGAGAGTCATATGCAGTGCTGCTATGTGAGCCACGTAAACCTTAATATTAATACAGCACCTCCACTCCAATTTCCAAAGCTTTTTTTTGTTTTTTTTCCCACATAGGTGCATAGTATATCTATTTCTTTCTAAGACTTTTTTGATTCCAACCCACAACAAATGGGTTGAGTGAGTGGGTGAGAACTTTAGAGCACGCACCAAAACATCCCATTGATAAATTATGAAAGCTGAGTTGAAGTAAGGCTTCACCCTTCGCCATGAGCCCAAAGAGACATATATCCTGCTGATGTTTCAGGCCTGGCAGGAGGTCCCCCAGTGGTCCTGAGGCTCTGCTTTCACGCCCTATCAGAGTGGCCACAGCGCCCACGTCCCCACACCTCATCCCAGCCACTGCAGGAGGGAAATTGCGGGAGGAAATTGGTGTTGTTCCACTAGTATCCGACACTGCTTTGGTCCTGGACTATCTAAATGGACCATTACCCCCTCTGTGTGCTCTCACTATAGGAGATCTGGGTTTGTCAGTGCTTTCTCCCTTACAATCAGGGCTATCTCAGTTTATGTCCCTGGTGAGATGTCTTCTGCACTGAAGCCATTTCTTCCCCCTCAGTATGAAGTTTTTGCATTATTGGTTTGTCACTTTATTCACTTGGACAAGGGATTAAATGAAGCAGCTGCTGTTCACTGTTTAGTCATTGCGGCCCTTTTTCAATTTATGCATACTTTTTTTTTTATTCTTCTCACTTATCATGTTTTTTATTCAAAGCATTCAGTCACTGGTAGGAAGCAATGTAAATATTTTTTGGAATAAATGTGCAGTATCCATATCCCAGACTGATACTGAAACTTGAGGACAGCTAGAAACTACTCTCACCATCTAAAGTCCTTAGATACTTTACAACATAATCTGATGGCAACACACCTGACAATGACTTTGATAAACTACTTGTTTCGTCACAAACTGTTTTATTGAAGCACAAATACTTTTAGATATGTATTCTCTCTTTTGCTTTTATTCATTTTATCTGTTGCTTTATTTATTTTGAGAAGCAAATGACAGTGACACTTATATGCCAGCAGCTCCGGCAGCTCTTGTTTTGCCTGTTTTTTTCTTGTAGCAAGTACAGGGCTGCGATCAGTATTCAGACAGACAGTCGTTGACACCATGCCAGCATTTGCGTAGCCGGGCAAGTTCCTCCTCTGTTCCTCTCTCTATCTCTGAGGCAGAATTCATGGCAGACTGTCCTCCGAGTGTGACAAGTGGAACTGTGTGATTAATTTGGCCAGTCGTTTTAATGTGCTCCGGGATGCGCAACGCTTATTGTCTTCCCCTTGCACGTCTATCGTAATCTGCCAGAGAAAATGTCCAGGAGAATCGAGACATCCATCCCTGCCTCTCACTGTTTTTTCCCCTCTTGCTCTTCTCTCCTCAGCTCTGCCTCATTTCAGGGCTGAGCTACAGGGTCGTCATGGGGGCCAGCCCAGGTCGAGGCCTGGCTCCAGCGAGGGCCGCTGGCGGAATAAATCTCCTGTCTCTGAAGTGTTGAAAGCTGTGTAAATGTCAAACTTATCCGTCTGATGTGCTGGCTGCGGGGAGGAGGGGTTGGAGAGAAGGTGGGGAGCTGGGAGGGAGGGTTGTGGAGCCATTCGCTGAAGCTGGTCCCCTGTTACCCCTTGTAGCTGGCGGTTGCCAGGTGCAGATGTTGCTGCTTGCTCCCTGCCTCTGAAGAGCCAGGCAGTTTTCTTTTTTTTTTTTTTTTTTTTTGGTTTGTGAACATCTATGAGAGACACAAACCACAAGGGGCTTGGCTGCTGTCAGGCAGCTTAGTGAGCAGCATATCTCTCCGATTTTAACAATGTCCCCTCTGACCACCAGACATGCTGTTTAGGGAGGTTTCTGTTTGGGGTTGTGGTTTTGCATTTTCACATTTGGTTTTCTTGTGTAGGCTTGCTAAAAATCTTTTCCCCAGTGTAGATATTTGAAAAAGCATAGGGTGCTAAATGATGTGGTCCTCTTCTCACACCCACGCACTCACAAACATGAGCCAATCTTGTACTTTCATAAGTTTATTGAATTCCTTTCTTTGACTCAACCAAGTGTAATAGCCCAACAGGGCAATCACATACAGCACTGACAAACCTGCTCTAACACTACTTCCATCTGTCCATCCCTCCATCTCTATACTATCCCCCCTGCCTGTTCTTACTGTTGTTTTGTTCCCCCTTTCCCACCTGCCTCTCTATCCCCTGCTGTGCTGTGTCTCTCTCTGTGTCTGTCTGAGCCGTAGCTAGTATTCCTCTTTATGCTCTGCTGCAGTGCATGCTTCTTGTAAAAGGATAAGCACCATGCTGTGCTCTTTTGATATTATTTTTCCTCCTTGCCAGCTCCAGCCTTGTGAGGCCTCATCTCTTGTGTCATGGCTACTGCTACAACAACAAGGCCAAGCATGCACCCAGGGAATAGACCGAGCCAGTTGTTCATCTCCATCACCTAGGGTTTAAACTCGTCCCCAGTAATAGAGAGGAACTCACAACCGCTGTGAGATGGAAGTCATCCATTCAGCTGCATGTGAAGAATACATTTACACCAGTTTCTTGGGGATAGGGGGAAGTTGGAGATTAGATCTTTTTTTTTTTTTTTTTTTGAATGTGATGTCTTTCAGATAAAATGCTAGAGCGGTAAGGGAACAAATGAGTTGTGATTACAGGTTGTGATGTGCCCCTAACTAGCAGTATAGAAATGACTGACAATTAATTTGTCCAGAATCCGCAGTCTGAATGGGGAATTGATTGACAAGAAGCCTAAGCCACTTTCTCTTCTTAATGCCCTGCACTCTGTAATGAAGGTCTCTTGACAAGCAAAAGCCCAGAAATTAGGGTTTGCAAACATTCCCCAGGAGAAAAGATGTTGCGTAGAAATGTGTACTCATAGTTTAACGCTGAAGAGTTTTATTTTCTCATTTTTTATTATTGGTCATTACCTATTATGGGACATTTTCCTTTATTTTTTTAAGCAAGTATTCAAGATTTTTTAATAAATGTGGAATAAAGAAAACACATTAACATATTTTTGTATGGCATATTTCATATTTTCTTACACAACCACACGCAACCTTAATCACGCAAGCACAATACAATTGTCAGGCCATTTTCTCTCAGAGATATGTTCAACAGTATTATGACGGACCCCTCCTTTGCTTTCAAACTACTTTTCTTGGTGTTCACTGACAGTCTCCTGAATCATAAACAGCAATCTGTTCAGCCAGGAGAAAGCCTCATTTTGAACATATCATTTTACTGTATTTGTCCTCCGACAGGTGAATGATCGTGTTCTCTGTCTTGTGTGAGAATGCTTCAGTATGAACAGTGGGAGCTCAGACATTTCTAGGAGTCATTATTCTGCAGATAGAGATGCAAACAAAACAATAAACCCTCCTAAGGGGTCGAGTCACAACATTTTCTCTAAAGTTTTTTTCCACCAAGGACTCCTGCTGTATCCCTTGTCTTTGCAGAGCAGGATGAATCACGGGGCACTGAAGGCCCTCCCCACCCCCCCACCCCCCCACCCCCCCCCCACTCTCCGCTCCTGAGAGATCTTGGCCACTGAGCCCTTGTACTGATTACTCTCGTTACTTAATTATACATTTGGACCCACCGCACTTGCAACAAAGAGCTGCTGTGGCTCCATTGACCCAGCTCCCTCCTCATTGTGCACAGCTCTGAAAGAGAGTCAAACAAAATAAAGAGGCTCCACTTAAATATGTTGCCACAGGGACTTAATTGACAGATTGAAGGCAGTTTTTCACTGGGGGCCCTCTCCCTCTCTATGTGGCTCTTCGCTTGAATTGCTCTGCTCCTTATGCATCCTGCTGGGAGGTCCAGTGGGACTGGCCTGTAGCTCGACCACTCCTTTTTCCACAACTTCACTATCCACTGTCTCAGGAGGAGACAAGATGGGATGTGTCAAATAAAAAATAAAGATTGAAAAAAGTCAATCAAGCACTGTAGGCCAGGGTTATTGACTTTACTTTAACTTCACACATTCTTTTAGACTGGTGAAAGGTGAATATACATCCAGGTATGTGTCTGGGTCTAATCATTTTTTTCATTATTATTTGCTAAAAAAGAGATTTCTGCCTATGAAAATGTGAGGAATGAAAGGCTGTGGCCCTTGGTATCTACAGTATTCTCATCATCAGTCTGTCAGTTACAAGGTCTGACTTTTTTTTCCATGTTTTTTTAAAGTTGCACCTCTTTTCAAGATATTTGAGCCTGATCACTGTGTTTTTAATGGAGAAATGACTTGTGAAATCTGAAGTGTTAAAGAAAAAACGTTTCACTTCTAGACTGAAAAGTAGGTGATTTGGCCTTTGACCGTGCTAGACAAGGCATATTTCAGAATACAACCTCTCTTATTATTTAGTTCCTTTATCCCTGTAGAAGTCTGACATACAAATTAAATACTGGTTTGTCACAAGGCGAATTTGAAATACCACATTTAATAGGCACTGTGTTCGAGTATTCAAAGAGTCTAAGCTCTCTGTGTCCTTGAGATACTATCATCCAATTTTAAAGCACACTTAAAAGGCTAAATGACAAGCCACAGCTGAATACAAAGTGATTGAACAGGCTCTTCATAATAGAACCCAGTGTATAGTATTATTCAGTTTTTCATCTTTTGTAAATTTACAGCATTGAATTGACGACAGAAAGACCAGAATGGCATTCTGCGCGTCTGTGCTGCTTTTGAAACTTGAAAAACTCTCTTAGACTGCCACACTCTACTTTCCCTCTTCATCCTCTGCCGTTTGCACTGAAAGCTGTCAGTGAATGAGAGGTTGCATACAAAAATAACATCTGCACTGATTATGAGCTACTGGAGGGAGACAAATGAATAATTCCTAATATTTCCTGTGTCTGTCTCTTTTCTGCTACAGTGTGACAGCGAGAGTGACATTGACGACAAGGTAAGACTGTTTTTTCTTGTGTTTATTCACCCACCACATGAAGTGGCGGAGAGTTGTGAATAACAAATTTGAGCTCTCGACTAAAGGAGGGAGACAGTCATGGTGTGTTGTTAGCAGAAAAAAGATGTGGGGTAAAAGATCCTCTGCCGGTCCCACCACCGTTGATCATTTGCAACTCACACAGAAAGAAAGTGACAAGGAAAATGTGGTACAGGGAGAAGCTGTTTTACAGTGCTAGTTTTCTGTTTAGGCAATAAGGCATCTATTTCTATAGGAGCACTTAAAGCCTGTCTTGAATGTCTTAAATATGCCTTCTCGTCCAGATCACAGGAACAGTAAGTTATAGTATGTGTATTTAATCTTATCACGTGGCACATATCACCTCTATCTGCTTGTTTATCTCACATACTAGATAGCAATATCATAGCTCCTGTTTGTTTAAGATTTGAGAGTTTTGTGATGTGTTTTAGTCACAGAAATATGTCCCTGTTTTTCTCGGAAACGCACTATAGGTAAAATTTTGAGAAGAGAGCAGGTTGTGTAACAAAGTGAATTAGAAAGTGTTTCTCAACATGGTTTAACAACCATAAGCTAATCATAGATGGCAACCAGAGATCACAGCTGAAGTAAGCTGAGGTTTATGAGTATTTCTTTGAAAACTTTTATTAGTTCTACTGGCAGCGGCGAAGTGTGTTGTCAGTGGACATGGAAAATGAAAACTTGTTGTGCTTCAAAAAGCAAATGTGTTTTATGTTTTAGAGTGATGTCATCGAGTGTTAACCATTTGACAGTTTGACAGATGTAGTCTATCAGTTTCATGTCTGGGTGTTTGTTTATCACAGACTTGGAGGTGGTTGGCTGATGGCAGCCACCTGGTTACAAGATGAAACGCCTTTGGGGAACCTCACGCATCCTAATTCCTCCACAGTTTAGCAATTACTCCCTGGTAAATGAATGAGATAGCATGCCTAATCTCCTGTAAGCTTAGCTCCCAGTTCTGTGGAAATGTCTGCAGCTCTCCCTATAAATAATACATTGATAGCAGGCCCAATTTGCATTAACTGTAGCCTGGCAAGTCAATAGGCTTTTATCTCTTCATTGAAGCAAGAAGGAACCGAGGGCGCTAGCTGGTTGACACGACAGAGAGACGTAGCAGGCCTGTCAGTCTCCATACGGCTCCCTGGTATCACTGTGGGGGGTAGAGAGGGAAGTAGGGAAGCTCTTCGAGTGTTTTCTTTTCAGGGCTTTGTTTTCCCTCCTGGACTATCAGTTACTTGAGACTTGTAACAGTTTTATATAGTGTCACAAATTTTGACATTTAATATCTAAAAGTTTGATACTACAATACTAAACAGCACTAGTAAAAGAAACATAAGAGAAACAAAACATGCAATGCTTTGGTGGTTTTGTAGAAATGCAGCAGTGCTGCTATGTTGTTGGTAAGCTGTCAGCCTCTGTCTGTTCACTAAAACAGCTCCATATTTGGCGTTTGGCAGCAGTTATATTAGGCAGTTTAGGTGGATTGGGATGCAGTTCAAGACATGGTGGACTATTAGACACTGCTGCCAAGTCTTCAGCTGTTTGTTGAATTTTGTACCAATTGTTACACAGTCAACTGTCAAGAGCCAAATGTCTGTTCAGGCCTGTCTCTTCTCATACACTTGTCATCAATATGTCATGAAGTGGTGTTTTAGCTTGTGAAACACAATCTGTAAGAGGTAATGCAGAATGCAGTCTATGAAAAAACTAAGGTCATATTACTAATGTCACTTTTATTACACATTACTATGCACTGACACTGTGAGAAACATACTCAGTGGACTGTAACTGAAGTATTCATTATTCTGTAGACATGATATCTAAACCATTAATGTTAATCCCAAACCATGGGCAACACAATAATACTGCAAACGAAGGACATATAATCACTAACAAGAATGTTGTAACCAAGGCTGCAGTAATGTAATCTGTGTCCTTGGCTTCGGTTTGTAAAACTACCGATTTTCACTCTTAGATCCTTCACCTGCTTTTTCATGTCTCCTCAAGCTTTGCTCTCAGTTCTTAGTTTCCATTCTCAGTTCTAAGGTTCTGAAGCTTGGTCTTGAACCTTTTTTGGGTGTGGTGCTCAGAGGTAGCATAAGAAGTAATGATAATGAATGAATGAATATAGGTCTGTAACAAATCTCAAGCAAGCCATCATCTGGACTCGATTTTGTAATATGTGTCATATCACTAGCATAGAGAAGAAATACATCCCCAAATATTCCCCCTAACATGCTGCTATCCTTGAATCAACATGTGGCAAAGCAGTGACACTGGAACATAAGGACCTCAATGCAGACATGGACATTGATTGTAAAATCAGAGCCCCCATCAACTAACTCTTTTAAAAGTACATGATGAACTATTTATGAAAGGTAATACCAAAGCAGCAAATCTGTATGATATCCCTTTCAAAACAAGATCATTTTATAGAACAATAAGAAACTGTGCCACTCCCAACATAGCGGCCCATCAACAAACATCCCATCTGAGAGCCTATTATCAACATAAGAATAGGTGGCCAAAGGTAAGTATTAATATTTTCCACTGTTATAGTGACAGTAGTGCTCCATTCCCAGGAGCAGAGAAATTGAACAAAGAAAAGCTTTCATTTGTGGCCAACAGGAAATGGGACTGAGCGACAGCCTAATTCCAAAACAAGTTTCACTGTTGTGGAATCTCTGAAAATACACTGTTGATGTATTTGCCAAGGGTACAAGAAGAAAAGAACATCTGGATAAAGGCTAAAGCCACACTGACCTTTTTATTTCCTCAGAAACACACATTATCATAATCAGGGTGATGAGAGTTGTGAATCATCCATATCAAATTGCTTAGGAAGGAAGAACACCGGGGAAAAATATTCTGACAGGCCATCACCACAAGTAGAAAAAAAAAGATGGTGTAAAAATCGGGTTCCATGAGGAGGAAGACAAACACTGTCATTTGTAATTGGCTGCACTCAGGATAACTCGACAGCGATAATTTTCTGCAACGTTTTGCTGAAACAGGTGCCAGCTCCTCCCGTATCTTTCCAATGAAAACAAAGGCTCCTTTCACATCAGATTACCAGCCACCTGAACACCCACATTGTCAGGATTTCACAGATTAACTTAATTAGAATATTGCTTCCAGGTGTGCCCCCAGGGTGCAATCAGTTACACTGTATTTGAATAAAACTGACGAGATGCTGCTACAGCAAAGTCAGTTTGGTTTGGTGTACCTTGTGACACTCGCTTCTATCAAAGCAGTGCTTGAGATAGCATGTGGTAATGTGTTTCCAGAACATGTCAGACTTGAATTCTTTGGAGACTGCCAGGTCACCTCCAGTTCAGCGCGAGGATGCTGTGAGGGGGATCTTTATGTAGATTGGTGCAGCCTTGAAGAAGCAAGCAATCAGAATCTGGATATTGTGTTCTCATCACTGGCATTTCTTCCTGGGAGGCCCGTCGTCAGATGTCGAACATTACGTATTCAGAATGCGTTTTTTTAAAAATAAGAGCCTTGACCTTGCATTATTCCTGCACCCTGGAGGGAAACTCACATAATTAATGATTCCTCATGGAGAATAATGTTTTCTTTGTCTTTACTGTTATTAAAGCTACACTTGGCGTGTTTGCATATAGCCATGCTAAATTAGATGTTCAAGAGGGATCTAATCACATGTCCAATACAAGGACTATGTGTGTTCAAGGCCATGCTATAGAACTGGGAATGACATTTAGGCTACTCTTTAGTCGTGACTTAAATGATTTGAGCCACTTACTGTGTATGTTTGACTGTCAGTTGATTAAAATGTACTTAAAAGCCCCAGTACACGTTAGCTGTGCTTCACAAATATGAATGGTTCTGCTTGTGTAGTAGTGACAGCTGTGATAACAAGGCGTCACAAGGACAGTGTGAATGAAATGTGTTATTTCACACACAGCCTTGTTAAATATTTTTTGTCTTGTGACTAATATCAGTTTAATGGTTTAACTTTCACTTGACATCAACATTATCTGTACAGACTTGCTTTGTTTCATAACACCAGGTATTACTCAAAGAATCTTTTCAACTACTGTAAATGTTGAGAATCAATTTCTAGCCCTCCCTGCTCCATGTATAATCTATCAACTGGCCAATCGTGTCAACCTCTGACATGTCTGAGACACTCCAAGTCAAGACGGTCATTTTCTTTCATTGGAGAGGCAGAGAAATACATAGAGTGGGATTTATCCCTTCTCAGTTTGTTCATGCACTCTCCTGAAGTGCCATCCTATCTCCATTAGGCCCCACTTTGCCATCCTCGCTGGCTCCTCCAATTTCCTCTGTATTCTTTCTCCTGTGCAAATAATACAGTCACTGTCTATCTGCATGCAAAACGTTAGCGTGAGCCGCTTATGTTCTCTGGAGCCCTTAATGCAGCGGCCTCATGTCAGGTGCGTTACCACGGCCACCGCTGCATCACCATAGCCACAGCGGAGGACACACAGGTCGGCTAATTCTATTTGGTCCTATTTGCCGAGCAGTCACTCAGCAGAAAGTGTATCTGTCTCTGGGGGAGTCTCCAAGGACCATTACCACATCCTGTCTATGAGCTCTTTTATGGCTCCGGTGTACTCATCTGCCAGGGCAGCGCACAGGCTCTGATTGACACATTAATTCCTTCTCTACCCCCTTATCTTCCTGCTGTGTGCAGAATGAATGCCATATCACTGCGTTGGAGCGTCTCTACCGGCTTATCAGTAATAGCTCGTCAGCTAGTGGTATCCTCCCAACTGATGTGTTGGGGGCTATGCCCTGTGAAGCTGGTAGTGCACCCGCAACAGGAAAACAAGCACGCTGTGGGGATTTAAATCTATCCGTTAACACCACCAATATCCTCACCTCTTTGTTTTTCTTAAGTCTCTCCACTTGTTTATGCCTTTTTAAATTTACTACCTGCTCTCTGTCTGTCACTACCAGTCAGTAGTCTGCTCTTCTCCTCTGTTGCCATCTTGGAAAAGGAACAAAAAGTCATATATATTCATGTAGGTATGCCCCCCCCCCCCCCCCCCCCCCCCCCCCCCCCCTCCCCTCCCCTCCCCTCCCCTACATACACCTCCCCAACCCCTGCTGCTTTGCAAGATCCAGATTGGTCTCTGAGAGTCATCATATTCAATAACAAACAGGCCACCCACCAGGCGGCTGACAACCTTAACGTTTTTTTATGGATGGGAAAAATGGTCCAGCTTAATGTTTCGACACAAGTGATCATGCGTCCTCATCTCTTTAATGAAATTAGATTAAGTGCACCTGGGAAAGAGCTGAGAAAGCAGAATGCCTCGCCACCTCCTTTAATCTAAAACCAATTTGCCAGTAATATTCCTTTCCCCCTAGCTTGGGATTCGCCGGCCCTGATTCAAAATGGAGGAGGAACGAGATGAGACCAGAGCTGACTGGTTGCATTCAGCTCCCCACAGGCACTGTGAAATTAGAACTGACACCAGCAACACAGGCCTTAATATGGAGATGTCATTTTTCTCCTCTTGCTTTTGTCTTTCTCCCTCCCTCCCTCCTTCTCTCCTTCTTTGTTGTCTTACTCAGTTACTTCCTCTATTCACTACGGTTTTTGCTTTCTGACTAAGCCTGAAACAAAAACAAAACAGAAAAGCAGTGAAAAATAAGAACAAATGTCACACAACTTGAAAGATGAACCATTCCCACCTAATTTCGGTTTTGTTGATGAATGTAAGGCCTGCAGTAAGTTTAAGGGTTAAGATTAGAATTACGCCATAATCAGCTTTTAGAAGAAAATGATGATGATTTCCAACTTTCTAGATTAGCCTGAAATAAACATATTATGTTTCCATCAGGTGGTCTCATGATGTTCCTCACATCCAGCTATTAAAATGAACCTGGAAACATTTATCTCTCTAATTTATATTTGCAACATGCTTTCATTTCTGCTTAGCTCCGAATCATGTGTGCTCTTTTTTTTTTTCTTTTTCTTTTTGTGGTGATGAAGCGATTCATCTGTTGTACATTTACCAAACAAGTATGTGGTGATCATGGAGCACATTTGGATTTGTGTCTGAAGTGAAGGACGCCCTTAGTCTTGTGTGATGTGTGTGTGTGTGAGTTGTTGTGCAAGCTTTGAGGGAAGTGAGTGTAAGGGCATGCTCAGCGGTGAAACCAAGCCCCAGTGCATGTTGGGAAGAAGCGGCGTGATGACAGAGAAAGACTTGGAGCTTCTGCAGGGCCAGCCAGCAGACACAGCCAACTGACATCAGCAAAGACGGCTTGTCACTAGCAATGGATGTCATACAGCAACGCAGGGACAGTCAATATGGCCGTGGCGTCATTGATGTGGCACCCGATTCTTTCTTAAAGGTTAGGACTGATGTTGGCATGGCAGATGAAAATAGAAGGGTTGTTGCAAACAAAGCCATGTCAGCCACTCAGAACAGAGGAGGTGTTAAAACATAGCATGGCATCTAAGACTGTAATCTTCTTTCATTTACTGCCTCCTCTCAGTGAAGCTGTTGTTGTTGGCAGAGACTGTTAATAGAACAAATAGTTGCCCCTTTGTTCTGTTAAAATCATAACACACACCCTACCCCTCTGTCGCTGAAACACCAGTGCTCTGCTAACTCTTTGAGAAAATCCTGTCACCACTCAGCCATGTTTAACAGTTCGTGATCATTGTTATTGAAGGCATTATTGTTGCCTCGATGAACACCAGGTTTTGGTATGTGTTTTTCCTCCACCTCGACCAGATCCATTTTTAGAGGTGGTTTTTGCTCAAACACTGTTTTTCCCACCTGAGAGCCCTGGGTCTGTAATAGGAGAGGTTTCAGCAACGGCCAGGTGAAATGCTCGATTGCCCAATTTTCTGCTAGAGATCTCGCCAGTCCAGTGATACAGTGATAGAGAGTGTGGCATGCCATATCAAACCAGACAAGTTGTGAAGCATCACACCAGCTGTGGTGCCACATTACATCTAAACGGTACTGCATGTATAAGTACAATATCATACTGTAGAGAAGAACTGCACAAGTGCATTTATTATGAACTTAATGTGTAATCTCAAGACAGCCCAACTTTTATTGGGTGCATAACTACCTTTGAAAATAATTAGATCACAAGACATAATGTTTAAAAACTGCAACCACATGTAATGTGTAAGATGTTTATGATGCACTCCTACAGCAGTTAATGCACGTCAAGTAAAGCATAACACATACTCCAGGGAATAATCTGAGTGCAGTTGTGTGACACAAAGTTGAACAGGCAGCTATACTGAGTAACCCTGTGCTCAGTGTGAGTCCACTCTGCTCCGAAGCAGCACGGCACAGCATTCATTGCTCTTCAAGTGGCCTGTGTTTGAATAACAATCCAAGCACTATATACATTTTTCCACATGAGTAATAAAAGTAAAATTGACTCTGTATTGGGTGCAGATGTTCTGTGGAAAGAGAAAAAAAAGACAAATGTTTTTTGTGTACGTGTAAGATGTAAGATTTGAGTGTTTCTGATTGTGCATAAACATAATGCCTAAGTGGGTTTTTATTCAATAAACATGGTTGGACTGTAATTACTTACACATTTCTTCTGGCTGGAAATGCAAGACAGACTTTGTATGCGTTTAGGGCTGGCGCACCAAGGCTCATGTCTGTCCCAGCCTTGGCTTGTCTGCACAAGACTTCCTAATGCAAGAAGACTTGCTTTAACTCCACAACAAATGGCATATGCAATCAGGGATAAATATAGAATTCCCTGTTGTTATTAGGAATCAGTGCCATTGTGGATAATGTTTCCCTGAAGAAGCGTTGCTTCCTCTTTGGCCAGGTCAGTAAATGAGCTTAGGTCCACTGTGGCTTCAACAAGAATGTTTAGAGAGCCTCCCTTCCCAGACAAAGAGGCCAGTCGGCAAAATAGTACACTAGCCATATTTCAATAGAAATTTTATAAGGAAAATCAACACACATTAATCATGAAGTCATATGCTGTTGTTATTTCGTGAGGCTCTGTGTTTTGTCTCCATTTACTAAAAAATTCCTACTGAAGCAAAGTTTCACAATCTTGCGTCTTTATGGGAAGGATCATCTGCAGTGCTCATAATAGTGATGATGGACAATAAAGGAAGTGAGCTCTGAGCCTGAGCCTGTCTCCCACCCACTGAGAGAAACATACTCCATCTTTCTCTTGCTAACCACTTGAGCATCTCCAAGTCAATCTAAACACTCGGATGCCTGTGGATGGGCTGGCGACTGCCAGACCTCAAGCCTTGCAGGCCCTCGCGTCACTTGGGCTCTGGAGGGAACTTTCCGTGGGCGAATGTGTATGTGATGTGGAAAGCTGAGAACCCTGGAGAGCACACTGAGATCAGGCCCAAACACACAAAGGGGCCAGCTGCCTTCAATTAAGCCAGAAACCCCAGCCTCTGCAGTCCCTTATGCACAAAACCAGCCTGCTTTGATCTGCGCCAGCCAGGGGAAAAGGTACAGAGCTTGAAAGATTACAGGAAAAAAAATAATTATTGTATCAAAGGGTGCTCCATAAAAGTTAACGGGGGGATTTTTAGGCTCAGGGGGCAGCGGGAAGCAGGTATTAACGATGGCTGTCACTCATGTTCATTTGCCAGTTATTTTCCCTTCGTCTTTTCTGTGAGCTTTAATTAGTGGACACACCTGGCCTCTCTCCGAAGTTAACTGTGGAACTCTCCCTGCCACTTTAGTTTTTATGGGCACTGAAGATCAATTCTGAGTCATGCAGGGCACATTGGCAGAACTGAAGCTGACATGCTGCTACGGTTTTGGCTTGACACACAGAAAAGGTATAGCTCTTGCATACAGACAGAGACAAGCATTAAAACTGTCCCCCTGCCAAGCACTACAGACACAGGCGGCATGGGCATCCATTAAATTAATTTGACTTCATTAGTGCAGACCTGCTAGGCCTGGAGTGCCCACAGAGATGCCAGGGGGTGGGAGGTAGGGGGGTGGTGGTTGAGTGGCATCAGCCGCTGTGCTCTGAGGAGAGCGAACACATGGCACTGACAGGCGGAATATGGCCCCAGTTCTTACACCGGGATGGCTGCCAAACAAAGGCAACATGCGTCACTGGCTTAAGGGGAGCTCAATCAACACCCGGTCGGAGCATTAACGCCATGCGCACCATGCCACCGCCATCAGTGAGGAGGCCGCGGGTCGCTGGGCAGCCTGCAAGTCATGCGTGTGCACACAGTGAATGTGGCAGCGTGATATGATACAGAGACAGTGCCAATGGGTTGACCCACTGCCGTCACCTTTGTGTCTGCTGCCAGGAACACCCATGTTATTAGGTTACATAGCTCGTATTTATTCATTGTTAGTGAATAATTTTTAATATGTGTTTTCATTAGCTTTGGCATGCTAAATGATTGTTCCATCTTTCACTCATGTACAGTCTCACACTGTTGTGTTTGTACTCCACTGGTGAAATCCTGCAAACAGAGAAATGGTGCGTTGTCTTGACAAAATAGATATAATACTCCAGTACCTAATGGGTATAAATAGTGTCATTTCATTATATTACGTAGGTTGCTTCTTTGTTTGATTGAGGAAAATGTTTTTTTTCTTGAGCTAGTTGACCAAACATAAAATAAATGACTGCTTTTGAGTTGAAAGTTGATCATAATCTGTTATTGTTTCTGGATCTTAAAAGTATTATTTTACACAGTATTATTTTCGTAGCCAGCCACCAAAAATAATACCACTATAGTAGGGGATGGTCTGATTGAGTGGCTTGGCTTTCTTGTCATCCTCTCCTTTTAGCCATCTACTGTTACGTTGCTTTGCCTAACAGGATCTTAACGGCATTTCCAACCAGCAACCTCCCAGTCACAAGTCTGTCTCTGTAACCTCAAGGCAACGGCTGCCAGCTTGTGGAGCTGACCCGAGTTCTGCTGGGAGTGGTGCACCTGATAAATACAGAAGTGTGGAAATAAATAAATAACAGGAGGCATTAAGTCCAGATAGGACTGGAAGGTAGCCTGAGGGTGGTAAGTGTTCTGTCTGACAGCAGCAAACGCTTTGATCAGAGGGCCCCGTCTGAAGATCGCTTCCACATCTGCACAGGGGGAACGAGCTGTAAACTGCCAAGAAGCATTTTAATGACAGTTGGATTATAAAATGAAAGAGGGCTCCAGATGGCAGGCAGTGCAGCGGCTGCGGTTAGAGGGAGGCTGTTTAAACTGCTTTTTTATTGATAAAATATGGGGTGAAAAATTGCGTAGGGCTTATTAGGCGTCCCGCTGTGATGTTGCTCAGCTGGCCAAGCTGTTCACTGTGGCCCGCATCCAAACATGCCTCCATAAATTTTTAGCTGTACCTTTAAATCTGTAAGATCCCTGCTTGTTAAGTTCACCCTTGCTCCCTCAAACCCCCCACACCGTATTTGTCCTTTGAAAGACTTGCTTCTGTCCTTTTTTTTAAAAGACCGGCTGGATGAAAGCAATATTAGTAGCTCAACATAGACTGTAGAGGTTGGAGGGGGGCTCCCGCAAAGCATGCTCATTACCGTCCACCAACAGCCAGAGTTTAGCCCTTAAACAACTTAATTCCTAGATGATTTCATTAGCTTTACTCTCCTTGTGATAAAATGAGATTGGCCTTATTAATTCAAGACACCGGTTGTGCTTTCCACCTAGATCCACAGGGTACTGTTCAAGCAGAAATAGTCATCTGGGCATTGGCATTTAGCAACAGGCTGCAATAGTGGCCAGGAGGGAGAAACAGTTGGAAGTACTGTGAATCAACTACCAAGCCCAAATTGCATGGATAGTAATTTGCATCAGACTATAGTGTTATAAAAGAGATCATTTTAGGCCCACTAGAAAAGATGTGTTAAGACATGGGTTTGTTCAATAATAATCTCTCTTTCAGAGGTGCCAACTCAAAGCTTGTCGGAAGAAGAAGCCATGATGATTCATTCAGGGAAAGGGCACAATAATTAAATTTTTGTGTTATTTAAAGCGATGTTGGTTAAATCAGATTGTCACCTTTTGAATAAGTGTCTCCTAGTTGATATTACCTAACAATTGGTCTTATACACCACTTTGATCATGGGCTCAGAGTGAAATTGCTTGAAATGTGAATAGGCCTGATTCAAAAGCTGGGAAAAATTCATGATCTCAATAAAAGGGATCAGTGAAAGCCATCTTGACTCTATCAAAATCCGTACATGTCATACATATGCTTCTCTCTCCACAGAGTGGGCTCCTTCAGCTGAGATATGTTGTTAGCTCTCATTGCTCTCACTGCTAATTTAAAATCCATTTAAGCTGATAGGCTGGTTGACTAAAACACTGTCGTGATGGCTTCACAAAAATGGATGCCTGTATTTTTTTTCCTGCCTTCAGAAAACAGGCAGCCCCAATTTATATTCCACAACTACCACTTCAAGGCCAACCCGCCGCACCCCCATTCCACCCTCGCACCTACCCCGCAGCATCAAAGACAATTACTGTCGACATCACATCAAATTACAACTGTTGGTTTGCTTGTTTGCCTCGTTATGTGACTTGAAAACTGCCATCTCCCACCCAAGGAAGGTCCCCTCCCATCTGCTCTCCTCCCTTTGCCCACCCTTGAGGGCCTATACACACACACACACACACACACATCCCCTTCCAGCACAGAGAGGAGAAGGGACAGGCAGCCGACAGCCTAATGGACTAATTTGTAATTGCGAGTGAGAAAAAGCTGAGTTGTTGGACGTGTTATAATTTGACAGAGAGTGGCAGCTTTGAGCTGGACCATGACGCTTCAACCACAAATCTCTTGCTCACTCCTCCTTCCTCTCTCTCTCCTTGAAATGCTTTCTTTCTTCCCCTCCGTGGAGAATAGTCAGAAAGGAAGGTGATGGGAGAGATGCTTTCGGCACATTCTGCTGCTCAAAGCTCCTGGCTCTGTCATATTCCTTTTCTTTCCTTTCCACACAACCCCCTCACACCCCTACCTCCCCTCCCTCTCTACCTTCACGTAGATCCCATAGGATGGAATAGCGAAAGTATCTCAGAGCATTCAGATGCGTTTGAAGTGCAGGACAGATGTGGGCCCCGAGAGACTGTAAAAAATGAATTGAGGCTAGTAATAGGAGAGATGTTTTGAATCCTCTCCCCCATAAGTTATTTATCAGGGGCCCTTAGTGGTGGAGGAAGACTTCAGAGTGCTCCCTTAATGTAGCATCTGATGACTAGTAGGGGGGGTTGTTTCAGGAAGTACTGCTGTAAAACAGGAGGGGAACATTAGCAGGGAAGTCTCTCAGGACCTGGACAAATAAGAGGAACAGCACACAGGGCAGTTCGTTCCCAGCATGCAACACAGGACAGAGAAGAGAGGTGCACAAGAACATGTCCCAGAGCCACCCCACCCACCAGACAGTGGTATCATATGAGGTACAGAGCAAGATGTTCTGTACTACAATTCCCACCAGGGTAGGCATGTTTCAGTTGACAAGGTACTTCAAATAATTTTGAAAATAAATAACAAAAACTGAACAGAAGGCAGTGACTGCTGGTTACTTTAGAAGTCATTTACAATGTCATGTCAGCCATTAGCATGTGACACGCCTATTTACATATTTATTTTTCACAATTAACTGCAGAATATTTATCATGATGACTCTCTACTACGTCACCTATTTTCTATTTCAAATGATCTGCTTTATTATAAAGTAGTAACAGGTCAAACCAACAACCTGAGCAGTAAGCGGGTGAACTCAGCAGATAATTCAAAGACGAGAGGCTGACTTTGGCCCTTGTGCAGCAATATGTCAGTAATATGTGGCATTATATATCTTAAGATACACAGACGTCACCTTTGACCTTGGACGATGCACTAGGAGTGTTGATAGATGAAATCTGCTGATAGAAAACATCTGGTGCAGCGACTTTGGACATGCAGTGGTACAGTGGTTAAGAAGGTTCTGGGTTCAGACCTGAGGCGCCTGGGACCTTTCTTTTAACTGATTTCTGATTTTAATGATATTCACGCATCTTACCACCTTGAAATACTGTACACACATGATCACAAACGCCAGTAATGGGCCGAGCCAACCAGGGAAGTCTCTGATCACAGGAGACTAATGGCCTCTGAACTCATCACTGAGGCTAATAAAGACCAGCTAACGACATAGCTGCTTCGTTTGTGCTAATTGCTCTCCCTGGACCTTCGCCGTGGCCCGTGTCTCCCGAGCATCTGTCACCAGACATCTTCCCCAACACAGCTCAGACCCTGGCCACAGCCTCAGAGCTGGGCACACTGCCAGAAACAATTGTCCTCTGGTGTCCTTTTACTGTGGTGAGCTGTGTAAAGACATTATCTTGGCGTATTGTTTGTTTTGCTAGTTTTACCTCTCTGTAAAACTGGAGGAGACCAGGTGTGCATGAAGAGCTCTAACCTGAATCATCTATAAATCAGCACCAGTATTACACTGTCTATACCCTAATCATTATTGAAGACAATATCGATAACCTCTGGAGACTATACATTCTTTTATGAGTCACCTGTTGGCATATGCACTTGTTGTCTTCAGCACATGGATGCTCTGTGTACAGCCAAATCAATATAAATATACAATAAAAGCATACATGAATTACTTGACTTATGAAAATGCCTAGAGTATGGAGTCACAAAGAGAACCAGTTGTTAAGTTTAATCTTTGTCCAAAGATGTCGTTAATTACTTACTGCTTCTACTATATACTATATATATACCAGGCAAATATTCTGTATCTCTGAACTGGACAATAGAGTCAAACACTTGAACACTTTAAATCCTGATAAAGTACTGATAGAGTGTAAAGAGCTAGTAGCTAGCTTATACTGCCAAACAAAAGGACTTAATGAATATTTATAAACACTTGCACTATATGTTAAATTATTGCTGGTTATACAATAATGTATTTCTGTATTCTCATGCCCATAAAGCTGATTTGAACTGTGTTAGACAAAGATAGACTATAGGTGGATTTCCGTCCATGCTGGAAATTCAAAGATATCTTGAATTATTTCAGAACATTTTTTTATACTTTTGAGGTGAAAAGGTTGGTTTATCGATAAAAGCAAAATGCGACAAAGTGCAGTGGAAAAAGCCAATAAATCATGATGTACATGAAGCATGTAACCTAAACATTCACTGAAGCTCTCTCCACTGAAGAGACTGAAAATAGCAAACAACAAAAATATGTGTGGAGCGATAATGAGACTGTTACATTCCTTAAATGTTAAATAATTGACTGGTGCTCATTTAATTGTGTAATCTTGTGGCCTCTGCAATGGTTTTAAAGGCACCCTAGTAGAGGATTAGCACCACCAACTGTTTATCTTGAACCACCTCCTAATATTCACATAACACCAGTGGATAGAAATGTGCACTGATTTGCATTCTCTCAAGGTGACAGTGGTTAGTCAGAGGCTGCTCTGTGCACGCAGGTGCTGCAATTTGCACAGGTATCAGGGCCGGGGAGCAGGTGTGTATGATTGACATCTTGTGGTCCAGTTTCCTCTGAAATGGTCCCATTGTTCTCTTTCTGTTTGTTGAGCAGATTTAGAAACATTTAGCACATTTTTTAAAACCAGCCACGCAAATCACACTTTCCAGCTACCAATATTCTCAAAATTGTTTTGATAAACCAAGCTGAAAATTGCTTATCAGAAATATTTTTTATCTGAGTGGCAATTAATCCTTAACATACAATATTATGTGCATAATAAATGTGGTGCTACTCATAGACAAGCCATTGGTTACAACTTTTGAAACAAGATAAGCTACACGCTTTGTGTTTGATGGACACTGTCCCGGAGAAATAGTTGTAAAGCAAGAACATTTCCTAAATGAAGGTGTATTATTAGGCTCAGTAGGCCCAAAGTAGCAGATTGGCAACTGCATTGTAAAAATCCTGGTGAATATATTCCACCCAAAATCTTACGAGTGTTACAGTGAACACTGATCCTCTGTGGGTTTGAAAAGTGGTTACAGTAGATTCTGAAAGTGACAAGTTTTCCGATCGCAGCTACTGTTTTCCATCAGTGAGCAACATACAAACCATGGCACGAACAGCTCTCAAGTCTGCAATGTTCAACACTTAAAGAATACATTTTGGGTAGGACATCACCTATAGAAATATGTCATTTATATACAATATGTAAACAATATTTTCCAGCCCACACCTATGTAAATGAAAGTTGATAATTGCTTCTGGTCAACTACAATATACAGTGTGTCTCTTGATGTTGAACATATCTGCCTCTGCCAAATCAAATCCATATAATATAACAGGCATTTTGCGATTGGCTGCATTTTTATATGGAGGGACGGTAGGACACCGATATGTTTTAATTGTGTGGAACTTGTGATGCAGATGCAGCAGTGGCCATTTTGAAGCACTGAAGCATGGTGCAGCATTACAATGGGCAGCAATTTGCATATCATTTCATGTTGGGGATATTAGATTAATGGCTTGTGACTGGTGTGATGAATACTAATTTAGCCTTAAATCATGTTACCGTTCAAACATCAACAGCCTGCCCAACAGGCAGCAGAGCAGCTGTGCAGTCAGACATTTTATAAGGTCAGGTAACTTCTTTGGGCAAGCTCTTGCTGTCCCTCATTCCCTGTAGCCAGTTATGGCACTTGTAAATGTTTGTTATTCCAGGGACTGTTGGCTTCACTGTTAAGGTATATGGGCTCACCATAGGGGTTAATGCCATCTCCATTTATCCGAGCAGACAGTAAAATCTGCTGATCGAGTCAGGCCAGCAGTGATGGCGAAGCTGGGTTGGCTGATGGAAATCATAAATGTCCCAATCCCTCCGCCCAATGGCCCCAGTTTGACTCCCAGTGTTGGTCCCTGGTGTAGGCAGCTTTTGTGGCCATAAGGTGTAATGATGTTAATGTTGTGTGAAAAGGTTACATAGATAGGTAGGAGAGCAGACCATCGTGCTGTGTTTTAATGTCATCAAAGACTGTTGTGACTCATCCCAACAGGTTATGCAGTAAAACAACATGGAAGACATGGATCCAAAATAAAGGAACCAAAGACCAAAACATTATCACTGACTGTCCATCATCATATGGGTATAAGAAGGCTGGTATCCCAGTATTTTAACTTTTTTTTTTTTTTATTGTGTAAGAAAAAGACAGATGCAGCCAGACAAAGACAGATTTGGGGGAAAAAAACACAATACAAACTCTATGTACTTTGCCTCCTTTTTTTCATTAATGAAAATAGAGAGTGGTTTCATTACAGTTTTCAATTATAAGCTTCATTTTAGTCACCTCCTATTTCATCTGCTTTTATTATATGGAGATTCAGTCACAAGTTGTTTAAAGATGTCCATTTCATTTCGTCAGCGAGTTGTGTATTGGTGCCATTTCCAACATTACCACTCAACTATTTCTGGACATTTTAAAGATTTAGAAACAGTTTGAGATGAGAGGCGCCGTAGACTAAAATGTGAACAGTAAAAACAGAAATGAGCTCAGATGAGCTCAGATTAAATCCAGGCAACTGAAGGTACAGCATCATTAAAAATTACTGAAGTATACCCCAATAATTATAAGATTTAGAATCAAGCATCGTTTTAGTGGTCATCCCTCATGAGCACTTAGACTGATTAATATTCACATTGGTTTGTCAAGAAAAAAAGCCATTATGAACTAGTCTAAGATGCTGCTATTGAACTATAACCATACTCTGTGGTTGGCATGGTATGGCTCGACTGAGCTTGACTGTGGATTCACATATGTAGTGCTCATTTCATTATTTTATTCTGCTGCAATGGCCATCTTATCCATTTTGCATGAATTTCTAAATGTTATGCTAAACCGCTTCTTTTATCAGTGCATGGAGATTTTTTTTACACACAGGAGAGTATGTGTGTGTGTGTGTTTGTGTGTGTGTCTCACTACATGGCTAGCCAGGAGTATGGAGGGAGGAGATGGGAGGGTGTCCAGAGGGAGCTGTTTGATTGATGTGTTTTGGGGGTAGAGGAAGGTAGAGAGGGGGAGTTTTGAGAGTGAAGAGGGGATGGGAGCTTGATGGGACTCTGCGGCAGGAGGGAGGCAGGGCTCTTAAGTGGGGGAGGAAGGGATGGGAGCTTTAACAAGCCCTAGATTGTTAGTGACAGGCAGATACTTCAACACTTAAAGTAGAAGGTTTGATTTAATCACAGAGCTGTCATTTGTTATTTGTCTGGCTTGCTCCACCAGGGGCCATGGCTGATCAACTGCCTGGTCCCAAGAGAGCCCTTTTTCCCCCTGTAATGTCTAAATCCCCTGCACAAATTACAGGTCTGCACCACCTCCCATCCCCATCCCTCCACTCCCCTCCCTGCTTCAATCCTGCCATGTTAAGAGACGAAGGCCAGAATGGGGGGTTCACAAAGAGAGGGAAGCACGTTGGCAGGATGTAAGCAAGGGAGGGAGACAGGTACTGGGAACGAGAGAGCGGGAGATAGAATGGCCTGAGGGCCACTAAAGATCATTAATAGGACTGTCAGGGAGGTTGCCAGTTGGTTAGTGTCTCATAAATAAGAAATGAGCTCCTCCCTGCTCGCCCATTCTAGTTCATTAATAATGCCTGCTGCGGTTATTTTGTTGCATCGTACTTTGAAGGAAGGAGAGATAGAAAGATGGAGGCATGGTGAAGGGAAATTCAGGGACAGAGGGCCTGACTTCCCCATGCTCTCAACAGGACAGCCTCCCAAAGGAATTAGTCCACAATACCACAGCATAGAATCAATTATTGATATACAATTAAACCCACAACTGGTGAAAATGATCGAACCAGGTGGAGGGAATGGTGACAAGACAAGAAAGAGGATGAGATATACTTATCCAGAAGATCTAGCCAGTCCGCCTCCCTGTTTTTCTCTTAATTTTTGGTGGAGAAATATAAATAACACCAGCTCCAGTCCACCATTCATTTTTGGGATCTGGACAAAGATGAGAAGAAATCACCAGATGGACAGATTGAAAGTGATGAGAAGGGGGCGGTTGGTTGTTAAAGAGAGACAGAGAAAGCAGGTTCAGAGGGATCACACTCTAAGTAAAAGCATTGCCTTTTAATTAGGGTGAAAGGATATGATTCTTTTATAAAGGCCAAGAGCCTGGGCACTGTTGAGGCTGATAGCAGTCAATGCTGCTCATTAACCCTCCCTCTGGCTCCCTGCTCGCGACATGACTCCACCTGAGGAGGCACAGATAAAAGGCCCAGCAGGGCCACAAATGACAGGAGGTTTTCTGGGTTAATGCCCCATAAACTCACAACTACTCACTTTTCTGTTACTCCCTTCATTCTCTCCTCTTTCTCTCTGTTTATCCCTTTCTTCTTTTGGTCACCAGAATCTTAAGCCACTCTGCCTGTCACAGATGATGCTCCGTCTCTCCAAGGTGAGCTACCTTGGGGAAGCAGGGCCCACCATACAAGCTCTGTTCAATTTGGTAGC
Organism: Trachinotus anak; assembly: GCF_046630095.1. Taxonomy (NCBI): domain Eukaryota; kingdom Metazoa; phylum Chordata; class Actinopteri; order Carangiformes; family Carangidae; genus Trachinotus; species Trachinotus anak. The sequence goes on along the minus strand of NW_027273859.1, from coordinate 6,778,192 downwards.
TTCTTTCTTTCATTGATGTTTTCATTATGAGGACAGCTACAGATCAGCATTTCTCCACCGGCTCTTTCATTGGCTTGTTTGAATATATTTGAATATCTCAGATGCCATTCATCTGACTGATAAAACTGGGAAGGATACATGTCACTACTGCTTTCAGGCATCCTGAATAGTACACTGGGTCATAAGAAGGTGATATATTTGTTGCAGATTGCTCTTGAACAGAACTGCAGAGAAGCACTTGTACGTTTGTCTTTCATCTTTTCTTTCTTGCTTGTTATCTTGTGTTTTGGGTTTTTTTTCGTGGATCCTTGGTGCTTTGTTTTTGACCCCCCCCCCTTCGCCCCATCTCTTCTCCCTCTATGCAAAGAGTTGCTCTTAGCGCTTCTGGATGTTTCTAGACATCAAACACAGTCATGAGAGTGGCAGGGGAAAGAGAGAGAGAAAGCAAGGCAGAGAGAATAACAGGAGGCCAGCAGGCAGCCAGAAAGCCATGATGTATGATTTTACTTATTCCTCCTTCCTGTTCCTGATTAGCGGCCTTTAAACTGTGATCGATCGGCCCTCAGACCAGCCTCAAATCAAAGGCAGATCCTGTATGTGCTGAGTGAGAGGGAAGCACATGGAGGCATTAGGAGCCTGTGGCTCTGAGGTTCACAGCAAGAGGTTGATTCACTTTGTGCAGGCCAGCTAGGGAAAAGGACGGCAGGGAGGGGGTCGTGGGGTGATGAAAGACCATGGCACACGCTCACATGCTGATGGATAGAAATTCATGTCTGTACTCCCTTTTCGTTCATTCTCATTTACGCACATAGATAAGCCTGACCTCCCTCAGCTCCTCCTGTCTGCTGTGTGTCTTGCCCCACTGGTCAAGGGCAGGTGGGATTTCTGGCCTTGACATTGTAGTGCCACTAAACAACAGGAAGGAGGCTGGAACAAGCATGTTCAGACGTTCCCTCTACCCGACAGCCAAACCCAGATGCTTCAACTCCCCATCCTTCAGTTCCCCACATTTTCCTTCACCTCATCCAGTTCCTCTGTATTTTCTCCAACGCATCCCCTCCCCACAGTCTCCATCCACTTGAGATGAGCCCCAGTCTTCAAGAGATGAACACACTGCAAACAATTTATGATGCTTTTCTAAGGAAGTCAGATCTGGCCTCCATACCTTGGGGACCTTTTTTCTCCCTCTCTCTCTTTTGCAGGGCTGCCAAAAGAACATTCTGATATGTAATCTCTGGCTGAAGGAATGGCAGACAGACAGACACATGTGCACAGTGCACATTTGTTTTCCTGCTCTTGACCTACGATCGACTGTAGAGCTGCAGAGAGAGTGAGAGAAAGGCTGCCTTACAACAGATGGTTCTCCTTAAAGAGCTGAGATGAAACTCTTTGTGTTACAAGTGCTCTTTGGTCTTTTTTGAGACTCCAATCGGTTCAGGCTCCCCTGCTGGGCTTCGTTCCAATGTGCTGAGGCCAAATGAGTGCATAGGCATGCATACACATACACACACTCTTGGGTATGTGATGAATGGTCTCACCTGTCTTCTCACTTTGAGTTATTGAACAAACTGAGTTCCAGTCAAGGCTAATAAATTGTCCTTGGAATTGTTCTGGAATCAGACCGTAATTATTGGTCTTGTCATTTGACATTTTGGATGGCTGCATTGGGGCTATGAATTTTCCCTAACAATTCAATATAACACAGATTAGAGGGATATGAATGCCCAAAATGTATAAAGTCATTTGTGTTGGCGCAAGTAATGGAAAATGTTTTGTTCTGATTGTGTGACATAGGACACATACGATCATAATTTAGTCATATGCATCCAGGTCATCCAAGGTAATGTGGAAAGCAGATATGTTCACAGATTTACAGATGGGCTCCTCAGAGTAATGCACCATTGATATCATGGTGGCTGTAATGAATGATCAGTGCACACATCTCACCCAGTAGCTTGTTAAGACTGATATCTGGAGCCTCACACAGACTGATGTTGAATCTGAATAGGAAATGGAGTGCGTCTAGCAGCCAAGGCCTGTCTCACAAGAGTTGCGGGGGGGTTGCATTCCCAGCAGAGTGATGGCATCACTTCTCAAAGCGCACACACTCGTGACAAGTAAACTGAAATCATCATTGATGTTATTTATTTTCAAATGCTCCCCGCTTGACAGGCGACATCTTGTTCGGCACGCATCCCAAGGGAGGCCGCGGTGCTCAGCGCTTCTCGGCTCCATCACGCACAGACAGCCGCTCAGTGCTGACACCAAAGCAGTGGGACTCGCTAGAGACTTGCTCTGGAATTTGTCACAATCCTGCACCACACGAAGAAAACACAAATGCACTCAGCTCCTTGTTTACACACATCCAGATCTGTCGCACTGCTTGTCTCCCACCTCAGCATCTGCCACCACACTAGAAAACAAGAGATTATTTGCCCTCCAAAAGAAAAGAAAAAAAAAGAAAGTCCATTAAAGATTTGATTTTGTTTTTTGTTTTTTGTTTTTTGCTAGACAAATATCAACAACAGTTTAATCTGTGGAAAGGAAATGTGTAGCAAATGCCAAAGCAACAACTTCCTGTCTCTGTCTGTCATTCAGGAGCAAATTAATGTGTCTGTCAAAACAAAGTCTTAAAATGTTTTCCAAAAGCCTAATCAAATTTTTGTATATTGTTATTGCAAGTTATTTTCCTTAATTGAATATTTATCCAAATATCGACTAATGACCAATGCTAATTGCTGCATTTTACATTAAGCTCCTATTTTTACAGAGATAGTATAAGCTTTTCTTTGCCAGTTCTCTACTATAATCCATCACAGACATCACAGCAGTGGTTCCAACTACACAATTTCCTTGCTACTAACAACGTCGGCCCATCGGCACTGCCTATCTCAGCACAGTCAGGCTCAGTGTCTGTGTGTATGTGTGTGTGTGTGTGCTCGCACATTTGTGTGTCTTTGCTAGCCTGGCCCATCCATTCATGTGTACATGGCCTCATTATCAGTCAGTAGCTGTCTGAGCTCAGGGGAGACGGTGCAGATGAAGAAGCGAGCATGGCGGTGGGCAGGTAAACCAGCCATGAGCCAACACCACAGCCCAGATCCCCCCAGCACAGCTCTGCTAAAGGAGTCCATTTGTCAAATGTGCCTCCACCGAGGGCCGCCAGGGAGTACATTACTGGCTGGGGCCCCTGCAGGGATTGGTCCTCTGACTCCCAGCCTCACTCACTCACCAGGCTGGCCGCCCAAGGTGCTTCCTACAGTCAGCGGTGACCAGCCCCCAGCCTGCACCCATTCGATTGGCTCATTAATAAAACAGCCCCCACTCGAGAGCAGGGGACATGCTCCAGCGCTCTGGACATCGCTCTCGCCAGCTAATGGGCCAGCCGGGAGAGGCCTTTGTCTGCACCTGACTCCCTCACATCCTTCAATGTGTCAGACAAGACAATGCAAGGAAGGATGGAGGGCTTTGACTGTGTAAAGCCCAGATCATGTTGTATGTAAGCCTGGACTGGAGCTCAGTATTCATAGTAGACCTCAATGTGTCTTCAGTCTGGGCAAGTTCCTAAGCCATGCTTCATCAATCCCACTTAGCCTCACTTGGCCGAACCTCCTCAATTGTGTCTCCTCTCAAAATGATTATGGACTGGCTTGCATGTGTCACCACCATAAAACTATACGCATTCTGCAGTGTAGCGATTCCCACCCCCATCCACTAACTCTTGTACCTCCTCCTACTTTGTTTAGCTCAGCCAATGCGAAGCTAGTTTTTCGCTTTCTCTCTTCCTGTTTTACGTGTTGAGTTCAGATAGAATCTGCTCTGATTCACAACTAGGCTCCTGGGGGAGAAACAAGAGTTTTGTTTGTGTTGTTGTAGGATGTAAATCTAACGAGAGGTGGAGATGGAGCACTAAGGCTTATGGATCCCTCAGGGGTCTTCCCGAGCCCCTCACTAAATAAATCTGAATTGAAAATACATATGGAGCTGTAAACCGTTCGCATAAAGGAGCGCTTGTTCTCCTCAAGGAGAGTATCAGGTTTACTGGCTGCACAGTTGGCGTACTGGATCCCACCCTCAGCACATTAACACAGGGAAGACATGCGAGAGAGACACAGTTAGTGTACATAAAGTTCATTGACTTGAATGTTTTTGTTATATATCAAATCTGTGCGTTAGATGCATCTTTGCTTTGACATCCAACTTTGAACCTCTGCATGAGGTGGTGGTCTTCGTTTGCTGGAACTCAATATCTAGGTTTTCCCCTACAGCTCGAAAACGATCTCCAGGGGACCTAAACCTGGGCCTGTTTAGAGAGCAATTTAGTTAACACTACTTCCTGTTTGACGAGGAGGGAGAGACAGCAAGTGGAAAGTGCAAAATTGGTGTCATAATATCACCAGACAGAACTCAAGGGGAGAGGTGGCTCTCCTCAATTATTAGCTTAAGGAAACAGTCTAGAGATTTATGAATATCCCCAGGTGACTTAGAACAGCTCTAGTCACTTCCATATGTGACCCTGAGGCTGAGTGGTTGACAGGGCCCTTCCAGGCCGATTAGGCTCCCAGGCCCTAGCTAAGAGGCCTGCCTTGTTGGCAGCTGGGGGCCAGGGGAGCATGGCCTCTTGAGCTCGATTGGTAAAGATCACAGATATAGAGGCCCAATGAGGGTAGCCAGTTGCTGCATTGCCACAGCCAGTGAGGCCCTCCTCCTTGAGACTGGGTTTACTGTTACCCTCAGTCCCTTGAAGAGGAAATAACAGAGGCGCCAATTAAAGCTTTAAGACATTAAATAAAAACCCTCTGTTGTTGCCTTTAAAACATCCCAGTTAATGCTTGTTTGTCTTTACGATGGAACCCCAGTCAGCTGCCATCGCTCTGCTTTCTATTAAAGTGGGATCGAGTGGTTTTGTGTTGAGTTTTTTTTTTCCTCCCCCTTCTACAGTCTCTCCGCTGCTTTCCAGCTCGTGGCTTGATTGCTATATAAACAACCTTTTTTATTGCTGAAATACATACCGTTAGAGGGGAGGAAGTCCAGATTTTGTAGACTTTTTGGTAGTAAACCTTACCTCTGTTAACATCTGCAGACTATAATAAGTAAACTGTCTGTACTGTTTAAGTGATTTTGCCAATCAGAATACATTTGCACACCAAAAGGCCTCCTTTATAGAGATCTCATGATGAGCCATGAGACATCCTGATGTTTGAAGGTTTTGTTTAATGAATTAAACCATTGCTGGAATCCCAGGAATTTGAAAGCTTTTCTCAAATTAAACAGGCTTTAAGTTAGAGAAGAGTAAAAAGCTGTAAGTGGGAGGAAGAAGTAGAGCCTAGCTGGCACTCTTAAATACTCACACACTAAGTCTAACCAACCATTTTTTATTTTAGATGCTACAGTGGGTAGATTTTTTTTCTTTAACTGTACAACAAGATGTCAACTTTTGTATTTTTCTCCTTTTCTCTGTACATCACTTTAATGCACCGCAGCGTGCATGCACTTAGTTTGGGGATTTCTGTGTTATTGAATTTAGATAACCTGTAAAGTGGAAAGTCTTACTGGACAGAGCTGCATTGTCATGCTCTGCCTATGTGTGAGGAAAAGGAAATAATAAGCTGAAATAAACTGTATTGATTTCATTTTTGAATACCAAACACAGAATTCTTGGAGTTTGAAAATGGTGAGCTTTATGCATTATATTTCAGTCCACTGAATGAAGCTCTGGTAAACAGGAAGTTATAATTATAAAATAGTTATAAGTCTTCGAAAGCCCAGTAGAACAAAAGAACAAAAGAACAAAAGACCAATGTGAAACTGATGTCAAAGGCTCTCGGCTTCTGTCTCTGGAGCAGTATTGGTGTAATTAGCAAGGAAAGCCCTTGCCCTTGCACTAGTCTTCTATCAACACACACATCTGGCAAGAGGAGGGCCAGGGCAGCTCACTTGGGGGAATGGAAGGAGTGGTTGTGCAGGGTATGCCCCAAGGGGGAACGGGGTCAGAAGTCACAGCAGGCCTGTGGCCAGATGAACGAGGGAGCTGTGATACAAAGAGGCTTTTCTGGCATCATGACTGAACTCCCTGAGCCAAAGTGCCTAATCCATATTACATGCACAAAGGCCCCGCAGATTAGCAGACATCTTCATCAAAATGAATTAAAACTTATCAATTTGGGGGGGGCATAAGGCTCTAGAGAGAAAATGGGCTTTTACCAAGAAGTGCTGAGAAGACATTTCCTTCTAAGGCTCTTTATAGATTAAGATATTCAGGTTGAGAACCTTAACCTTTGATGTGAAAGCCATTAGTTTCGAGGGGAAGGGTCTTCTGACTAGAAATATGGGATTTAGAGTACTGACACACACAATTATGGACTAAAATGGAAACCATCTGACTGGTGTTAATGTCTTAACTCATTTGCAGTGACCCTTTCACACTAGCTGAGGTTTGATAACTAGGATAGCAGTAAAATGTTTTTCTTGTCTTGCCATTACATCCCCATATCCTGACATACAAACTCAACATTGAGTAACAGCATGGTCATAGGTATGACCTCAGTTGGACTGTTCTTTATCTAATAATGAGATGTGATTGAATAAAGAGAATTTTCTGTTGATGTGCTGTAAACGGTTGAAATCTTATTTCAGTAATTTTCTTCATCTCTTCATCATTAATTTGTCATTAGATGGATGATATTCCAGAGAACTCCTCATGCTTCTAGTATAAAAGAGGTATTCTTCAGTCAAATGCCAAACAAGAGCACAACAAGGGTAGTGTATGAAGAGTGAAGCGATGAAAGAGGGATTCAAAAGCTTGATTTGTTGGTTGATTGAAGTAAAAAACAGATCATGTGTGTGGTGTCAGACACTCGCTGCTCGTGAAATAGCCACAATATTCCATTTGAAGTTTTTACATTAGTTCCATCGTTGGCTCATGGTTTGGCAGTTTTCGGATCCTCAGTTCACCTGAATGCAATTAGCTCACTTGTGGTTTGTTTACCTTGAATTTTCCAAGCAGAGTGCAGTTTAGAGAAACTATGAAGTTTGCCACCAGTTCAGTAAAGAATCAGTGTAAACAGCTGGCGTCTTGGTCTGTAATTAAATTTTAAAATCTACAGTTGGAAATTTTATTTGGGATGATAATGTGATATTCATAACTTAATTTAAACTCATTTACTTGCCGATGATTTGTATTTTGCAAGGGGGACTTTTTTGACAATTTTCCTATGTGATGGAGGTTTGTTTCCTGAGTTAATATTAGGTTACTCAGCCTCTCTTTTTGTTGTGTAGGCCACACTCAGAAACTGAGCAGCTTCATGGCTTCTATCATGAGAAAGTCATTGAAACAGTATTATCGGATAACTGTCCGCACACACCATAATAAGTTGAAAACAACATTTTGTAATCACTTCATAAGACTTACTAACTTTATCATCCTTATCTTTGAGCGTCATTATTAGAAACACTCCTCCAGAAGTCTGAAAATGGGCCAAGGTGACAGCTATCCAGAGAAAGCCACAGCACATCCTTTTTTTTTGAAGTAGGAATAGCCTACACACACAGAACGAAGAGCACAATGTTCTTGTTCCACATCCCCTATGAGACGAAACTGTTAATCAATAAACCTGCACAGGGCATAGTTAATCTACCCACCACCATCTTAGCCTCTATTTTAAGCATGAGGGAAGCCGGCAGCCATTTTGTTTTCCTGTTTTCCTCAATGACTCCTATGAAAAGCAGCCGCCTGCGCATGAAGTTAATTAAGCCATAGTTTTAGAGCCATAATTGATTGAATCATAGAGTCATAATAGAAATTGCGGGACCCCAGCAGCTGTGTCTTACTGAATTAAAACCAGTGGCATCCTCTGTTGGTGAAAGGATATGTTAATAAGGTCTTGAATGCAATCAGATTTTGTTGTTTTTGTCCTTTTTTAAGCCTGGGTGCTTCTTTTTTTTCCCTAACACTTTTCCTCAAGGGGTCTTATTATACACTTCTGTAACACTAGAGAGTTAGTGTGCAACGCAGTGGGAAACCAAAAGACCCTCCCCCAGCTCCCTTAAATCTGTCAAAGCATCTGCCTCATCCACCCTGGCAAATCCTTTGACGTGTGGGGCTAAAGAGCAGGCCTTGTATCATTCATGAATGCTGGTGGATTTCCATATCTGACACAACACTGACTTACTGCTGGGAGCACTTGTGTCCACATTCAATCCTCCACCAAGAAATGCAGCAGCATACGGTGACCGTGAAGACGTCACATGTGCACAACTGTGCTCCAGCATGCGCAATCACGCACAACCATGAACAATTATGCACACACATTCATTCAATATCGCTTTTTGACATGAGGACATTCACAATGTCGTACTCATACAATCAAAATCTGAAAGTGGAATTTGCAGGAAATATATACAGGAATTTATACAATATGTAATGTATGTCCTCTGTGGTTTCCATCACCTCCCTTATTTGTGCTCTTTTTCGCTCCCACTCTCTCTGCTGTTTTCCCTGACTGACCCTATCTCAGCAGTGCTACAGCACAGGAAGGTAATGATGAGGAATGGAGTTATAATGCCAGTTGTTAAACCCCAGGCCGCACAACAAATGTGCTTCAGAGACCCTGCATTTGTCTCTGAATGGATTAGGTCTTTGCTGTGGTAACCCTATATTTAATCTCACTCCAGTCTCTGCAGGCAACGCTGTGCTTCTCATGGTAACAAATATTCTGTCATTTTCTTCTCCTTATGTCTTTAACCATTGTTGCACCTGAACTACTGCAGAGTCTTTGTTTGCTCTCGATTATCTGTTGTTTTCTAATACAAGAGGAATGGAGGGTAACATACTTATCTCTGAGAGTGTCTGTTATCTGTGCAACTTGGCCATGAATGTCAGACGTGCATTAAAAAACAGCTTGTCTAGCTGGGCAAGTTGTTCTTAGCCAGCACCTGGACCCCATCGCTCACCTTGCTCTGCCTTATCGCTTTGTAGGAGTCCACTGTTGGCTCAGACATTGTCTTTTTATCCCAACAGCTCAGTGTCTGGTTATTAGTTATTTTCTGCACATTTCCATGTTTTCAAGAGCTAGCTAATACTCCATAATGGGAGGTCAGACACTGTAGTCAAGTTTTCTTTCTTTTCATGAGAATTTTGTGTAATTATAATTCAGACCGTTAACATAGTTATTAGGAAATCATATTCACTTACAGCCCCCAGTGTTGCCTTCGGACTCTTTTTTTTTTTTTTTTTTGACAGCGGCAACCTTTGACCACCTGATCAGGCAGTAATGGCGGTTCCCTCCAAAGAGCCACAGATTATATGGTTATTATTCTCAGAGCGCAAGAGAAGTCATAGAATGTTAATAAACTGGTGCCAGTCTGTATTAAATTATCAATGTGCATGAAAAATTCATCTCCAAACGTCTTTCACACTTTCTGAGTCGGAGCACAATTCACTTTTATCTTGTTAAAGGAATGGAAATTTTATTACAAGGAAAAATAACACCACTTGTTTTTCATTTTCCGTTTCACATCCCAAGCAGGGGGTTAGACGTGAGATAGCTCTGATTATTGCGAACACTTTCAGTGTTCACGCATAATTTGGTGGGGTTTGGTTGTCCTGTGTGTAGGCTCTATAAGTCAGGAGCAAGTGGCATGGCTGTCCTCTCAGAACGCAACACTGCAGTGAAGCATATCAGAGGTTGTTATTGCAGGCACCCTGCTAAGTGCCCATAAATTACTTGCTAATCTCACTTCTCCAATTTCCATCTTTTTTTCTTAGTGTAAATTATACCCTGGTGGAGACAAATCAGCGACAAGACCACACAAGGCTGCGCCTTCTGTTTTCATGTTTTCTAGACAAGAGCAGCAAAGTGTAGTTTTTGCTTCTGTCAATCTTCCAAACAGCTCAGGAGGAGGGAAAATGAAAATGCTGTGGCTCCATAAACAATTGTGTATCAAACGTAGAATCTAGTTTGCACATTTTCCTCTGCCAGCACTGTGAAGAAGATAAAGAATGTCAAGGTGACATGTGCGTGCTTTTGGAGGGAGAATAAAGACAGCAATGTCCTTGCTGATTCTATCAGTGGGTGCCATTCTTTACCTTGTTCAGTGAAAGAGGAGGGAGTGGGGGAGGAAGGCCATGAATAAAAGCCAGGGAGAGCATAGCATCCCTCCTAGAAATGCCAGTCTAACGCAGCACTGTTATCAGCTCCCAACTGCTTTTCCTCCCTGATCGATCTGTGGTGTTGGGCAATGCAAATGGCTGCAGCTAGCCCTGGGTATTCTACCATCAATGGAGAGTAATTATCTTCGGCAACAACCAATATTGGATTGTTAAGCCTCAGGATAAGGTAGCCGGCAGAGCCTTCAAACAGTCACTCACCTCTGTGGGCTTGAAGGCTGATGGATGGATCAGCTGGGACTGGCTGCTAGAGGGGCTCTCGAGGCAAACTAGAAGAGTTACCAGCTCTCATCTCCCTCTGCCCTGGCAGCACAGCCCTTTGAATCCCAGAGAAAATTCATTTTTAATGTGCCTGGCGGAGGGCGCTTTTTGTTCTACATCGCCTTGCTCAATCAGGACGACTTTTCATGTTGAACAGGAACCTCCAGAAACATTTGCCACAAGGGCTTTGACGAGCACAACTTAAAAGATGGTTAAAAACCAGTGGCCTGACTAGCGCTATACATGCAATAGATACAGAAATATGTGCAGTCTGCAAAGACTTGCAAACTGGAACATCCATTACCAGTACCATAATTCATTTCTGCATTTACTCCCATAGAGTATTTTGTTTCTGTATCTTATTTGATCGCTTGTGCATCTCTACAGCTCCTCCATTACTGTAAAGTCCTTTACTTTTAGTTGGGTCTCCTGAGAGTCATTCAAAGTGTCTGACATCCTCTGGCCTCTGTTCTCAGTAGCACTACTTGTATTCTGGAGTACGCCAGTGCTCCAAATGGATGACCTAGAAATGTTGTCCATATTGAAAGATGGGAGTCATTGAATAAGGTGCTCATTCTCACATCGTTGGTCTATGCTACTCGAGCCCCCGTAATGAATAAATCATGGATTCTGCAAGGCACTCTCCAGATAGAAATTACAATGTACAGCTGCAGAAATAAAATGGAATAAAACATGACTGTGTTCCGTTTTTGGTGGTGACTGTCTATGTTGTGCCTCACCACCATCATTACTAGTAATGGTGAGGATTCAAAGTAGAGATAGTTGGGATTCAAACTTGCAGTGTAGTTTTATAACTCGAGTTAGAGTAACTGCCCAGTGCTGCTGTTTAATTGAACAATAAAACCTAGAAGTTATTTTATGAACCAAATTAGCTGAGCCTATAAAAGCTATATGATACAGTATAAGGCTTTTGTCAGTTCAGTGAATCTTCCATGCTTGTGTGTCCATCTCTACAAAAAATGAACATAAAAACTGTAAATAAAATATCAATACTTCTAGCTTCATGAAAAACATACAGTAAATCCCTGCTACCTCTAATTGTGAAATTAGCTGCTGAGATAATTTGTATTTCGTCTGCTGGTGCCTCCGGGGTTTGATATCATTAACTTTAAAGGAGGCTATTTGCTCTTGATAAAGTCTCAGTTTCAAAAACAGGATGATGAGCTGTTAGCAGCAAAATACCATCCCCCAAGAATTATTTGTCTATTAAGTTCATATTCAATTTTCTTTTGTGGTCGATATTAACACCTCCTGTCAGCATCTGATCTGGAATCAGCATATTTCTGTCTACACTCCTTCTCTCTTTACATAATAGCTTTTACTGTACATGCACCTATTTTAGGAAGCTGTTGAGGAGGGAGGGTATTGTATGCCGGATGCCATTTCCACAAGGCAGATATTTGGACCAAGCCTCTAGATCCACTCAGTCAGTGCAGGCTTACCTGAGATTAGCTGTTCTCCTGGCTGAGGGTGGCAGCATTAGCAGCCCATCGCTGAATGGACATGAAGCTGAAAGCTGGCTGTTAAAGTGCTGAAGGACAGAAAATACACCCAACCTTTCTCCCAGAGGTGATGTAGTGGTTAGACCCCTACCCTGGGAACTATATGTGGCCTCGCTAGCTTAAGACCTAATCCTACTAGAGTATCTCTCGTGTCCATCTCTGCTTCCTGAAGAAAATTTAAGGACTTTTTAGTGTGATTGTCAGAATTTACTAGCTCCATGGATGATGTCTTTCCAACATCTTAAAAACGTATCTAATAAAAATAAAGACATCGTGGTTTAATGAGCAATTAAACTACAATGTAACTATTCATTGACCAACAGCAGCTGGGCTGAGTTACTGCACACTGCATTTCAGAAGTCCTGTGCACATCACGATGCTCTCAGCTTTGCACAGTGTTGTATCTCTGATCAAAACCCCAGTGAATCTTAGATGTATTGTTGAGTGTTTTGTAGTAAACTGGAAATAACCTGTAAATAAAACACTTTTGGACACTTTTGATTGTTAGCGAAATGTTGGAATGTTCCTTTAGGGGAAATAACTGCGTACTGTCTTTCCAGAACAACAACAGTGCACCAAATCCCAATGATTGCCCCAGATTTTCTTTATTGGAATGGAAGAGGGATGGGAAGCCAGATATAATATGACCCTTAGGGGTGATGATGCCTTTATGGCTAAAACATCCATTGTCTTCTTCTCTAGTATCTAAGGCCAGTTTCCCATCTGCTTTTCTGTTCTATATGTTGTCCTGGAACATTTCCCAGGTTTAGCATCATATATGTTCACCATTTTTGGTCACTGGCTCTTCTCAGCTGCTTTTGGTAAGCTGTTATTTTCTAGGATAAGCAAAATCACAGCCAATTGCGCCACTGACCAAGGTCCAGTTTAGTGGCATCTAGCTTTTCGCTGTTGAATTCCAAACGCTCCCACAGCTTTTACTCTGGCCTGTGTATGCGGATTAGTGGGTTGATGTGGTTTTGTGTGTCTGTATGTGTAATGCCCGATGTTTTTAAGGGAAGTCTGTAGGCTTGGGGATGACCCTTAATCACAGTCAGCTGGGAAATAATTACAAGTCTTGCATTCTTGACACAAACCAGCAGAGTAAGCCACAACTCTTATTGTTGTTGCATGCAAGACAGTGCCTAACCTACAGGCAAAATGTGTAGATGCCCAGTTTGGGGTGGATATAACAGTGTATTGTTTATCCTTCCACAATACTGTATTTATCATTCTCTATAAAAAAAAGGATTTGTTTCGCATAACAGAGCTGCCATTCTCTCAGGGGTGTGGAGTGTAACACAGCATGGCAGAAAGTAAACACCAATCTTCTTCTTGTCTCTAGAAAACTCCACAGGGCGCTGGCGTTGTAAAGGAGCCCCTTACTCTGCCTTGGCATTTTGCAAGCACAAGCCTCTTTCAACCTGACTTCAATCATGGCTAAGTTACGCAGGTCATAAGAGTGAACAGGATAACCACAGGGCTAACTTTGTTGGAGACGTCAAAGCCCTATCCTCCTCGTCTTTAGCTTCAGAGAGTCCTCCTCTAAAGTACATTTTAAGAATAACATCTTCACTGTGGAGAAGGAGCAGATGGATAGCCCTGCTTGGTCAGGACTGATGCCAATCCATACTCCCCAGGCTACTGAGAGTTTTAGGGAATCGTTGCAGACTGGATGGGTCAATGGGGGGAATTTTAGATTTCTCTTTTTTTTTGTTTTTTGTTTTTTTTTATACTGAGACTTAACGCTGCTGTATCATGTATTATGAATATGTGCACAAACAAGATCAGTCAAATAGTATGGGTTAACTACCCAATACATTTCTGAGTAGTTTCATGAAACTAGGCCTACTTCTAAATAATCACCTTGTTTATTGAATATTGAACATACAGTTGTGTACAAAATATATCCTATATACATACACAGAGTACTGTAGTGAAACATGCTGTAAGCTATAAAACTATGTTTACATGCTTAAATAGGTCTAATATATAATCCATAAAAAAATATGATATATAAAGAATATATTCTCCTGAACACCGTACAACCTCGCAAAAATAAAATAAAACTATTTAACACAAAGAGGTAGAAATAGATGAAAAACATCCTGGATCCATTATTGGGAATAGTGTTAACAAATCAGATCAAGCCCTCGTACATTGATTGCTCTGGTCTCGTCCTGTCCTCATTTTCAACAGCTGCTGCCACACACACTCACACACACACACACACACACACACACACCCTGGCTGACGCGCAGAGCAGTCCAGTCTCTCTCTCTGTTGCGCACGGAGAGCAGGTCGGAGAGGAGCTGAGCGCACTGCGTTTTTCGGGACTTCTTGTCTTACCAAACGCTCCAGGATCTTGTGGATAACCGTCAAATGATATCCATAATGCACGACCAAGCACCGTCACGGCTCTTGGATTTGTATTTCGTCGCGTTTTCTCTTTGAGATCGACAAATACTTTGGGGAATCTATTGTGGACGATCTGTCATCGGCGTTTTCACTACCCGAGTTGGAATCCTATGAGCGGTGCTCTGGCTTGACAAAGATCCGCTGTGTTCTCTAAAGGAGCCCAAATAATTGCCGACAGAACTTTAGCGAAGTAAAAGAAACTGAATTTTCACCCTATTTCCTGAATGTCTCGACGCTTTTTCTTTCGAGAGACGGAGGAAAAATCCCCTCAGTGAAGATTTATTGTTCCGGCAGGTTATTCTACATTGAGAGTTTTCTCATGTCCAACCGTTGAACAATCTTTTTTTTTTTTAATCAAAACTGGATTTAATCCCAATAAGGCTCGCTTAAATATCTTTATGAACGCGTGTTCGTATTCGCTCCAGTCCGGGTGATTTGGATATCTTCCGCGACCGATCTCAGCGCATTTGGACTCGGTAAGGTTTAATGAAATTCCACCGATGCTTTTGTTGCTTTCGTTGTTTTTCAGCTGATATATTCGCTGAGGACCATTTTGAAAAATAATATGCACAGTTTTCGTCGAAATGAGTCTTTGTTATATTTGAATAAGCTGTTCATTGTTAGGGTTTTTCTCTTACAGCCCGTCTCCGCCGGTGGCAGGCGCATTTTCCTTTCCAGCGAGACGCCCTGCACGTATTGTAAAACAAAGATGTAGTGGTGGCTCGAATAACGTCCAAACTTACTGTGCCCATTTTTAATTTGAAAATAGCTTTTATTCACCACTGCACTGGTTGCAATAATTCAGTGTGGTCATAACACACTGGTTGATAGAAACTGATGGAAGTTATGTATAAGCACTGACGAGTGTTTAGAGAAAATAATAATTAGATATATGAAAATATTACGTTATACAACACTGGTCTGCACTGTGGCTTATAGCGTCCCAACATGTTGTGAGGAAATGCGAGGTATGTGTTCATTTACAATTGTATTATTTAATATAACATATCTGGTTGTGTACATTCCCCTTTTTTAACTTAGATCTTCAGCTGTTTTGTAGATCGGCCTCTTGTTATTGCAGTGTACTGTGGGCTCTTATCACGCACCCTTAAATCCACCACGCAGGACATTAACACAGTCTGAGTCTGTCCCGTGTCTGACTTACACAGCCACGGGAGGAGCTGTTTAATTAGGTTTTCTTCCCCCATCGCGCCCAAGAATCTCAGCCACCAAGGTCAGGCTGGATCACATGTCGCCTGTTAATATTAGTTCAACACTTCGGCCTCTTCTGACACAAGTCTGTCACTTTATCATTGCTCCCAGAAATCAAAGTGTACTATTGTTTATTAGTCCAGCCTTATAAGAGGAATCCACTACAACATCCCCATTATAATCCTATAGGGGCTTAGACCCGCGTCCCAAATGTGAGTTTATAGTGATTTGCCCTACTTTAAGCTCTCCCAGGGTATTATAATATTTCCATAGGGACCTAAAAGTGTTGTGTTAAATAGTGACACTGTCCTCAGTTAATCTGTGCTATATTTTTGTCTCTTTTAGTATCGCTTTTAATGTTCCTACAGTTGTAAGCAGCTTGTCTGTGAACATCATAAATATGTCGCTGTGTCTTTTCTGTCTCCTCTGATATTTCCATCAGTGGCATTTTCTGTGGCATTTATATTGAATTTTAGTTTTTAAACCACTCACTGGTTATAGGTGCCAGTAGCAACTGTTTGAAAAGCTATCCAGATTGAAAAAACTAAGATTAACAATGTATGTTTTGGTATATTAGCTAAAGAATATTGTTTATTTCATATAGTTTCTTGCTCCATTGGCAAAATATTTTTTCAAGGCATGTTACTGCAATGACTTTGGTCAATAATTTAATGAAAATATTGTATTTAAATTATAAATCGTCTTGTTGAAATTATTTGTCACTGAGACAGATGGAGGTACTTTTAATTTAATATTGGCATGTATGTTGGTGGGAAATGGAACCAAATAATTTTTGAGTTATTCCTCTTGCTATTTGCTAAATGTTCCAAACCTTTTCACCTGATAAGACACACAGAGAAATGTGTCATTGTGTTCATTGTTATGCCTGCCAATCACTGTCTTCTACGGTGCTGCAGGCTCTAGATAGGCTATGTTGGAAATGTCATTATGTTCTCATCAGGGCTGGTGCAAAACCAGCAGTGTAACTGATGCGGTCAATGATGAAGTCTCTATAAAATATTCTCAGTCCATTATCTCTTGTTATTGCCTGTTAGTTCTGCACATCTTTGGGTTGTAGAGTATATGACACTGTAATACCAATCACTCCTCAACCTGATACTTCTACCACCTACATATTAAAATATGTATCTTTCTCTGCTCCCCAGCACCTATCTGTAATCTACTGCAGATGGGGCTCTGGAATTAGCTTGCAAAAACCTCTCTTACTCCTATCTTCAAAAGCCCATTTATCTCTAGCGGAAAGCTGATAAGAGACAGGCCTGCTTGCCAAATGTGATAAGAGGGTGAAAAATCCTCCAGCTATTTGTAACGTAAGAGTTCAGGCAGATCGCAGCTGGGGAAGACATGACAAACCCAGCATCATGAGACTAATGCCTTGTGCCCCCTGAAGCCTGGATACGAGATAGAAGAAGAAATGGAGATTTATTCTGGACTTGTGCATGAACTCAGATGTGAAAAATGAGCTAAAGAGACATTCAAGAAAAAAGCCCAAGCATTTGGATGCAGCACCATGTTCTCGGTAGTGATGACAGTGCCTAAAAACCTCCGTATTTTACCTGTATTGTAAATTAATGCTTTAGCCTGCAGCATTATTTTATACCGAGTGTTGTCTAGCTTTGAATATACAACAATCTGTGTAAAAAACAGGGAAAAAATATGTCAGTTAAATATGTTGTTGATGCATATAGAGTTAAAGCTGTGTTTAGGGAGGAACGTGTTTTAAAAGTATTGTAAATCCCAACTGGAACCTGTCTAAAATGTGGAGCTAATCCAAATTGGCTTATACCCTGAGACTTAAGCTGCCCTCTGCGAGAAACTCCAAGAAATATGAAAGTGGGTTGTGCTGTAGAATTGAAAAACAAGGTACCACTCATTCTGCACGCCAGTGAAGGCCGGCAGTACTAGAGCAGTACTCAGACCGTGTTATCCTATCTGTGGCTGGTGTTCCCTTCTGATTTACTGGACGCAGCGCGGTTTCATCCCTGCTCCTTGACAATAGCCGCTCCACTGCATTAAAATTGATTAATGCTTGCCTGGTGCTGAATCTGATTTCTGTAAATCCACTGACACAGCCTCACCCTTAGAGCATGTTACATCTAGCATTAATTTGTTGGGGTAAATAGAGCGTTTATATTAAAACAGGAAAGATACATGAACTGTATTTGTTATAATGTATATGGCCTTTCACAAAACTCACTGTCAGGGAAGCAAATATTTCTCTCATTCAGAGACTTATGGGCCACAGGAGATGTGGATTGTTCCGAGGACATGTCATTACTGTATAACAGATGACACATAGCATGTGATGTTATTCATACTTCAAGGACACTCCCCGAGCTCCACCACTTGTGGGTCCACAGTGGGAGATGGAGAATTTATGTTTGTCTCTGTGGCACTTGGATCTACATCTTAATCCTGACAAGGGACTTGCCATAAAACACTCTCTCTACACCAAAAGCAGAGGGAGACTTTACAGAAGAGGAAGCTGCTGTGGAGCGAAGCATTTGGCAGGCTTGTCTTTTAATGCACACTGCAGAGATGTCTCTGTTTTTAACGTTAAAGTTATAAATAACGCAAAGGGCCGCACAAGGCCAGTTGCTAGTAAAGGGACAGGGAGGTGTTGGCAAAACAAAATACATTTTTTCTCCCCTTTTTATTGCATGGCAGCTCCTTCAGAGCTGGCTGTGTTATTAACTGCACTGGACAGTGGGGGATTTATTTGACGGTCCAAATGGAAGTGACCAGTGACCTTTCCTGTGGCGTTAGCCAGCTCTCAAACTGCCAGACATTGGACTGCTTTGACAATGAGCCGCAGTTCTTTGTCCCTCATTTCTTCCTATCTGATGTTATTTCCTAGATGTGGGCATCTGCTCACTGAGAGACCTGGGGCTTGTGACTCCGTTCATGTTTTTCTCCTTTGTTAAATTTTTTCTCTCTCAGCTCAAAATGTCAGCTGTGTGCTGCACAAAGCAGCCGTCCATGGTCTTTTGAATACCTTCAGGTACTACTGAAGTCATAGGTCAGCCAGTCACTCAGTCAGTGGGTAATGTGTGTTTCATGCTTTTGGTTGAATGTGGCGAGCTCTTTACAGGGACGGCTGAGCAACACAGTGCCTAAGAGGCAGGGTGGAAGTGTGCGGGTCACAACACCAGGCCACAGCGCTGTTACATACATTCTCTTGTCATGTTGTTATTGTTGTTTTCTCAGTCCACCCTTACAATAAAAGTCCCTCTTCAGTTCAAACAGCTGCTAAATCCCATACATATTTCAAAAGAGCTCTTTCTTTAAACCCCCCAGTCTTTCTGCAATTAGCCACTGACAGCAGCACCTAGTGCAGTGTTCATGATCTAATAGAGGAAGAGGACACAAACTAGAAGTCCTTTGATTCTCAGCCACTGAGCATCTCCTCCTCTCAGCCTGCTCATTGGGACCCATCTCAAGGAGAGGGGGAGACACTCGAATGAAGTCCCCCTCTTTTGAAGCTGCCGACCTGGGTCAACCTGTAATTCTGGCCGTTGGCCAGTTCTTCGCCTTCCCCTCGTCTCTCTCTCTTTCTGTCTCCCTTCCTGATTTCCAAACAGCGCTTCCCTGCGAGCAGGCTGTGTCTTT
This sequence comes from Trachinotus anak, assembly GCF_046630095.1. NCBI lineage: Eukaryota > Metazoa > Chordata > Actinopteri > Carangiformes > Carangidae > Trachinotus > Trachinotus anak. Next base: position 6,758,983 of record NW_027273859.1, on the reverse strand, counting down.
TGTTACCTTTATGAGGCGTAATTAAATGTGCACGGCGTGGCACAGTGTTTGAGCAGGAACCCCAGGCGTGCCATTAGCCAGATGTGGCTGCTCAATCCTTAATGATAGAGGAACAGAGGCAGAGGAGACAAGCTCAGGAGTCCTTCATCACGCCATCCCGAGGTGTCGTGTGGGCCTAATTGCCCCATCGTTTTGTGCACCATACGAGCCCCCGTGACACCTAGCTTGATGCATTCATTATGTAGTCTCCTAGTGCTACTTCAGGCAGTGGTGTTCATGTATAACCGGAGGTGGGTGGTACACTGCAGCTAGGCTTTTAGCCAGCAAGTATGATTCCTGAGGGGAGTTCTTAACACCTTTGTTTTGAACATTGCATGCAAGGAGTGGGGTGATGTACTGTGTAATGCAGTGCATTAATGGTTTACAGAGTCCTGGAGAGGGGTTCATTGTCATGTACTGTCATCATGTGAGAGTGTGAGAGAAATAAAAGGCACATTTTTATATGCAGCTGCTGTTAAACATCACCAAAGTTGTACATCATTATTTGTATTCAGTTTCTGTTGGATCACTGAGTGTTTTTGGCATTCAGTAGAGGCTATTGAGTTCTGTCAGTCCGTGTTATACTAGTTGAAAATTGATGTACATGTCCTTGGAAGAGGGGCCAACCAGGAGAGTTAAGAAGCCACTTTTCTAGAAAACAGCCTACTTGTCTGTCTCTGCCTGGGGGCTTTGGAAGTGCTAAGGGATCAGACTGACAAACGCTGACTGATCGGCTCACATTCACACAGCGTTTCCTTCCAGCCTTGCCTGGGATCTTACTATTGAGAGTTCTCATATTTCCTCCTAAGCCCTTTCACTCGCAGTGTATTAAAGCCCCCCATCCCACTCCACCCCTCTCTCCGTCTTTTAATCCAGCCCGCGTGTTTTTCCCCCTTAGTAAGCAGATTTGAGTCGTGAGCTTTAATTAGATGCGTCTTCTCCAGGATGCGGATGTGTCGGGTGGTCCATGCGCAGCCTGGGGAGTGTTGGGTGGAAATGGGCCTACATACCAAACATACGGCACCCTCACTGGAAAGCAGGCCCCTTCGTTAGTGAGGAACTGACGAGCTGCCGCTCACATTTGGGTAATTAACACCACCACAGATTGTGGAACAGCTGTGCAATTTAGCACTGTGGCAACACCAGCGAGTCAAGAGAGACTCTGCAAACAGAGGACGGCTATGAAGTGGATTCATAGAGCACCTCACTCAGGCCTCATCCAAGCTCTCTCCAGTGGCCAAACATAACGCATATCCTCAGCTACTTGGCAGAATGGCATGACAAATTATTAGAATGACATTATTGAAGGGAATTTCAGATGATGAATACTTAAGCAAAACAACAGAAAACTATGATTTTAACTTGGATACTCACAGACTCGTATATGCCATAAAAGAGGAACAGTTGAGTCTTTTTTTGTCAGTCTGTGGTCAGTATATTTCAACGCCTCTCTTAAAGTCATGTCCATGTTTAGATCTAGCATGGCTGCATCTAAGTTCTGTATCCATGGACAGTGTACAGCAACAAGGTTCTGGGGTTAGTCATCAGCCTTGTCTACAGCTGTGGAAAATAGATGGACCTTGTGTAAAAAGCCTCTGCACTTTCTCTCCATGTAATTTAAGTCGCTTTTCATCTTTCTTTTCTTGGCAGTGCATTGCTTGCCCCCACAAAACCAAATTATATGTGAGAAGTAATTAAAGCATCCTGGTCTCCTTTTTGTTTCTTTTTGATTATAGTTAATGCGTACCATTCCATCCTCCACTTTTATTCGCCTTGTTTTTTATCCCACTGATCCACAACATCTGGTTTTGGGTTTAACCATCAGGGAGTGGTGAGAGTGCGGGGGAAAAAAATGCTTGTACGCATGCAGTTTAAGCTCAAGTATTTCTCTGTCGGCTTCTACCTGATTATTACTGAAAAAACACAAACATCCTGGGATATTTGGCTTTCTGACAAGTTGTAAGTATTTACCAGTGATAGCCTGAAGATACTAATTGGACTAAAGAAGGCAACTTGTGCGTGTGTGATTAATACTAGTTTACATTTGTGTTATATTAGATAAAGTCAAATTTCCAAATAATAAGGTTTTTATGGCTAGAGGCAAAGTAGCAATACGGAGCTATATACTTAAGCGTTAGTATTGTAGGGTTGAGCCTTGTTGCCTCTCTCCTCTCTCTGGCCTATCAAGTGTCAGTGACAGTGACATGCCCAGGGCTGTCAGCAGGCCATGTCCTGGCTCCGTGCTCCGTCAGACAGTGAATGGAGAGAGCCCAGGGAACTTGTTAAATTTCTGCTAAGCTAGGCTATGCTTACTTGACAAGAGACATTTCCTTCCAGTCTCCTCAGGTCCTCTGCCGCCATCATCAACCACAACTCAGTGAGTGAACAGGGCAACAGAGACGATGCAACGATAATAATGTGAAAAATGTCTATCTGCAGTAATGCCAGGTGAAGGCAAACGGATAGGCAGCCAGCCAGCCTCTGCAATGTATTCTGGGAGGCTGGGCCAAGCCCCAGCAGGGCTGTCATTTATTTATCTATCTGCAGTGTCTTGAGAGGTGAGGAGAGAGGAGATGGCAGAGGCTTCGCTCTACCAGAGGGGGCTGGCCGGCTCTTGAGGGATAGGAAATATAATTGGGCTGCTCTCACTCTTGGCTATGGCACCAATCAGACATTTCTCCCTCTCTCACCCACCCACGTTGCTTGCAGACATAGCTGAGGAGATGAGGCAGTGCTGGCCTTTCAGGCCCTGAGCAGGGACAACCCCAAACAAGACTTGTCACTTGTGCTTACAGTGGCATTTATTTGATCGGAGGAGGTTTTTCCTCCTTCCCTCCCCCAGCCCTTTCCTCTGCCTTCTGCTGCTGCTTTTCACTTTGGCCTGAGTTGGAAACCTGAATGCAGCTTGGCTGGGGCTACCCATGACTACTGCTGTGCAAGGCAAATGACTTTGCTTTGAGGGACAGGCCACCTGTTAGTGACAGGGTGGGGGCTGAGCTGACAGAACAAGTGTAACTGTCAGAGAGGCAGGTTGAAGTCTCTCCTAACAGGAGGAGGAGGGAGATGGAGGAGTTGTTTCCACTGGCCCATCAGCACCAATCTTGGCCAACACATGCCCCCTGCATTCTCCAACTGTGACTGAGTACTCTGGAAGCATTGCTATGCTAGCACAAACTACTTACAGTCAAATTTGTCTTTATAGTCAGTGGGAGAAGGTTCCCAGTCTGCCTACTTTTTCATGAGTGTGAGAGCATACATCCATGCACATGTGTGTATGTGTTTCTGTGATTGAAGCAGGGGGTGTCACAGTGGTTGGTAGTGAGGGCAGAGCACTGAAGCCTGTGAGCACATCTGTTTCAGCTACTCTAATTGCATATGGAGGTATCGATCTGTGGTTGGTGCAAGGGAACTGTACCAGAAGTTCTTGCCTCACCACACTGGCATCCCACTAGGGTCCTGTCAATCATGGATGTGGGTGATGTCCTGGGCAGAGATCTCAGTATTCAGAGAGGCATTACAGGGGTGCAGCAATGCATTTTAGGTCTCCCATGACATGTTGTTGAGTACCGGGGGTGGGATGGGAAAATCAACATGGTAGTCCCTGCTGTAATGCATGCATGGAGCATGTTTGAAAAATATTAACAGCAGACATAGTAACTGGGATTCGGAAAAATAAATTAGTCTACACTCGCACTAGCCCATGTTCCTATAGGAAAAGCTGTGAATCCTTGACTGACTGACTCCAACCAGTGTGTTGGGGAATAACAAGAGCAGCATGAATAAGACATAACTTAAGCTAAAATCCTGTATCCCTTCATCATCCTACTGTGCCCAGCCTCACAGCTTTTAACACTTTATTAAACCATCATCACCCCTATTAAATCTTTAATCGTACTGACAGAAAAAGTGAAAGGGACAGATGCTCTAAGGGTTTGTCCTCTGGACCCTGCATGATTGGTCTTTTGGTTTCTGCCAGCTATAATGTTCACCTTTTCATTTGGGACTCTGTTTACATTGGCCAACAGTGCAACCACACACATCTTTGCCACTGACAGACATGAAATGCAAACATACTTTTTTCCTTCTCTGCTGAATGAATAGCATGCAGTATAAAGGCCCTGGAGCCTCAACTTAACTAATCCAAGGACTCTCTCAAATGTGAGAAAAGGCTGCTTGAGCACACAAGCTTCTGCTTTGACTTCGTCTGTTTGCATATCTCTTATTCAAATACAGACAGGAGCCACCTGAGCCAGGCTGAGTGTTTCTGGACGTGAGAATGTTGAAATGAAGTTCAAGGGAATTGAGTTTGCCATAGAAGAACCTTAGAAAAGCAAGCACAAGTTTTTAAAAGACACAGCTAATTCAACCAGTTCAATCAGTCAGCATGGTATAGCCAGTCAGTGGATAGAACAGGTGTCCTTTTAAAAATGCAGACAACTCAACATTTAAGAGGTAGTTTAGGAGTGTAATTGTCAGGTTTGTTTTATTGACAGGAAACTGGCTTGTTAAGGTGATCTGGCTCTGCAGTAATGAGCTGTTTAACCTTGCCTCTTCCCATACACTGCAGAAAAATCAATCCAGTGCATTATGTACACACAATCCAATAATGTCACTGAAGCCAACAAACTGGGGTTGAAAATGACTGGCCTCTGAATGTGACTTAGTGTCCTTTTTGCTCATTTAGTCCACTCATGTGCAGAGGCTTCCAAGGAAAACAAAGCTTTTAACAAGCGCTAAGATATTCATTGTTGCCATCATGAACAAGCCCAGAAAAGGGTATTAGTGCTCCAGGGAACATTCCTTGCCTGTTGTTTTTTCTTTCCACTTGAATAATTTAAAGAGTTGCATGTAAGACAAAGTTGCATTCACTTGCTTCATTATATTTTAATCCAGAGCAAATGATGCTCTGAATATACTTGGCATGGCCAACAACTTTTAATAGTACTCTCTGCAGTGATTGCTCATAAATCTGATCTAGCAGTGCAAACACATTAAATATATCCTTCTCACCCTGCCCTTCTCTTCTGTCCAGGGATTTGTGTTCAGATGGATGCCAGATCAAATTCCTCCACAGGTGCTATGTTATTATCGGAGATACCAGCCAGTGGGTTTACACAGAGTTCACCAGGGCTCATAAAAGAAGCGCAGCTCACAAAATACTCAATTACAACGCATTAGGGTGTTACTAATTACTGGAAACGTAAGTTGCTATGAGTGCTAAATTATGATCTGAATTTATATTAAGGTTAATAAAACTGACCTTTATTCAAGTAATGACAGGCTGTCATCACTCTCTACATGACAGTGTAAGCCACAGATATCATAAGTCTATGCAATCTGTAACTATTTCCCCTAGAGTTGCAGTAAGCAATGATCACTGTAATTGAAAACCACTAGTAACATGGCTGTTGTCAAGGTCAGGTCACAATGTGATTTGCTAGAATGATGTTCCACAGTAAGTGTGAAGTCTAAAGCCATAAGCTCTTTCACAAGGTCCCTGCAGTTGTCGTGTTGGCGTTAAGCTAGCTTGTGCTGGATTCCCTAGAGGAACACAGTTAGCTCAGCACCCCCTCCATCACCTCCTCCCTCACAGAACAAAGCTCCTGGCATGTCCCACTACTATGTCATCATGGTTATTTATATACTCCCACCCACCCCACATTAGGTCACACATCTGGACTGTCATTGACAGAAGAGCTCAAGCGCTATGCCATGTCACGAAAGAGATGTAAGAGGGGTGGACAGTTCATAGCTCAGTTTAAGCCCACACTTTCCCATAATAAAGACTCTGGACATGGCTGTATTAAAACCATGTCACGCATTCCTGTAGAGAAGCAAAGATGTAAATGAAAAGACAACATCAAAGTCTCCAAGATGCATTGCTGTGATGAAGCAGTGGGCATACTGTCAGCTGCTGGGGTCTATGATCTATATTAAATTACTTCTGTGACCTCAGAAACACAACACACTCAACCCACTAACAGCTCATATACACTAGAAATAATCATGTTCTCTTTTCTTCCAGTAGCAACCTCATCTCGCTCTGTTTGGTAATGAAATTAAAGTCATTGGAAACAATACCTTATACTGGAAACAGTGACCCCCAACAACCACCACCACCAGTCTCCCCCCTTTATAAGGGCAGCTGAGTGCTGAAGGTATTTCTAAGGGTGACTGCCTGGGCGTTGGGTGTCCTGTCCAACCCTGCAGTGAGGCCCTAGGGAAAAGCTTGGGTTACAGCTGCCAGAAACATGAGGCCTGATGTCTGTATCAAAAGTAAATTCCACTTAACGTGCCACATCCCTTTCCAACATGACCTGGGGGCTTTGGAGGTCTGAGACTCCTTTATATAGTGCATACCATGTTTGTTTGTGCTAGCTGGTGGGATAGTGTGCCTTAAAGTGGCAAGGGCATGGTGGTGTGAGACCAATTGGACATTTGGCAACAAGTGCTTGTCTTCCTTGCCTCATTTCCAGTTTTCCACTCCTCCTCTTGCAACCTCCTGTCCACAACTCCCCCTTCATTCCTTTGCCGGACAAGTGGCTGTATTGACCCTGAGAGCCTGGCCGACTTTCATGGTTGCAGCTGACATATGAGCAGGATGCACAGATGAATTCCTAAATTACCTTAGCCTCATTTCAGCTCCTGTTGTCATTAAGGAGAGATGCTATTACTAAACCAGCATCAACAACTTCACACTCCCCCATCACACTGATAAACTGTGAGCTCAGCAGATAGCCAATCTGAAAGGTCAGGGGTCACAGGCATCTGGTGTGTGTGCATGGTGTAGGGTTTAGGAGGCTGTGGGATGCAGGATTACTGGTGTGGAGGCTGGTGTGTGGAGCCTGGATCCCCCATAGTTTTCCTCACCCAGAATCAGCCTTAAACTCCCACTGGTATTAGAACAATATTTATTTGTGTTAGAGGGGAGCTGAATCATATTACTCAAATTCACTGGCATAGTACGGGTGAGATGTGCCTTTTACTGCACATTTTTTCCTCTCATTAGAGGTGTCCGTGCCCAGAGGAAAAATCCAATGCCTACCACACATTTCCATGTAGTGCCAGCTCTGCCTTTTCTTTTCTTTGTGTGCTGTCTTTCACGGCAGAAGAAATTCGCCGTGTGTGGGTTGAGGCAAGGGAAAGGGTCACAGCTTTTTTATCGCTGCATTATTTAAGATCCTGACAAGTTTGTTTTTTTCCCCTCTTAGCAAATTCATCCAAGTCAAAAGCGCAGTATAATCTTAAGAGAGAGGAAGAAAGTAAGAATGCAACTTGTGTAGCCTGAGGTGGGCTATGACTCACCTAGACATTGTTCAGATGGAGTAGGAAAAAAAACAAGTTCAATAGGAGTTTCTATTGAGCTGTGCGTAAAGCCACCTTTCTCTTAACAAGCTGCAGTGAGAGGTGGTTTGCCTACCAAGCTTGCCTGCAGCTCTCCGCAGGGCGATTATGTCATGGCGGGCCAGTCAGAATGATGTGTATCTATCTGTTAGAAGGCAGCTCTACTGCAGCAAAGGCTCTGACTAGGAATATTATTATTATCTCCTCCAGGATCCTCTCCACAGCAACAACGGTGCCGCATTGTGAGAGCTCTGGAGAAAGCTGTTTTTGAAATAATCCGCCTGTCTGTTATCCTGCCTCAGACAATAACATCCAGGAAGGCTTTTTTTTACTTTTCACCACCCACACTGACAATGGGGTAAGGGCTTTACAACAAAAGGATGATGTGGATATGGGGACAGTGAGTTTCCGTGACCTGTCCTATCATACCTCCTCATAGTGGCCCCGAGGGAGCCAGGATTTGGTTGTGGCTGTTGACCAGCCAATCAGGGAGCAGTGAGCCGTGTCTTAAAGGGCTATCTGCTATCTCGGCTGCAGAGAAGCCTGGAGAGCCAGGAGAAGCCACCAGTGCTCTGATCTATATCGGGGCCAGAGAGTAATGACGAACAGCCCCCTGATTCCACCGGGAGATTACATGCGGTTCTTATCGCTGCTGGCACACATTTTGACATTAAAAAGGAAAGGAGGCCACACCCTTTCCATAGTCAGCTGTGCTGCACTGAGCAGAGCTGCTGCTATCTCCTGCTTTTGTTTTCCCGTCTCCCATTGCTCTTATCACTCCGTCTTTCTCGCTCTTTCTCCATTTCCATGGTCTTAAGCAGGACTTAATCAAAGTGCATTGACTGCACCACACTGACCCTTATCTCACCCCAAATAAAAGGTACTACTAACCTTTCCGGGTGCCCCCCCTCCCACAATTCCCCAATTCTCCCAATTCCCCTAAGCCTGACAAGGGAGGAGAGCCACGCATGCTTTTAAAACACTGAGCTCGGATCTGGTGTTGCATTAATTGAGTTAAATGGATTGCGATGGTCGAGATGATTTGTCTGTCGGCTTTTATTGCTGCAATTTAGACTGTGCCTCATTGCATTATGCCACTTAATGAGAGCCCTTCGCAGCCGTTTTGTCTCTGCTGGTATTAACATGCACAGGTTCACTTCACGGGAGAGAGCAGGACTGTAGCCTTGATTTCCTGCAATTTTTAGATGATAATCGATTGAAAGCACTCCCTCTGATTGTCATTGACATTTTAGAAATGGAAGTTCTTTACATTTTTTTTTATTTCATACATGTTTTCATGTTCTTTTTGTTACTCAGTAATCTGTGGGGTTGAGATTGTGATTTGTTGCTTCTCTGTCCTTACACCCCGCCACCAGTCCACCTCCATCCTTCATTCCAGGCCCTTGCAGGGAGTTTGAGCAGGTCTGGATCCTCTCCGGTGAAATATGCCGTGTCCTTTTTCCTTCATTTCTCCTTATCTGGTTAGCGCTGGCTGTGGGCCCGCTGCGGCGTTGATTTGTGACCCTCTCTGTCTGCAGCGGCGAGAGGCTTTAATGCAATGCGTGCCTCTGCCCTTCTCCCTACTGATGAAACAGGCCCCTGCATTCCCCTGATAGACTGCTAATTTGTATACTAAACTGACAGGCAGCCGTGATAAGGGCTAGCAACTGCTGCACAGCCAGGGGAGGGAGGAGTGGTGGTGTGGGGTGCAGTAAGCGAGGCGAAGGGTAATATTTTACACAAAGCTCAAGCCCCCCTGCTCCTCTCTTGGCATTCATTTCCCTGCGTCTGTTGCTAGGGGGAGAGGGAGCAGGAGTTGTCAGCCCTGGCCCACTGTCATGCACAGACACACATACACACACATTATTCGTGGCTATGAAAATGGCACTCGGGGCTAAGCATAAAGAGGTTTGTGTGTGTTTTGTGTGTGTGCAAGGGGAGACCACTTCATTCTACACGGTCACTATGGAATTCATTATCATCTTAATGATGCTCCAGTTGAGGCGAGTATCTGTTGGTTGACGGTTGCGTGGGAGGTTTCTTCTCTCTTTTCCGTTCATGCTGTATATCCCATCATGCTCGCTGGGGGTTTTGCAGCCTTGCTGGCCCACACCTGTTCTGACAAGCAGGCGGTGGCAGCGGTGGTTGTAGCGGTGGGTGGGAATTGGAGGTGAGGTAGACGGTGGCTGTTCCCTACCCTGGGAATGCGTAGCACTGCTGCGGCTTATAATAAACGACCGCTCGGGAGGTCATTAAGTTTCTGGAACAACGCGAGGACAAATGCAGGGGAGATAATTAATTTGGTGTCTCCCGGTGCAGCCTGGGAGCTGTAGGCGCACTGTGCATGGCTAATGCGGCATTTATTGCGAAAGTAGCATTAGTAAGTGTTTCGGGTGAAAGGTCGACAGTGGTTGACGGCACTGAGTGGGTGCTGATAGAAGTGTTTATCAAAGCACAAAGCTACTCCCCAAGAAAATCAGGCCCCTTTGACTGATGGTGTTTTTATCATATCACTGATAAGCTTCTTTATGCCAGTGTTCAAGATCTTTAACCTTACAAACCTTTTTTTAAGACAGAAAACAAACTTAAAATAAAGTTAAAGCAGAACATCACATTAAAAAAAATACGTATTTCCTTAAGACAAACATTGTAACATTGGTTAATTCAGCAGTAATTATAATCTTGTGAAAAAATACATTGGTGCAGCCCAGAAAAGAAAGGTACCACAGAACTTGTGACACTAAGTGCAAAACTGGAAGAGAGGGCAGTGAAGGAGGAAGTTGACAGTGATGAAACACAGAGTAGGAAAGCAGATTAACACAGAAAGCAGTGTGTGGTGTGGGTGTGTGTCTGTGTGTGTGTGTGTGTGTGTGTGTGTGTGTAGGTGGGAGGTGTGGTGAGTGTGGATCCAGGTACAGACAGGTTAGGCCAGGGTAATTGAGAGCCTGATCGTATGTGCCAGGATATGTGCCCTCTTGCCCGTGTCCCTTCTTCTCTTTCTCACTCTCATTTTTCTTCTTTCACGTGTCTCTTTCTTTCATGCTACCTGACAACTCTTTCAGTGCAGTATCATGTCACATCAATACAGCACAGAGTAGCTGTGTATTCTTATGTCTTCCCCTACACCAAGGCCTTCGACCCACTCAGTTAACTGTCAAGGAAGCATGCACAGTGATGTGCTGTGTTGGTTTCCTGTTCCCAGTTACCAATGATTACACAGGAGGACAACATATTCTAGCTATACCAGCAGTGACGGTTGTTAAGTTAATTTTCACCTGCCTATATGTATCATTTTGTACCGTTAAATTGGTTTTGATACTGAGCTGTCAATCATTTTACAAGCATTTCCTTTTCAAGTGCAGCAAATGTCATTTTGAGAACTCGCTGTCTCACATTTGGTTTGTGGTATGTAAGTGTTAAAATTAGCTGCCTTACCACTTGTCCTGCAGCAGTCTGTCAAGAACATAACATGTGCCAAATGATTCAAAAATAAATTGTAATTATAGTCTTTGCAGACATGAGCCCACAATAAAGCCTACTAACACATTTCTTTGTTTTCACACCACGGCTGTTGTGATAGCACTGCTGGTCTGTGTAAAAATGATATGTCTACCTGGGAGGGGAAAGGCTTTATCTTCAGCCTCTGTCTGCAAGAGTCCCTCCTGTTTAGAGATCATTTGCTCAGCTCCAAGGAATGCAGGACATCCAATAGCTCTCAAATCAAAGGTAGATGGAAGGCCCTTGGATCATTTGATATAAAGCAGGGGGTTACGTGGGTGGGGGATTGTGGGGAAAGAAATTGGTCTCTCAGTAGTCTTTACTAAATGAGGTTAACTGAATCTTAGTAATTGCTGACTTTCCTGTCTCATTGAAATCACCAGCCTTAACTGATCAATGCCTTTCATAAATTTATGCCTGAAGGTCATTCAGTTTATTATGCCGCCCTCCCTTGCTGCCTGCATTGCCTCGCTCAGTCGGCCCATTGTAAAAAAATTAAGCGTGGAAGCTTTTTAACACTAAAAAAATGCAATTAAGCTTGTCTCTGATTTTCTAAATTAATTAGCTTACTGTGTTGTTAAGTAAAAGCAATGTGGACATGGAAAATTTGCAGAGGTTTTTTTCCCCTTGCTTCTTTGCTGTGACAGCAAATGCATTTTGCCTCACAGTAAATGTCTAACTTATTGCTAGCAAAGGTTTCTGCCTCTCTGCTCTCCCTTTGCAGCCCTGCTATTATCTGGAGATTTATGCAGCCAATAAGTCATCGCTGTTCAGGGAAGTTGGGGACTTTTTAAAACAAACAGCAGTGTAATTTGTAATTTGGCATTCCCTAAATCTGGGAATTATGGTTCTGCATGTGGCTCTTCAGGGAGTTAGCACTCAGATGGTGGGTTTACTGGCCCAGCTCCCTCCCTGGCCGCCTTCTCTTTCTTTCTCCCCCTTGTTCCTTTTACGACTGCAGAGGAAACGGGAGGATTTCACAGCTGCTGAGAGCTGGGCCCCGGCTGGGCCCTATGACCTCCTTCTTGCTTTTTTCCCCCTCCCTCAGTCTCACTCCCTTTTTTCTCCCTCTCTCCAGCAGTCTCTTTCCTCAGGGAGCTCTTGTGTGGCTCAGAGGAAGCTGAATCATAAAGCATGGCTAATGAATAGAATAGGGAAGGAAAGCTGAGGCCTGCTGACGGCCCTCCAGAGAGGAGGCCAGGCTCCCGAAGCCCCAGGCTCAAATAGCAGACGGCCCCCACAAAGGTCAGGCTTCCTGCGGCCCACTCCAAGGGCTTTTGGCTCCCAGGCAATGTGGCTTGAATTTCCCCCATTATTTTTTTAAATGGTTAAATTTCCCTGTTTCCTTTGGAAAACGTGGCCTTTGCTCCTCTTTTTTATTTGTCTGTCTCTTGCTCTCTATATATATTTCCCCTCTGTCTTGTGTTTCCCTGTCTGTTTTTAATGGCACCCAGGGTTGCCTCAACAAAGAGAGTGTGAAGAATTTGTTATACATGACCTCTGCACACCACAACCACAGGCAGCACAGACTGCCAGCAGCACAGCCCCACGAAAATATGTCAACTTCACCAGCAAAACCCAGAAAGTTCTACAAAAACAACAGCTAGCCAAATCAGGGTTTTGCTTTGACATGCCTTTTTAAGAAGTGCTTTTGTAAACCGGCCTTGTAATTGTGGATTATGCGACTGACTCATGCAGACTTGGCAGGTGCAAAACACAGCATTAAAGGCTAAATATCGGTTGTTGATGCTACTTGGAATATGTTTGGAATATAAAACAGCTTACTGCACCCTCAAAATGGCCAGAAAAGGAATAAGGAGATCTAGGTCGACACATAGTAAACTCAGCATTTTCTGTTCTCTTTCTCAGGAACATGTTATGTCTGCCTTGCTCTCTGGATAACCACTTTGGTTATAACAATTGTTTTAACTGTTAAAGTGAGTTATGAGCATGACCTACCCTGTCTTTTTTTTGCTTTGGTGACCCCATGCCACACTAAGCGAGTCCCTGAGCCAGCTCCCGTGTCCATTTGACAAGCTTCATTTCATTCTGAGCCCATATTTTTCTTCAAGGGCCTCCGGGGCCGTGATTCAAGGCTGAGGTTGTGCTGCTGCAGTGCTGAAGCATGGTACTGGAGCGTTTAATGTCGTCCAAAGCTAACAAAGAGCCTGTGTTGTAGCCTGGCGCCCTGGTTCTGGGAGACTGAAAGAGGGCAATGCACAACACTCTGTCTTTCCTCTGTAGTCTTTCACCTCGCCTACTGTAAGAGGAAACAGGAAACATTTCTATTAGCTGAATGTTTGCCCTTCTCTGAATTTTCCTCTTATCATGATAAAACTGAAGAGGTGTTATTGAACCCTTCTTACATTTGCAGCAGGTTAATGAACCATACACTGGTCGACCAGTCTTTCTATATATGTTGTAGTTTATCAATCTCTCAATCTCACACATAGTATCATTACTTACATGGTTGTAAATGCTCAAGCAGAAGCTAAAGGTCACAGCTAAAAACTACAGTTAAGATTCTAAAGATATCAAGCACACAACACATATATCATCCAGAGTTTTAAGGAACTGACTTGTTAATGCTTCACAATTATTGGTGCTACTTACATTGTTGTTTGCTTTAAAGTTTGACTTTGGCTAATATATAATTAATATACAATATAATAATCATCAACATTGTTAGGAATGTTTTTGTTAGACTCAACAGTTTACATCTACTTTGTCAGATTTCCTACCCGTGTTTTACATGGTTGCAGAGAATAAAGCAGACTGTTGAGAGGTTACTTGTCCTGGCCACTGTTGTGATTCAAGCTGAAACAAGACATGAAGCACAGACAGACAAACACTGTGGAGAACTGTAACACAGTGGCAGTGAAGGAGAAATTGGGAGGTCTTGGAAAGAAGAGGACGTCCTCAAAACACTTGTGAAGAACTAACAGGGATGCCAAGGACAGCCATCTGTGTTTACAAAATCATTTGCTTTCTCTTTCTGTCTCTGTCTCTCTTACACTCACTCTGATTCACTGTTCATTCTTTACATATGCTCCCTTTGTGCTGCATAAAATACATCGCAGTTAAGGACACTAAGGCCCTTTGGGTGGAACATATGTTCAGCTCTTGCAACTTTTTACAAGTCTGTGGAACCCAGATGAGAGGAGCTAAAGCAAAGGGAAATCTTAGCTTTAAACAAAGCCCCTATATCGGCTGATATTACAGGCTGAGGAGGATTGTCATTGTTAATATTATCTTCCAAGCACACAGACTTGGCGCTACGGTGTTTTGTACAATGCCTGTTTTTTTTGGGTTGGTTTTTTTTGTGGATTTGCTACGTTTTGGTCATAGTGTTTAAAAATGTCCTGTCTGGCCAGTGAACGTGTATCTTTGTAAAAATGTATGGTGTGTTTTGATTTAGGTGGTGCCTGCCAGAATCTACATCCATCTAAAGGAGAGAGGAAAATACCTTGCAGTGTTTAGTCTAGATGTCTCCACTATCACTTCATAGTCAGATGCCTTTCTTCCTCAAGTATTTGACTCAGCCTCCCTCTGCCTGCAGTCCACCAGGTTTCCACTGCTCACTGTCAGTCACATCAGCCAAATCAGTGACTGGTTTTGACCCAGTAAATACTCATGTTGCTGACAGATCATCTGTTGACTTCCAGTACAGGCTGATATTCGTTTGATATGAATGAATTTGTAAAATAAGGATATTGCTTTTAGAGTAGAACCACATTCTATTCATAAGATAAATTTTTCCATTCAAAAACATAGGAGAAAAAAAAGTGGTTCCTAAGCAGCAGCTTGTATGCAGGAGCCTTTGTGCTCTAATGCTGCATTGCAACCTTACTGACTTCCTCTGACTTTGACAGTAGTTCTTTTGAGGATTTTCAGGTGGCACAACAGTGCCACCTAATGTTACCTCACCAGGAAAAAGCCAGACAGGGACCATGAGGTATAGAGGGAGTTCTTCATGTTGGCTGATTGGAAGCTCTTGATTGACTGTATGATGCTGTGTATGGGAGCTGGGCTTTAGCTCCAAGCACTTTGTGGCCATGTTTGTGACTGAGTAAGCCTTTTACTAGGTAGACAAAATATGTGTCAGTGCTTGCATTGGTTTTGATGAATAATCTTAAATTGCATGAGCCAGTTTTTTTAAATAGGATTATCTGAAGTCTGCCACTGATTCAGACAAATCCACTAAAGTCCTGCCTTCTTGTTTTTCCAGGTGTCTGATGTAGGATCGGAGAAGCTCTTTTCTCCTACCACACCCAAAGGTAAGAACCCGCTCTGTTTTCCCCATTCCCTCTTCAGTCTTTCCTCCTCTCCCTCATTCATACACATAACAACAACTGGGTTTTGCAAATAAGTCCAAATCTGGCACGCTCTAATCCTGCAGCTTCCATTCAGATTTAAATGTCAGCAGACATAAGCAAGGTCTGGTGACTACATATGCATACATTTTTGCCTGGGTGCCGAGTGGCGTTTCTTGGACAACCCCGCCAAAGGCTTAGCCCTCCTACATATTGGTTCATTAGAGGGGATTTAGAGCCTCCCTGCCACATGCTCCCACAAATGGGAACTTCCCCTCAGGCAATACAAGCTCTCTGACAGCAGGCCTGGAACATAATGGATGCCAAAGGAAAGAGAGAGAAAGAGCTTTGTCAGCCCCCCAGACAACACAAACTCTGTGTGTGCGCAATCACATATGCACATATGTGGATTATAAGGCCTTTGCTGTTGTATGTTCATGTGTAATTTCATGTAATTTTATGCATTTGTGTGTCCATGTACGTCCAAACACATACATGTGTTGGTTTATTTGGCATGTCACAGATACCATATGGACACAGAAGTTCAGCTGCGTCTGTATATTCACTAGATGCAATATGCTTGCCAGGTCAGAGCAGAGAAAGGTGTCAATTTGTGGATGCAGGGAGGCAGGGAAGGGCGGAGAGGTGCGATCAGCCTACTAGTGACAGACAGCAGCATGCAGACCACGTCCCCCCAGGGCAGGAACCAGGAAGGAGGGCTATTAACATAAGCAGGGGGGAAGGAGGTGGAAGTGCAGGACAATGTAAAATATGAGGGTTTTTTTTTTTTTTGTTTTTCTGTTGTTTGGGGGTTTTTTTTGGGGGTGGGGGGTCTGCAGGACAGACTGGACAAATGTCATTTTAGTGTAATCTGGTATGTCACGTAAGCATATTTTAACAATTTAATTCTACTAATATATAGTATAAATATATAATATATTCGTGTAACCGTTTTGTTTTCTCTTACATTGTGGTTGTCATTATGGACCACCACTCTTCCTGCATTCAACTTTTACAGAGAAGTAGCATCAGCGTAAATATACCTCCTGCCTTTGTCACAAGTGAGAGCTTTTGTTGTTTTATTCACCTTCACATCAGCACATCTGCTGTGAAAGCCAGATTCCCTCTCAACAACATATGAAGGTGTTGCTTGGTTTAGTGCAGTAGCTTTGACTGCTGAGTGGAAAAGCATGGCTGACAACAAGGAGAGAAACCAGGCCTACCGGCTGTGTGATGTAGATGACCTGTGACCAGCGTCGGCCTCATGAAACCAGCGTTCACAATGACAATGACTTCCAGAGTTGCATGGTTTAGAAAACAACTAGACCATGTCCAACTCCATTTCTTCTCCACCAGGCTGCTGGACTACTGCTGTTGTCAGCTGTCAGCGTGTTGACTTATTTTCCTAGTGTGCCCATACAGAACATGGCTGCCTATAAACATACTCTGCCATGGAGAACTGACAGTACAGGCACATATCCACTGATGTCAGCTGGTGAATGAAGGCTTCTGTGGAGCTTGCTAATGTGCACACAGGGCTGAGGCTTAGGACCTTAGAATTACATCCAGACAATCCAATCAGGGTCTCTTGTGATTATCACACAGATCAACCAGATCCTGTTTGGGTGATGTGGAAGAAGGGTACCAGATTAGAGTAAGGGTTAGAAAGGGTGAAGCAGCAAAGAAATCAGCAGTTTGATGAAGTGATTTGGTGATATTGAGGAAGAAGTTATCACGCTACAATCGCAGAGATGCCACCAGCCAGCTGTCATCTCCCATTACACTGTTGTTGTTTTCGGCCCTAATGGATTCTAGGACAGTGTTTGTTTTTGGCCTAGACTGGTTTTTCTGTGTGTGTGTGTGTGTAACGTGTGTGTAATACAGAGCAGCCCACAGGCTGTTTTCCTCCGGTTTAGAATGCAGCGTATGTGTCCCATTACCAGTCTCGCTCACGGTCCTGTGGGATCAATGAAAAGCCTGCTTTCCTCTGATCACCAGGCCTTTCGAGCTGTTGGCTGGCAGACAGATGCACACACACACACACACACACACACACACACACACACACACAGACACACATTAAGGCACACATAAATATACAATGCCATGATGATGTTTGGCTTGCACAATTGTCTAGATAGTGAGTGTTGTTTCTTTTCTTTTCAACACGGTGTTCTGAATTTTATTTTAGTGAGCAGTTACGGGTACAAACAGTTGAGGTTAAGTCCAAATTGCACACAGGCCCACAGTCTGTCATGTTAATGAAACGGTTCAGGGTTAATAGAGGAGAAGAAAGACCAACATTGTAATCAACGAAGGCAGAGCGCTGTAATTATGCACACAGAACATGGTTTTGGGCAAAAGATTTTATATGAGGTTTTCTCTCATATTTACTTTTCATCATCTGTACATCACATGTCTGATGACAACCTGTTATAGATGCAAGCTAACAGTACTGATAATACCACAAGCTAGTAGTATCTGTAATAACACAGCACGCACAGTGCAATTCTCTTTGGATGATGTTACCCAAGAGCTAGCACAAGTTCAGCTGAATGTCTGTCTGTGTTGGTGGTTATGAGGTAGGAAGGTACAGTGAAGGGCAAGCATTATCTAACAGTTATTGGTTTTTGTTTATTTCCTGTCTTAAACCTCCTGCAAATTATTGATTTCCTGGAGGAAGGCATGTTTAAGTAAAAGTGCTATGAAGACTTGTGCTCCACTCAGGGCTACTCCTATTGAATTGCAGGTCAGAGTTTACTGTTGTCACTTGCTTGAAGGCGAATGAGAAGCTAAATGTAGCTGCTGAGCATGTACACGGCACCTCCACAGAGCACAGATAAACACTTCACTGGTAAGCCTTCTTATGACATTTCACAATGCTGCACCTATGGAAGTGGTGGGGAGTTATCACCTAGCTGTCAGCAGCTAGAAATGTTTGAGGAGAACACTTTGGAATCTGCAGTGGCTATGTTGAATGTTGTATCTGTGTGTTTTAGAGCAATAGGTATCGCAGAGGCATAGTCTTCATATACATATATATATATATATATATATATATATATATATATATATATATATATATATATATATATAGTCTGCCTTGTTCTCTGTGAGGTCTTGTTCTAGCTAGGTGCTGCCTGCCGTGGGTTGAGGGTAAACCCATGCAGTGTGCCAACCAACAAACCTGGGGCATCTTAGGATAGGAGGAGAAAGATTGGGAGAAAACCCATTTCTGAAGTGGATTTGTGCCCTTGTAATCCTGATTAATTTTGACCCGTTGTGCTCATTTTAAACAGAGCATTACAGTAAGCGTGAACACAGCAAGCTCCGGGGCGAAACCAGGAGCTTAGCGGCTTTGGGAGGCTTAGCTGCAGATGGCATTTTAAGCCGGACTTAATAAATTGTTTCCATTAAACTTACCGGCCCACACATACTGGATTAGACCAGTGGAACAAAGAAAGGAGAGAGCGTGCAGACGAAGAAGAGAAAACACACACACATGCACACACACACACACACACAGGAATACCATCGTGCACTGCTAACTTTGCTAACATCTCTCTAAGGCCACATGAAAGGTGACGACAGGGTTACTGTGGTGTTCAGAGAGATAGAAGCTTTTGGACATGAATGCAAAATCCACTCACTTTAGATCTCTTGCTCGTCAGGGATGTCAGACCAATTTGCTTAATTGACATAGAAGTAAACAAACAAAAAAGATGCATAAACCATTTAGCTTGGCAGTGGATTTAGGGCTTATCCTCTAACTGTTTATATATAAACACATTGCCAGTGTTGTAGCTTAAGGATTTAGGATCTGGCCATATACTTTCTTTTTTTTCCATGGAGCCTTTTTACTCATATATCCATCACTGCTTTTGTGGGAAATCAATTCCTTATGGTTGAACCCTGTCTCTCCCCTCTGCTGTCCTGCCTCCACTGTACCGCCTTCCCCCATTGGCTCATGGCTTGCTCCCTAAGCTCTCATTATGTGCTACACAGTCCAGGGTCCCCGTGTCGAATCACTAATCAACCACACTGTCTGCAGGCCTGCTCTCTCAATAGGTGCTGAGTGGCCTTTGTTCCGCCACTGCTGTTTGCTGCGTGTCAATAAAAGAACTATGGCCTCCTCCTCCTCCTCCTCCTCCACCTCCACCTCCTCCTCCTCTTCTGTTACCTGGGGCTGCCATAGCTACAGGCCTGCTCCTGCAAGCTTAGAGAGAAATGAAACAGAGTCTCACCTGCTGGATTCTGAATGCCAGAGAAGGGAGGAAGGATGGTGATTGGAGAGGGAGCGGCAAGGTCAGGGGCAGGGGGGATTGAGGGCAGCTCAGGCATAGTGAAGTAGATGAGAGAGCATGTTTGTATTCGGCCAAGCAGCTCTCTTCTGGCCAGGTCAGTGTAATGTATCACTAACCTCGGCGGCCGGCCTGACTGTTTGCAGCCTCTCACCCATTAAATAATGAATGGAGGTTGACCCTCTGACCAACTAATCAGCTTTTCACCGCTGCTGAGTCGGGATAGAGTGGAGGTAGATGGAGAGTGTAGCTGGCTGGCTGGCCAGTAAGCAGACTATATGACTGGAGGGCAGACATGTTGCTGGGAAAACAAAAGGGCTCCGGAGGCTTCACACAGCCAGATTAGCAAGTGCTGGAATTGAAAGCAGCCATCACTGCAGTGGAATCTAAGCCTGGTGAATCTCTTCTGCATTACCTACTGTGATTTGTTTGACAAAGTCCAGGCAGCTTACAGGAAACACTTTCTCTATCAAGAAGACCGATGCGCCTGTATTGACATAACACTTACGATCAAGCTCTGGTGTGTTGAGGTTTGGTGACAGTCACGCTGTGAGCAAAAGGGAGCTGGAGGTTGGTAGTTTAGGATGCACAAAAGAAACCATCCCTCTTTCTGCTAAGACCGCCTCACTTGTTACTGAGTTTGAACAGCAGCTCATCTGTTTTCCTGATTTAATTTAAATATTAAAAAGGTATGAACTCTTCGCAGAATACAGAAGGTAGATGGGTTAGCACTCATAGTTCAGGAAGAGAAAATGCTTGGCTATGGCTATGGCTTGTTGCTTTATTCATCTTTGGGTTATTACTGTTC
This sequence comes from Trachinotus anak, assembly GCF_046630095.1. Lineage (NCBI taxonomy): Eukaryota > Metazoa > Chordata > Actinopteri > Carangiformes > Carangidae > Trachinotus > Trachinotus anak. The sequence goes on along the minus strand of NW_027273859.1, from coordinate 6,738,680 downwards.
ACAGACATGGGACAGCTTATGAGCTGGGTGATTTGTTTTTGGAGAAGGGGGCTGATAATAATGCTCCCTTTATTGATAGTGTTAATGCTGTTTGTGCAGCCATCCCTGTCGGAGAGATGAAAATAAATAGGGGAAGCTTGGCGGAGATAAGACACGTGTTTAATTATTAATTGAGCCATTACTGACAGAGATTGCCTTTTTTGATTTAAAGCAGGAAGGCCTGCTTCAGGGACAGAAAAAGCAATTACAGAATTCCCAGCTTGCACTGCTGCTGCCCATCGTTTCACTGTATGCTGCAAGAGAGGAGTGAAAGGAGACAAAACACCCCCACACACATGTCCTGTTACACTGCGGTGTTCCATAAATTATTTTAATTCTTCTTCAATATTTATAGCGTTTTAAATTACGATTACAGCATCATGTACTATTTATGTAGAGCGGCAGGCAGTCAAAGGGACGAAGCCACATTACCCACCAGCCCTCTATGGCCTGGCACCTTAAAAAGCTGACAGGAGGGAATTGTTTGGTTTTGTATGATTCAGGAAGTGATTTCAAACTGCACCAATTCTGACAAGCTGCCTGTTTTCAAAGACTGATTTTCTATGCATAGCAATTAACTGGCTTGTAAAGTCATCGCTGATATGTCATGCTATCCCCATGTGCACTCTGTAGCCCCTTTAGAGCACTATTACGTACATTAGAAATGTGTCTGCTCAGTGCAGAGAGCCCAGTGTGCGTGAAATATTAACTGTTTAGAGTATTGGGTCACTAGTGGTTGAGCTTCAGTCTTGAAATAGAAACTGTATTAGATAGTGAAAGTACTTCTTCCTCCTGTCTGTGTTGGACGTTATATGTCAAAACACTTGACACCTGTCAGTCAGTCCTATCAGTAGCTGTCATCTGTGTCAGCAAGCCCGTGGGTGGTGATCAGCTATTGTGACAGCAAATGGGAGTCACATTGAAAGCTGTGAGATTAGGTTCCATTGTGTGCCCCAGTGTTCATTGACTGAATATGGATTCAGCTTTAGCTGTGGAGAGGGAGCAATTACAAAATCACTAAAGGCCACTAGGGAGTTTTAGGATAAGTTGTCAGGGGCATGACCAGCATTTTGTCTGCTCAACTTTCTCTGTACATCTTCAGTTTATAATAGCAGGAGTGTGTCGGGCCTGAGCAGTGCTTCCCATCCGACTGTCAAGAACAGGTTGGCATATACAGGGGTGGATTCACAGTGTATCAGAAGAAGTCAAAGTGAATATAATGGATCACTTCAATACTGAGTATTACTGTGTAGCCTCAAAGTCCTCTCCTATGCACAACAGAGACCCATGCTCCCCTGAGGCCTTTCAGTGCTGTCTCTTCAGTTCAGGTTAAATGATAAAATGCCAGCTTACTGCCACCTTGCCCTTTCCATGTGCATGATACCCCTCACCCACTTCACCTGAGCTACTACACCATCAGCAGTGTTGTAAATCATACTACGAAAAAAAGCACATGTGAATTTTTTGCTGTGGCTGTAACTCAGAGGTGACACTTACACCTCAGCTGACATTTCTTTTTGTGCAGCTAGCAGTGAAAGCACATAGCAGGAAGAAGACATTCTCTGTGTTGAGACCAGGAAATAGGATTACTGTAATCAAGACAAATGTTGTTTGACTGATGAGTTTTTTGGCTAAGCTGCAAAGCATTACAAAGAAAAGATTATTCAATAAATGCTGAATCCAAGACTTCTTACTGTGGTTTAGTTAACTAACTCCTTCTCCATCAACCACGGTTTTACCCATGTGAAAGAAGCTAATTATTCACCAGTGAGTGAGAAAATCAGATACTTCTTGACAGATGAGCTGGAGCCCCTGCATTTAGTTGACCAACTTGTGAAACACAAGTTGACTTCAATCTCAACAAGAGCCAGTGGTAAAAGTGGATGTAGACTTCTTTCTTTTTTCTATTCATTGTGTTTGTTTTTTAGAAGAGATAAAGCAAAGAATTTAGAGAGGATGACTCTGGAGAGCAATAGCTCTCATCACATCTTCTGTCTAATCTTAATCCTCCTCCTCGTCCTCCAATGAAGGCACAGCCAGCTGCAGCGTAGAAGGCATTTTCATTGTTTGCTTGTGAGAATACACGACCAGCGTCTTATCACTGCTGTCAGGCCTGAAATGTAAAGCGTGTCGTCTGTGATCACTCGCAGGTTTTCTTGTTTTTAATCCTTTATTCCCAGCTCCAGTCATTCTGCCAGCAGGAGTGGGTTTCCCCCCCGTCCCGCATTTGTTTGAAGATCCCAGTTCCCCACTTTTAAGCTCATCTGTGTTGAGCGGTTCAGAGCCAATGTTGTTTGCAGATGAGGCTGTAACGCTCATTGACAAAGCCAGATGGTAGGCGATTGTGGCCAAACACGACGCTTGGATAATGTACAATCTCTGGCAGGGGGACAGTCGTCAGCCTAGATGGATATTACAAACATGCTTGTAATGGATTGGACATTTTGGGAAGCAGTTCACACAGGCTTATAAAGATGGAAAAACCATCGCCAGGAACAGAGCGGATGTAAAATGCTTCAGATTCCATGACGGACAAGGACATCCATGCATCAGAAGAATGTGCCAAAGAAGATTCTCAGGAGAAAGGAGATGAACCGAGGGAACAAGATCCCAGATCAAACACAAATATCAGCCTGCCATATAAAGTACTTTCCAAGTATTTCTAGTTGGGTGGTCCTCATCTACTGTTTGTTTGATATTTCTAAACCCTATACCTTTCCAGTGGTAGCATATTAGCATCCATGCTTCTATCACTGACTTATCAGAGACACTCTGTCTAGCAGCATTACCACAGGCTTGGACTAGTACGGTGTGTTTGACAGAGGGCTGGGTTTGGAGAGGTTTGCAGTAGAGCTTAGCTATTAGCCTTGAACTCAACACATGGTGAAAGCAGTAACCCAACACGCACTGCTGAGAAAGGGCTTGTGTTTTGTCCTGTATTTCACTGGGCGTGAGCGCCATTAATCGTCCCAGTGTTTGTTAACAGACAGGCGGTAATTCGCTGAGACACAGGGGCCTGCATTTTGGCTGTTTCGAGGTGGTTAAAAAAAAAAAGAACACACAGTGTGGTCTCCTCCAATATTCAAGCGGTCATCTGTTTGGCTGTTGTTTTTGGCTACTGGTGAATTCCCTGCACTGGGCCCTGGTGGTAGGGCCCCTAATGGCCTCTGACTGACTGTAATACCCCATTCAGCAGAGCATGGGCTCCAGCCTCCCTGGCTGTTGGGTCAGTGCTGCTGTGTTGAGGGGTGAACAGCAGCAGGACTGGGATTTCACTGTTGTTTGCTCTGGGAAGGAGCAAGAGAGACTGCTCCAAAGCCACACGACCCATGGAGAATTGTGTACAGAGCTCCTGCAGCAGTATCTACCAGAGTTAGACTGATACATGGCCTTGTTGATACTTGCCTTTTGTTAAGATTATTTTTTCCATCTCTGTATAAGACAGTTTCATTGATTACATATAGATTGTAGGATTTTTAAAAGCCTATAACCCAAAGCTTTTTGGATTATAATGCAGTTAGTATTGATACTCACAATGCTGGTCAATGTTCCAGTGTCTAAGCTTTTTTGTTTGTTGAATCTTTAAATGCTTTGTTGGCACAAAAATGTAACATTTAAACATATTTGGTGGCATAGCCAAATACTCGTCATCTTCGGGCTCTGTCTAAAAGTAACAACTCTGATATCCACCATAAAAAGACCACATCTGTTGTAGCCTACCAGTAACAAATTGCATCAAAATCATGGCTCCCTGTGTTTTTGGAAAAGATCAATATACAACTCTTGCTATCACTAATGATACAGGTATTGACTCATCAGCTGTTAAGTGCAGAGCTAGTGCTGAAGTGCCCTGGGCTCCTTATCAGCTGCGGCACACTGTATTAGTGTGCTGGGCTGGCGAAGCACTGACCTAATCCTGGTAGCAGGTGCTACTGGAGCCAAGGTAGAGTGGACATGTTTTTCAGGGAGGATGAGCCATCTGGGTCTTGATACTTTATGGTGCTTAAAACACGCCATCAAGTGTGACACCCCCAGCACTTACCTTTTAGCTGCACACAATAATCTAAGCACTGGCTGCTAAAGGGAGAGAGGAGGCTTTCAGGAGAATTTACAGGGTTTGATGTGGTGTGGAGCCTCCGCTTCGACACGGATTCATGAAACAGCCAGACACATTTGGCGGTTTGATTTTTATTCCTCTAACTCTTTCAGTGTTGTTTTTGTCATCTGTAGTCTGAAATATGTCGAGCAGAAAGAAAAGGGTGTTTGTTTTGTTTTGTTTCCGTTTTTTGCTTTTGTGCCAGCCTGCCTTGCTCAACACTTTTCTGGTGCCTTGTGTTGTTGTTTTTTTGTTTTGTTTTTTTTTCCTGGTGTAGTCTGTTTCATCTCACAAGCGATTTGGCTCATTTTGGAGTCCAATTTCACTCCTGTTTCACCATGCGCCCCCTCTCCTCACAGACATACTCACATTCACACATTTCCCCAAACTGACACGCCGCCTTCACACTCCAAACAAATCAATTCTGCACTTGCCACACTTGGAACACCACAGCAAAATGCGGCAGCTCATAGCAGCCCTGAAAATGTGCAGGCTGTTTTTATGTTCCTTGTCCACTAAGGCTCAAGGAGGCCAAACCCAGATTCTCCTGCATCTCTGTGTGTGTTGCTGCCCGGCTGCATGTGTGGCTCAGGCTTAAACCAGATGGGAGCAGACAGTGGTTGGTTTGGGTTAGCAGCAGCCCCCCACAGGTCAGGATCCAGGCCTTGTCTCCATTAGTTTACCTGACACAACTCCCTGCCCTCTGCTCTCCTCTGCCTTATTAACTAACCTCTCTCTCCCTCTTTCTCTCCCCAGTCTGGGTCACTTTATCCTTCTTTCTCTGTCATGCTCTCTGTCTCTCTAATCAAGAATGATGAATGGGGTGCAAGGAAGGACATTGGATGTTTGCAAACCTGATACACCCTCCAATTGTCATTCTTTTCCTGTGGTGGGTGCGAACATGGTAGTTGGGAAAGGGAGTGATTTTAAGGAGGCTTTTGTGTGTGTTTGTCTAACTAAGCTTTGTATGACAGCTATTTCAAACATTTCCACCTTGGTCCTCTATGTGTGTCATCAGCCTTGACATGTAATTCATCCCCCTCCCCAAAAAAAGAAAACACAATTTTTTAAAAAGTCCACTTTCAGATATCACAAGCTCCGACTACTGCAGAAAAAAGGTTTGTAGCTCATGAGAAGGCAGCTCTTTTGGCATGTAGCCATTAGAAGGGGAAAATGGCAGCTCTAGTCTAGTCTTCAACAGCTGCTGGGTCTCCATCTGTAAGCCTAATTATCCAGCAGCACCCCAGGAGCAGCTCAGCCGCAGGATCCTCCTATAGAAGAGGCATTGATTACATCAGTGGGTCTATACCGGACAGTGTGTTTCCCTGGGGGCCTACAGATATGTGAAACTTAACCCCAAGCACTTTAATGCACACTGGGGTGCTATCTTTAGACAAACAGTCCAGATCTTATCCTATCACATCCACCCTCCCTGAGGGTTTGCTACAGACTATATAAAAACAGTGAATCACAAATTCTTAATAGATTTTAAGTGATACTACTATATTACTACTATATTTTATGGTGATTATTGATGAAATGACAAATTGAGTAAACTGTTTATTTAAAATATATAAATAAATATAAATAAAAAATATACAATAAGAATATAATTAACATTACCATGTCAACATAATTCAAATCATTTATCAAGAAAAAAATGCCAAACATCAATTGGTTGTAACTTCTCAAATGTGAGAATTTCCTGTTTTATATCCTTGTAAATCAAATATCTTTGGGTTTTGGACTGTGGCTCGGAGAAATTATTTCAATTCAAATTTGAATTGAAGAAAATGTTATATTGGACCACATGAATGTCATTTCTTATTGACTGAAAAATCTGCATTTTGAAGTGAAACTAGTTACAGTATTTTTTCCGTAGCTGTTTTCTGATGCTGTGGTTACAAATTGGCTGGTAACATTGATTGCTTTCAGTTTATTTGCAGTGAAATGCCTCTGCAATGCTGTAATGTACAGTGTAAAAGATGGTACCCTGACAGGCTCTTGAATGACAAGACAAGTAGCCCTGAACTTTGATGAGCATAGTGAAGATCAAAAGCCTCGGCCTGTTATAACAGGATGCTTCAACATGTAAACATGACAAGATGAAGAAATGCGGTGGTTGATGATCTCGCTCTCTGGCTCCCTGTTGATATAGGGTTATTTGTTTTTAGCTGCTGCTACCTATAGAATACCACCACTTGCTGCCTCAGCATTCTTGGCTATCAGAGGGTATTATATGACATTATGAAAATGCCTGCTGTATTTGCAGGAAGCCGGTGAGCGGCTCAAGCAGCATCTTAGTCTAAACCACAGCTTGTGATACTCATGCCGACAAACCACTGTATTTGCAAAACACTTGAGGAAATATGATATGTCGGGAAAGATGTTTGTCCTTCCCCTTTCATGGCACTAAACTGCAAAGGCTGCATATGTCAAAACAGTGAATGAGGTATGGAGAATGGTTAGGAGCTGTCAGCTTCCAATTGTTGCTTTGCTTTCAGAGTGGGGAGTGAAAATGGAGTTGGAGGAGGAGGAAAAGAAAAACATGCAGGCTCTTTCAGCCCACTGTCATGCCACTTAGGATTTGCTGAAGGATTTTCACCCAGCCATTTCCCTTCTATTGAGAAGTAATCAGTACGGCACTGAAAGATAATATTATATCCACTTAGAGGCATGTGGGCTTCATGCATGTTCATACATGAAATGAGGCTGGAAAGCTGTGCCTCTGTTTACATTGCTGAGCACTTACCTCCTCCATTTCTGCTTGGACTTGAAGCTTCCTGGCAAAAGCTCCTTGTCTGTGTCTTTTATATCTCATTCTCTCTCACTCTCTCTTTATTTCCTGCCTCCTTTCCTTCCATTCTCTATGGATTGTCAGCCAGCTGGTGGGCTAAAAGAGGATGGTTTCCTGTGGGGCACCAAAGTGATACTGTTCAGGCGTTATGCGAGCTTAAGTAAAGCTGACACGCTGCTCAAGAACTGCAGCCCACACTGAGCCCCACAGCAGCCCATGGAGAGACTCTGAAAAGGTCTTAAAGGTATGGGAGACACAGGGAGGCTGCTTCTGTCCACTCACCGCTGTGCTGTGATGTGGGAAGCAGGAGTTAAGTCCTTTATTAGAAGTGGCAGGCATTGTCTCCAGTCACCTCGATAATTGCAGCAACACGTCGACTGCCGTAATCAATTGAGACAGCTGCCACTGCGGCGTTCAAGTCCATAAGGCGGGCGTGTCAGGCTAATTAATGAAATGATAAGGATAGTGCTCGCAGCATTGCACAAATAACTCCTGAAGGCTCCCCTGCTTTAAGCACAAAATTCATCCTTAAAGTTCAGATCGCCCCTCCCTTTCCCTGCCTGCTGGCTGTCTGTCCTCAGTGGCCTCAGGGTAAGAGGGGTCACCCGGGTCAGTGACAGTGAAACGGGTCAAATTCCAGGCTGGAAGGGTGGGCCATGTCAGAGGAACCATTAGACTTGAGCTTTTCTGTTGAAAGTTCCAAGATGTCCACCCTTTTATTTAGGACAGCCCAGTGGCACTGACCTTAGACGACCCGGCTGTGTTCATAAGAAGCTGAGACTGATGGCTGTCCCAGAGCACATGAGCTCTGCTAGAAGCAGCTCGGCAGGGGGATGGGCCCTGATGGAGATTCAGGAAGTGTGAATGTGGAGGCGTCTTGCTTCTCTGCGGCACATTATAGCCAGGGGTTAATGAAGGTTTAACATTGTTTTTGGAGCACCAGTGGACCATACATGACATAAAAGGATTTGGACAGTCAACTTCTAGACCTCTGTCTTTCTCTCTTCCCACCATTTTCCACCCTCCCACAACATTGGTAGATGTGCCATGAGAGGTGAACGGCATATGTGTCCTGTACCATATGGCTGGAGTTTGAATTGGGATCCGATATGCACAGGAAAAACTGATTCATCCCACAGCTTGAGCTGCCAGCTCTCTGAAATGAACATTAGGTTCTCAATTTATGCCTAAGCTTTGACTGTAAACGTGTTACAGCTCAACACCCATCCCCATTCTGCTGCCATCCACTCCTTTTGTCAGCTGCAGCAAAGAGACAGAGAGAAATAATTGAAACGTGCCAGCTGTCCCCACTCTTTAGCTATCTTGGCCAGCTTTCTGCTCGTCCACTCCCCCATTAACATCTCTGAGTGATTTGCAAAAACGTCGCCTTGGCTCCCCTCGTCACCAGCTTGGAGATGCTCGAGGCAGATTAAATAGTGTGAGGGAAAGCAAGCCATTGCAAATTTCTCCTATGATTTTATTATTAGCACAATGATTCAACACTGCTCAGCCCTTCTGTTCTTCTCATACAAAATCATTTTGTTGAAATCACCCCACCTTTTTTTTTATGACTGAATACCTCACAGCAATGAAGTGTTGATTGGCAAGACTGCGGTTTCCTGCCTTCTGCTGGTATCTGTTATAGCCATCTCCCACAGTCACTCACTCGTGAGCTAAGCCTTGGCTCTGTGCAGATTGCTTGTCTAGAGACGTACAAAAACCAAATCATTGTGAGCTCAACCGTCAAGAGCAGCAGAATATTCTGTCAACCAGAGCCAGCAGGAGACGGATCAAGGCTGCGTGCATTCTCACATACCTGCTGCATCCTCCAACATCTTTCAGCAGATATGTCGCTTTATTTATATATCTTTCTGTTCATGTCCTTATTTTATCAGTACCCTGACTGTTTATGCTTTGGCAAAGCCATGAAGGGAGTGAACCACAGTGTTTGCCTAGTAAATGAGAACACCCAGTTGCCCTAAGCTTCTCTTGGCCCCCAACCCCCCTTGTCACCAGGAGAATTTGCATACGCTCGTATCTAATCTGAAAAGGCTTTTTGCATACAGGTTCTATTTCCATGGCAGTTGTATATTCTGGCGTTGGTGTCAGCATTGAGCAGGTAATTTATGTAACATACTGGTTTGCATGCACAGCGTTTGTTTGCTGAGGGTTTTGGATGGAGGCTGGATGAGACTGTTCTCTGGGGCTCACGTTTCATTGAGGAGGTCATTGGGTCGTTGCCGGTAGCCAGGTGCGTGTTTGAAATACAGTGGTTCAAAGTGAAAGCTTTTTAAAGGCTACAGTTTTGCAAAACATTTGAGCATTGTGTTCTTGACATGGCATGCATCAACAGACCATGCTTTAGAGGGATAGCCTGGTCACAGCAAGGAGCAATTTGATCTTTTATTGAGGTCTCCTGGATGAGGACAATTAGCCCATCCTTGTCCAGCTCAGGGCCAAGCCATTCACGACTGGTCCAAGCCATTCAGAGTTGGGCCATCTGGCTGCATAAAGGCCACAGAGGACCAGATCTGTGCCAGCTCTCCAGATGTTCCACAGGGACAAACAGGGTCACAAGTGAAGGATATCGGAGGCAGGAACAGCTGTTTAGCGACACTGTGTTCACCCCAGATTCCCCGCTGGACACATCAGTCATCAGCAGTGAATCCCAGCGGCCTGTTGTCCGTCTGCTACCTTAGTCCCTGTGTCCCTCCTCTCTCCACCCCTCCAAACCCCAACTCCATATCAGTGCAAACCCAGGCACGTGCACACAGGGCAAGTCCCAATTCTCCTGAGTAAGCAGGGCCACAGGAACAACTATAAAAAGATCAATAGTGGGATGAGATGTCATCTGGTGAGCAGACCTGCCAACATCCCCCTAGGGAATGTCCCTGTCCCCCCGGTGCACTAACCCAGCTAACGGGGGATGCGGGAGGGGGTGTGCCACCCCCCACCACCGGGCTGCCCTCCAACCTGCCTGACTCACTCACACCATCTGCTCAGGTTTGTGGGGCAGGGCTTCAGGACAGCACATTTTTTGTACAGACACTCGTATGGCATTTGTTTCACATGACTGCCTGTGGCTTGCCCACTGTTTTCCTCAGTATGTGATTGCAGAAAAATTGTCTTCCAGGTCCTGAGGAGAAGATGAACAAAACATTGCCAAATTTGTCAGTTTGTTTGAAACTCCACTTGACAGTTGTGTGTGGTTTTGCGGTGAAGGTTTGTTGAAAAACAGCAGTGATTTTGCTACATATAGCCCATAGGTGACATGTGTCAGAGAGGCATTCCTGTCATCTTGTTATCACCGTGTGTTGGTTTACACTTAAAATGGCTGCTGCGGGAACGCTGTGAAAAATGGTGAAAAGTAATCTACTTGGTAAGGGTGTTCACAGTAACAGTGTCTTCTGCCATCAGTTGTTCACTGCTCTTGACTTGCTGTATGCTGCTAACAAAAGCTGGAGCACCTGTCATTTAAGGAGCTATCACACATTAACTCTGTATGCATACTTACATAACTACTGCTTATCCTAACATGAAATTATTATTGTTATTGAAATCATATACCCTTTCTCTAGCCAATTTGGTCAGATTCTTCTTGCTTTGCACTGCCCTTCACCAAAATGAGGACATTGGGGCTATATTTGTGTGTGTTAGTGTGTAATGTTCCCAGAATGAGAACTTTTTTGTGTCCATCTTCTCTTGTATCCATTCGTGGATGTGTGTGTGTGTGAGTGTCTTAGCTTGCAGAGTGATTTTAATGAGGGATGGGTTGGTCTGAGCTGATACCTCCCTGCCTCCATTAGAGCCCATTAGAATCATCATTAAGATAACCCGGCGCTCGCTGTGGCCCTGGCTTCCCAGCATTAGTATTAGAAGCCCCTCTCTATCTCCTAGTGGTCGTAGCGAGACTTCATTCCATATCACTCGCCTCACATTGTGTCTGGGAGAACAGGTTGCCACGGCAACATCACCCAGCGGCGACATTTCGACTGTGGATATTTGCTTCTTCGCCTCCATTTGTCTGTCGGTGTCTGTCTCTCTGTCTTTGCCTTCAGTCTTCCCCTTTCTCTTTCGCTTGCAGGAAGAGAGCCTGACAGTTTAATCCAAATCCCAGACCCCTATAAATCTGGAGGTCTATATACACCCAGACCCCAGAATTCATTTGAAAATCATGACACCTTAGCCAGCCCCAGTCCTCCTATAAAATGCACAGAGCAAGGAAGGGGGAGCTCAACAAATAAAAAAATAAAAGCTCTGCCCTGCCTTTTTATTGGTCTTTTTATGGGTGTTAGGATCCTTGAAAGATTAAGCAGGCTGTTAATAGGGACTGGATATTCCATTAGTAGACTGCATATCGAGTTCTCACTGGCTTGACAGCAGCTCCCAGCTCTTCTCATTTTTTGTTACCGTTGAGAGTGCCCGTGGAGCTTTTTTAATTGCAGCACTAGTAAGCCTTCTGACTGAAGTACTGCTGCGTCTTAGCAGTAGATTAGAGTCGCCTAGAGAGCCTCATCTGCACCAGGCTGTCTTCTCTCTTCCTCTGTCTCTATCTGTCTCTATCCATGTGTGAACCGTTTCTTTCTCTGATTTTTCTATGCATGTGATGTTTCTGTGCTTAAAACAAATACCACCACTTGCGCCTTTGATTAGTTCAGTGTTTTCTCTGTTGTAGTTGTAGCACTAACATCTCCTCAAACTCAGTTTCTTTGTGGCCCATTTTGCTTTTCTTTTAACTCTGACAGAAGTAGAATATCACCAAATATCTTTTCTTTTACATTGATTCATAAGTGCTTTGAGATTCTTTGTATGTGAAAGGTGTCGAGATGCTGCATTTTCTGCCACTTTCATTTTCCTGCTACAACAGCATATAATTACAGTGATTAAATTGCAACAGTCTAAGTATGAAAAGTCGTTGTTGAGTGGAATGCTGATCATAAAAGCTTCTTGTCTGTTGAAAAGACCCCTGATGAATGGTAAAGACAAAGTGGCCAAGTTCAGAGTGATTTGCTGCAGTTTCCCAAATCCCCTGAAAGATCAGGAAGGGAGGACAGAAAAGCACAGTGGCAGAGAGGCCAAGATAAGGGGCCATGATCTCTCTTCACAGCACAATTGAAACATAATTATTTCATGCCAGATTGTGTGCTCAGCAAAGCCCTGAATAGGGGCCGACATTTAACTTTAATTAGCTGTGATTTATTCATACTGACTGGATCGCGAGAAGAAATTGGATCATCTGATTATAGTCAAGCATGAAAATGACCTGATTAAACACTTAATGGAACCTAGGGAGAGGAATACAGGGGGAACCTTGGGCAGAAGACATGTGGAGAACATTATAAAGGAGGAATGGGAGTTATGCTTTACTTATCATCGATCATATGTAGTCATCTGAATGCACACCGTAGCAAACATCTACCTCCTATGGCTATTATCTGGTGTCAGGTGGTTTTGAATCAAATCAAGAAATGACTTGACATCTGAGATGAGCAACACAGATGAACTTGAGATGGTGCTTCACAAATTTTCTTTTAACATTTTGCTGTTTCTTTTCTTCTCAGGTGTGCCAACGAATGAGAGTCCCGAGTCCAAGACCTGTAGCTCAGCCAAAGTATCAGGGCTTCAGCGCAGCCAGGAGCAAAGCAACAGTGAGGTGCCCTTCGCACCTCCCGTGCCTAGCCCCACCCCGGCTTCGGCGCCCACGGGCTCCCCTGCCCCCGCTGCAGCGGCAGCGCCTCCAGAGCCTCTGAGATCACGCCTCCCCACCCCGCCTCCCCTCAGTGTCAAGAAGGAGCAGCCGCCTCCGCCCCCTGTCCCTACCCCTCCCCTGCTGAGGCCACCACCCCATCCCCAGCCCCACCCTCCTCACCCACACCCGCACCAAGAGCCCCGTGTTCTTCCACCCCCACAGCACCACGCACGGCCAGTAATCAGCCACCAGGTGCATCACCCGCTGCAGTACAACGGCCTCCACGACATCAGGTAGGCTGTTACATGGGCATGTTTGGGTACTGGGGGCAGGGAGGCATTTCTGCTTCATTAACATTGCTGCCTACCAAGAAATAGCCGTGAAAAAAACACACACTGCGTAGTGACAACATTTCAACCCCAGCTGAGGGCTTCAGTGCTGCTGACTAACAACAATACTCAATATATTATCACTGTTTCCAGTGTCACATTGTAGCCAGTGTCCTTTTTATTGTTTCCTTTATAGTTAGACCAGTGTGTTTCGGCTGGTGTCCTTAATCAGGGTCTTCACAAAACATATCACAAGCAATATTTAAATAATATTTAAATACTATTTAAATGTTGCTCGTGATATATTTTTTGATGACCTTGACAAAGCATGACCTTTATGAAGGCCACAAGCTGAAACACCTCGGTCTAACATTGAAGCTTCTTCTGTTGCCACAGTTTTGACCTTTTTCCTTTCTTCATGCTCCTTGGAAGAAGGTTTAGTTGTGCCAGAAACCTCTACTTTGCTTTAATGTGTCCTTGCCAGTTTAGTGGAGACAGCAATAAAATAAACTGCAGCAATTTCAAAATTAATATAATGTAGTCCAACAACATACTGTACGATTTATATTATATACACAATATTGACTGCTCTCAAGCAGATATTGATTTTCTGCCACACAAACTTGCAATAACCAGCTGTCAGATTTACTGTATTTCATAGAGCAACGCTTCAGTACATGAAGCACATTCAACTGTTTCCCATGTCATCTCATTTTCTGAGATTCTGCCCTCACCTCTTTTTTTTAGTTCAATGTAAGAAGCTTTATTGGAAAATCATTCTTCTGTTGTCAAAGCAAAGTATCAAACATATCAGTAAAGCTGAACTAATACTGAGCTAGCAACAAAGCAAGTGAACACATGTGTACAACAAATGGAAGCTGCAAAAGTTAGTTGCTTCTGCTTTCTCACAGTATGTATTGATTAAAAGTATAAATTATCATTGCTTTAACTGTTTTTGTTTTTGTTTTTTTTGCTGCCTCCCTTTAACTCTTCAGCCACAGCAGCAGTCCAGTGGGTCTTCCCAAACAACACTTGCCCCCATCCCCTCACCACCACCTCAGTGGGCTCCCATCCTCAGCCCCCGCCTTGCCTCTGTCCATAGCCAATCTCTCTACCTCGCATTATTCCTCCCTACGGAGCCCGGCCCATCGCCATCCGGCCATGTTTGCAACCCCAGCCACACTGCCTCCACCACCGACCTTACCAACCAACAGTTTAGTGGTGCCTGGGCACCCCGCCGGCACCCCCTACCCAGGTAAAGCCGCGCACCACACATGCTAGATGGTCACTTGCAGACACAAACTCCTGCAGTACATGACTGCTTTAAAAAGACCAACACTGGCTTTCTGTGTTGGTCCTTTGTGATTTTTTGACAAAATAACATTTCTTTATCAGAGCTTTTTCATAACACATTTAGCTGCATCTTTGAATAAAGATGTGTGATTATATACATAAATACTCAGGCTGTGTAACAGTTTGTACAGTGAAGTGGCCATTTTGTATTCCAGGGTGTATCAACTCTTCAATTGTACTAGACTTGGCTGCACAGCTCTACTGTATTTATGTGACATATTTACATATGCATGCTACAGTACCAACCCTTAATTACTGGAGAATTAGTCTTCAGCTGTAATAATTAGTTGATGATTTTTCTACTGTTAACATCACAAACGTGTATATGGTGAAACTAGTCAAGTGTTCATATATGAGTTGCTGACCTGGTAAGTGCTCATTTATTACATTTTTTACTTACTTATCCTTTGGTACTGCACAGAACAGTTTATCAAAGCATTTATTTTTTATATTTCTAATACTGCATGTGGTCATTTTGTTATTGCTAAATATCTGTAGATTATTTCCTCTTTACTGATTTTAAACATGGAACAGAAGACTGTTACACTGACACACATTGTTAAAGAAAACACATTTTGGTAAATAAGGGCTTTGTCTTGTGGTGAAAATATTAATTCCTATAATGTATTGTTAAATATATATTATATTATATTATATTATATTATATTATATTATATTATATTATATTATATTATATTATATTATATTATATTATATTATATTATATTATATTATATTATATTATATTATATTATATTATATTATATTATATTATATTCCTCCCAGCCAGTGCCTATGCATAGTGAATAGTAAATGATAATTTGATAATTTTGCATCTCTCTCAAAAGCAGTGTACAGGGCACTTGAGATACTAAAGCTAGTAGTAAAACAGTAAGGCAGTTAAAGAGTCCTTTCATAAAAAGTCAGCACATTCCTTTGATATTCTGGCCATAAATATGTGTTCCAGTTAGTGCTCCAGTTAGTGCAGCAGCTACAGATGTTTCAAATAACGCATAACCAGGAAACAATTATTTGATGAATTTCCAAAGAGCCTCAGTAGCAAATCACGCTTTTGCAGCACGGAACTACAAGTCACATGCATTAATGTCAGGTCTTATTTTCACTGGTGAAGAATATCATACATCATGTATTTATAGTAGCTTAGAAATTTTATAAGGGTGATGAGGTCACAATATGAGGCCTTGGATGCATCACTGGACAATGTCAGTGGACAATCATCACAGCTGGAGATGCCTTGAGCGTAGTTCTACTGAAAACAACATTTTAACAGGTGAAAAATGTCTTGTGCATTCAGTCAGCAATCTGATACAACCTCAACAACCAGAGTTGTGTTTTCTCTCACCAACAATACGTGAATTGAAACGATTTAATAATATGTTCAACAATTTCATCAAAACAAGCAATTTCACTCTGCAATAGAAGGAAACAAATGTCTCCAGTGATGATGGGTGTCTCCAAAGTATGTAATAAATATGCCACTTGTGCAGTGACTTTCTAATAGAGGGCAAGCGTGTGTGTGTTTTCTGCTGGGATGACTCTTGGTTCTCTCTTGTCTTTAGATACCAGCCTGTTGATATCATTCAACCAACCAATCATGTATTGCCAGCCTCATTCGGGGATTCTGATTGGCACATTGTCACAGGCAACTCTCTTACCACCACCAATGAGTCCCCACGTAGAAAACCCTCACAGCATGAGCTGGAGAAACAGAGAATGCCAGGTGACTATTTTCTTTCTTCTCTTCTACCCTTGTTGTGACTGACTGGGCGCCCGTGCCTTTTTTTTTCTTGTGTCCCCCCCTTCCCTCCCCCCCACCCCTTTTTTTCTTTTTCTTTTTTCTGTTTTTTTTTTTCCTTTTTTTTTTGGTTTTCCTCGCTCTCCTTTCTTGCAGAGCATGACCTCCTGAGGCAGGAGCTGAACAACCGCTTCCTGGTTCAGAGTTCAGAGCGGGGCCGGGGGCCGTCCGCCTCTTCGCTGGCCCCCGTGTCGCTCCTGAGGGCCGAGTTTCACCAACACCAGCACATGCACCAGCACCAACACACCCACCAGCACACCTTCACGCCCTTCCCCGCCAGTCTGCCCCCGGCCGCCATCCTCACCCCGCCCACCGCACCCCCCATGGTGCGTACCCAAGCCAGAAATGTGAGGATAAGTAAAAAAAAGAAATTCCAGTAACTTCCCACCCACCCACCTGTCACCCCTCCCAATTTCCCTTCTTCAATCAGTTCCTCCCTTTTTTTCTTTACCCCAAAATTCACCAAAGATGTCCCATAGCTGTAGGAACCCCTCCCTTGAAAAAATATGATACTGATTCAGTTTGAATTTTGCTCTTTGATTTCTGCTGCTAAAGTCTGAGAGTCTCGGAGCCTCACATCTGTTCCACTGTAATAAGGACAAATACTGGGCAGATACGGCCCACTGGCTGCCACCCCCGTCACACATGTTACATACATCCACTGATTTATCCAGATACGTGCTAGCTGCTGCTCGGGTTGGTCAAACCTGACCAAGCTAATAATTATTTTCATGCCCTTCAACTTCTTCATCCATAGTGGAATTATATCTAAAAATGTACATACACAATATGAATCACTTTTTCACTGACATATAGCATGTCTGCAAAACATCGTTACCAAATTTTATTTAAATTATTCATCTTCTTCTTAACTTTGACATAGATTTTGCTGTTCAGTGTTTGCTGAGGATCAAAAAAGGGGAATTGCCTCAAGGAAGGCTTTTCAATTGTTTGCATATGGATGTGTTTTAAATGGTTTAGAATGTTTTCATTTGCCTGTTAACAAAGAACAGCGAAGGCGCCGTCAAACAGATCTGTGTGTGCATTTCTGCAGACTATATTTGTGTGCGAGCTCCTTGCCACGTGTGTGTGTGTGTGTGTGTGTGTGTGTGTGTGTGCGCACAGCTCAACAGTAACCATACTTGCCAATGACAAATTCAAAGCCAGTCAAATAACTTCATTGCAGATGACTGTGGGATGACATCATTGCCGAACTGTTTTGATAATGTTTCTAATTGCTTCCGTGCTTTGACTGCCATCAAGTCTGGGAGGGGGGGGGGGGTCAAACACTGCCAGTTCTCAGTTTAGTGCAGAGGAAAAAAAGGTTATAACTATTCATCCATCATTTCAAATGCACAGCAATCTCTCACAGGCGATCAGACGGGGGCCCCATTTGTAGCTTTTTGGCATTAGTCTAATAGATCTAATCCATCATGTCATGACCTCTGATTGAGAGCCTGTGGTCCCATTAAGGCCTCGCTCCAAGATTATCCCCATCCTGTACATTAGAAATCAAAGCCCTGGTATTTATGGCACAGTCTCAGATAAGTATAGAGACCATTTAGACTGTTCTTCAGCCGTCACACATGCCGTTATCTGGTCTTCTGTTCATTCCTGACATGGTAGGAATTATATACAGTGCACAGTCCTCTCTTTGAAGATGAAAGAGGCGATTTTCCCTATTTAGCTAATGCTTGCATTATGTAGCCTGTGATGTACATACTCCCCATCTCTTGTTGTGTTGGGATTTGAGACTGCCATTAATGTCTTATGCTGTTTTTTTTCCTTTTAATTGAAACTGTGCTGTTACTTAACTTATGTCTTTTCCCCTCTCCTCCTCTCCTCAGTAACAAAGCTGTTTTTCTTCTCTTTGGTGCTTGCTTAAAGAGGCAGCAGTAATGATGATGTTGTGGTTGTCTTTCTGTTTTGTCATGAAAAGGCAAACCATGTATGGCCCAGTTGTGCTCCTCTCTCTCTCTCTTTTATTTTCTCCTGCTCTCTAGATGCCCCATGTCATTTCAACTATGTAACAGCCCTTGGCTAATGGCTGTAATTAATGAAATTATGAAGCCTCTATATTTGTTTATTGTTCTACGCCCTCAAGCAGCTGGCTTGCCAAATGGCAGCAGTGTCTTTGCTACCCCGCCCCCTTGTCCCAGCCTTGTCTTTGGACAAGGAATATCCTTAATTGTTATAAGATGAAATATTAAGCTTTAATTAGTCAAAGCTGTTTACTATAAAACTGTGACAGACACTATAAATTACAAGGGCAAGAGTTTTCTGTTTTTTCTTTTTTTTACAAGGCCATAAAGCAGCCAAAATCCCTCTCCCAGTGTCAGACATTAAACAGGCCGCGCCTTCAGAAATGCAGAGGAGCTGTTTAATGAGCTCGGAAGCTGGCGCGGCGTTTCCTCTCAATAGGCTATCTGTCTTTGATTTGGGCCCATTATCGCCCACAAACAGGGCCGTCAACACCATCACTGCTCCTGCTGCCATTTTGTGAGCAGATGTGAATGGCCCCGGTTCACCAAAGGGCCCCCGACCCAAAACCTGCCTCTGCAGCAGCAGCTTAGCCAAACCTACACCCACTACCCCCACAGCCACCCGTGTTGCAGCACATGCACACACAGAAACACTGATTCATACCCACTCATTTTCTTGTTTTATGTAAACCCAAAACGTCTGCGCCTGCCAAGAGAGCTTTGTGAAAACACTCGCAAAAAGTACCTGCAAATGGTTTGTGTATTTGCGGAATAGGAATAAGTTACTGTCACTTGTAATTAGCCTGTTTCAAAATAGAGAGCCGTTGAACAGACATACAAAGCCCCCATTCATACGTGGGGCAACCTTCTGCGTTCTCTCTCTCCCTCCTCTCCTTCTCAGTTTACTGACTGGATTCCCATGTGTGCAGGATATGATCAGAAACATTTTTTCATCCAACAACACGGTTTTTATATGGCAAATTCTCACTGAGATTATTCTGGTAGGCATAAGCTCTGCCACAGAAATGGTTTCCCCACATCAGTTCAGCATTTCAAGGTTATATCAGTTTCATGCTGATCTGTCCTGAATTAGCCCCTAAGCATTGCAAATGTCATCTACTTGATTCAGTTTCAGTCATAAAAGACAGACTGCTCACACAACAGGCTCCATGTAGTCTTTCCATCAATTTATGCACCGAGAATTGGACTGTTTTCTTCACTAAATCTCTTTTGAAGTCTGGTTGTCGAACACCCAAAACAAGCTATATGTCTCCATGTACTCCCCTCCCGTCTATACCATCAGGGAGTGTTGTAATAAAAAAAAATGGCCATACCAGTCAAAAGCAATTAGATTCACATTTCTACAAATTTTCCAGTGAATAGAAACAACTGGTCTGGTTTTTAAATGGTATGATTCCCGAAGCTGGGCCTCCACGCCCAACCTCTGTATGCTCAATTGGAAAATCATGCAGGCTGCCTTCATCTTGGCAGTCTGCTAAAGCGGCTGTATTGTTAGTAATTTAACTGCCTATCTGACCGTGCAGTTTAAGTAAACCCATGACCAGTGCAAGCCAGCTGCTTTACTCCTGGGCTTATTATTCTGGATCAAAAACCTGCTTATTACCAGTTACAGATGTTGATCACATGTTATGTTTTTATGATGTAAAAATAATGAGAGGGTATTTTTAAAGAAGGCTTTTTCTTGAAAGATAAAGTACATCATTTTGTGGACTTACGTCTTCTAATTCTTTTCTCTCTTATCTCTTCCAGTTTGACAAATACACCCCCAAACTGGACAATCCATTCATCAGACATTCAAACGTGAGTATCTCTTCGTCATACAAATTTACAGCTGTTATTTGCATTTGGCAAATCAAATATTTGACATATTTGAATCTTGCCGTGACAGCATTTACTGTGGTTGTGGTTTTGTGCGTGCATATGCTTGAGTCCTGTACGTATCTCTTTATGATTTTGTTTTGTGTCTTTTTGTGTCTCCCATCCTCCTCCTTTCTCCCCAGTTCTTCCCCTCCTATCCCCCCACCATGCCAGGCATGCCCCCGCTGCTCCCACACTCAGGACCCTTCAGCTCACTGCAAGGAGCCTTCCAGCCCAAGGTCAGCCCCACATCCCTACCCTCAATCCACAATCTACAAACAGTTTAAGGAAGCATGGGCACAAAAGAACTCACAATAGTGTGTACACAATTGACACAAAAACTCTTCAACTTAAAACTGCAATTTAACTTTTTATAACTTTTATCACTTTTTCATAAATCAAGATTTGCATGGGTCAACATGGCTTCAGACACTCACTGGAGGATATTAATGAAAGGAATAATGAATAGACTCTGCATAGAAGTTTTAAAGTCAGATGTGTAATATACTGTATAACAGTAGCTCTGGTCCATGTGTCTCTATGAGCCAGTTTTCTGTAGGTTTTGATTCTCACCAAACACTGAAGTAACTTATTTAGGTGACAAGGATACCTGTAACCTGTAAAGATAATCCTGTAGTTTTTGGTTGGGATGAAAAAAACTGTATATGTAAGTATGCATTCATTATGGGTAATGGAAGAAACATCCTTGAAGAGTATAAACATAGAAGAAATAAGAAGTTTAAAAAAATGTTTTGGTTGCAGCCTACACTTACAGTACATTATATTTTGACATTAGATATTCTGTCTTGCATGAGAAAAGCAGCAGAACTCTGTTTGCTGAAGATTTGAAACAGGATTCTAATACACCTCGCCCCGTCCCATTTAAATTTATTATTATATTCTGTCCGACTTGACTGAACCTGAACCAGGGTCAGAGCTGTGGGCTGACCCCAGCCGTGACAGGGGAGATGAGATGATGTGGGCAGCAGGGATGTGAGGGATGGGAAGGGGTGTGAGGGTGTGAGTCTGTCAGACGCCCAGCGGCTGTGACCTGGTGTAAGCCCCTAATCAAAGCTGCCCTAAATCCGCTGGCCCTATTCCCAGCAGACTCTGTCATGGAGGGGCCCTTTTGTCAAAGGCCCCTCCAGATGTTCAAGGAACAGTCTCATGCGTCTAAAACCCCTGCTAAGTATTCTTGGAGAGGAGCTTGGGGAAGAAGGGCTTGGGATGTGTGTTTGTTTGTGGGGGCTGGTGACCCAGGTCACCCTGCAGGATCTTCTTGTCCCTAGTATAGGGATGGATTAATAAGGCTGATCTCAGCACTTGTGCCTCAGTGACTTAAAGAAGAGATGTGTTACACTGGCGTGGCCCAACACCTGCTGCATCATTACAGTTTTATCTGTGACATCAGCTATATGGCAGCTGTAGTTGAGGATTAGGGAGCTATAGTGCTGCTGAGGGAGGATATAAGGCTATGGTGATGCTGGCGTCTGTAGCTGGAGGATCTTCTAGTGGTTTTATAACAGTTTCTGACATGCTGCCATGCCACAGACATCCACCCAGAACATGGACACAAGATTTATTCTCTTCTATTGTTTATTCATACAGAAAAAAATCCCACACGAGAAGTACTCTACTGAGGATGCTCTTCAGGATGCCTCAGACCCCATTTAAGAATTATTGAATTATAAGAATTAAGAAACCAAACCTGTTGCATAAAGTAGTTTGTAGCTCATTTCTTCTCTATATTATAAATGCTTTAACTTTTGCAGTTCTAAGTGGTTACCATGTATCTCTTTCCCTTTGTCTCTCTCTCTGTCAGGCTTCTAATCCCATTGACGTAGCTGCACGTCCAGGAGCAGTACCTCACACACTCCTACAGAAGGACCCACGGGTAAGCCACAGGCCGATAGTATCCCAACCAGTTTCCTCTTGCTCTGTCCCTCCTGGTTAAAGTTCCACGTGTACATGCAGTATGTGTCTCAGAGAGATGTGAATGCATGTCTCTGCATTAACATCTTTTTGAAACACAACAATTCTCCTCATGTGTGTCTATGCACACATAAGTGCCAGCAGATCCCTGCAGAACTGCATGTTTGGGCCAAATATCTTTGTTGTTGATGATAATGCTCGTCTGTTTGTCCATACAGATAACAGATCCATTCAGGACATCTGTTAGGGTAAGTGGTTGCCTTGTCTATCTTTTGTTAAACATGTCATCTCTCTGGCCAGGCCACAAAGTCAAAAACTGCAAATTCTTCAACAATTCCTGCAGGCTTTTGGCTGCATTTACGGTTAGCTTTGAGGTCTCTATTGGGTTAAAGTCAGGGTTAGATTTTCTTAATCCATTGCCTGGTTGAAAATTCTGACGAGTTCCCACTTTGTAGTTTGGCCAGAAAATCACAATGCCAAAATCCATATTTAGTTCCCCATATTAAAGCCAGCAGGCTAACCTCAGTTTCTCTCTAAATTTTTAGAAACCTGGCAAGTGGTGTGCAGTGCATGTCCAGATCGCATGGCAGATCTACCACCACCAGCAGAAAATGAAGGTGCGTGAGATGGATAATGATGTCTTGCAGGAGTCTTGCTGTCACGTAAACCAGATACAGTGTATTGGTAATGGAATAATGACCCAAGTAACATACTTAATGAATACATAGTAGGTCTGAGCATGTCATAGTTGGATCTTTACCAGTGAAACAATCTATAATCGTGTTACTGGGTTCAGACAGATCACGTGGGTGGGAAAAGGCAGATGACAAAAATGGAACAGAATGTTGTTAAAGGTAATAATGATACAAAATCCAACAAAAATGGTGTCTCCTCTTGTTAAGTGTTCCCTAAAGCTAAGTAAAGGCTTTGTGCATGGCTCACTCGACCAAAAGAGAGAGAGGCAGATCACGAACCATCACATTAACAGCACTTAGTGACAGAATCAGTAGTTCTAAGAGATAGTTGTGTTAACCTAAATGCAACATGTGGGCACAGACAAAAAAGGCTTATGTGGAAATACTCCTCTCACTGACAGAGGATGGTGTGGCCTCGCCATGGAGATCCCCTGCTAAGGCCAATGGCCTAGTGGTGTCAGTGCTTCTTCGGCTCTGAACTCCTGTTACCAAGGATTTAGTGTCCCTAATCAGCTTACATATATTTGTTATAACACACTTGGCTAGAACTGGAGACATGGAGCCATTGTTGATGTATCTGTACTTCTCTGATCTCTCACCCAGTGTGTAGCCGAGGATAAATCCCTCTCACTCTGTTGTTGGAAATGTTTAGTACTGTTGCCTACCGACCTAATTTTCTTTGTCTGTCTCCCTCTCCTTGTCTCTGCCTCTCTTTACTATAGCAAATGCAGCTGGATCCTCACAAACTAGACATGAATGGGAAGCTGGACCTGTTCAGTCGACCTCCAGCTCCAGGAGTCTTCCCCGGGTTCCCGTACCCTCATGACCTGGCACGACCCCTTTTCTCTTCCACAGGTCAGCAGGGTCTCTCAGTGCACCTTGCAAGTCAAATCATTCAAAACACTCAAATTATCCCAATCCCAAACCATTCCAATGGCATTTTTGTCTTTATGCAAATAAGCATTTATAGCTCCACATCAAAATTGTTCCTCCACCATTGTAAAGAAATTGTATCATTTTTTTTATCTCCTCGTGTAATGTTCACTTAATTATAGTGCTTTTGTAGCAAATGTTTTGCCAGTAAAGGGAGTCAGATATGTCTATGAATATGGATGACTCTCGGTTCAGTAATTGACTGATTTGCCCTGCGTTGGAGGGCAACAGAGAGGCGAATGGCCTTTGACTGGTAATTACGCAGTGGTGTGTCAGAGGCACTCCTGTAATTGGTTCTTTCATTAACCATTCATAGAATATGGGTGATGGTAACCATGTTTTGTGAGAGAGGCCAGCTTGTTACACACTCTGGAACTGACCTCAGTAAGCAGTTATAGACTTGCACACAAACATGCAACAGCTGCAGTAAAACCAAAATATCATTTGCTAATTTCCTCAATGGATTTACTCACCCATCCCTAAACCCATCCAGCTTCTATGTTCAGTGAATTCGACAAGTTTAAGACACTGTTGCAGAAAATAATACTTGTTCTTATTTACTCATATTTCCATTTTTTGTCCTGGCTAATCACAGGGGTCAGAAATGTGATTGTTGTGGGTGGAAAACAATTTCAGTTTCTCTCTGCATGCTAGTTAGAGTTTATGACTGTCTGATTGTATTATAATAACATTGGTCTATCCTCCCTGCCTCTCACAGGCTCCAGCCACCCAGCTCCCTCCCCCTACGGCCCTGCCCCACACCCCAGTGGCTTCCTGCCTCCTAGCCATTTGGCAGGTAAGTGTAAGTAACCCCATGTTCAACTTTTTTATACATTTATCTCCTCTTTCACTCCGTCTCTCTCTCACTCACTCTCTCTCTTGCACTCATGTTTTAAACACATTACAGGCCACCAGGGTGTAATTTGAAGCCAAGATATTTCTAGTTTTGATCTCAGATTCATTTGAAGGTTAATGTGGAATCCAGTCGGCCAGTGTAGTCAGTCTGCTGCAGCACTTCTTGAGCAAACTTGTAGGAGAGTGTAGCCATAATATAATTGGACAGTATGATTCATAACATAGCCTTAAATAACTTTGTCTGGGGTTATTAAAAAGACATAGCAAGCCTAGTGTTCACTCTTCAGCTGAATTTGTCATCCTTCATTTGTTTGGAGAAACTAAATGCAGTGTAGCAGCATATATGACACTATTTTCTATAAGCTTGCAAAGTTGATTTTGTAATTCACTGGAGTAGGATAGTTAATGTTGCTGGAGTTATTTGTGCATGTAATTATTTTTATTCATTCATGTATTTTCCACCATTCTATTTGAGACACTGTTTGGATTCAGAGTGGCAAGTAGATTTCAATGTGTGGAATAAGCCCTTGAGTCAATCCTTTTTGTCCTCTTGAATACACACGGTCCACAGAGGAGGAACAAAATTTTCCTGTCCAGGGAATTCATCTGTGAGGCAGAGGAGATTTCCCAATTGTCGTCTTTTCTGATATATTAACAAGCCCCAGAGCTGAAAATCCCCTAATCTCTTGATAAGTTCTGCATTTCCTGATGGATTTTCGCTGAATTAAAATGGGACTGCAAATTATTAGCTGATGAATGTTGTTCACTGACTTCTCAGGGTAAATATTTGTGTCATTACTATAAATTTGGAGGCTAGAGTTTGCATCAGTTGAGCCCATCAGACCCTGGTTCTCCAGTTAAGCATCATGGCCCGTCTAGCCTAATTTTTACAGCTTCTGATTCCCCTGCCCTACCACAGTCCATTTTCAGTTTAGCTCAGCTCCAACAACTCAAAACTAATTTCCCCATCAAGCAGTGTTGTTCCGCTAGGCCCAGCAGGGTCAGAGACACTCCACTCCAGTTAGTGGCAGTGAATCCAGTATCCAGGTGACCTGGCTACTGCAGGATTACCAGGCAGAGAGCTAAGGTGGCAGCGCTAAAAAACCACAGCTCGCTTGTAAGAGAAAAGCCGAGTGGAACGGGTTGGTGTTGGGGTGAGCACTGCTAGCCAGCACCCCCCTTTTGCTAATCCCTGTTTGGCATTTTGCAGATCCTTTCAGTCGCTCCAGTTCCTTTGGCGGCCTCGGCAACCTTTCAAGCAGTGCCTTCGGAGGATTAGGCAACCCCTCGCTTGGTAAGCGCTGGCCCCCTCTCCTCCACCGCTCCCCCCTTCAATCTGGCCCCTGTGGCCAGTGACAGACAAAGTTAGACCACAGGGAGAGCCAGGAGGGGAGGAAAGAAAAAAAATTAAGACACTTAGCTCTAGTTTCTGTGTCAAAGTAGCCCTAGCCCAGCGAGGCCCAACAAGGCAGTGCAGCACACCACAGCAAACCTCCTCCCTGCCTCCACTTCATCCACCAACCATGGCCCCAACAGCCTGGCTTTAATCTGGCTGCTCTGCTGCCAACAGGCACTCTCAGGTCTGCTGTTTGGTGGCAATTCATCTATTAATTATTTGACAAGCCCCTTCTGCACCACCACAGAGGGCTTTCTCTTTCCCCCCTGCATCCTTCTCTCTATGCCTTTCTCTCTTTCTCTACATCCCTCCTATTTTTGTGTGCCAAATCCTGTTGTGAAAATGGATGTGATTGGAATAGACATGCCGTGGAATGCTAAGGTCTCCCTTGGCTTTTCACAGCCCTCAACTCAAGAGGGCAAGTGAGTCTCCCCTGTTCATCCGGTGCAAAGGGTGGGGGGGGCCTTTAGACCAAAAGCAAATGAGTATTTTTTTCCACTGGTGGGGGGAGCCATTAACCTCTAACTCTTTCAAACAGCTTCAGTGAGAGAGCCTCCAGAGACAAAGACAAAAGCAGCTTTTGTTGTTGAGTCTTTCTCATCTTATGTGTCCTCAAGAAGGTTTTGTGCCCAATTAACTTACAGTGGGTCCCACGCCTGTCTCCCTCTTCCCTCCAGGGTCCAACAGTGTGTTTGGCACCAAGGAGGGGCCAGGAGGACTGCCCACGTTTGGCAGCCCCCACCATGACACCTGGAACAGACTTCGACGCACCCCACCATCTTTCCCCACCCCGCCACAGTGGCCCAAAACTGCAGACGCTGAGAGAAGCAGCTCAGCCAACAGCCACGAGAGAGAGCGAGAGAGGGAACGGGAAAGAGAGAGAGAAAGGGAGAGGGAAAGGGAGAAAAGGGACTCGTCCATCGGGAAGGATGAGAAGGATAAAGACAGGTGAGTTAGTGGTCTTTTTATCCACCTTTAGATTATTATTCATGGATATTAGCTTTCAGTTTATGAAAATTAAAAATAATAAATACAACATAATATTTCTGCAATAATAAATAAAATCACTGAAAATGTTTGCTGTGGTCACATTTTGACATTTGAGATTTCACTTCACTGTACTGTTTGTCAAATAAATGTCCTGTGTACAGTGTATATACTGTATTGTTTCAAAGCATTAGACAGTATAGACAGTATATTCCCCCAAGACACTAACAAATCTGATCGTTTTACACAAAATCCATATAGAGGACAGAAATTATGAATATTTTCAGGCACATAACAAAACCAAACACGATACGTGATCACAACATAAAATTAAAAAAAAAATGGGTCTCCCATATCAGCTCTGGATATAGATAGATGTACTGTTAAAGACGAAAGAAAAAAACTCGATAGTTCTTCAGTCCATTAGTTGTATCCTTGGAAACTGAATAAACTGAAATCATAGATCCAATAAGGAAATACACACAAATCAAACCAGCAACAAGCAGCTCTGAGAGAAGCTATCTCTCAAACATTAATTGGAATGATCTCAGATTTAAAGCAGCAAACATTATCAGAGGAAGGCAAGAGCATGGTAACATGTTTTTTTCTAAGAGAATTAAAAAATTTAATACATCGCCTACATGATGCTTGCTTTAACTGGGACTAAACTAAACTGTTTTATTATGTCATCACAGGGACTCTGTGGATCGCAACCGGCACTCCAACCGTTCATCTCCAGCCTCAGCACCAGTCAGCTACCAGATCAGCAGTTTAATTCGCTCAAACAGCCAGAACTCCAGTGATTCAGGTCGGCATCACAGTGGCAGCGTAGACCGGGTTCGTGAGGCGGAGAAGGAGCTGTTGGAGCGCCACAGAGAGTCTTCCACACTGGCTGATGTGAAGGTGAAGGAGAGCCGCTCGCCTGGCAAGGAGATGCTGGAGAGGAGACCCTCAGAAGACTCCATCAAATCCACCCAGCGTTCTCCCTCTCCATACTCCAAGGCAGTGATCAATGAGCAGGGCATGAAGATGGCAGGTGGGCCCCCACCTACGCTCAAGGACAGCGAGAGGAAAGAGCCCCCACCTGCAGACCTCCTCCACAAGGTGAAAAATGACATGAAGATTAAGGAGGAGAGGAAGGAGGAGCAGGAGGTCATGGTGGTGAGTTCAGAGCCCGCCCCCCAGCCACCAGCCCAAGCTCTTCCTGTTCCCGTCAGCCAACCTGGAAACTTGCACCACCACCACCACCCACCTTTGTCCCAGCAGCCCCCTCTTCCCTCACCACGTGGCAGTGACATCCCAGCACCTGGCCTTCATGGTGTCCCCATGGCGCATTCTCTGCCCCTTTCCATGAGCGCCATGCCCCAGATGGGCAGCCTCAATGTGCTAGACCGGGCTCGTATGGCTCCCTTCATGGGAGTGAGCCCTCTGGCAGGCAGAGAGCGCTTGCCTCACCCGGCCTTCCCTTGGGACCCACTTAGAGAGGCGTACCGCAGCCTGGACCTGCAGCGGCGCATGGACTTCCAGCTCAGGGCCGAGCAGGGACATCGCTTCCCCAGTGTGTACGAACAGGAACGAGCCTACCGCGAGAGGGAGGCTCACGACTACTCTCACCACGAGCACCTGTTGGAGGTGCGCAGGGAGCACGAGAGGATGAGACAGCAGGCAGAGGAGCGAGAGCGCCTCCACCTGCGGGAGGAGCTGGACAGAGCACGCCTCCATCAGCTGCACCAGTCCCCCATGGAGGGCCATCTACCCCACATGCCCCCCTTTATGCCCCACCTCGGCGGCATGCCCTACCCTAGACTCAGCCCCTCCACAGGACACAACGGCCCTCTGAACAGAACACCCCCTACTGCTGCACTCAGTGCACCCCCGCCCCTTGTGCCAGCCGGCAGTGCCAGGCCAGCCTCACCCAGGAGGACTACCCCCCTCACCACCACACAGGACCCACGGGACTACTCACCATCTCGCAACCCAAAAGAGGTAGAGGCACGGTAGCTTCTTAGAAAAGTCTCACTAGATGCACTCACAAGCCCCCCCCCCAATCTGAAATCCTCTTGTGAACAAAATGCACTGCTCTTCACCAGAGAAGAGCAACTCCCTAAGGGAAAGGGTATGATTGTACAAAGTAAAGGTGTGTAAGGCTGATTAAGCACATGCCATGACTTTACTTTTAGCGGACTTGAGGTTGAATAATGTCGGTAAAAAGAACACAAATATGTGTATGTTTATATCCGACTTAAATATTTGATAATTATTAATATATTAATCGAATACCTTTTTTCAGCTTTGTGCAAAAAGAGAGGTCCTGAAATGAGTTTGTACATTTCCTATCCTTGTTCCATGTATAGATATCATTTCTATGAATTTTATGTATTTTGTGCATTAGTCACACGTTTTACAATATTTATCCCAGTTGATTGTGAGACATATCCATTATGACCCACTGTAAAGACTGGATTTTGGTTTCAACCTTCAGTAATTTAACCTCATGGTACCAGGATATCCTCAATGATGACGATGTACAATTGTTACATTACCGATTTGTTTTGTTCATTTGTTTTGCCTTTGAGATATGCAGATAAATATATATTATGAGGTCTTTGTTCAGTATCTGTAAAGAAAACTTATGTAAATAACTTGTTAATATTCCTTCGCTGCAAAATTACCATGTAAATTTATTAGGCTTTTTAACCATTTCTAGAAAAACAAAATTAAATGAAACATGGGGAATCACTTCCCTGTTAAAATATCATGGTAACAGACAAGCCTGGCCAATGGATGGGATGTATGACAGGAGGGTGTTGTAAGGGGGCCTACAAGGATCATCTGCAATCTATGCAAAGCAGCACACAGCACCCTAATGAAGAGATCATCTGGAGGGAGCAGACGATGCTGGTGATACTGAGAGAAACTTGGATTAACACATGTTTATATTTACCAATGAAATAATGATGATGAATTATTGAAAGACTTCCAAGTCACAAACTGGACCAGCCCCGGACAGAAAAGAAGGACACTTTTTAGTGGGTGGCAAAAGGACTTTCTCTGTCAACCTTGTGGTGTTGTGCAGTTGTTTTTCTTAGACTCTTGTATACAAAACAAGTAGAGTTTTAGGCCTGCAAAAAAATGAAAATGAACATTCATGGTTTAAAATGTACGGAATAAAGTTTGGACCTAATGTCATACATTTGCTGCCTGTCTTTAATCCTGGTATTCATTGTCAGCACTGACACCAGTGCTGAATTTGTCTGTAAGCCAAACCTACTGAATGGAATGTTGATGTTAGCTTGAATGGTTTGCCAATAACGCTTGTGCCTCAGTTTTCAGCATTTAGAGTATTTGCTCATCTGATATCAAGCTATTACTTTGAAATCATAAAGGCAACAGACTTGGCTGGCAGAGTAGCCTAAGCCATCAGATCATTTGGCCATAATCTGTCATACATGGGCTGCAGAGCTCTTCAGAGGAGATCGATGAGACTGGGCCAAGGCAATACATGGAGGGACTAATAGGACATTGATTTTGTATGAAAGCAGGTTTTGAGTGTTTGTGTTGCAGGTAACCGGTATTGACTGGCAGCCCAGTGGCATATTGACCCGTGGTCTGGACTCATTAAGAGGAGCAATGCCTGGGAGGCAGGCTATCAGATGGTGGAGGAGAGGCTCCTCTCCCCTCTCATACGCCTCCTCTCCTCATGCACACCACTCATCTGCTTTTCTAATGAGGCCGGAAGGCGCTCTGGTGTGGGCCGCGGAGGGAGCCCTGAGGCGTCCTGCCCTGCTATTGACAAGACCTCGGCTGTGCTTGCTGCCAATTCATCCTGATAATGCCCTGACTACTCATCTCGCTGCTGTGTGCCGTGAGACCCACCAATCCTGTCCCATGGTATCAGCCCATAATAACAGCGTGGATCAAACCATGGCCAGGTCATTAGGGGATGTTACTGAAAATCAATGGCGCTCCTGTGTCTCACACACTCCAGCAGGGTTTTTTAAAAGGGCTCCTTGAAAAGACTGCTTGCCAGAATAGAGCTGGCGTATTGGGAAGACTTAAATCACTATCACTTTCAATTTAGACCCCCGGTAATTGAGCCACATATTCCTCCAATGGGTAGCATCTGTCAGTGGCTAGCTTCACTTTAGTGCTGTGTGCTTTTAGTCCTAATCATCTAGTCAACAACAGGTACTTAACCTCCGTAGTTACCACACAGTGATTTTTCCTGTAACTATTATTTACCAAGCAAGCTTTGGTAGAAGAAAAATCCACACTTTACATTTCCCCCCGACTCAATCACTCTGTCCTGTGCTCTATCCATTTTACAGCTGAGTGTGGAACGGCCCTCCGGAGATGAAAAGCTCCATCAATTTCACTCATCGTCTGGCAAGGTCAATTTATTTCAACACACAGTCCATCATCAGATGGGAATCAATTGACACATTGCCTAGCATATCCAACCCAAGGTGGGTTAGTGTAGCGTCTGCAATATTGTCAGTATTTCCACAGCTATTCTTCACATGTTCGCCTTTTTTTTCTTTTTTGTTGGCATTGTTGCCATTGTTTATGATTTGCTATATTTACTCATTCATTATTTGGAACACATTTCCCATTTGATAAAACATTGTACTATGACAGGGCTTTATGTATCAGCTTGTCACAACGAAGCGACTGTGATACAAGATTGTGGGTTTTTTTTACACATTTCACCACTATAATCCCAATTAATAGGATACGGTGGTATCTGAGGTAAGACATTGTTTTATTGTTCCACTAATCCTTTTCATTTATCTGTGAGAAAACTCAATGCTGAGGGTTTGGGATTGAATTTTCATGCTCTCAAATACCTCCAAAAAGCGCCTGGCACAGAGCTCACCCCAGATTCAGCTAACAGTGGAACAAACCTAAGGGGCTTTTATAGAGCACAATGGCCGCTAATAACACAGTGCCAAGCTAATAAGATGGGCAACAAATGAATGGTTCAGTCCAAGCTCCTTTTCTCTCTTGCTTGCTCTTCCCCCGCTGATAAAACATGTATGAAAGCGTTTTTGAGCCGCTATGTAGTGGCTCCCTAGACTTTTACCCCAGCAAGAGCAAATGCATTAGTTCCCATTTGAAGGCTGTTTTGAAATGGAGATTGGTAATGAGACGGGAGGCCCCCGCCACTATCAAATTTGGATTGCTGGGGCCTCCGCTGGGCCTGGTGATTTGGGAGACCGTGGCTCTGCTCGGAGTTCAAGCCCATCTCTCTGCAGGGAGTAGCAAACCCTGACGAGAGCCATTCTAAACCTCTAAACTATATCTGAACTGTAAACTGGGGGAGAGAACTCAAGTCAAGGGCTTTGGCAGTGGAGCCCGGTCACAGCGCCCTTCTTAGACTGCATGTTGTTTTGACCACCTAAAAAGGCTAACAGCATAGATCCTTCCATGTTGCCATCTTTTTTTAGCCTTCAATGTCAACAGAGCGGCAGCTGACAGAAACCAGGCCAGTCAGCGGTTAAGGAGCTGACTTGGAAACAGCCAAATGGTGTGAATTCCAGACACTGGTGACAAAGTGCTGTCTAATGTCTTTGCACCTCTGGATCTATGACAAATATTCTGGCTGCCTGACATTACCACCACTATGGCTGCACAAGTAGACCGGC
Organism: Trachinotus anak; assembly: GCF_046630095.1. Taxonomy (NCBI): domain Eukaryota; kingdom Metazoa; phylum Chordata; class Actinopteri; order Carangiformes; family Carangidae; genus Trachinotus; species Trachinotus anak. Next base: position 6,706,258 of record NW_027273859.1, on the reverse strand, counting down.
CAACACAGCCTTGGAGAAAGAATATACTGTAAATCACTCACAGAGGAACCTCAGAGAGCACGATGTGAGACAGGGAGGAGTAGGAGAGAATTAAGGGAGATGGAAAAGGAGGAGGTCCAGAGCAGCCACCAGCCAAAATAAGTTTTCCACTTTGATTCAATTTTGAGGATTTTTCCAGCCTTTAGTGGAACCTCACAATCTCCCACACTGGCCATATTATGTACACAAGCCATAAAAAATGAATAACATTTATGCAGCTGGGTGCATCTGGCAACGATAGTCCTCTCATTCAGGGACCCACAGGATGGCACCGTGCCGCCACACCACCCTCTCTGTTCTATGTATGGGCACTAGACAAGAGAAGACTTAGGGGAGGGGTGGGTGGTGTAAAGGGAAGCTCTCAAATGCTTCGAATGAGTTAAAAAAAAAAAGAGAGAGATTTCAAGGCAAATGGAGGCCATACGTGTCTCGTCCAATTTGGCACAGCTAATGCACATGATTAGCCGTAGAGACGTTAATCAAAAGTGGCTCAGTATTTGAAGAGGCGGTGAGAGGCACTGCCAGCTGGTGACAACATGGCTTGTGTGCACGGGCCAAGAGTGAAGTTTATTTGAATATGGATCTTGCCGTGACCGTATTTCTCCAGAGCTCAGTTAGCAGAGCGTTCCCTGGCTCATCACTGGGATCGCCTCAGAGCCGCTTGGCACCGGGGAGGGCGGAAGTTTTTCCAAGCCGCAGAATGAGAATTACGATTTAGTCCATCCCCTCTGGTGGTGTGGGCATATTCATAAGCATTTATTCAGTTTGACGCTGGCAGAGACGCAACACCTAGTTCTTGGCTTCCATGTGTGAGGATTTCCTTTCCAATATGACATTATGAAATTGACAAAAAGGTGGTTTTTACAGCCTATGAATTAATAACACATTTAAAAATAAAACATCCTATCTTTCCACATAAAACCATGCTACCCCCCTACTGAACACACAGCTTATATTAAACCGTCAGTGTTCCCTCAGAGCCTGGGTTTGACTTAGAATAAGACCACCAGTAGAGCCACAGCAACAGAACAGCAGCTGTATTCAGCTTTGTTGAGTAATGAGATTTGATCAAAACATGTTAACATCTGGTACAGATTATCTGCAGTCAGATCATATTTCACCACAGGCACAATCAAAGACAGAAATTCAAAAACAGTCTATGGACCAGCCGGGAAAATGACCAAATAATACAAACAAATGATAGCTAATAGTGAACTTAATGTATATCATGCTGGCTAAAGTTAGCTATGGATCTATAAATGTCTTGGTTTACATTGAAACGGTTTTATAGTTAACATTAAAGTGAGTTGTAGCTATATTTTAAGTTAGCTAAATTTCAAAGTTGGCATTTCGATAACTGGCCTCAAAAGTTCTGTAGATACTACGCTGACACTAATGATTAGTCAAACTTTTTCACGCTCTTTCTGTCAGTAAAAGCTACGGAGTTCTTACTTTCACAACTACAATGATAATCAATAGAGTGCATACTTCTGCTAAGGCCAAACAGTCCGACACGTCTGTCAGATCCAGATTATTATCTAGATCTAAACTTCACTGTACAAACAAAAATTGAAGCACCATAAATATGTCTTACTTATTTATATAAAATTATTTCCAGAGAGAGGATGAAGAAAGGTTGAAAAAAAAAATTCCTGGATTCACCCCTTTAACTGGATCAACACCAACATTGAGTGGGTTCTTCCCTTGCCCATGCTCCATCCCTCCACCAAGTGTGGTGCAAATCAGTTAAGCATTTTTTTCGACATCCTGCTGGCAAACAAACAGACATGGATGAAAACATAACGTCCTTGGTGGAGGTAATAAAAAAAGGTGCTGAAATGATTTGTATGCGTGTTGCAGCTTTGGAAGCTTTGGTTATCCAGATATAGGACAATTACAACAATAGACGGAGAAGCTGGAAACAACTTCATTTATCTTTCTCAACAAGAAGACATTGTCTTTGTTTAAGAAAACAAATGATTTAATTAATTCATCTATTTATTTATTTTAAATACCAAAATGACTAATTTATGTTTATGTTATTTTTTAAACATGCTTTCATACCTAGAAACCTTTAGAGGAAAAATTTGTGTTGTCCCATTGTTACCAGAAAATGGAAATACAGGTCAAATATACTGTTTAAGCAGCACATGGCCCAGCAAGTTACCCTGTGTCTACATCCAGCAACAAATCATTAATCTGAGTGGGGAAATAAACAATGCTATTCAGACAACAATGCCATATGCTCATTTATACAATGTTTATCTGAACATAGCTCTGTCTGTGTGGCATTACATTGTTTAAGGCAGTTGACTGCTTCTGAGTATTGAATAATATATGAAACGATATAAAAGAATATTCTAATACATTAAATCTGCAGTTACTTTTTTTTTGATACTTTACTCAGGTGCTCAACATCTGTTTGTGAGGTCATTCTCATGGTGCATATTGGAGGCTTATTGCTTCTTTCAGCACAGTCTCAGTGTATTTATGTTATCAACGAGTTATAACCCTTGCTCACAAGAATACCAAAGGAGGCTGTATTAAGGTGGAAAAGGGCAGGGGGATCATATTCTTCATGAGACAGGCTTCAATGGGGCTTCTCTGCATTCCAGGCCTGGCTTTGCCTGCCTCCCATGCTTCTTTGGAAATTTGTCTGGCAGCAAACATGCTTTGAATGGCTCTTATCTCCTATCTGGGCAGGAGTTCCATGCACCAAGATAACAAACCCTATCTTATCTTGCTGTGTTCGTTAATGTCACAGCTTAAGGGGCTTGTTCTTCCACTTGCAATGGGGCTTGCAGAGCGGATTGTTTGCAGATTAGTCAACAAAGGCCTCTGGAGGTCTTGGAGTGAATTCAAAATGCTTGTCTTGTCACACAGACGTTCTTGTATGCGCACATTGGCGTATTGGCTGCCTCCTGCTTCCCTGTGTCAAATGGCTGGAATACCACACAATGGTTGGTAGGCATCATTACACACAGCGAGATCTACAGTAATACTTATCACATCAGACAAACTCGGAGTGCAAGCCAAAACAAAAATGTCCTCGATAGCCGCCGAAGGCCAAGTATGTTGTTGAATGTTTTGGGGCTGACTGGTTATTATTCTGTTGCTGATTAGCACAGAGCCTTAATCAGCACTACGTTTTGAAACAACATCTATTTGAGCTTATCAACCTAGTGCAACATTCAGCCTGCAATATTTCATGTATTTTGTCCAGCTTGTGTGGCCAGATTCATGATCATCCCTTTGTGACACAAGAGACCAGGCAAAGCTCCATTGACTTCAGCCATCTGGCTATCTCACAGAACCCTTGGCTACACAGTGGCTCACTCAACGATTGATTGGGGTGTTGAAGGCCAGCTATTTAACACATCAGAACAACAAGTACTGCTATCAAGCTGGCCCTTCTCATGCCTGGTTTCTGTGCCGCCCAAGAATGTCTCTTATCTTTTCCCTTCTGCTTGTTGGTTTAAGCCAGACAGCATATGCCCACCTTCCCCCTGTAATACACCGTTGTGCTTTTGGTGCAACCCTGACAGACAGAGCGGTTGCAGTTGAGATACGATGGGGTGCGGGGTAGTAAAAAGTGGGCCTTTAGAAAAAAAAAAAAACTTGCTTCCATGTTGCAGCCTCTGGGAGGAATGTAACACTGGAAAAAAAAAGGCATTTTCTTCCCAACATGCTGCTCTCCTGTTGTTGCACAAAAAGACTGACAGATGAAAATAAAGCCTTGTGTTCCATGTCATTAAATCCTGCTCTCTCAGCTGATTACATTGTTATTAGTGCCTCCATTCTTTTCCCTTTATTGTTGCTTCTAGTGAAACAGGCCTGAAAATGTGCACTCGCTCACTAGGTGCACAACCTGCTCATCTGATTCTTTGTTGTCGCCGAATGGTCTTTAAATGAAAAGTGTGAGTGTGGGGTAATTATGATTCTGGGGGTATTATGAAATCAAATATCACAATGAATGTAATTTTATTTGCTTGTAATCTCTCTCATCCAGACTAATAGGCGTTTTCAAAGGCCATGCTTTGGGGGGTTTAAACGGCTGACCATCTCTGAATAGAATGGCTGCTCTGCTCTCTTGCTCTGCGGCTCTGTTCTTTTGTCTTTGATATGCAGGCAAAGAGCTTGACAGTCTGGGAGACGTGGGAGATTTGTCGGCCTGTGATCTCCATGCCTCTCTGACAAATGAGCGCCTTTGGCAGGGCTGCTGGAGGTACAGCTTCTCTGCCCTGCTGGAATCCTGATGAGACTACTCTGGAGCCGCTGGTAATGAAGTGAGGGCACAGGACCAACCTGCTGGCAGAAATGACCTTTAATCTGCACACATGCAGGTCATTTGGCATGCAATGACTCAAAATGCACATACACCTTTGTGCTATCATATTTAGCACATTTTTTTGTGAGATGTTACAAAAATAGCCCAAAACATACAATTAAAAGGCCATTTTCACTAAAAATACTAATTTGCTGCTTGTTCCAGCAGTGGCAAGTAGTTTACATTTCTCAACAAGCTGTGATGGCTGATGTTGTATCTGTGTTCATATTTGACTAGAGCAGTAATTTAGGATGCAGTCATCATCCAGTCAATCTTCATTACATCGGACTCAACTGCTCCACCAAGCACACAATTGCTTGTCATTGATTTTGCACATTCTCTCAGTATATGTAATTCTTCAAACAGTGTATGGTGAAGATCTCTCCTTTGGTGCGTCTGTGCAAAGTAAGATGTTAGAAAATTATAGCCTAAGAATTTGAATCCCCTGAGGATAAATGTACCCATTTCAGCTCCACAATGAGCAGGAAATAGCTGATATTGATTCCGGTCGTTCCCATACGACACAGAGGAATCTCAAAACCGCAACGCTCACTCAGTCCAATTCAACATGGTCGCCTTTGATTTCAGCTTTGGGCTTCAATGAATAATGATTCACTGGTAGAACAAGCACTACCCCTTGTGGCCCCATTGGCCCAGTGCAGCACGGGTAAATGGCACCTCCAGCTGCTCATGGGCCCCTCCTGATAAGTTAACCTTGTGATAACATGCTAATGCCTGATTAATGTTGCAGTAATTAGACACAGCTTTTCACACTCAGTTAAGAGGACATCCTCCAGCAATTAGCCTGAGCCGGAGAGAGATAATTTCAGAGAGCACAGCGGAATCACGTTCCTCAGCTCGCCTCCATTCCCACTTGGCAACATTAAGGTTTATTTTCTCATTATTTCATTTAATTACTCGTTTGATGTTTTATACAGCTGCCACAAGTAATCTTTGATCCAATTAGGAAAGGCTGATTGACAGTGTGGGTGTGGGATTCAATAAGCTGCATTCAATTTGCCGTTGTGACCTTATCAGAGGATCTGTGGAGGATTCGCTGTTCACGCTGAATGCCAGCTAAAAATATAATAATTTCCCTTAAGAATATATTCTGCATAGATGGCACACCTATGTGTGTATGCGTGTGCATGTGGCTGCTAGTGCACCTGTAGGTATGAGTCTGTGAGAAGGAAGAATGTGTGTGCGTTTTCCTCACCAGACATCTAACAATGAGGAATGAACGCATTAGCAAGGAGAGGCCCCTGTACTCACCAGCTCCACACTGGCCATTAATAATGCACTGCCAGGGAATAGATGGGGGTTGGTGCTGAGATTAGTCCTGCATTAAGGACTCGTTTGCTTTTTCTATTAGAGAGACATGCTGGGCTTTCTAAAACAAGAAAGATCAGCCCACTTGTAATTGGACTGTAAAATCCTATATCAAAATTGTCAGTGGTCCAGCAGAGCCAGCTGTGTAATTCCTTTTCAATGTGAACAGTGACCAGAACTCTGCTGGGGTTTTCTGTATGGAATTAGTGAATGCAGTTAATATGAAAAAGACAGCTCATGGAACAGCTCAAATCACACTGAGACAAACATTTAAATACAAGTATGTTTATAAATGAATGACACTAGCATTTAAAAATCTGCTGACATTTGGCACAAACTGCGACGCTATAATGTGTAAACATCTGGGGCATAGTTAGTTCAGACAGGCCTCTGACTTGCATTAGCCTGCTGGCATCATCTGTTTCATCCATGCATAACAATCACTGACTCATTCATCAGATGTGTAGCTACCAGCTGACTAGTAACACCCAATCATATTCCTGCAGGTGTGTAGTGTGGCCACCATAACTTCACACTGCTGAGACACTCATTCAAACCCTGCTTCACTACCGCAGCTCCGTCCAACACAGCAACCCCCTCCATATGTGCTATATTTTGGGTATTGCTGATTCATCTCTTTTTCAATGTTTATTGTATGTGTTTATCAAAGGGGGATTGGTTCTACTGTTGTTCTGTTGCTGTTTTCTCAAAATCTTGCCATTTGCTAAAAAAATGGTCAGTTCCTTGATGGAGGTGTCCCTGACTGCAGTGAAGAAGAACTCAGATCAGATTACAAGTGAAGCTCCTGCATTCAAAATCTTACTTGTCAAAGAACAGAAGCATTATCAGCAAGTATACTTTAAAGTAGCAAAAGTAAAAGCACTTGTTCCACAGAGAAAAGGTCCCCGTAAGTCATACATTACAATTTTTGACATTATCATATTGTTAATATTTATGCGACAATGTGAAAGTAGTATTTTGTTGTTGCAGTTGCTGGATGAGGTGGAGCCAGTTTTAACTAATTTGTAAACAGTTTGGTAGTGTGGTCCTGTGGTTCCATCCCAGGGGTCAGGCCCCTCCAAAAGGTTAGTCTGAGGGGTCGTGAGATGATTAATTGGAGGAAAGAAGAAAAACAAAGTTCTGTATTCATTTATTTTGCTTTTCTGTAATATTGGCTTTTTGTGTCCTGTTGAATAATTTGACCCTTTTCGGCCTCAAACGTTTAAATGAGATCACCTTATTGGTGCAGAGGGGAGATCTTTCTTTGGTGGAGCTGCTGACTACTCATAAACATCTGAACTATGAAAAGGGGCCTCAACTAGACACTGCTTTCGTGAAAACGGATCTAAAGCCACAAAAAATGTTGGAAACCTCTGGTCTAATTTTTTATATTTCTAAGCTAAATATGTTTTATGAAAAATCTTCACTGAAAAATAACTAGTAACTATGTCTATTTGATAAATGTAGTGAGTGAAAAGTATGAGGTATGAAGCAGCATTAAAAAGAAAGTACTCAAGTAAAGTACAAGTACCCTAAATTTTACTTAAGTACAGTTCTAAGTTCCAGTAATAAGACCTTAAAATGCAAGCCCCCTCTCCTAATATTAATTTATGCATATTATATCTGTCACTGCCAAATCAATATTAGTGAATGTTTCTTTGTCAAATGTCATAAAAGCAGAAAACAACTTGATTCAAACCTGTTTCCCATTGCAGCCTGGGGGCTTTAGGCTCACTGTGCATGGCTAATGTGGCATTTATTGCTAAAGACATCTGGGGTGAAAGGTCCACAGTAGTGGGCCTCCCTGAGTGGGTGCTGATAGAAGTGTTTATAAAAGCATGAAGCTACTCCCACATGAACAGAGAAAATCAGGCCCCTCTGACTGCTTGGTGTTTTTACCATATCACTGATTACCTTCTTTATGTCAGTATTCAAGATCTTTACCTTACAAACTTTTTTAAAGTAAAATCAGAACATCACATTAAAATCATACAAGGATTTCCTTAAGACAAGTACTGTAACATTAGTCAGTTCAGCAGTAATTATATACTGAAACAAACCAAATCATCCTAATTGGATTTTATTTTTAACTGGTGCTACCTAGAAATAACAATGAGGGGGCGGTGAAGGAGGAGGTTGACAATGATAAAACACCAAGTAGGGAAGCAGATTAACCCTCATTAACCCAGGTTTCTGATGAGAGGTTTTGAAGCTCAGAGTAGGCTGCTCCACCATCGCCATCTTGACACTGCCTGAGTCCACCTAACTTCCAGCTAATACAGAATGGGCAAAGAAGTGGGGCATGTGTGGAGCTGAGAATTCGGTCCGATTTAATAACTGTGGCAAGCATACTCTCCTGTTGAGCTCCTCTCACAGCTGAGCGTCTGGGCATCTTGCTTGAAAACTAACACAGGGCTAATTCATTTGCTGACTAATTAGCTAGTTAACAAGCTAAGTAACAAGCCATGTATGGTGAGCGCAGTCACCAATATGTGGTAATTAGAGCTAACATGAATGCAAATGATATGGCTTGCTGTGCGGTTAGTTGACTAATAGTATAGTATTCAAGTCCTGTACACTGAGGCGAGAAAAAGTCTAGTATTATTTTATTCATATGTTAGCACCAATCAATAGGTACAGGTATCTGCGCTCATCTTAGCTTGTTTACTGGCTATGATTAGCCAAACAAGAGGTCCAGCCACTCAGCTGTGCTAACCGTGCTAATTGGCAATCACCAAAGTCTCAGCTCCATACATGCAGCTTACTACTTACTTACTTACTGCAGGTACTGTAGATCATGGTATCCTGATTGAAAGGCTCAGGCAGTGGGTGGATGATAATTCTGTGTGGTTGACAACTTTGTGATGATGATGATGATCACAGGTTGCTCAGTCTGCTGGGACCCTCTCTCCAGCTCTACAGTCCAATCTTAGAAATCTGTGTTATATTTATCAAGCTATGCATTTCAGTCAACATTTGAAATCATTAACCTGTACATGTTTCTTCCATCTTAGAAACACTGCCAAACTCTGGTCTGTTCTATCACAACCAGAGCTACAGATGATTCATCTCTCTTCCCTATCATCCTGCCTAGATTACTGCTATTCTCTCTTCACCTGCCTCAGTAAGTCGTCGCTGGACTGTCTGTAAATCTCCCAACTGCTGCTGCAAGTTGTTGACCACTGACCTGCTCTATTCTTATATCCCCAGTGGTCACTTGGGTCTTCTGACCAGGGCTTACCGGTTGTCCTTCTTGCTTGACTAAAAACAAAAGGTGACTGTGTTTATGAACTTGTAGCTCCAACACTGTGCAATGATCTTTATATAGACACACATTCTGCAGCCTCTGTTGACATCCGAAAAGGCAGCTGAAGACTACTTTATTCAAACTGGACTTGTGTAGTCTCGTGCTTGTTATTTTGTGTTTTTAATGTCTTTCTGTTATTGTTTCTTTAATTTTTTTTATTTTTAATTTCCTGACTTTTGTGAACTACTTTGTGTCTTTGCTCTGTGAAAGGTGCTACAGGCCACAAAAAACTTCACTAAACTTCACTAGACTAAAACCAACAGAGGACTTGTCCAACTAACAAGTGTTGAACAAGTATTGAACGTGGTGTTCCATGTGACCCCCCCAAACTGCGGGAGATAATAAACTGTGATTTTTGTGTGCTGTTACATATCTGTGCATGAGTTAACTTGTGTGTGTGCATCATGTCTTCAGTGTTTCTGCATGATCTAATACAGATACATTTCTTGGATATGAGCAGATAATGAGCTACGGACAGATGTAAATGACATCTAACTGGACACTGTGCTGAAGCTGAAAACCTCTCTCTGACAAAACAGCTTTAGCTGTTGCTGGCGTTTTGTTTTTCTTTTGTGTTTTTTCTTTTTATTTGTGACTGGATGCTTTTCACATGACATATACATTTTGGATGTCACTTTATTTACAGACCTTCTTTCAATTATAGTATCACTACCTATTTGATATCACACACCAATATAATGAATGATTACAACACTTATGACTATGTGTTTAAGATACATAATTATGCAGAAACTGTTGTGATGGTTTTAATTCACTTTTGGTTTGTCATTAATTTACATGATAAACAGCTGAGATTAAACCAGTAAAGGAAGGTTGATTTGTTTATTTATATCACATATTTATTCATCAATTTCATATGATCACTTCTGTTTTACTTTTATATGTTGGTGTTGTTGTTTTTGTTGTTTAAGAGGAAAACTTACTGCCTTTGAGTACAACCTGTCTTGTCATTCCTAAATATAGAGGACAAAGGAAGAAGAAGCTGAAATGTATTCTCATGTCAGTTTGAGAAGAACTTGTTTAATAACAAGGGCCAGAACAGATGACTTCAGAGGGACCTTGTTGTTGTGTTTGAAGAGAGGTCAGCTTCCTTCAACAGAAAAGAAAAAGTCAAACTGCCCCAGAAACATCCACAGCACAGAGAAGAGACAAGACTGGGATGGATGAGAGGCCACCTGTGGTGTTATGGGCGAGGTCAGCTGCCTCAAAACCTCAGCAGCCCCAAGCCCAACTAAGAAGGAGGTGAAGAAGCCACCAGTTATGTTTGTGGAGAGGTCAGTGTCCTTTAGGAAGAAGAAGCTGTGACTGCCTCCAAAGGTGACAGGTACTGAGAGGAACTATAAACAGAGGGTGAAAAAGAGGGAGCTCGCTGCATCTAGGAAGAACAAAGCTCCCCCCGAACCTACTCAGCCCAGTACACCTGAAGAGAAGAAACCAAACCTCTTCAGTTTGGTTAAAACCATACTCAGAAGCACATAGAGACTGAGGGAAATCTGAGAGGGTCTTGTCTTTGAGAAAGCCAGGTGGAGGCACAGCTCATCTGCATGCAAGCATGGCCTGATGCTTCATAGGGGCGGTCACTCATCTGTGACTGGACCGTCACACAAATATAAAGTTGAAATTATAGTTACCACCTAAGATAAATGAATCAAAACTTAAGTTAACATAATATTAGTTAATTTTAGTTACAGTTACAAATGCAATGAAGTCACCTTTATATTATATCTTAGAAGTAAAGAGGAAGAACACGAGCAGATGCTTTACTAATAACAGCCTGAAAGTGACTGTCCAGTAAAAATCAATCCCAGAGGTCATCTGTGCAAGCAGCTGCTTACAACCCATAGTTGAGTTTTGTTGTTAATTCACCTCCTGTCGCTGTAGTAATTTTGACATGTGCAGAGGAGGAAGTCAGGTAATGTAATATAAGAAGCGACAAAGTCCATGTTAGGAAGTGGAGGTTGGGGTGGATGGATCAGTCAAACCATAGTTTGTTTCCAGTCTGAAACAATAATCAACATTGTTCCTTTTAACCACGAGTGTTCCACTGTTGTTGTTGTTGTAGTTGTTGTCTTTCCATCATTCTTTGTGTGTGTGTGTGTGTGTGTGTGTGCTGGGTGTGGTGGCCTGGTTTCTGCTTCTGTCCAATCCACCTACGCACCTGAGGTTTATCTGCTAATCAACGTTCCTCGCTGAGTTTCCTTGTGTGTCAGCTTCAGTACCTCAGCTAACAGTGTTTCCTGCCATGCCCAGCAATCACCGTCTCCTATCAGATCCCAGAGCCTTGGCCGTCTGCCCTCCACTCAAGTCTCCTGGAACCAGCTCAACACCCATACTCCAGCTACACTGACTTGCCAACACCGTCTCCAACTCCACCCTAGAAACCCACCTGTCTGCCCCACTCCATTCCTGCTCATATATCACCACTCAACCATCAAGATCCTGGAGAAAACCAACCTTGCTTTTGACTTCCTGGTTGGAATTAATCCTTTTTTCTAAACCATGTTCTGCATAGGGGTCCAAATCATTCAGCGTGTCACATCCACAACCTTAGCTATAGGTTCTATGTAGTTCAGCTTTAAATCAACATTTTCACAGCAGTAATTATTCATATCTTGAAAAGTAACAACTGGATTGATATTGTATCTTGGTGATTTTTCACTGAAAAACATTCTGTAATGCATTCAACCTGTTTGGTTCTACATGACAAAGACAAGTTGATAATGTACATGTAATGAAGATAATATTAGGAAGTGTATTTTTTTTTGGGGGGGGGGGGGGGGTTCTGTGTCATCGATAAAACACTCTCACCACATGCTATTCTAAGAAGCTGTTCTGAGGCTTGACACAATCTTCCTCATCTGGAGCCCAAATTTACAGATGTTCAAAAGTTCATTTTTTTCCAAAACCTTTAAGGACTGAAAGGAATGAACTTTCTCAAATTTTGTGTGACGTCTTCCTTTGGAAATATCTTCTGGAACTGAGTGAAAATGGAATCCAGTTCCATTTATGGACATAAAGTTTGGGGTCAATGTTTCACTTTCAGGCTCTTTCTGCACTAATTAGGTAATAAGGCTTGTGTTGTCTTTTTTTATTAAACCAATCATTTTACCTTGTATCTATGTTTACTGTGTCTGTGTGCAGGGGGAGGAGCAGGTACAGGTACAGCCAAATGAAACAATGGCTTTCCAGAGTTTGGTTGCAAATATCAAATTCATCGGGGAGCTGTTTAAAATCCGGCTGCTAAAGAATGTCATTATTCATAACTGCATTGGTCATGTGTCTGATTCATCTCCTCATCAGCAGTGAACAGCTGTAGCTTGTAAAAGTCAAGCGTTGCGCTGATGGATATTTCCACAAACTGGATGAGACTGTCAAGAAGAGGAAGACCTCATCCAGAATTAGCTGGATGCTGCAGGAGCTGCTGGAACTCCACAGGAGACGCTGAGTTCTTGGCGAAGAGGGAGCAGTGAGGCAGTCTTCCCCTGAGCCTGAACCTGCAGACTCTGTGGACAAACCTGCTCCACTGAACATACTAAAGAGTGAAGACTGCAGCTGTGCTCCAGAGCTGAAGCCAACAGGAGACCTGCCAAAAGAGGCTAAGGACACCGAAGCAACATCAACGTGACTGCTCTGAGAATGAAGAAGAGGATGACAGTATTCCTCCCATGACTAACAGTTCTCCCACTGTCTCCTGTGCGCCTGCTGAACAGCAATTAACTGAGGAGGAGATGGAGACAGCATCTGAAGAAATCATAACCACTTTCCTCAACAGTGATGATGTTCTGGAGGCAGAGAAGTGCATGGTGGACCTCATCAGGGCTACGCGGAGGAAGGAGTGTGTTGACATAGGGCTGCATGAGTGCAAAAGGTGTAGGGGAGATGATGATTATAGGCACTGTGCATGCAAGTTTTTCTATGACCAGATGACTCCCAGTCTGAAGAAGCTTGGCAGGATAGAAATTTTGAATGACAATGACCCGAAACATAGTGCAAAAATTTGAAATGAGTTTGTAAAAAAAAAAAAAAAAAAGTATGACCTGGCCCTGAATCCAATGGAAAACACAAGATGAAGCAACAGAACCCCTCCAGCAAAGAGCAGCTGAAGAAAATCATCTATGAAGAATGCAGAACATCTCTGCAGATTTGAGCAAGGCTGTTATCTTTGCTGCCAATGAAGTCAAACTGATCATGAAAAATAAATGCATACAAAAGATCAGAATAAAGTATGGAGTCTCACTAATGAAATTCTTAAATATGAACCTGTCATCATCGTTTTATTAGTCAAATAAATTGGCGTAATTATTCTTGAAAACAAATAAAATTCTATTTGTAATTAACATTTTAGTGATATTGATAGGTAGACTACGTTTTGTTGTATTCTGCATAATTGCCTGTGTCACAAAACTAACACAAACATGAAAAAGCTGCTCTTCCGTCCTCAAAAATTAACGACACAGCTGTAATTACGTTTCAATTGTGGGTATTTGCCTGAAGCCTGTGTCCAGTTGTCACAAATGTGCATGTCGTGCACTAATTTTTGGCTAAATATTGTGTTGTTTTTTTTTTTTTGCAGGCACTGCTCCGTCCCAAACACTGCACACACAGCTCACATGGATGAACGTGAACTTTTAAACACCAAACCAAAGTGCCCCTCCTCCATCAGCTGATGCAGATTGTCAACCCTGAGCCTGGCAGGAAGTGCATCTTGAGTGTTTAGCTGGAACATGAGGACAAGAACCTGTTTTGCGCAGAGCTACTGGGACAACAAACTAAGCTTTTGACGGTAAAGTAACCGTTTCAGAAATGGGATAAGCATAACATTACAGTTTCTCCTGCTGGTTAACGCGTTCTCCTGATTTTCTCCGAGATGCATGGTATGGTGGGTCGCTACTGTTAGCAATCGCGTTAGCTTAGTGTGAACGAAGTTGTGTGTGTTCACGGTAACTGTTGTCAGATCAGTACCAATGAAACATTTTCCCACACTGATGGTTGACAAATGAAAAAGCTTTACGTTTTTCCAAAATTTTCTCAAACGACAAAGTCGGCTAATAATAACGCTGGACAGCTAGTTAGCCCACAAAAGCCAAGTTTAGCTAGGTCTCGTTAGCAGATTTTGCCTCAGGGGAGTCGTGCCAGACTTCGTGAGAGAAACTTTCAATTTAATGCAGCCTTGTGTATTTAGGTTGCTGCATATCCATCCTAACGTTGCTCATAGTTATTTATGAATCCATATGGCACACTTGTGAATTCGGCATACATAATACATGATATGTCCAGCATCACTGGATTTAAAACCAACTCAAACTCAGAACTGTCTATTCAGAATGAATAATATTTATGATGTTTTGACTTAAGAGAACGGGATTTAAATTTAAAAAATGAACAAGGCGGTGTTTTGAGTGAATACTGAAATCAAGATGGGACGTGTGGAATTATTTTAAAAAGGGCTATATATCTAGTTTTTTTTTTTTTTAGTTTTTATGATAATATCATCATATCCAAAACGTCACACTGATGTTTAATTTCGCTTTCTCTTTGCCACCATGTGATACCCCTGATAGTCTAGAAAACAATGGCACAACAGTAAGAATGACGCCAAATACCTACATTGAGAAGAATATTTGATTAAAACTTTTCGTCTAATTTCTTTCAGAAAAGACATCCAGTGATGGACAGTAGTAGGCGAGGACAACCATGGGGGAAGCTAGTCAAAGTGGACTCCAGTGAAACTGTCCTGCTTTTCAACAGAGAATGCACAGTTGGCAGAAAAAAAGGTCAGTTAGTTTGTGATTGTTATGGAACGAACAGCAGAGATTTGTCTTATATCTTATGTCAGAAAACTTAAACATTTTTCATCCTGCTTGGAAAAAGCTGAAATTGTGGGGTACCTATTAATAAAAGACAATCCTGTCTGTAGCATAGACATTACCGCCAGTGTCTAGAGCCTTTAAAACCTCCCCCTTGAAAACACAAAGCCTTCTTTAGTGCACCAAACTTAGACAGCCCCTTGTGATGATAACAAAAGGCATCCATTGAGAACATGTGTGTGGAATATTAAGTAGATTTTTTTTTTTGTATGGGTTTTGCTTTAGAAAAGGTTAGGCCTATATTTCCCCCTGTGTCTGCTTTGTTGAGAGCTTTTGGGGTCTACTTCTTTGCAATGCAAAGTAACCAGCCTTAATTGCTTATCTTACGTCTGGGCACTAATAGAACTAAAAATGTCATGGCAACACAGTTTCAGGTGAATTGCATTGGTATGAGGTTGAATTCTCAATGTACTAAATTAAAAGGTTAGCCTGTAGAACTGCATTGGCATATTAACCTGAGAATTTGTTGTGCTGTCATGAACATAAACACATAAATATATTACCAATTATACTCGATGAAAGACGGCACTAAAAAGCAGAAAAATTAATTGAGTAGCTTCTCTCTTAGAGAGCTGAATTACCTGTAATACGTCCATTCATTGTTTTCATGTTTCTGTTTTATTTTGTTTCTTATTACTAGGATGTTATCTGTCATTTCCGGCCAGCAAACTGGTCTCAGGGGAGCACTGCAAGATTGTGCAAGATGAAAGCTCAGGGCTGGTGTGGCTTGAAGACATGAGGTACAGTATGCTAAATGTGAACTGCAGCACAGAAAGGTTGCGTGTATCATGTGTCAGCTTTCCACTGGCTCAAGCTAAATGATATAAGTTCTGTGGGGCACTATTTATTGATGAGAAGTTACATGAAACAAACAATGTGTTGAATTTAAATGTGTTTCATAGAGACTATGCTTGTATTTTAGAGCTGTTCAGATGTGTACTTATGTATGATTTGATGCTTGTTCTTTCATACCATTAAGAACCTTTACAGTGTACAATGAAACATAATTGCACGTTTGTCTGTGTGCAGCACTAATGGCACGGTGATCAACACGTCCAAACTGGTCAAAAAGCAAACTCACATGCTGCAGAACGGTGACGTCATCTACTTTGTATATAGGAAAAGTGAGCCAGAACAAAGTGAGTAGTTCATTTTGTTAGCCATCAGAATAATATGTTTATATGAATTTATGAGGAGGAAAGACAGGCAACCTCCTCTGCTCTCGCCCTGTAGACATCGCCTATGTTTACCACTCAATCAAAACGGAGCAAGCTATCTCACAACATAGTTATGGTAAGTAGAGTGGCTCTTTTGTTTGTTCATTCACTTTCATTCCACAGCTACATTGTGCCTTACTAGTAACCCCCCACCCTCAATCTGAACTTCAGACATGGACAAACCAGTCTGCAGTCCTGCTGCTGTTCCAGCTTCAGAGATGTCCCTCTCTGTAGAGCCTGTAATGCTCACAAAGGCTCCAACTCAGGAGGAACCTCAGCCCTCCACCTCCACCTCCCACTTCTGTATTGAGAGCCCTCTCACCTCTGGTGCCACTGCAACAACAGCCTCTCCTGTCTCTGGTAAGTTCTCTGCTAACACACGGTTGTTGGTAAGGCCTTAAAATAATATGGTATACCAACATTTATAATATTAGAATTGTGATTTTTATATGTAATTGTAACAACATAACCTCAGCTGGTGTGGTCAGATTGTGTCTGTGTGATAGATGTTGGAGTCACAGGACGTTAACGGAGCACACAGATGCAGAGCTGCTCTGTGCAGTGACTTTTTCCTCACAAATGCCAACTTGATTATGACTAATTGAGCCATTTCCCTCCACCTTCTCCAACTTTAAAAAAAAATCAGAAGTGTTTTAGGGTCATGCTGCTCTGACTAATTGCCCACAAAGTGAACATACAAGGAGATTGAACTTAACCGAGTCGGATTGTGGCAGGATTGATTCCGTTCACTTACTAGATAATGGAGTAAAGGGCTTCTTGTGTTTTTTAGTGCCTCTGCTCTTTTTCTCTGAAGATTATTTCTTGCTTCCATACTACAGAAGTGGGTTATTTTGTGGAACCAACTTCTCCATTCACTGTCAGCAGTGCATGTTGCTGCTTTACCTATATCCCACAATGTCAATACAATACCACATTGCAAGATTTAAAAAAAAATAATGTATTAAAATATTAATCCGTGTAATCATGAATTTTGTTTCGCTCTAGTCTAAACTTTTCAACTCCTTTTTTATCAGGCCAAGCTAATGAAGACATGGACAACATGGAGCCAGAAAGCAAGCGGAGGAAAAAAGATAACGGTCAGTTTTTTTTTACTTTGATATTAACCTTGTTGTCCTTTTTTACTCACAGTAGATTTGAATCTTACGAGAGCTCTACTTGCAGCATTTGTTCCAACACCTAAAACTTCTTTAGCTAGCTTGGAAGCTTTTTGTAACCAGATAAATCCCATAAGTGACTCAGTGTAGCATGTAATATCCACTTTTTGTGTTTACAGATGGAGATTATGATTCGAGCTTGCCACACACCTCCACTACAGAAGTCGTTGGTTCAGCTAAGGGAAGCCTTGGGAGTCTTTTGTCTAAACCTCCAGTGGAAGGGACCAAGACAGACAAGATGGAGGAGACTCTGACATGTGTTATTTGCCAGGACCTACTGCATGACTGCGTTGGGTAAGATCTCAAGAGGAGTAAATGTCCAAGGTTGAGGCATGAAACCTGCTTAGTGCTCTTGTAAGGCACTTTGCATACATGTGCATGTGCTCCATGTGAATAATTCTGAGTGTCTTGTCCTTGCTTCAGCTTGCAGCCTTGCATGCATGTCTTCTGTGCTGCCTGCTACTCAGGCTGGATGGAGCGCTCTTCGCTTTGCCCCACCTGTCGCTGCCCTGTGGAGAGGATTCATAAGAACCACATCCTCAACAACCTGGTGGAGGCCTACCTCATCCAGCACCCAGGTTGGAATAGATACAGATCATTTTAATAGCCACTGTAGTGACGATAGATTGGCAATTTATTTTATTTAAAATGCCCGGTTCCTCTAGTAAAGCTAACATGATGTAGAACAAGAAAGAAAGAATGGCATGTAAGTAACTACAGTACTACAGTACTTTGCTTGTGTCATTTCCAAAGTGGTATACAGTATATTCCCCACAAACTTGGTTAGATATTGAGTTTGTATATGTTTGTGTGTCCTGTTCTGTCCCACAGAAAAGTGTCGCAGTGAGGAGGATCTGAAGAGCATGGACAGCCGTAACAAGATAACTCAGGACATGTTGCAGCCAAAAGTTGAGCGCTCTTTCTCTGATGAGGAGGGCAGTTCAGATTATCTCTTTGAGTTCTCTGACAATGACAGTGACTCCTCAGACTTTAGGTAAAAGGTCTGACTGTTTGCATCTGTAGTAAACACAAACTAAAATATTTCTAACAGTGTGGGACATAGGTAATAATTAAAAATTTATATAAAACAATGTGTGTTAAATATCTCAGATGAAAACATGAATGAAAACAGCAGAGATCATAAATGTGCATTAAGAAAAAAACACATGAAATATGAGAATCGTAAACGTTGTAAGAATATCATGACATGAGACATGGAAAAACCATCATTGCCCTTTGTGTTTTTGTCTCCAGTCAGCCTCTGGTGATGTGCCGACAGTGTCCTGGCTACAGGAGGGAGGTCAGTCAGGTGCTGTTTGCTACAGGTTCAACATACTGGCTCCCTGGTCTGCCAGCTCCACCACCTATACCTGCTCCACCCAAATCAGCAACTGAGGAGGGGTCTGCAAAGCCCACAGGGGAGCAGCCTTCAACATCCTCCGATGTCCTCTCAGGTGATTAGGAGTGTAGATTAGACGGGAAGGTAACTGGCTAGAGTTAAACTTTTCGCTCAATGGAGATACAAAATGCTGTAATAATCTAAAAACCACAAACAGTTAGCAAGAGTTGCTATTTGCTCTGTAATTGGAAAATGTATTTGAAAGTCTGAGCACTTGTCTAAAACCTTTTTCTGCCCCTGTCCTGTCTGCAGCTCCTCAGGAATACCACTGCCCACCTCAGGGCTGCCATCTCATCTGCACCTGCTGCCTCCAGCCCATGCCAGACAGACGGGCCGAGCTAAACAGCCAGCAGGTTACTGCTCAACAATGTGAGTGATCCCTGAACTTGTTAGTCCCTCTGAGGAAATCTAATAGATAACAACATAATGTCAGAAAACTACAGTGAAATAGGCATGGAGTTAATATAGGAAGCTAAAATTCATAGGTAAAAGAATCCAGTCAGTGTGTGTAACCCTTAAAGATGTATTTAATATACATATCGTTGAGGTAAGCAGTGTATGTAAAAAAAATCACCTCATAGTTAAAGTGCAACTTTGCCATTACCCACATGTGCATAGATTGTTTCATAAATTATACACCTTGTGTGCATGATGTCTTGTGTGTTGACAGGTGTGCTGTGCCAGCGACCTTTCTGTCACATGTACTGGGGTTGCCAGAGGATTGGCTGTCAAGGCTGTCTGGCTCGATTCAGTGGTATGTATCTGTTTCAGCTAAACAGCCCCAGGGGGATCTGAACTGTTAGCCTTATTGCTGGGTAGCAGGCTTCGAGCAGTGTGGGATTTTTTTTTTGGCTGTTACCAATAAACCTTTAATTGAGGTGGAGATTGACCCAAATACTGTCCAACTACAACATCTGTAATTTTGATGATTGTCATCTTCAGATCAAAAGCTCTTTGTTTTCCACAAACGTTTGTGAATTGTAGCCTGTCTTTATGTTTGGTAGTTAAAATCCATGTTTTGCATTTTTCTCAGAGCTCAATCTGACAGACAAATGCTTGGATGGAGTGTTGAACAACAATAACTATGAATCAGAGGTCCTCCAGGTAAGATGGACTTTATATGTGTTTGTATATTAGAATGAATGACTTGATTAAACCAGTCGTGTAAAGTATGCGATTAACATCTTGGGTGATTGACTGAAACTGAAGCAACTGCTGATATCTACATTCATGATACTCTAAGACACTTGAACCAACTAAAGCTTCTATCTGCCAACTGTGGAGTCCACTTACATGCTAAGACTGTAGGTCTGCACCCTACAGTCTATGGCCTGCACATACAGCCATGTGTGATGTTAAGATGCTTTTCTGTGTGTCTTTCCATCCTTCCACCAGAACTACCTGTCCTCCAGAGGGAAGTCATGGAGAGATCTTCTTCAGGAGGCTCTGGAGGGCTTACAGGATGGAAACTACTATCTGACAGGTGAGCCCTCAGATCAAAACCCAGGTCACTGTCATTACTAAGAAAATAAGTAAACTTTATTAAGTAGTGGATTTTGCTACGGATTTGGAAGATCCACTGTGAAACTCACAGTGACTCATTCACTGAAATGTAGCATATACAATGTGGCTAAATTAAGTGTGAGTGGTAATTTTTTTTACCTGTCTGACTCCATCAGATTGCCGCATCTCTGCAAACACCATCCTGTGCTTCTGCTGTGGCCTGCGAGCTTTCAAGGAGCTGGCCTACAAGTACAGACAGAACATCCCTACATCCGAGCTGCCAGGTCAGGCAGACCAAGATTATTCTTAAAGGAAATTCAGCCTTTTACGCAACTTAAACAGAAAATCGCAATAGTTGTTTTCACTTCAAGATTTTCACTTATCCTAAACATTAAGATACCTATGTAATCATTTCACTTGATGCCCTTTTTTTCTTTTTCCTCAGCTGCTGTAACATCTCGTCCCGACTGTTACTGGGGACGCAACTGTCGCACGCAGGTGAAGGCACATCATGCAATGTAAGTCTTAATAGATACACATCACAACGTAATCTCACTCAGATAGCATGTTGGTGTGCAGGTTTATCAATGACTTTTTCCCCTTTGCAACGCTGACACTTTGTGTCCTTGTTCCTTTGAGGGTTAACATTGTTACATTGTATTAAAATATTGCAGGGTGTTGTTTTTTTCTAACTGAGGAACTTTGTACTCCTCCTCTACAGTACTGAGTTAGTTTTCCAGTAGCCACAGTTTGTTTGTTTTTTTTTTTTGTTTTTTTGATTTACTGACCAGTGAAAAGCACAAACATATCCATTCAGCTTTGATTGTCACAATGCAGTGGGATCCACCTGCATGCATTAATGTTTACATATATTAAATGTCACCTACATCACATTGGCATATTTAAGGAATGACATAGGTTTAAAATAGATTCTTAGCCACGTTTTTTGATGGCACATATTTATTTGTAAAATTTCAAAAAGATTCCTGAGCATTTTTATATGCTTATTTGAAAACCCATTAGAACATGATGGTTTTTAGTGCTTTTGTGCTGTGGTGCTGCTGAGCCCTCAGGTTAAGGGGTCATAAATCTGTTGAGTATTTCTGAACATACCTTGGACACATACTGAACAGTAGCCCCTTGCATGTAGTTCATCTATTTCACCACTAGGGGGAGTCACTGTATAAATATGGTCTCAAACTTCCTCAGTCTGCTGTTTGAAGACCTGGGCAAGGTGGTTCATGTCATCTCATCTCTTTGTTTTTTTACACACAGCACTTAATTTATGTGTTTTGTTCTTTTTATTTTCATTTCAGGAAATTCAACCACATATGTGAGCAGACACGTTTCAAGAACTGAAGGAGCAGTGTGGTGTGTTTCTTCAGGTTCAAATGGAGATAACTGAGCTTCTTGTGTATTGGAGAGATTCGATCTTGTTAAATTCTGTTGTGTGCATTGTAACTAACTGCCTTCAAGATTATGCAATTACTTAATGCAAAAATTACAATCAGTATCCATTTACAATAGTGGCCAGTGTCTTAATTGACACAGTGAAATAATTCTATGCACAGTCAAATTAAAGTTCAGGGTTTAGTTAAGTTTAAAGCTGTTAAGATTTGCAACTTGGGTGGGCATTTAACACCAGCCACCATTTTTAAATTTTGTCTGTGGCTCATTCATTTGTTATTTAACCTAATAACCAACCACCTTCTGACATTAATGAATTTGTTTGGGTAGTAAAATAGTTAAAGGTGCTTCCTCCAGCCTGTGTGACAAAAATGTTTGTTTTCCTCTCAGACTAAGAGCGATTGAGGCAATCTGTATGGATTAAGGCCATGTACTGTATGTACACTTAGAAATGTTGGTGCGCATGTTTCATATTATGTCCTTCAACCTTGGTTATCAAGGCTTGAAGGACCTGATGCATATTTTCTTTTTATTTTACTTATTTGTTTTTAACAGTAGAAAATTTATCTTAGAATCCAGGGCTTCAAATAACAATGTCAATGAAAACATCTGTTACCATTAGAGTAAAAGTCAAGTGATAAATAGTATTACTGTAATAGTAATACTCTACCCAGGAATCAGACTGGTAACTTAAAACAAATTGAGTACAAGAGTGTCTCACCTCTGAGGGTCTATTCCTGTCTTGCCAAGGCATTAATGTGTTCCCAGGCAAGAGCAAAAAGCCACGTCAAAGCCCCCACACACAAAAACTGGGGTAGATTCATAATCTCATGTGATATTTGTATAGGATTTCATGTCTGTGGGAAGGGGATCAATGTGTTGTAATGCTGTCAAAGGGCACAGGGGCCTCTGTTGTATGCTTTGCTCTGGATAATCATCTCCAAGGTGATTAAAGTAGTGTAGAAGGGACATGTTCTCAGAGCCTTGTAGTAAGGGCTAAGGTTTGAGGAAAAGCACAGTTACTCCATATAGACTCTAGGGAGGAATAAATGGACTGAACGGTTAAATATGCTGAAGCTGATGGTGCTTGCAGAGTTTTGCCGCATACACATGTAGAACCAACAGTGAAGAGAATCGTGCAAATACAAACACAACAACATGCTCTGTCATTTGGATTCTGATTATATTGTTAAAGCTTACCTTGCAAGCATTTTTGATAGAAGTGTATTCAGGTTCTGTGAAATATTTGGAGATAGTAGTTGATCAGCGTGTGGATTAATTAAATCCAAGTTGAATAGTTTCTCTCTAGTTCCTCAGGTACACAAAGCTGCTGTCTTGGTTTAATTGCAGGTTAACCATGTTTGGTGGTCAGAAAAGTTCTGTGTCAATGTGTAAAAGCTGTCACTGAACAGTCATGTTGAATCTGATAACGTCTTGTTTTTGACTATCATCAAGTGTCAGTAAGTTCCCATCATGCAGACATGCACAGGAAGTATTGATGTCGAGTGTAAATATTTGACAAAAAAACTTTTTTTTTTTTTACTTATAGCTAAGTGAAATAAGAACATCAACATTAGTTTCAAGAGGCCTTATATACTGAAAGAAGAGGATAAAATAATAGTTTTGATGTTACCTTGTTTTTTTATTTTTGTAGGGCCACTGTCATTTGTTTATAGAATGAGGGGGTAGAAAATGTTGAAAGCAGGACTTAGCCAATTAATTTTGTATACTATCTTGTTGTTTTTGTTTTTTTTTGCTAGTTGTGTCTATATTGTACAATTATGAGGATATTTGCACATATTTGTTTCACACATATTTAAAGGCTTATTTTCGAGTCTATTCTACAATATATGAATCCAATATGGGATGCTGGCACTCACAATATCTGCTTTGTAATCATAAGAAGGGTTTCAAGCCAGACTGACATACACAACATCAGAGAGAAGCATGCAAATGTGAAAAATAGACTTAGTTTTAGTTTTTAGAGTTATCCTAGATAGTGCTGAATTTAAGAAAATTATTTCTGGTTTATAGTATTAATAAGATTAGCAGTATGCGTTGTTTTGGAATACGGCTCTTCATATTTTCACTGCAAGTGTCGGTGACAAAATGGGTTTGTGAACGGGCACTTTCCTGGCCTCTGCTTGAGATCCTTAGTTAATTTGTGGTATTAGCAAGGTGGTGTAGCTGTTGGGTTGTTTTTTGGGGTTTTTTTTGGCCCCCTAGGTCATGGTGGGTCCACATTGGCATTCCTTAGCGGCTCAGGCACTCAGCACAAGCCTAGTTGATCACCCCCGACGGAGTGGCTGAGTTTTAATTATTCCCTACAGGAGAGGAGATCTGGGGACCCTAAGCCAACAACAGTCCCAAGCCGCTCCAATCAGAGGAGTTGGTATTAAAGAAGCTTTGGAGGAATGCTTTGCATTCTCCCTGGGGTGGGATGTGCAGGGGTATGCTGTATATTAAGGCAAATATTTACTCACCTTGTGTGCAAAAGTCTGGACCAAGCTGCTCAGCAGTATGGAAGAGGCAGGTTTCATTCTACCTCATCACAGCTTCCAGGAGTATGGGAGACTGAACAGGCATCAGTCACATCACGTCAGCACACATCTCGCAGTACGAGGGATGGAAGTCCTCACTGATGCCTGTAAACTTTGTATGCAATGCACTATTTGAACAATTAGTCTAGACTATAATCCACTAGTTAAATCACTATAGAGTAGCACTAGATACATGTAAAAATTGTTGAGGACTTAATTTAGAGAAATATGTTTAAGAGTTTGATAAATGCTTCTTTACCCTTGATGTTGTATTAGCAATGCTAAAATTGTCTTTGAAATGTGTATGGATCTGATTTGCTTGGTGACCTTAGCAAAATAAAAGACTGATATAGCTGTCTGTAGAAACTGATTTGCTTTTGTTAAAACCATAAGTTTCCTCCATTTAAAAACGTGGTTGGTTTGTTACTTCATTTGGTTGTTTGAGCTTCACTGTATGTGCACAGTTTGATAGAAGAAAGGCGGTTTTCACATGCATCTGTTGAATGGGAGACTTTCTCTATGCTCACCTCAAAGCTGAGTTTAAATCATGATGATGTGACATTTGTGGCATGCAAACTTACATGTGTGATGTGGAAACTTGAAACCTCCAGCACACAGAACAGAGAAGTGGGAAACATTTTGTATGCAGTAGTTCAATGTGCCATTAAAAATATTTGTATACGCATAGATTCTTGATTTTTTTTTTTTTTTTTTTTTTTTTTGTGAAGCAGATTTCCTTTAAAGAATTTAAAAAATGCATTTGGGAATCCAGCACAGCAAATTACCATATCTGCAGTGTCACCTAGTGCACATAGTATTCACGTAAACGCAATAAATCCCTGTTTTTCTCAATCTTCTGTTCATTTATTTGTATTTCCAGTTTTACTGAAGACAAACTCAGTGTGGGGCATGTACATTCAAAAAAAAACATCTTCCTTGATCAAAAGACAGAAGATCAGCATAAGACTTATATGACTTTTAATTCGAGTTTTGTCCCAAGGACGTCTGAGTGTCCTACTGATGGAGTAACAGCTTCTGTCAGATCAAGGACAAAACGTGTGAATGACATAGCCTTTATTAAAACTTTACATTAATTCATAACTCATTTTAAATACTATTGTGATTGCTAGCTCTCTTTATACTAGATAATAGTGTATATTAGTGCTGTATATGCTTTTACATTATTTTGATTTCCCTTTAATAATCCAGTATCAGCCTTGGGAGTACATACTGTATGCATACACTGTTGCAACATTGATATTAATGTATGATCTATGCTCTGCAGAACACTTTTGGATAATTGTATAAGCATTCATTAGCCTGTGCTAAAAAAATAACCACATGAAGAACCACATTAAGGAAAGAGCGGAAAGCTGGCACAGGGTAGCACAAAATCCACAATGAATGAGCTATTGAAAGCAAAGTGCAATGGTTGGAGTATTATAACCCACTGAATAGCATCAAACCGGTTAATAAATCTGGTTGAAAAAAGAGAAAAAGAGTTGGGGGTTATGGAGTACTCTCTTGGAAAATACTTTTTTTGTTCATGTTTGCAATCAGTCATCTTTTTTAAACACATAACACCACAGCAGTCAGTGCCTGGGTATAGTAAGCAGCATATTATTCCATCTTTGTCCAGACACAACTTTATAAAAATAAACAACTAGAGTGAGAAGAATATGTAGTAATTTTGTAAAATATGATTTCAGAAATTAAAGAAGTAGGTTATATATATTTCACAAAGTGGCACTATCAGAGTTCAGAGATGGATAACTGGCCCACCACAGTCCCTCCGTTTTTCCACCATCTGGTCACATCTGGTTGGTCACACTACACAGCGCTGTCAACTGACCAAGACACAGCTGGCTGTCACTGACTGTGTTTGACTCGTTCCTGGTGGTGGGTGTGCTGGGAGGGGGTGGACCAGCCCCTCCTGACACCTGGCTCCCCCATGGCCTCCACTCTGGCCTGGCCCTCTGGTTCTGGGGGCTGTGGATGGTGCTTCCTACCGCAGGCCTCTTCCCCTCATATGCTTCTGTCACCAGTCCATTCAGCAGAGCAGAGGCAGGTGTCTGGTCCAGGTGCTCAGCTGAGACCAGAGGCTGCCGGTCCTCCTCCTCAGAGATAGCAAACACCGGCACACTGACGTGATCACCCTCACCTGGGAAATCACGCCTCTTTCCAGACTGGCCACTCTCGATCTGACAGTGGTTGGAGGAAGAAGAGCCATTGTTGGGCTCTGAGGGGGATCCCTGGGATTGAGTAACCCCAGAGACCTTCACCGGGTCTGCTGTCGCAGAAAGCAGGCCAAAGCAAGGCCCTGTGAAGCGTGACCGTCGCAAGTTACTGGTAGAGTTGAGACGCCGCTGCCTCTGGGCAGGCTGTGTAAGTGGGTAGGAAGCATTGCTGATGGATGAGTCAGAGATGGTGCTGTCATCTGCCTTAGCCTCCAAGTGAACCTCAGAGAAGACCTTCCTGTTGTCTCCTCCCCTATCATCAGCCGTCAAACTGGACGGAACCTGCAATGATATGAGACAGTTTGTCCACTGGGCATATTGATGGTCACAGCATGAAAAGCACAGGTGTAATATCTCAGTAAGACAAAATGCACAATACAGGATTGAATTATTGATTATGCCAAACCAAAACTATCCATGTACCACAAAAAGTAAGGAAGAAAATAATGTAATTTCTTTAGGTCAAGCATCAATACCTGATATAGTAATTCTAGAGATGAGCTCATTCATATTAGAAATAAATGAAAGTATCCCAAGAAACTGCTAGTTTGTTCCCAAAGTAGACTTTAACTGACACACCAACACTGATCACGCCTTATCAACCTGACACGCCTTAAAAGGCCCTGGATATGAAAACACAGCAAAGGTTGCAGTACTGACGCTGTCCACTAGCTTGGTGAAGGGACTGGTGGAGTTCCAGCTGCACCACTTCTTGTGCAGCTGTGGCAGTGGAGGGAGAAAGTCCTGGAAGGTGCGTACGCTCCACGCTCTTGGTCTGGCACAGCCGCCACCGTCCTTGGCGGACCTAGCACTAATAGGTGAGGTGGTGGAGTCTGGTGAGGGCCAGTCACCTGCAGGGCTGGGACCAGTGTCACTGTGCCGGAGAAACCTCTCCCGCTGCTAGGAGACACAGAATACATGAAAATTAAAATGAGATCAGATCCTTGAGGAAGAGGGCGCCATTAGAGGATTGTTGTTGGGTTCATTTATGAAAATGCTGAAAAAATACTTCTGTAGACAACTGCCCCCAGAGAAGCAATTGTGAAAACATAAGAGTGGCTTCGAGAGGATAAACAAACTAATTAGGGATGAAGATGACCACACAACATAAATAGCTCCCATATCAGAGGTGGCATAATGCTCAAGCACTAAACTGCAGCTACAATGGTTAATGACCTGCAATGAGCAGCAGGCTGTTTATTGAATCAGGCATGCATCTTTGGTATTGAGCATCAATGGAAAAACTAGACTCAGATGGTAACAATACCACAGGACTTTTTTCTTTTACCAAAAACTTACATCTCAAACAGTCAGAAGAGTGTTCTTTGTTGCCTAACACTTAGTTGCTGGCAGTCACAATCGCAACTCAATAAAAGTATCACTACATACAACAACATAGTCCTTTGAGTGGAGATATTATGAACCAACAGGCTGCCTGCACCTGCTACATTTCCACCTCACACCTGAATTCCTCCTGACAGATTGTGTTGTGTACTACATTAATGGATTAACAAGACGGAACTGTGCTGATTAGCTTGGCTCGCTCAGTCACACAGCCAGCCAGCCGCGCGTGTGTGGCTCATGTACCAATCTCACTCATTATTTCTTAAGTATATTAAAGCTGTCAAGAGAATAGTGGGGGCTTTGGAACCATTTCAGTCACATTTGTGATGTTGTGTAAACATGACTCTTACCATCTGAAGAGCACATTACAGGTACAAACAAACAACCATTTGACATGACACTTAACTGTAGTGGGACTTGTATAGGTCATATTTGCTCGGGCAACCAGAAGAGGCTGGTTGTGACTGATATGTTACTTTATCCGTCCTGATCAGTCAGCTGCTGTTGTTCAGGGGAGGATGAAGGTTTTAGGGGTTGCACCCATCAGACAGAGAACGAGCCCAGATAATCCTTCCCACAGAATCACTAGCTGCTAGCTTTGTCTAGACAAGAATTAGCTAGGGGTTTAAATAAAATGTTCTTTTGGTCACTAAAGCCCCACAAACACAATGGCAACTTTTAGGTTTAACAAATGAGGTGAAAAATCAGCCACCCAACACAGTCGACTATAAACCATAGTTCCAAAGGCTGGCTATGAGACCCTTCTGGGGTGCCTGGAGAAGATCGACATACTCCTCACAAAAAAATTTGAAAGAAGATTTCAATTAAGTATTGAAATTCAAACATAAAGAAATACAAGTTTATTCTGATCCAGACTTCCCTACCTTGATCTCGTCAATCTGCCTTCTCAATGTCACTGTCTGGAGTTTATCTGAGAGAACGGCTTCAGTCTTCTCATTGCTTAATGGTAACCAAATTAGAGAGGGGGTGTTTTGCAACAAAACGTTATCATATGGGGGTTCACAGCTTAACACACGTCTACATATTTGGCGGTGTACGGCATGAAAATACCATGCTAACCTGGAAGCTCACCTGGCAATTACAATGAGAACATGAATTCGGCAGTTTTCTATGACCTTTCCCACTGTTAGCCCATGCAACATTTCTAAAACATTATTTACATGGACGTCTGCATTGAGGACACACACAGGCAGACCACACACTGTGTGCCAAAGTGTGCACACACCAACACACAAACACACACACAATTGGAGCTGGGAATCTGGCTCTGTAGATAATACTCCATTAGCCTAGGCTGCAGAAAAGCTTGCCAGTCCTTCAAAAAGCTGCCAGAGCCGTTTTATGCCAACTCTTATTCCAAGAGAATACAAAAGAGAGCAGAGAAAAAATGCTTGGTTAAACCATTGCTTCTTCCTCAACGCTCCTCCCATCTTTTAATTATCCTCATTTCCCATTTATGTCCTCATAGTTTTCATAGCTTTATACTGCACCACGCGTTCACCAATAAAATGGTGTCACTCTCATTAGGAACACTGGGTCAATTCAAGGCAGCGAATGCCCTGTCACCTCTGATTTTCAGGGATCATTTCCTCAGAGAGAGGAGATCACCCACGGAGAGATTGGCCTTGAGATTAAGCAGACAATTTCACTGTCCACTGTATAGCATCAGAATAAAACCTTTTTCCCGATTTACCTGGAGAGTGAGGAGACAAGACTAAGAGGCTACAGCCATGCTAGCAGCAGCATGCTAACATGCCCACAGTGCTGATGCTAACATGCTGATGTTTAGCAGCTATATTGTTTAACATGTCCACTATCTTAGTTTAGTGAGTTAACATACTCAAATGTGTGTACATTTTGACCAGAGGGTGGTGCTAGATGAAAATTCAGGGATTGCCAAAGTCATTATGACACATCATCTGGGAATCATGAATGTCTGTACCAGATTTTGTGCAAACCCACCAAGTAGATGTTGAGTTATTTCACAGGATAAGTGAAAATGTTGACCTGCTGGTGGTGCTAGAGGGAAATTCAGTCATTAGGGTTCATCCACTGGGGACTGTGAATGTTATTACTAAAAGTTCATAGTGATTCATCCAATAGCTGTTGAGATATTTTAATGTAGACTGACAAACCAACTGAGGATATACTTTTGGAGCATGTAATGTCTTAACTAGGAGACAGCATAGACAACTGCATTGGCACGAAACTGGTTCTTACCGTGTGAGGGTAGAAGGGTAGCCTGCTTGGGCTGGGGGCTGAAGATACAATGAAAACCTCATCTGCACCAAGGTCAAGTTCAGTCAAACCGCTGCAGGAAAGGTCCACCTCTGCATTCTGGGAAATGTCAATGGAGGCACTGACTACAGAAACACAGAAAGAAAAAAATATACTGAAGAAATACTGGGAACTTCAATGACATAAATTTTAATGGGTTTATTGACCTGTAATAGTACATATACAAATAAGTCGGAGCTCAGACCAGTGTCAGAAAGTCTTGCCAAATACTCTAATACTCTAGTAATTGTAATTGTGTGTACAAATCAAACTTTGTACATTCTAATAGTTTTCCTCACTGAAATTTCATTTATTTCGATGCTCCACATTGACTTCATGTGGCCTACTTCTTTAAGTAAGGACTTGTTGTTACTCAGAAAAAGCTATAGAGCTTAAGATGCCGTACTGCAACTTAAATGGTTCAATGAAATAATGTGCAAAGTAGGCTAATCTCAGCTCCTTCACTGTTTATAAGTTGTATGTTTTAGAGTAAACTCCTAACACTGTGACTTGTGCACACAGAGAGGGGGACTGTACTCCACTGTTGTTCAAACTACTCCCAGGCTGCTTTGTGGGTTAAATGCCACAACCCACAAATCTCTCAGCCTGTGTTCAGTCCCACTGAGGGAGAGAGAGAGACAGAAAGACAGAGAGAGAGAGAGAGTGAGAGAGACACAGAGAGAGAGAGCCATTGGATTGTTCCAGGATCAAGCCTGTGTGTTGCTCTAAAATGAATGCAATTTTCCTTTCCATTGAAAATTCTACTGACACCCCCAGGTCCACAGAGGGTTCCTCATACACAATTTGTTTTTAATTTAAAGTAACATCTTACAACCTTAAACCAGTTCACGATAACTTGTTACACTCGGCGTTAGGTAAATCTTTCCTTGGAAAACTCCTGTAAGGCAAGAAAGATTTCCTGTTTTCCATTTCCAGAAACAGCAGTGGTAATTTGCTTGGAATAAATAGAAGAGGAACTGGGTGGTTAGCATGAGCAAGGATAAACACCAACACAAAAAGAAAGAGCACCACCTAGAGATACTCGTCAGGAGAATATCCAGCTCCACTTTGTTTGATTGACAAGTCATCTCCTGGAACACATCACAGCAGTTGAGGCACATTCCTCAAACCCCAGGCCTGGAGTTTTCGAATGACTGCACTAAAACTTTATCAGATTATTGCTTTGCTAGGAAATGAATTAATGGCAGATTTATATTCCCGATGGTATTATTATCATTCCTGAAATTATTCTAGTAAAGAGTCTAAACATGTTGTGCAAATGTAAATCAAAATGAATGACATAGTAATATGCAATTCATGATGCAGTGCCTCCTAGTGATTGTTTTGATGCACTGTATTGTAGGAGTTTGAAAGAGATAACTAGAACATAGATTTAACAAATTTAGCAAACACTGTAGGGAAAAATGAGAACTTAACAGTTTTAGTTTTTTTTAAACAAGGGTGTACACCAGCAATCCACTAAATCAGCATACCCATTGTGTGTGTATGTGTGTGTGTGTGTGTGTGTGTGTCCTCCCCACCTGTGTGTGGTGGGTTGTCGTTGCTGTTGCCCTGCTCTGTGATCGCCTCCAGGTTGGTCTGACTCTCAGCCATCAGCTGTAGCTCGCGGACCTCAGCCCCAGTGTTCTGGGCTCCCTCTGGCACCTGCACAGCACAATGACATTCACCTTATCCAGACATCAGGTCAAGACATCAAGATCAGTTACAGTATTAGTTGTTTTCATATCACGCTAGTGTGATCTTATTTCAAGTACACTCTGTTGGTAGTTTATTAGGAACATGTAAAACTAGTGAAGTCTAATCCAACAATCCTGTAAAAATGTCCTACCTACATCATAACAGTGATAATGTTCACTTATAATGTGAGAGATGTTGAAGCAACTTAATGGTCATTTTGGAGGCTACAGTTTGTGGTGCTGCTGAGCTGTATTGTATTCAACTGACAAGTGTTTCTACTAACTTTATATCAAATGAGTCTCTTTCTATAATGCAATACAGTTCAACAGGTGCACGAACCCAATCCTCCAGATTTCCCTTTCAGTTAAATCAACACCTCTTTAAAACAATATCAACAAAAACTGAACATTATAACCGTCACAATGGTAGGATTTATTGCAGGACTGTTGTATTGGACTGATTTAGTTTTAGCTAGGTGTACCTGCCACCTGAGTGTATCTCCTTGTATTAAAACTTTACAGTATTATGAACACTAAAAGATAATTTTACCTGTTTCAGTTCTGAATTTTCTTTTGTTTGTTTGTTTGTTTTTTTGCATTTGGCTGTTGTCATTCTGCAAATTCTACTGCAATATGGGCCTCCATGGCAATCTTTAACTAAAATTATCTGCATGTCTTAATACCAGCTACACGCAAGTCAGAAAATATATTTTTTGTGATTGGGATAGATTATTTTCATTGTTGGTTAATCTGCTCATAATTTTCTTGATTAATAATTTTGTCTATGAAAGGTCAAAAAAATTGTCTAAAGGCCAAAGTGATGTCTTCACAGTTCCTGTTTTGTCTGACCAACCGTCCAAAAGCCAAAGATATTCAGTTTACTATCATGTGTGACAAGCAGCAACTGTCACATTAGAGCAGCTAGACCCAGAGAATGCTTGGCCTTTTTAAGCCTTTTTCTGCTTAAAAAAAGGCTGTGAAAACGATAAAAATAAAGAAAATAAGAAAGAACCAAAATTGATTGATTGGTGCCTACAATACCCACAGTGCAACTTCACTTCTCTTGGAACAGTCCTGCAACAGCTAGTAGCAGCTCATGTAGCCTTGAGCTTCTATCCTCAAGTAGTGATACGGTTTTTGTAAGTTTACTTCTTTCTAACTCCACACATCCAAATTTTTATTTATATTTAAACTTTTATATTTAAGCCCTCAGACCAAACTGTTGCTGACTCAAGTGACATCACTTGAGGCACTTCTCACAGCTCCCTCTGAAGCCACAAAAGGATTTATACAACTTTTTTCTTATATGCATTGGTACGCCCAAAAACCTGAAAATAGACTTTGATGCGTAAAATCGGCTTAGTTCCCCTTTAAATCAAATGTATTTTTGCTGAATCACTTTTAATACATTATAAAGGACGGAGACTTGATCATATTTTCCATTATTTATAAGTTAGCTACAAAAGTACTGTGATGCAAGATGTAATTGCTACTAAGACACAACTGACAGGGATAATGAATGGCTTTGATATCATTAACAAGCAGCCTTGAGTCGTAACAGACCTTGTGTCAACTACTCTCATTCTGAGACCATCATGGGAATTGAATCTGTGTAACAGCATGTACCACTGTTAGAAGTTTAAATGACCAGTCATAATTTCATGATGCAAATCATTGTAACAAATATTTCCCCCAGTGTCATCCTCCCATTTATTTGTCTTTATTTTGGGCTTGTGCGACCTGATGTGAACCTGAGGTGGTATGGTTCTGTGGGGAGTGGAGGGACAGTGTTGGCTTGAGCAGCAAAGAATATTAAAACAAATGTCCAGTGATCCCAGATAAAGCTCTGTTTTCAGAGGAATGTCTGACTGACAAATAAGGCAATAGAGAGGAGACAGGTAGAGGAGGAGAGAGAGCAACATGTAGAGATGACAAAGGTCGAGAGAGATGGGATGAAAGGATGCACAGTCGTTTCTGTACCTCAGAGTTGCTGGATGCACAGGAGCTTGCTCGTTTTGGACAGAGTTTGGGTCTGGAAAACATGAAGCACCACAGTGATTCAGTTTATAATTACAGACATATCTGAAAACCAGCTTTTATGAATGTCCTCATTTTTTTCCCACTTTTGGCAATGTTTTCTCAAGAACAAAAAATCCCTCTGGTGTTCACAATTTGACCAGTAATGTAAAAATGAACACTGTCTCATGCAGCTGTACTGAAATGGGATCTATTTGACATTGTAACCACCTCACTCAGTATATAATATCTCCCACATACCCGTGGCTATTTCCCCCTCAATAGTTGCTCTATTGTGGTGTTGGATGATGGAGCAAGATACACCACAATCTTGCATTCACACACATGCCACAATTCCAGCAGTTCACATAGTGGTTGTTACCGAGATGTCATTGCTATGCATTGCTTTTTTTCCTGTAGGGATGCACCGCTGTCTGTTGATACTCATTTCAAATATGTGTGATGGCAAATTCTGACTGCATCTAAACCGTACCTCACATGAAACACTGCAGCTGCTAAAGGGAGCAATAGTGATAGTGATCACTTTTCTTTAGCCATATACAGTTCTTCCACAGGGACAGAGGAGGGTATTGATATTAGATTATTAAACCGAGGAGATTGAACCTACTTACTTGTTTCATCATGATATATACTTAAATATATAATATCTGTACCTGTTCATCCATGCTTTCTGACCTGTTCTTGTGCTTATGAACCATTGAAGCATGCAGAAAAACTTGAGCAAGTACACACTTATTAAAAATTACTCTTACAGCTGAATGAGTTCATTACCAGCAACAGAGGGCATCCCCTGCCGTGACTCTCATCCACCTTTGGCTGTTTTCTGACCAGCGGGGACCTTGGGAATTAATCTCACTGCTGCTTTAAACTTGCAAGGTCTCGCCTAGCTCGCCAGGCTAGTTGTTTTCCAGTGATTTCTGTGAACTCATTTAAAATAATAGGGAACAACTGAATGAGGAAAAAAAAACAGCTACTGTGGCTGCTCATGAGTTTGACGTTTCGTGGTAATGCATTTCCTGGCTTCTGAATGACTCGTGTTGTTGTTCTCGCTAATTACACTTTCATTTTATTGAACACGTGTATCCAATTTCCCTGTCATTAATAGTGAGACCCTGTGGAGTTATTGTGCCTGACGGATGAGTTGGAGACATTGAGCTGCATTTGTAATTAACACAAATCATATTAAACAGGGGTGTTTCTCACAGAAAACTGAATACTGAGGCAGACGTGAATCTAAACCTTCCTGGATCCTACACATCTGGACCTGTTGGGTAAAGCTTGTCAGAACAGATAGTCTTACAAACCTCCTAATTCAACCTCTCAGTTTGTGTACATGGTCCCCTGGGATGAAAGAGGGAACAGCTTGTAAATTACATCTTTTGATTGTCTGACAATCAGAACTCACATTGAGCCAATTACTTCTCCTTGTTGTCCCTTTTTCTCTATTTCCCCACCCATTCACTTTCATGTGTTTTTGTGCGCTGGAATTGATGCCAGGTGCTGTACCTTGAATGCCCCGCTGTTTATGGTGAGAATGCTCCACATCAAGGAAGCCGCACAGTTGCAGCCAAACCCAACTAATCACTAAGGGTCACCACATCAGGGACTAAAGCTTCCAGCTGAGTCAACATAACAAAGTGGTGAATGTGTATGTGCAAATGTGTGCATCTGTGTGTGTGCATTTACTGTCAGACCAGCCCATTTTCATTCATAAGAAATCAAATATAGGACTTGTGAATTATTTTAGGAGCATATTTACTGGGACTTACCAAGGGTTTATTCTTCAAAGACAAAGAAAAAGCAAGAATCTATTAAGAAGGTTTTATCTGATAAAGCCAGGCACTGTACATCTTTTAACAGCACTAAGAGTTTGCAGTAGGTCTGTGAGGCACAGCAGTGCTGTGAACTAAATGCTAACATCAGCATGCTAACATGCTGATGTTTAGTAGGTAAATTGTTTACCATGTTCACCATCTGAGTTTAGCATGTTTGCATGATAACATTGCTAATAAGCACTTAACACAAAGCATATCTGAGGCTGAATACTATTAGTTTTGAAGGATTTTTTTGGTCATAAACCCAAGAATTGGACTCATCAAAATTTAAGTCTGATGGTGGGAATAGATGAAAAGGAGACCATGAATGTCTTAACCAAAGTTTAAGTCAGTCAATCTTAATGTTGTTAATCTGAAACATAAATGTCTATCTGCTGGTGGCACATGATACACAGTCAGGGGATCACCAAAATCATTAGGATACATCCTACGGGGAACATGAGCATATGTACAAAATGTGCCAATCATTCAAGTAGAAATACATTAAAAGTAGAAATATTTCATTGGAGAATGGGAAAATGACCTGTTGATTGGAATGTGTAAAAGATCAGATAATAACCACACTAAGTGTTTATCCTCTGGGCTCTTTGAATACATGTACCAGTTTTCCTGGCAATCCATCTAACAGTTGTCTAAACACACAAAACCAACAACATCAACCTGTTGGTGGCACAACAGGAAAAGTCAGAGGACCGTCCATGTCTCCAGGATTTATCTTCTGAGGACCATGAATGTGTGTTTTAAGACACAATATCTAAACAAATACTCAATGGACTACAATACATTTTTTAACAAAGTGGTGGACTCAACCACTGACCAAGATTCCCAGGGCTTTACTTTGTAAAAAGATGCAACTATGCTCATTAAAAATTACCCTAATATGTCTTAGAGAAGGTGATAATCATGAATATTAAACAAAAGCTTCACCTGGTGACTGACGTCTGGCTTTTAAAAGTACTTTTCAGCTTGTATGTTTTGTCCTTTAAATAAAATCTTTAAATTATATAAAAATGGATCTAAATGTGATTATGACTTATAACAACTACTAACCCAGGTAGCAACCATAATCTAATCCTGGAACTGCACAGTGTTATTGTTATTTAGTGGCTATTCAATGACCAACTGTATTGGATTAAGATGACTATCTCTTGGCTGCACTTATTGTCCCTGATCTAGTTTGTCTGTATTACTTTTGTATTTTCTTTACTTTTCTAAATAAAGTTACTCAGTTTCTGTTACCTGAAAATGATGCAGAGGGCACTTGTAAGTATCATAGCGAAGAAGGCCGCTCCGCTCACAGCAGCCAGCAGAGAGTCTACCTTGCTGGCTAAAGGAGCGGAGGCACGGCGGTCCCCCCCTGGCTCGGTCAGGTTGTGGTAGTGGAAGAGAAGAGCAAAGCCTCGGCCCCAGTGTGTGGTGGTGATTAGCTCCATGATAACCTCCACCATCTCCTGGCTGGAGCCGAAAACCAGCTGACTGCTGGGAGGCCGGTTGGACCCACAGAACCTGGAGGAGAAGGTGATAAGGTCTGAGATGTAGAGGACATCGTGGGGGCAGGCGTCAAGCACTGACTGCTGGGTTTCGGGGCTCACAGCTGGAGTGTCAGTAGTGTGTGGCAAAGCAAGGGTGGTCTCCTCCACAACTGCACTTGGGTGTGAACTTGGGTTGAGGTCTCCCCTGAGGTGAGATGAGGAGGCAGAGTTGACGGCCTTGCCTCTTGAAGGCACAGCCTCAGGTAGGAGGAGGAGAGAGGAAGAAGGTGGCAAAGATAGGCCAGAGGAGGCATCTGCAGATCTTTTGGCAGAATTTGAGACTTTGGTAATTTCCATCTTTGTGGACTGTTCCTGGACCACTATTTGCTTGACCTCACCATCTTGGGAGGACTGCTGAGTCTTTGTGACATCCCCTACACTCTGAAGCACGGGCTCTTTAGCTGCCAGTGAAGTTTCATCAGCCACTAAGCTGCCAGGGGTGAAAGTCACCTCTTCATCTGCCTCTTCCTCTTCAAAATTAGAGACAGCTGAGTACTGTGCTGCAGAGTCATGGCTTTCAAACACATCAAAGTCAAATATCTCCAGAATAAGCTGGTAATCAACAGGCACAATGAACAGCCAAACGCAGTGTGTCCCAGAGGAGTAGTTGTAAGGGAAGCCAGGGGACAGAATGAGGCCTTGGACGTCCACCACATCCACCTTGGCACCACAGTCAAAGTACACCTGCAATATGAATCACATTAAATCAGTTATGTCACAAAACTAAATTTGCTTTAAAGCAGATGATTCCCACTTGATCTAAGAATCTTACATTTTCATTTCAGGCATTTAACGACACTCAACACCTTAGCTCAGAGTAACATCTAATGTGACTCACATAGCTCAACAGGTTGAGCACAATACAAGCGCTGCCAAGGTGAGGGCTTTTGATTCACACTGGTGCCACCCATGCTAGCATTCATGTTATTCTTTGGCATTATGTTTAAAAGCGCTGACTAGTATCATATTACACTCTGCCTAAATTCTGAGGTGAGTCATGTGTTCAGATAATGGCCACTAGGTGATTAAGTTCTCTATGACAAAAATACCAACAACGACGGTGTCTATCAGCAAATAATACACTCAACTTGTGGTCTGATTGCTCCCTGACATAAACCAGCTTGAAACTGAACTATTCAACCCTGCTGTTCTGCCTTTATATCAAAGCCTGTGTTTTGTCTGTATTGCCTGCTTGGGTAACCCTAGGGAGGGTATTTCTTCAAACATGCTGGATGTAATTCTTCCCAGGTGTGCAGGGATGTAAGAAGGACTTAGGCCCTAAGCAGCGGCAGATGTGTGGTTGGGCCAAGGAGCTGACGACCAGACCTTTGTAGGGGGCCTGCGTGTTTATGAGCTTTCCTGTTGGCCTCAGTTTTGGGCTGTGGGAATGACCCAGACTGGCAGACCCCCATACCAGACAGGTAACAAACCAACACCCCCGGGCGACACTTGTACTCTGAACTGGGCTAAAAGCATTAGAGATCACCATGAGAATGCAGTTTTGATGGGAGGGGAGAAAGGACAACAGGAAACCCAAAGTCTATGGAGCCAGACAGGCACTCTGATTGCTCCATGGACCATCTATCCCCATCTGAATGCATTTATCAAAGCCACTTCTCAGTCAGTATATTTTAAGTAGAAAAATTTACAATCTTGCCTGAGAGAGAAGAGCACTTGCTCTGCCCTCTGCTCATCAAAATCAAACCAAAAGACCTCTTCATGGTTGATACAGCAGTAACTCAAGAAAATATGTGCATCTTTAGACTTAGTTTATTCAAAGAAAAAATCATTAACATCACCATCTGCCCTCAACCATGATATGCAGTAAAAATGTAATAAAGCAACAGGTCCAGCTGAACTTGAACTTTCTCTCATCCTCTTTAAATGACATGATGACTGATTCAAGTGTGATTTGGTCATATAGCCTTCCCCATGGAAAGCTTATGGAGATGCAGTGAATTGCTTCTCCAAAGTTATTTTCATGATGCCACAAGTTTCAGTCAGTGGTAACATGTGCTTTAACCATGACATGGCAGAACACGTTTGCCAGTCCCCTTTGCATGTCCAAGAAAAGCAAAGTGAAACTATGGAGTTGACCAAAAATGCTATAGACATACTACAGCACAAGCCATAGTTTCCTAATTACATTTAAATGACTACTGTTTGTGCCACGTGAACTACATATTTAATGAAATGTTTGTTCTCTCTTCCTAATATTAAAATCACTACAATTTTAATGTTAAGTCCTTTATGTTAGTTGTTTTATGTTTATGTTTTTCTCCCTGACTAACATTTGAAGACACTTACATTAGTGCATGACATGATACACTTGCAGTGCCCACACACTTTACTAGAAATGAATGTGCTACAGCAAAGAATTACACGGATGGCATTTGAACGGGCCAAATGCCATTCCTGCTGAGGTTAGAGAGAGTAAGCTGATTTGGGGTTTGCAGTGCCTGCAGCGAGGTTGCGCAATGAGGGGAACCACCTCACAATATGGGGGCATAACAGGGGGAAAAGGAGGACGGCATGTCCCCTTTTTAGGACAAAAATGACCAGAGAGAACGTTTGTTCATTTATCTTGCCATATTGCTGCTTTTCTTGCCATTCCTTATACAGACTAATTTCACTCTCTAAAATAAATAAATCAATTAAAATATAAAACATTAAAAAATGCATGTCGCAAATAATGGTCATCTGTAAATTAATAATAGTCTCTTGAATGATGTGAAATCCTGCATCTGATTCAAGAAAGTGTGCCATTAACAGAGACTGTGTCATCTGGATGAGGTGGTCGGGAGGTCCCCAGCACCCGGGGATGTGCATGCTAGACTACACATTAAAGGGCCCCAAAGTGCCACAGTGTCGAATGGAAATAGGACATTCTTATAATGCCAAACATCTCAGTTGTGTTACATCACAGGCCGCTTCACAGGCAGGCCGCTTATTATTCAAGGATGCCTTTTCTCATGGCGAAACAATGGGCCGCAGTGCTGTTCTGGTGAGCTACTCCACAAATGGGAAGGGCAGATAATATTTTAATGAAGTGATGCTAATAAGTACAAGGCAAGCTGAAAGTTTACATAAGAGCAGGCTGGTCATTGCGCCCCAGTTATGCCACTGACAAGGGCTTTCCTGGACAGAAGTAGATCAACTGAGCACATAATTGTCTGAAATGACTTGCTCAGTGAAACATCAGACCAGCTGCTGTCATTACGGAGAGGCCCTTCCAAATGGTATTGTTCTATTGTCTTCACTTTGCATCAGTACATCTAAAAAAAAGGTGTTTCAATCACATTCCATAATGGGGTTCATATGTCTGTCTAATTACCACAGAGGCAACATTAAGTCCACTGACTGATGTTGCAGAGCTGATTTGTTTGTGTAGTACTATTACCTCATATATACTATTATATTAGAATATTGTTTTTATTTTAATTTAAGAATTATTATATGTTAAAATATTACTCTAAACTAATACAAACAATTAACCAGAATATTTTTCAATGAGGTCGTATTCTATGTAAATGGAGAGATGTGGTCAGAAAAAAGATGTGAAGTAAACAAAAGGGAAAGAAGCACTCCTCTGTTACAAAACAGAAGTCTGTAGTCTGACCTGACTGTTCGCTGTAACATGGATGTTTTTTTTTTTTTTCAAACCACCCAGGCTGACGACACCAATGTGAAAACTCTGCAACACGAGCTGGCTTCTGTTGAAGTACTGTTAACACACACAAAAACACACATACACACACACACACTCTGCCTCTCATGCACAAACAGCTCCGGACTGGCTCATAAACAGGCAGGCGGGCCCCTCAAAAGGGGGCAGGAATCCTCACTAGCCCTGTTTACTGGAGGAGAAAAGTGACACTGCTTCACAGGCTAACGCTCAGACAGCAGCAGTCCACTCAGGATGCATTACAATCACACTCAATTTCTCAGGTCAGGACCAATATAAACACAGTAAGCCTTTGTGGACAAGTAGCCTGGAGTTCATTTTTACTAATTCTTCATTTAAATCAAGTAATTTGACTTGATTTGGGTTTTCAGTGATTCAGCAGTGAAGACAAAACAATATTCAGAAAAATAAAGTCAAGAAGATAATGCAGCTGTGCATTCATTTCATCAGTTATATATTAGCACAGACATGAAAAAAGTGAAAACTAAAATAGAAAAAGTTTCGCTGTAAAATCAATGAGGGGAATGAGGCAAAACTTACCACAAATCAAATAAAAGCTGGAGCTTTTGAGTTTAACAAGATTAGGAACGCTACTAATTTAATTAGAATAAAAAGGACTTTTATCCAAAGTGCAATGAATTTACAGGAATTTCCCTGAGTTGCACTGGAAAGATTCAGAGGTCTTACAATGTGATGCAGGATACACAAACTCAACACCTCACATACTCTACAAAAGGACAGAGCTTGTAGGGCATACTGAATACAGAAAATATTCGATGCACTGACCTCTTGAATGGGTTTAATGATGAGTTCAAACTGTTTAAAGAAATTGTTTTCCCTCATTATATGAATTATAGAAAAGGATATGCAGGTGAAAAGAAACAGACTAGATCTATGTGGACTGACCAAAAGCAGCTACAACTTAATCTCTGCAAAATGCCCCATTTCTGTTTTTATGCTTTGTACAGCTCCCTCCAAATGCACAGATAGAAAAAAGAAGCTGCTTGAGGTCATTCTGCACAGCTGTGAAAAGGCGCTGATACTTGAGCCCAGAATTTATCACATATCTCCCCTGTGATGTCAATGTCTCTCCTGGTGGGCTCATGTCAGTGGCTGCACGTTCAAGCCAGGCTGAGTTTACAAACAACTGGTGTGGCAGCCTGATGGCATTTCTAGGGTCGCCCTCATTAGCCACTGTCACGCTGGCTCAGCACATTTTCACCACCCTGTGCATCATGAGTGACTTATGAAAGGCCTCTCTGAGCCCAAACTATGTTTGATCAACACTTTATTTACAGAACCATCATGGGACTCTCAGTGTTGCCTCCATGGACATGTGGAACACTGGAAATTATTACCGCTGTGGTCCTCAAACTCACATAGGTATGTTACTGGGTGGGCGAAAGGACAAGCAGATGCAGGCTCTCTCTTCTTTTTTGTGGTGTAAAGTCTATTGAAAAGAGCTGCTGCTGCCGCTGTGGTGGCTGTTAAAGCAGGCCTGTGAAACCCTGTGGTGAATCATGACCTTATCTTCACGGCGGTTTCAACCAATTTGGTGAAATCATTCCCAGATTTTGGAATGTGATTCAGTGAACGCATCCATGATAATTAGTTATTGAGCTGCACCTAAGTGAGAAGTCCTGTCGTGTAGACAGGGCAGCACTGTACTGATGCAGATGCTGCAAACATACAGACTTGAACAGGGACACAATAACACTTTCTGGTGTAACCACGGCATCAAAATTGCCAGATAAGTGCGCTGATAACCCCTGAGCAACACTATGCTTACACAATTGTCATCAAAGTCATTAAAACCCTCTGCTGTCGTAGACCCTTAACTGCTCTCTGCTCCAAAATGCAGTGACTTTAGGTTTGAGATGTGAAATTTTAACTCTTTAATCCAAATAATATATAAATAAATACCAAATACTGATCTTTTAAAAAAAACAACAAACAAGTTATTCAACTAATCTTACTGCCGTTTTGTAGGTATTTCAAGAATCAGCAAAGACTCTTCTGAGAATCTGGATGAAAAATATCCTGTCACCTTTGTTTGAAAACACAAAAATAATAGAAAGTAACAACAATATAGTTTACATTGTACAGTTCAAGCACATACATACTGCAGGTCATGTCCAAGTGCCATGTTTGTTTGGGTCAGACAGACATTAACAGAGTTACAACTTGGGAAAAGGGCCAAAAGGGGAGGATTCTGGAAATACCTTCTAAATAGTGGCAAGCTGTTAAACAACTTTCTGGGTTGTTCAAAGATCTGTGCATATTTATTTACAGAAAATCTGATTCCTACCTGTGTGACTCAAATGTAATGGTAATACATGAGAGGTACATACTAGCACTGACTATGACCTTGACAGAAAAAGGTATCTACCCTCTGCTGCAGTTCAGATCCTACCTGACAAATTGTGATTAGTTGTGTCCACAAGCAATTCATTATTTTAATCAGAAGATGCTTCATATATTGTACTCTCTATACTTATATTATATATATATACTATACTATACTTCTTAGCCCATTACTCTGCAGTGCTCTCACACCTTCTCAAGAGAAAAGTAAAACAAATGCAGCTACTAGACCTTTTATTTTGAAAGCTAAAATGTAAAACGGCCATTAACTCATCTTCATCCAGTTCACTGTCACGTGGTGATATGTTTATCTGTTGACAGACTGTGTGTATCTGTTGTCAAATAACTCATGGGAGGAATAAGTGGATACACAGTTCAATAGGGTCCTACAATTCAGTTCAATTAGAGATGAATGTCCCCTCTTTCCAAATAAAACCTTTCCGAAAGACAGAGTGGAGCAACAAAACAAGCATCAAATTCACTCGTCCACAACACTGAATTGTGGACCAACAGACTTGGACGCCTACCATTTTTTTCTGAGTGGGATAGAATAAATTCCGAGCTTGTTTATGCTGTTCCAAAAATCAACTTAATACAAAAGGGGAGCGGAGGACAAAGCCATCATTTACCGTGTCCCCTCAGGCAGATAATTGCAAAGATAGTGAGCACCCTATGCACACAGGAACTAAAGCTGGAGACGCTGACAATTCAATATACCATGGGCTTTTGTCGTCTAGTTCCAAAAACTGTGCTGCTGAGCGCGTCAGCGGAAGAGGACGGCTCTTGACAGGTGGAAGCCACAAAGCTTCTCCTGGCTGACAGTGTGGTCTTGATGTCCTGGAGGAGATCTGTGCCAAGGATAGTCTGTTTATGTTATGACACCAGCCACTGTCACACATGGGGACATTATGTCGCATCACACAGAAATATAAAAATAGAAGAATATGGGATCAGAGGACTGAGAGCGTGGCGCAGTTTACAGTTTGGATACTGGTCCACAGCAACTCTATGACAAAATTTGGCAGAAAAGCACATAAAACATGAAGCATACATCCCTTTCAGCTTAAGAGTGCTGCAGCTCCTGTCCATTACCAACACCACAGGAATAACATATAGATTATGTTATATACAGTGTTTTTTGAGAAGTGAAAGATCACAGTTCCTTTCTTCAAGAGCAAATACCAAGTCCCACCCCTGTCTGTGAAACATGACTGTTCCAGGCGTCTGACAATGTGTATCAACAAGTCCTGTCATCCTTAGTCACGTGTAGTTATTTATCTAGTCCAGATACCCGCGTAAACCAAGTCATAGAGTGACACCTTAAGTTTTAGGATCAAAACAACTGTTAAACCTCAACCAATGACCTCTGAAATG
Organism: Trachinotus anak; assembly: GCF_046630095.1. Classification (NCBI taxonomy): domain Eukaryota; kingdom Metazoa; phylum Chordata; class Actinopteri; order Carangiformes; family Carangidae; genus Trachinotus; species Trachinotus anak. The sequence continues at coordinate 6,661,724 of NW_027273859.1, read as the reverse complement.
CCCATAGAACGCTGTGAGCCTCGCTAACCTCACAGGAAGCTTTGTCTCTACCACAGGAAAAGCTAAAACATGTCCAACATGAATGACAGCCTGGCTGAATGGAAAACATCCCCGAGCAGCGATCCCTGCCTGTGTGCCTTTCTGTTCATCAGAGACAAACTTTTGTTCATGAACACCTCGCATGTCAAGAGCCAAAGCTTGGGAATTTGCGTCAATGAGTATGAGAAGTGCAACATAAGGTTAACATGCTCTCAATGTGGTTCTCATTTCAGCAGTTTGGGCTCTGCATGCCATTCTCTAACTCTGAGAAGTGCATAACATCAAAACACGCCTGTGCCATCAAAACATCCATTTGAAAGCCCTAGAGCATATAATGTGCCACATTCCAAGTTTGGATATTTAGAAATAAAGACTTTTATATTTTTGTTGTGAATGGCAAGGGTGCACGAGAGTCAGTCAGCATGACGTAACGTGATTAAAAAAGTCTGGCTATGGCTGGGTTTTGGGGTTTTTTTCTTTTTTGGATTTCACAGTTTTTGATTGTCACATAACCACAGTGAACATTTTATTAAAATAAATAATGGAACTGAACTTGAACCTCCCTTTTGGAAATGTAAACAGCATTTAAAAAAAAAAAAAAAAAAAAACTTTCAGTTGATTTACAGCAGTTTGTAGGCTACATGAGGCGGATGTTTTGGCTAAATGTTATGGACAGACACTACAAGAACATTTTGACAACAATTTAATTCAGTTGAGTTTGTTTCCTCCACAAATTTCGGAATTCCAGAAGCTGCACAAGCCTGCGCTGTTGAGGAGGTTATGTTACGTCCTATTCTGTTATCGAACAGAACGTAAGCAAAATTCAATTGTAAAAATTGTACATTTTAAAGGCCATCCTTAACTGCCAAATTTCTCTATACAGCAAAACACTAGCCTGGACGTTTTATGAAGGAGAGTGGTATTATAATATAGTCGGCTGAAATGCTATCTAACAAAGACATTTCCAGTTTTTAAAACACAACTTTTAGAAATTTGCTCGGACTACGTAACGTTCTTGATACCGCTACTATGGTGTACTGTATTTTGGGAGGACTAAATTATGAACAAAACAGAAGAACTACATTTGAATTTCAAATGTAGTTGACACAAGTGTTCCGTGGTGTATTAAATTTATGCCGAAGTGAACGGTGGCACCTGATTTTTCTTAGGGTAACCTCCTTTAAGTTCCTTGGGGTCATAATATTTGCAGAAAAGCAAACAATTGTTAAATAACAAAATTTACGTACGGAGTTCGTGGCTTGATTCTCTCCATACAAGTGAGCACGGCACTCAACAGGGCTGGAGGTAATGCTTGTGAATTATCTTTGCAGTAAACAAATGTCAACTTACTTTCTGTGCAACGCATCCCATCACGAAGAGTAGATATGCTGTCATAAAAACATGTGCCCCAAGCGACGTAACACAACTCATTTTCCTCTAATTGTTCCTTTTCAATGCGACGCACAGTGAACCGTGTCCCGCTCCGCTGCTTCCCTCTCATTCACCTGAAGTGTCGGGAGCGCGCTTCCATCGTTCATGGGCGAACAGATTGTATGACTGTGACTTTAGCCAGTACAATGAGCTTATATTATTAGATCTAGCTATAGCCCAATATGTTTCTATTTCTAATTTCATCTTTCTACCAATCTTAAATATACAGAAAAAGTTACATAGGCCTACATGTTTTGATTTTTTTTTTCTTGTCCCATGCATTTTGCAATGTGTATTACTATAATTGTAGTATTATCTGTATGCCTAAATATAGCCAGTGCAATCTAGTCAAGTCAAGTCAAGTATTTCTTGCTTGAGCTATAATCTAAATGAATGAATGAATGAAATTACTATTTAGCCTTTCTTTCAGAATTCTACCGGATCCTGGATAAAGCATCCTAAAAGAGTAAACAAATCAAATATAGTAATTGTTACACATTCATTTCTATTTTGTTTGGAGCCTGGTATGAAACATGCCTGTTTTTGGTTTTTGTTTTCAATTTGTGCCAAAGGTGGTTAAGAACAGTTAAGTCTAAGACACAGGGTGTTGTGTCTGTGTGCCTCCTAATGTAACATTACCAATCTGAAAATATCAGCTTTACAGTCTGAATTAGCAGATAGACATACACTGATCAAGCCAAAGGTTTGAGAGCATGAGATGTAGCCTATGTATGAGAGGTTTATGGTGAGAGCCTATTCAGACAGTTGGATGAAAAAAACCTACTATGTTCTGCATCTTGTCACAGGCAGAATGTCTTGAGACCCAGGAATAAAGATCTATAATGTCCCTTCAATGTTGTACCCACAACTCTCCTTTAGAGCCTGCATGTTAAAATAAAGGTTGCACAGTTTACTCTCTTGTAAAATTATTTTAAGAGTCATCTTGTAGGCTAAAATAGCACCAATTCTCACAGCAAAATCAGATATAGCACACCATTACAACATTAAATAAGGCAACATTGTGACAGATGCACATCATTTCATTTTAGTTCAAAGTGCCACTCCTCCAACCCCTGTCACTCAGAATCTCAGACTGGCAGAGCATAATGGAAAAGGATAAAAGGAAAAGCTATTGCCAGCACAGACTGGAAATGTTCACTCCTATGTGTAAAAGGTTTAGCACCATTCATAATATTCTGGTGGCTTAAGGTTTCAAGAAAAACAAAACAATTATGGTGAAAAACTGGCAGATATATTTGGTGTTTTCACTCCATTAGTCTCCTGTCCATCACAGTGTGATTCTTAATACTACCACTAGATGGTGCCAAAGTGAGTGAGTTTTAATTCCTGCACAGTGGCTTTAAATTAGTCTTATTTTTATGCTAACCTTAAAATTAAAATGTTGGTTTGAACCTGACCTTATACTTTTATTTGCATCATAAAGTGTATCAGTAGTTTAATTATCTCTTGTTCAACCAAGTGTATCAGGTGAAGGCCCTTTTCAGTGAAATATGAGATCGATTTGTACAATAGGCCTATTTTAACTTCAAAGTTTTAAAATTTTGCGTATCAGACATATCTGTCTTGTATGTAGGTGTCCTTGCTGCAGTCTGGCGCCTCTGACCATCTGTATTATAACCTTAGACAATAAGTATTTAAGACTTAAATCATTGCATCAGTCGTACCATGGCATTTTAGAATACTGTAATATGTGAATACTCTACTACTTTTTATTTTTTTATTTGTTTACATACTATAACAACAGTATAGGAGACAATAAACATATAGCATTCTTAAAAATGTGCCCACAGATTTTATTGATGTGATAATTTAGCAATTGATCATATGTGCTGATGGTTTTCTAATCAATTATCTATTAGGATTGATGATGTGTTATTGCTTCACTAATTTTCACTAATTCTATATACATTTTAAGAATGAAATCATAGATATTATTATAATTAGTGGTAGTAGTATTGAATTGCTCCTGGATACATGGAATCAAAATTCAACCGGGTGAGTTAACCCAGACTAAACAAAGATTTTCCAAAAATAAAAGACCAGTGCAAATATAATTTAACTTAAATCCTTTATGGAGAATCCAGTTCAATCTCGTTATATTAAGTAGTGGCATGATATAATGTGTACATTGATGCAATCTACGTATTCTGTGCACAGAATGGTTTAAGGCTGGTGATGTGGGACGAGCTGTCTGTTCATTCACCCTGTGGCACCCTCAGCTTTAGCTTCGCTCTAGCTGCAGAGGTGCACGGCGGAAAAATAGGGCGCAGCTCTTTGACCACAAGAGTGAAGCACTGTACCACATCCGACAGATCCCACATAAACAATGTCAGTTCCATATTATACATGAAGTCAATTGCCATATGCATTTGTAGTATAACAATCTCAGTAGTTATACAGTAGGTTTTGTATTTTAAATCCAAACGTTGTGAGTATACAGAGCGACCCTTCGCTTTCTGAAAAGCTTCATTTTTTCTTTTAGATAGTATATCGCTAGCGCCCTCTGTTTCTAGTCGGACAGGTAAAGGGACGGAAACCAAACAGCCACGTAGTAAAAGGCGAAGCTTGCAAAAAGGTGAGCATTTAATGTCTTTTGTAACATTTACAGAAATTGTCATTTTACGATTTACACATGGGGTTTGTAACATATTCACGCGACGGATGGCAATTCGTTGAATTACTTAAAATATTTCAGAAATCATTGCTACAGCTACGCTGGCGATTTGTAGCTAGCGAGTTAGCAAATTTAGCTTGACAGGTCCCGTCGTAAACACATCTAGCTAGCTATCTCGCTAGCGTCGTGAGCTTCATGTATTCATCCACCATTTATTCTGTCATCCTTGTCGTTAGCAGGTTAAGCCAGTAAACACATAAGGGCGATATTACCGCCTTACAATGTACGGTTATCAGTGACTGTCCCGTTTCCTTATGTCTTCTAACCGGTAAGTCCAACTAGACGATGTGAAGCGGGGCTGAACAGAGGCTAGCAAAATAACCGAGCAACTGTCAGATAGCAAGCGTGAATTTAGCAACGCAGCTTTGGATTCAGAAGTTATAGTTAATGGCAAAAGTGACAGATAGCATATGATATTGTATTGAGGTACGTAGGCATTTCAGTTTAAGCCGACAGCTGCATACCTCCAGCCTCAATGCCACAGTCTTAAAAGCCAGAAGTGCAAATCGAGCCCTACCTGTCGACAAAAAAAAAAAAAGTCGAATAGTCTGTGCAAAGTTATTATAATCACATCAAAAGCAGGAGCTGTTCCTCTCATCAGTCTTATCTGAAGTGTGACGGCTGAGGGGGTTCATTTTGAATCCCCGTCGCTAGCTGCTAAGGCGTGTGTCTGACTTCTCAGCAAATTCTTACAACGATTGAATTAAATATCTTCAGGCTGAACCTGTCACTTGTGTTAACGGACTTTGTCCTATTCGTTCCTCTGTGTAAAAGCTAATGCATTTAACGTGAGTTGCTAGTTAATCTATATTTAACGTGACGCAATGTACTTAAATACCGAGCCATCCTATTAGCCCTTGACTCAAGCTTATGTTTAAACTAAAATCCGTTGTGTTGTTACATAACATTACTGTCTAAATTAGATCACTTGTGAGGAGCCACGCCTCCTTCTATGATCTACACTATGCTTCATATTCTCCACACAAGAGCAATTATACCACAGATGATAAACTAAATGTTTTCTCTCTTTAGATCTGCCAGTGTTCAGAAGTGTTCTTGGACGCTGACATGCTCCCAGCTGGCCTGGCTCTTAAGAAGATGGTTTTGTGAGACATTCTTTCCAGAGGAGCACCACCAGTACTGTGACTGTTCAGTTTCTTAATGAAAATGGAAACTAACCATTCAGAAGCAGCTCAAATGGACGCCAATGCTTACCAAGAAGACCATGTTATCAAATCCAAAGAGGCTGAAGCCCATGCTATGGAAGGGGAAACACAACTGAAACAACAAGGACAGACGAACACACAAAACACAAAAGGGAATATTTGTAATGGTGAGTCTTGATGCTGTCTTGATGGTATACAATTACGATTCAACATATACAGTGGTATGTGCTGATAATATGTGCCCACCACCATTGAGTGGCAAAACTAACCAAAAGGTGGTAGCTATGAAAAGGTAGAGCTGTTATACTGTGTGTGTGTGTGTGTGTGTGTGTGTGTGTGTGGCACTACATAAAGGAAGTAATGTTACACTATTCAAATCCTGTAGGCCTGTGGAAGTCTGGCCCTGTTTGAAAGTAGTGTTTGTCTTACCAACATCATAAAGACTTCAAAGCACATTTTATTGTCTCTGGACAGATTTGTAAGAAATAATTAGACTTAATTACATGTTTAAGTAAAAGACAAAATGCAAAATGTGCTTGTTTTTGTACTGTGATGTCACACAACTCTTTTAAAAGTATTGCTCTATTCTCACACATACATACACATACAGTACATATACATATTTATACACCATATATTCATCTTTATAGCACTGAGGCAGTGTTTTCAGGGGGATGTGACTGTGGTGACCTTCACATAGACAGACTTCATGTGCATAGCCTAGAAATCATTTTGTTTTGGACTCACTTTTAATAAATTCCTACTAGAATGGCTGTCTTCATGCTGCGCTATACCAGTTCTTCACTCTGCAAAGTTCTTTCCCCTATAGGCATATAGTGTCTATTTTATCTAACAATTGTGTCCTGCTATGCATGACCTGTTTTGTTGGCGACTACAAGGCCTCAGGGCCTCAACTGTTACAGTATGTGTTACACGACTCTTTGAACTAACATGTTAAATAGCTGAACCAATTTCTAATTAGTCACCCTCAGAGGGCAACTGAGATGTTTTCAGCACTTAAGCTTTAGGATGAAAAAAACAAACAAACTGAGAATGTATTTCTGAATTTAACTATATTTCTGTAAAGTTGCATGATGCACAAGAGACAGGTTGAAAAAAGAATGGCCAAAATCAGAGATGGGTCTTCAAACACAGTGTTTTGGTTTTTTTTTTTTTCACAAACTCGCCAAAACCACAAATGGAATCACAAAAACATGGATTTACAGGCTAAACAGTCCTCCAGATGTTTATCATGTTGATTTTTGTGTGTGATGATGTTTGCATCTAAGTATTCCAGTTGCAGTATGAATTTACTTTTGGCAAATTATGTTAGAATTTTCTCTATAATGTTGAACATTCATGACTCAATAAGCAATAATCAAAGTTAAATAAGGTTTTCAGTGCCTTTAATTGTGGTTAACCTGCAAAAAGAGCCTTGAAAGAGAAGGTGCATCTAGATATGCTTCAGTAGCCACGTGCTGCATGAATGTCCCAGCTACCCTTTTCACTAACGCAATTGTAGCTTGACAAAGTTGTCTAGCCAGTTTGTCAGGAGAATTAGATCCACTCAGTCCAGTTCTTGAAAAGTTATCATGACTAATTGTCACATTCCTCAAGGCTTCTCCCCCTTCTCTTTCAGGTCCTGTTAGTTCAGATGTGATGCCAAATGGAGATGGACTGGCAGAGGCCATCAGTGGTGCAGGAGACTCCCGTCTAAATGGGTCCCTGCCACCGACAGCCCCTCCGCAGAGCACCAGCTCCCCTGTCAACTCCCAGACTCAAGAGCCCTCTCCAGGTGTGGCTGCTTATCCACCCATGATGCTAGAGAAGTCTGAGAGGGCTAGTGCTGAGGTCACGATTCACACGGGTGATGCATTGCAGTCACTCAGACTCAGTATGCCTATGCAGGAGACTGAATTGTGTAAGCATAAACTTATGTGGAGTGAATGCCCCCTCTTTACCCCCCCTATATTTAAACCTCATTTTGCTGTGGGATGTTTTTCTTTTTTTTTTTTTTTTTTAACTCCCTTGTCTGTGTATTATTTGAACAGATGGATTCAGTGGGAATCTCTGTTAGTGTTTGAGTCTGCATCCTTTCTGCAACTCCCAAGGCATTTAATTGCTCGATTAGAATTGGGTGTGGGTGCTTGATTTGGAACACTGTTTGGACTAACGGCTGTATTTTCAAACTAATCCCTCTGATTTGTTTTGGTGGCATTTTAAAGGCGTTGTTGCTATGTGCACAATATGAAATGTAATATTTTAGGGCTCCTGCCTTCATATTATAACTCACAAATAATGTGATATATAGCATCACACAAAGAATCCTAAAGTATCTGTTTAATATATAGCATAGCATTTATAGAAGTCATCATTTAACAATATTGGCAATACTAGCTGCAGAGCCGTTGCTGTCATGACTGAGGTCAGGTTTTTTTTTCATATGTGCATAAACAAACCAATTAAACAACCAGTGATACAGTCTAGGAAACCCTTTAAATACAGTATATGGGCAAAATGTGTAGTGTAACACCCATGCCGTCGCCTGCTAAAAATCTTCAATCGTCATTTTCAGGTAAAATGTGACTCACAAGTCACTGTGGCTTGTGCAAAAACACATCTCCAGCCCAGAAATTAACATAAGTCCAGTTTGAATGATTTGTTTATCATAGTGTTTGAGGATGGGGCTCCAAGCAGCTTCACTCTTCACACTTAGAGCCAACATCATACAAGCATTTACACTGAAGCTATGCCTGACCAATGATGCAACATAAGGCTCATTTTCTCATTTGCCAGCATTTCCTTTTCACAGGCGTAGAGAAGCATGTCTTGTGTAAATAAAGTGCTGTTGTGTACTTGTTCAGGATGTCATGAATATTCCTTATTTTGGTCTAACATACCTTTCCTTTAGCCAACCAGAAGCCATCACTGGAGATGGAGAATGAGGAGAAGATCCGCCTGGAGGCTCGCCGGCGCCTGGAGGAGCAGCTCAAACAGTACAGGGTGCAAAGACATAAGGAGAGGGTGAGTGAGTGGAGTTGCTGTCAGGTTAAAGAGAGCACTAAAATTTTATCATAACTTGAAATGTAACCAGGTCGGCCTAAAATTTCCTTTCAAAATCCTTGTTTCCTCAGCCACCTTTGTCATCTCTTCAGCCACTGTTTCCACCCATCTGTCTGTTTGTAAGTGTAAATGTTTCCAAAAGCAATAAACAGATTTAGGAGAAATTTGGTAGACAGAGTGGTGGCCCAGTGTATTCGTTTTTCAGGTGGTTTGAACTTGGGACTTCTGCCATTAGACAAGAGTTATGTTCTTGTGGGCATTCAGGTCTCTTGCTAAACATGTTATTTTCTTGGACAATGTGACCTAGAAAAGTGACAGTTTAACCATAGCTTTTTAGTTTGGAGAAATGTTCTGCAATGATGCAGGATTGGCTCCATCCAGTGCTCCATATTTGTGTATTTGTCCTACAGATTTTCTGTCATTGCCTAATTTGTGAAGTTATACTGTAGGTGTCAAGCTTGGCAACCTTGATTTAGCTTTTGTCATCATGTCAGGACCACTAATTTTTTTCTTTCTATCTGTTGTCTAGTCTCACCGCACCACTAGCAAGAACAGGCCATTCAGCACCCTGGACCCAGAGCTCATGCTGCATCCTGAGGCTCTGCCCCGGGCCAACACTGTCGCCATGACCAAGGAGTATTCCTTCCTGAGGACCAGTGTCCCACGTGGTCCCAAACTGGGTAGCTTGGGAATTCCCCCTTCCAAGGAGAAGAAGTCCCGCTCACCCCGCCCCAGCAAGATCCATTCCCTGGCTGACTACAAGTCTCCTGAGAACGATGGTGGAGGAGGAGGTGGAGTAAGAACAGCAGATAACTCAATGAGCTCCTTCCAGTCCACCGTTAGCTCGGTGTCCACACTGTCTGAGGTCAGTGTGATGTCAGAGGGCAGCACCTGTGAGACAGAGGCACAGCCCGGTTCTCCGTTTCAAGTTGGGGACAATGTCTCAGAAATTGATGGCAGCGAATCAGGAACGAGGCCGGGGAACGATGGCAACGACAGTGACAGCTCGTCTTACAGCAGTGTGTCTACCAGAGGGACATATGGTATGCTCTCCACAGCAGTGGAGAGGCAGCGGGGGCCCTACACAGTGGAGGGGAGGGAGATTGCCCCAGAGGCCATGGGTCAGTTCCCGTCCCTGCAGGAGGTGCTGCAGGCAGCCAGTGAAGAGCAGCACCTGCTGGAGCTGGAGCAGGAGAGAGAAGGGACAGCGGAGCCTCGGAGTCGCAGGGACAGTTTCTCCAGCAGGTATTTGTCAATGTTGGATAAGGACAGAATAAATTTTGCCAATTGTTTGCATTATTTGACTGATGGAAAAACAAGAAAGCTTAAAATAGCTGCTTTAAGTAATTTTTTTGATAAGATGCACTTTTCAATTTTTTTCTCAATCAACTAATAGATTGATAAATGAACGATTTGAGTGTTGTTGTTTATTTACATTTGTTTCAGTGTTTCTTTGGAGAGTTCAGTGATGGGCCATGATGAAATGCTCCAAGTGCTGAAAGAGAAAATGAGACTGGAGGGCCAGCTGGAGTCCTTGTCATCTGAGGCCAATCAGGTTATATAACAATGATTTCTATAATCATATTTTCTCTTTCTTCTGGATGAAGCATCCAACCATACACATTTTATACAGGAGTGAAGAACATAATACAGACATCTTAAAATATCTTACATCTCCTGTCTCTAACAAACTGCATTCTCAAAAATTACTATAGAGTTGAGTGAACAACACAGTCTCAAACAAAATAAGCTTTAAAGGCTTTTGTTGACAAATTGGTTGTATTTTATATATATATATCATCAAGTATCATCTTGTATCATAGGTGTTTTTTTAAATTTTGTTTACTTGTTGTGAACTAGACCGTCTCATGACCTTTTATTGAAAAATTATACTGTACAGAGTGGATTACCTGCATAAACTGCATCCACATAAACTGTTATAGAAAAAAGTATTGATAATGCTTAACAGTTTTTAGCCATGTTAGTGGTAAGGAATGGAAAGGTTGGTTGGTTCACAACTTTGGTCCAGACTTGAATATGTCAACCATTATCAGACAGATTGCCATGAAATTTTACACAGATATTCGTGATCCCCAGAGGGTGAATCCTTTGGTGATTGCCCTACCTGTTCCCTACCTAACACTACCAACAGGTCCAGGTTCTCACTTATCCTATGAAATATCGCAGCATCTTCTTGATGCATGGGTGAAACATTTGGTACAGACATTCATGGTTCCTTGACAATGTGTCCTAAATGACTTTGTTGAGTTCCTGACTTGACTTCCTTGATGCCACCATGAGGGTGACATTTTGTTTTTTTAGTGAAATGTGTAAACATTTCTTGGATGATTTGCCATGACAAACATTCATGTTCCCCACCAGATGGATTGTAGTCACCTTCCATCTTGTCGAAAGTTGAATATGTCTAGTACTTTGGTTCATGTGTATTTATAACCAAATACCTGCAAAACTAATGGCATTCCCATCAGTATCAGCGTATTGTACTTAATTTTTTGTGCTAAAATGTTAGCATAGTTAACATGGTAAATATATTACCTAATAAACATGTTAGCATTTTGCTCAGTGTACCAATGTACAGCATCACAGAACCTGTAGCATGGCTGTTGACTTTTTTTTTTTTTTTTTTTTTTTTTTTTTTACTTCACTTCACTTTTCATGCGCATTAAGTCTCTCACTTTGGTATGCTAATAGGGTTGTCTGTGTTTTCATAAATAAGTTGCATTCAACACCATAATAAATGTCTGTACTGGTAATGGATGCCAATTTATGTATCACATCTTCCAAAAAATTACTTTTAGTTTGGTGGCTGTTAACTTACCTGGGCAGGCTGCCCAATAACACCGTATTGGAAACACTGAGAATAATAAAGTGCTGACCACACTTTCCTGTCCTCCAGGCTCTCAAGGAGAAGACAGAGCTCCAGGCCCAGCTGGCTACAGTGAATGCTCAGCTAAAGGCTAAAAAGGAGGAGGCTCAGGTTAGCCAGGAGAAACAGAGCGTCCTCACCACTGAAGTTGGCACATTGCGACAGAACTGCAGCCAGTTAGAGAAAGCCATGGTGGAGCTTCAGGGAAGTCTGGAAAGCAAGAATGCTGGTCTTGCTTCTCTAAGCAATGACCTGAAAGTGGCTGAAGATCAATACAATAGGCTGATGGGGAAGGTTGAGGACATGCAAAACACTGTGACCTCAAGAGACAATACAGGTGAGTGACAGAGACCCACAGAGCTGCGTGTAAGAAGATATTGCCACCTTCACCTCTATTGTTTAAGTTCGTGTCTTTGGTCTTCCACTTTTCCAGTTCAGGAGTTGCGTCAGCAGATGGGTGGTCTTCAGAACCAGCTTCAGCAGGTGCAGCTGGAGCGCAGCACCCTGCAGAGCCGACTGAAGACCTCGCAGGCTGAGATTGACTCACTCCAGCAGGTCAGACAGTGGTACCAGCAGCAGTTGGCACTGGCCCAGGAGGCAAGAGTACGACTGCAAAGCGAAATGGCCAACATGCAGGTAAGGCTGACACTGATGCAGTCGATTTTGTCATCATGCCCTGCGTTAGACAGACAAAAGGTGATATATAAAAGGTTTCCTTGGTGACATGTTTAATCTTGGGCTTTTTTCTTTCCCAGGCTGGACAGATGTCTCAGATTGGTGTTATGGAACATCTGAAGCTGGAGAATGTGACACTGTCTCACCAGCTCACTGAGACCCAACACCGCTCCATCAAAGAAAAAGAACGTATTGCTGTTCAGCTGCAGAGCATTGAGGTATATTCTCCAACATCCCTCTCTGACCTTATGCCATCAGCAGGTTTGTCTATATATCCACTTTGGACACAACCCATACATGAGGGCCATTATTCAGCCAGGGACCATTTATAATCAGGCTCTTCTGTAGACAGGAGTGGTTTTAACGATGTCCACATTAAATTTGGTTTAAGCCGAGATGTGTTTTTCAATTTACTGTATTATTTTTTGAAATAAATTGAGCATATTGCTTAAAATCTTTCCCTGTTTGTGACGTAGGCTGACATGCTGACCCAGGAAGCTGCTTACAAGCAGATCCAAGATGCAAAGACCATGGTGGAAGATGACCTGCAGCACAAACTGGACGAGTTTGAGGAAGAGCGAGACCGTTTAACGAAGCTGGCCAACACAGCCAGCACCCTGGAGAGGGAGCTAGAGCAGGTAGAAATGCCAAATGTAACCATAACTTGATTTCCACCTTGTATGATCAGTAAAATTCTTACTGTACTCAGCTCGAAACTGCTTGTCACACTCTATCTTAGGTGAAGTTAACGCTTTCCCAGAAGGACATGCAGCTGCAGTCACTCCAGAAAGAACATCTGGAGCTGATGCGCCAGCTGACTACCACTCAGGAGAACCTACACACCAAAGAACAGTCCATCAACCAGCTAGAGGCCCGCTACCTGGAGCTGGAGGCCCAGCTGGCTGAGCTACAAACAGAGAGCAACGCCAAGGACGACAACATCCAGTATCTCCAGAACGAGAAGATTGTCCTGGAGGTAGCACTGCAAGCAGCTCGGGCCGACAAAAGTGAACTTGACGAGGGAGCTGAGCGGCTTGGAGAGGATGTTCTGGTGGCCTCTGATGTCTTAGATCAGCTCAGACAGGAAGTCCAGATCAAAGCCAATCAGGTATGAGACAGGTGGGAGGTGAGCAGCAATTGTTTTGGGTATAAAACACTGCAGAAAGTATAGTGACTTGGTCAGCGATCGACTTTCACTTCCCACAAGCCTTCTTTTTGTGCACATGGATGAATGTGTATGTTTTCCATCATCAGGTTGAGTCAGTGATTCAGTTAATCTAATTTAAGTAGTATTTTGCATGAGATTCTTTTCCTTAGGAATTACCTTTCCACCACCAAGTAGTGAATAATGAAGGGCTTTTGCTTTGTTACAGATTGAAACTCTACAACAAGAAAATAGTAGCCTGAAGAAGCAAGCTCAGAAATTTAAGGAGCAGTTCCAACAACAGAAGGTAAGACAACTCCATTGCTCCTACGTTAGATCGTGTACAGTTCTCTCCTATTGTGTAAAGTTAGTAGAAGTCAGAAGAAGTGTAGACTGTGAAGACTTCATATACATTTATAAAACTCTCCCAGCTAGCTAAGGCTGACGCTGTCGTGGGAGGATGTATTGTAGAACCAGATGGCTGTCAGCTCCGAAGAATGCCCAAAGTGCCAATTGACACGCCTCAGTGGATTGAGCAGCGGAGGATGCTGCTCATTTCGCAGTGACAGGCTGTCATAAAGAGGGTGAAGTTAATTGACAGAATGACAGAAATGTGAATGGTATCTTATTTTTTAGGTTTGCGTTATTGTAGACCATCTTCATTTATCTTTGATTGAAATCAGAGTGCTATCAGAAATTAATGAAAAGCAAATTGCTGTAACTCTGGTGCTAAAGCAGAAAAAAAAATATCTGTTATCAAAAAAAAAAAAGTGTCTCTTTACTGCGTCTAAAGTAATTACATGTTTGAGCAATTTATTGTCTATTTTTTATGGCACACTTGTGGAGCTATGTTAAAATTTGTCAATCAGTTTGAATATATTTAAAAGTTTAAAAGCTCTTAAGCGCTTAAATTTACAAAAAACAACCTGCATCTCAGCTTCCCTTTGGTGGTTTCCTGTAATGTACTGTAAAATGTCCTGCTGTGTATAATATGCGTGTTCCTGATAGGAACAAACACAAGGCTATTTGGGCTTAAAAAAAGCACATGCCACCCTTTATGTGTAGACTTTCTTTCTTCAGTGAAACATATCTCAAGCCTAGACATGATGCAGTGTGGGATTCAAATGCTGTCGCAGAACTCTCTCCTGCAGTGTATCTCCAGTATGCTGTGAAATGTCATTTTGCCTCCCTCCTCAGTTGAGACAAATATGAACGAGCCTACTCACACTCAAAGGAGAAAATATTCTCTTCGTGAGGGTTTTGTTTTGTGTAACCCTTTCATTAAACACACAATGTCATTGACTTCACAGGTGATGGTGGAAGCATATCGCCGGGACGCCACCTCCAAAGACCAGTTGATCAGTGAGCTCAAGTCCACCAAGAAGCGTCTGTTGACGGAGGTGAAAGACCTGAAGCAGGAGCTGCGGGGTGCTCAGGGGGAGAAACAGACGGCAGAACTGGAACAGGCCCGGCTGCAGAAGGAGGTGATGAGAGTCCAGGAGCAGATGAACAACATGGAAGCTCATCTGCAAACCATTCAGAACGAAAGGGATCAGCTAGAAACCCAGATCCAGGTAGTGTCATTGGATATTCCTGACTAAATTTACTTTAACTTTATTCTTAAAATAATTTGTAAAGAAAAAGTAATTTTGTATTGTAATGTTTGTATTTTCGGTTTTCCTCCCAACTCAGTCTCTGCAGTTTGATCAGAGCCAGCTAGCTGCAGTGACACAGGAGAACGAAGGTCTGAGGAAACAGGTGGAGCAAATGGAGGGTGAAGCCAAAAAGTGAGTCATGTGCTCATAGGGATTTGCGGAGCTTGAATGATTCCTACAGTAATGACTTGGACCATGAATCATATCTCTGTTGTCAGGGACTATTTATAAACACAAATATGGGACATTGATTATACAATTCCTGATCTCCACATGGACACGAGTCAGTACATGTGGTTTGAAAAGTACATCCATCCACATCATTACATATATCTGTAAAAAAGAAATTATATTTTTAAGATATACAGTCTTCATACCTACAGTACATCCTGCATCCAGTTTAGTATTGCCTGTTGTCTGTTGTGAACCTTATCTTTGAAACTTTTCTTGTATGCATCAAATAGGGCCATCTCAGAGCAGAAGGTGCGCATGAAGCGGCTGGGGACAGATTTGACTAGTGCTCAGAAGGAGATGAAGGCCAAACACAAGGCCTATGAAAACGCTGTGGGCATCTTGAGCAGGAGGCTCCAAGAGGCCCTGACTGACAAGGAGGCGGCCGAGGCAGAGCTGGTCAAACTCAAGGCCCAGGTGTCAGATGAGGGAAACAGCCAGGCCTTACAGGTACTGCGCACACCTGCCAGACTTGCAGTTCCCTGAAAAATTCATAGCTATCACCAGGGCTGGAGGCATTATGTTTTCAGCTTGACCGTCTGTCCCATTCTTGTGAACATTATATCTCAGTAATACCTCGAGAGAAGTTCTTCAGATTTAGCACAAATGTTCATTTGGACTCAAAGATGAACTGGTAAGATTTTGGAGGTCAAAGGTCACTGTGGCTTCACAAAACACATTTTTGGTCATAACTCACAAATTCATACGCTAATTACAAGGCATTTTATATCCAAATGGTCAAAGGTCAACTTCACTGTGACATCATAATGTTCTGCAAAAACACTTCTGGCCATTATTCAGTGCTGTAACTCAGGAAGGAGAGATTGTGACTACATTTCCTGAAATGCGAGCCAGTAATTCTAGTTAATGTATGTTTGATAGATACTATACTTAAACATTGATAAATAGGATAGCCTTCAGTCTACCCCTGTCCTCAACTCATGTTCCTTCATCATAAAGATATTTGTTACGGTAATTCATTGTGAATAATCCTGGATGCGCCTGTTTAGTATCTACAACATATTGAAATACAGTGTGGCTTTATTTGTCATCCAGGAGAAGATTAAGGTTCTGCAAGCTGAGCTACAGGCTGTGACCAACAGCAAGACTATGCTAGAGAAGGAGCTGCAGGAAGTGATCACCCTCACCTCCACAGAGCTGGAGGAGTACCAGGAGAAGGTCCTGGAGCTCGAGGACGAGGTGAACTATAACTCATTTTATCAGCTTGGGGCAATCTGTTCAGGTTTTTGAATACATAATAAAAATATGCTCTTTATGTCTAATGGGAAAATGTAGTTTCCTATCGAATGATCCTGCTCATAACCCTGTATGAGCTGTATGTTTACACTTATTTTCTATTAATGAGATGAATTGATTTCACAGCTTCAAGAGTCACGATGCTTCAAGAAGCGAATCAGAAAGTTAGAAGATGCCAACAAGAAGCTAGCACTTGAGCTGGAGCATGAAAAAGGGAAATTGGCTGGATTGGCACAGTCCCACAATGCACTGCGGGAGCATGCCAACATTTTAGAGTCTGCCTTAGCTAGGAGAGAAGCAGACCTTGTCCAACTCAACTTACAGGTGAAAAACTCTTCTGTTTGCATCTTTATAATATTGATATATTTCTTTAATTACCACAAAATAGAAAAAATTTGTTTGAGAAATTATACACTTTTTTAACACAAAATTATTTTCACATTTCACTTTTTTGTTACAGGTTCAAGCTGTTCTGAAGCGTAAAGAGGAGGAGGACCACCAAATGAAGCAGGTTGTACAAACTCTACAGCTTGCCTTGGAAAAAGAGAAAACCAAAGTCAAGGACCTGAAGGAACAGGTAGGAGCTCTGTGCCATACATCAGGATGTAGTATTTTCTCCTCCCCTTGAGTTTGCACATCACTTTGCCTTTCAAATAATTCCAAAGAGTATAATTTAAATATATTTTAATATTTATGTTGAGAACATTTCTTTGCACAAGGCACAATGAGAAGCTTCTTGAAAATATAAATGTTAGGAAGCTGAATTATTACATGCATCTGTAGTAAGTCCTTTGCTTTTGACTTTTTGTCAAGTGATTTAGGTCTGGAGCTAGGGGCTCTCCTGAGGTCTTTTGGGTTGTAATAAAGAGATGTGTCCCTTAGGTGGCAGCAGCAAAGGCTGAAGCAGCCCACAATAGACGGCACTACAGGGCAGCCATGCTGGAGCTGTCAGAGATCAAGAAGGACCTGCAGGCCAAAGAGGACCTGGTCAAAGCTCTGCAGAGCGAAGCACACAAACTACAGTACATGAATTTGTTTGATAAAAGAATACAGTGACCTTTGGAGGATAGCTTTTAATCTAATATTATGTTGTAATATCTGTAGTTGTTGTACATCTCAAAAGTCATTTATCAGTGAATATATCATTCTCTGCAGGGCTCAGGATGAGCAGCACGCTCAGGAGGTTTCCAGGTTCCAAGAGGAGCTGTCTGAGGCTCACTCACAGCTCCAGATCCTCCAGAAACAACTGGACGAGGAACTGGCCAAGCAGCCCCTCTCTCACCAAGAGGTAGGGATTCTTAACCACTGACTGAAATGTTTGGCTAATGATTACCTTTATTTGAATATTATGACAATGTGAGGCCATGTTCATCCACCTCTGATATGATTGACATAATGCAGTTTGTTTTACTATTGTATTTTTTATAATAAATATTGATTAGCTTGAAGTGATTGTAACATTTTGACCATGCACTCTTTTATCATTGCCCTGGATGTTCATGAAGAGTTTTAGGATCTCAGGTTTCTAAAATCTATTCCAGCCTTAGTTTGACCCACCATTTGAAATTATGTTAAAACAACTGATAACGAATATTGACTGTTCGTATAGGTTGAGGACCTGAAGTGGGAGGTGGAGCAGAGGCAGAGGGAGATTGAAGCTCAGAAGCAGCAGGTAGAGATGACGGAGCAGTGCCATCAAAGGGAGCTTGACAACCTACAGACTGCTCTGCAGGCAAGTATTCACTTGGCTATAAAATATGGACTCAAAGTTGCCAAGTATAGCTTTCTTCTTAACTAGATGTTTAAAAGAGATAAAATATTGCTGTATTTATGAAAGCACAGAATCGCCTTTGCTATAGTAAATGATAGCCCTGTAAATGGGTAGAGTTTGGAGGGAAACAAAAGAGGAAGTGAGAACTGTACTTACGTACAGCATTTATGATCATGACCGTCTACCCTATTTTCAACATGTTTCAAAACTAAGAAAATTTTCTGTCGGGCTCAGAACATCAAGGTGGAGCTGGAGTCAGTGCAGGAGGAGCTGAGCAGCACCAGGAAGGACAAGTTCATGCTGCAGGCCAAAGTGGGTGAGCTAAGGAACAGCATGAAGACAGTCCTACTGCAGAACCAGCAACTGAAACAGGACCTCAAACAGAGCCGGCTAAGGAAGGTAACACGCCCCTTTCTTCTCTGTGAAAAGTTGTTTGTCGACTCCTGTGATGGTTTTAGTGCTTTTTCACTGGCACCTTTTGAATTGTGGGCAAACCACTAAACATTTGAAGTGATTGACTAATAAGCTACTAAGTAACTTGACATCATTTGAAAATTTCTAGTGTTACTCTTTAATTCTCTTGTCATGATGGATTTCAGATACTTTGAATATTAGAAGAAATTGTCAACTGTCATCAGACATTATAACTAAAGTAAAGTATGGGAGCGTTTTTGTTATTTTACATGGACAGCACTAACCACTTGCTCCTGTGTTGTTACCCAACTGGGTGTACCCCTTAATCTCTGCAGTATGAGTAATGCTTACAAAACCATCGCCCTCCCTTTAGAGAGATTTAAAGGCCTGTGTTGTAAGTACAACGTCAAATAAGAAATGCCTACTGATGATAAATAACTGAATACACCCTTGTAATGATGTTGGAGCAGCAGCGCATGGAGTTAAAGAGTGAGGGGAATCCATCCAACCCAGTGACACCAGTTAAGATCCCAGACTGCCCAGTGCCTGCCTCCCTGCTGGATGAGTTACTGAAACCATCAACTTCTGTCAACAAGGAGCCCCTCAACAACCTGCACAACTGTCTACGGCAGCTCAAGTAAGCCCATTTTTTGGACTGAATGACTGGGTTAAACATTGTCAACATACCTACATGATGCTTTTTTGTTGTGTATTGTCGAGCAGTTATCCAAATGCCAGAATACATGTAATGTTTTTTTTTTTTTCTCAGGGAGGAGATGGACAGCCTCCAAAGGCAGATGGAGGAACACACAGTAACAGTACATGAGTCAGTGAGCTCATGGACAAACACAGAGGAGGGACTGGCTCAACTGGGGCTTCAAAACGACATCTCCAAATCATCTACGCCGCTAAACAACATGGTGGTAAAAAATAACAACGAAGCAGAACAGCAGCAATCATAACAGAAAAACTTTTCTCAGGCCAATAGAGGGAGAGTGGAGTTTTATCCACAATGGCACTTTTTAGCCCCATAATCCCTTTCTCTTTTCTTAACAATTGCTGCCAACATTTGGCATTCTCCCATCGGCACAGAAGTGCTTTCGCAGAGTAATACTTTATATACCATAGCTTTATTCTTTCCTCTTTATTTGATGGTTGTTTATATTTTGTTATGCTATTGTCACATTTATTTATTTAGAATTAAGGAATTACAACTTTTAATTTGATGGCTTCTCTAAGAGGATCCCTCATCTTCAGCTTTGTTATAATAGATATAAATAGGGTCTACTTATTGAACTGATCTGTTGAGCCAGTTTTCCCCTGTTGAATCAGCAGTTTTACTCACTAAAAGGTATTTAGTCATCATCCTCCTAATACTAATTAATTCAGCAGTTTTGATGCTGCTTAACAATGGCTGACATTATTTTAAAAAGTGTTTTTGGTGACAGAAACAACTCTGAGTCTGCCACCAGACTGGCAATGAACTGTTCTTCCATTTCTTTGTGCCTGTGTACGAGTGAAGTCACTCATCTATGATTTAACTGACATGCTTACACTTCCACATGGTTTCTAAGCAGCTTGTGATGAAACATCATCACTCCTTTTTCATGAAGTTAAAAGTCATATACAAATGTGATCAGTTTTTTTGTATGGTCTGTCGTTAAAATGCAGTGTCTCTTAAATTGTTACCATATCACCCTGGGTTCTTAAACTCTAAAAATATTAATCCCAGTTATGTATGGAGGTGTTTTGTCAAGCATGGACTGCAGTAATTCGCACGCAAAAAAGCCTTAAGCAATGTTTAATACGCTGTAAAGGACTAAGTTCGTTTGGTTAAACGTATTTCTGCTGAGGGTGTGTGCAAGATGTTATATGTTATATTGTTTGTGTGTGGAAATCCTTACTGAAGAATGGTTTATTGGAAAATAAGTAGGTCACATCAACTGACATTGCACACTAGATGATCAAAACTAAACTGAGAGAGAGCAAGTTGTAAGATGAAGCAGAAATGTTTCTTCTAATAGCAGGTGCAATCAGATGTGTTCATTTTCTAAAGGTTACATTTGGTACATACTGTATTTACAAAAAATTATTACCCTTGAATCAGATGTTATACTTGTTTTATGACTGTTTCATGGGTGAGGGCATAAGTTAATTGTTTCCAGAGGTTAATATATGAATACACTTCCTTTTTTGTATGATTGTGAATTCATCATAATTGTTTAATAGTGTAAAGATGAAAAACAAGATATCAAATGCAGATCATAAATCAAAGCTGATGTAATTTTGGTACCGCTGCACTGAAAATTCAGTGTTGAGGGGTCATTGGATGGTATAGCTTTCTGCATGCAGCTGCTGCCACTGCTCATTCCCACACTAAAAACTTTTTGAAACACCAGTGTTTGCTCATGAATTTCCAAAGGGACAATAAATATTTTGAGGAGAATGCTTATTGAGGCTAATAACAAAAATGTTGGTATACTGTATTCTGAAGAAACATTTTCTGGACTGTATCAACTACCTTGTAACGTTAACAGTATATAATAACATTTGCTGGGGCACCTGCGCTGTATGCATAAACCTTGCTGTATCTGCTGTTTTTTTGTTTGTGTTTTTTTTGTTTGTTTTTTTTCAAAGATTGGAATCGATTCATTCCTGTTTTAACATTTTGTGTTGGGAGATGTGATTGTATTTATCATAAAATTGCACTATTCCTCTGTCATCGCAGCCTGTGCTCATTCAGTGTGTGTTGTCTTCAGTGACTTCCAGGTTCTGGCGTTCAAGCAGTTTTTTTTTTTTTTTTGCTCAGGCACAATGTTAGACAGAAACGGGTCCTCGCCCTCTGCATTTTGAAACCGTCGCGGACACCTAGCAACAGTAGCCGGGGAGAGAGGAGGAGGTGGGCATGTTTCTATTAAAACGAAAATATTTATAACTAGCGGTGCACCACAGTTAACTGTGGTACTTGTTTAAGGTTATGTGTATGGTAAGAATACAGGAATTGTTCTTATCGTACGTATTACCCTAATGCATGCTAGTGCTAACCGGCGGCTTGAGTGACTAGCTTCTTGCCTTGCTAAGCAGCTAATGACTGTTAGCATACCTGTCAAACTCAGCTCAGCTCCTAGAATGGGTCGTGTAGCTAACGTCACTCTGATTATCTTTGCATCCACCTTTAACGGGCAGTGATCTGTAAAGGTAACCGCTGTTTGCCTCAGTACTTGTAAAAATATCTTGAGGATCGTCATGTCTTGCTTTTGGCTTGCCTGATGCATGCCTGACCAAGTTGGGTTGCATACATGGGATTGTGCCAACACAAATATTAATGAGCATGGTGTTTATACCAACCTGACATATCATTTCTACTAATTCGCCATTGCCAACTATTTAAAATAGTTATATGTGTGGTTAACCAGAAAAGGCTAGACAAGAGGGTGCTAGGTTACCGTTTCCTTGGATTAGTCACGTCTGCAATGGGAGAGCATGATACATTCACACCTTGGGGAAAATATGAAAATAATAGAAATGTACTCAAAATACAGTTTTAGGCAGCATTCTGTGTTTTGTTTTTTTTGATAATGGACCAGTGGCCAACGAGTAATCTTAAGAGATGTTATGTAAATGTCAACAATAAATAGCCATGATACAATAAATGGTGTAGTGTACAGGGAGGTCAGCGGCGACGTTCTTCAGTATAGTGCCACATGAGGGCATGAGATATCGTGCAAATGATATAGTTTATCGGTGCTTAGTGTATTAGAGAAAAATATTTTAATTTACTGAATGTTTGGCGCCTGTCAGTTTCATGTCGTCCAGGTTTGAGTTTTCCCACAGGTCTGGAATGCAGCGTGCGCCCTCCCTTGCAACTGAGCATGCGCAGAACATGTTGTAAACAATGAGACTATTCCAGACCGTCTCCAGCTTTGTGTCTATCCAACAGTTTATCTGTGCAAAACTAACAGCGGTTTCCCTTATCTCTCCGTTTATTAAATAAAAATGTTCCTTGGTAAGTATAGGAACACATTTGTTACTAGATGTCATCACGTACCCTTTGATTTTCATCGGTATCATCACCACGAAGACGTATCAAATTTGTTACGTTGCAGCCCGAAAATGACATACTTGGGCGTGACAGTGTGCGATTGAGCCGACTAATATTGGTATAATTTAACAAATTTTCTATATATTTGTAATCGTTAGCATTCCAATACAAATTATCTACTTTAATCTGTCAGTCAAGATTTTCATGTGAGCAGTTTCCGTTGTGCTAGCTTTGCCAGGCACAGTCCCCTCCTGCTAAAACTGACTTCTTGGTTAGCAGGCTAGCTAGCAGATGCTAGTCCCACATTAGTCCGGTTGGATCCAAAAACATATAATGTGTTGGGTTCAAATATAGGAATATAGAACTCGAGTAGCTCCTGCTTTATTATTGCATTACATGTACTGATATTTGTGAAATACCGTGTAGCTGTTGAGCAAACACATAAGCTGCATGTAATGGAGCTGTGAAGTCTGTATGGAAATATTTGGAACTGAAGAGCACTTGCTGGTAAAATCGGTCCTTATTACATTTTTCAACGTGTGACTGCTTGTTGTGGGATAAGATTAATGTGGACACTTAGCTGCTGCAGGCTGATGGATTGCTTATTATGAGGAATCAAACGTGAAAACCTACCAAACTCACTCTGCTTTTAATTTAGTTTCACCAACTTCGTGGTTAATGCGCGGATATTAGTTTTATGAGTAAAGATCAAGTTATAGTGTACAGTAAATAATGCCAAAATAAAGTAACTTTGTGACTGTTAAAAGGCAGACAGTATAAAAAAATGTGTTTCTGACTGCATGGTTATTACTTGGTTGTAATGGCTGTTTAAAATCACAACATCTTGTCTAAATGGCACTTACTACACTCTACCCAAAACTAATTTTTAATTGGTATTCACAAGTATCAGGGAGAGAT
Organism: Trachinotus anak; assembly: GCF_046630095.1. Classification (NCBI taxonomy): domain Eukaryota; kingdom Metazoa; phylum Chordata; class Actinopteri; order Carangiformes; family Carangidae; genus Trachinotus; species Trachinotus anak. The sequence continues at coordinate 6,638,336 of NW_027273859.1, read as the reverse complement.
CTGACTGAATGTGCAGCTGTGGTGTAGTGTTAACTGAGTCAGCTAAATTTATGTTATGATTCTTGGTATTTGGTTAAAAAACACTGAGTTTAAGAGTCTAGTGCTAATTATCATATTTCCTTTCATGGTGGTTGTTCAGTCTATTAACAACAGCTGATCATGATGTGTGATGTGCTGCAGGGAGCTGAAGCATGGAGGCGGTTCTGAGCAGGCTGAGGGGGCTAAGTGCCGATGAACTGCGTGAGGAGTTTGCCCGAGCGGACCTCAAGTGCGGCCCCATCACAGCTACCACCCGAGCCACCTTCGAGAGGAAATTAGCCCGAGTCCTGGCCGGGCCAGAGAGCAGTGCCATTGAATCAGACAACAGCTCTTCAGCAGGCAATTTGGGCAGCGCAGCCTCTGTTACCCATCATGCCAACCCTGTGCCATGTGCCACCTCAGCTCCCACCAATGCTGCAACAAGCAAAATTCCCCCTGAGGCTGGCAGTGAAGAGTTGGACTTCGGCTATGGTCTGGGTCTCAACCCTCCAGAGGAAGAGGAGATCTCAGCAAAGACAACGTCAAACAGCTCTGCTGAAAGCAGTAACTTTCAGTCTAAAACAGAAACCCCTTCAAAGCCTGCACAAGTGTCCCCAACCTTTTATTATGGAGTATGTCCACTGTGGGAGGATGTTTTGGCTAGAAATGGTAAGAGAGACTGAGCTTGTTACTTTGTGTGGTGTCATACAGATGTGATTGTTCCATATAGAGAACAAAAGTTGCAGCAATGCTCAGGATTACTTGCCATGCAATAGAGAAAATCAAGCTAAAAATGATGGCTGCAACTAACTATTAATCTCACTCTAATCGAGCCAACAGATCAAAACCTAGATTCAGTTTATTATATGTGACAAAGAAAAGTGTCAAATGCTAACATTAGAGAAGCTGGAACTGTCAAATGTTTAGCATTTTTTCTTAAACAATTGAACAAAATAGTGGTTTGTTCAATTAACGTTTGATCTCAAAATTAAATGAAAAACACCAAGGATGTCACTACCTATTAATTTGTCAAGAATCAATAACAGTAAGTTTGGTAAGAAAGATGCTGTAAATGCCCCAAATTCACCGTTAGACTTAATTTAGTGCTACACAACAATGATATTGTAATGAGATTAATTAATGATTTTAAAAGAAAAGCAGCTGTAATTGTTAAAATTATTTTTCGGTCTCTAACAAATTATGTCCATGTTTCTTCAAACAGCAATTTCAAATCTCCAGCCATACTACAACAATACATTTTCAGAATGAATGGAAACATAAATACACATATAGTTTCAATTTGAATATTAATAGTAAGACAATTATAACCAGGATTACAATTGGTGTTTTATAAATGATTGGTTCCTCAACTTTCTTATTGTCTCACAGGCTGAAAAATAGATGCAACTTCTGTGAACACAATTTTTTTGACTGTTGGATTTGGCCTGAACTGACACCAGAGTCTCCTTAAGCAGATCATCCTCTTGGTTGTTTGTTTATTCATAATATCTTATGTGTTGTCCAGTTTCAGTATTTGTGTAGGACTACTTGCTGCTGATGTACAGTAGTCTGGCATCCACATTTGTGTGTTAAGTGGATGAAAGCATTTGTTGTTGTTTCTGTGATGGTAAGTACCAGGTCAGCCACTGCCTGACCTCTCTGGAATAGACTATTGATCTAAATTAATCTTGAGCTACTATAAAAATCAATTTTGTTAATGTTAATATGTCAGAGTAAGCTGTTATTGCAACTGCACTTTGTAGATCCTCATCAAAAATATGAGCATTATTGCATATTTCCCTGCAAAAAAAATCCTTAGAAAGCCACATTAAAAATCTGTAATGAATGAAAGAAGGAAAAACAGGTAGCCATTGTGTAGAAAACTTAAAACTAGAAGAAAATGGCAAATGGCTACTTTTTTTGTTTTGTTTTTTAGAGAGAGCACATGTATACACAGATAAGAAAGACGCCCTTCAAGCTGTAAAGATGATGAAGGGAGCCCGCTTCAAAGCTTTTCCCAACCGCGAAGATGCTGAGAAGTTTGCCAAGGGAATCTGTGACTATTTCCCCTCTCCCAACAAATCGACACCCTGTGTATCTCCCGTCAAACCAGGCCTGGTCATAAGTAAAGGTAAGTAGCTAAGATGTATGAGACATCTTTGTAGATGCGGACCTGTTGTATATTTTCTTCCAAATTCAGCCTAGGTTTCATCACAGTATGATACACTGATCTTTTTAGTTTAGTGGTGAGACACATCATTCCTCCAATTTCAGGTCTGAAGTATCTGAGATATCATGTGACACAAATGCAGATGCAGGCAAATCTATAACCCCTCCAAATCTTGATCGTGAAACACACAAGCCTTGAACAATATTTGGAGTTTTCAACAGCATTGCTCATCCTTCATTCTCCTCTCTCTCTGTACTAGACAACATGGAGGTCGATACCATCAACCGGGAGCGGGCCAACAGTTTCAAGAGCCCACGCACCCAGGACCTGACCGCCAAATTGCGGAAAGCTGTGGAGAAGGGCGATGAGGTGGCCTTCAGTGAGCTGGTCCTGAGCAACCCACGCTATCTCATTGGCTCAGGGGATAATCCCACTATTGTGCAGGTGTGTACTGTCAGTTTTCCTGAAGAATAAATAAAACCTGTGGTTAAATTAAGATGCAGCATTGTATGAGCTTGTTGCAGTAGGAGCCTACTGTTGTGGATTCTCAAACGCTGTGGAAACTCTTTGCTCTTAATAGAGTAAATATATACATATAGAGATGCATATGCCTGACTTCAGTGTTGTCATTTGTTGATACATAAATGCATTTTCCACATCAGTGCCAACCTTTCAGCTAATGCTTCTGTCAAGCTCACAGTTGCTAAGATGAATACAGAAATATGACCTGGCACATGTGTGTATGTAATCAATGTGTTTGAAGGAATCTTCATTTTTGAAAGAATAGAAGTGCTAAAACTCCTCAGCAATGTACAATTCAAATATCAGACTTCTAGAGCTTCTGAATAATAAAAAAGACATTTAATGTGATGCAGAGTGAAGAAAAATGATGCAGGTAAGGTAGAAGTTTGGTAGACTGTAATGCTGGCTAATGATTCAAAAAAAAAAAATTTTTTTCCCAGTAGTAGTTTTCTCATGTCAATTTATAGTTTAAAAGCTTAAATCTGGAGATTTGATGCTATATTATAAATATAAACCACTGTCTTTTTTTAAATTTAGTCATTAGAAAATAAAATAATTGTGAGTGATGAATCCCTAACTTCAGCAGGTGAGGTTAAGGTCAAATGCTGCTTTTGGACAAAATTAAGCATCCTTTGCTGTTGACAGGAGATTTAAGAGGATTATGTCCTGATCCATAGTTGTTCTGCTGTTTTGTCTGGTTAGGAGGGCTGTCGGTACAATGTCATGCATGTGGCAGCTAAGGAGAACCAGGCAGGAATTGCTCAGTTGCTGCTGGACACCTTGGAGAACCCAGAGTTCATGCGCCTCATGTACCCAGATGACCAGGAAGTAATGCTGCAGAAACGTATCCGCTACATTGTAGATCTTTACCTCAACACTCCAGATAAGGCTGTAAGTTTTTTGGCATACCAGCCAAACCAAACCAGATTAGATTAGAGTCTTTCCAACAGTAGTTAATGGGCTGTGTTCACATTGTTTTTTGCTCTGTTTGTCTGCATGTTCCAGGGGTTTGAAACACCGCTCCACTTTGCCTGTAAGTTTGGGTGCCCCGATGTGGTCAATGTTCTGTGCTCGCATCCTGACATCGATAAGAACTGTAAGAACAAGGATGGCCAGAAGCCTTGTGATGTAAGGAAGTTTATTTTAAATCACCTTATTTAACTTAACCTTTATGTAAGAAGAAGAATAGAAGAAAATTCACACTGAGTAAGGAAACCTTCAGCATAGCCTGGGTCATCGTTGCTGGGGGTTAATAGACAGAATGTATTTATGAATATGTGTACTTACATACAGTAGCTGTCTGGAAACTACTCAACCTTGCACAATACTGCTGAACACTGGCAACCTGGCTGTACTTACTGAAGGAGATTCAGTTAGGCTCACTCAGGTTTTGAAGCTGTGACCTTTTAGCTTGCTTTTCAAATCTTTTGGCAACAGCCACTCAGTGCGCATTGTAAGCTAAACTTAGATGAACAAATTCTTTCCTCTGTTGATTCAGCAACTGCTGTATGTCTGCACCCGTATCAATAATTGTTTATCTTTCCTTTCCACAGGTTATTTGTAGCAGAAAAAATAAAACCCAAGAAGTGAAGCAGAAGATTAGTGAATATTTGGAGGGTAAGGACACGCACATATTTCCTAAAACATTCACAGTTTTTGTTGCTATGCTCTCCTGCTTCCTGAACCATCATTGTTGAATAATAAACATGTAGTATAGCTTGAATTTGGCTGTGTGCATCAACATTGATTTTTTTTTTTTACTTTTTATTTGATCATTATTATTATTTCTTTTTTAATCTGTTTGGTTTGTTATGTGGTTAGCCATGTTTGCTGATAGTAGGACTTAGGTTAAAGACATCGTTATCAGGTTGAGATTTTTTTCGGCCTGGTGTCACAGGTGATTGTGGTTGGTGGTGCATTATACTGAATGAACTATTGACAAGTTCGTATTACAGATCACTTCAGAGCTGTGGTTGTGTGATTTTGTGCAGTCCTCAGAGAGTCGGTCCGGACTGTGTTTTTTTTGTTTGTTTGTTTGTTTGTTTTGTTGGGTTTTTTTAAAGGATAATTCTGACAATTGCTGTGTATGACTGATACTGTACTGAGTTTATTGTGTGAGCATGGCATTTAGCATCAAGTTCTGCATGCACAATATCTTAACTCGTTGTCCAGTACAGCGACTGACAGCACCATGTGCAACAGATATTTCACAACAGACCAAATTAGATTTTGTTTTGAAGTAGACTGCCAGCTTGAGCTTTGATTCCTACTGGTGCTGTTATTGTTCTGTAAAGTGTTGTGAATAAAAGTCATGTCCACTGAAGAATGTTTAAAATTTTAATTGTCTGTTCTCTTACAGACCGCTGCTATATCCCTTTGCTGAGGGCAACCGACAACACCTCTCAGCCCATCATAGGTGCGCCGTGGTCACCCGAGTCCTCAGAGAGTCTCTCGCTGATCCACCGGCACACAAGAAGCCCCATGGATCCATTGATGACCGTCACAGCCTTTGCTGGCCCGCTGAGCCCTTCTAAAGCAAGTTCTGGCTCTTTATGTCTGTTTTAGCAAATTATGTCATGATTGTGACATTTTGAGACCATCATTTTCACATACCTTGGTTAGACAATATAACCTTCTCTTGTAGGCAGATGACTTTCGTCGGTCCTGGAAGACGCCACCCAGAGACCGAGCCAACCTTTTCCACCACATCCTCAAGTCTGATCCTGACCGTGGGGCAGAGAGAGTGGGCAGGTTAGTCCAACATAGTAACCTTACTACTTTTATGAGATTTGTAAGTTTCTGCCTGATGATACTACTAAGGGGGTGATACAATTGGGCTCATTGCAGATTGCAATTACAGGTTTTGATTTCAGGGAGGGGTGGGGGGCACAGGGAATACCTCCCTCTCTGTGTGGAACATGTGCATTTGTCCCTTCCAGTAGAAACATGAAGAACTACTATAACATTACTCAGATGCCACAATGCCCCACACACACACAAATGCAGTTTTTTGATCTACCGGAGGCAGAGAGAGTGCAGTTGAAGTGCGTGAAGCAGTTAACAGGAAAGCGTTTGATTGGTGCATGGGTTACATTAAACCATATGACCATATGAATAATGGCAGTTTAAATCTTGCTAAAATGTAAACTTCATGCACGAAGTAGCAGTCATTGAGGCAGAGAAAGGGAGAGAGAGTGGCAAAGGCAGACAAACAGGTAAGAGGTCATGTACAATAGTCAGAATAATAAAGTCATTTTCAGTTGCAATTGCTTTTTAGAAACCTGTATTTTGGTGCAATCTGAGTTTAGAAAATGTTTTAGGCTATTAAGGAAAGTTTGTGAGTTAGATGTACAATGCTGACATAGGCTGCAGGTTGGACCTCCTTTAACATGCTCCTGATTAGCACTAAATTAATAAGAATTAAGAGGAAGTAGACTGTTCTTGTAGTTGAGGTGTTGGTACTGGAAGGTTTTAAGATATATTTATGGGTGTCTCCGTTGTTTTATCTACGCTATGCATTTATATATATATATATATATATATATATATATATATATATATATATAAAAAAAAATTTTTAAGCTAAATTTTTTTTCTGTTGTTTGTTTGAAAAGATTGTGTGTGCAGGGAAAGAACCTAGAGTTAAGATCAACAGAGCTTTACCAGCCAAATCTGAGGGAGATAGAGCCACAAGTGTTGTCCAACATTGTCTTAAATTTTCATGAGAAGTGGTTTGAGAACTGTTTGAGGTTACATTATTTTTAGGGGTTTTGTGTTTCCATTGCATGATAACCTTTAATGACAAAAGTACAACCTTTAATGCAAAGGTAAACCTGCATTTGTTTGTGTAGGACATTGAACCTGGAAGAAAGCGAAACAAAGGTTCAAAGCCCATTAATCTCAACATGCCCATTGGCACTCGGTCTCAGTGAGTCTCCATAAATGGAAGTCCATAGAAACAGAGTTATTGTGTGTATTGCAAGAGCAAAAGGAGTATGAAGTATTTGTAACTGTCTGTACAAGTAGTAGTTGCAGTTAAACTTTTGGCTAAGCTGAGGATAGCCTTCTGGGGACACAAGAAAGAGGAGGGTAATCAAACCCAAACCCAACCGGTTGAGGCAGACAGCCCCCCACCATGAGTCCAGTTCTGTTGGAGGTTCTATTTGGTCCCACACAAAGAATTTGTTGGTCTCTATCAAACAACAGCAACGACTGGAGGACAGTCTAGAGAGCAGATGGCCTTAGGTAAATGGGTTGGTGGACAGGTTTTGTGCAGGAGCAACTGCTAGGTCTGGTAATGGGAGAGCTGGAATGCATGAGGAAAGGAGGACACAAACAGCTGTGGGAATGAGAGTAGCAGTTGACTGTGGAAGAGCCACACTCCAAATTAAACAGGATGAGAGAGTGTTCCAAAAGCGGTTTGCAATGGCAGAGGAAATTGTGACTTCCCTGGATATTAGGGAAATTCTGATGCCTTGTTTCCAGAAACCACCAAAGCTCTTCTGTGGTGAAGCAGGCATGCATGTCCCAGACACAGCATTAGAGTACCACAGAGCAGAGTACCACAGCATGTTGGACTCTGTTGATTTACAGTTGAGGGATTGGTTTGATCAAGGGGGTTCTTACAGGCCAAATTGATGCCACTGTAGTAGACCAATACCCAGAGCTGAATAGGCAAGCCCTTCAGGAGGAGGCTGCCAATGTTCTACGCCAAGTGCCAGTCCAGGCTCGTAGTTTGTTTTGAGAGCTTCCTGATGAGATGGCAGCTCTCATTAGGTTGCTTCTAGTAATGCCTGCATCATCTGCAGAAGCTGAACGAACCTTCAGTGCCCTCAGGAGGCTCGAGACGTGCCTTTGGTCCACAATGGGATAGGGTTGACTGAACCATGTCACTTTCGTAAAAATATCTGTGAGGAATGACGACGAGGAATACAATAAGGCCTTCGGGTTATTTTATTAAATTCCGGGCTTTTTGGGCAATATTTGTGCCTTTAGAATTCTGTAGAGGGGGTGGGAAACAGAAATGAAAAGTTTAGTTTTACTGAACAGAACTTAGTGAGTTATGCTTTTTGTATCATTCAATAGAAAAAAAAATGTTGTCTTCTCTCCAGGAACTGTCTAACATTACTATTCAGCAGTACTACTGTTAACATAGAGTATTGGTTGACATTCAAAAGCAGAAGAATAGTGTGATTTGTTTTGAATGTTCAGAAAGTTTTGAGGAGCAGCAGAAATCTTCCTGAAACACATTATGAGCCATTAAAGTTTATAAATGAATTAAAGTGGGTTAATTTATAATTGAATTTCACATGATCACATGGACATTGCACAAGAGGACAGAGGAGTAAATCATGCCTACATGAATATTGACTCAGGATGGATAATATGAAATGAGAAAAGTTGATCTACAGGAGAATAAATATTTGAAAGTAATACAGAATATCGGAGAGCCTTAGTGCCATACATTCCATTATATTTTGAGTTGTTGCCTGTCTTTACTGTATGTACTTTAACAGCTAAATTGATTTCAGATAATACATTAAAGACTTTGCATTGAAAATGTATGAAGTCCTTGAAAGCATCAAGTTAGTACCGGAAATGACTCAAAAGCACCCAAATTTGTGTGGGTATGTATGTGTTCTACAGATATGTGTTGCATAAGCAAATATTTGACATTAAATTAAGAATCTGATTAACTGCCACAGCAAGTTACTCCCAGACATAAATTTATAAAATTGGAGGGTAAATTAATATTATGTGTATTTTTGAATCGGTCAGTGAAAGGTAGGTTCATGCTCCAACAATAATGAGAACACAGCGTTTGTGACTGATTGATATAGAGAGCTATATTTGAGAGGCTTATTTGTATATGTAATCATTGGGTCCTTTATTTACAGAGACCTGGCTCATGAGATGGGTCACCCATGGGCTGAGTATTGGGACTTCCTGGACAGTTTTGTTGATCTGTCATCGCCTGAGGGTCTCAGAAAGCTAGAAGAGTACCTGAGCAAGAAGGATTTCAGCCCACGGGCTCATGAGGAGGCTGGGGAAAATGAGACCAGCAACAGGTTCAAGAGCCCCTCTCCAGGTACACTCACCTGCTCAGTGTCAGGGAAGCTGCAAGTCCCGAAAAAGTGGCAGATCATCCTCTCTGACTGAATGTGTTAATTAGCATAGTACTGTAAGATCTCGGCTGTAGCCTCTTGTTAGATGTGAAACAGACAAAGCATTTTGCAAAGCTACATTATCTGCTGCCATGAAGACTTGCAGATAAAATTACATTCTTTCTGTTTTGGTGATTCATCATCCCTGGTTGCAGGCAAGCCCAAAAAGTTCTGCAACTCCATCTCTGTTGGTGCCTTCCTGGACGAGGGTGATGACATCAGCCTTGAGGAGATGAAGAATCGCCAGAACGCAGCACTCACCAGCATCACCTCCTCTGCTGCATCCAAGGATGGTCTGAAGGGAGCAGTGGGCGGCCGCGAATTCCACATCTTCCCCATTGCGCTGCACCGAGGGGCCGACCTAATTGAGACAGCAGCTGAGCAGGACCTGCTGTGCTGCTGCGACGATGGCCTCCTGTCTCCTGGCGTTGTCTGCAAAAATGGGGTGTGCTCCTCCTCCAGAGATAGGACTCACAATGGAGACAAGGTGTCCCCTCGTACCTCCCCGTCCTCCTCCTGCCTGCTGTCGCCCATCTCCAACCTAATGGTGGAGTTTGAGCGCATGTCACTGCAAGAACCGCTAGATAGCCCCACCAGCTGCAGGGAGAGGAGGAGCAGTGGCGGGAGTCGTCACAGGGACGTCCGAGACTCCTCCTCAGCCACAGACCTAAGTTCTGGGTTGAGCCGCCTGTCTCTCGGTCACAGCAGTCAGGACGGCGAGGCCTTGGAAGGTCCAAGCTGGAGAACAGAGGGAGGGGGGACAGAGGAGAGGCGCAGCAGTGGCAGCTCACAGGAGTACTTTGATGCAGAGGAGAGCCTGGAGTTACTGGGCAGGACTAGGGGGTCAGTAACAGGGGGGCGCAACTTCTGTGCTAGGTCCAAGTCATGGGACCATGGGGGTAGGGACCTGAGCAGCTCAGGATCCTCTGGTTCTTCCTATAAGTCCTTAGATAACTCCCATGAGTTCCTACCCAGGACTCCACCGCACATTAGAAGAGGACTTTTCATCGATGGGTGAGTCACACTGGTATTTCTGCAGAATGAGAGAGTAGATACAGGTGAAAGTTACACCCAGATGATGTGTCCCAAAATGATATTTCTGATATTTTAGTTTATCTTTAGACTGATGTTGTAACTATTGATAATTAGCTAACCCTGACTGTTTTTCTGGGACATTATGGTCTCTTATTCTAGTCTAGGTATATTGAAAGACCAACTAACTCTACCTACCACTGTTTATCATGTCACAGGCAGCCAGTTACAGCAGAATGATGACAATGATTTTATACGTGCACGTGTGATTAGTTTTTCATGTTTTCACAGAGATTCACCAACCAAGTTGGACAGAGAGGTCTTGTCGGCAATAGATGGCATGGACGTTGATCCCCAGAAGTATCCCAGCATTCATAAGTGGAAGAGCACAATGACATCGTACTCTGTATCAGACATGCAAAGGTTAGTGGATTAAAAGCTAAAGTACTGTAAGAAATATTTATGGAGTGAGGAAACATTTTAGATTGAGGGATCATTTTGTCAAAGAAATGCAGGACCCCTTATGCTGGACTGTGATATCTCTGATATATATACATAGATTATTAGACAACATTAGGGCAGAGTAACAGCCCAATCGACAAGACTCAGGGTCCAATATTTTCACAAAACAGAGTAAGGAGGATTAGTACAGCAGAAATTCAACCAAAAATGTCTTTTCAGCTTTTGCAATTACAACATTTTGGAATTTTAAAGTCACATGACATTTCTGGAGTTTGTCCTCAGGTGAGATGCCAATGGGTGTTTTATTCCAGAGAATAGTAAAGTAAAAGACAAACAATTGTAAAAGGGTTAGCACTTTTGATTGCAGTCATTTTTATGCTACTCAAAACCTGTACTAATTTACCTTTCAGTATTAGTAGCAAAGAATCAGTATTGTAAATATAACCACTGACTGGTGTTGATTTGTGTCGTGTAGCTGGCCCAGCCCTGCAGTGGTAAAACCACGACTCAGGATGCAGCATCAGACTCCTGGCTCCCCGGTCAGCGGCCTGATCTCTCCCACCGGTCGCTTCAGTCCTGCCCGGCACGCTGCCTCACCAGACTTCAGCCCCAGCCGTTACAGCCCTGCCAATGCTAGCTACATCCAGCGCATTCGCCTCAAGCACTTGAACGAGCCACCAGTCTAACTGCCCCCTCCCTCTGCCTCCTACCACTGCGGCCATACCCTCCTCAAACCCTAACTCTCCCCTTTGCCTCCCCACTACAATCCCAGCTGCACCAAGGTGGCTACACCAGAGCTCAGAAACCACATACCTAACAGAAATATGCACAATTGTCTGGAAGATTTGTATTAATGATGTATGGTACTACTCCTATGTAATACAGGAATTCTCATCACGTTGGGTTGTGATGTACACTCAAGACTTTAAAAAAAGGAAAACAAGAAACCTTGGTCATTTATGTACTGTATGGGTGTGGACCATGTTGAATTGACGGTAATGTTAATTGTGGCAAGTGTGAAGCACCTGTAGTCAACTTCTGAATATCGTGAATTCAAGCCGCACTCCCCAAAGTTAGTTGGTCACTAAAACCTTAGTGTGGAATCCTCCACAGGATTCTGTCACTGAAGATGTTCTTAAAAAAAGTAAAATGTCAATATTTTAAAAATTATTTTTTGTATGTTGGTCAGTAGCACAAAATTTAAATGTTTTTATTAATGGTGTTAAAACCGACTGCCATTTCCTATGTTTTTCCTCAGTTCAGGAATTGCCTTAATTTTCTGAAGTGATGGACTAGTTCTCTGTCAGTTTGAATAGGTCACAGATGATTATGGCAAACATGGGAAAAACTGATAAGACTGAGATCTTCCATGTTTTTATTTTGTTCTTCAATAAATGCATACATTTTCTATCTTTTCTCGGTGGTTCCTGGACATGTCTTGACTTTTCCTTTCAGCCACTGATGGCAGCCTTAGACTGTGCAATTTTTATTTTCATGTTTTCTCTTAAATATCTTTCAATCACAAGCATCTCACACAGTGTGAGTATGAGTGACAAGACGCACTCATCAGTAAAATATATTTTCAAATTTGTCTTGTCTGGGCTAAACCTTAAAACTGCTCAGTCTGAGACCACCTGAAAGCTGTACTGTGAGATTTTTAACCACTACGGGGCAGAAAGACAGAAAACTAACTCAGCAGCAACAAAACTCTGATGTTTCATAGCTTACTATGGCCTATTGTGGCCACCTTGTTATCAAAGAACTGCCTTAAGCTTACAGTGAACACACCTGATTAGCTGAGAGCTGCATAGAGCTGGATTTTGATTCTCAGTGGGCTCGGTAGTACTCACAACTATTTTCACATCAAAAATAGAAATTTGATTCAGTGTTAATTTCAGAATTAGCGCTTAATAGATCTTTAATGCCCATAGTTATTTCTCATGAACCTCAAATTGGCATACAGTAAACTCATGTACACATGGCAGGTTCCTGCAGTTCTCCACATGTCAAGTCTAATGGACTGTGAGAATAAAAACCTGCTGTGTCCAAATTATTTGTAATTTAGGGATACATTTTCTGCTGTATGAGAGCTCATCAGCTATGTCTAGGATAAAAAAGCCAATCATTTTAAATATTCCGATTTCCACTCTACATGGGTTGAGAGAAACAAGTGTTCTGAATGTAAATTTTTTTGTGAACTAAACCTTTATCTGAGAGCACAAACTACTTCACTGAGAAGATTGTATTGTCATCCCTGTGCTCTCAGGTGACAACAGATCCAGTTCTGGTCGCTGAATGTTTATGAATGTGGAACTTTGCAAAAATGCACCTAAACAACTTAAAACATGCTTCTTGTGCTTTTAGCATTCTGTGCTTTATTAAAAATTAATGGTGAATTCTCTTTCTGTATGTCTAGACCTCATTTGCTTTCAACTAATCAATAAAACATCACTCCTACTTTACTGCCAAAGTGTCTGCGTGCTTTTTCTTCAGGTACTTCTGTGGCATTAATACAAGCAAGAAAAAGGAAATGTGACAAACTGAGGCATTCATAATGGTCTTTTATTTACTACAGCTGCACTGTACAACACATAATCTGCACGTCAGCATACTGTAATGACATGTTAAACTAACAGCATGACTTGCATTTACAACAGCTATACAAATACAACTTTTTTTTTGGTTTAAAAGTCAGTCACTTGTGTAAAAATCCTCAATTACATTCAGCAGGAGTTGCTATGCAGCTGTTAATCACTTCAGCGGGCAATCTATGGCACAGAAGTAATCACAACACCACCACCACCACCACAGAGTCTCTCATTACATGATGGTAGTTCAATTACAAAATCATAACATCAAATGTAATTTTCAAGACACTTAAGGAGAAAACTGAGCTTTGACCCTGCAGCCAACTGAGTCCCAGAAACCTGCGGTCTTACTTAGGTCCTTGTTAGTTTTTCTGGCGGCATGAATCCTGCGTCTCCCAGAGTTCTGAGGGCCACCCTGCCACTAGGTCGGATGGTAAGCCACGTGATGCTGCCATTGTTCAGACCCATACGCAACCAGCCCTCTGGAGGAAACTGCAGGGCCCTGAGAGAACAAGAGACAGATACGAGCTCCTGAAATTGAGCATCTGAGTACTGAGGCTATTATACATTTACAGGGCAATCACTTTATTGTTTGTCTGTAATTTTGTCCAATAAGGGATCATTTGGAAGATATAAAACTCTCATAACTAATTAGATGTATATACTAAATATCCCTTTTAACCAGAAGCACAGGACAAGCAGTCACCAAGAAAAGCACAAGGCTGTATGCAGCAGCTACAATATTTATATTAAACAGAAATTTTCCTTTGAGGGTTTCATCAGGAGCACACTGACACAACTGAAGCACAAATTCAAACTTGAAACCTTATGAGACATAACTGCAGCATAGTTTAAACACAATGGTTAGCAAAGCAAGAGGCCACACTCTGGCCTCGGCAGACCTCTGATCACCATGCCCGCCGGCGACACAAACCTGCAGACAAAATAACGGATGACATTGGCATGACACACGATGATCTCATAGCTGTCCTCCTTCTGCTTGGGGTCAGCCCGGTGGATGTAGCGGCGGAAGGCTGCCTCAATGCGAGCTCCATCTTCGTGGTACTGCTGGAGGACGGTAGAGAGGTTGAAAGCCACCTTTGTCACATGAAAGGGGTTCTGTCTGAACCCCTCAGTCAATACGTGATGCTGCTGTACAGTGTAGGGAATGTATGAAGAGTTTCATTCCAAAATAAAGCCAACCATATGGAAAATGTTCCTTCTGATAAAGGATAAATCACATCTGAATCACTTAGGACAGAAAAAAAAAAAAAAAATTAGGGGCTACATTAAATTGTATATTAATAATCCTATTATGTCCAAAATTTAGAGTAAGGAAATACTGAATAATATGTTTAAATTGGTTGTTTACAAAAGCAGGCCAATTACATCTTTTTTCACGGTCCTATTATGTTCTAAGCTCTTCTTTTAGATGGAAGCTTTCCAAGATAAAAGCACATCTTGTTACTGTTAAATTTTTTCAAATGTTATTATTCAAAGCTGTGAAGAATAACAAAACTAGCTGCATGAACATCATTTTTTTAGTTGGGTGAACCAATCCTAAGTCTTAACTAATAAAATAACCTGTACCAACTAAATACTAATTGCAATTGATAATATGACAATAGCAACAATGATAAACAAGAAAAAATGATCCACAGCTAGCAGGCTCCCTTTAATGTTGGCATTTTGGAAATTAACTCTTCCTATGCTCCATTCCTGTGGCATTGCACTGATGTATTGGTTGATTTTTGCAGCTGCAAGTGTAAAAAAGCACTTGACAGGACACCTGCACAGACGTGGGTGGCACAAAGTTACCCATACAAGGATAAGCAAATACAGGAAATCTGGCCTACAGCCCACTCTAGAGGTAGAGTGGGTGTAGCTTCTCTCACCACAGCATCAGGCTTCCAGTGAGTGACGGGTGGAACCGGCTCAATAGGTGCACCCTCTCTCAGCAAATCACAGCTCACCAGCTCCACTCCTGGACCCGTACGACATTTGGGCAGAGAAAAAAATGTTAATATGCGTTTGTGATATTCAGCATTTCAGCACCAGCTGTAACCGCTACAGGTGCTAAAAAGGAAACAGTAACAGGATCAAGAGGGTACGGAAAAACAAATGCTTTTCAACAAAAACAGGCAATTTCAACAGGAGAATGGAAATATGTGAGCTAACGTATGGAATTGTATAGTTTATTATCTTGGGAGGGTAACAGCAGTAAACATGAAATTTCAAAACCCTACAAACTATGAAAAGTAATTTGCACACTTGGAGAAGTAAGAAGCCTGGGTGTCTGACAGTGAAGCACTGAGAGCCAATGTAGTATCTATTTACTACCTGGAAGGTGTTTGCTGATGATATTTGCAGTCTCTGTGGCCCTGGCCATGCTGGAGTGAATCAGAACATCGTACTTCAGTCCCAGCGCTGCCAGCCTCTGGCCTGTCAACTCTGCCTGCTCACGACCTGGAAGTGGAGACACAACGGTCATTATAGCACATGACTGGTCTGTCAGACCTGTCAGGGATATCAGGGATATTCTCTCCCACACAAAGACAGAGCAGCCTGCAAGAGGGCCAAAGTTCTTTGACTAAAATTACTCCCCAGACTGCTGTGTGGCATACCTTCCAAGTGACATAAAGGATAAAAATGAAAGAACCAGTGTGTAGGATATAGTAGCGTCTAGTGGTGAGGTTGTAGACTGCAACTAGTAAAAGCCACTCCTCTCAGCCCTTCCTTTTGAAATGCTTAGGAGAACCTATGGTGACCTCCAGGTAATGTAAAAACACAAAAAGCTCTGTCTAGAGACTGTGTTTGATTTGTCCATTCTGGGCTACTGTAGAAACAGTCCTTCAACCTTTATTTTAACTCGGAAAAACAATGAGGTAAAACATCAATTAGAAGAGTAAGGGAAAAAAAACTAAAGATCATAGTCACCAAGAAACACGTATACAAAACAAAGTTAAAGATGGCAAAAGTAACAGTATAAAGCCAAATTAGTAAATAGTAAAACTTTGAGAATAAGTAAAGTAAGCAAAGGAAAATTAAAAAAATAAAGAAACACAGTGGTGCATGAAGGCTCTTCGGAAGAGGATCTGTTTTCAGAGAACACAGATGTAAATTTAGTATATCTAGAATGAATCACATTGCCATGTTTTGTATACTAATTAGGTAGAGTTAACATGATCTAACCCTTCATGTCCCCATGTAGACATGAAGGGCTTTATCCTAAACGAACAAAAGCACAACGATTCTCAGTTTCAGTTTCATTATACACCAAAGAAAACGTTGTTGTGCGTTTTATATTCTATTTCTGTTGACTGATCCCCTCTAAGTCCTACACACTCGTCCTTTAACTAGCCATTGAAAAATCAGACCTAATGGGGTGAGGATCCTCTCCTTGTCGCTGTTCCCACCCAGGTTGTACTGGGAGTGTCTGATCAGGAGAATGTTGCGTGTAGCTTTGGGTTTTCCATTGTCCTGCTCGGAGCTGGGGTCCTCAGTTGCACTCTCTTTCTTCTTCCCGTTGGTCAGTGCAGATGGGTCTCTCCTGTGCACAGTTAAGACGACGTGATCTTGAGATTAGAAGTGGCTTTGTCTCACATGGTTAACTTGAGGCATGAAAATCTGGGTTAACACAACTATGATTTCACATGATGATCAGTATGAAACTTTCATGAAGAACTTAACGTAAACATAACTTAACATAAATCTATGTTTGGAGAATCCCTATCCTAAACCCTATTTAAAAAATGAACTATTTATAGCTGACTGGCTGGCCAGCAACAGTGTAACTCGAGGAATACGGATTGTGACATCTAACAAATCCTCTCGGTCCATCCTTAGATTCGGCACACATCCAAACACCAGTTCAATTTAGCCCAACATATAATCTTTCACCACAATTTCACCGTCGTGGACAGCTGGTTGTTAAACTCAGACATTCAACAGAGATTTGTGATGACGTACAAAAGTGACAGGTGGAGAATAGAGGGAATATAAAGGTAATAGTTACGTTCAAATAACGAGTCTAGAGACAACGCGTGTAGAGGCACATACTTGTCCCAGTTGAAGTCCCAGGCGTGTCCCGTCGGGGCTGGTGTGTGTTTGGCAGGTGTCCACGCCGGCTGCGCAGCTCGAAGGACGGTGAATCTCGACCACTTACCGGCCGCCGCGTCTCCGCGCTGCTCCCCGAGGAGCCCGCGGGAGTCGGCAGCGGCAGCCGCGACCACCAGTGCGGCAGAGCCTCCGGCGACCCCGCAAATAAGTTTCAAAGTTTTTCTGTACGACATCCTGCGAGCCACCAAGAAACGAAACTAATGCTAGCTAATTAGCTCAGTTTGACGGGCTCAGCGTTAACGAGGTGTAACGCTGTCGCTCCTCACAAGTGTATGGCTCTGATTTGCTGAATGGCCTTTGGCTGTTACTTCAAGCTCCGGCAAGACAAAACCAAACGCGCTTTCCGCGGCATCTAATGCGAGGCGGCTCTCGGCCAGAAACTAAAACTACAGTCGGAACAACAGATAGCAAGCTAATCTATCCAGCTTCCTACAAACAGTACGGTGGCTCGTCGGACTCAAAACAGTTGGCTTTCGCTTTTCTCCTAGGTCACGGGGTGTGCCGCGTGAGGGCGCTCTAATCCCGACATCTGTGGCAGTGTTTTAGTTCAGATTATTTTACAACTCTGCTGAAGAGCCACTCTGAACTGCACTCAGGGTTTCACGGTCAGTGAGGGTAAATGCTCGAGCATCTCAAACACTGGTTTACAGTTTAAAGACACACAAATTAAGACATAATTTACATGTAACCTCAACACTTACAAGAACTTTACGTTGCACCTGCTGGGTTTTCATTTAAATACGTACTGACTGGCATGCAATGGCCGTCCAGAGACCAAGAGTTAAAGGAGACAGTATAAACTGTGTCGTGTCTGGATTGAGCACATGTGCGTGTTGGTCGTTAAGCTGCCAGATGATAGACGCCGCACCTCCGGAGCTGGCTGCAGTGCCTCTGGAAGGGCGAGAAAACAGAAAATCATCGACCTTTGCTCAACTTTGAGGTACATTTTGTTATCAAATGGACTCAATAAACATCACGATGGTTTGAATCGTTGAACATTTGTGGGAAAGCAGTTTTAATATTCGCGAAATCTCTTTCGCGGATGTGACGATCGCACGGTGACTGGTACTTCTGGCGAAAATGCAAATTCAACACCACACAGCCCCGAGAATTTTCTGAGGAACACACTTGCAGGGTTTGCAGAGAGGCTCCACCTTCTTGAAGCGGCCCAGTGACCTCACTGGTGGGCCGGATTGTAAGGGTGGGATTTCCAGGCTTCCACACAGCTCCATGTATTCCTGCCTCTGTGTCTGAGGATCTATGCGGCTTCAGCGATAGCACAGGCGGACCCGTGGTACCCTTCATAGCCATAGAAGAGCCAAGATATTGGACACTGGATGATTTTTCTACGCGCGACTCCAATCGGAATAAATAATTGAGGAATGTGGAAATTACAGAATGCCCACCAGCGCTGGAAAGAGATTTAAACCCACCAAATACATCCCAGTGTCCACTGCTGCCACGCTCCTTGTGGGTTCGACCACTTTATTTTTCGTTTTCACGTAAGTTTGCGTCGCTTCTTGTTCTTATCCTCTTCATGCCGGGATTTTTATAGACCATGTGCCTTCAGATTACACAGACAAGGGTGGATTGCAGCTCTAAGTTTGCACTGGTGGATGCAGTCACTTAGGTGGAATAAGTGGCTTTGCAGGAGCGTGTCTGTCCCAGCGGGGATTCTCGCAGCGCTTCTGAAATGGGTTTGCAAAGAGCAGCCTTCCTGTGCAGACTCGGAAGGACCATTCAGCCACAGTACCTGCAAGGCAAACTTCCAATAAGCCATGCAAGTTCAAAAAAGCCATGGTCGTGCACGAAACCACATCTTAGGCCGCAGAGACTCACTTTCCATTGAAGAAATGCCGCAGGCAGTTGTTGATACAATTAAAATGGTTGCACTGGTCCAGCAGGCGGCTGTGTGTAGGCAGTTGTGTTTGATTCATGCACACTCAGGTGGGATGGTTACATTGGCACATCACTTATCAAGAAGCATTATGGCGTTTCCCCTTACCTATAATGATTACGATTATGATTATAATGCAAAGTGGAGTCCCGCAGGGGTCCCCACCTAGGTTTCAGTGTATCTGCCACGCCCCACCTCGAGTGTAGATCCAAATTTAGGGTTTCCTTTGGAGAAGATGTTATCAGCTGAGGTTTACCTGCAGCTCCTAAATAAAGCCAACAGGTCCTTACTCTCTCAAAAGCAGATTCTAATTCAGTTCAAGTGCTCTGACAAGCTGGTGACACTGGCCTATCCACACCAGCTGCAATCAGGATGATTACATAGTCACAGCACCCAGCATCACAATCATGCCAAGGACCCCCAAGTAGGAAGGCTTTCATCCCATGCCCCTCCATCTGATAAGCGAGGAAGCTAATGCTATGGCTTAAATGCAGAGCTGATGCTGTAGCAAGGGGAGATGACAGCGGAGAGACTGATATCTCTGGTCTGAATCATCATTCCCACATACATTTGCCTCTAGTGCTAACCCCCTCCCCCCAGGTGAATGGATTATCAATGAAATCAGCATCATGTTCAATCTCACATCCACAGGGAAATTTGAGGGGGCTTGAAAATCTATGATCTAGACTAACAACTGTAGGGATAGATGAACCAGTCTTAATCCTGTGTAGACTCAAGTCTGTCTGCTCAAGAATAAAACTGCTGAATGTGGTTCCTCGCCCTCTGAGGGTGGGAGGTTTGACAGTGTTTTAAACACCATATGTCACAGTTGCCAATTGGAAATATGTCAGATGCATAGATGATTCACTACAATGACACAAGACTTCTGTCATTTCAGACACATATTTTCTGCTTAATGTGTCTCCAGTTGTCACATTTTGTGGCTCTAATGTGTGTGGATTTGTACCATTCAATCATTGATTGCTTCATTCACATCTTCATCACATTCTAGTCAAACATAAGCAAGATGAAGTAAGTGAAAGATCTGGCCCACCTGGAAAAATGCTTGCAGAGAGAAAATGCCTCAGCTGCACCCGGAGTGGTTTTGCACTCTCAGTCTCAGGTCAGTGACCGAGACTGAGGGAGACATATGGTGTTTGTGGGATGTGCCAGTAGGTTGTATCTTTAACAATCCCAGCATACCTTAGTGTACTGTCTGGGGCTTTGAATAAATGTATTATGATTTAATTTGAGATCAGCAATTCAGCCATATTGTTTGCAAATAGCAGAACTCAGAGTTTTTGCTGCTCATATCTTTTAAATTATTACTAACCCCTCTTTTGCTGGGGTTCAGGTCACTCTATACTTTAAGGTTCATCCCCCAGCAGATGGTTCAAGGGTGAGGATTAAGACTTTACTCTGTTGCTCCTTTATTTCCCAGTAAAAGGCCCAGAGGATTGAGCCGTGTATAATGGAACTCCCTGGGGAGCAGTGTATGTCCAAACCATAGACTGTATATAAAAAGGTCCAAACTAGGCCATGCCTCCTTATTCTCAAACACACATCCATTCCGTCCATTATGTTGGACCCAGTTGTCTGGCTTTGTCTGTGGCTGGAGTCCAAAGCTACATGTTTACAGTACAAGCCACTGAGCAGTTGTATACCTTTATCTAAAGTGTCTTAAGCAGAATAATATTCCAGCGCAACAGTAAGAAATGTTTACATTTTCACATTGCCAACTTTGTTTTGCAACCACAAAGTAAGACATGCAAGGGTTAAAACTAAAGAACCATACCACCCCCTCATATGTACTCCTGTACAGCAGAGTGCCAAGGACACAAATCTTTTTTTATTCCTTGGCCACAGTGTGTTAAAGGTCTCTCTGTTGCCAGCAGGCCATTTGGTGTAACAGAGGATGAAACCTGGGGTCAGATTTGGCACACACACACACACACACACACACACACACACACACACACACACACACACACACACACACACTGTCCATGCTGTGTTACTGTGTTTGGCTTACCAACGCCTGACAGTTTGTGTTTCCCACAGAGATTGAATTAGAACACATTAGTACAGAATTATTTATATCTTCACAGCATGACCACAACTCATCATAAAAAATACTGAGGATAAATTAAGCTTTTAGTCATGGTTTAGCCATCAAAATATTATCCCAGCCTTATCTGGGTCTATAATGAGATCCTATTATACAGTAGCTTAGACTTTTCACTATGTCTAAATTTGCCCCAGTTCTGTATGGCTGCATTGAAGAAGCTTTATTCTACCTTTTAGAAAGGCAGTCTTGAGGATGGCTTAATCACTGCCCTTGACCATATGCCAAATGAATAACCTGTTCTGGAGACAGAACAGCCAGACTGGCCGTTCTCATTTGTTGCCAAGCCTAATAGTCTACACTTCAGGGTACGCATGGATAGATGTTTGGATCAATCAATTGATTGATTAATTGATAACCTGTGTTCAGCAGTTTTTGCAGTGTGGGAGTGAATAATGAGAGAGGTAGTCTGTGGTGGTATCAGCTTCCACATCTGTTTCCTCCTTTTCACTGTGCATCCATTGATTCAGACTTCATTTAGATCCTAAAGCATGCATTGTTTTGCATTTGTGCACCACTCTGAATCTCTTGTAGAGATTTTTTAAAGGTCTTTCTGATCTGTTAGTAGAGAGCTGACAGAGTTGTCAAAACATGGGAAAGTGGGGGTTAACAGTCAACCATGATACACTGTGATTTAACCTTTTTAGGTTCTATATCTTACAGGGGATAGTGTTAGGTTAGTTTACAGGATTCATTGCAGAACCTCTGTTTCACTGTAAAATGTTTGGGAGGGTGTTGGTTGGGAGCAAAATGTTACATCGACTACATTTACTGAGACATTAAGCATTAAGGATAAAACTGAGCCACGACCGAAAAGTTGCGGGTTTTCAACCTCTGACTAATAGTTATGTAGCCAGGTCACAGTTTACAGTATTCGTAGGCCATCATTTCATAGGTTGCACAGCAGCATCAGTCTAATACATCTCATTTAGACTAATCATGAGAAATTGGCTGCACAGGCCAACATAGCTCTCCTCACCAATAGCTGGCAAGTCAAAGAACAACATAAAGATGTAGTTTGCTTTTATTAAGTGGCCAATATTGTTATTATTATTTATTTTGTCTTGGATTTTACCCTGGGATCCCTTATCAAGCCTTTTGATGAGATAATTTTTTAAAGTTAAATTATTCTTATTCAGTTGCTTATAATGTGGACTGACCAGGATTAGTACATCTAGCTTTATATTTTAAATTCTTCCTAGTTGTATGGAATCTATTTTAAATTCAACAATACTATGGCGAAGTCCAGTGGTGTGGGTAAATTCACACTGAGGTTACAGCGCTCTCTAAGCATTCACCCTTCACGCATATGTAAAACCATGTTTTCAGTGTCTTATTAATTGAAGGTTTAGAAGTAGAATGAAATGTTTGCTCATCGATCCTGATCTGCATCCTGCGTGTGATTATGTATGCTGAGCTGCTGTCGCCTTTTTGTCAAGGGGTTCTGTTAACAAGCTTGTAATCATTAATGTCTCACTGCTTTGTATTAGTGTCCATTAGAGCCCGTTTGCCTTCCTCCTCTACGACATCAGTGGCTTCGAGGAGCCCTGTGTTTGAATGTAGTTAAATGAATTGTTGGTTTAACTCATCCTGTTTATGGCTGGTGTGGGAGCCAGACCGTCTTGGCTGCTTGTTTTTAAATATTGCTCATGTGATACCAGGGCTGATTTGGGTTTAGTTTGTTTATTTAAATGTATGATTAAGGACATATTGCCAAGTTTGAAATGTCGCAAGAGCAGAGCATTTCACAGAAGAAGGAAATTACAAGCTGGCATGTTATTAATATGCCCTGATAGATCTTTCATTCTCTGCGCTCATGAACAAGGTATCTACAAAGTCTAGAAACCAGAGAATCAGCCTCCCTGATGCGATACACATATACAGCAAGTGAACAAGGCTGTCTGACATGCTTGCACAAATGTAATCTCCAAGTAAGCTTTACGAAAATATTCCATGATTCCCACGAGAGTAGCAATTACAGCTCTTAAGGCAGGCTCATCAGTATTCATCTTCAACATGTCCTACCCACCTAGCCATTAGAAACATTTGCTGAAATATTACTATTCTGTCCTCACACAGCATTAGGTTTCAGCTCCTCTGCTGAGGTGGATAAGGAACTATCCTGTTCTCATGTCACACAGAGGATAAAACTTTGATAATCTTGACATAGCTAAAAGTAGCCGATAGACGTACAAGCTCAACGGTGCCAAAATATCCCCATGGCCTGTTCATAAAATCCAGCCAGCGCAGTCTGCTGGTTTGTAGAGATATCTGCTTTATTAATTTTTTTCACTGAGGATAAAACCAGTAGCTGGTTGGTGTGGTCTGCCTAGCTTTGTCAGATTAGATAACAATGTAATTTCCTCTAGGTCCTCATCCATCAGCACCTTGGAGTGAGGGCCTGGATATTGACAACTGTAGTGGAGGGTTGTCACCTCTGCTCTCAGAAGGTACTTATGGAGACAGGCAGTAATGAATGAAGAAGAAACCTTTTTTCATTTTAAGCTCGTGCAGAAGCCTTTTTACTTTACAGTCTCATTGCTTTTGACAGCATATTTTTAGTCTGTGTGGTGGTTTATTTAAATTTCATTCTCATTATGGTTTATGGTTTACCACAATGCACGGTTCCAGCCTGTAATATTATAACAGATTGACCAGTGCCATGCCCATGCAGCTTCACAGTGTCGAAGCTGATAGAGCAGCTACATTGTGTGATAGTTAAAAAAAATCCTTGTTTCCATTTTCTAAAATATCACAGTTAAATCAGAGTGACTGACTTTATTGACTTTGAAGTATTTATACTTAACAAATAATCCCTTCCTGTGTATGTTCCATCCCCCAAAGCCCTGATTTCATCAGTACAGTAGCAAAACTCCTTTGAATTTTCTGTTTCTTTGATACCATCACAAAGCTCCATTTCTATTTAAATCCATCAGTATTGTGTTGTTTCCATTTATAATGTACACCACTACTGCTTACAAACTAAACTGTAGTTATTGTGCATATGCTGCTGTTAGAGATCCACGGGGCCCCAGTGGTGCCCTGGGAACTTAGATGTCCTTGTGAGAATTCCAGCAAGTCCCTAATTGAGAAAATGATCAGTGCAGTAAATTCATTTGAACTTATCACATATGTGTAGCTTATGGTAATCAAAGGTTTCACTCATCTAAAATTGCCTTTATGGATTTATTGTCTAATCAACATCAAATACCTTCCTATATATTTGTTCCCAGAACTCATTTTATCAGGTTGGGGTCTTTTGCCTGATGTGTGTCTGTTTGCATATCCATAACACAAAGCATGCATATGGATCATGCTAGTGACATGGTTCTGGAGATGGCAAAGTTGCTCTAACAGTTTGTCAGCCAGGACGTCACTCTGGTACAAACTGAAAGACCTCAGCAACCTTTGGATTGATTGCCATGAAATTTGAATACAGACATTAATCGTCTCCACAGGATGGATCTTGGTGACTTTGGTGATTTCTTGAATTCTCCTGTAGTGTAGTGTAGTGTAGTGTATCATATCATGAAAGTTGGTGCAGACATTTATTTCCCCCTCAAGATGAACTGATGATTTGGAATGCCTTAAGCTTTTCTTCTAGCACCATTATCTGATCTAAATTTAAGTTTGTCCACCTGCAAAATGAATGATGTAGCTATCAGCCTCAGTTGTAAATGATAGCATGCTAACATGCTAATCTAAGGTGGTGAACACGGTAAACATCATACCTGTTAAACAGTGGCATTTTTTAATTGTGAGCGTATCAGCATGCTGGCATACCATTAAGCTCTAAGCACTGTTGTGCACAAGTACAATGTAGAGTGACTAGCTTAGATGTAAACTCTTTAAAGTCTTTTTGGATTTTTTAAACAAATTAAACCAAAGGGTCACACTTCTTAGTTTTTCTGGAATACCATAAATGTTTTCTGCATTCAGAAAGGTAATCACATCAATAACAAAAAGCTACTTAAGAATTCTATATAGAAATTTGTCATTGTGAGCAAGTTTGAGGTTCGCTGTTACTTGTTTCATGACATTAATTGTGTCATTGGTTTATCATGGTGAACACAGAAATGCAAACAGAGCTAATCTTGGATGGATGGGACATCAGACCCCAAAGGCTCATTTGAAACAGTGAGGAAAGGAGGAGACTCGTGTTGTTACTCCAGCGGGAACTCAACATCTGAATCTGGACTCCATCACTCATGTATTTTTAGCTGCTGACTGTTTGACAGTAATGGGATCAAATGTGAGTTTCTGACAAATGTCTTGATCTAATAATTATACAACAGAGTGTAGTTCTTAAGGGACTTGTGAATGGGACTTTTTGGCTTGGAGCAAACCATTACCAAAGAGCTAATACATCCAAGATACACACACAGACAAATCAGTCCCGTCTGCTGTAGCAGGGAACTATTATATATCAGCTTGTCTGTTGAGGCATGGTATGTCCAGCTGTTGTGTCCTCTCTGAGTGAAGCTGTAGAGTAGTTTTTGTTGTCTTACTAATAGAATTACTCCACTTTTACATTACATCACTAGTTTGGTGTACCACTTTTTCTGCTTGCAGCCCTAACCTGTAGTAGAGTGGCCAGTGTACAAGGGGAAAATTACACTGAGGAGAAAAAATATCCTGAGCTTGTCTTCCCACCATCAGGGTTCAAGCAGGTTGCTTACAGAGCTTTCATACAGTCAAAGTGGTCTGCATCTGTCAGTATTGATGAGTGAAAGAGGCCCAGAGAAGAAAAGACCAGGTCGTCTAATCTCATTCCATCCAGCCTTCCTGTCACTGCTCGACAACTAGGTTAAGATAATGCTGACAGATCCTCTTCCCTGGCACACTACCATGCATCGTTGAGCAGGGAGATGGACTACGCTATACTACATGCCACACAAACACAAAGTGGTGCCAAATTAAAATTACATTAAGCTTCTGGCTGATGCACGTTTTCCTCATTTGGTTCCTTCATAATTTGAATGATCATATTTGATTGGTAATAAGATGATCTGACTGTACTTAACAGTTTCCTGTGAGACCAAATAAATGTTTGTGCATGTTATTGTGTGTAATGAGAATAGTTACTGTACTGAGAACTGTTACTGAAACAGATGTATTGCATAATTCCTCAAAATAAATCATGTGTTCCCTGTTTTGTGGAATTATCTAAGTGGTTATAAGGCATTTGCATGAGACAATATGTCTCAAACAGGGTGAGAATAGTGTTTGCAGTTTAGCATGATTTATTATAAATGAATACAAGCAGGTGAGAATGAGTCTAAGTTGTGCATCATATTTTTAGCATGATTTTCCAGTTCATGCTTTAATTCTTAGACAAATTTAATATGCCTTGAAGAACAGGGAGGAAATGTCTTAAATTTGTCCAAATGTGTCATTTCTTCTCCAGATTAATAGAACTGGAGGAAAATTTAGATTCTTTTTGTTTTCCAATGCAACTCATGACTCTGCTCCTTTCTCTGTGTCTATTTAAAACTCTTTCGGTTTCTCTGAAGCACTGACTTTCTGGAGTTTTGGTGCTTGCCAAAAAACTAAATTGTGCGTTGTGATGGCGTAGTTGAGGTAAAGGAATACATGTGGATTCAGTGCACAGCAGTGTGTGGGCGAAAAGTGCGGGAAAGTGCAGCGAGGTGCTCTCGAGAGTGAGCTATACTCCACCACCCTCCCACCAGCCGAATAAACTGGGGCCGCCTGGAAAGCCTCCTCTTGGGGAACATGTGGGATTAATTTAGACCTCCAGCCTCTCCCTCCATGGGTGTCTCCACCCTGTTTCCCCTCATGTTGTTTTGCCGGGGGGAGACCATGACTGGTAATAAGTAGAAACAGAGCTCTATGCCTTGACACCCTTGGCTGGACTGGCTTTCTGAGAAATCAAGGAGTCTGTAGCAAGTCGAGGCTCCCAGTGTTTACAAGAGTGTAGCTGTGTCCATCTCTGGGACGCAGAGGAAGACAGGCAGATAGACTCTGTGATTATAAGGGCAGGTCTTCCGCATCTCTGCCAATTTCTTTTGTGGTATGTGGTTTTAGAAGTCTTTGCAGATGAGAGGGCACACCAAACAAAGCCACTACTCATTCATCTGTGTAGTGAAGCTCAACCATTGAGCTATTGTACACCAACACATATCAAGAGATATCAACATTTAAACTTTTTGATTATAGAATCTCTCAAATTAGTATGATTAAAATAGTTTTGGTAGGAAATTGTCAAATTTGAATCTATTTCTACAAAGATTAAACAATCCTGGTGAAAAGTGGTGCAATCTGTTTGGTGTGTTTTGGTGTCTTTTTGATCCTACCACTGGGGGTACATGATCACTCACATAATCGATTTTGAATATTATGATCAAATAACTATTTGTATGTGAAAAGTGTCGCTCTTAGTGACAAATCCACATATAATTAACACCGGACTCTCTGGTCCTTCATAGCCCTATCAAGCTGTTTAGCATTGACTCCCACTGCTCTCATCAGGCCCATTTCCAGACACAGTAGGCAGCTATTTAGTGAAAAGGCTCTAAAAAACCAACTCTTACTATCCAGCCCTATCAGCTTAAAATGTAATATGATGTAAGTGTTGTGTGATCTTGTTTTTGCTGATCCCAAGTGGCCAAAAAATGAGGTAATGTAGGTTTAAGGAAAAAAAAATTCATGCCAAATTTAACCAACACTCCAAACTAATATTGTTCAAATATATCTAACTAGTATATATATATATATGTGTGTGTGTGTGTGTGTGTGTGTGTGTGTGTGTGTGTGTGTGTGTGTGTCTATAAATACAAGTGGTTGCACTTTTCTTTGAAGGCATTGATCCAGGGGGCTCCAGTCAGGCATGTTTCTATCAGACTTTTGCTTGTTCACTTTGTACTTCACTTAGAGGCGGCCTCATGTCTGTTGCATGATGTTATTTCACACCTCTCAGGACAGTTTATGAATAGGCATCAGTTTCATATTAATATTTATCACAGCTTGACCTGCCAAAAGCCATGTACTTATAGATAGAGGTGCTTATACCTACATATAAATATACTTGGGCCTCAGCAACAGTCCCTATTACTATACAGTTAGGTATTTTGCTGTGACAGTCAGTGGATTTTTTAATAACTTTTATATTTATAAGTTATTTTAATTCCCAAAAGGCATGCAAAATCTGTTTTTAATACCTTTAGTGGTTCATTGTGTTGTGCATTAGCTGCTGTTTGCCTTTCACCCAAGCCTCACCTTCTCAGCTTTCACTCCATCCTCTACTCTCATATCTGAAATGGCGAGTGAACTCCTCTGGCACCTAAAGAATAGGCAAATACACCCTTTGATTAATACTGTACGCTGGACTAAACAGGTTTGTTTGGTAGCTAAACTCCTGCCAATGTGTTAAGCTAGAGAAAGTAAAGCCCAGTGAAGCTTCAGGGTGAACTAGTTAGTAGGTGGGCCACTGTGCTCCAATCAGTCACTGTTGTCTTTGTGTCAAATACCTATTTAAAGGAATGGCATAATGTTTGACAGTGGGAGTATTTTTAAATGAGGTTCAATTCACAATGGACAAATGTGTTCAGCCCTCAGGCCTCCACCATTCTCTGTGGATTCCAGGTCCACTTCTTCCATATATAGTGTCTGATGGTTTGAATCTTGAAGCTAGTTTTAAAAGCTCAGAGTTTTCAAGTTTTTTCAGTTTTCAAGCTGAATGTGGACTCAATTTGTGCTTGTATTGTATTATTTGAATTGACTTTAATTTCAGTCCAGAAGGTTGTTTTATTTAGGTATTGTTGCTTTTTCAAACCAGCTGGCAAGACCCACTTACGCAGCTGTGCTATTTTCATTGCACAATTTGACACACAAGAAAAAAATGTATCACCAAAGGAAGTTGTTGACGACATCTGTGACATAGACAGGAATCTGTACCTTCTGCCGGAGAGCATCCAGCCAGCCCTGAGCTGTGGATTTCCTCTGTCAAACTGTTTTCTTTGGCACAGCAATGTGAAAAATTCTGTAGAAAAGCCTGCAATTTCTGTGCGTGTTGTCCACGCACAGCTGAAGAAGTCATACTCGCTCGATCTTTGACTGGAAAACAAGGACAGGAAGTTTGACTTTGGCTCTGTCTTTACTTCTCAGTCTCTTCTTTGGATACATGGTCCTCAGTGATACACATACAAAAGCTACAGTAGTTCACGTAATTGAAATAATAACAAAGCTGTTCCCTGGTTCTATTAGTGCTATTTACATTGCACCTTTTATGTATGGGTCAGTTAAGCACTTTATTTTGGTTGGTCTGAATGTTTTTGTTGGGCAGTGTGCAGTGGGGCTCAGCAGCTCTCAATCTGCCTCCAGCATACTTTGGCTTCATGCTTACCTTATCTCTTCCAGGGTGAGGATGTTTTCGGTTTATTTTGCTTCTTGTCTGGTTTGTTAAACCCCTCTCCTGAACAGTGATTACCAAATTATAGTGTAAGTAGGCACAGCAGGTCTGTTCAGATTGAAATTCCAGAAAACCCAAGAGCAAAAGTGTAATCAAATGATGTAACAGTGTGTTTATCTGCTCAAATGTAGACTCATCATTAGTAGCCTATGTCCAGAAGCAAAAGAACAGACAACCCCTGCTGCAGACATTAAAAATTAGACTTTCTTCAAATGTTACTTTTTATTTCATCAACTTATAATAATTAAACAGTAATTGTGGGCACCCTACTGCGTGTGAAACCTCATTAACTTGTTAGGCCTTAATTGAGTCATTAGGACTTGTAAGGCAGGTTAAAAATTGTCATTAGGAATTCTCAGCTGATGATAATTTAATAGCTGATAATTTTTCTGACTCTTCAAACCTTGTGGCAACAGTCAACAACCATGGGCTCCCCTAAGCAACTGACTGAGGATGTGAAAATAAAGCTGACTGATGCCTTTAAAGCAGGAGAGGCTATAAAAAGGTATCACAGCATTTTTAGCTTGAAGTTCCACTGTTCAAAATGTCATTAAAAGAACTGGTAGAACTGTGGCAGTCAAGACTAGATCTGAAAGAGCAAGGAAACTTTCAGATATAAGTCTGCTGGACAGAAAGTCAAAGTAAAACCCCCATGTGACTGGAAAGGAGCTGCAGGAAGGTTTTTGATAAAAAGACCTTCCAACTGTTAAATGTGGGGGTGGAAATATTCAGCTTTGGGGCTGCATGGCGAAGAATGGTTTCCACTGACTATCAGAAAACTTTGAATGCAAATGTCCTGCAGTTGGTCAGGAAAGTGAAACTGAAAGGGTTGGTACTGACTTAGTAGGGTCAGTCTTTTGGTCCTTTTTTTTTTAAGTTAATGCAATTACTTCTTATTTCATTAACAGAGGAGGAAAGCTTTGTTTTTGATATGTGTTTACGGCAGGGGTTGTGCTACCTTCATTTCCTTTCAGAAATCAACACAATATGGAATTTCCCCAAACATTTGCCTAGAACTGCACAACAGTAACACAACCAAGCATCACTTTCAGAAAGGCGTTAAGGCTAAGACATTAACTAACAATGTCACATTTGGTTGTTATGGTTACAGGTCCTGTTCACAACTAGCACATAAGAGTTCAGGCTAATGCTGCGACCTTATTCTTGTGTTTAAGCACAACGTCCATGAAGGTCACATTTAAAAGCCTCTTACAAGATTCCTGTTTTAAAACATGTCAACTGGAAACAATAAAAAGTCAGATAGAGACTTTTCATGGAGCGAATGTTAGCTTAATCAGCTAGCTAGCCAGTTTCAGATTACTCTTGTCCCCTTTAGAAATCAAAGACCCACAGTTTCAAAATGAGTAAGAATTTTGAGTGGTAAAAACACCACTGTTATCAATGTAAACTGCTTTTGTGCTGTGTCATAACTGAAAGCCAGACAGGGGTGGTAACGGTTAACTCAGTAGATTGAACTAAGTGCTTTTGGTCCTCGGTAACTTGAAGGCCCAGGGAAGGAGCTTTATCCTGCCTTATCTCTCTCAGGGTGAGGATGTTTTCTGTTTGTTTTGCTGCTTCTCTGGGGAATTGAGTGAAATTATCCATCTTGAGAGATGGGTTGGATCCCAGAGCCTGACCTTTTTGATAAAACAGTTAAGCAAGCTGCGACCTCAGGCACTGACTATCTGCACAGGCAAATTATACTCTGCCTAATGTGTAAAATACCAGCAGACCTGAAGCCAAGTGAGTGGCGAACTAAAACACAGCCCATTGGTGCTGCACCACAGTTTCACTGCCAGTCAGCCGTGGCACTTTACTACAAATTAGGATCTTAGCTGGTTTTGGTTGGTTAGTTACTTCTTGATCTGACATGCACACAACAGTGATCTAGTTCAGTGACCCGGCTGCACCCAGTCCGTTCAGCAGCCTAAAAGCATTTGATCAGAGCTGACATGAAGAGCAGACTCTGCTGTTCTCAAAGTCTGTCGCACAGCACCCCACCCCTGTTACTCCTGCCACCATGTGCACTCTCAGTGTGAATAATTGCTAAAGTCCTGATTAAACTGCTGTGGAACGACTAGACACGCAGCCAAATCCAGCTGATCCCTCAAATTTTTTTAGTAGTATTCCCTGTTGACAGTGGGGCCACTTTGCTAACAAAGACTGGGGTGGCCAATTCCAAAGTCTACACTGACACCTACTGCCCCTAATTTTCAGTTTTCTTACAGTTTCCTTAGATAATGGGTCGAAACAACAGTGGTGACTGAAAACTTTGGTGTTCACTATCCAGTTGATGCCGGAGCTTGACAGATCCATGGTTGGGTGATAAATCATGTTACTGTTAACTGCACTACTCAGGGTGCCATCCTTCCCAGTGTGTCCAGCTGTGTGTTGTGTGATGTACAATGTCTGTGAATGTGCAGCAACAGCCGAGTTTACCAGACAGCTCCAAGTGAACCATGTTGAAGTTCCAGCCGGATATTTACCCGGCTCCGTTTCTCAGGACATTTTCCTCCTCCCTCTCTCTGACTGAAACTATACTTCAGTTCCTCTCTACCAACAGATGTTTAATAATGCAGCAGTTATAATGTTCCTCTCTGCATTATTCCCATTAGAACACTGGCTTTTAGCATCACTGAATGTCGGGCAGGATAATATACGAATATCAAGCAGTTTGTTTTATCGATCTTTATACAAGGCCATACCCTTCTCAGTAGTTGCTGCCCTCCTTAATTCACTTTACATTCCCATCGTGCATATCCTGCTCTTCCATGTGCTTTATAAAGATGTCGGCTTTTTCCCTTTAGCTAGATTCACCTCTCTGGAAGTTTTAATCTGCCTAAAGTCTTTGCCAAAATAAAGAGCAGGATGCTGCAGTTAAATTGACAAGTGCTGCACAGACACCTGCGATAAGAATACTCATATCTGTCAATCCCCAAGCACAGTGCCATGATTGAGTCTGTGCATTCAGTTTGTGACAAGGGAAGTTGTCTGAGGCGATGTACATTGCCTCACTCTGTCAGGTTGAAACCTCTCTGATATGCGCCTGTGGGTTTAGCCTGCCTTGCACTGTATTAATGAAATCATTCAGGGTTGCAGCGCTTATCTGCAACGGGCCCTGACGCTCCTCATTCTTATGAGCATATTTCTGCCTGTGCTAATTCTCTGGGTGCTGCAAATTGAGAAGCTCCCCTTGAGAATGTGCACAGAATGTTATTAGTGCCTCTTTGGTCTTCCCCAGAGACCTCATTCACAATTTACTTTCAGAACAAAGTTTTATTTCCTGATTTGTGGAGAATTTCTAGTTGTTCCGTTAACATATTTTGACCTATTTCTTGCACATTGCTGTACATCTGTCTTTTTCCTTGTTTTTTTCTTTATTAGTGACATAAACACAAAAACAAGTGTGACATGAAGGATACAGAGGACATAATGGACAGACATGATGACAACAAAAACAAGACTAGTTAAAGAGACTTAAAAATAATAAGTGTGACAAAGCTAAGTGTAATGTTCACACTGTGTGTAACAGTCATGGTGCGCAGGCCACAGTCGTTGCTGCAAGAAATCAACTGTGTCATGTTGGTCTTAAGTTGGTGTCTGCCAGCCATAGTACTGAGTGCAGGAACTGCAGAGATGACCAACCAGGGAGCCACAACTTATATCAACAATGTTTGATTGAAAGCCCATATGAATAGTTTCCTGAAGAAGGAGGAGGAAAAGGAGGAGCAGGAATTGCAAAGAAACTGCTGAGCAGTCAGAAGCTACACCTGGCTCCGGGAACAACATTAACAATTGTTCAGGATGGTGCAAAATAGCAGCGGTACAGCTGTCTGACCCTCTGAGTTCAGTAAAGACCCAAAGGAGCCCATATGCAAACGTAGCTCGAATGTCAAATTTCAGCCTGGACTCAGCTCTGGCAGTGATGGGCGAGGAGTTGATGTTGTTGTGTCTGGAGCGTCTGAAAAAAGGTCTGCCCCTTAGCAGGGGGTGACAGGGAATGTGGCAACAGCTGCCCTGGGAGCCTGCTTTCATGTGGCGTGGGTTGAGGTGCGGTGGCAGGTGGAACAGGAGAGCACTGGCACAGATATGCAGAGCTAAGGCTAAAGAAAAGAGAAAAGAACAACATGCATTTGTGCATCAGCCTCCTGCATGTACTGTAGATTCCCATAGAATATTTTTAGACCATCACTAATATAAATCAGAGCATCTGTCTTGCAATTTCAGGAGCCTGTCATGATGTTAGTCATGTTGACTTGAACAAATGTACATGTCACCACTGTCTACAGTCTGTACAATCTAAGAAATACCTTGTTTTTTATGGTAACAGGCAGAAAAAGGCTACTCACATGGGAAAAAACTGTGTAACTTAAGCCAAGTTTGAAAATATACAAAAATGGCAAACTATGTATATTTAAGCCTACAGTAGAAAAATAGCTTAAATAGCGCTGTGAAGCAAATAGCAACCACATCTGGAAGAAACAAGCTTTTTGCAAAACATGTTAGCAGTATAATAAATGTATTTGAACATGAACATGTACAAATACCATAAATATGGCAAGATTTTAAATTGACCTTAATTGTATAAATTATGTTTACATTTGACAGTTTTCATTCCAGAAAATCTCTAGTGTCTCCAGTGCGCTCACATACTGGTATTTACATTCTTGGCAAGGAGGCAAAAGCTTGTGAAATGGCCTTTACACCACACTGTCCCCATACTCGGTTAAATGAAAGGATGAGGATGTCAGCACATTTACACATATTTGTACTGTACCTTAACAAAGCAGCACATTAGATTCAGATGTGTAGGTTCCCACAGACTACAAGTGTAGTCTGTGCAGGATATGAAATCATGTGTGTCACATCAGTCTTATCAGACGTGGCTTCCACTGACTGGACGATATCCGTTTTGCAATCCAGTACTGATATCAGCAGCGTATGTAGACAGCAGAGGAGCATCTGCTCAGCCTGCAGCCTACCATGTGAATCAGGCGACTTCAGGCCACATGGCAGCAGAGAGGCAGGTTCGTGCTGCTAACAGACTCTCAGGGTCACACTCCGGGTCACATCTTCCCATCAGCCTCTCAGTCTGGCATGACCTTGCAATTTCACATACACATTAATTAACAAAAACAAACAAACACTTGCGTAAGACATTAAAGGCCTAGTCAGACTCTTTTCTTTCTTTATTTAAAATAGCCTCTGAACTTTCTAACTTCGAAGAACATTAAGCATGGCTGCAGGGAAAGTGCTTTACACTGTGACCTTCCACGCTTCTATCCGTTTCATTAGTATAATCACTGTATAATCTTGTCTTCATAGCTTGCAGGGTCAAAATTCAGTGTGACTGAGCCTGTGGGTTAGCACGAACAGCGAGACATGTGCTGCTGTCGGCCTCTGAAACAGAGCTGTGTATTGAAGCAGGGTGTTTGCAGACATGTGGCTCGATCCCGAGAGCACCGACGACAACGAGGGAGGCTGCTGCTGCTGCTGCCAACACATTTTTCAAGCCCTGTCGCAGTGTTGCCTCGTGGTGTGCTTAATGAAGCACAGGCTGAATGAGCAGCAGTATTGATCTTCCCTCTAATGGGCGATGCATAAAGCAGGAGCTAATTATTTAGATACAGTAACGAAACAATGGAGAAAGTTCATGAAGACAGAGTGGCATGACTCTGATGTGAGTTCATGTACATAAAGTTGAGGAGTGACATAAATGTACATATTCAGATTAAATTTAGAAGATCCTGTGAGGTAATTCATGAAACAACAGACTGCAGTGGAAAGTGTAAGTGTTGGAGCATATACTGTAATTGACTTTTCATTTTTTGGTAAGAGAGCTGCAGGAAGAAGTCATCTGTCACACTTCCCATAGCCCAGAGGGACCACTTCTCCCCTCTGTGTCAGGCAGTGCCTCACCGACAAGGCTTCCTGCCACAAGCTTGTCAATCTGTAGTCGGCTTTTGGTCACTTTTGGGTGCTCATCATCTGTCAAATGCTATTTCAGAGAATGATGTGTCCTCAGCTGCATCATGTGTCTGCAAGGGAAGAGCTAAAGTCAAGTTTCAGAATGGAAAGTGCAACAAAGATTTGCTGTAATATCAGCGTGTTAGAAAAACCAGTGTAGCGGTCTAACCATACAAGTTGCCATAATTTCTTCTCACACTGTTAGAGAGAAACAGAGCTGCTGTTGTCCTTATCTGCCTTGCATACAGACCCTTAATACATGATAAGTGTGTTTGCTGGGCAGTCGTTAGCAGTGTGTGCTACTGCTTTACATTCAGTGTGCGTGTCAGAGCCTAGAGAGCCAGCGACAAGGCCTGCCATTCAAGCACTTCACTGTGCTCATTTACAATCTGCTCTCCACATTGCCAGGCTAAGTGGTGACTGAGTGAGGCCTATTTTTAACTCCCCCCCCCGTAACTGGAGCACAGCGCTCTCTCTCTGAAATGGGTAACAGGGCTAAAAGGCAGGTAGTTGTCAATCAGCAACTACGGATGGGTAGATGTAGATTATTTTTGTTTCCATCTCCTTTTTTCTCCTTTTTTTTTTTTTGACAAAGGCAAGTGGCAAAGGCAAGAGCAGTTCTGGAATCTGCACTTAACTGTAAATGTTACTTCTGGGGAAAAAAATTAGGAGTTTAACTCGTCTGTGGGACTCAGGAATCTCAGTTGCTTTCTGGGCTCATTGCAGTGGCTGCCTGCCAACCAGCCCTTATCTTCAAACCATATCCACAGGACATTTTTATCTCCCCTCCATGTGTACAAACCCAAGAGCCCGACACGGCCTGGGCAGTTTACTGGGAAAACAGCTCTGATTAACTTTTTTTTATCTTTCTCCTCTTGAACATTTCACCCAAATACAGGCATTTGTCTGACGACAGGAAAGTGCAAACATGAATAAATCTTGGGGCTTTTAAACATTTTGATGGAGACATTTACCTCATTTACATTCGATATCCACGGAGTTCTTCCCTGCATAAGGTCTGAGCACCTGGTGATCATCAGTCGGCTCGTAATGCCTTGCTGTGGCTGTGACCTGACTCCATTGAGTGTGAATGAACAGATGGGCCTGTGGCTTAAGTGGGGAAGTGACTCTGCTGATACATCACCTGTGCATCACGAGTGCACTTTGTGCCCCTGCAGATACACATACTGATCTCATAATGTAGGCTGAGGTCGGATCAGCCTCAGCCAGATGGGTATAATTAGTTTGATGTGACTATTAGACTTTAAGTCACAGAATTTAGGTGATATGTGTCTTCTGATAATTTGTCGTCTTGGGTTTCTGTTTACAGCACGGCCAGCCACAGAATATAGTAATTTGACTTCTGATGTAAATGCTACATTGGTAATGTTCTAAATACTAAAAGATAAGGCTGACATTATTCTTATTTTTTCACATTTGCAATAAATGAATAAATAAAATAACCCTAAACCTGTAAAAAGACCAAAAACAAATATGTGTTAGTCATCTCTCAATACTGTCTGGTTATCCTGTCTGTGGCACCAGCCCACTGCTTCCTGTTGAGGTAATGTAAAACTTTAAAAACAGGTCACAGATGTATAGTTTCATTTATCAAAGGCTCAGTAATTTTCTCTCACAGCTTGGCTTTGTAGTTAAAAAAAACTTTGCTCAAACAGGGGTAAAGACTCTGTTTGTTTGGGACTGTTTTCAGCTGTGGATTAAGACACATTTAGTGCTGTAGTGGCAGCAGGGGAATGTATTAGCAATTACAATGAAGGAATATCTCATCCAGTGCAACAGTGTGGCTCACTAATGTGTTTTTATAGTTTTTTGACAAGAATGGAGCTCAGTAACACAGAGGAATAAGTTATATCAGACTTTCACTACACAGGTAGTTTTAGTAGGATCAATACTGTGTTTTGGTCTTTTAACCGGAGCTGTTGACAGTTAAGAATATAGGTAAAAAAAAATAACACCACACTTATCCTTAAAACTCACTGGACTATGAGGCTGGTAGAGACGGATATAAGAAGAACATATACAGAGACTTTATATTGATTGACTCGGCTTCTTTAAACGTGTCTCAGTATTTGTACCAGTCTGTTGAAACCCTCGTCTTTTCTGAATCATGGTGGACTTGACTTAAAACACCAGTATTTGTATTGATTATGGGATGTATGTCAAATAAAGACATTTCTATGTTAAGAAGCTGTGACACAGCACAGTTTGAATCACTCTGAATATTGCAGACTTCCTCATTAGCCTGTAATACAGATCAGTCCTCTGTTCTCCTCTTGCACCTGCTGCATTTCAGAGGAAATGAAGTGTCTTTGCGACACTCTGTCGCTCGGGCACTGCCAATCTCTTTGATGCCATGGCCTAATGAGGCTTGCATTATACCTCAGCTGGCAGAGGCCTTGTCCCAATACTGGATACTGACTCAGGAGATGAGGATCAGGGTTTTGCTGGAGGCTTGTCTTCCTCCCAGAGACACACACACACACACACCCACACCCACACCCACACACACACACACACACCCACACCCACACCCACACACACACACACACACACACACACACACACCTGTCCCTCTGCATGTAGTAAATTTATTTGAATTGAACCATCAGGTATGATTTCAGTGTTTCAGATCTTGATAGTGGATCTCCATGTCCCTGTGTCCTCTGTTTGATTTGGGAACATCCTTTCATCATCAACCAGAGCCAGAGCAAGTCCTCTAACTGTAGCTGACATATTATTGTACAGATCTGTGAGCTTACTTTACAAAAAAATCATAGGACAGGTAATTAGTGGTTGCAACAATGAAAACAGATGTACTGCACTGTATTTTTCTTT
Source organism: Trachinotus anak (assembly GCF_046630095.1). NCBI lineage: Eukaryota > Metazoa > Chordata > Actinopteri > Carangiformes > Carangidae > Trachinotus > Trachinotus anak. The sequence continues at coordinate 6,599,988 of NW_027273859.1, read as the reverse complement.
AAAGTGTAGGCTTCAGCAATACGGCGGTGAGGTGGGTTTCGTAGGTTGCAAAATGTAAGTTGGAGGACACGTTCAATACATACACAGTAGAGTCATCTACGTATTCCATGTATACACAGAACAAGTCAAATGAAATTGGCGACATCCATCCATTATTCTTTTTAAGATGAGTTGTACGGGTGAGGATAGCGGCGGACCTCCTCACACAGCCTCTCTTCAAACTCCATGTTTGTTGTTTCAGCTCATGTGAAGTTAGTGCTCCTGTAGCGTAGTGGCTGCACACACTGTACGCGTGACCAAAGACATTGGTGGCTGCACGGACGTCCACAGAGCCTCACGTACATCCTCTGATGATGAAATACTCACAGGTACAGAAAGTATAACATTGGTGTAAGACGAGGTTAACCAGCAGTTACTTCCAAGCTGGTAAATTAAACGAGAGTCAGACAGGTGTGTCACTAAGGGGACTGAAAAGTCAGGTAACCTAGCGACAAAGCTGCTGATGACATAATAGAAACTAGAACAGCCAATGAGGAAACTCCAGCACTCGGCCAGCTAAAACATGGATAAAACATGGCTGGGTAACTTTCATGAATGAATTTGATTATTTCAGTGTCACGGTGATTTAATTTAATGATGTCTACATACAGAGGACACTATTAACCTAATACCTGAAAATGTAACAGCTAAAGCCACACATGCATAAAACATAAACACATTTTCAAGTGTCAAATAACTGGCTTCAAAAATGCACACACACAGCTACAGCACACAGTTGATTCTGTTGCAATAGTCCTTGCATTTAACTATTACTGTCAGTTGTTTCAAATGGTAGGATAGTGTTTCCTATGCGGCTATTACAGCGTAGCAAGTTTAGGATTGTATCAGCCAATGGAGTGCTGTGGGAGGCTTATACATACAGGATAACACACTGCTGACGCTCACACCCCCACACACACCTGACCCAAGTCATGCTTATGCGTTTACACACATATAAAGGAGCACACAGGGACACATACACAGGCGGCGCTGGCTGGTTATTATGTATGAATGGAGTCTGTCGGAAAAACTGTGGCAGCAGGAGAAATTAGAAACTGCTTTGCTGAGCAGGGCTGGATAGTAAAATGCAGCAGGTTGTTGTAACATTTGTCCCGTACTTCTCTCCATGAATAATATACGATAATGTTGCTCCAAAGCCATCACTTATTTCCTACTAGTAGCCACAAAACAGCAGTTGAAATCTCAGGCGTCACACAGAGGAAATTAAGTCTGCTGAACAGGGGTTTAACGAAATGCATAAACAAACATGAAGAGATTTCCACTACAATTACAGTTCTTGTTTCTCCCTGTAAAAGACAAACAAAAAACCCTTACAGCAGCTGGAATGATAACATTTGTTATAGATAGAGTTTATTTCCAAAGCTTCGTGCTCAACCCATTTGAAATAATTACCTTGGATGAGTTTCAAGTCATTTTATTGGCTCTTTAGCGAAGCCTGGTAATGTTGCATTTAAATGACTCTTGCTTTCGAAAGAGCTAATTGATCGTTATTAGCACAGAGTCGCTCTGGCTAATTGGAAGACTTTAAAACTAAAGGTACCAGAACTTTCTTGTTTTTTTTCACATCATTTCATTTAATAAAGCAGAGAAACTGACACTAGCTTTTATGGGTCTGTAATAAACTGCTCATATTTGCAAGCTTTGGAAACCCACTTAATGGCTTTTCAGCATTGTTTTGTCAAGTCAACCATCTCAGCACGAAACTGTTACAACCATTATAAGAGTGTCAGCAGGTTAGAAACAGTGCCCCCCCCCGTGTGTAGTGATGTTGACTTGGGGTTGTAGGTGTTTTATTAGACTGACCCCACAGGGCGGAGGTGAGCTTTGTGGCAGACAGATAAGCAGAGTCAGCGTTAAGAAGGCGCCCAGAATACCGTTCACTTTGTGCTAAAATCCAAATATAGGCATTTTAACACAAAGATGCACTGACATTTCTCCCACTGACAGACCTAAGAGCTTGAATAGACAGAACAAACACACACAGGAGTTTACAAAACAAGCTGTTCGCACACAATGCAGGGGCAAGCCGAGGGCAAGGTTCTCAACCAAGGCTTGTTATGTTTTTTTTTGGCTATGCAGCTGTGAGTGTGTGTATGTGTGTGTGTGTGTGAACTGTGACCTGTCACAGCTATAGAGAGGTGTGAAGTCGTGGCAAGGTGACAGTAAAAGCATGGCTTAGTTTTCCCTGACTAATCCCTGCATCATGGGACGCCTGTCTCCACATAATCACAGCACACTGATTACGTTCCTCTCGCTGCCCATTGTATCAGCACATTCTGCTGCTTTGTATAATATTATCTGCTATTTAATGGATGCTTTTATCCAAAGCACATTCCTGGAGCCAGCCATAGCAAATGTGTAGGCGCTCTCCTGCTGCTGTAATGTACTGCTTTTATCCAAAGTGCCTTCATTAGAGAGCACACAAATTTAGTATGGGTGGCTTCAGGAATAATGGAAACTCTATCTGTGGCAGCATGAAAGCAGTGCAAGATTAATCCATCTAAAGTTAGTTTGCAGCATTTCAGTCTCCAGTTTAACCTTGATGCCACGCAGTCAGGGTCTATAGAGGGCAAAGCTCGGCAACCTTTAATTTAGCACCAGCTGGCTCCATTGCAGTGTGTGTGTGTGTGTGTGTGTGTGTGTGTGTGTGTGTGTGTGTGTACTACTTACCCGTTATACTGAAGAGCAACTGGAACCAGTTGCAGCAGCTGTTGAAACTTTGCTTACTTATAATGTGAGCGTTTACTGAGTGGATATTTATGCATCACCAAATTAAAACCAGTTGAAGCACACAAACTACTTCTTCCATAGAGATTACTAAACGTTTTCACCTACTAATTACCAGGTGTAACTGTTGCTTAGTTGACTAAATCAACTGACAAAGTGAGCTATGACTGTGAGAGGTGAAGTGGAATATGGCTGACACACCTCAGTGGGCACTTAATCCATGTGCTGCTGAATAATGATATAAAATGGTATTATTTTAAATGACATTTACCATAAACTACCAAACATTATAAACACATACTACATGACTACACATAGTAACTCTACACATGTCCATGGATGACAATATAATTCAAATAAAGTAACACCTACATTTATAAATAATTGGCAGTTAAGGCGTATTAGTTATATATTGTCTGGCATCTGAAACTGTTTCATCTGGAAGTTATGTTGTAGCTGATGGAGACTTAAGGAGCTGCTCTACTGCACAAGGTGAGGGTGATGTAACCCACAGAGGAAAATGAAGGTAATCAGACTTACATTCCTTCAAAGTTGTCATTGTTATTGTCACCTGAATTTTCCTTCAGTTTTTTAAATGTGTGGGTGTGACCCCCCCGGTGAAAGACTTCCAGTAACTCTGTTCAGACTGTCTGACTGATAATGATAATGATACCTCTGTGGGGACTGTAGCAGCAGTGTATCTCTCTCCTACACAAGACAACAAAGGCTGCACAGTGTCATCTGTGTCTAATTAATTTTAGGATTATTGACCTGTTCTGTGAGTCACCACTGACCTCAATCAGTGTTTAGCTGAGGGTGTTGTTGGAGGTTGAATGTGATACTATGCACAGGGCTGACACCATCATCCTTGAACTGGCGCTGGTACAGTAGGCAATGGAATTAAACACATTCAAAGCATCCTGTAGTAGTGTAGGTGTCTGAAAGGGCTTCACAGGCACCTGAATGTGTCGGTCACATATTGTTAAATGGCACATTAGCAGTCTGACTCAAATAGAACAAGTTCCTCTTACATTTGGCAGCTATAAATATTCAACTGCCTTCAATGGAAAAGTCTTTTGTCTTTGTTCTGCACAGTTGCAGCAAGAGCAGGTTCTCCATTCGAATGAGCAATGGCTGTGATGAAGGCCTGTGAATTTATTTCCAGCAGAACAGTTTGCAGTCACAAGTTGACAGGTTTCTTTAATGTTAGATTGGTAATAGGAGATAGAGGGTGCAGACATGTTGTTTCCTCCGCCATCTCTGCAATGTAATTTGTTTTGTTTGGTTAGAAAATGATGGATGGTGTAACTGGTAGTGGGAGATGTATAGCTGTAGAAGATGCCGTCCATTAAATTACATAAATCGCACGTAAATAACGTCAGAGGATGCGAGCAGATGCTGATGTGTTCAGTGTAGCGTTGTCGACTAAAAAAAGATCACAACCAAGCCTAACTGAAATAACACAGGTTCAATTAATGTTTTTTGAAGGCTAAAACAGCACATTTGAATTGAGGCTGCTGACAGCTGATACTGTGTTTGTGTCTGCTTAAAACAAGATTGAGATCATGAGACAGAAAAATATAAATTGGTTGTTTTTGTTTTTGTTAAAGACAAGGTTAGCATGAGCTTGTGATATCATAAACAACTCAGGCTAACCTACTTTTTAAACAGTCAAATGTTTGTCCTTTGTGTATTAATTACTCAGGCATGGCACCACTTTCTGACTGTGGGCTGCTCTTTTTTGTGGAATATGTGTCCGATTCCTGCTGCACTCCTCCAGTCAAAATGTCACCATGCTCTCTGACCAAAGAGCTATTTCATTGTGGAGGAGTGAGACATTTGAGGTGAAGCCCCGCTTGTTTAAATGCTGGGCAAATGTCCACTTGGCCTTTGGCATAGAAGTCTGAGTGTAGGTTGGTGGAAAGAGGAGAAGGAGGATGGAAGCAGATGAAGACGAGAAAAGAGGCGCTGTGTGTTTTCCCAGAAGCGGCCAGTAATCACTGCTACTTCTTCCACCAGAGCATTGTAGCTGCTCATTACTTCCAATTGTTGTCATGAGAACCGTATTAATACCTTATATTGATTCTCTGGGTTGTTACACTGTATTCATAATAAAGTGAGAGTAAAAAAAATCTCCCTCTCCTCCCTGGTTGTTTCCTTACCAAGCAATCTTTTTTCATTATGTCTGTGTGCTGCAGACAGAGCCTTTGCTCTCCTCAGGCCAGGCACCGACTAGATACTCTGGCCTCTGGTCAGAGTAACAGTCTGGCTCATTCAACTACTCATGCTGCATCACTACATCAACAGAAATATCAGGCATGTTTGGTAACGATCAGCACAACCCTGATGAGGTCAAAGCATGGGAGGAGGAGGAGGAGGAGGAGGAGGAGGATGCACTGACCTTTTGACAGTGAGGTTCAGAAATTCCACTAAAAAATACAGGAGGAAGCAAAGGGCAACTCACACCAGCCGTACAGACAGAGGCTGTACTCTACTGTTGATGTGTTAGTAATTTCACATAGATACAGCAGCACACCTCACAGTGCTGCTGATGTGTGATAATTGTCCTATTTGTATGATAATTTGTACAATGGAGATTCTAAAAAAAAAATCATAAATGTGTGATAATTTCATTTGCTTGTCAGAGTCTCAGGGTTTTTTTCACTCAGTGTAAAATAACACATCTTGTGTGACAGCCACCACGGCTACTCACAATCTGTTGTAAAGTCTTTGTGACCGTTTCACAGTCTGTTCATTTTAAAGGGGTTATAATTGGCATTTCTATAATAATACATGACAATATGAAAACAATGCGACAGTGTGATTATAATTACAGATTATAATTACCACCTGAATCTGCAGTCTCCCTCGCCTTTACAGCGAGTTTCAGCTCAGTGTTTATCCGTCTGGCCCACGACTTTACTCTCGTAGCTTTGCTTTCAGCTGCACACCACCTGCTCAGCACCAAAACAACACACACACACACACACACACACACACACACACACACACACACACACACACACACACACACACACACACACACAGTTAGCGACTGGCTGGTGAACATTTAGCATTTCATAGCTAAATAGCAGGGTATTTCTCTTAGGAGTTGGAAGAGACCAAATACAGAGATAAAATAGAGCGCCAGGTCATCAAAATCACAACTCCTAACAAATGCCAGTGTTGTTGGATGTCTGCTGGATTCGTGAATAAGCACCTGCTTATTAACAAGTTAGCCATTAGCTTAAGAGGTAACATTATCTCAATGCTCACAACTTTTTTCTGCTGTCTGTGAGTTACTTAATAATCAGTTATTGCAGGTTAAAGAGTCAAATAGTTTTGTTTGGGTTATAGTTCCTTCCACCTGTTTGCTGACACACTAGGGTGCATTGTGTGTCCTGTAGCCTGCATAAATGAACTCAGTCTTGTAGTCGGAGCCCATTGCCCATCTCTTTTTGGTGAAATACAGTGATTCTGTAGTCTTTGTACAATGAATTGGTTTTCAGGATGTGGACACACTGTTTGCCCTGCCTCATATGTTTTGTGTTGCCTTTAAAACACTCTTGAGAAACTAAGTTCATAATATACAGACGCCCCTGATCTGTGTAGAGGGAATACCAGGACCAGGTCCCTCTGGTGCAAATGGGGGTCATGTTTCTGCATTCTTGAAGAAGTTCCCATGTTAGGACCTAATTTGCACATGTGCTCTGTTGCCTGAGCTCAAACGGCAATCACTCAAAGCTGAACCCTCAACCCTGAGCTTTGAAGTCACCCTGGCTATAACTGTCACTTGAACATCCACAAACACAGACAAACGGCTGTGTGTAAAGTGGTAGCACTGGTGTTGGGACCTCTCACCCATGCCATCCCAGAAGCCTCTTTCTCCTACCTGCTGCTGCTGCTGCTAGGTCGTCATATTTTCCACAGTGGGTTGAAGCAACAGACCATCCAGGCTCAATAGAGCCTCCATTCATTCATTGAAGTGAGGGAGGGAGGTGGAGACTGCACCCAGTAACGGCTGCTTTTCTCTTCTCCTCGTGAATAGGTGTGGATGTAAAAGGTTCTGACTCATGAACTGTTCTTTTTATTCATGGCTCAGGAGAGACCAGGGCTGGTTATAATCCAGACTCCAGGGAGGTTATGTGGAGTGAAAGAGAGGCCACATTGTTGCATGGAGAGAGGCAGACCTTTCTCTGACAGCGGTCATTTTTAATGAGATCCTCAGTTCACGTATGTGTGTTTACTGTAAACCCGTCCTGCTAGTTAGTCTGAAATGGACTGATGAGCAAGGTGTCGGCCGGATCTACAAGAAACAGAAAAAGAGAGCCTTACACTGCTGATCCAGTATGTTCACCGTAAGAATCAAAATGAGCTTTTTCTGATCAGATTCCTGGTGTTACAAATTGCCCTCATGCATATGTGATTTTGGCCCTGCACCCTTTGCCTGCCTCTCACTTTATGATTAATGGTTGGGGGATGAGATGAGCGCCAGTGGCTGACAGTGGAACAATTAATGCCCCACTCTGCTACTTTTCTCTGCAGACAGAATGAGACTGAGCCCCTGCCACGCCACCCAGCATCACCAGCACCCTTATAAGAAAATGCAATAATAGAGGGGCCAGTAAACAAGAGAAATACTCCTTTAATTAAATCTTTTTTGGCTGGAGAGTGGAACGTTAAGTTATTTCAACAGTGTTTTATTTATAGTCCAGCCAGGTAACTGAAACAGATCAAGAATATTTCTTTTTCAAAGGCTTACAATAATGTGCCATTTCTTTCTCCTTCACAGAGAGTGACTTGTGAGGAGCCAGTAGCACCCCCAACACACACACACACACACACACACACACACACACACACACACACACACACACACACACACAGACCACCACCAGCTCTCATAAGAGGCACACTGTGAAGTCTCTACTCCAGTTGGCTGTCAGCCACCATCACAAATTGAATGAGAATTGAATCTCCTAGTCAGTTTTAAACCCACTGAAAAGCTGCATTACTTTGGCAGATGCAATTTTTTTACATATGTATTTATTTTTTGCAATGCTAAGAAAGAACTTTAGTGTTCCCATATGTTTGCAGCTCTCGCTATAAACCATCAGCATCTGATATGAAGCTGCATAACTCAGCAGTATTTGACTTCAAGGAATCTCTTTGCTGAGTCAGTCTCCTTAAATCTGCTGGAACATGATTTGCATTCTTGCATGTCATGCCAGCAGGGAGGTGGTTCAATAAACAGATAAACAGTTTGGCTTTTACTAAAACATTTAAGGCAGTGAGCTGATACGCTTACCGCGACGAAATGGCTGTGAATGTTCAGTGCGTTTTATGTCAAGAATGCAAGAATCTGCAGACGGGTAGGAATATCAGAGGAGGACGCAGAGGTGGGGTGTGATTTCAAGTGATAGATGGTGTTGTACAGTGTTCCCTGACAAGATGTGGAGTTTAAAAAGCAGTGACATGGAGACACTCTTTGCTTTCTACAAAGTACAGGAGAAAAACCAAGCAAAGTGGAGTCATGGCTGGGTTACTGCAGGGAAGAGAGAGCGGGTAATGTCCTGGAAGTAGCAGAGCAGAGTACAGGGAGTGCACAGAGAGAGCTGAACAATTCATTCTCTGAAGAAAACCTCTCCCCCTTGTGTCTGACCTTATGCCTGCTAAGACCAGGGGACTAAGTGAAAGTGAAAGCTTTGGCTTAGAGAATGATTTCTTTGGAAGTAGGATCAGAAAATGCCCTCTGCATCCGGTTGCATCAAAGTGAGTCGTGTGAAACGGCTCGGTGTGTTTCAACTGCACTGAGTTCACAGAGAGGAGAACCTGACTTCACTCATAGTTATTCCAGCTGTTGTCCATGTTGGCAATCTTTCTCTAATTCTTAATTCATGCTTTGCCCCCCCCCCCCCCCCCCCCGGTTATAAAATGCCCACTCTCACGTGTCCCAGTGGTTATTCTCAGGTGATTGCTTCAGCCTTCTGATGGAGTGTCATGGGACATACTGACAGTGCCAGGCCTGATGTAGTTGTCTCAATGAGTGCGCTGTTCAGTCCAAGGCCTGGTGGGCAGATTTGCATGGATCTGACTCATCATTCGCTGCAATAGCGCAGCACTCGAGTTTCGTGTTGATACAAACTGAAGCAGAGTGTTGTCCATTCAGGCCTGTCAGCTGAATCTCAAACATTAGAAACTGTCAGTATACAGTTACAGGAGAATGCATGGGTAGGGCAGAGTTTCACAAATATAGCTAATGAATTCCAGATTAACTGCAGCTCATGTAGTCTTTTATTGTCTTGTTCTATTGTTATATTGTTATTAGATTCTCACAGACTGTTGACTCAGTAAACTCAAGCGCTTGGATTTAATTGCCATTTCACTGTTTCATTTTTATAGATTATCTGTAAAAACACACAAAGGGAGAGTTAAAAGTTGAAAAAATATGCAAAGGCACACTTATCTTTATGCAACAATGTGTCAGCAGTGACTACTTTATATTTGGTTGATTTATTCATAATTTTCCCCGTCTTGACTCACTGTGTTTGCATATTTCTTGTGTCAGCAGACAGACATGCAAATATAAGGATACAGTCTTAATATTAGATTGCACAGCTGATCATAGATAAGATTGAATCACTGGTGCACAATTTCACAGTTATGACTCCATAATAAATTGTTTTTTTCAGAAGGCAGTGTATCGAGCACCTCTCATGTGTGCAACCAGTCACAGCTTCTGAATGTGCAAAACAGAATAGGCAGCAACTGGCACTGTGCGAGGGTCTGTGTTGGGTGTGTGCATGTTGCTTCAGGTATTGGTGAGATGATGAAATAGAGTCCAGAAAAGTTCAGCTCATTCTCAAAAGAGAGATATTGCGAGAAGCTCGATCACGTGGTGACCGCTCGCAGGGCTAGCTGGAGAAGAACTGTTCACATGCAATGGCTACATGCGAGCGCTAGTCAGTCACAATAGCTGAATTATGTCTGAATGATCTAGTTTACTAACTGTCACTTGGCGAGCTCTGTTGCTACCGGGAGAATAAGGTCACACAGTTTATTCAAGCAACAAACTGTCAACTCTGATCTCATGACTTGAAAAAAGCAGCTCTCTTTTGTGGAGCAGGTATACAGAGCTTGGTATACTATTGGTTAACGTCGCAAATTTTGTGACCATGCCTCAAGAGTGAATTTATGTGTTTTGGACTTCTGAAACAGGGACACTTGTGCCATCTCTATGTGTCCGTGTGATGTACTATATATCACAGGGTCATTCAGCGAAGCCACAGTTTTGATCCTCACCCTCAGGTAGGAGAAGTCTCACCACACCTGCTGATAGCCAGGGAGAGTCTGTGCAATCTTTCATTTGCCACCTGGAGCATCACGCCACCGTAACTGCTCTGTCTGTTTCCTCTTCGCCCGGCTATCTGTCTCCTTGTTGTCTCTCAGTGGACATCTGCAGGGCTTCTGTCTCACTGAGATTTACCAGCAGGAGAGAGTGTGGGCACAAAGTGCTGAGTGACTCGCAGCCAAGTCACGAAGTGCACAGCGCACACACTCTGTCCCAATGATGGGATCCAGTTTTTTTGGATCTCATGGGTGGTGCGATGGGTTATGTTTTAATAGGTCCCAACTTTTCCCTCCCAGATGGTCCTCTCAATGGTTTGACAGTTGAGAGGACCATCTGTTTGATACGCAGTTTAAAGGATGATTTTATTAACTGCACTTCATAGAGTCATGAGTGTATACAGCCTCAACAGGGCTTAACTGACAGTGTTGTTGTTGTTTTTAATGGAATTAAGTAGGATGTTAGCTTCCATTTACCCTGTGTTGAATATCTACCATATGTCATGAATGACACTAATTGCATTTTTTGGTTTAAGCAATAAATTTTCAAATATGTTTTTTTGCCACTAGTGGGGCTCTACAAAGTGGTAAAGTCAGTCGGTCGGTCCAGGTTGAAATATCTCAACATCTACAGGATGGAAGACCATGACATTTGGTAAAGACATTTGTGTTCTCCAGGGGGTTGATTATAATAACTCTAACTATAATCTAGCACAATCATCAAAAGGTAATTTTTAAAAATTTGCTTCATGAACAAATATCCTCAAACCTAATGGCAATTAGCTTTGTGCTAATTAGAAGATTTTAGCATGCTAACATGTTAAAACAAGACAGTGGATGTGGTAAACATTAGACCTGCTGCATGATCATGTCAGCATTCAGCTCAAACCAATGCTGTGCCCAAGTGCAGCCTTATGGAGCCACTAGCATGGCTGCCTCTGACTCTGTATTCAGACCTCATTCATTTGAATGGCGCCAGTCCACTGAGACACCCGGGTGCCAACACAGAGGACTCTGGCAAAAAAATGCATAGCTGTCCAGTAAAAAGCTGAACCTGGCTCAACTTTTGCCGCAACGCAGCTTCATCCTGCAGAACACTGTGATGGCCAAGTGCACAGTCTAAGCAGACGACTGTGTGAAATGAAGACAGTATTTCTACTGTTTAACTCTCGATATTTGCAGTACAGGATAAAATGAATGTAGGTGAAAATTCTACGATGTCTGTCTCAGAGTATTGTAAAGCATTATGCAGTGTTTTGATTTTTGATCAGCCTTCAAATTCATGAATCCATTATTCAAACTGGACTTTCTGGATCATATTTCATTCCTCTCCAGTACCTGAGGCAACACGTCCTCACCAAAGCAGCCCGTAGCTTTGGTTATCACAGGGCTGTTTTCAGTCTGAGCACCTGTTTAGTCTTATTTCTGCATAATTTCATTATCATCTATCCATCTATGTGTCTGTCTATCCTAGTCTTCACTGTCTAATGTTCTGTTTTGGGTGAACTCATCAGGTCAGGTCACAGAAAGAAAACAAGGGCTTTTAAGAAAGCCAGGAACACTGTCCCACACAAGATACCCCGAGCCTTTTCCTTCTTTTTGTATGTTGCTGAGCCAACACAGCCCATGCATGACACATTGTGTCCACAACAAAAGCCAAGACTGCACAGGCTGTATGACATTCATATTTAGAAAGGTCGTGATTGTGCTTGTGTGAATAGCTGGGTCCCCAGACCAGCCCCAGGGGCCTGTCAACCTTATTCCCCCTTTAACAACGTAACACATTTGGACTGCTACAATAGAATTTATGTCTGCTTGCTCCTTGGCTCCCCCACCCACTTACAGTGATAGGAGTGGAAGGATTACTCTTTCTGCATTTTTCAAGGCTGGATCCAGACCCCACCGGTTACTAGAAGAAATTGTTTTCATTATAGCTCTTCAAACAGTGCCCTGGGCCATTCTGCCAGCCTGATTGGGGAAACTTTGTGGTATTGAAAACGAGACAAATTGGTTTCTGGCCCAAGGGGAAAATTATAATTAGCAGAGCTCAAACTCGGCTGCTTTCATGAGAGCTTTGGTTTGCCATACTGAGCTTTTGCAGTGATGATCCTGCACTCAAAGAGTGCGATCAATCTGTCTTATGGTTGTGCTGTCAAAGCCAGACTTGCACCATATTGTGCCGTCACTCAGTGTCGGCACAATAAAGAGGTCTTGAGGTCAAAGACCCCCCCCCCCCTTTCTGTCATCCATGTTACCTCAGTGCTGTGATTGAACTTTTCTAAGATGTCTCCTCAGTCCTGGGCCAAGGAAACCTTCACTTTCTGCTGTCTGGGTTGTTCATGACTCACCATGATACAATAGGAGTGGAAGTGCAGATGCTGCAGATAGACTTGATAAAAACTCAGCCCATCCAGCAATATTCTAAATGTATCCTCTCCGTCATTTAACTGTTCAGCTGGAAGAAAAAAACACATTTTTCTATTGCTGACACAGAGACTAGGACACTCTGACACCAAGCTGCTTATTAGCAAGGCCTATCTTTAAATAAGAGTTGAAATTGGCTCTGAGATACTCTGCCCTTGTAACTATGGTGACTCTTGGGCTTAATATACTACAAGTTTAAAATCCTGAGCCAAATGTATGTCACATTTACTCTAATTTTAAAAAATGAACACAATAATGAGGACCTGAAGTTAGAACATTCTCGGTGATCTTTGAAATAATCAAATATGTTAAACATTCAATAACAAATAAAAAAAACCAACACTTGGCTAACATGTGTAGCATATATCCACCCATCTATCCATTTGGTCTCCACCAACTCCAGAGGAAAATATCCAGCTCTCTGGCTCCTAAATTCTGTTTTCATCAGCTAGTCACTAACTATCATTTTGTTGTTTGGTGCTGGGAAGGTATCGCACAGGTTAATGAGAGCAGTAAGATTGAATCCAAACATTAAAGTTGGAGACTAGAAAACCAAAACAAAGAGCTGAAAGGTGCTAGAAGGCTCAGTAAAGCTGAGGCAAACTATAAAGGTGATAATTCTGTTATCACCTTTTGTTTGTCACTAAGAAAAACTCTTTTCACATCACACATAGTTAAACATTGTTGATATAAAAATATGGATAAGTGCAGCTTTAAATCAAATTACCACAGTGCTCTTCAGTTGTTACATATAATCATTTTCAGGATACGTATATAGATTCAAGGCCTTAAGGCATTTATGGGCATGACTAGTTAATATTAGTCATCATCTTAAGGTTTTACTCAGTATAAAAAATGTTACAGCAAATTAAATGACAAGTGGCAATTTGGCTTTGAATTTGAAAATAGCATGTGCGGTGAAACACTGCGGCACACAGGGGGGAGGATGGAGAAGCTTTCTGAAGTGGTTTCCACAGCTCATTCAGGACTCAATGCTTTTGTTTCTCTGCTCATAATCCAGGAACAGCAGAAAAACAGAGGGAGAATTGTGAAAAAAAAACACATACAGTGGAGACTGGGAGAGGGGAAAGAGGGTTTGGATTCCAGGGGGTGGATTGGAGAGGATTTGGTCCTTTAAATAGAAGCACCTGTTCATCTGGGATTAGTAGGAAGCCGAGCTCTATTTTGGTTGAGTGGAGATGTTTCCCCATCACGCCCTGGGTCCTAATGGCTGCCTGGGTGTGAACCAGAGTCCTGGTGTTTTCATTTACGGTTGTGGTGTGTGAGAACTTGTTGTCTGGCTTGAAACCAGGACATTGTTGGTGCAGATGCCTGGACCAACAGGGGAAGCTCTTCCCTTCCTTAACAAATGCCAGTAAGACGCTCTTGAGTAACACACTTGCTGATCACTGGCTAACAGCAGTTCGACTGGTCAGCTCCCACAGGCAAATGTTTACATAACTGCGTAAACTACAAGTGCTGAAAACACGTATGTAATTGGACAAATGAAGGTTAAATTAAGGGATGTGACTGGCCTCAACAGGGACTGTGCCTCAGGCAAAGTGTTGTGATAATGAGGGAGGCTGAAGGGCTGGGAAGACGCTGGTTTGTGCAGATCACATCACAACAGGTGATGATTAGGTCAAATGCTGTGTAAACACTTGCATGAGTAAAACTGTGCTTGAAGTTATGATATTATCATGTCCTGCACACAGCACACACTCTGGTTAGATATTTATCATACGGATATGAGAAAGTAAATAAGTGCATTTCTCAAAATGTTATACTATTCCCTCAAACCAAAGAGGAAGTTATTTCATTTTTTTCTCCCATTGTCTGCCTTAGTGGTGATTTTGAGCTTCCACCTTTAAGCCATGGTGACTTCCTCCTCCCATTTGACCAAATAAGGATTTTCTGGTTTCAGTATTATTTGGAAAATATGACAGCAAGTGGAAAAAATGCATATCCAGGCTTCAGAAAAGCCCCTTCAGAGACCTGATAAAAGGATGCACATGTGCACTGAGCCATACAGCTAGGCAGGTCTTCTGTGTGGACAGGGATTCATTTGGATTCACACCACATGCAGCACAAACAGTAGGTGGACACACATGACCACCACAAAATATGGCTTGACTGACTGTATCCTCTATGCCTTTTGGCCGTGCTCTCACATATATTTAGAGCTTTCCAGTGACACAAGTTTTAAAAGATTTTATAAATCAAAATCTTCAAGAACATGGACTCCTGACTGTGTCTTTTTGACTGTATCCAGCTCTAATTGTTTTCAGAGTACTGGCTAGCCCCACCCAGGCTACTCAAGGGGATTTTTTTTGGCTCGCTTCAAACAGACTAAATCACAGATGCCTCTACTCCACCTATAATTGGGTTAGCATGTGTATTTATAGACAGAATCCATCTTTCCAAACACATTCAACACAAAACAGAGCAAGTTGCACTAAATGGCCTGAATTGTGCTCCAAGTAAACACCAGCAATTATCAGTTTCTCTCATTAGCATCCTGTGAATTGACCAGTTTGAGCATCACCCAGAATAAAACTGAAAGAAAAAGAAAGGAACAGAAAGAGATAGAGTCAGTGTTGGTTTCGGTGTTACTTTGCATAGCAGTAGACTAGCAAATAAATCTTTATCCCTCTCATCTTCTCCAGGGCTGTACTCTCACAGTAACAGGAGTTGATACAGTGAAAGAGCAAAATACATTTATCTTAATAAAATCCATCAGTCTTCATTCCAGCATGTTGCCAACTCTCTACTCCCCATCACTGCATTGAGCCTTTCAGCAAAAAATATGCCCAGGAATCACTTAACAATTCAGTAATGAAATCCCACACCATTAATGTGAATATGTTGTTATTGTAAAAGCCCAGCAGAGCAGGCCTGGAGTCTCCCTTATTGAATCAGCAGTGACCTGACATCAGTGTTTATCCCCGCATATGGCTCCAGTCAGACTCCTGCTGCTCTGATTCTTCTGCTCCTCGCTGCTGCGGCTGCCGGGAGAAAGACCTCAACAGCCCCCTAAGCGGATCAGACCTTACATATTGCTCAACAATTTCATTAAGGGTCACAAATTCGCCGGGCTGTCAGCGCTATAACAAACTCCCCAGCGCAGGCGAAGCAGATGGTGCAACCCGAGTGTCAAGGGAGAGGCATCCAGAGGAATCCCCTTAATAAGGGAAGTAGGCCAGCAGCAGGCGCTTTAGAAGATAACTCCTGCCTTTTCATATGATGTTCACAAGATCCTTTGGTGTGTGAGTAGAGCCAGATGAAACTGTAAATCTTGGTTTGGCTTCTCAGGGAGCTAGAGGGCAACCCTTTTTTTCATTTTTCTTGGTCAAATCAGTTCGTTGTTATCAGCAATTGCTGAGCTTACATCCCAACTTTCTGTAAAATCTAATAATTTTTTCTTTTTCCATCTCACGGTGCATTCAAAACCTAAAACATGCCAGGCCTGCAATGCCTAGTTATGGTCTCTACTGTATGTTATGATTGTACAACTGGAGGGTCAATTGCATTTCTTCCCACCTAAATATAGATTGTCTCTTTTTGTATTGATTAAACCAGAATGTGGCACAGATCTGGTCATTTTCATTTTGGCTTCAACCCCTGAACTCCACCCTCCCAAAATCACCTAACCTCACGTTTCCATACAATTCCTGCTCTCCCTGCACAGTTTCATGCCGCCTATGTGCCACCATTTACATTGCTACAGAGCACATTTTTAGCCTGAGCGCCACTAACTGATATCCATCCCTCTTCTGTTTCAGTCAGCAGGTTTATAAATGCTCCCTTGGAAAGAATGGATGCTCAATTGAGTCTGCATTACAGGAGGAGCTCTTTTTTTGGTTGGTAGAGCCGGGACGCTGCAACTGTCCCCATGAGACAGTTGCGTCCTATATTTACATCTGTCCACTGGCAACAAGTTTGCAAACCGAGCTCACTGGGCAGTGGCGTGTGAAGTGGCACTTGATGTGAAAGAACATATTGATGGTCTCTGTTAAATACTAACACTGCTGTAATATTAATTGTGCAACTGTTCAGTGTTAGTGTGAATGTACCCAGTCATGTATGTGCCATCATGCTGTTCTGTGACTCGCTGTGTGCTGGAGCTACAGAGCTTGCATTGAAGATAGGTCAACCCAGTTTACTGACCCTCCCACCCTCTGTCTGTCCCTCTCTTTGTTTCCAAGTTCCCAGAGAACACTGGTGGGACTCTGCCCAGTGCTGCCAGCCTCTGTTGCTGAAGGGAATCATTGTTTTATCTTGTTGCAGCACTGTTAATCAATGGGACTCTTTGTTCCCTCCATGTAGGATGTGGAGCTCTGGCCCGTACTGACGTGTCATGATTGCAGCCTGCTGAGCATGGATCCAGCAGATCATATGTGTGCCATTCTGTGCTTTCAGAAAGGTAGCGAAAGGACCAGCAGATAGTCACATTTCTTCCCAGTTCCTGCAGCTACTGAAACAGAGGAGGAACAGGGAACAAGGATTTCATAGAACTGCCATACTCCATCTCCTCAGAGGCCTCCTTTTTCTCTCTGAGTGAATGAGCTTTCCATCCATGTGTGTTTGCATGTGCATCTCTGCTATGTTCATGCATTTGTATGTATTGGAAGTGTGTGTGGATGTTCATTTGTATGTGTGTGAAGGCTTACAGTCCCTCCAGCCCTCCAGCTGATCTAGATCAACTCACTTGCTGGATAAAAAAAAAAAAAAAAAAGAAGAAAAAAATCCCAGTTTGACAATATACAATTAAGATTCCTGCAGATGTGAAGGGGCCACTGATGAGTTCTTCAGTAGGAGAAAGCAGAGGGGTGTGGGAGGTGTGGAGGCAGAAATGAAGGAGGTGGGTTGGAGGGAGAAGGAGAGGAGGCGGTGGCAGGGGAGAGCTCTTCAGGGAGGTTTAGTGAAATCACCTGCCTCAGCTCTGGGGCTCATGATGGATGAAGAAGAACAACTGAGAAAGGAAATGAGGGAAAGAAAGGGGCGGGGGGAGGTTTGAGCTGGAAGTGAAGGACATTTTGTCCTCCTGCAGACTCTTCGCTTTAGCCTGTTCAGCACACACATCTGTGCAGCGCAGGCACAGAGACACTGGGGATGGGGTTAATTCATGTTAAATCCACGCAGTTCAGGAAGGAGGTTCTTTTGAAGGGTCCCAAGCGGGATCCTTTTTTTTTTTGCCCTGAAAAGCTCCACAAATCCAAAGATGCTCTAATTTAATTCAGTTTTCCTGTTTAAACCTCTGAAGCTCTGTTATGACTCAATTTACATTTTCAGTGGAGAGTCTGTAAAGCTGCTGCTCGTATTTCTATATCAATAAATCATTACCACATTCATTTTGACACAGAGTATGCTCACCGCAAAGTAACAAGCAGACTGGCAGCTTCTCCTGAGTCTTAAATGGACTTTATATTGTATGCCAGCTGGCTGGGTTTCTGTAAGATCTTGTTTTATGTCACAAATATTTATTAATACAAAACAGAATTAGGTAGTGTTTGTTGGGTAATGTGGTCTAAATGGATTGGGCATTTTGGGAAATGTGCTTATTCACTTTTACACAAAAGAGTTAGATACATCTCTCATATCTGTCTGTTTGATAGCTTAGCATTAGGTTAGCAGTGCTTAGCATAAAGGACAGTGGTAAACAGCTAGCCTAGCTCTGTTCAAGTCTTTTTTACACTTAAGTTTTTGTACAGATTATTAGGTACAGTATGTTAATCAGTGAGCTTTGATTTCCCCAAATCCCAAACTTTTTTTCAAATTTTTAGAAACAATTTCAAAGATTGATGCTACAAGCATTTGACATTAGTTTAAACCAAGAGATCACAGACAAAATATATTTATGTTCACAAAGGCTGCAAAAGCCACTTTACAATAAAATACACACGTGCACTCCTACGCTAACCATAGCTATTTTCCACCTCCAATGGTAGGCATCAGATCAAGACCCACAGGGAGGCACATCTGGACATCAGCGGTGGGAGAGTAGGGTCTGGTCCCAGGCCTGGTCTGTCATAATACATACAGGCATGTAGGCTGCATTGGAGGCTAGGCTGTTATGGAGCCCACCACCATACCACAGAAACCTCCCTTCAGAGTTCAAGGCCATGCAATGCACGAGACACACACACCAAATGAGAAAAAAAAAAATCATCAGATACATTTTGAAAATCCCCTCCAGCTTCCCGAACAAAGGCTTCTTGTGCTGTACAGAAAGTTGCTATACAAAGTTGTCTGTTTGTCTCTTGTTTTATTCAAAACAAATTTACATATTTTAAGCTTTCACCTTGTACACTGAGACATTTTTAAGCACAAAGTAGAAATATTGGAAGAAGAATCGTTATTCTGCAAAACAGTTTGTCAGTACTGTGCAGCAGGACTGCTCCAGCCTCTCTCACAGTGCACCATGGTATTTTGTACTAAATATATATTCAGTCTGACTGTGGATTCAATCTCTTTCTAAATCTGTCAGTGGCTGTATTGAATCGGAAAGTACAGCATCATGAGCTTCGTATGGACAATCACTTAGGATTAAGAATTTCATATTCCAACTCTGGTTCTGAATATCCCATAATATTGTCTTTAGAAAAAGTCCAATAATGACTTTTTAGCATGATGTCAAATCAGTTAGAGGTGAGCATTAGGCCAGATGAACTCCAAATGAAGTCGCCTGAGGTGTTAAGCCTGGAGCCAGGGTTTGACTGGGCATAAAGAAGGGTATTTCAGTTCCTGTCTGTGCAGGGTTGTGTGTTTGAGAAATGCTCTGAGATTGCTATTAACTATAATGTATCCATGTGCATTTAATTTATTAACTGTTGTGTGTGAATTGAAAGAGCAAGTTAATGATATTAGTTCTATGCAAGGCTGGACTTGACTGGTGTTTAACCGCTCCCACTGCTAATGAAGTTCAAAATGTTTTCTCCAGGATTCATTTATAATTCATGGTACCAGGTGAGCCAAGGGACAAAATGTCTGAAACATGTATTCTCCTTGAGACTTGATATTTCATTAAAAACTGGAGGGAGGGTGTTGTTGTGGATTTACAATGCTACATAATTCAGCTTTTTATTATTGAGTAATGATGCTACAAATGTCAGAGCTGCTTTGTTTCCGGTGGCTGTTCTGGTTTTGGAGTTGGTCAGTCTGTTGGACCTGACATCAGTGAGCTCTGGGTCCTGGTCTCGGACTGTAAACTGTTTCTAAAGGATATAACTTTCTTAAACTAGTGAAGGTCACTGTCACCTATGGTGGACCTAAACACACACTCGGTTAACACAAACAAGTGCTCTGAAGCACAAAGTGAACTTAACAGTTAAAGTGAGACTTCAGTATCTAAGTTTTGAAATAATTTATAACACAGTATGAGACAAATGAAAAGTTGAATTCACAAGATGTTGTAATTTTCTCTTGATCAGAATCAGGTTGTATCAGTGATAAAATAAAAAGTACTCAACCACATAATGACACTGGAACAAACTATTATTCTCTGCTTTTGTAATGACCTGTAAAACCTTGATCCCTGAATAGAGCAACATGGCTGCAACATGCTCTACATACAACATTAGCCTTTGTTTTTTTTCTGACATTTTATCACACTTTGACAGCGTCTGGCAGTCGTTGCCTCACCAGTTGTGTCTACACAGGCCTCTCCAGGTTGCAAACATCACTATCTTCTGGTATTTAAGTGAAGCTTTGGCTGTAAGAGAGGAGGAATGTGTGTGGACATCTCCCTTTGTTTTATTACCAGCCGAGTCTTGTGCCATCCATCTCTGCCAACCTCTGTACCAGCCGGGGCCTGTGTTTGTGTGTGTGTACATTAAACTGATTGATGAACGGTTCATTAGGCTGATGGGCTCTGCAGGGGCAGACGAGCATCCAGCAACAGGAAGTGGATTTAAAATACAACCAGAATTTGCTGTGGCTTGACACCAGCTGCGTCAGCAGTTTAGCATGACTCTGCAGCCTTTGTGATAGATTTTATGCTCTGAAAACAATTTTCCAAACATCAAAATCCATTATTATTAGTCACTAAAGTATCTGAGGTTTGTTTACATAGTGACTGTCATTGTACTGACTGTTTTGTGGGGTGTGAGTTCTTATGTGATTAAGTGCATAAACAGGAAAGACATGCTTGAATTGTGAAAATTATAGTGTTTACCCATCTCATTTAATCAGGGGTTTTTGGAAAGGTGGATGAGTGCTGTACTAAATCTCACCAGGACCAGAAGGCAGGCAAGCAGCTGGTCCACCAGTGGCTGCCAGCACTGCCTGCAGAGAAGCAACATGTACAAAGAATGATGGGAGCGTGTGTATTTGTGTGTTTAACCTTAATTTATACAAGGAAACTTAAGTTACCATGTGTTTTATGACGTCTAATGCACAACCGTCACCAGTACCCAAATATTGGTATTAGTTGTGGCCTTCAAAAACCCATAATCCTCAAAACCATGAATCTCAAGGCAGTTCCTCTACACACCGTGCTGCTGCCTCCGCCAACAAGTTTTCCACCCTAAATGATTACATAGGTCGTTTGTTCCTACCATCTGATACAACCTATAGGGGGCATACCGGACACGGTTTAGGAAAAGCTTGTGGTTTGGGTTAAAATAAGTAGGCTAGAGGACCTTCATCGTCATGGTTACAATAATAAACTAGTGCTCTTCAGTTTGAAAAGGAAAACGAACAGTGGCCTCTCGTGTGAAAGTCCTGTGTCAGCTGATCCATCCATCTCAACCTCCTACCAACGCAGACTTTGTTGCTCTTTATAGTGAATCACCTGACTTCCTCCCTTGCTCCTATCATAATTACTATGGCTGCTGGAGGACGCCTTAATTGCTGGAGGACGCCGAGCAACAAAACGTATCTATGGGTCATGGTAGGGTTGTTTTTTACAGCAGGACAGTCTCGTGACTGTGTACATGAGTATTGAGTTTGTACAGTTTCCCTGATTAAACCCTCCAACATTACCACATGGTGTTTGCTGTAGACTTAGAGGACTGCTCTGTTCTCTGGAGAGCAGCTTGTGTGTGTGTGTGTGTGTGTGTGTGTGTGTGTGTGTGTGTGTGTGTGTGTGTGTGTGTGTGTGTGTGTGTGTGTGTGTGTGTGTGTGTGTGTGTGTGTGTGTGTGTGTGTTCATACGCTTGTCCAGTCCAAGCTTAACTTTGGCTTCCTGCAGGAAGTGAGAAGAGAATTGAACTGACCTCACTGGTGTGGATGGAGCAGCGTGCAGATGGCGCTTGCAGATAAAAAGCCCTAGTTGCCATAATGGTGTTGGATCGGGGGGGGGCTAAGATGCTGAGGGGTCATTGTGCATTCCAGCATGGACATTATAGTCAACAAATCATCTTGCTTTGTCAGGGTTTTGTGTTGATATGACTTTTACATTCTGCCTCGGTGTGTGTCTGTCTGTGTCTCTACCATCTGCTGTATTTCTGGAGTACCTCCTCGGGTTTCAGATCAGCACCTCTTATCACCTCCTCCCCTCGTCTTCCTAGAACTGCTGAGTCTTGACCATTGCTGTGTACTGGTAAAGGGGATTTGGCATCATCGCCCTCTGTTTTGCTGAGAATAAATCCATATTTACCAAAGTGCTCTGAACTGCCTGCTGTCAGCAAGATCTGTTGGATAAGGAGCAGGGATTTAAAACATGAATTCAGTCTTCTTATTGTTAGATTTACTTTTTTTTTTAACTGAAGTTTGTCAAAAATTATAGTCAATTATACTCATAATAATAATCCATCTTGTCCTTGGGAACAGTAGTTCATCTGGCAGTGTGAAAGGAGTCAAAGGCCTTTTTTTAGTAGGTTAAAAACCTGCTCATATGCATTAATTTCAGTGTAAGGACGGTATGACAGTTAGTAAGCTAGCTAGCTTGGAGTATGCTGTGACTGGATAACTGTTTCTGGTTGGCTAGTTTGCTGCTTAGCCCTGTGAGTAGTTGCTTCATTACTAAAATGTTAGAATCACCTATTTCGTGAAGATGCATGGCTGAATTTCGCTGTGCTACTTGCAGTGTGACTAGACCTTTACTGTAACTGTCACAGTAGAATATAACTCACGTATTATCAATATTACAAATGATCTTAGGTTAAAAATTAAAAGAAGAAACAACAGGTTCCTGAGTTTCTCATGTCAGTGCCATGAGAGCCTTTTAAAAGTCGTCTGTGCAACACTAATGTTCAACAGTCAACTGTCTGAAAACAGACTGAACGACTCTGCCTGTCGCCTCTTTGGGTGGTAACTCTTTACGTTCTTGACAGTGGCTGCACATGCAGGCCGCAGTGCTCGGGGCTTAGAATAAGAGTGGCTAGGAATGTGACACGGGGGCAAGCCAATTTCTGCAGGCACTACTTTCCCTCCTTCTGTATCAGCCTGGGAACTGATTGGTCAATGGATGCAGGGGCATCCATGTTAGCTGGATCCACCTACTCATCCCCCGCAATAGCCAATATCCCGGTTGGGTTTCATGCAGATGCATATTTAAAAGTGGAAGAGCTTAATATGTGCACGCGCACACACACACACACACACACACACACACACAAACAGAGGCAACAGTTGCATTGGCAGAGATGACCGTCTGTGCTACTGTGGTCTAAATACCCACAGATATTTACTGCACTTGTCTTGTTAAGCCTCTCTGTCTTTGGCCCTGTGAGCCTCATTTATTCCAACTGACCCATGGCACTGTACTGATTCCCAGTTTCCCACGGAGCGAGAGTCTGACAGGCAGGCAGCACATGTGTTACTACACACCAGCCCACACAACACACTGTGGTTGCAAATGCATGCACATGGTTGTGTTTGTTGTGCCACTTTAGGAACACATGCCAATGCAAACAGTTTTTCATCAGGAAAAGTGATTGCATTTGTTTTATTGGATTGTAAGAGCAGATACTGTTGATTTGTTTGAGGTTTTTATAGAATATGTAAGAACATTTTTGGAGTGTGTGTCCATGAGATTTGTGCTTCTGTAGTGGGATAAATAAATGAGGAAATGAACAAAGCATATGTGTATTATGATTAACTACACAGACAGTGAGTAGGAGGATAAAAGGAAGAAAGGTGACACTAAACCCCTCCCCATGACACACACACACTTGCAACCACACACACTATCTCGTTCCTCTCCCATATGGAAATATTGTGACATGTGCTCCCACAAAATTCTTGCCCACATTAACAGGAAACTGTGGGGAATATGATGGAGTTTTTTAATCCTATCGTTCCCTGAAGGTGGATGTCAGTGTTACAAACAACCTTGGATCTTTGAAATCTCACTGTTTCATCTGGATGAACATGCATTATGCATTTTTGAAATAAAAATTTTTGGTCAATTTTTGAATTTTGATATTCATTTAATATGTGGAGCTCAAATGTGCATTAGTTATCAGCTGTAAATATAGCTTTGGATTGAAAGTGTTGATTTAAATATGAACCTCATACGTACATATGGAGCCAGGCAGCATTTGTAATAGTGTCACTGCTCACTGTGCTTATTTATAGTGATGCAATTTACTGTGGTAAGCTGGTGAAACTGCACTTGTGGCTGAGGAAAGTAGAAATATTTTTCCTGCTTTCCTCTTTCTACAGACAATAAAAAAGGGGTTATGAATATGTAAAATACAAAAGGGTGGCGTGTGGGGGCAAAGCATTTTATTTCAAATGGACCTCTTATGTAATTATGAAAATGCAAATTACATTGTGCTCTGAGCTGAAATGCAGATTTAATACTGTGCTGTGCAGCTGCACAGGTTCCCTCTCTGTTCTGCTGTCTTACAGTGAAATCAACCTGTCCTCAAGGCTCAAGGAAGTGATACTTTACTTTTGTCTTTTTTCCCAGTCTCTTAAATTTGTTTTCATTTGAAAATCTGGCCATGCATAATAAACAGTTTAAAAACTTTAACTCCCCCTCAAATCAAATCTGTTTTATTTACTGCTATTTCACATGGATGTTTGACCTTCTAGTTTGACATTAGACGGTTGTTTTCACAGTTTTCTGCAGAAGGTGGAAAGTTAGTCAGAGCTCACTTTAAATGTGACTTTGAGACTTGTACCTACAAGCCGGATTTTGTGACATCACAACTACTTTGTAAGCCAGTCATGGTCCTGTAAACACCTTACACAATGTGATTGCGTAAGCTTCCAGTGAAGAAAATTTTTTTTTTTTAATTGACCAGGTAAACTTTTTAAATGAGAATTATATGCACATTTATAAATGTATAATTTAAGCATATAGTAGGATACAGGGATTTGTACCTTGGTAATTTAACTTTCTTGTGAAAAAACCTACACAAATATTGTTTTTCAATTACTTACTGTTCTACAGAGAGCGACCAGAAAAGGAGAGAGAGCGCATGGGAAAAGGCCAACATAGTGGTAACAGCTACAGTAATAATGTTAATGGTAACTGCAATACTACTACTGATATAATTGATAATGATAACTAATTACTGTAATAATAATTATTATTAATTATAATAAATTTAGATGCAGGTGTTGAACAGGATCGTGGGGACAGAAAATTAAATACATACTCTAAATGTGAATAAGCAACCCAGCCTAAGAAGCTGTGTTGATGCGCAGTCTGTGTGAAAAAATAAAATACCAATCCCTAATAAATAACTTAGGGGCTGGAGGAGCTGAACTTCGTGATAATCAATCTGTGCGGCTCTGCTTCTCGCCTGACCTGCCTCGAACTGCTCTGCTCCACACTGCCAGCAAACATCACCGCTGTCTCCACCGGCAACAGGCCTGCTGCTGTGTGTGTGTGTGTGTGTGTGTCTGTGTGTGTGTGTGGAATGCTAAATGCCATGTGTGTGAATGAAGAGCCTCAGGGATGTGTTTGCAGTAGAGACTGGCAGGTCCCGGAGGACTGAGTGAGTGAGTGATGCTGCGTTCATGAATCCTACCAGGAGTTAAATAAGTGTGACAGAATTTGAAGAGTGGGGGTGAATATGGGATGTAACTCCAGCAGTGTTTCAGCTGGTGCACGGCTGCTGAGGGTGAGGATGGGAGTAAAATTATGTGCTAGACCAAATGTGAAAAATGTCTTAATATGGCATCCAGATCAGGACTGAAATCCTATAACTGAGCCCTCACTCTCCTTTCCTTGTAGAATACAGATACACATTTTTTTAATCATGATGAAAATTCACCACCTAAAAGGTAAGATGACACCAGACTTGTATCGGATTCAGGGTCGCTGGGTCTCAGCAGGCAATCTGCAGGAGAACAGACCTTCCATGTGCCTCCCACTGGGTTCAGCCTTAATGAACTAATCAATGGGATGGCTTTCTCACCATGTGCTGAATACATTAGAGTAAGTGCTCCCAGTGGACCGACAGCATTGTCTAGTGTTACAGGTGTCACTCATGCTCACAAACATCAGGCTTAATTTCTGATCCTGGTAATATGTGAAATGTGAACATCTGCCAGGAACAGCAGAGATATTGAAGGTTTTCTGCGGAGTACATCTTAATTTAATGATCCTCTTCCAAAAGCAAGTCAGCATCACTGTGTTTGCAGGCTGAAAAGCAGAATGACAAATATTTTTAGCCTCTGACTGATGGGTGATGTCATGGTGCACTTGCACATCCTGGGGTACACTTTTACGTCACTGCAGCAAGATGAGAAGTTAAAGCTCTGGATGGAGATTAGCAACAAAAAAAGTTGGTGTTAAGTTGCTTTTTTAAAGAAGAATGACAGATCTCACACACACAGCTCATACACTACTACTTAGCCTGTGAAAACAGTTGTTTAATGTCTTCTGAGGCTCTGTAGGAACCATTTGAGTTGACACTACATTTTTATGACAGAAAGCCTGGATTACAAACTGGGTTTGTGGACTTTGAAAGATGTGGGTGGGGTTTTAATGAAATGATACTATTGGCTGCATTATGGGAAATGTAGGATCCAGCTTTTTTGGAGCTTGGCTCCTACTGGGGATCAAAAACATTGTGTTCTCTGCCCATCAATGTGGACCATTCTTCTTTTAATCTGTCTTTTGTGAGTCTCCCAATATTATTCAAGTGCAATACTTCATGGATTTGAGTTCACTTAGTACCCCACCTGTATTTAACACCTGAATGAATCAACAACATATTGTGTATAGTAAACTTTCACCCTTCATTCACAAAGACTGGCATCTTGTAAAAATGTTGACCTTCATGTTGGACTGAGAAAAGTGCTGCCCATCAGTGTCAGTGCCAAAAGCTCCCTGGATTCACTCTGTTTTCTCTTTGATGGTTGTTCTGTCTCTTCCCACCCCCCAACCACCCACCCCCTCCTCGCTCCCGGAGCTACTAAAGGAACAGATAAGAGCAACTTCAAAGAGAGGGCTGCCTTTTCTGCTGTGATCCAAAAGCAGGCAAATAAAGGACAGGCAGATTTGAGTAGTCAAATAGCTTTGGGATGTGTAGTGTGTAGTGAGCATGTAGATGACGTTTCATGGTAGATGTGATCGATTATTTCAGCCCTATTTAGTAGCCACAACTGTGTCAACAGATCAATCCTGCCACCTTAAAAAGCTTTAAGTTTTCATCGAACACCTAATTACTTTACATGGACCGTGGGCCTTTTTCCTCCCTCAATAGGTTTTCCACAGCAGTGGGATTAGTGGGTTGGTTTCAAAGTGTTCCATCCAGATTTTGTTTAATCAACATACTCAAGCCTGTGTTTTTTATGAGATTTTAAGACAGGATTTGTGTCCTGGATTCTTTTTTTTTTTTTTTTGAAAGACAGCTGGGCTATCATCACCAAGAAGCCGGGGTGTTTTCTCTAATCTTAATACTCAACCACTAAAACCCCTACTGCTGCAGTGACAGAGAAGGCTATCAGATACCCGAGGCTAAGATTCAGTCTGTCAGTCCCTGAGCTGATGCTGGACAAAGCTAAGTGTGTCAGTGTGTCTGGATGTGTGTATTATATGATTTCACTGTGGCTCAGGGGTGGATATCTGATGCAGCCTCACAAATGACACGAGGTCCACATGAGTAACATGATACCGAAGAGGGAAGTAGTGCTGCTATACAAATTAGAAAGCGTTAAAGCTGCAGTTTAGACGAAACTGATCCTGGTTTGTGGTGATCACAGCTGAAGGGATCTGTCAGATTTTTACTGCTCAGTTCTGGACTGGACTTTACTGGAAAAGGAAGGAAAATAGATGCTGTATAAGTTTTGTTATTTGTATTATATTTTGTATAAGTCATTATTTTCTTTTTATTTATATATACATTTTTTGGCCATTTGGGTCAGTGACATATTATCACCTTGCTTAAGTTGTCATGGTGAATGAACTAGCGAACAGTTGCCTATTTACACATCCAGCAGACCCAGAGCGACGTTGGTATGCATTTAGAGTCATGTTTCTTGTCACCCTACAAACAGAAGTCTGATATTCAGTCTTCTTTTAGCTCAGTTTTGGTCTTCACCAACTCCTGAGGGAAATCTAGTTAGCTGCTAAATGCTCCACTGTGATCACAGGCTTGTGGCTGTCTGCTGCAGCTGGAGAGGGGGCTGAAGGGAGCTGTGGGAGTAAACGGAGAAGTTGTGTGCCATTAAACCAAAATAATGAGCTGAGAGAGAGTAAAACATTCTCTATTGCTGATGTGAACTGCAGTGTTGCTTGATAATTCAAGCAACAACAAACTTTACACATAGTCATTTGATCCATTGTTAATATAAAAATAGTGAAGCTGTGGATTGTTCTTCATTAATCCCTTGTTTAAACATTATTCTCTTCCTCATCTCAGCCAGGAGATGATCTGTGATTTTCATTCATTTTATTCCTCAGCATGAACCTTTACACCTCTGTTGCAACAGTGTGCGGTGCATGCTTAAGGGTCCCCGAGCTGCCATTTTAAATGCTGATTGGGTTCGGGGTGCTTGCTTTGTTAACGTGCCAACTCCTGTTTGCAGGCGTTTTAATTGCCATTGAGAATCCAGGCCATTCATTTGCAGCCTCAGAACTTAAACTTAGGCAGAACCAAACTCATTACTTTACTGCACCTTTGGCAGGAAAAACCTTTTCAGCTTGATAAAGTTTTCCAAACTTTTTGACAAGCCGGAGGCTTTTCTGTCCAAGTGGAAGTATCATGGTTACACAAGTAGTAAAAGTGGCTTGTAAACAGTGTTGATAAGCAGACTGTGGTTATTTGTTACTCCTACACAATTTACCAGCGTCTGTGGCCTTAATCAGGCTCTCTCTCAGTCACATTTTCCTCCCACGCTTTTCTGCACCCAGGCGCCTAAAATGGTTGCTGTCAGCTGCACTCCATTTGTTCCTTATCTGCGGCTCCTCTGTATCACGTTGTGGGCAAAAACACATGATCCTTTGACAGGCGAGTAATTGGGATTTTGTAAGATGGTGGAGCTGCATGCTATTGCTTTTCTTTGAACAATTTTGTAAGTGTTTTTACCTCATCTACTTGTTGCCAAAGCTGTAATGACACAGCATGGTACTATAGTCTGCTGAGTCAACGTCAGTTCCACTGAAATGTGCTTTGAGGTTGTTGTGTTGCAAAAGTTAATATGTGCTATAAACAAGCTACTGAAACTGTGTTCATAGAGAAAGCAACAGCAAAATTTAAATTACCAATCAAAGTGTGAGATTATAGGGTTTTTCTAAATAGAGGCACACTGATGGTGGCTTGATTATGGTTAAAGTCAGACTAGGCTTTCCACAAAAGCAGAAAACTTCTCCAGTTCTCTTCTCATATCCAATCTACCAAATCCCATCCAGTTTTTAACCAGTAAAGAGTCTAGCAGCCATGCTAGCCTCTGTGAGGCTGCATTTAGCTACAGTGGAGATTTGAGCTAAATGCTAACTTGAAGATGTTTAGCAGGTATATTTTCACGCGTTAGCATGCTAAGATTTGATAATTAGAACTGTTCTGCACCCATGCTAGCCTCTGTGAGCCTGTATTTAGGCACAGTGAGCTGATGGTGACACTAAAAATTAGCAGGTCAAGAAGTCATCAACATGGTGGCACTAGAGAACAAGTATTTAAGATGTCATCTGGGAACCATGATGTTGATCTTGACCTGCTGGTGGTGCTCAAGAAAAACTTAGGCAATAAAGTCGTTAGGATTTATCATTTGGGCACAATAAATAAATTTCATCCTAATATAATCCATTTTGGACCAAACTTGGGGACATTGACAGTTGTTATTATAAGCTTCACACCTTCACAATAAGAATAATGATATCACAAACTACACTTGACATGCGATTTCCTAGGGATTGTCTCATTATAAAAGTGAGTCTCTGCCTCTGATGAGTTTTTAATAAGCTTGTAATACATCACTGAAGAATAGGATAAATATGAGATACATTTTCAAGTGATGTCAATAAAGTCAACTATAATCACCCCCGATGTTGCCCTGATATGTTGCAGTGGTATCTTGGAAGGATTAATCAAGCCTATAGCCTGATACAGACTGGTTGTGTGACAGGCCATCTCATCCCCGTTGGCTCCTCTCCATTCTCTGTGAGTGGCTCTCTGCAGCCTCTGCTCTGAATAATTCAACAAAGCAAAAGAGGACTGGCGGAGCGGGAAAAGAGATATGGATTGAAGATGATCTCGGGGCACGGGTGCCAGGAAATTGAGTTTTTGACGTCAGAATAAACTAGTAAAGCAATCTTAAATGTGTAAGTGTGTGTGTATCTATTACGTGTGCAAGTGGGCGTGTTAGCCACTATGTCATGAAAGACAGCTGGAAACACTCTCAAATCTCTGTCAAGTACCTTCCTTCCTCTCCTGCAAGATACTTTATTAATTCATAAATTCTCTCAGGGTCTGTGACCTGCAGGCTCTCTGCAGTATGTCCAACCGTAGGCGTTAACACATATCTTCATTCTGATGGTGCTTCCTCTCTAGAGAGGCCACATAAACAGTTGATTTGAATGATAGCGCTCCAGGAAGCGCACGTTGTCTTGACATTTGAGTCCAGGTGATTGAGCGGGGCAAAGGGTGTGATTCAGGTGTCTCCACAGTTGAATATTTCACAGCAGTGACTGAGTTATGACCTGCAGGCAGCGGAGAAGGTCAGTCTTGACGCAAAATGCTGGCAGAGTTTAAAGGAGGTTTCCCGTCGATAACTGACTGACCTGACAGGTTTCCATTGACGTGGTCAGCCTAAGTTACCTGCTCGGGAGAGTGTTCAGTCAGATGTACTGTATGTGATGGCTGCTCTGCTATGAAGAGTGACCAGACCTGAAACTAAAGCTCATCCAGGTTTGGTAAGCTTTATTTTTAGCCATGCTAGCGGCGTGGATCTCCACCACTTTGGTCCAGACAGAAATATCTTTACAACGAGGATGGATTTTGATGATATTGTGATTCTTCTAGCATGTGTGACCTCCATTGTTGTTCCATGATTTTAATCTTCACAAGCAGCTTGGTGACAAGTCTCACCTAGTTGCGCAATAGTATTTTCGTTTGCCAAGCATATTTTTTAAGCAGGTATTTCTTGAGAATCCTTTAGGCTAAGGATCAACCCTTCAGTTAATTAGTTTCAGAGAAATTCACAGTGTCCAGGTAATTTATCAAGAATTACAGTGCAGTTAGGACCACTGAGTCATCCTGGCTGCTTTATTGTTTATTGCCACAAGTTCTGGCATCCACTGTATACCCTGCTCTAATTCACTCTGTGTAACCTTGTAATCATAAGAAAAGTGCATGGATATTTCATAAGCAGGGAATCGTGTAGTTCAAAATCAAAATGTGACAGTGTTTAAATGTGTGTGTGAGGGAAAGAATCCTAATCTGTGTCCCCTTATTTGTGTTTCTAGGTGCCCCTGGTTGACTAAGGTGATCTCTCCCGCTGTGCCTCTCTACAATGGCCTGGTCTTCCTCTTTGTCTTGGCCAACTTCAGCATGGCAACCTTCATGGACCCTGGTGTTTACCCCAGAGGTTTGTCTGCATGTTTGTGGGTGTGAAAATTGGTTTCAGTGTCCGCCAATGGTGTTAATATTACTTGCATTATCTATCTGCCATCATAAAAATATTAGTATCTGTCATAACATATGTTCACATCAGTGTGAGTAATTATTCCTCCTTGTTCAGTCCTCATGTAGAGGGTACACCTTTAATAGCACCACATGCATCAGAGCACCACCCTCCCCAATGTTTCACTACCCCATTATCTTCCTGTTACAGTCTGTAAAGTGCACATGCACCACATGCAGCACACTGGGGGATGTTATACAAGCCTTCATATTGCGAGGTGTATTGAGTATCCTCAGCTGTTCAGCCTGTCAAACAAGCAGCACTGACTTGTGCTCCTGATGCAGGCTCCTTGTCCTCAGCGGTGTCTGGGTTAAGTAATTATGATTGAACCCATCCCCAGGGATGTTTGTAATGCGCCTGTAAATGATAAGCACCTGTCTTTTGAAAGAGCTTTCTCTGCTCATAAAGGAGGTAATAATCATTAGGTTGTATAAAGTGCAGGTTATCTGCATTCCCAGAGGTGACAGTGGCCTTCTGCTGCTGCCCCGCTGGCTTTTATAGACTACTGAAGGATGAGTTGTTTTCTAAGCTCTTGATGGTATATCTCTGAGGCAGCAGACCCCACTAGTGAAGTTATAATGAAAAAATGAAGAGCTGACATAGCTATTAAGTGACATCTGCTAAGAAAATCATTCCGTCATCCAGGCTGTAAAAGTGAAAATGAAAGGTTTGTGTCTACTAAGGATATTTCCATTCAGATCACTGATGTATGGCGCAGCAGTTTATTGTCATTCTCTGTTTCAGGGAAACTGCAAACACAGGTAAAAGGCTGATGAGAGACGTGAATGGCTAATAAGACTACACAGTTACAAGCTCAAATTTATGTAAAAGTTCTGCAGTTTTACAGTTTAGTGAAATTTTGCTGCAGTCAATAAGTTACATATTCAGTAAAAATACTTAAAAAGTGTGTTAACATTACACATTTCTGATGAAAGCATGAATTTCTTTTCACTTTGGTATCAAAAGTGCAGTGAGATGCCTGGTTGTTTGTTTTCGTCAACACAGGCTAGCACTAAAATTGTAACCCAATGTGGTTCTCAGTCAGCAAGGTGTTTTGGACTTATCTGCTGCGACTGTGGTCGGGTGAATGACACTGATGGAGCCAGAAAAAATTAAAAACTCTATAGATCTAGTGTTATGTCCTCATGGCCAGTCCTCCTGTGCTCTGGTCTCATCTCTCTCTTTGTCGGAGGCCTTTTTAGAAAAAATGTGGTTTCTTCAATAGAGGAAACTCTGGCAGGTGGTTCTCACCTGAACACAGTCAGCACTGTGCCATCTCACCTGTAGGCAGTCCCTGTGTGCTTTTAAACATGGGGCAGGCCAACGGTTTAACAGGAGGAGGAGACTTACGTGCACTGACATGCACATGTTCGTGCACTAACTCACGTTACCAGACGGGCTACCAAAGAACAGATAAACTCAGATTACAACATGCACAGACTGGGTGTGACTTAGTTCTCTGCTCATGATCCATGACTCCACTATATCTTTCCATAGAAAATAGTTGTTTTCCGCTGTATTAATGTTTAAAATTGTGTTTACAGAACCTTTAACGAATTGCTCCGTTAACTGATATCAACAAAGCATAAAATGGCTATATGTAACATGCAGGTAGTCACTTGCAGTGAGGAACCTACAGAGAATTATCACTCAAATCTGCTGTTCTGCTTTATAGAACATTTTAGCATGATTCCCTTCATTGGTTTCGGTGCCTGCAGCTTTACTGTTTTTGTTCAGTCTCGCCGCTCTCATCGGCCTCGTTTCCAGCTTTAGCGAGCAGCTATTTTTAGCTGGGAAGCGAAGTGCCCTGCCCAAGTGTCATTGAGCAAAATAAAGAAGCTATTGCATCCTCACTCACACACATAGACACACAGTTTACCCTTTCATAAGGGATGATACACTTGTGATCAATAGCAAACACTTGAGCATGCAGACACAATTATTTGTTTATTATTGTATGAGCGCAGGCGTCAGCGGTTTAAATTCTGTTTATGTGAGGATTAGTGGATTTTAACATTAATGGTGATGAAGTAGGTGTATTCGATAAAGATACTGACTGTACGTTCATATAGATACAACAAGGTGTAAGCAACTTACTCTTTAATGCCGAAAATAAAGTCATGAACAAAGAATGTTCAAGCTTTTAATGCAAATCAACAATTTCAGTGAAAAGAGGTGAAAACACGTTTGGTCATAGTTCATTTGTTTCACTTATTTCAGGCAGGAAATCTGACTGTAGTGGAACTAAAGTGAATTTTATTGTTGCAGTGTAAATGTATATTTTATAAAATAGGCCACTTCTTGCATTCAACATTTGTAGGAACAAAGCTGTCAGAGGAGATGCAAGCATAACTGCTGTTTGTGTCTGTTGCTTTTGCAGGCGGTTTACCTTTAAAATCTATTTGAAGAGGCTTGAGAGCCATAATAACAGAGCAATCTCTGTTATGCAAGTGTTTATTTCTGAGCTCTACCTTTGTCTCTCTCTTGCATTCTGTGTGTGCTCAGCTACCTGGATCTCCCTGCAGTTACTATTGTACTGTGAAATTATTTTTTCAGGTTGGAGCTCTGTGCAGATCATTTGAATTTGCCCTTTGATCAACTGAAAGACATTTTATTTTCCACTGCAGCTCCAAAGCAAAGTGGCACCTAGTACAAAGGCTCACATAAACAGTTTGATTGAGTGCTGTCACAGCAAGGGCAGTGGAAATGCTGCTTGTTGTCTCATATTGTAGTTTAGAGGTGAAGGGTTCAGTTACATGTGTCAGTCACCAACTCTGCCAGGGTTAGAGGTTTAATTCCATTTTTTTTAAAAATGTGAAATAAAACCAAACAGATTCTGCTATACATGAGTCACAGGGTGCTTATTAATCAGTCTTAATGTTAAAAGCAGAACGAATAGGTCATGTCTATAAAAATGTTCATTTCTCCCTGTGTTCCCTCTAACTGCAGACAGCCAGCAGCAGGGGAGGGCTTCATCTAAGCTTGCTCTCCTGTTGTCCCTGTCAAACTGAATGAAAACCTTTCTTTTTACTGTGTCTGAGTTTGTGTGTACCGTGCTGTCTATGCGCTCTCCACCATATGCATCTGTGCTCTGTTAATGTGTTAATGTGTCTGTCCACAGCGGACGAGGACGAAGACAAGGACGATGATTTCCGAGCGCCGCTCTACAAGAATGTGGAGATCAAGGGCATTCAGGTCCGGATGAAGTGGTGCGCCACCTGTCACTTCTACAGGCCGCCGCGCTGCTCGCACTGCAGCGTCTGTGACAACTGTGTGGAGGTGTGTGTGTGTGTGTGTGTATTAATACAAACACGACTGTATATTCAGTATAAATATATACATTTTTATTAAATATTTGTGTTTTTGGCAAGAAAATCATTGTCATTAATGATCATAATTACTTGCATAAATATCAGCTTTTGGCAGCTTTAACCATAGAATGCTGTCATTAGTATTAGCTTTCAAATCCACAGTCAACACAGAGGATGTAGAATTATATAGGCTGTGCTCCTGCATCCTGTTTTCTTATACAGGATTTTTATGTTTTACTATCAAAACAAATAAATAAAAATACAGTCTATAAATGTTATGATTTTCATGATGATGTTGACTGTTAGTATTCACACGTTAAGATGCCACCCTTATTCTACAGGTATGACTAACATTTATTGAAGGTATAGGTTGATTGTAGATTGAATATTTCATTAAAACATATCTCCACTCCTCATAACCTTGTTATTCAACCAAGGACTAATCAAGTGAACTAGTAGGTCAGAATTTATAAACCTACATTTGCACATTTAAAGCCTGAACCCAGACCAGGAGGTCACATAATTTAATACCTCATGAACACCTTACATGAATCTTAGAGGAGTAACTCTCTCCTTCCCTCCTCAGGACTTTGACCACCACTGTCCCTGGGTGAACAACTGCATTGGACGGAGGAACTACCGCTACTTCTTCCTTTTCCTGCTGTCACTGAGCATCCACATGGTGGGAGTTTTTTCTTTCGGCCTCATCTTTGTGCTCCACCACAGAGAGAAGCTGGCAGCGCTGCACACCATTGTCACGTATCCTTCACTGCTACAACCTACTACCAGCTTTGTGTTATTCTTATAGTCCATCTGGTCATGTTCTCATGACCTCGTATTGCTATTGACCTTGACTTTTGTCAAGTCTGGTGGTGATGTGTATAGCAGGGCTTTTCTTCATTCCAGTCATGGGACTCACAGGTTTCCATATGGTGCTCGTAGCTCGAGGGAGAACAACCAACGAACAGGTGATTAGACACCAGCACAGGAGCTGCTAACATGCTTGTTCTGAAACTGTTCTACACACACACACACACACACACACACACACACACACACACACACACACACACACACACACACACACACATTTATTTGACTATGATCAGGGAAAGTCTACAGAGCTGTGTGGCCCGTCTTCACATTCACACAGATGCAAACATTCACATCTGGAGCTGCCTCACTGTTGGTGTATGGGTTTGCTTGGAATAACACTGTCAAATTACCATGTGTGTACATAAATAAATTTACCTTCATAAAGACAGTAAACACACATGCAGAATATTCATATTCAAACACTGGACCTCTGTCGCTGTATTAATATGTGTGTGTGTGTGTGTGTGTGTGTGTGTGTGTGTGTGTGCTTGTGTGCATGCATACATGCATGCAGTACGGTCTGGTCCTTTTTTTGCTGCCGACTCTAAACAAGGCGTTGTCTTCTTCAGGTGACGGGCAAGTTTCGTGGGGGAGTAAATCCCTTCACCAGGGGTTGCTGTGGCAACGTGGAGTATGTCTTATGTAGTCCTCTGGCACCTAGGTAAGATGCTTTATTGTGTGTGTGTGCATCTATGCATGTGTATGTGTATGTGTAGATGCTTTTCAGGATTATGTAAGTACATATTAAATTCACTATTGATTTTGAATGAATTGTCTTGTCTTCCAGCTTTGCCATCTAAATGCATTGAGAATGTGTGTGTGTGTGTGTGTGTGTGTGCATGCGTGCTTGTGCATATGTGCAGTATGTGCAAGTAATGTTGTGGCTCATCGTGGCCCATGACATCCACGCCATGGCACGAGTGCACCATCATCTAACTGCAGGGAGGCCGTCCATCCATCCTGCGTGTGTGTGTGTGTGTGTGTGTATATGTGCGTATGGGCATATTCACGTGCTCTGAGGTGGTTGTGGAAGTGTGTATCCAGCTCTGCCTGAAAGCAGCCAGCAACCCTGGGGGAAGGCAGATGGCTGAGAAAACTTAATCAGTCTATAGAACAAGAGTTAATGGCAAACAGAGTGCAGAGCTAGTAAATGTGCTTTTTACTCACACATACACACACACACATGCACGCTCACAGCATAGACCCAGAACACCAGTTTTACACCCTATTGGGACAAGTGTCATGCCATAAAGATCAACAATGTAACCACAGAGACAACAGCAGGTGGGGGTGAAATGCTGTGTCCCGAGCCTCTGCCTTTAAGTTGTTTTGCAGTCACTGAAGGTTTTTGTTTTACTAAACCACTGACTCTAAGGATTCTGGTCCTGACTGATACTGAATGTTCTGTTTTTTTTAATCTGACAGCAAATTAATTAAATTACATGGATTTTTTTTATGTGGGTTTTGATTACTTGAAATGTGTAAGGACTCCATGGAAAATACATCACACATTTATTTCCCCAGTTTCCACACTAACCATTAAACATTAAAAGAACTCACAGTGACAGCTCTTTTAATTATGAAAAAACCCTGTATGACTCACTTAAAACGCTGTTTTTTGTCAGGAAGTTGTGTCTGAAATGTCTGTTAAACAGTGTAACACAATGGGATGGTGTAGATATAAAATTCATACCTAATTTCATCAGTGTACTCAAAAGGCCAACATGTGTTGATAGTGGAGTGTAATGTCCAGTATATAAGGTAAGGGAGGAGTGAAATACTTGGTGTGAATTTCCATGTTTTATTTATAGATGTATATGCAGCACATATCTAGTTAATGTTATGGAGTCTCATGTAATCCTTTGTGACATTAACTGCTGTAATCTCACAATGTAGAAAGTAAAGACAAAATTATAGTTAGGTTTGCAGTGAGACTAGAATAAGAAGATATCAAATAAGCTTTATTGGCTCGAATGTTGATGATACATTAATGACAAAGTCCTATCAGAGAAACTATACTGAACAAAAATATAAATATAAACACTTGTTTTTACTCCTATATTCATGAGTTGAAAGATCTCAGGTTTTCTCTGCACATACAGGGTTTATTTCTCTTCAATTTATTGGCAAATGTGTCCATGTTTCTGAGCATTTCTCATTTGCCAAGATCATCAAGATGCGGTTTAAACAGCCCGATTATTGCACAGGTGTTCCTTAGACTGGTCACATTTAAAGGCCTCTTTAAAATGTGCAGCTTTATCCCACAACACAATGACACAGATGTTGCACTTGGCATGTTTAATGTCCACCAGACAGTGACTGTGAAATGAATGGCCACTTCACTACCATAAGCCGTCTCCAATGTTGTTACTGAGAATTTGGAAATGATTTTTCGGGAGAAAGAAGCCTTATGTGTGCTTAGAAAAAGCTTAGAGCTTTCATTTGAACTCATGAAAAGTGGAAGCAAGAACTGTGTTTTTTTTTGTTCAGTGTATAGTCAGTTTGCAGCAATAGTGTTTACTATAGGAAGATAATGCTTGTGCCCTTCTTTGGATTTATGGTGTATACTTCAATGTGAAGCACTGTAATAGTTCATTGTGTGCTATTTCAGCTGTGTTAGAGAGATGTAAACCTCTCATCCTGGTTACTTCCAATGCAGCAGTGGATTACATTTCAAATCTAATGGCAATGCTGCTGTCAGGACTAGACTGAAAATTGTAAACTGCCAAAGTGGCACGAAATTACAAGAAAGGAATGCATTAAAACATGTTGCCCCTTTCCACACAGGTACATGCTGGATCCCAGGAAAAAGCCCCACATCAAAATTCAGCCCCCATTCATCAGACCAGACCTCTCAGACAGGCAAATAACCATTAAGATCAGTGACAACGGCGTCCACGGCACCATCATCAGCTCTAAGGTGAGTTGTTAATTAATAAATACTATAAAGCTGTTATTATATGTTGGATATGTAGCAATAGCAAATATTCCCAAAACTCATGTAAAGGCAAACATGTCTCCAAAAAATACTCTTTAAAAAAACAAATATAAATGACACTGGGGCAAGAGTAGAGGTTTTGTATTTTTAAGACCATTAAATTCAAATTGTAGTTAATGGTACATTTTCCAAAGCAGCCTCATGTTTTAGAATGATTTTTTTTTACCTTTCAGGCGGCCATTAGTTTCATTTCATGCCATTTAGTGTGAAAATCAACGTGCAGAGAGTAAATAATCCACAACCCCTTGAGGCATACCAGATTTTCTCTCTCTGTAAAGAACACACTCATCTTATCAGCCTGAAGCACAAAGTGTGGCTTCAGTTAAGAAGAGTGTCCCATTCCCCTTAAGAGCAACTAAACTGAGAGAAAATCAGGAGCAAAACAGAAAATTCTCTCTGACTTAAGGGGAAGCTCCACTGATTTTATATATCTGTTAACAGGTGTTACTATTGCATGTGTAACAAAACTGATCAACTCCAAGTCTGAAAATGAAAAAGATCTGGTGGTGTGTAGTAAGAAAGGAGTGAGCTTACCTGCCTGCTCCTTGTCTCTTCTTGAGGCTAGCATCTCAAGGATACATTAGCTACTGCCATCAGAACCACCAGAACACACCTGAATCTCAAATTAAACTGTCAGTCGCCGAGATGCATTGTGGGTAATGGAGACATTTGGCTTTAATAAGTAAGAGGGATGCATGGAACAAAAAAGACGATATCTCTGGTTCTGCAGCATCGATTTTCATTTGGTCCGACAGTGTAGACGTGCAACGCTAAATCAGTTGAGTACTCGTTTAAGATGAAAAAATATTGAGAAAACGTGTTAATCCAACTATTAAAAATAATTTTCTTTCACCATTCCACTCCATCAGCCAGTAAAAAGAATAAATGTATGATCAAATGGAGCAGCTGTCAAGTCCAGCTTTGCTACCCTTCAACCGCCTGTGTGAATGTTGGTGCATCCCTAACAGGAACACATGCTCTTCTCTATTTCATCTGCCGTTCCCCCACCTGTTCTGGACACTTTTAACACCCTGCTCTACTCCCTGTAGTCCAAATGCAGCCTGGATGGCCTGGATGACAAAGAAACCCAGCCGCCACTGCCACCCAAAGCTGACAGGTACAACCAGCTGAAAAGCCAGCTGACCTCCAGTGAAGGTAAGAAACACAGAAACACAGCGTCCCTGTGTTCACCAACTCCCCCTGCCTCCTCTCTCTCTCTCTCTTTCCTGACAGTCATCATCAATCCCATTTCTCTTTCCTGTCAAGGCTACACCAAATGGCAATTCCCCAAACTCCCCCTGTAGATCACCAGTGTCCCAGTATGGGACTTGCTGCTAGTTTAGCCTGATAAATTTCCATCCCAGTGGCAGGGCGATGGCCTTTCTTATTCTGGGCCAGAGAACAGGCGGGATTTGTAGTGAGGAGGCAAGCCCTGTTTACTGAATCAGCATCAGATTTGTGGTACAATGGATAAATTTCACAGTGAATCATTGCAACATGAATCACCACCTTTTTGGTTGTGTGTAGCAGTGGAGCTCTGCCAAATGGAGGGATGGGAAAGGAATATGGTCTAAAATCAGTACACTTACTAAAAAATGACTGCCTCTGAGAGTCATCTGTGTAAATTAGAAATTGTGAAAGATCTGGTTGTGGTAGTAGTTTTATAGCTAGTGGTAACACATTCTTTATACTGTTGCATTCAATAGTATGAAGTGCCA
This sequence comes from Trachinotus anak, assembly GCF_046630095.1. NCBI lineage: Eukaryota > Metazoa > Chordata > Actinopteri > Carangiformes > Carangidae > Trachinotus > Trachinotus anak. The sequence goes on along the minus strand of NW_027273859.1, from coordinate 6,559,501 downwards.
GTAATATATAGTGTGAACCTAAAACGGCAGGTTCCCAGCAGGTTCCCAGCAGGTTCCCGGCAGGTTCCCATCAGGTTCCCATCAGGATCTCCAGTGTCATGGTGCATTATGCCTGGGAGTGAACACTCCCTACTCTTCCATGGAGCACTACTGCTACCTGGTGATACTTCAAAGTACTGCATTCGACATGGATTGCCTCCCTTTGTGAAAACAATTAAGGGGGCTCATAATTTGTGAGAGTAAGAGTTCTGTGCATCTCCCTTAGAGACACTTATGCACCACTGCCCGGGATCGACTATTTGCGTAGAAGTACCTTTTGGATTTTGTGATTTATTCAAGTAGTTTGTCAAAGATGGACAGTTGGCTGTTGCAGCACTCACATGTGTTACATATCAATTACTAAATGGACTCTTAGCATCTGGCTTCCCAGCCACTCCACTTCATTTTCATTCTGTAGAAATGGTGATGGTGTGGGAGTCAAGAACTCAGTCTCTCCAGCCTCTTTACTTTACTAGAATTTAGCTCTGAGGTCTTTTTTCTCCCAGAAATGACTTTCAATCAGCTGGTAGAATAGTTTCATTTCTATTATTTCTACAGTGTTAATGCTGGTTTTCTTTCTTTGTGTGTATTGTAGAGAGTTCCCTCTCTGGTAAAACCCACCCCTCCACTCCAGCCATGTACAAATTCCGGCCGTCCTTTGGCACCATGCCGAAAGTCCACTACCACACAGCTGGAGAGAAGGTAAGACAGGATGTTTGCCACTAATGTATGAATTACATTCTTAATGTAGTATCATTATGATATTTTGTTATGTAGCTCCACCGTAATAGCCAGGAGTTTTACCACAAAAGGTTCAGTCATGCCCTCACTATGATTTTTTGACATGTTACTGTTTGCTCCTCAGATCATCATGCCAGATGACCGGAAGACATCAGCCATCTTGGAAGAGGGTGTTCGTGGTCATGACTACCGATCTGAGCCAAACCTGGACCTGCCTGAGTACACCAATGCTCCCCTCCACCGAACCTTCCAGTCCTCTCCCCTCCAGCTAGACACTGACCCCATCAACTCCCGCTCTCTCAGCCTAAAGCAGGGTCACCGCCGGCCAGAGAAAGGCCAGCTCCCGGCCCTGCAGCCACATACAGTCACATCCACCCCGTACAAGAGTGTTTTCTCACCCAACACACTCTCCAACCGTAACGGTAGTTTGTCCTACGACAGCCTGCTAAACCCCAGCATCTCCCCAGCCACTGCCAGTGAGTGCATGGCCCATCGTGGTATGCCCTCCATGGGGTTCCACTCACCCTACCTGCCCACCAAAATGTGCCACATCCGGGAACCTGAAATGCAGAGGCAGCAGGTCGCCCCTGCCTACAGCCCAGTGATGCCACCCAGAGGAGTGGGCAGGCAATCCCCTCACCTTAGGGACAGGGACCCATCCCCGGTGCGCTATGACAACCTCTCCCAAACCATCATGGCCTCCATCCAGGAGCGAAAGGAGATGGAGGAGAGGGAGAAGCGGCAGATGCTGCATGGGCGCTCCCAGACCCACATCTATGCCCAGGACTCTGGCATGTTTGATGGGGGCTATGGCATCCCCCCCAATGCTTGCTATCAAGATGGGCCTCGTGGCCCCGGCTCCAGAGGCCCAACACCCCCAGCCTATGGAGGCTCCAGGGACAACCTGATGGGAGTCGGGCTGGTTAGCTATGGCCAGCGAACCCCCGTGTTGCGCCATACTGGCTCCACACTGGGCCGCGCCCCTAGGACTTCATCCACCTCCTTGCACACAGATCACAGTAGCACCAACAGCAGCCAGACCAGGGCCAGTGGCCCTGAGGGCCCCTATCGCTCCCCGGCCCACCAGCCCCACTCCCCTGCTATGCCCCGATCCCCCTCCTACTCTCATCAGAAACTCTCCTACATCAGTGCCCATGAGAGGACAGACTCACCTCGTCTGGGGGGCCCAAGGTATGAATCCTAATGTCCCCCCTGTGGGACTGCATGCACGTGGAGCCAATGGGGACTGGTGGGTGTTGAATGTATTCCCACTGGAAACCAAGCTCCTTCTGCTTGACACAGCCAGTAATTCATGGACACTAGTGTACTAGTCCTAACTGAGGCAACGTGTAGCATTTGTGTATGGTATATGTTCCACTGTTATGTCCATTTATTCATGAGTTCTGTCTGGTGGGAATTCTTACATGTTCTGTTATGAAATACGTTTGCCTTTCTAGAAAAATCTTCTTTTTGTATTGTTTCACAAATGTCAGATGAATAAAGTTGTGTGACTCCTCTCACTTATTTTTCTTTTGCATGCTTCTCACCTACTGGTCTAACATTTCCAAGCCTTTGTCTTCACTAACAAGTACACTTTCAAGTCTTCCCCCATACTGCGATTCTGTTTTTGTCATTTAAAATTGTCATGCTCCAGACGTCTAATCTGCATGTTGCCACAACCCTCATTGTTCGGTTTGTGTTAAATCTCTTTTCCTCCTTGTGTTGAATTGTTTTCTCTGTTTTCTCTTTCCATTCAGAGAGGCCATGAAAGTTAATGGGCAGATGGACTGCCACCCCAGCACCCAGGGTACCACCCTCAGCCCCAGTCGCCACAGTAACGTCAAAAAGGTGACAGGCGTAGGAGGCACCACATATGAGATATCAGTGTGAGCAGGGACACAGCATCCACCTGCAACAACAACGGCCACCCTGCTACAAAGAGATTGTCTCCTCTGTTATTTTTTGAAGTCTAGATAATGACCAGTAGGGGGCACGCAGCACTCCCTGTTTCTGGAGTAACTGTCCAATCAGAGGCTCTGTCTGCTCTTGTGTTGGTCTGTCTAGCCAAATGCCCGTGTGTGTTCGTACCCGAGGGATTGGTTGTCAGTTGATACCGCTGTAGTCTGTACAGTATGTGTGGGGAGTGTCTTGTCCTAAACATCTTTGTGGCTCATCATCTTGGTTGTAAGAGTGGACCGTCCAACAAGATCGTCAATGTTATTACTGTTGTTTCTCAGATGTGGTCATGAAGTGTACGCTGTTCAAAATGTCACAAACACAAACTTTGCTCCAAGAGGCTCCGAAGGCGAAACAAAACACTACAGATGAATTAAACACTGACATCCTCACTATGGACTTCTGTGAGAAGGGATTAATGTCAATTCACCTCAAGAAGTCAAGGTGCTTCACATTAACCCGTACAGCTCATGTCATCTTCAGCATATGTGGTGGAGTCGTCCAGCTTTGAGAGGTGATGGAGGACAGATCAGCTAGGTTAACCCTAAGTGCAGGAAAAACAACCTGAGTGAGACGAGAAGCTGGAAGAGGGGATGTCGAGGAGAATTTATTCAGATCATGTCTGGTGGTTGCATTCCACATTCATTGAGAAAGGCTTTGCTTTTAATCAAAAGTAAAACTATGTCTTTGTGAAAAAGAATTTTCTCAGGAATGAATGCAAGCACCGGAGATGTTAGGCGATGTGAATTCATGAATCATGAATGTCTTCTTCTTTGTCTCAGTTGAGTGCAGATATTTAGGGCTTGAGTATAGCTTAGCCCCCTTTATTCCCTTCACAAAGGTGCAGTACATCATTGTAGGCTTCTGTTTATTTTAGTGAAGTTGAGTTTGGTGAGTTTAATATGACCCATGTCACAAGAGCTGGGCTGATATATGTGGCTCTGAAGGATCAGAATACCTCATCCTAACGGTTCTCATACAGTTCAGAGCGAGTACAGCCTTGCACTACCAAAACAACTTTTCTGCTAATGTTTTGTGTTTAAGAAAATTGTTAAGTATGTAAGTTTGTGTTATAATCATAGGATTGGAAGGGTGAAGAAAAACAAGCCATTGTCCCATGTGGTCAAATGAAGATAACTGGTCACTCATTTATTACTTTGTAGTTTTTTTTTTTTTATCGGTTTGTTTCCTTTTTATATACCCAACCTTACAAAAAACTATGTTTGATACATCTTTTTTATACAGATACTTAACTTGGAATGGATGTTTTATTTTGAGTGGAGGTTTTTGTTGATAAATTATATATACAGTAAATAAATGTGATCATGAATAATGATCCATAAAGTAAATATAGCTTGTTCTACCTTGCAGTGTAAAAAAAAAGAAATATGGTGAAATGTAATTAGCTGATATGTGATTTTGAGGAAGTGAAATATTAAAGTCAAACTCTTTCAACAGTCACATGGTCCACACTAAACTGCCAATGAGTGCTGTACGCAAGTCAAAGATTGGGCTTTGTGTAGAGGCAGCCTTGAGATTTCAGTGCCAAAAGCGGCAACAAACCCCCTTTATTTCACAAAGACAGCAAACAGTAACACAGCAGCTGTCTGGAACAGCTTCAGTATTAAGCCCCACTCAGTTACAGTGGAACTTTTTTTTTGCTATTAATAAAAAAAAAAAAAAAAAAAAAAAGCATATAATATCTAAGTGGTAGGTTATCAATGTTTTGCACCATCTGAATATGTCAAAACATGCCAGAACTGACTTGGATGTGAAGTGGTAGATTTGGCCCAGCTACATTTGCATTGAGAATAAACCATTGTTGCCTTTTAAGAGGAAAAACTGTTTCATATACAATGAAATGTGGCTGGTTGAAAGATTGTTGTATATTAAGGGACAGTACCTTTCGTGTTTTGGGTTGGGCAACAACTGACAGGAGTGACCTAACTCAGACTGGGTAAACTTTAAAATTTTGACAGCAAAAAGAAGAGCAGCCAATGTACAAATTATTAATTTACGTTAAGTTACTTTTTACAGGATTTTTTTCCATTCCCATTTCTGATATATCGATAGTTTCTCCAGAGATCAGTGTAAAGGCTGGTAGCTGTGGTGGACTCTTGCTTTCTGACAAGGTTGGATATTACCAAGACTTACAACCACCCTGACAAGTATGGTCTCCCTTTCAAGGTCTCACCCAGCTGCCTTACCATGAACACAGTGATGTGAAGTAACACAGGACGCTCTATTCAAGTCATGTATGTCTGAATTGTTAATCATGGTTTCCGATCTAAGGCTGTGGTACACAGGGCTACTTTTATGGCAAATCTGATGTGTCAGTGACACAGCTAACAGGAGCATCTTGAAATACCTGAATAGACTGTTAGCTGCTAAGCTGCCCAAACACACCCCCGTTTGACCACATATCAAAGCATTATCGATGTCATTCCTCTTTAAGATGACTGCCATTAGTCCAATGTTCTTGTTTTTGGGATGGACATCACTGCAGGTCAGGGACCATTCCTGACAGTGAGCAATGAATCTATTCTATCAGCCACGAGGTGATTTTGTTTTCTGAAACTCAAAATGTATCAAAATATAGAGTATACTATAAATGTACATGCGTTCCTATTTTTGTGAAGAGGAAATATTTCCCAATGACCTGAGCAGAGTAAATAAAGTTTCCATCTCTTTGAGTGAATGAGGTTGATTCTTGTTAAAAGTCAAAATGAGAAACACTTGCACAAAATTGATAGTTTGTTGTCTTTCCACAGCTATTATGTAACAATCTTCAAAATTCAATCAAAATCTATGCAGGTTAGGTGGTTTTCATACAGTCACACCATCTTGTTTCAACTCCTACAACACTCAGCACAGTCTTAAGACAAGCAGCATTATTCATGACTGCACATTTGCTCATTAGCCTTCCCAAGAAACAAGTGATTCTTATACGAATGCAATGTGGTCTTTGACAGCTTTTATTCGAAGGTGGAGGAAACATTTTAAATCATTTGAGTGCAAATGAGAAGCAACATTTCATCCATATACATGTATTTACAGATGCACTGGCACTTAGATGCACTTTAGAGGCAAGGTTAAGAACTTAATTAGTGGAAAGAAAAGGAGAGGGTGGTGAGCACACAGATCAGATAGGGCACACTCTGTTACATATACTCTACATGCTTTAAAGTTTGGGAATGTTATGATCTAAAGAATGCAAACTCCATTTCCTGGTGAGGAACTTAATCAGAGCGTAGCTGCACCAAACTCTGATGAACCGTTCACTTTGGACTTAATGGTTTTCAGATATTAAAACAAAAAGGAAAAAAAAAAAAAAAAAAAGCTTAGCTAAGTGCATCTGATCTCCTATCGGTCAGCTATCAGTGGGCACTGCAATCTGCAGCAAGCATCTGATGCCCCTCAACTGTCTGGAGGGGATTCCTCTTCTAGTCAGTTCCCAACAGAACTGATGAAGAACTATTTCTACAAGGCATCCACTGAGAAGTCGTCATCTTACTTGCTGTTTCTTACAGTGGAAGCATAGACAGTGGACAGGGTTAAGAAGGCCCACTGAGATGAATCATGGGATTTTATATCTATAATGCACCTCCATAATTCCTAGTCCCTGACCCTGTGCTGCTAACAAGCAGGCTACATTATCCTCTCCCCCTACAAACAAACTCTGCTTCAGAATAACAAAACAAAAAAAATACCCCAATGTGGGAATTATCACTATCACAAGCCTCTTTTCACAGTTTCTCAAATGTAACATTGAACTGCAGATGACAAGGATGGAAAGTGTGGCATTCCACGGTGCAAAGAGGGTAAAGGATGGGAGGGAAAGAGCTTCTGTTTTTTTCTTAAATTCTCTATCTTGTATTTTTTTCTCCCCAGTGGCATCAAGGACTTGTGATCTTGAGGCAAAACAGAATAAAAAAAAGAAAACAACTAAAAATATGCAAGTGTCCAAATTCAGTTCATTCAGAGTCTATTGTAGAAAAAGAGGAAAAACTGATAAATTGAAGATCAGCAAAGCAAGTTCTTGGTTCTCAATTCTTCTCCTCAGCCTTCACCTCCTTTTTCTCATCTTCTTTCTTCTCATTTTTTTCCTCCGCCTTCTTTTCTTCTGATGCCTTGTCTTTTACGGAGAGCCCCTCCAGCTTCTCTGCCACCTTGTTTGCACCATCAGTGTTGCCTGTGGCAAAACAGTGAAACATGCCATCAACTAAAAAGCTAGGTAGGTTAAACACAAGTCAGTTTCATGTCTTCTGCTTGCCTGAGATGCCCGTTGGTCTTTAGAGAAAACATACCTGCTGTTTTCATTTTGCACCTCAACTCACTCACTAAAGAATATTGCACCTCATTGCTGCTGTGTTCAGATTAGAAAACACTATTATCTAGATAAAAATCTGAATTGTCATGTAGCAGAACATACTGACACCAGCCTTTTAGAAAGCCAGTCGAGTGTAACATTCTGCATGTTCATGTAGCAGACAGAAAAAGTCCCAGGCTGGAGGGAGCAGCAAAGAACAGAGTGTGTCTGCATACTCAAACTCGTCATGTTATCCCTGGTTTGAACTCAATTTAAAACAGGTTGCAATAGACAACAGTCAAACCTGAGTACAACAGTGGGATATTGGCATGTTAAACCTCCCTGTAAACCAACAAACCCTTTGAAGTACTGCAGTTTTTAAATGACTAATTTGTGAAAAGACACTACCATATTACATCTCACCTGCATCTAATAACGCATATATATTTTTTTAAAAGAAAAATTCCTTAAATTTAAGGTTTCTGTACCTGTTCCCTCTAGATTTTTTCTGACCTCCTCCTTGCACTCATCAAACTTCACCTTGAACTTCTGAGCATCTGTAAACAGAACAGAGAGTTAGCATATGTTTACGTAACCCAGCTGTTGTATGATGGACAATGAGGCTGCTCAATCATGCTGCACTGATAAATTACTTTAAAAAATAAACAGGAAAACCAGTAAAGAAATAGCTGGTGGGTGCTGTTGCCCAAAGTGTAGATGTAGAAAATGGGATTTTTACAGCTGGTTGTCTTTGCATTTGGGCAACCTTTCAAATGTAATATTAGATTAGATGCATGAATACTTACTTTCTGCGTTTAAAAAGCGGATTGCCAGGAGTTCAGGTTTGGGGCATTCATCAGCATAATCTGCTAGTGTGTTCCACACCCACGCCCTGTCACTGCCAGCATTGGGCTTCAGCTCCATTGTAGGTATAACTGAAGTTCACAAGAGGGAGAACAATGTCAATATACAGTCATTTACATTGTAGTATTAGATATACTATTTAGTTTTTGCGAATTGCTATTATTATAATCAAAACAGTTTGATTAGTTTGGTATTACTTCTGTTCTCCTCTCCAGAGCTCATACTCCATGTTCATTACACTCAGATAAAAAATTTCCTTAAATTTGTTTTGATCTCCACTTGAATTTGTTTAGGGGAACACAAATATAGTCAAATTGTGAACAGTCAAAGTCATCTGGTAACTGGTAACATAAGCATCATAGTCTTTACACATATAGGTGAGCACATAAAGGTATGAGTTAAATTTGCTATACAATACATAGCGCAGTTCGTCATACACTGGCCTTTTGTTATTATAGCAGATTAATATGTTTTCTTCCTTTATAATACTATGTTGAATTATGACATAAAACAACAATTCAATTATATTTGCAAACTGGACTCACTGTGGTGATTGGCACAGATCTTCAAGGTCCGGTCTCTCCTCATCAGGAGGCGGATTGTGCCTTTCTCTTTGTGTTTCAGCAGCTTGACGTCGCCAGTTCCCCTCTCCTTCCACTCTGGAGGGTCGTTCTCAGAGGCAAAGCGATATAGTTTTGCCCGCCTGGGAAAACAACAGTATACTTCATTAACAGGATCAATCAGGATCAGGGAGATACCAATGTACTGGTTTAACAGTCACGTGTTGGCCAGCTAAATGTATATTAAATGACATTTGTGTGACAGATAACAGATGACTATAAAAACAAGAGTACTAAAGGAAATTACATTTTGAAGAGCTCCTCCTCATCCTCTTCTAATGTTTTCACATCCTGCTCAGGAAGGGACACGATGGGCTCAAAGTGGGGATCATGATTGGAGTCCTCTGCATTATCTGCAGTGGTGTCGTGCTCCTCCTGGTCCTAAAATGAAAAGCAGTGAATGAATTAACTCAAAGATTTTTTTTTTTTTTTTTTTTTTTTTAACTCATTTGTGTCAAACATTTAGAGTTTAGTTTTAAGTATTTAGACGTGTGGTATAGGTCAAAGTAATTCTTCAAACTCTCTGGGACAAACTGACCAACAGGCCATGAATGCTTCAATAGAGGGATTTAAGAGCTCATTGGTTAAGTATAGCTTTTGTAGGGGGAACTGGCAAAGCCTTTTGTAAATCACTGTTGCTGAGCCAAGCATCTTTAATGCTATTTGATGCAACATGGTCTCAGACTGATGCGCACAAGATTAACTGTGCATTACTAATATGTCAAGAACACACATAACCTTCATACAAGAGTGAAACCCTAACAAAGAGCGTGAACGTTATCCATAAGAAAGTGTGCGCCCCCCTGACTGGTCACAAAGCGTGGAGAGCCCTTTGTGAATAGTCAGATGCAGCATCATTTAACGAATATTAGTTAAGTATACGCGGCTGGTTTTCCTTTCTTCAAGGCGGCAAACCTACTGCTTATGATCTAAGAGTTAGCGGTGTCTCAGTGTGGTACTCAAGACTATGCGCCTTAGCTAACAGAGGTAAGCTGCATCAACGCAACTGACATTAAGACGACTCTATAGCTGTATAATTTATTTAATGAGCTCACTGTCTTGAATGAGCAAATGGACATTTAAAAAGTTCGGGCTTGACGGAGTTACAATTTACTTCAGTAATGTTCACAATTAGTTGTTCAACTTTGTTTTCCTGAGTCAACTCGTTGTGAAGTTACCTCGCTCGTTAACGAGGCCTTTCTCTAGCAGGCTAGTCGAGAGCTAATGGTCGGGCTTTTCGCACCATGATGTGTGTCACTGACTCAGACCACAAATATTTAACAGGACCTTGGGTGACATGGTTTACGGGATAACTGGACCTCGGTTCAGTGTTAAACTTGTTACTGTTTCCTGCCCGACAACACGGAGTCACAGTCCCCTGCGCCTTGCTGCTCCAGCTAACATTAGCAAACTAATGTTAGCAACTCTTGTGCTTGGCAGACAAAGGCAGGGGACCTAGCTAACCTTATTGTCTCTGGCCAGTCGGCTACACGCAGATTGTGACATACCCTGCTCAAACAACTGACGACTGCGATAGTTTGGTGAACTTAACTGAACTGTGTCCTTTGCTTTCCTGGTTTAGGACCAGAATAAGAGGCTAATGCTAACATGCTGACTCCTGAGCACTTCGGAGCGAACAACGTCCACTCAGTGGAAACGTCTCAGCGGGTAAAACCTCACACTGGACACACTGGGCATTTCCAGCCGCCTGTCAGAAATCTCTGAAGCCTCATTACACCATACAGCCTTGCAAACATATCGATTAGCTTCTCTAGCATCATGAGAAACAACATCATTGTCGGCATTTCTGGCTCGCAGCTCCCTTGACAAACTTTGACGGATTACGACGCGTTAAATACAATGTTCGCCACAAAATTCCGATTTCAAAGCGGACATAATGCACTAGATGACCTAAAATGTGTGACCTCACCTTCGGGTCTGCCATATTAATGTAGATGTTTGTAGATTATGGAAGTAGTTTGATAGATTCAAATCCCAAACTGGCCGCCGTTTCCCTTCAGCCACCCTCACTTCCTGCTGCAGCTTTCGCGCCCCGAAGTTCCTACGCATGACGGCGCCCCGCCTCCCCGGGCTGGGTCCGTCTGCGCCCCGCTGGGCAGGGGCCCGTTTCCCTCATATACTGTCAGTCAGTACGGAAAATGTGACAATCCTACTGCATCTACTGCAAAATTATAGGGTTTGTTATACTGAAGTGTGAGGATGACATTTATGAATACTTCCATCGACAGAGATAAGACAAACAACAATTAATCTGGATCAGCATCATCACATCCAACAAAGGAGTATGTGTGTTCATATCTTTTAATGTCAAAATGAACTGACCCGTTATCCCACCCTCTGTGAATCATGCAGTGTATGCATTCATTCGTGATTCCTAACTTAACTAAGCACAAGCACATTAATTGAAATGCAGCATATGGGCAGAGTATAAATTGAAGTAATAAAGGCCTTCAACTGAATTTTAAGATGGGGTCTTAAGATCTACTAATAATGCAGGGGTCACCTTATGGCCTCTGTCATTTCAGTTTATAACGGACTGCAGTGGTGCAGGCGGTATTCACAGCCAACTATGTAAATCATTAGAGCACAAACTGGCATATGGTGAAGCCCCTGAAGGTCCAGTCTTCTGCACTCCTGTTATGAATACACATACTTAAATCTAGGTGGTTGGGGTAAACATGTCACAAGCTGAATGAATTATTTCACTATTTCAGGAGGCTGTAAGTAAAATTTACTTATGATAACATACAATAATTTTAGGAACAATTAATATAAGTTTTCTTACAGCATAGACCTTTATAAAAATAGATATTAATATTATATTAATGATAGAAGTTATCCAGAATTGTTTAGTTTTGAAGGCACATTGAAAAAACATTAGGCGTTATTGATTTCATCACTGAATCCTGATTAAACTTTACTTAGTAACTTTATTTCAACTAACATTATTAGGAAAAAAAACCCGAAAAGAAAAAGATTGGTTCAGTAGCACATGTTTACTGGTCTGTTTAATATGTAAAAGGACTCAGTATGACTCTATATTATTTGTGGACTTTACATAGAGGAAATTGCATTTGGAGCCGTAATTACATAATTAATGTGAGTTTGCAGTGTGGGTTTGTGGCATATCTTTTACATATCGTATGTTTCATATATATATTTATTATCCTGTATGTATCTTGTGTTTTGTCTTTCACCCATAGACTGTATGGTTTCACCTGGCTGCAAGACGCATTTCCTCTTGGGAACAAGTAACACATTTAAGAGAAGTTGAGAGAATTACTATTGAAATGGAACCATAACAGATTTCAATTAAGTTTTAATTCATCTTTTTTTTTTTTTAACTGTATCTACAAAGTAACCAGAACCATTTCTGAAAACATGACTTATGAAACAAGGTGCTCATGACGCTCCAGCCCCAAAATGTCGACTATCACTTTAAAAAAGGTCAAAGTTCATGCAACACGTGGTTACATCAACATGGTAGCGCCCTGTGCGTTTGAGTGAAAACTGGAATCGAAAGTAAATGTAAAGAGGTAAGGCTCTTAAAAAACATGTGGATCTGCATTTAGTGTGTCCATGGCTGATATTTAGCAGGGTAGGGATATATGTATGAAGCGTCGGATATTAAACAGATATTTTGACGAAACGTTTTCTCTGGTGAAGAGATGTGAATAATTTCCACCTCAGCCTTTTAACAAACATATGTAACATTACAGACCTCAGTGTGCTGTCTTTTAGCTTGATAAACAGCCAAGACTCAAGCTCTTAAAAGCAATTGATCTCCTTAAAAGTCGCTATTTTAAAATTTCGTCGCTGTTTTTGTTTATTTTAACCGTTCATTTTGAAACTAACTGTAAAGGTTTTTTTTATACAGTTACAATGTTTTCTAAACGGTGACAAGTAAAACAAACACTAAAAAGTGTGTGGTGACATTGACAGAACTTTTATTCACATATCTTTCTGAATATAAGATCAGTCTGTTAACTGCACTGTGTTACGACCCAGCAGTGATGGCTGATGTTAGTGGCAGCGCAGTGGCTGATACACCACCCTCAAAGGAGGAGAAACCTGATGACCTCCCCCAGGACTCCAGCAATGAGGACGTAAAGTCTGATGTCAAAGCTGAAGATGAGAGTGAGGCTGCCTCTGACCCCAGCATGTACCGCTACATCAAAGAGGACCTCTTCACATCTGAGATCTTCAAAGTGGAGATCAGGAATCTGCCCAAATTCGTCGGCTTCAACGACCTGAAGAAGTTCCTGGCCAAGCACAGCCTCAACCCGCACAAAATCAAGCTGTTTGGCAGGCAGACGTTTGCTTTTGTCACCTTTAAAAATGAGGAGGAGCGCGACAAGGCCATGAAGATGGTGCATGGCATGCAGTGGAAGGGCCAGGTGCTGAGTGTCAAGCTGGCCAAACCCAAAGCAGACCCCATCCTGAGGAAGAGGAGGCAGGAGGAGGGAGAGGGCGCAGGAGGGCAGCCCCCATCCAAGCGAGCAGAGGGGGATGAGGAAGAGGAGCCGCTCAGTGTCCAGATAGCCAATGTGGTGACTCCTCTGTGGAACGTGCCTTACGAGGAGCAGCTGAGGAGGAAGGAGCAGGAGGTGGTGGGGGTTCTGCAGAGGCTGGCCAAGTAGGTGGTGTCATTTATATGGAGTCGCACCATATCAACAGCAGCAATTGTTCGACAGCAACACTAGCTATGGATGACTATGGAGACCAATGCTGTTTTTTTTATGGCAACTCCTGACATGTACATTTAATAGCTTCAAGTTTGACCATCTTTTTTGCAACAGAAATGCAGTCACGCCACTCTGTTTCCTGTTTTTCAGAGAGATTGGAAGCACCAACAAAGCCATGCTGCCATGGCTGTTTGCACAGAAAGGGAAATACAACAAAATGTGTTGTCCCCTGGAAGCTATCCAACCATCTCCCACACAGGTATATTTTTAGATTTCTGGTGTGATGCAGCTTTCATTTTACAGGGATCCACATCAGCCACGGAACAGCTTTAGGGCATATTTTTAAGGCTGCGACTAGCGATTATTTACATGTAGGGGTGGATGTTAAATGAATATACTCGGCTTGCTCCATGTGGGATGCATCACAAACATCGAATACAAATTGTCACGTGATTGTTTTAAGCCACCGGCAGGATTACATCTTAGAAGCTGGAGAGTATTTTTGATTTGAATGGAATTTTTTTTTTTTTTTTTTTTTTTTGTGATACTGACTTAAACGTTTAATCAATTGTCAGAATGCTGATTAAATTTTTTGTTAACCACTAATTGATTCATTAACTATAGTTTAATCTTTAATTATTTTATACCATTAGACACATTTTCAACATAAAATGCTCATTGTTGCTTCCTGTGTTGTGATAAAACAGGGGAACGTTTCACTGTCAAAGTTATTGTATATCCTTTTATTAAACAGTACACTAACTCAGTTTTATTAAGTGATATCAATGCCTTAGTTCATACAGTCTTCTCATGCATGATATTTCTATCTCAGTGAAAATTTAGTTTGTCTTATACCTTGAAATACAGTAGTGTCTAATATCCCCCTAATCCATCTGTATCATGGCAGACAGAGTACAGAAACAAGTGTGAGTTCCTCATCTCAGTGGGTGCAGATGGTGAGGACAAGACCATCGGTTTCCGCCTGGGGAAATACAAAGGAGGTTCCTGTGCTGTGGTTGGGCCGGCTGAGACGTGCCATGTGTCCGCCGAGGCCAAGAGAGTGGTCAGCGAGTTTCAGAAATTCATCAGGTATTATTACAAAAAATAGTAATAAAAAGATAAATATAGAATGTGTTTTAAGAACATCAGGTTTTCACACATATTTCCTCTATCGCATTCAGTCTCACTATTATTTTGCAAACAGGACAACCCCATACTCTGTGTACAGTCCTGAGACATATGAAGGACACTGGAAGCAGCTGACCGTGCGGACAACGAGGACCAAACAAGCCATGGCTGTGGTGTTCTTCAACCCACAGGTGATGAAATGTTCTCAGTTCAACTATGTCAGATTTATTTTTTAATAAAATCACAGACTGTTGGCTGTTGACTCTTTTGACCTCTTTTACTTGTTCAATGACTCCTAGAAACTTGAAGAAGAGGAACTCAACACTCTAAAGAGCTCCATGAGGGAGTACTTTATAGAAGGAGAGGGGAAAGACAGCGGTGTCACCTCTCTGTACTTTGTTAGAGAGGGTCAAAGGTGAGAGAAAACGCATGAAATGACTAACAGTCGTCTGAATTATACAGTTCATTAAGCTAAACCTGTTGTGTTTTTGGCTGTGAAGGAAATCTCCTAACCCAGAGGACTTGCCCTGTGAGCTGGTGGCTGGAGAAAGCTGCATTCATGAGGAACTGCTGGGTCTAAAATTCAGAATATCCCCTCATTCCTTCTTCCAGGTGAGGAGGACCTCAAAGATTTCCACCACCACATGTCCTTTTTTCAGCAAATTCATTCATTTGGGTTTATTGTTGGAGTTGTGTATAATTTTTTTTTACAACACACATATAAACAAATGTTCCAGCTGTGGTTTCTATGTTAGTGACAAAGCTGTGAAGCCTCCAAACATGAAGTGCACAGGTGTGAAGTGTGTCTGTGTTACCTGGCAGGTGAATACAGGAGCCGCAGAGGTGCTGTACTCTGCTGTGGGGGAGTGGGCCCAGCTGGATCAGGACAGCACAGTGCTGGATGTGTGCTGCGGGACAGGAACTATTGGCATCTCCCTGGCTAAGGTAATGTTTGGTGTCTGTATCAGTCATCTGGCAACATGTCATAACCAAAGCAGACAGGCAGGTGTGCAGCTCACTCTTTATTCACAGTATTAACCAGACACAATAAGTTTAGTGTTCTTGGTTAAGTTCTGACATAGTTTTTTTTTTTTGTTTTTTTTTCTGTTTTCTATCGACCATGAATTGGGAATAAGCTCACATATACACAGCCCTGACATATCATCACCGTACCTGCTGGAGAAAGTTGAGCACTTAACAGTTAATGGCAGAGTGCTCAAAGGTGTTGCCAAAGAGATTCTCTAAATTTGAGAAATTAAAAGATGAATCTTTTCAATGTTATATTTGCTCAGGGATGAAAGTGGACTTTCTGAGTTTTTATGCCTCAGCGCTGGACATTTATTTGGAAAAATGTCAAAGTCAAAGGTCAAAGGTCACAGTGACCTTACAAAACACATTTTTGGCCATAACTCACAAATTCATATGCTAATTAAGACACAATTCAACACAAATGTCTAATAAGATAAAATGATGAAGTGATAACATTTTATATCCAAATGGTCGAAGGTCAACTTCACTGTGACATCATCATGTTCTTCAAAATTGAGATTGTGACCATGTTTACTGCAAGTTGTTTGGTTGATAGAGGCATGCGATCTAATTCTAGTTGACTTTTGTTTCCAGAGGGTGAAGAAGGTGATCGGGATCGAGATGTGCCAGGAAGCAGTGGAGGATGCCAAAGTAAATGCAAAGCTCAACGGTAGGACACCAGATAACGTCACACCTCGTGTCAGATGTCAGGATCGTGACAGGATTGAAAGTATCAATAGGTGACATTTTGTATTGGAATTGGTGATTACTGTTAAAACTATTTAACAGAATATCATCTCTCCTAAATGATATTCAACATAAAGAGAAATTATTTTTTTAAAAGACAAAATGTAAATAGAAGTTGGTTTTAGTGGATGGGTAGTGTGTTGCTCTGGTTTCACAAATCAACCTTAAAGCCACTGAATCATCTTGTTTTAGTTTCTTCTTTGTACAGAGTGAATGAACAGTGATGATTGTATCCAAAGTGCTGTACATCTTTTTTTGATCAGTTTTCTCTTTGCTTGTATTTTAAGGTCTAAGTAACATTGACTTTTACTGTGGAAAAGCTGAGGACGTGTTCCCCAACATTCTCAGTGCTCTTGTCTCACCCAGCCTCACTGCCATTGTGGATCCGCCCAGGGCAGGCTTACGTGAGTAAACAACCATTAACTTGAAAATGTATTTAACTCGCTTCAAGATTTGTCATAAAATTCAATAATTTCTTTTAATTGAACAGATTCCAAGGTAATTCTTGCCATCCGGAGAGCAGAGCACCTGAAAAGGCTGGTTTATGTGGCGTGCAATGCAAAGGCAGCCATGAATAACTTCATTGAGTAAGTTGTAGTGTCTTAATTTGACTGTTTTTATCGCAGCAGCTGTTAGCTTTATTAGATAATGTGAGTAAAAGAAAATAAAAGCTAAAATAGTCATACTGTTATGTGACCAGCTCTGCTCTTCTGTTAGTCTGTGCAGAGCACCATCCAACAGAGTTCATGGAGCCCCGTTCCGTCCAGTGCGAGCCATGGCCGTGGATCTGTTTCCTCAGACCATGCACGTTGAGATGCTTCTGCTGCTGGAGAGAGTGGACTACGACTCCCAGCAGAACAGCGGCAATCACGAGGAGACAGCTTCTTAGCCTTAGAAACTCTGCAGTTTTGTAGGTAGCATTGGCTCTCCATACTAGAAATGTATGCACACACTCAGTTCTCCCTAGAATCAGTGGAAAAGTTAATGCTCATATTCTTTTCTGTCCTTTAAGTATCTGCAAGGCCGTACACGTTGAGGGGGTCGGTTCATCAAAACGTAACAGTTTAGTACTCACCAGTTCAGTCCTCTCAAGTCATAATGCAGAATTAATATGTGCTTCAAATAAACTGTTGATTACAGTATGCATTGTATTTGTTTAACTGAGTTTTACAGACTGTCTCTTTGCCTGCTCTGCCTTTTCAGTTTGAATTTTTGTTGGTTGTGTCTTAAGACAAGTTTTTGGTACAATATACTATGTTCATCTGTTTTTCCGGACAATACTGTGAGTAGTGAGTGCTATGGAATAAACATCTTTACACCTTTAACCCCCCCCCCCCCCCCCCCCCCCCCCCCCCCCCCCGTGACTGAATAAAACAAAGCCCCTCTAGTCATTAGTCAAGACATTTTATTTTGCATAACAAATATCACTGAAGTCATGGAGCTCAGGTTGCAATACATACTTCATTTTCTAGGCAATATCTCAAACAATTCATTGGTAAAACTTAACAGCAACACGTCTAAAAGCAGTATTTGTTTTTTTTTCCGGTCTTCTCACACTGACACACACTTGGCAGGACAACACGCACAGGGGGCAAAGCACATTCTTGAAGCAATCTACAATATCACAACAGCCTGGTGTTTAAACTGTGACGTGTACTTGTATGTTTTGTAGAAAAAGCACAGACCAAATACTTGACAGAATGCACAGCAGTTTCTATTTTGTTCCAGCAAGTAACATGTCTGTATTTTCCCGTTTATAGATGTTTCTACTGTACAGTTTGCAGCAACATTAAGTATTCTATAAAATGCATAAGACTGTAAGTAAGCTTTGGTATACACAGTTTCATCAGCTTGTGTTTGACTCAATGACACGACGCATTTTGTTCATGTCAGTGTGCCAACTGAATTTAGCAAGGCTGCCTTTTGAAAAACATACTCTACTCATGGTTAGAAAATATGATCAGGTGTCACATTGATGGCAAACGTACACAAACAAAATACACAATCCATTAAGATGAGTCTTAAATCTGCACATGCTGTAGGCATTTTCCCCTAAAGTTTGTTTTATAGGCTGTTGTCTTTAAAAATACTAATTGACTAAACAATAAATGCTTTATCATCAGGTAAAGGGGGCTTGGTCTTTCCACTTCCTGTTGAAGGAGGGGGGGGGGGGGGGGGGGGGGGGTTAGGTCCAATGTACTGTATATACTGAGCCCTTCATGAAATGGATTAACTAAGGCAACATGTAGCTGACAGGATTTTCTTTTTAAGGGCACCAAAAATGAAAAGCAACTTAAATGTACCAGGTGGTTAGTTGGTGTACATGGCATTAGTACTTAAAGAGAGGCTAGGCAAGATCTAAAAGAAATGATCTTTTCAGTGGCCCCAGCAGGACTATAGTTTGTTGTATTGCCAAAGCAAAAAACAAACAAAACAAAACAAAAAGGCAACAACTCACTTAAAATACAAGGAGCAGTAAAAGCAGTTATTTTTGTACCAACAGCATAATCACTCAAAAAAATCAGACAGGACACAGGTGCATGACAATAGCTCTGAATAGCGATCACTTCACAACGCATGTTTTTATCGTGCAAACCAAGACAGCGACTGTCCATTCCGAGGATAAACAAAATCGGCATATTTTGTATTTCACCCAAAAATATCTGTAACACCTACCATTAAAATACCGTGTCAAAGAGGAACTTTGTTTCCCAATTAAATGAATGGTATAAATATACAAGTATTAGCAGTCCCTTTCGAATACTTGAAGCACAAACAAAACTAATAGGTGCTGGTACTATAAGATTGCGGCTGTTGAAAACGACACTTCAAAACAAAACCAACAAAGTGGTGGCTTTTGCAGTCAAAGAAGCATGCATTTTTATTTTGATGTGGTTCATATGTTGTCAAGTCATGTTAACTTCTCTGCACCCTGGGTGATTTTTTTTTCTTTCCTAGTGCCATAGTGAGGATGCATCTAGAGAGGTAGACGATATTTGCTCTAGGGTCTGTTAGTGCATTTAGTCCTACCCTTTCATCTACCAGCTGATCCAATATAAGTGAATGAAGAAAGCAAGCAGCACTACTGGCCTGGTCAATGACTAATTATATTGCCATTAGATCTTAGTGATGCATAATTAAGTGATGGATGGTGTGTGACGAGTCTTGACAGTGACTGGGCTTCAGTGCCGTGGTTCATCAGTGATTCCGAGACTTAAACGTCAACAGTGCAGAGAGGTTCACTTCCTGGTTGGGCAGACTCCATTATGGTCATCTTGGGTTTCTTCCTTGTTTCCTCCTGGTAGACATAACAATAAAATAACCATAACATGAGGAGTAGGTTTAGAAAGACAGCTCAGTTATTTGAAAATATACAAATCCTGGCAAGGACTTGCAGCTACACTATATAAGCATCAAGTGTAGCTGCAACAGAGACAATTGCTCTCCCACTAATTCAGACCCTGTAGATTTACTGTTTGCCCAGATGAAGTTCTGTGCTCCATTTCAAATAAAGCTACCACCACATCTTTCCTTCAATGAGCTATCTGTGTACATTGGAACCTCTGTCACCAAAGTAAATGGCCAGGGAGGAAAGGATGAGCACATCGTCAAAAAACAGGCAACCCTCAACTTAATACCAGAAGTCAGCAGAAGACTCAAAAATAAATTGATGAATGTTTCACAGTTGCTAGAATTACAATACCTTACAAGGAGGTTTTTGTAAAATGTTCTGCTCTCTACGTAACAGAAGTCTGCTCACCCTCTGCGTGGCCAGTTTCTTCATTTCTTCTTGCAGTTTGTTCAAGATATGAAGGTTTGGCTTGTTCTTTTTGGCATACTGTTGGAGCTCGATCACACTCTTGTCATTGCTCTCCTGCAAAAGATCAGTTGTTTAGAGTCATGGAGATGTGCAGCACTGTACTGGTGTATTCACATTTCACTGGCTGTTCTCTGATGTGGCAGACAGCCATGTGTAAGCAACATGCCAATTAACTGTTAAAACTAAAATGCACTTGCAATTGCTGACATGAAGCTGTTTTAAAAGGCACAAGTAACTGCAGAGAAAGTGTTTTATGTTGAAAAGACATTTTAATTGCTTTCTGGGCTTAACGGTTGACAATTTGTACTTCACGCCATCGTCATAACAAGAATTATTCTCTTAAGATTCTTAAAATCACATAAAAATATTTATTATAAAGCCTGACATAACAGACATACAAAACCAGCCTTTCTTTAAAACATTTTACAAACTTTTCACAGACTAACGACACTTCATAGTGTGTTGAAGAGGGTACTTACCTTCTTGACCATCTTGTTGCTCTCTCTGCCGTACATGCGCAGCAGTGAGCCCCAGTTCTTGACGTGGGGATGAAGCATCTGCAAAATCTTCTGAGATGCTAGTTGTTTGCCAACCCTCTTGTTCTTGCCTGTTGGAAAAGACAGTAAATGAACAAAACCTGTCACAGAAAGCTTCATCCATGTTAGACTCTGAAAGACCAGTTAGCACCACAGGGTGAAACAAGATAGGGTCATTAAAATAAAAGAGAAGATGGGCATCATAATGATTCGCACTGTACTGAAATGAACTGATTTGTATTACAAAATAAATATCAAAAGTAAAACAGATTTTAAAAAGGTACATATAAAGCATCAGTACCACTATGTTTTGAACCGTCCGATACTCCTTGAGCAATCTAATTACATATTTGCAATGCTTGAAATAGGAATTATAACTGATTACATGCTGTGCAATTCAAGAAACATTTCAACTTGATATAAGCACTATATTTGATATCAGATGAAAATGCAGAATGTGATGTGAAAGGTTTTAGTTTTTAGTGTCAAACGCACCAGCAAATAACCAACTCATCAGCTCTACCCACTGACTGGTTCAGTTTCACCATGTTGTGATATGAGGATTAGGGTCTACTTACACCAGCCACGCACAGTATGTTTCCCACATGTCATCACATATTCACTCTTCTGGTTTTTCCCGGGGATCACCTCAAATTTAATGCTGGTGTCTCCCATTCCATGATTTCTGCAGATTAAACAAAGGCAAATTTAAAAAAATATCTGCAACCACACTGTTCTGAGCAGATGTAGATGCTTCAACTGAATATTTCAGTTTATGCTTCTTAGGTTCATCAGTCATGTGTCACTCTGTATTGCTGAGTATAAAACACACTAACACTACTAATACCAATCCATCAAAGATAAAAGCTTAAAATTACACAACCACAAACATTGATAAAACGTTACTTTCTTGGTGGAGTTTTGTGTTATCTCTTACCTTTTAAGGCACTCATGAAGAATCTGATATGGCGAAAGTAGTCCTGCTTTGTTGGTCAGCTCATACACCCTTGAGTCTTCAATACTGATATGATTAAAATACTGTGGGACAGAGCACATTGAATGTTACCATTGTTGGGTTATCCTTAATTTTTAGAAATGCATTAACTTTCAGGGAAATCTTTCTATTTTTTTTTTGCAAGGCTTGTTATCAAAACTTGTGTTCTGTGCCTTCAGTGACGAGCTTTAGCTTAATCTAGAACATATCACTGAGAATGATTCTGGGTAAGAACATACAATAGGTGCTTTACTGTTATTTACAGTACAGTAAATAAAAAACAGGAAAAGAGAAGTACCTCCAGTTCATCGCCCTCGACAGGCTTCTCCTCCGAGGTCTGCTTCACAAAGTCAGGGATGAGGATTTCCAGTGTGGCTCGAGCTAGAGTTTACATCAGATTACCAGTGAGTGCAGAACTAGTAACGTATTACAACATGCGAGTTTACCAGCGCATCTATCTACTGCAATTAATATGAAAATATATTGGAAGGTGCCACAAAGACAACTGGCTGGGAGGGGAGATGAAAACTATTACACATCACGTATGTTTGTTGGTGATCACATTGCTTAGTACTGTAAATAAAAACTTACCAGCTTTATTCTTCGCAAGTTTTTTACTGCTTGCAGTTCCTGTGCCGTACGTAACTCCATCTATAATGACTGAGGCTCCAAAGGGTTCACTTGGGTTCTCTGTGAGGCACACAGAAACACATCACTTCAATTTATAAGAGGTAACAGCAATACTTCTGTGTTCACATGGTCAAACATGCACATACCATAGAGGGGGGTGATGTAAATGTACACTGATTTGTAGATGTCAACAGACAGAACAGAGTATATTTACATGTAACAGACACTGTGTTGATAACACTTAAAGAACTTACCACATTCAAAAAAGTTGTAAACAGGTCGAACCTTGAGGACACGTTGCATATATTCGTGCAAGATGCAAACTTCAGACTTTCCGTTCGGGTTGATGACAAATTCTGTTTTAGAAAATGCATAAAAATGTTTGAAATTCATCAACAAACAATACACCAAAAGGACATCTTCAACAACATCTTTAAATGTCATAATCTGAAATAACACATATTAACACAGCCTTTTTTGCAAAAAGATATAAGTTGTGAGTTAGTGAGTTCCTTTAACTACACTGCTGAAGAGTCCAGACAAAGAAGAGCTCAACAGTGCTTTGTTAGTTTGACAGGAAAAAATGATTCTGGCCACATTCATCACAAGACAAAATATGTTACGCAGATGTAGTTTGGTCTTGTGTTTTATCAGCTTTTTAGTCTGTGGCACAGAGTTCAGCTACACAGAGAATCTGTAAGGAGTGTTGTTGTTTTAATGGTTTGATGTTTTAAAAAAAGAGAACATGAATTGTGTGATATTGCATGAGTCTAACTTACCTTTCTTAGTGGGTGCATCTTGGACTGACAGTGTGATGAGTTTCTGGTTGGCAGGAAGGATAGGTCTCTCCGACTCTGCCTGCTTCCTCTTCATGTCCCTGTTGAACTGCCTTCGCTCAGCCCATGTACGAAACTTCTTCACAGTGACTTGTTCAAAGTCAAAGCATTTTTCCAGGTACAGGCGAAACTCTTCAAGTTCTGTGAGGTATTATAAAGTTTGATTGCTTAATGGCAAACAGCTTGATAACGAGTTCTTACAACAGCAAAAACTTAATGACCTTTCAAACTCAAACTCACTGTCAGTGTACTATGAAAAGCTCTTACCTATTGACTCGTCCTTGCACACCTCCACCTTGGCCTTGACTTGTCCTAAGGCTCCTTGGGCAGTGTCACAAGGCTGGGGCTCTTTACCCTGCAGGCTGCTGCCAGTGGTACCCTCTCCATCTGGGCCAGCATCAGTCAGAACGGAGGGAAAGATGCCATCATGATCCCCAGCTGCAGTGTCTGACTTGCCTTCTCCCTCTTCACCATTAGCTTCCTGTCTGAGTTTGACGGGAGACTCCTCTGCCTTAGGTGTCACCTCCCCGTTCAGCTCCCTTTCCTCCTGTTCCTTCATTTTCTTGTAATGTAGGCATGGGATGCTGCTGGTGGGAGGGTCATGTTTCTGTGTCAAAAAAAGAAAGAAAAGACAAAGTGTGTTAACAGTAAAGCTAGCTCTTTGGCTGACTTTATCCTGACTTTCAAGAGTTAAGCTCAAGGTTGATTGCTCCAAGTTGCTGTTTTCTAAAAGGGTAGACCATCTGTTCCCAAGAAATTTGTGAGAAAAAAAATTATTTTTTTATATTATAACAAAAAGTGTTAATTTGATCTGCTTGAACCTCTGTTTTTCCCCAGGAGCTCTCTGCCAATATTGGCAGTGTTCCCTGTTTTCACACAATCACAAACCTAAATGGCGGTGATGTGTAACGTCACATTAGCTTCAACAAGAACAGACCAAAAAACTCATTACTATTTATCACCACAAGGGCATTGTTTGAAAAACATTTGGATGATGTCTATGAGAGCTTTGGAGGAAACGGATAAGAAATACAGACTGGAGTTGAGTGTGGACTTTGGTGGCAGATCCTCAACACTGAGCAGCACCACAAAGCCAATTATGTCTAGGACTACAAACTACTTAAGCCCGCTTAAACTGGTCAACCTAGCAACAGGAGCAAAATATATAACAATTCTGTTTAGAGAGCCGCCACAGATGGGCACCCAACTAATGTTATGATCAAAACCTCTGCACTGTTCACATCAGTATTATAAGTTATTTAGACATGAAACTTCTTGTACTGCATCTTACCCTAATACTGCCAGTCCCGAGGAAGTAGGGTCTGGACCAGGTAACCACTCTGGTTTCCCTATGTAGGTAGACTGGAATGCCTGAGTTATGGAATGTCATGATCCATCCATCAGGTAGAGGCTCAGTGGGTGGACGCCCCCGACCTGCCATTTGGAAAAATCTATACGTTAATGCAGGTTAAATGATGAGCCTACTTGCTCATCATAAAAAAAATTTTAAAAAATCAAGTGATATTTATGTATGACTACAATTACCTCAGGCTTGGAATAAAAGTTAAAAAGAGTTTGAATTTAGGTTTGAAAAAGGTAAGGATGCGTTAGAGCTGAACATACAGGTAAAATGTTACCGAACATCAACTTTTGTCACCTAATAGTTGGATGTCAACATGAAAGAACTACATACATATAAACCACCAGCAATTTATAGGGTGAGAATTCATCACTACTTTTATTCAACAACACAGTGTGCGGCTTGGATTGTTGCCTCTAAAACAAGTTTTAATTTAATTTTTTTTTTCTTCAGTTTTTCTTGTCTCACTCATACTGACTGGTTATAGAGCCACTCAGCCACTCTGCATGTGCTTTCTAACTGTGTTGCTACTTAAGAGACCTATGACACAGAAACCATGGCTACTTGGTTATCCACTTTGGTTGTGCAGATCTTACCACCTTTGCTCACCAATTTCACTGGGGAAACCTTGTGTTGTAATTTATACTGGCAAAAAGACAAACACAATACTATCCTACTGTTGTATCAGTTCACTTCAAAATACATTTATGTAACAGATGTAGCACATACTATTTAGTATTTTTGACCCACACAACTGAAACCACATTCAGCTGCAATTTCCTTGATAGTACAGAGCCCTAAAACAGACAGATCCACCACTCACTCTTCAGGACAGTCTTAATTTTGGTCATCATAGGCTGAACGCCTCCTTCACCATCTGACTGATGATCACTGTCCCCGCCATATTTGTCCTCTGCAGGGCGCATCTTTTTGGGGACTGGCATGCCCTCCTCCAGCAGAGCATCAACATCATTGTCAAACTCCTCCTGGAAGAGTCAATGGTTAAGGCTGGGAGAGAAGGTTGGGTCACCACTTTATAGGAGTTTTGAATGCATCACCTGAGAAGAAACTAACTGATGTGATGTGTAAACTGAATGGAAAAATGATCTGTTCCACTTTGGGGCATAAAAGTGTAATTATCCTGAAGTCAGAACCAGATGATATTGATCTTATATAAACACTGACTATAAATTAAATCATACATTTAGCAGTTTTAATCCCTTCGTTTTTTTTATTACTGTTGATTATTTTATGTCAAAAGGGAACCCAGCATTTAAAGGGAGAAATTAAAAATGTCACTAACCTCTTTCAGCATCTCAATTCTCATTTCAGTAATAAAAAACAGAAATGAACAAAAACAAACATTTAAAGTTATACTGCCTTATGGGACATTTGATTCTGACATAAACAGTCATGCATACTGATGCAGGTCTCAAGTGATGCAATGTAAAATCAAGAAATCATTACAATGGTCACTTTTCTGGCCCTTTTTTTTTTTTTTTTTTTTTTTTTTTAAACCAGCCCTTTGACTCAGCTTTAGCCATAGTTACTTCATAATATATGTTATTTAACACTGTAGCAAAACACATAACTGTAAATGTACAACCATGCCTGTACATGTTGCAGACTTCAAGAAAGACCCATAATCAAAATGTTGTTTTGTACTAAACATTTGTAACTATTTGGCGGTTTGGTAGAAAATATCTATGTGAACTCCGAGCATCATGTGAAATGTGTGGATTAATTACAGTTACCACAACATTGTTTCTGAAAGACTAGTGGCTGATGTTGTTTTCCAAATGTGCATTACCTTCAACTAGTGGTGTAGTGTGATCTCACACCTACATTACATAGTGTTTGGCACAAATATAACCAAGTTTGCGTAAGTGTTGCCTCAATTTGGGAAACCACTAACAAACCCACTACCATGAAAAGAATGCCACCATCTGTCATAATCTTGGCCTCCATTGGGCTACATTCACACTAAAAACTGCAGTATAAAAACTGCAGTGGTTTGGAGGGGCAGCTCGAGGTATTAGTTAGAGAACATGGAACTCAATTTGACTAATATAATTTTTAGATGTAGTCAGTTTATAATATTATTATGAGAAGAGCTATTATGAGAGTGTTATCGCAATGATAATCATTTTCTCTATGAACTAAAACATTATGACTTAAATAGTAAAACTGCACTGTTGATGCTGGACCCCGCTGTGCTGAAGCAGTGTTCTCACTGAAAAGACAGGGGAAGCTGTATTTAATGACACAGTGCTGATCATGCCCCCTAAGGACTGCACTATATAAGCTGTATTATGCCTACAACATTTCTGTTTGACAGAGAAGGAAGAATTGGGTGTGTAGCTGATAATAACATGGGATACTGCAGACACATGAACAGACATACCTCATAGGAATATGGCCCGGCCTCATCATCGGCTTGCTCCTGCTGAACTATGACCTCAGATTTAAAGCCACCGCTCTCCCCATCGTCATGATCCAGGAAGTTGTCGTAGAAGTCATCCAACTCATCCAGGACAGCAAACTCTACCTTGTTTTCCTGGTCTACATCAGCCTCCTCTGATCTTCTGCCTGTGTTTCCTGCTCCAGAGCTACCCTCAGCTACCTCCTGCTCACTAGTCCAGTCATGCAACTCACCATTCAGGCCGTCTAAGCCATCATCACTTCCTCCATCCTGCCCTTCACCTGTGTACAGAACCTTCCTGTCTTTGCTATTGCTGCTTTCAGTGAAGCTTACACGGATCTTAACATCTCTGAGCAGCTTGAGGTCCGGTAGAAAGTTGGTGACTGGGGGAGCGTGGCGGGCTGTTCTGGGGCACGGTGGGTTGGGATTGGCCTCATCAGAGAGGTGGCTACAGAAAGTGACTGAGCCCTTGCTGAGGGGCTGCTGTGGCGTGGCTTCCCCGTCCCCTGGGGTGTATGTGTATCCATCACCACCAGAGCTAACGTCCATTACCTCTGCGTCACTGGACGTTTGCAGGGGAGGTGGTGGAGGTGCTCTGCCCTCATCTTGGCCAAAATCATCAGGGGGCTCCAAGGGGAGAGGGGGTAGAACATCATCTATCTCCATTTCCTGCGTTTTGACAACTACTACATATACAGACTGATAGTTGATTTTAAAATCTAACCTGTTGAGAAACTTCCTTCTTATCTAAACCCAGAATGCATGCAGAAGCACATCCCTGTATAGACCACGTACCAGATGTGAATATGCTAAGCTGACTACATTGTTCTTTTCATTAATGTAGACAGCTTTCAGAATCACTGTCTCAATTATTGGAAATCACAATGCATTCAGCTTAATAGGGGATCTAGGCACTGAGCATCCTCCAGTGAGATCTTCTGGGAGCTGGAGAAAAGGACCAGTGAGAGTAAATGTCAGTTATTACAACTTTATGACTAATAGCGTAAAAATACAACACATTTAACGTACAACTATTACTAACGTTACAATGTAGCACCGAACAAGGTCTTTTTGCTTGGGAATATGATTAACGTTTACTCAAGTTCAAATGACATATCAAGTCACCGTAAAATAAAACAGGCAAGGACCTCGTTTTAGCGCATCTGTGCAGTCTGCAGCTGCACAGCGGGCCCCTGGTAACGTTAACATCCATGCTAATATGCTAGCATGCAACCATCGGGCTACACAGATGTAGACGTCTGCAAAAATGGTCAGCTAGGCCAAAAACAGCCAGGCAGGGGTTAAATAAATACTCACCGATAAATATGACACGGCTGTCTCCAACTGGGCGCCTAACTACCTTTCTGACTTATTCTATCTCGACCAGCCGCCACAAGCACTCATCACCAGTCCCGCCATCTTGAAGAAAACCACAGCGAAAAGCTAACTCAGTCCCCGCCTCCCAGTACCGGCTTTTTCATGAGTGATTGATCAGCGGACCAATCACAATGTCCCTCCAAGGGCCCTAATAGTATGATTCAACCAATCAAGCATTTGGCATCTTGGTCGATGGTCACCACGCCAGAATATTAATGAAATGAAAAAAATAAATAAATAAGAATTTAGATATATTCTGAATTAACTCCAGTTAACTATTATTTTTAAACTCTGACAGACTATTTTTTTTAATCTTTGATTTTCACCTTTTAAACAACAGAAAACTTTCATTAAAAAAATGACATAAATCAGATACCTGTAAACTAACAGTGTTTTTAAGATTTATTAACGTTGCAAACACAACTCGAGTGTGCTCACTTTTTTTTTTACACTAAAAATACAATTCCCAGGTCTATCACACGCATTAACTCATTTTCTTTGTCAGTCAGGTCTGTAGATGCGGTATTGTAAGAATGATTGAAGACTGGTTATGTGTTGACGTCTATAGTGCTTGACACTGAAGTGTAAAGACGCACAGTGAGAGGGTGTTAGTGAACACAACCTGAGTTATGGTTTCCGCTTGTTCTGTTGTCATCACTCTGAGGATGAAGAGTCCGACTACCTGCTATTCACCAGCCTTCAGTTTAAAGTGGATAAATATACCGAAAAAAGCCACATCATCGATATCGTGATGTCTTGAGGGCAGGCTACATGAGCATCATGCAGATCACACTATCTCAACTTGCCAGCTGGGGTCACTACTGACTAACAGCATTAGGTCTGGAGTAATACACAGCGTCCTCACTTCAGTTCTTCCCACGAAAAGAATAGGCATAGTGGAGGTGGTGTCTCCCCCCCCTTCCTTGGTTCATCTTTTAATGCATAGAGTATATCAGGGTCGAGCTGGGTGACTGGGGACATTTTAAACAGAGATACATTATGTTGCGTCTCATCAACATAACATTTAGTGCTAACTCAGTGCAAGCTGCAATTTCCGAAAAAAATTTAGATTAAAATTAATGTGGTGATATTTGCAATATTTTTTGTTTAATTAAGACATGCCACAGATGGTTTTCTTAGCAAACATTTAAACTTGTGAAAGTAGGAAAAAGCACAAGCAGAAAAAAAAGAACTTATTACAAAAGGTATGCAGTCATATTTTTTTTTCATATACGCCAAAATACAGATCTATGAACCTTTTGTAGAGACTAACGTCTGATGTATGGTATACCCTCTTATGCAGACTGGGATGGCAACATAGCGCTTCAAGAAATGACAGTAGATTTAAATGCATGTGAAAAAAATGTATTCACAACTAATATCAACTGCTGGTTCCTGATGAGTGACCTTAACCCAGGGGACTGCTGCTTCAGTGCATCCATGTAAAAGGAAGACCTAGCTGCTTTGTTAATGCAGTAAAATGCAGAAATTACATGACAGGTGCCGGAACGTGTGCGGTTACAAAAAAAAAAAAACTGGGCTCCTCACAGTGTGTCTGCGTATTGTTCACAATCATTTTATGGTAAGTCCAATGAGCCAAATGTGAGTGTTTGGATAAATAGTTTTTATTGTCAAGCAACTGTAAAATGCATTATTCTACCATGGAAGCAGTCAGAGATTCAGTGCCTGAAACTACTTGCATTCAATACTGAAGTAGCTGCTGTGACTATCACTGAGACTACAGTTGTGCAGGGTTGGGGAATGACAAATTACCTGTGACTGTAATATTTGACAGTAACTGTAATATCAAATCAGATTACACATTCTCTAGAGAAATATTGACCCCATGAATTCACTGTGTGTAGAATGGAAAATGATATGCGACATTTTTACATTATAGTATGTTTTTTTTTATTTGTTATAGCTGAAGGATGTGATTTCAAATTGCAGTTTGGAAATTGTGCATAAAGTGTATATTTACTCCATATCATCAATTTTAAGGTAAAAATGTGACACCAACAAGAATAAATTAGATTGCATTAAAATAATCATGTGAACAACCAACCCCCAACCCTGCTGTTTTGTGATTTATTTTCCTCTACAAAAGTATATATGTTCTTTGGCAATCTTTCAAATTAGCACACATTTCAAAAGATGCATTTTAACTTAAATCGAGAACGAGAAATACATATCACTGAAGTTAATGAGGCAGCTAGTGCTGACCAGCTGAAGAAAAAGTGCAGATGAGTCTTCATGTTCACATAGCTGGTATGGTGAAGTGCAGCTGGAGGCGGGGGACCAGGGGTGACAGAAGGAAAGGTGATGCAGAAAGGCACAGAGTGGGTTTCCTCCATCATGTCTTCACCCCTGCAGCTTGAACTGGAAGGAACTGGTGCTCCATTTGCTTGTGTCACAGTTGAGCATTGTGCGCTCTGTGAAGGTAACGTTTCCTTCTGCGTCGATCAAGATTATTGTATTGGTCCTGAATGGGCAGGGGCACAGGGGGACACAAGCAAACAAACACAAAAAATATAAAATTAGTGACTGAAAATGTTTGAAAATTAAGTCGAAGAACAAAGGCAAGTAGGACAACTACTGTATGATCATTTAACAGTCAGATTTTCACATTTGGGTTATTTAGCCAAACACCCTTATCAAGAGTGAGCAGCCAGTGCACTGCAAAATGACACTTTGATGGCTCTGACAAAGACCGACCCTCTGACCTTTGGGTTACAGGACAGTCTCTGTATCCACTAATCCACCGTGACATCACAGTGCAGACAGTCCCCTTTCATTTCCTCGCTGTGGAGGATTGATTGCACTGGGAATTTTTATGTAGCAACAGTTCTCTGCTGTCTATGATCCTGCAGTCTAACACAGTCCTGTCAGTTAGCTCAGGTGGAGAGAAACAGGGGGAGATAACAAACAGAGACTTTGTGTGGGTGGAAGACACTGACCTTGTGCCATAATGAGGTGAGCGAACACACACTGCTGACAGAGCCTGGATCATGGGCTTACTGTAACCATCACCCTGGCTCTCCTGAGCTGGATCAGGTGCGTTCCTGTTTAGCAAACACACAATACACCTCTTTAGGAGGAGTCATTTTTCAGTACATGATTCTTTTCCACTCTGTGCATGCAGCACATTAAAGTCAGCAATCACTTCACAACACATTCCATTCCTGAACCATCCATAACATCCATTGATACAGATGTGCTGCACATTTATTTCAGTCCCTGTGTCTCAACCCTAAAAGAACAAGGTTGTTTGGAAACTTTCTCTTAACTCACATCTGTTAACTCCCTTAACTTATCTGTGTGAAAATAATTTTGGGCAAAAATAGGACATGCAAGCAAAATTCGTCGCATGCTTGTCTACATGTAGAAAATGCTTCAGTAAATACTGATTCATTTTAAGCTGGTCCGCAGTTCAGTTTTTTTGTGATATGTGACGAGCCCCTTTTTAATATTTGATTCTTCTCCACTGTCTGCATTCGACCAGCTCCCAGTAGCATGAAACTGTTGTGCAGAGGATTTTGAATTTCGTCTTTGTTTTACATAGTGGCAAGACTGATTCACTTTTAGGTCAAGTCCACTGTAGGCTCTCCTGTCAAAAGTTTGATGTTTGATATTTCAAATTCTGCTTTCATGTTGCACAAGAGTGAATACCTTTCTACAGCCTGCAGCTCTGGCCATCTTTCCTATCAGGTAACTCAGCATTTTCTTGTTGAGAAATGTGGCTGTTAGGACTAAGCACACACTATACACTAAAGGAGAAACCATAATGCCACAAAAACATCAGTGATCAGACAGATTTCATATAAAAGTCTAACCTGGCCAAAAAATAGTCAGGCACATAGCAACCCACAAAACCACAACTTGTTGTTTCTGTACAGATTAAGCAAACAATATATAACATGTAGATTAGTGAGCTTCAGAGTGCTGGTAGCTGGACTTTTGTTTCCTTCAGACAGAGCAAGGCTAGCCGTTGTGCTGTTCCTGGTCTTTGTGTTAAGCCAAGCTACGCTAAGCTACGCTAACTAAGCTGGTGTTCCTCATACTTAACGTAAACACACGTGAGCGGTACCAGTCTTCTCCTCTAGCACTGAGCCAGAAAGTAAATAACTGTGTTTCCTAAAATTAAGTATTCCCTTGAAATTGTCTGATACATGTTCACAACCAGCAAACTATACTACGTATGATTAGTGAATATTGATGTAAATACTCTCAATGTGTCATCATAAAGTCCCCTAAATAAAACAAAAAACTATTTTTAAATCAAAAATTAAGATGACATGTGGTATTATGGTGTGTAAATCTATAGCAAGGGAATGGCTAGGTGGGTGTTCATCACTCACAGTTCCTCATTATTGAGGACATTGAGCAGCTCTTGCACCAGTCCATCACAGGACAGGGACTGGTCGTTGACAACGCTGGTGAAGTGGCGCTTGCCTTGCAGCAGTTTCTTCCATGGAGTGTCCAACAGTGAATTACTCAATCCATAGATTCCTGCTGGAGAGCACAGGAAGAATGCAGACAAACATACACTAGTAAGCTCTGTTGGTGACCTTGAAATATCAACATTGAAATATCAGGCTGACATACAGGCCAATGGGCCATGGGCTGAGAGGAGAGGTTAATATGAAATGAACGGTTTCTACAGCAACCGTTTTAAAACACAGACCTGATTTAAGATGGATGGGCTCCGGGCTGCCTCTGTTTCCATAGTAACACACAATGTCTTGTTTGGCTCTACATGGGACACAGTAAGATAGAAAATTAGAGATTGCATTTAATGATGATTACACTTGTTTATGTCTAATTGTGAAGGCAGAGGCAAGAATCATAATGTGTCTATACTCCTGAAATAAATGCAAACACGGCAAAGATGATGTTCAAAGGAGCCCATCTGAGGGAATAATGTAAAATGGGTGCTCAGGGTGACAGAGAATATCAACAGTGCACCATACAGTATTTGTCAATGACTGATGTTCTTTGCAGTCCTGGAAAATAGTAATTAAGAAGGCTGTTTCACTTGTATATGCAATCCAAATGGGAAAATACCAAACACCATAGTTAATTGCAGCATTTAAATCTTATCCTAAAGAAACAACTGGCTAACATTCAGGCATCAAAGTATAAATTAGCGCTGTAAACACCTTTGACTACCACAAAACCATTTAGTTACAGTGTTAGATCTCTTTGCAAAGTCCTTAGTTAGAGGGAATTTATTCAGACTGAAAAATCAGTCTGACATCAAGGGCATCTGTGACGGCTTTGGTACAGGAGAGTGAATAATAAATTATGACCAAATCCTTTGAACCAGTAGGGGAATTAAATTTTTGATGTCAATTTTATGACAGCCATACCAGTCGCATCAGTCAATCTGAAATGTGGTGCAACACTGCTTCAACATCTAACTTGGAAAGTTTCCCAGTCAAGAGCTGGTAAGACAGGAACAGAATATGCTGCTGGGCCTGTTGCTCTGCAACAAAATTTATTGGATGGTTGTAAAAGCAAATGAGATATGCCTCTGGTCCATACCATTTATCAGCACAAGTAGAAAATGTTTGCCATACAACCCATTTACAGAGATTTCATATGTGATACGTTCAAGGCTGAAACAAGCAGTTGATTAATCAATTAGCTGAGTGAAAGAATTTTAACCACTTTACAACTTCACCACATAACTTATTAATTACACCAAGGTCTGTTACTGCACTGGAACTTTAGTTCACTTGAAAGTTGCTTTGAATAAAGGTTCTGCCAAATTTGTAGATGTGATGTAAAAATGTCACCAACAACTACTCATTTTTCAAGCAAAATTCGAAAGATTTAATAGTTCAGTTTCTTAAATGTGAATATTTGATGCTTTTCTCTGCTTTTTATCACCATAAATAGAATATCTTTGGGGTTTAAACTGTTGGTTGGACAAAACAAGCTATTTGAAGACATCACGCTGGATTATGATGGTAATTTTACTTTATTATTTTCTGGTGTTTTATACCAAACAATTTGAAAATATGAGGTAGATTAACCAATAATGACAATAACCCTCAGTTATTAGCCTGGTGATGTTTATATGACATATTGTATATTAAAAACATGAATTTGTTGTACAGTATTTCAAAAGCAGTAGAGTGAAATATGGACCTCTCATTGTAAACTAAGATTCTAGTGTCTTTGGTTTATTTGATTATCAACGCTGGACCTGACTGAGGCTCATACAATGACACATTGTCCTTCTTCCCCTGCACCAAATGTAATAGAAGAAGTGATGCTTGCATTTCGCATTTTAATATGTAGGTGGTGACTGGACTAATTAAAATCATCTGATCTCATCTGATTTGTCAGTTTATTATTGTGTGCATCTTTCATAATTCATTCCATGCTTTCCTCTGGGACATTATTATTTCTTTTTAACCTCAGAAAACTACCAAGGACTGAGGAAATAATATGATGACACAGACTGACATGAGCAAACCTCCCTCTCACTCACTCACTCACTCACTCTCACACACACACACACACACACACACACCTCACCTTTATACCCTACAAATGATGAGAGATAAACATGCTTGCCTAAAAACCTCTGCTCCTGTGCAGAGGTCATTCTTAACTGTTTGCACAAGAGCTTCAGTGTCTTGTGTAAATTTCCTGGGGCAGAGTGATTTCTGAAGGCAGGACAATATGTGTCCAAGCAGCTGCGAGAGAACCCTCAAAGCTGTAGGTTGACATTATATTACTATCTCTCTGACAACAACAAATCAAAGGCCTTAATATTGTTGCCAAGTCGTCCCCAAACCCAGCTGAGCAGTCTGAATAAACAACTACTTTTTCCTGTGTTCCTATGGTTACTATGAACACAGCAGTACTGGCCAGTGTTGACTCGGCTGATAGCAGTCACCCCTCATACTTGCATGTAGAGAGTAGTTGCTCAATGGGAACCAGATGGCACAGTAGCCTGAAAGGAAATGGCAGCGTCTGTAAAGCCCCTACCTGTTGTCACTTGTGCTGTGGGTAAACAATATCTGAAATACTATTTTGATACTGTGGCCAGGCACTGTGACCTGAACACAACAATACCTGAAAGACCTGGTGTCTACCTACGCATGAACACCTTCCCTGTGACGTGCATAAAATTGACCATGATGGTAGCAGGTGGAAAATTTGCGGCGAGATAGCGCTATTTCTACTTTTTGAAACTGGCTACAGTCTCGAGAGTCCCATCAGGTGTGCTGTGGCTTGATTTGGGCTGAGATGAGGGAACAGCAGGAGGTCAAGGCAAATGGACACAGAGAGAACGAGGAGGGAAGAGTGGAAAACAGGCTTTTTCAGATCTCTGTCAGAGATGTAATCAGTATGCTGGCTGGGAGATGCTCTAATGAAGAGTCCTCTGTACTGAGGCCGCGGAGCAGTTTCCCCATCGCCAGCTGTGGTGTGGTTGCCTGGAGATGGTTGGATGAGCTTTCAACATTATCAGCTCTGAATGTAGATGGGCATGTTGGTAGGGGCTCCTGGGTAATGACAACATATTCTCGTATCCAATCACACACATCTGTGCATGTACACCCACACATGCCGACATTAAAAGCATGGAATGGAAAAAGGCAGACTTGACTTGTCCATTTTTTATCAGTTTTCTTCAGGCCAGAAAAATGGCTCCCTGGATGCCAATGTTGGTCTGTGAGTTGGTGCACTGTTTGATCCAGACCAAAATATCTCAGAAACTATTGGATGGGTTATCATGAAATTTGGCACAGATTCACATTAGCCATAGGCTGAACTGTAATAACTTTGGTGATCCATTGAGGTTTTATATGGCATCAATATGAAAGTCAAAATTTCAATTTCTCCAATGCTGTGGTTGATGATTAAAGCTAATGTTAGTATGGTAAACTACAATACTGAACATACTCAACATCAGCATGTTAGCATTGTCACAGTGAGCATGTTAACATTCAGCCCAAGTGCTTAGCATGGCTGTACACTACTGTCTTCTTATGTTGAGATACATAGTAAAAACAATGAACTTTTGATTTATTCATATAAATAACACTGACATACCCTATTTCAACATCAGCTACTGTATGTGGCCTCACGGTGATCTCTGACCTGATAAATAGAACAGAAGACCATAATGTTCTTTTATAACTTTACACTGTAATCTTATCACACTTGACCTGGAGTCTTGTGTGATCAGCTTCCCTAAGATCAGACAGCCGTTCAGGGCAGGTAAATGTAGGAAAAATGTAGTAGGATTTAGATCTCCTCTCTGATAAAAACATATGACCCCATGTTGAAAACTACAAATCCAGAATCAACATTACTTTAATTTATGTGGCAATTTTTGGCCATCTGGATTCAATCAATGAACAACAAAGGCTATATTTGAGCTATTTACTGTGAGCATCTATCGGAAATTGTGTTTAGTTCAAAATCATGTTTTACTCTACAGAAAGTGCATTTTCCCATAAGCAACCTTACAAGCACCTGGCAAAAAAACAAATACTAATAATAACAGCTCCTTTTTAAAATGTTGGGAGTTCATCCAGCCCTGATACTCTGGAATGTGCATATCTGCTGCACTGCTGTTTTTCTTTTTCAGCTCAAACAAGCTTCTGCCAAGAATTACAACACATAGTTTCAGGCCTAAGACTGAGCCACTTTCTTAAGTTGTTTTTATAAAATAGCCACACTCTGCTTTACTGAAAATGCATTAAGGGTAGCATTTCTTTGCAGGCAAACATCAGAGGAAATATTCATTAAAATGCATAATCTATGGGCACTGACTTTAAAGCGAGAGTGACATAAAGTGGGATCAAAAACCAACGCTATAGAAAAGTCAGATGAAATGTTGGATATGGAGCCTTGAGAGCATTGAGCTGGGAATATCTGGGATCCTAAAAAAATGATGACACATTTTGTCCTGCACCAGCACTATGTCATAAATCAAGTCTCTGGTTTCAGATGAATGAGAAATCCCCAATCCACCAGATGTAGTTATTGATCTGGAAAGAAACTAGATGCTGTATTTCCTCTGACCTGCTGGGCACACAACAGTCGAGATGAATGGGCTGGTAATAATGCTGTTTATCCAATAGATGAAGACTTGCTTTCTGTACTGTGTCATCTCCATCTGCAGTGAACATGGCTCTCAGACAGGTCTTTGAGAAACGAATACAGTTATCATCATTGCAACATAAACAAAGGGGGTCTTTCAGTTTGTTGGTTGTTGGGAGTGTGGGGTGGCACCTCATTTTTTCATGAAGGCGAAACACTACGTACAAAAACATATTTTTTTTCATGAAGTGGTCAATTTTGTGATTTTGAGCTATTCTGCTTCAATAATATTTTTCAGACTAATGGAAATAAAACATCCAAATACACGCTGAGGTGTTTATTTTACTATACTTTGTCTATTTGTGTCTATACTGTTGTCGTCGTAAAAATCATTGTGAAGCTCTCACTCTCCTGCACAATGTTATCAGATCCAAGCACGGTCACTTCCTTTGTATTTACAATAGGTAAGCAGTTTCCCAACATGAATTTTTTCCTCATAGTCTGAGCCAGAAATTTCCACTTCAGTGGCACTTAAATAAACAAACCAACCTTCAAGTTTTATTCCTATCTATATTCTGAAGGTTTTTACACAGGGTTTGTTCATATATCATTCATAGCCTGGTTTATATAACATTTTATTCCTAAAAACATGGTAAAAATTGATTTTTGTTATGGCTGCTGAGAGTATTTACAGATTTAGGGAGTAATAAAAAGAGATATCCAGAATCCTCTCTGCAAAACCACAACGTTGAACCTGGCTTTATCGGGTGTTCAGATTTCTGTTCTGGAAACTTGTGCAAATTAGTGCATATTTAATAAAATAATACTAGATTTGCATATTCAAAACTTGTAATACGAAAAAATAATTGTCTTAATTTACATAGTAGTCAAGTTGGGAAATTTTATGTCTGTATCTATTCATTTAATTTTTGCCCTATTCACCTGTAGTGCCTTGCCTTGGGGCAGTGCAGGTGCAACTACAGCTCCAGGTCATAATAAGGACATTTGCCTCTCCTGATGTCTTCAGTCTATTAGTCACAGCTGAGCCATCTAGCTGCTGTTATGTGTTTAGTTCTATGTGAAAGGAGAAATCAAAAGTTTTCCAAAGGCTGAAATAAAAGTGATACTTGGGACTGAAGCTGCAACTATGTCAAATTTTGTGCAGATGTGACAAACTTTGGGCTCTATAAACTCATCTAACAGCAACTGTCCACTTACAGCTTAGCCAGCACTATTCGGCACATCAGGCCTGTACAGCTTTGGTGTATGTGTGTATGCATGTGCTCTGAGTTTTGAGGATGGTGCCTCTTTTCGACTTTCAAAAACCAAAAGTATAACAGCAAAAATTTAAGAACTGGATAAAACTGTGAGTTTTAATGTGCTAACTATTACCGTCTACAGGTCAATCTACACCACTAACTTGACCCACTGTCAAGGGCCATGTCACAATACAGTACTTACATTAAGGATGCCAGTAATTCTATATCAGAGTGTGGGATCATGTTCGCGACTCTGTGCTGCCTTTTTACTGGATTTGGGGATGTTTTCCTTTCAGCAACAGCAGCCAAACCTTTTACCTGAGAGAGCTTTATGTTTGCCAAACAAACTGGTTGGTCCTCATAGTAAAAGGCTTTTCTGTTAAGTTTAAAGTGAAAACATAAGATTGGATAAGATGAAGAGTAAAGCATAAATCTTGTCTCTGTCCAAGTGTATCAGCTAAGTAAGGATTACATTAGAATAAAATAGCAGTCTGATCTAAACAGTTTTCCTTTTAATATGTATAATACTAGGACAAATGGACTCTATACAAGAACAGTATTGAACTCTTGCATCTTGCAGCTTGCATCACTAACAGGTGATCATGCTTTAGCTAAATAAGTGTTTTGGAATTATTTCATGTATGTGGTCATCAAGTCCATATTTAAGACCTTTTTTACAAGGTTATTATTTTATAACAAGTCAGTGAAACAGAAAAACACTGAAAAGTCAACTCCAGACAAAGTTTTCAGCCAACTCAGGCAAATCAACTGCTCGAAACAAAACCTGTCTGAAAATCAAGGACATGTTGTTTCAATAAACTACATCATATTTGAGGTAGGCAGCAATGATTAGCTGACATCATAGCTTGTAAAAATGACTCGTGTAGTGCCTGTGAGTAGGGGCTGAGTGCTCGAACCTGCATTAATTCAGTTTGTAGCTTTCTTGAGAGCACCATCCCAACAACTTCACACCCAACACTGCACTTCCTTGGGTCCTGAGCAATGTACTCACTAAGTTTGAAATTGATCAGATGAGTGGTAGTGGAGAAAACTGAAATACAGACAGACAGAGATTCCTCCATTTATAGTGGTTATAGTGAAAACAGTGTATCTCTGTAACCTCTGCAATGCTAAAAACTGTGGGAGAGGGGATATACAAGCATAAATAAATCCCTTTTGAGAAGAGATCCTGCTTGAGGCCACGTTAACAGAATACACAGATCATGACACCAAACTCCACTGTGTAAACCCAGATTTTTTTTGTCTCCCCCATCAGGGATACAGTTTGGTAGGGATGTGTGTGGGAGCTGAACCGCCAACCTCTTGCTGGCAGAAATTGAGACTTGTATCTATGCCAGTTGTCTACAGGGGTCTGAGCTATCTCAGAATGCACTGATCCCACTTAGATTTTTCTCTCTTTACCAGGTCACCAAATTTAGTCAAATCAGGCCGGTGAGACTGACAAAAAAAACAAAAGAAAAAACCTCATTATTTTTAATGCTGTCTGGATTTTCTTTGTCTTAAAACCCTGAAACATGAACAGGTGTTTCGTTAGATCTTTAATGCTGGCTCTTTCGCAGCTCAACATCTGAGATTTTTTTCAGCTCTGCCTGCTTAGCACTCCAGAGATGAACATGCTGCCTTTGTGGTTTCATTCCGAGGTAAGACTGAGGAACAGAGTTACAACCTATTCTCAATAAGTTTAAAACTCTTTGAGTTAAAATCCTATAGTCTGCAGGGATCTGTCACTGTCTTCGGTGTCGACCATATAAGTCACCTCATGACACCCACACAGTACAATAAAGGACTTGTCTTAACATCCGACAGCCTTAGGTGGCCATGTTACGTATTTTTCCTAACTCTCTGAAATAAATTTTGTCTTGTGAAATCTCATTCAGGGTATGGCTGCCTACTGGAAGACACAAGTCAGTTTTTGCAACCAAAACTTGGTGCAAAGATTCTCACTATGTTAACACTTTTACTCAGTGGATGGACCATACACTCAAATGGAGTTCACCACCCCTTTCACTCACTTGAACTCTGCTGTGATGAGGTTGAAGCCGTTGTACAGGTGGCCTTCTGTTGACACCTTCTTCAGGTAGGAATGACTGTCCAGATCCTTGTCCATAAGGTAGTTAGACACTAGAAATCCTGCAGAGCGGAAACAGGAAAAATAAATGGTTGTTAAATTATGCACTCAGTACACCAGCCTCGTTGTTAATAATAAATACAAGACTTGAGGCATAAATGGTGTCTTGAGATCCTTCAAGGTGTGCTTTTAGATGCTGTTTCAATATACAATACCATCTTATTGAAGAAATTGCATGAATAGACTTAAATGTATAAGGAACAGATAAATCATACATCTTAAGTTATATAAAACTATACTTGTGACTTTGTTGTGGCTGGCTCACCTCTTCCTTGTGCATCAGGGTTAGGACGTCCTTCCATGTAGTTGGTGATTGCGGCCAGCTTGCCCCTCTTACTGATCCCCAGCCATGATCCTCCTTCCTTACCATACTCCAGGTCCAGGCCTGGTTAACAACAACAGTCGTAGAATGTTTATCAAACACAGCTACAATTTTCACCAGACTTCATCTGGAGGTAAAATATATTGTACACTGTTAGTAGCCATTCAGTATGCCATCATATAAATAACTGTCACAATGTGACACTGTCACTGTATGGGATTAATAAAGGTTTCCTCCATACTTTTGAACAATTCTGAGAAAATGCAACACCCTGGCAGCATCCATGTTTTTGCAGATTTCCGTCAATGGTGGAAACGTGGCAAGAAATGTGGTTTCTCGCTGGGAGCGGGTGGTGGTGAATGTTGCTCGACAAGATCTTCAGCTATTGTGTGTTTCTAATATGCCCTCTGAGCAGCACTACGTTTTCAAGGTGGTGGTGGAAGCTACAGTGAGTCGCTATCAGAAAGCGACAAGACAAGCCGGGTCTACCTGGTTAGCATGCTACCTAAAGTGGAGGACTTGATAGAGACAAGAGTCAACATTGGTTTTACTTTCCACAACTGGAAACAGGTCTTGGTGAGTAAAGGAAGGTTTGGTTATGAACTTGCAACGTTTCTTGTAAACTGGTAAGTAAACAGCTGTTGATGTTAACATTGGGTTTATAGCGCTAGCAAAACTTACAAATAGCTCCTTAAGAAACCTACAACATGTTCAACACAGGTCAGTTTCTCCCTAAGAAGTACACTGAGTAATGTTGATGATGTTTCCTGGAAAGAACTAGGTCATTTGGTAGTGATTATAGGGAAACTGAGACAGTGTTCAATTAGTAGACTTCTAATTGCTTAACTATAAAGAATTGCTAGCATTTTTAGACAAAACACAGCAAGTGAGTACATACAAAAATGTGAAATTTGTCAACAGCCAAGCGTATGAAAAATATGGTTTCCAATAATAAACCAATAATGAGTAATTCTTACTATTTTGAAGAAAGTCCCATTT
This sequence comes from Trachinotus anak, assembly GCF_046630095.1. Taxonomy (NCBI): domain Eukaryota; kingdom Metazoa; phylum Chordata; class Actinopteri; order Carangiformes; family Carangidae; genus Trachinotus; species Trachinotus anak. The sequence continues at coordinate 6,517,592 of NW_027273859.1, read as the reverse complement.
CTCCAATAATTAGTGCCAAATTACATAATTGTTGGCAGGAAATTTTTTAGTTATCTTTTCCTCTGTTAAGTAATTTGCTGCGAAGGTCTCACGAAAGCAAGCTTTGAAGCAAAATGTCCTTCCTCCATATACAAAAGGTAATAAGAAAACATACGTAACTTGAACTAGCCTGCATTGAGACAGACCTGATGAAATACAGAGCTCAACAAATGATGGACTGTCACTGACATTCAAACATTAGAGCAAATATATAAGGAATATATCCTTTTATATGTCACGTGACTGGACTACCATCATAAAATCAATCTATCAATAAATCTATTGGTTTTTTTTTCCACATTCCTCTTCATAACATAGAAAAGGTGGGGCCCTGTTAGTGTACGGCACTTCCTGGTGATCAATAAAGACAGGTCCACTTACACTGACAGTGTCCAAGACTGCCAAACGCTCTCATTCTTCTCGGCATGGATGGAAAGCTAGCGTGATCCCACTGGGAGCTATAGCTTACTTCCCTTCTCGTGATGCTATGTCTCCTTCAGGGTCTTGCCTCCACCCCCCCACAGCCCCACAGATAAGGCAGAGCCATTTATTCCTGTCACATTGCATAAGAGCAGCCATCAATTAAAGGCCCACTACTGGAGTCCTGACCCCTCTATTACAGAGGGGAGAGGAGACTGATGAACAAGGGGGCCATATCTGTGTTTCCTCCTTCAGCCGAAAGAAAGGATGATTGATTTCCTCTGGTTGGCTATAATGTGTATTGGACATCAGTCAATTAAATATAGTTACCACGGGGAGAGATGCCCTGTGACGGAGCGGAGGAGTATTGGATTCTGAGGTGAAAGAGACAGACTTTTCCTAGATTATTCAAAGGCATTTAGCCTTGGATAAAACTGTATACGGTCGCTGTTAAAAACTCCACATCTGCTGCTTTTTCACATAGTCACACAGAGCCTAAAGAGTCAAGTTTTAAAGCCCAACACATATACCAATTGACAAGATTTAACACAAACCTACATCCATTAAATATGTTATGCGCTGCCTGATTTGATTTTGTATTGTTTTATTGGCAACTTTTTATTGTTTCGGCCAGGTCTCCCTTGCAAAAGAGTATTCCTGCCATAATGAGCTTTAACTGGTTAAATAAAGGTTAAATAGATAAAAGCCTGCCCTTCAGGTCTAACTTGCCTTTTGTTTACTTATCATCTCTTGTAACAGAGGACAAAGTGAGAGGTTCTTCATGCAGTGCTCTTTGCTTCACTTCTAACTTAATGGCTAGAGGTGAGATGGACTTTTTGACTTACCACTGAGGATCTCACTGTTAGTTCCCCAGAAGTCTGCAGCTTTGGATGGCCTGTTGTAGAACTCATCTCTGTTTGCAGCCAAAATTAGCCTGAGGAAATGGAAAAGAGTGGTCTGAGAGGCTGTTTTGTATTTTTGTTCATTCTGTGAGTCTTGTTCATTTGCTCTTGACATGAAGCACTGAGGTATTACAGAGGGCCATCGGTGGTCTGAACAGCAGATCCATCATCAGCAGCTCATTCATCATCATGAACACATATATCCCATCTCCTTTATCTTCCTTCTCAGTTGGCAGTTGATCATATGTTTATAGACCCTGCAGCCTTTTAGAAAGAAATCTGTTGTGTCTGTCTGTGCTTTATCTGTGACCCATGCAGACTTTCCAATCGGTCAACAAATCTAAGAAAATAGGGTATTGTGCTGTCTTTTGTCAGATAAGTACTTGATTGTAACTTCTAGAAGCAGCATGATCAGTTATCCATTCTATAAAATTCCTCTTATTCCTCCTCTTGCCCTTGATTTACACAGGTGATCATTATACATAAGAGTTGCTGGCTTGTTTACCACTGACTGAGTTTTCTGGACACCGTGTTGTAGGTGTTCCACTTTAATAAAGGCCTCAGATGTGTCTAGGAGCCTTCAAAGAGAGTATTTCATTTTGATTTTAACTGAGCAGGATGCAGAGGATATAAAAGGTCAAGGTTAGAAGGAGGAGGGTGTCTTTTTGATGATGACCAAAGGAAAGAGGATCAAAAAGAATGAGATGGATAAAGGACAAGCCAATATTACAGTTTCAGACAACTAATCTTGACACAGAAGAAGAGAAAAAGAAAAAGAACTTGATCCATATGACTATAGTGTACTGGTTGTATCAGTGTAATACAGCAGCTTGGTGCAATTCCTTCCTTTTTTATTTATTTATTTATTTTTTTTTACATATACTATAAATTACTATGACAACTTTCCACAGTGTTGAAGATAATGAATGCCTGTCGGTCCCTTCAGACAGGAATTCATTTCAGTGCATTATAAAAATCCACCTTACAGACGGGTGGGCGTCTCACACTGTTGTATCAGTACTGATGTTATGATCTAAACTAAAGTATTCACATTGTACAAAAGTAAATTCATGTTCCCATGTCCCACTGAATCAAATGTACTCCCTTTCACAAACAAAACATTCTTAAATTTAACTTATATTTAAATTATTTCTCCAAAATGTAAAACTTATTTTTTAATCTTTCAAAACCCATTGACTAATCATTAGTAATTACTGAAATTATGCTGTCTTGGCAAACACCGTATCAAACCTAGAAGCCTTTTTTTAATATATCAGGCTGAATTTGTGCAAAATGTTTATAAAATTATTCACATCACATCTGAAATACTTCCAACTGATTGAACAGTGCAGACATAAAAAATATATTTCACTCAGAGGAAAAGTCCTGTAGCTTCAGTGAAGAGTTCAAAAAATCCAATACAGAATAAATATGGCAGTGTGGAAAATATATTTTTTTCTAAACTTAAAAATACTTATTTCAAGAAACTTAAAAAGGGTTTTAATTTTTGCAGAAATCTGTGGCTGATTTAGGTAATTCATCTCATTTTCATCTCATTTTGCAAAGCTGGCTGTGCCTACCTCCCATCAGTAACCTCTGCAGATGGTCTAAATATGTTTTTATTGCCAGAGCAAAGCTACAACACAAACATTTACTGCTACAAACAAGAGTGAACAGCCTGAACAATAGTGTGGTCTGGTTTAAAATACCTCACCTTGAATGTGACTCTGCGGTCTGACACAGACTATCTGTCACTACACTACACGCTACACTATGACCTGCATTATTCTTCAGGGTGTCAGTGAGTAATTATGCCACTATGTTCATGACCATTAACAGCTACAACCTGCATTGTGACCTGTACCTAATGCAACACCGGCCATTACTTTCTAAATGCCTTTACTGGCAGGTCACTACTGTCAGTTGTGGAGCAAAGAAAAGTAACTTAGTGGCTTTATATCCTCACTCGGCATCTGTTACCCACTATTTACATAGCAACACACATGCACACACAAGTCTCCATCCAGCTCATCTCCTATTCAGCAGTTATGAAATAGAAAAAACAACCTTTCCCTTTGCTTAGAGGAAAAGACGACCTCTGACTATACACCATGTGAATTTTGTAAACATAAATTAACATCAGAATATTGTAGACTTATGTAGTCTGTGGTGCGTAACCATATAAAGGAATTAAATTACAAGTTACCGATATAACTAATTGTTGCACATTTATAGAATTAGAGTGAAAGGCCACTGAGATATAGATTTAAACACTGTGGAGAGGCACTTAAACACCCTTTGGGCAAACTCTAATGGCAGAAAAAGTGCAAATGAAATTTATTGACCTCTACAATAGCTATACATTTCCTCCGAGGTTGGCAACGGTCCTCCTATTAATCTTTCAGGATGGGAGCATGGATCCTGTGTAAGAGCCAACAGATAAACCAAACTGACCTAATAGAAGTTGGTCTCTGTGCATCAAAGGCTAATGACAGCCATTTCCCACGGCACTCTGTGAGCCACTACTGCTCCTGCAAACAAAGCTAACACTAATGATGCTGCACAAGAGAGAGCATCTGCTATCGAATCCTGCGGGGAAAATCACATGTGAGCTGCTCGGATCACAGTGACAGTCGGCCAGCTGCATCATGTAGAAGGGATGGTTAGCAGCAGAGAGGTATCAAAGCTCTTCACGAATGCCGAACTCAGATTTGTATTTTCATTCAACAAACACAGTAGTTTGCCGACTTGGTGGCAGCCTTGGTATTCTAGTTGTGAATGTATGTATTCAAAGATATTGATGATTCCCATGGGTTCATTCCATATAATTTTGATGAACCCTTGACCTTTCATCTTGCTTTAACATTATGTTAAATTACCACTTGATCAACCAACTGTTCTGAAGCATGGTATATTGGAATATAGCTACAATTCTAATAAATAAGCTGTAGACATTCATTGTCTTTTTGAGTTTCCTCTAGAGTAACCACTACTACATGTTGAAATACAGTATTTCACCTGCTAAGTGAAAACTTTAACCTGCTGGCAACGCTACGGGAAAAGTCAGGGGGTCACCAAAGTCATTAGGGCTCATGCTCTGAGCACCATAAATGTGAATGAATCTGAAAAAAATTTGATGGCAATCCAACCAATCTCTGTCGACAAAGTTCAGTCTGGACAAAAATGGCCTAACTAAAGCCTAACTTAAGACATTAATCTAATTGGCAGGTTGCCATTAAATATGAGCACATTCACACATTCATGCTCCAATGAGGATCAATCCTTCAGCCAGTGTTCGGCCTTGCTTACAACATATATCGTAATTTAATTGGCGGATTGCCAGAGTAATATTTTACTCCTACTGTGATAAACATTGCAAAAGCTTTATGAAAAACTGTCAGAATGCTATTTGTTTAGTCCATCGCTTTCATGCAATGAAAGTTGTAGCCTCTAGGGATCACTAGAACAGCATATCTAAGTGACACTGATTAGTCTAAAAGAAGTGTTGTAATTACTGGTCAGATCAAATTAGAATATTGGTTGGTTGATTGCAGCATGGCTCTCATTCTGAGCAGATGAAAATGTTGAAATTCAAAAAAAATAAAATGCAGGCTAGAAACTGAAATGCTGAAATCTCAGCATGTGGATAATCATAGAGTCATTTGTGCTGAACATGAACCCGTTTAACCCCTACAGATATTTATTCATTATAATTGAACATAATAAAACTTTAATCTTGCCGTGCCCGTTTAGTGTTAGTTTCCTGCACAGTTCTTTTGATTTATACATGTAAATCACCACAGCACAAGAAAACAACTTCTGCAACTATATATAGCACTGATGTAACCGCATTAGGACACAGTACAGTTCACCTTTCCCCAGGTTTAGGTCTGAGTCAGTGCTCATAACGCACCTCTGATGTGATCTCCTTAGGCGGGGTCAGACTCCCAGCGGGAAGGACAGAGGTGGACTATGGCCAGGTAGAGAGCTCACTGTCGAGCTCTGAGGGGGATTATAATAAGATGGACTTCACATCACACTGCATCTCACTATAACTGCTTGCACTGCGCTGGTCTGTGCTGCCCACTGAAATAAGTTAGCACTTACTGCAGGGTAGTGCACATGGAGGATTCATCCAGCACTTTAAAATGTGACATTTGAGCTAAAGATGTTTCTGGAATGCTTGCAATGTTGCCAGTGCTAAGTACATTATGTGCCACATACGACTGGTGGAGTCTTGCACAGCTATTTATCTTATTTCATAGACAACTATGAAACTGTCCAAGACTAAAGCACATATCACACATATAAAGTTAGATAAAAGAAACTTGTATATATATATATATATATATATATATATATATATATATATATACAAGTTTCAAGATGTCAAGATTTCATTTATCAACCATAACAGTTTTTTGTCTTGTTTAAAAAAAAAAAAGTATCTAAATGATCTGTAGCTGCATGTAAGCTGCATATTCCAACACTTCATTGAAGCTACATGATGCAAACTCCGAGTGAACCCAGCACTGTGTTTATTTTATGGAAGTATCAAAAAGAAAACAAATCCAACTTGACATATTGTATATGGATACAAAAAACCAAAAACAATAACCTCATAACATTGTTTAGCAAGATGGAACAAATGGTGGGTGCTTTAGGATTTAAAGGTTAAAATAATCATACTGCAGTGCTGAAATCAAAAGTGAACATGAACATATGACATTTGACCCATATCTTGGTGTTTTTCCACTTGCTGGTTGACTTCAGATCAATGAGGGTAGAGGAGTGAATAAATGAAGGACACCAGATTTCAACTGCTCCACCAAAGTGCTCATAAGCAACATATCTCACCTAACCCCAAGTGTGCAGTTCTCTGGTCTCTGTATGACTGTGCTCTCTAACCTCTGTACAAGAAGAGGGATTGTTTAAGGATATTAAGATTTTTGGTTAGATTTTTGTATTCTGGTAAGTCATTACCTCTGTTACAAGTTTGGAGGCAGCTCCCTTGTTTGTTCTACACTACACTCTGGCTGTAGATGAAATTAAGATACATTCTCTGTGCATGATCTCATGCATTTCATTATCGTGCCGGAGCATGACCTATGCTGTGATCATATTTTTTCTTGCAAGTCTTTCCTTACAATTTCCCTTCTTCTACTGCATGGCTGACCTTGTGTGTAGCACAATTAGTGTCAATATGTGATGAAAGGGTCATTTGCTCTACCTGTAGGCATTTTTGGATGCAGGCCGGGGGTCAAACTTGAAGAAAATTATACACATGGATGTACTGGGGGATTGATGACTGGGTTTTCACTCAGTCCGCATCTGCCTTCAAATTTTAGTCACATCTGACAAAAAGAAGTAATCAGAAAAAGAAACAAGTAAGCACCTGGGTTAAGTGTTGGCGTATGGAAGTGTGGCATGTGACAGAATAGTGGAAGTATAGCGACTTTAGAGATTAAGACATGTTGGGTGTGTTTAAATTATAAGAAATATTTAAACAGATTGATAAAACAGCAGATAAGCGTGCTCCTCATTGTCTGATTTCATAGAGCATATATCATGATGAAAAAGACTTGGGAATTATCCATATCTGTAGTATGTGCTCATCAGAATACATATACTCCACTAAACAGTAATTATTTGAAAACTTACATAATGTATTTGGCTGTAGGGCAAACAAATGGACCATCCAGAGTGCATGCTGTGTGTACCCCCTGTGAACATGTTCAGAACGGCAAGTGTTAAATGTAATGAGTACAAAAGTAGAAATTAAATCATTAACAAGTTCAAAGGCTCTGCCATCAATCACAACGTCATGTGCCATGTAGGGCACAATAATCATCTCATACTATCAAGCTGGTATGTTGCAACGACTTGTCAGATAGTTAACATGTTATCGGGCTAATAACACTGCGTTAAATGTGAGTAGCATTGTGACAAACTATTAATAGTTGCTAGCCAGACAGCATAGACACTGTCTTATGTCGCTGCAAACATACATAACCTGCCTTGCAGACCAAACAGAGGTTGATTAACATTTTAACACATATGGCCAGTTCTACCTCGATCAGCAAACTGGTTTCAGCATAAGTTGGTAACCTTATCCACAACTAGCAAACGTTAGCATAGTTACAATCAATAACGTAACGATGACGGACAGACAAACCAAGCAAACTTTAGATACATACCTAAACTTAGCTATGCGCGCCACACTAGACTGCAAATAATATTTGTTCAGCCAGTTCTTTAAGAGCTGACTCCTACACTGTTTACTGCTCTGTTGTCGGCTTACTGAATCCACGGTCCCTTCACAGTCGCTGTTGACAACTAAAAGGAAGTGCTCACATAGAGTGCCCTCGATTTGTGTCTCCAGTCGTTTGATAATCTTTTACAGCGGGTGTGAATATGTATTTTCTGTTCGTTGTCCCAATCCCGCCCACTCGGGCACTTTAGATACATAAAACGACCGCACTTCCAGCAGGGCTCCGAAGTTCACTGTGATTGGTCAGTTTACGGCAGGAACAACCACTAAGCTGACGTTACATGGGGCACTTAAATTTCCGGTTATTTAGTTACATTCAAAATAAAAGCATTGATATATGTGTTGGTAAATTATTTAAACCAGGGTGTTAGAGTTGGTTTGTTAAGACCAGACGGCAACTGGAGCACACAGCTTTTCCTTTAATAATTGTATTAGGCTCAAGGATTATCATCTCAATGCAATATAGGCCTTAAAAAAATGAGAGTTGCTTCTGATTAGAGTGTGACTGAAATCAACATTGATTTGCACCACTCTTTGTTTATATCGCATCCTGATCGCGTCGAAGACTTTTACTTTGAAAAACCTTTCCTTCATATTTTTGCTGACTTGACAATGCACAGTACTAGTAAATTATTATAACAATAGATGTGCGGAATCTAGACAAGTAGAAAATGCAGGAGGTGATTAAAAAATATGATGTAATAATGTAACCGATTCATATGAATGACTATTCTGTGTTTTGTAGGATTAAGTAAGCGAGTTAAAGGAATTATTTTACAAACAATTATACCATTTAATAATTAATTTAAAAATGAACAATTAATAATTTAAAGTAGGTTAATGACGACAACTAATAACTTAACTGATAAATGTCCAGATAAATTGAAATAATCAATCACCAGTTCCCCCCGATACTATGTGAGTGGTGATGGGGCGGAGACATTCGGTGTGACCGACAGCATCCAGCACTGTTGTGGATGAGAGGGATAAAGGCTGCGCTGCCTTTCCTACAACAGCACGTCGCAGTCACTAATTAGTAATTATTAACGACAGTAGCTCCGGGTACACGTACTAACTTTTGAGTCTGTGAGGACAGCACGGTTTTTTTTTTTGCATGTGGCTAAAAGGAGCGCGGGCAGCAACCTGACGACTACAATTTGAGATTTGGAGGCTTGTGACAGTTGTTTCCCTGCAGCGGCCAAGTTGCAGGCAGAATAACGTTGTCCAGTGGAGGCTCGGACTACTGTCCGTCACACTGGGGAATCACTTCGCCTGCAAGAACAAGGTGAACAAGAGAAACTGAGGTAATATCAATGCAGCCCTGTCCTTTCTCGCTTAAATCCATGTGGTAATTATCTTGCGACGCCAAGTTTTAGCCTGTGCCATTACAACTCAGGGGGTGGAGGAGGAGGGCGTGCCAATAATGTAATAAAAATAATGTAATACTAGTGTAAACTGACGTTGGAAAAGCTGAAAAATAAACCGGGGGCTTCCTTAGAGATGACTGAGCAGGTGCTCAGATGAAGCACATTGATTAGGATACAGGGACCCGGTGTGTTAAAGCCCTGTACATCACGCTTTTGTTTAATAGTCGATGTTTTTAATTTGGTGCGACAGGAGGAGATACAGTAAATGCGACTGGGTGGTTTATTGCAGCACGTACGTTGAGAGAAGATAATATATGCGTGTGTTGTTGTGAGCACTTATCCCTAATGGATGGAGCCGAGGGGAGTGAGCGCCAGCCGCAACGACCTGTCAATCATCTCATCCTTACTAGTCCATTGTTTTGCCCCTCCTGTTTGTGAGTGAGTTACCATGGAGAGTCTTCCGGTTTCTCTCGTCTAATTGCCTTATTTGGAGAAGGGGCGGCTGTCAGTGGCTGGACTGATAGCGGTCTTGGGTTAATAGTGTTGTGTTCGTGTCCCATGTGTGTAGCCGCCAGAATGACTGACTGCTTCAAAACAACAACCTGAGCTCAGGCCATTAAGAAGCCTCAAATGAAGTTCTCAGGAGTTTGTGATTGCGCTGGTCAGCGTTTTCACACCCAGCTGGGCACTAATGGTCTCAGGGCATGATTGGATAGATTTAAAGCAATTAACTGTGAGCATGTGCAATTAATTTGCAGTTATTTGTTATGTGTTCTTGAATGTGAACCATTTGAAACGTTCTGGTTACAGAAGCTCTGTGCTTATATATATAAGCTATATGTGTATATGTATGTGTGTGTGTGTGTGTGTGTGTGTGTGTGTGTGTGTGCGTGTGCGTATATATATATATATATATATATATATATATATATATATATATATATATATATATATATATATACTGGGAAATAACTCCACTACTGTATAGCATATAGCCTCAGCATCATTACTGAGATATATATTTTAATATATCAAGATATATCAAGGGGCCTCTTTATTTTGCACTGAAAGAATGTGTTGGTCCATGTGTTAGTGTTTACTTTGGTCAGTGCATGTAGCAGGTTAGCCCTGAAAAGACAATGTTATAGTGGTACTTCATATGCTAATGTTGTCATAACCCTCCCTGTAGGACCATGCCTAAGTGGAAAATGGACATGTAATGCCAACATTTATTTTTACATGAAATGTAGTACAACAACAATGTGTGATGGTCAGTGGTGTAGTGTATCTGTGTGTGTATGTGTAAACAGTTGTATGGCAGGTTGCGATGTACGGAACAAAGCAGCTAAGCAAAACCAGAAAAAGGGTTGCAGGTGCAGGAAAAGAGAGAGATCCACACCGGTCACTGGGGAGCACCCTAGTGACCAGTTTGCTCCGGATTTTGTCTGCCATTACAATCAGGGACCTTCACAATATATAAGCACTATTTAATCTGGCCATTTACTTTACTGGGAAATCATCACTGCAAAACATAATTTGTATCAGTTATGTCTCAGAGAATTCAAGATATCTGCCAAGGATTTTACACTGATCACATGTGGACCTGAGAGTTTAGGTCATTCATGCACGTCAGACAGACCAACAGTGAAACCACATTTTCTCATTTGTTATTTAATTGCCTTGGACATTTTTTTAAACTCATGTCAAATTACTGTCATAAACTCATAGAATGATTAGATGTTATTTAATGTGTTTTCCTCCATGTAAATAAATGTTACACTGCTCAAAGTGTCAGCATGAACCAAAGTCAGTCTTGGCTTTTGCAGATTCAATACCTACTGTAGCTTCACCTGGAAGACAAGTCAATTAGATCATTTGGAAAACAAAATATTTGCATAAGAAACACATGGCAGTCTCTGGACACGAACGAGAATCTCCACACCACCTGTGACTGTGCTGAGAGATGAAAAATTCTCTGTAACTGGGGGTAAACAAAAAGACTTTCCATGAATACTAATGTTAAAAAATCCTTTTTTATTGTCTTAGGTTATCACATACGTTGCTGTATGCTAACAGCCTTTCTATGCCTTTTACTTCTGTTTTACCCAAGACAAAAGGCACAGTTGTTTGAATGCCCTCCATAATCACCAGTTAACAAGATAATTAATGACCAACAAAACATAGCTCACTGTTGCAAGCACATAACTATAGATTTTTTTTTTTTTTTTGGAGAATTTGGGGTGTCTAAATGCATAATGACTCCCAATAGCTGGTATTTATATCTTGTGAAAGGAGAGAAAATGACCAGCAGATTTGACCCTGGCTTTGAAAAAGACTGTCTTTTTGTCTGTGGATCAGGTTCTTTCAGATCTTAAATGTTAAAATGTCATTTTTCTAATGGTCTTGACAAGACCTGAGGTCAGTTTTAATCTCAAGTGCAGTTCATGCTCTAGTGCACTAATTTATTGGGAAGTACAGTGCCTGAAGAAGATGTAGGATTCCTAACAGTCAGCTCTACAGCAAGTTGGCAATTTGGATATAAATGCAGATGCTTGTTACTGTCAGATCTTGTGTTTGTCTCAAATCTGCAGGAACTGAACAGCCATGCCACTATCTAAATATGAACTCCTGGTTTGAACATCACACTTTCACTCTATCCATCCATCCATCCATCCATCCATCCATCCATCCATCCATCCATCCATCCATCCATCCTCTAGACTGCTTATTCAGGGCTGTGTCTGCAGATATTGACTGGCCCTGCTCTCTTACACCTGTGTGAAAATATTCCCTGACCGTATCAGAGGGACATGCGAAGCAAGCAAGAAAAAAACTTGAAGGTTGTTTTATGTGATGAAGGTTAAAAGGCTCTTGGATTTTGTGTTTCTGAAGGGTGATATCAATATTTCTGTGTGGAACAGTCAGTAGCCAATATTTTTTATTATTATTTCCATCAGAAGTCTTCATGGCACTTGAAAAAGGAATGCAGCAAATAGGAGAAAAAAAGTCTGCACTCTTTAATTGGGTTTGCAATACAGTGCAATAACAGTTGCACTGTATTGCAGTAGGGTGTTTTAAAGCAGAAACTTCCAGGGATCCAGAATGAGTATTTTCCCCATTATTTCAGTCTCTTCAGGGTCATATGATGTAATACAAAAACTCTTCAGGGCTGTGTGATCCACAACACAAATTGAATGGTATATTACGTATATATTATCTAAAATAAACGAACAAAACAAAGAAATAGAATGTGCAAATTACATTTCCAGTGCATCTTTTTCAAACAGTTTTTGTGTGGGTGTGGTCAGGGGAGATCTCCATTATATTGTGTCTGAACAACAGGGCTGGCAGATTCTTGAGAGAGATTAACTCCTGGTGCTAATTTACATTTTATTTAGAAATGAAATGTGAAAACAAAGAGAATATGTGGGAGGAACAGGGTTTAAGGGACTAGACTAAAAATGAGAAACAACAATCAGTTGGTCCTCAAAGATTCAGATTAACATTTAAATAAGGTAAAAACCTCATGATTCTTTATCAAAAATTGAGATAGAAGACAGAAGAAAGTGTCATTTTAGCTTTTAATATATTGCTAATTCTGCTAAAATCTCTTGGACCTTTTTCACAGGAGATTGTCATAGCAGGAGAAGCACAGATGTAATTAAGTACAGGCACAGCTAAACGGAGTGCAGTGCTTATTAACATTATTAATTACACCTGTTTCAATTATACTTTCTGCATCCTTGTCCACAGACAGCTGCAGACTTGTTTGTGGTTTTGCAGATGCCAACTGAGGTTTTGCGGACTACAACTAAGGGTTCACATTGGTCTGGTGTTGCTTCCTGAACCACACTTCAATCCAGTTGGTGGTGGTAATGCACCACAGTGTTGTTTTCTGGGGGAGAAAATATACTGTGCAACTGCTTAATGAGAATAGAGCCAGGAGGTCAATGCCATTTGACTGTCTTGGTATTGTTTCAATGAAGAACCATATAAATGTGGGTACACACACACACACACACATGCACAAACACACACACACACACACACGCACAAACACACACACACACACACACACACACACACACACACCCTAATTGATCATTAGGTTGAAGTTGGAGTGGAGCTGTGTTGGAATTACACAAGGTCACCAAACCTCACAAACCAGTAATATAACAAAACTAATCAGAGGGTCAGAGCGATTTCATCCCCTCACAGTGTTCAGAGGAGGACTAATCAGTGAAAGCACCTATGTGGGGGGTCCACAGGTGTGTGTGGCTATAAGCTCCTATAGTCCTTTTTCATGCATCTGCTAAATTAAAAAAACAAAACAAAACAAAACTTAGATAGTTTAGATCCCATTTGAAACTTTTGTCAGGTTTGACACTTTTTGTTGACCCTTGTTTACAGTTTCAACAATAACAGTTAAGTAAAAATTACCTAGCTGCAGAATTACATTATGGAAATGATATTATGTGTTTGTCAGGTCACTTAGAGCAGAAATTATGTTACACACTCTAAATGCATAAAGTCATGTTCAAACTGTAAGCAGAATTGCTTGACTGACTCAAATGGAGTGGTAATTATCAGCAGAGCTATCAAAGTGCACATTAATTATTACGTATTTCTACATACAGTATTTGCAGCATATGGAGACTGAAATGATTGTGATGCAGTCCTTCTGCTGTGATGGATCATGCATGAGCTGTGTTTTGGGGCTGTTGTGAGCTGACTGAAGAGGTCTGTAATTGCAAGTGGTCAGGCTAAAGCCAGTGTGGACCCAGAGTGAATGGTCCTTTGTGGGATAGACACCTGCAGAGCTCTGCCTCCTGCTCCTGAAGTGATTAACATGCACCTCCAACCTCCCCGGCCTTCCCACTACCCAGTCCCTCGGCCACCCATCCTGGCATTGCTCTGTTGTCTTGGCACCTGTTCTGCATCTCCCATCCTGCAAAGGCTATAACTTGTGTGTTTGTCTGGGCTGAGCCAACACAGCATGACTACAGAATTGTGTTAGGATTGTATCGATTGCCTCTGTGAAGGGGTTAAATTTTGAAGTTTTGAAAGGTAGGCAGTGTTGTTTAAGCAGAGGATTTTGAAATGAAGGGTACAAAACATGTTTTTTATATCAGTTTTTAAAAGTAGTCGCTTTTTCTGGGAAGCCAGTGAAATGATAGTTGGGTCCCAAGGTGGGCTGCATTGCTTATGTTTCTGTCACAAAAGTATAAAAGCAAATAAACCAACTTTTTTGCTTGGAATGACGAAGGTATCTCCAGATTACTGCAGGTACTGTGTAAAACAATGGGCAGAGTACTGTATAGGTAAAATATATAAAATCCAATGTATAAGAAAGCCACACAGAAAGTAAAATGTTTGAGTGGGCAAATATATCTTTATCTTCAGTCTTTTAGACTGAATACTAGGGCTTTAGTAACTGAAGCACTAGCTTCTTTTCTGAGCAGGAAGAAGCAATTTTTCAAAATTTAATTTAGGTATTTTATGAATACATTTTCAGTGCTGTATGAGTTTATGTACGCATTGCATTTATGTTTTCAGCTTTATTATATTAGCATCTCTTTCTTGTGGTTTAATAGGACTAAGCCAAATGTTAGCTTCTCCAGCAGGCTAACATCACCTGCACGTGGTTAGTCTGTGTAGGGAGGAGGTCGTGATGGATGGATTTCCAGTTTCCAACTAACAGTCAGCATTGTTTCTTTAACCATGAAAATAACCATGTGTTTCTAGTTTTGTGTCCATTCATGTTAATTATTGTAACATAATGACTAAGGTTCTCAAACCTTATACTTACTTACCTTGTTTATTGTTCTCATTGTAACCTAAGCCAGGATCTTTCCCTAAACCTAAGAAAGTTGTCTGTGCCTAAATGTGACCAAATATTAACCATAGCACTGCCACATCATGAAAGGTTAATCATTTAGTTTTCATCTGAAATTTTTAACAGTTGAACAGCCTGTAGTATATATGATCACCATGATTGATCTTTGTGTACTATTGGTTTTCTCCTCTCTTCATGTTGAATGGAGTCATGTTTGGGCCACACAGTTTTACCCAGCTCTTAATGAAGTCCTATTCTCCTCAGCTCCAGCCTGCAGTGTCGTCTGTCGTCTCTTTTTTCATAACTGTACTGTTTTTTATTGTAACTGAGAGCTCAAATATTCATTTTCCTGCGGAGTGAGGTTGGGTACAGCCAGGAGATTCATTTTTATAATGTTGATATCAAAGTGTCAGATGAGATTTTATCTAGGGTTTGAGTTATAATACAGAATGCCATGTGATATTGCCTACGTGTTTTCCTGATCTTAAAGATTATATTACAGTTAAGTGATACATTTGTCAGTTGTAGCTGAGTATAATGAAAAGTGTATGCTTCTATCTATTTGGCCTGAATATCACCACTCATGTGTCAACTCTTATCACGCAACAGAAGATTTGATCATGAAAACATTAACAATCCTCAGTTTATCACACTACTATCACTAGTTTGATTTGGTCAATGCAGACAAACAATTTTAATTTAAAAAAAAGCAGACTTCTAAGAATTCTTCAGTATTCCGATCACTGCTTTTTTTCATACCAGCAGAGTTAATCTCAGTCAACAGAGATATTGTTTTGAGTCATATTCTCAGTAGGTTTCATTTTTTCTCAGTCTGACGCTGTGCTGTGTCCTGAAATGGTGGGGTCAGTGCCGGCAGCTCTCTGCTGCCAGACACACGATGACGCTTGTGTCAAAATTGGTTTTAAATCAGATTTTCGTGGCATCATCTCCCTACCCAATTGTTGGGACCTGGGGTGGCATTGTTATTAGAATATCATCCGGCCTGTGCTTTGTAACATGCTGACTTGCTGATAATCCACTCCCCTTTCTTACGCCCTACTTGTGTCACAGGCTCTGCATTAACATGGAGCGCTGATTGAATTCCTCTTCTGATTGTTCCTGAAGCCCGTCTCTGGATTGTAAGAGCTATACATCTTTATTTTCTCTTTGCAAAGCACACACACACACACACACACACACACACACACCCATGCTGAGTAGTCTTGCTGAGTGTATGGTAATGCGGTGTTTATCTGGTGGCATCCACTTGAGAGAGTGACCAAACAGAACCGTGTCTGTCTGCTCATCTGTCTGTCTATCTGTACTCTGTACCCTTCACCCTCAACCCCCACCCTTCCTCCCTGCTCCACTCCCAGACTTGGGTCTCTGTGCTACAGGAGGATTAACCCCACCGTCTACGTTCTGGCCTGCCTTGATTATGTCCAGGGATAAGAGCTGCTTAATTGTAATCACTAGAGCTGTCCTGAGCAGCATAAACACAGGAGTGGGGATCAGCTCAGGCCACACACTGAAGTCCAATACACAGCAGAATGTGGAAAAGCAACATTTACCAAAAAATTTGAGATGACCACATTTTCTCACTAATTAACTAGCTCTGAAAAGAAGGTTATGTTTTCAGTCTGTTTGTTGTCATTTAGCAGGAAACTACATACCTAAACATATCAAAATGAAATTCATCAAGCAATTCACACTTCTAATTATAGATGCTGAGCTGTGAGGTGTGAAAGGAAACCGATGTTGCATGTATTCATCCATTGAATGGCATTGCCTGTGAGACTGAGAGTGTCATAATGATATATACAGCAGTTAGTAATTAAAACCAAAGTTGGCACATCAGCTGCAAGTATTCCTGCAATTGTTGCGTTTTAGAAAGATTACATAAATCACTGGTGTTATTGATTGTTGTTATTATGTAACTTGTGATGACATCCACTGGTATTTCTCTATTAAAATAAATGAAGTGATTTAGAAGAACAGATCAAGTGGCAAACCCAGAGTGAAGTCATCCATTTTGCCATTTTGAAGCCATAAGTTTATAATTTGGCCGTAGCCATCTTGGTTTTTTGAAATCAGAGAAAACCATATTTGTGACCTGCTCTGTACTCTATCCTGTGCTGTGTGTCAGTGACATGGTAGCCATGTCCTAATGCATGTCCTGCTTTATTGTTTATTTTCTTCTAAATAGGACCATCATTTAAAAAAATGAACATCATGTTGTACTGAATTACACTTGAAACTAGCGATTGAGACCATAAACTCATTAGGAAAATGTTTACTGAGGTAATAAATCAAGTGAGAAGTAGAGACATTTTCACATAGACTTCAATACAATCTGACTTCTTTTTGAAATGAGTAGAGTCACCCCCTGATGGTCATTAGAGAGAATGCAGGTTTCAGGCTCTTCACATTGATTTCACTTTTCAGACCCAGAGTCTTTGTCCATTTTCAAACACTGTGTGTGGTACAGACTTACTTAAGCTGCAGCTGTTTTTGGGTCATTGACAAATAAAGCTTTTAAAAATGTTTTTAAAAAAAGTCTTTTTAAAATGGATATTATGCATATTTTTGAAATTAGAATAATGTGTTTCAACAAGCCTTATTTGTGTTACAATATTTCAAAGTTTTACATTCATTTTTTGACAGCATTTTTAACTTTACCACCTGAAAAATGTTGGGTGGCGCAACCAAATGTGTATACTTTCGTGCTATTTATTCTAAGTGAAATTTTTGGCAATTATACCTGAGTGTGTCTATAGTGGCTAACACATTGTTATTTTGTGGTTGAGTTTTTTGTTAACTATAATTTAAAATTCTTGCATTTCAGTGGCCAGGTATTTAATATTTTTAATATCCAATTTTACATTTAAATACAGAAAAACTTGTATATAAATATACAAATGAATCTATTTAATACAATAGCTATATACCTCATAGTCTTCAACCATTTGTTCACTTTAACCTATCATTTATTGGTTTAAATAAATATTTTACCTGGTCGCACCACCTGACGATTCAGTTGTGTCACCTGACTTTTGCAGCTAATTTAAAATTAATTAATTAAATTTTCACTCATCAATAAAGATCACTTGGGGTCCTCTGGCTGATGGAATATCCTGTTTGATGTTGTAACTATTCACTTCAGAATAAAAGATGCATGTATACAGTTGTACCACCCTGACATTTGACAATACACAAATTCCCGGACAAATGTTTTTGAATTATCTTAACACCTTTAAAACTATTAATATTTGTGAATTTAGTTTATTTGAAAGGACTCAAACATGAAATCATGCCACAGTATCTATTTTGAATTTATTATTATGGAAATATCATATTTAATACTTTTCTCAGGCTGTTCATTAACTTGGATGGTTGCGCCATCTGACATTTTGGTGGTTTGAGTGGCCAAAATATAAAATATATACATTATTATAATGTACTGAAAACATGGTCAAACTACAGCAGTTTTATAGAATAAAATGATGCATGTCATGAATTAATAAAAATTATTTTAAAGGCAAGTAATACACTCGGACACAAAAATCTGCACGTCATGTCAATGACCCTTTTAAATCTCAATCTTTACTCTTCCAAAGAAATATGACTGTGCATATATACTTGTTTCCAGCAGCACCCGTCCTCACATCTCTTTGTTTATACACATTCTTACAAACCTCAGTTTGCAGTAGTTGAGGGTTCAGTGCCTTGCCCATGAGCGCCTCAGCAGGAGCTCAAAACATCTAGATGTACTGAAATGTACTGTAGCGATGTCCACATGTGGCATCTACTCATGCCATGCTTTGATCAATTGATATCTCAGTGACAGAAGATAATTTAATCTGTTTCGAATTAATTCACATATTTTATAGTTGCAAATCTTCAGAATGCTACCTCGCCTGCAGCCTTAATTTGTGGTTTCATTCCTATTTGATATTTGCAATGGAGCTTGAAAGTGTGAAATGAATAATTAGATGGTTCAAGGGGGGATAAGGCACCTGAGCAGTGAAATAATTTATTTGCTTTAGTAAAAGCAATTGCTTCACAGGAAAAGGTTGAAGGAACCTGATGAGATAGCACAACACTTAAATATTCTTCCACAGTGTCTGCAGTGAGATTTTACGTACTTTAGGCTCAGCAAGCCTCCCCCCAAAAACTGTCAGACATTGCACCAAAGTATTAGGCCTTTCATTTTGGGTGATGAGCCTACCGGCGGCCCGGCCCACATCATTTCTCCCCTACTCCAGTTGAGGTGACTCTCTTCATGAGTGTTTTTGAAACACTCTTAGTCAAGTGCATTCTCAGTTGGTGCTGTTTGTTTGGGATTTTCTTGATAAAAGCTCTAACTTCAGTCAAGAAGTAGAAAGTGTCCGTTTTGGTGACACACAGTTTTTTCCCCTGCTGGCTTCATTGGACCCAGATAAGCAGAAAAAAAATAAATCATGGGTAGGTGGTCTGCAGTGAGATTCAGTGTGGGAAAACCGTGTCCTCTTGAACTTTCTGCTGTGTGAAGCCCCAGTCCTCTGGAGAGTACAGCTTGACAAGGATATCTTTATGCCAAAAAAGCCTCCAATGAAGATTTTTAGCAGAACAAGTAAATTGTGGAAACTCTTGTGTTAAATGAAGTCTAGCGGAACAGGTTGGCCATCTGGCATTTTAGTCATGTCAGAGCTGAGGTTAAATCTCAGGCGACCTGTCCCTGGTGCACTACACCATCAGAGCCAATTACTGGCCTCTTAGAATCCCCCTCGAATGCACTTTGTTCCATTTTCCTCTACAGTGTTTGGATGTTAATATTAGTAGGAGATTACAATGACTACAATATGATATGTATCAATTATGCTTGTGTTATCACCCACTCCATATACATACATGAGTTGTTTGGTAAATACATTTGACTGCTTTCTTGCCCAGAGCTGAAGAGAAGATTGATATGACTCTCATGTCTTTGTGGTAAATATGAAGCTACAGCCAGGAGACAATTAGCTTAGCATAAAGTCTAATTGAGAAAACAGCTAGCCTGGTTCTAACAGCACTTCCAAAGCTCGCAAATGAACTTGTTTAATTTGTAAGAGCATCAAAGAGTAAAACAACAAGTTGTGGTTTTTCAGGGTTAATTTCTTGGAGTTAACTTGTTTTACACTCTGTTTTTAACACTTTGGATTAAACAAATGAAATATACTGTACCTCATTAATAAGTGAGCTTTAGAGGTTGGTTGATTGATGTTACACTTGGACAAAGTCCTTGTTTCCATGTCTTTATTCTGAGAGAAGGTAACTGTATGCTGAGTCCACCTTCAATTTTAAAGATATGATTAATGATCGTCTCATCCAATTTATGGCTAACTAACTAACTAACTAACTAACTAACTAACTAACTAACTAACTAACTAACTAACTAACTAACTAACTAACTAACTAATAAGTGAATAGGTTTTTGGCTGGACATCAATAGCAGGGCCAACCTATAAATGCAAATTTTACTGACTGACTGACTGAGTGACTGATAAGGTTGCTGTGCAACATACTGTGCACATAGGTGTAGTGCTGCTGCAGCGCACATTAGCCGTGCTGGCTAATGTGCGCTGCAGCAGCACTACACCTATGTGCACAGTCCAGCCATATACAGTTCTAGGTTAGGGATTTATGGCTCAGAGTTTTGACTTAGTATTGTTATTGTTAATATTTTCAATAAGTAAAATCCCAGAATAATTTGCAATAATCAGTAATTTCCTTCTAATTTAGATGACAAATGGAAGGCCACTTTATTTTCACCACTGTTACATTTTATTGAGCTTTAAAGAAGAACAGTATTAATATTGTTGTCACTTGTAAAATGTACAGACTCACAGCCACTGACAGCATGGGATTCCTGAAAATGGACTTGAAAGTACACACAGAGAAGTTTTAGTGTAGAGAGAGGAAAAATCCTTAGGGGTGTAAATGTATGCAGATATGTGCGAACCTCATTACAGGTTCAGGGAGTGAAGTTCCTTCCTCTGACTACATTGATGTTTGCTCTCCTGCTGTGCTGAGCTAAACTGTTTAGTCTTCCTGAGCATTCACAAGATGCGTAATTGAGGTTTGGACGGTAAGAGAGAATACATTCATTTAGGGATTTAACTGACAAATCATCGCACAAATATTCCAAGCAATTACAGTTTTAAGGAAGTAATTAAATGAACCTTACAGAATTTCTTTTTGAAATTAGTAGCAAGTACTTCCATGCATTTAATGAGCTACAAAGACAGCAATTCAACAGAGACCTTTGTTGTCTCAGTAATGACTGAAATGTTCATCACTCAAAGAAAAGCATGAATGATGCTCATGACAATCATTTTCCTACATATACATAGAGAAAGAAATGTACACTCAGGATTTTGGGAAATCCAAAAAAAGAATAGGTGTGAAATTTTAGGAAATACGCTTATGCTCTTTCTGAGTGAGTCAGATGAGAGGATTAATACCACTCTTATATCTGTCACTTAAATAGGAAGAGACAGACTGTTATGAGTTCAGACTGGAAACACAAGGAAACAGCTCACCTTACTCTCTCCACAGGTAAGAAAATCTGATTACAACAGCTCACACTTTAACATGTTAATAATTGTTTCTTTTATCAATTTAAATTGACAAGTGCAAGTGATAAGTTAAATTAACCATCTCATGGCTTTAGCTTCATATTTAACAGACAGATATGACTGTGGTATTAATCTTCCCATCTAACTATCTGCAAAACATTGAATAAGTTTATTTCCCCGAATGTTAAACTGCTCCTTAAAGTTCAAGTAAAGTAGTCAGGCTGAGGGATATAACCAGGGTAGAACAAAAAGTCTGAGCCTAAAAGTGTAATTTCATTTTAGTTTCTACTGTTGCCCAAAAATGTTTTAAACAAAACTGAATTGCACCCTGTCTTTGCATAAATGAATAAACTAGTGATAGTAGTGTTTTAACTCCAAGAGAAATACATTTATGTCCATTTCCACGTTTGTTCCTCTGGCCAAGCAGCAAAGTGACAGCTAATTTATGTGGAGGGCATGCGAGATGGCCCCATGAAGAGGCTGTCATAGAAAGACAGGAAAATGTTTTTCTCCCCTACTTAAGAGCTGGCAGCAAATATAAAGGGACACTGTCAGAACATGAATGTGGCAGTGGAGATGCCAGCGTATTCATCAATACCAGGCTTTATGTGTGGGAGAGTTTTTGATGTGCAGGGCTAACGCTGCAGCGGTCTTCTGTGGAGGGTGAAAGCCAGGAGCTTTGCCCAGCTGGGACTGCTCGATGGTGGATGCAAGCTCCCTTTCTTGCCTCCTACAGCTGAATATTCCTCCAGGAGAGGAATGACTGGAGCATGGAAAGTAACAGTATACCATCCTGTAATGAGGAACTTTGGTGATTGGAAGTGACTTGTTTTAAGTTTGTGACAACTTAATTGGAAACCTCTCCTAAGTGCTTTTTTGGGTGCTGGCTCATTAATAAAGTATGTTTTCCTTCTTCGTGTCTCTCCCTCTATTTGAAGTGTAGATTTCTCAAATGCAGAGCTCTGTGTACCATGGAGGAGCACTGCAAATGAGAGTCTCTGTGCCACCCAATGTTGTGGTTGCAATGAAATCAATTCTGGCTGCTGCAGAGCTTTGCAGCATAGAGGGCAGTGCTGCAGTGTCTATGAGGTTCTTTCAGCCATGGAACCATATGTACTGCACTAATGCACATGCTACACACACACATTAAAATAAAAATAATTGCTAAGCAGAGACATCATATGAGGCTATAGGACAATTCAAGCTTAATCAGCACTAGGATCCACATAATTAGCCTAAATTCAATGGCTGATAATTCTCCAACAGGAAGAGCTTGGCTAAGCTTTTTTGTGCCCTACTTTGACAAGTGTGTTGAATAAATTCAACCACTTCACATGTCCTCTGTTGTTGCCGTGGCGTCTACACTAACTTGTCATCATCATATTTGCGGGAGGCACAGTAATCCTCTTATTCTGCTGGTTTCCCCACTGCAGATCTACAATTCAGTCAGGGCCCGGCCGAGCTACTACTGTGTGAGCCTCTATTAGTGTCGAGGTGTTAGGCTTGCATCACCTCTGCTCTTCTGCAAGTTCACTCAAGTCATCCTGCAGCATTACTACCACACAGTATCACTGGAGCCCGCAGGCACTGCCATGGCATCAAATGATGTGGATCGATCTGCGCAAGCCAAATGTGCATCTCCTTCATGCTTGTGTGGAAATAAGAGCTGTTCCCGCAGACAGCATCCTCTTCCATTTCAGCTGGGCTCTCTGATAGTGCTGCTGCAGGCCTGCGGGTGGGTGCTGTTGGATGGGTGATGGGTGTTCACTATGCAACTCCAAGCCAGCTGTATACAGACCCAGCAGGAGGCCTGAGCTACTAGAAGTCCATAGGGATGGAGGGAGTGAGGGGGGGAAGGAAGGAGGGAGGAGCAGGAATGGAAGGGAACATGGAGAAAACTTGGCATCACTGGAGCTCAGATTGATTTAATCATTCAGAGCGTTCATTGGGGTTGTGTAGTGTGTATGTGTGTGTGTGTTGGATGGGTATAGAGGTGGGAGAGCTAGCTCTGGGAAAAAAAAGATTCACTAATAATGATGAGAGAAGTGGTCAGCAGTCTCAGGCTCTGAGATAATCAAACCTCTAACCTTGGCAGAGTTAGTGCTGTGATCTCTCAGCTCCAATGCAGCACAGTGGCTAAAAGCTTTCCCTGTGAATGAACTCAAGTCGAGAATTATTATGTTCATTGTTATGGAAAGGCTATTTTGGCAGATATTTCAAAAGGGGTCACGTTTTCAGTTGGAGTGGTCATTACTGCTCTTTATTTCCCCTGAAAAAAATCTAAAAATGATGACGATGATATGATTTTTGTTGGGTCAAGCATGTTCCTTTACATGTGCAGAATATGATTTATAGGCTGTGGCACCTCTGTAGCACCACAATGCTTCATTTGTGCTATGTTGTGGCACATTTGACCTTTATCAAAAAAATTGCAGCTCTTGCAGTTTGGATATTGCACTTGGCTATTATGTGATTTTGATAACATTTAGTTTTATTGTTCAGCCCTAAACTGTAGTGTACACTGTGATATCTTGAGGCATCACATCAGTGGCATCTCTTTTTGTGAGATCTGAACAGGAAGTCCCTTGAACTACTCTCATCTGTCATGATTTATTAAAGTCTGCTGAGCAAAAGTTTAGGTTTGATTCCTAATTAGGCACTTAGCAAGGCACACAAATATATATACAATCATGTTACTCTAATTATCTTTGAGGTCAAGTCAATAATCACCATAAAAACATAAGAATATTCTCAGGAAATAATTTGATTCTGTTTTTTCAATGTTGTAATATTTCCTTACTGTCAGTTTGACACTATTGTTGGCTTGTTTGATTATTTGACTGCTCGTGGTTTGGCCTTGTTGGACTTCACTGTTGCAATGTTACTGTGTACCCAAATCTCAGCAATATACTGTTATTATCACAGTGTTATTATAACTGATAAAAACCACAACAGTGAAATGTATGTTATAATGAACCAGAATTATCCTTTAAGTTATAAAGTTATATGCAATCTTAAAGACTGTGAGAAGTTCTAACCCTGGGTTAGCTTGTTCTTCTAAAAGCATTTTCATACCAAGTGATTTTTGAAATGTCACACTCGTTTCTCTTCATGTAAATGAAAAATATTTTTTGTGGCATATCTCAAACTCAGGGATGGTTGCATGAATCTACCCAATCAATGTGATTAAAAAAAACCCACTTGACAGTTAGCTATTATGGGTAGCTAGCAAAACAATAATAAAGTAGGAGATGTGTGCTTGGATTTTAGCAGTCAAAAAACTTTGTTTATATAGCCAAAGATGTATTCATTTAACCCTGATCTCACTCCTCCTGATGAAGCAACATGTATGAGGGAGGTGTGGGTGGAAGCGAACAGTCCTACAGCTTCATATCTCTCCACAGCTCCGTATCATGCTATGGCCTATTCGTGAAGCCACGCTCACTTTGACTGATCCAATTATATTTTAAGGACTTGATTTAAATCCCTGTTGAACTAAACCCCGCCCACACATTACTGATGCTCAAACTGCAGTGATTTAAAAGCAGCAACAGTTTTCTTTTGGCCACTTGGCAGCCGAACGAGCTGTGATCAAATTTACATATCATCACCTTATGAAGCAATTATAGCAAACGTTAACAAACAACTACCTATTTACATTGTAAATAGGTAGTTGTACAATGAATGTAAACAGACCAAAACAATACGTAAAACCAAAAACAGTAAGCTGAAAGATGATAATTATCTTTCGGTTTGTCTCTACAAGCAGCCACTTTGACATTTTACATAGTTAACTGATCCATTGTTAATGCAGAATTATTGATTAGTGCGCCTTTAAAGAGATGGTAAATTAACGTTTGGATTACTTGCCACCAAACTATGACTATAACACTCTGTGGCATTATGGATAAAAGTGACCCCTCGAAGAGATAAAAATATCTAATCAAAATAAATATTTCAGTATTGGTGTCATATTACAAGAACTCTGTGCTCAGTGTCTTTTAGGCTGTATGAAAAAAGAACAAGTCCAATAAGAAGATTGATTTCACAGCACTGACTTACTCATCCACCATACACTGATATCAATACAGTACGTCACTCTGTGACAAACACCCTCACCACCCCACCCCCCTTTTTCATTACTGAATCACTTCAAACAGATGCTTGCACCGTGGATGACAGCAGAGTGAGTAAAGGAAGGAGTGGAGGCTGGCATGAGGGAGGGATGGATACAGGGGCTAATGGGATTGCATGGTAACCGATCCCTTGGTGTTGCTGGCATGGCATGGTAGAGGACGAAGCCATCTCCCACAGGGACCCAGTTAGCCTAACGCATTTGTCATGGTGAATGATGTAATGGGCTTTGTTAAAGGATTGTGTGTGTTGATTTATTTGTGAATGTGCAGCAGCATACTGTATAACATACTGTATGCCCAAGCTCCCTTCCTTATACTATGAGATCACATCACTGCGTGTGCTGGCCCTGCCTGAATTAATTTGAATTTCTAGCAGTCCTACTTCTACTGTCTTTCTCCATCTCTCACATTATAAGATCCAGATCTGCATACGGTCTATGAGAAGTACGCAAAATCTGTTCAGACCTGTCACTTAAAGCGAACCATCACAGACTGGATGATAAGAGCTGTGTGTAACCTTAGCTTTTACAGCCTGTGAAGATTACATTACATAGTGAGAAAATTCCCTTTCTCATATTTGCTGACTTTAATGAGATTCTTCTCACTCTGTGTTTGTGTGTTTTGAGACTGACGAAAGTAAGAAGGATCTGTGGTGTTAGGAAACAAACTTTGTGTGATGAGAGGTTTCTGAAACTCATAACTGTACTTTGAGCTTCAAAATAAAACATAACATGGACTATATTTAACTGAGAGGCATGTTGGTAAGCTTCAGTTATATTAAAGCTGATCCATCAACAATGCATCAAATTACTACGTGTAATGTGAAATGTGTTGCTTGTAGTGACAAACGTACAGAGAATAATCACTCTGAGGTTCCCCTCATCTGTAGTGTTTATCATTCCTCAGTTAATGGTTCCGGTTTTACAGTCTGCAACTTTAATGTTTTGGTCTGGTAACATTCATCAGTTCAACAGAAACACAAACAGACTCCTAATAAATGCTAATGTTGCACTGTGTATGCTGGATGTGTAAATGGGCAACCGTTTGCTAGTAGATTAGCCATAATAACTAAGATGCCAATATTGTGTTTAACCTATTAGCTCGCTAGATCTTCCATTTCCCATTGTTTTGGTTTTCCAGACTGTGACAAAACTGTTTTGCTTCATTCTTGCTGCTCAAACAAATCTTGTTTCCAGTAATAAAAGCTCTAATGAAACCAATATACGCTACCTGCCCAGCACCAAGCAGCAGAGTTAACCACTAGCTGGTGAAAATAGCAGATTATTTAGCAGTTAAAGTTGTAGTTGAGCTTGAATTTACTAGGTGTCCAGAAACCCAACTTTAAATTGATGCTAAGATTGTTCTGTGTCTGCAAGCTGTGGTGGTATGAATTGGTATACACTTCCTGACTTCTGAGTGGGCGTTCTTATGATTGCTTGTTCATGTTAAAACATAACAACAATACAACATGAGATACAGTTTGAATTTGTGCCTGATCCGCTCGCTTAATATCTGATCAACTGAGTACAAGATCATATCAGCCTAATAATACTCTCCGTTTCTGCTCCAAAAACAGTTCAATAATTACAGTAATAGCATTTTTAAGCAAAGACACACATGGTTTCACATATAAGTCCCTCTAAAAATCGACGTGTGGCTGAGACAGGAACAGGTCTGAATAAAGATAACTTTGTCCTGATCTGTCGTCTGAAAAATGCCATTTTAGTGTCCCAATTTTTGGAAGATCTTTGGCTTGTGAAAAATGGATCCAATATTTATTTCAGTGACTATGGGGTGAAAGAATCTGTTATAATCTGTGATCATGTTCACGTTTCCCATTTGAGTGAACAGGCTCAGACCTGCCACTAGTCTCCTAAAGGGGTGGGGAGGTGGTGAAAGTCACGTGACAGTTAAAGGAAATGATTGTAAGTGTGCAGTCTCCTTTTTCAGCTACCAGTCTCTGGTAATATTATTAGTAGCTGATTCAGTTTAAGTTACTATAAAGTACTTTGCCTGTTGCATTGATCAAAATGTTTAACTTAGTGTTATTTCATTGGAGTGAGTGAAAACTTGTCTCTCCATCACACTAATGTAGGCTTTTGAACAATTTTAGAAGTCTCAAGTAGTTTTCTTTTTTCAAGTATAATTCATGTTTTTCAGTTTAGATTTAGATTTGCATGACGCTTTCAAGGCGAATCTCTCTTTAACTAAGTAATTCAAAGATTCTGACAAAAGAAGGAATTATGCTTTTCTTAAAAACATTTGTCTGCTCTTCATTTTTTTCTCCCTAATGGAGAGCTATCTTAACTCAGATCTTTTCAAAACTTTGCCAAGTGCACAGATCAAGAGTAGAATCGTGAATACACCCCTGTTTGACCTTGGGGACTGCATCAATTTAAACTCCACAGCCCCAATGTAATAAGCCTACCCATATGCTGAGATCTTACCCACTTCTAACACAAACATACATTTCACCCCATCACTATTAAAACCCAGATGTTCCTCTGCCAGGTCTGTTTAATATGCAGAAAGAATCTGAAAATAATTAAACTCTACGACAAGTGATATGACCTCAATTACCTCACTATAACTGTGGTAGCAGTGTGGACAAGAGTACTACATTGCACTGTAAAGGTTTAGGCACTGCCAGGATCTCTGCAGAATCACAGCATGTTTTCTCTAATCAGGATTATGCATTTGGGCACACAAGGTGTAAACATCTCATCAGGAAAAAGAGAATAAATTTGCTCTTGTGATGCACTGCTATGTATTTTTTATTGCCCTGCAGAGATTATATCTGGAGTACAAAATGGTTTAGATTAAGTAAATTCTCTGAAATTACAGTGCAGTCAACTGTTTAAACAAGTTTCTAAATTCAGAGTAATCCTTTTGACTGTGTCTGTGTAAAATGTTTCAGGCAAGAATGGTCACAGCTTGAAGTGGCCTCAAATAATCTCCTGTCTCAGAATAATGGTGCATGGTAATCTGTTGTTTCCAGTCGCTCTCTGTCTATAATAAACTGCACCCAAATAAGCAACAGGGGGATTAAGAATGTATATTACAGCACAGCATATCAGTTGACTGACCCGCAGTCATAAATGTCCAAGTGCAGTTTGACACGGACTCCAAATGCCATGCCATCTTCTTGCATGTCTCTCCCCTTTTGTAACAGCTCCCACTGGTTTTGCACTCAGCTGTTTGGGACAGGATATGAATATTCTGAGCAGGTATTTTTGCATACACAGAAAAGCAAAGCAAAGCAACCCCCCCCCCCCCCCCCCCCCCCCCCCCCCAAAAAAAAAAAGATTTTTGTTAATTGTGGCATTTGCTAAAAGATGCTGAGAGGCAGCCAGTTGTCAGAGAGCTCACTGTGCAAGGCCCACACAGCACACCCATGTCATGCCTCCACCCAGGGACTTGTTTCTCGGCATGAATGATTGACAGGGCCTCAGCACTGTAACAGCTTTACCACGTTGCATATTTGTGATGAAAAATCGCCCCTGTCGTCCTCCCCCTCATCTCCTCCTCCTTCTTGTTCCATCCTAATCTGCTCTTATGGGTCTCAGCCCATGGCGTCTTAAACCCCTCCGTCTCCAACATCTGCTGAGTGCAGGGAGGTATGGAGAGATTAAATGAGTCTTTGCAGCCCCCTGAAGGATTCCTGCATGACTCTCTGCCTCTAGCTGCTGCTAGCGTCTTTGATCCACTGTGTTTTCCAACACAGTTGAGTCCCACTGGGTGCAAGGGGGTTCCTACACATGCCAGCCTACATACAGACCTCTTTAGACTCCATGGTGGCTGTTGAGTTTATCAGTGTTGTTTAGTTCAATGCAGATAAAAGACTCTGCTGCTTTCAAACGCATATTGCTGGAGGAAACCAGTGCATTGAGAGCTTTTTGCTTGTGCTCCAAATGTAAGAAGAGTTTTGTCGTCCTTTTTCACTGTGGTATATGCTGGTGGTTATGGAGCTACCACTCGTGGATGCAGTCCCATTACTGATTTCCTTTCCTTTTCCATTCTCTCATACAAAGTCGTCAATGCAGCTTTGCGGATACCAGTACAGGAAGTGGACAAAGCAGTAGAAATCTGAGTTAAAGTCTAGTCCAGGATGGATCAGACATGATGACCCACCTCTGGGGAATGCCTGCCACCTCATATTAGCTGTTTGTAATTAATGGCTGTGATGGCCCTGGATGATGTACAGCCAAATAAATAAGCGTGGATGTCCTTTGCTTCACCTTGTTGTAAGGGAAAACCACAGACCTGTTCACAGGAGAGATACAGTGGCACTCTCCCTTTCCTTCCCCCTTTCCCCAACCTCTTTGTCAAAACCAATTCACTGTTGTTCATCCCTGACACTCACTTTAGACTTCTCTGCACATAGATGCATACACACTGAAACCCTAACTTTCCATATGTGCATGAAAATGAATATTAAACTCTAATGATACCGGACAGAGACAAAATATTTTTCCACTGTGTGATACAGGTGTGATATCTCTTGATAACATACTGCATTCAGTCCTAGAATTTGTTTTAGCAGAGTCAGTGTTTAAGTTACTCTATGGAACTACTTTCTCCAACATATACACAGAGCAAAGCCTCACTGGCATACAATGGAAATTGTGGCAGTGCATGTGGAAAATCTCAGGGCTGCTGTAACCCTGGTAACGTTCAGAGGGAATTTGGAGGATGGGTGATATATGATTCTCAGTGAGCATCCACTAAGCTAATACAGTCTGTCCCTCAAGTGTGTGCAATTTTCACATTCGGTCCCAGTACAAACCTCCTGTGGCTTTTAATTTCATTCGAGAAGTGAGCCTAGATTTCAGGGAACGATTTAGCAGTAGTCAAAGTGTTGCAAAATATCATAGAGTAGGCTCTACTGTAGTGTGCTAATAAAACCTATAACATGTTATATGCAATAGTTTTACTTTCCTTCTAATATTTTCACCTTTTTTATTTCAGCCTCCCTGAACACATTTAATATGTTGGGTTTTAGATCTTTCATTTCTAAATAGTTCCTACATTATAAGTAGGCGATAAAACTATATTGATAGGTGCAACAGACATTTCATCAATAGCAAGATGAAAACTGTTTGATGGAAAGTCCAATAGTTGCATGAACAAACCCCAAGATGCTCCCTCTCTTGCTGATAAACAGCTGATCATTTCCCTTGATAATGGAGTGTTCTACATGCAGTATTCTAACCAGCAATTCCAGCCAGTCATGGCTAACTAACTCATCATCACGATGTTATTTAAAATCAGGTTTTTTGGTTCCTATAAATCTTACCAATATCTGTGTGTAAACTGTGCAGGAAAACTGCCCCAACCAAGAGCTGCTTCCATTCTTTGGTTCACACAACATGTCCTCCTTCATGACCATAGACTGTATATAAAGATGGATGTAGCCTCCATGGCTTCACTCATTGGTTTCTAAAGAGCTGTTTTGAAGCTTAGAATAGGCTTCAAAAATCTAAAAATGAACTTTTTAAACTTTTTGTTTTTTTACAAGAACTTTTTTTTTATTCACGTTTTAGCCTGAAAACTGTCAAATGTGTGTATTCTAAAGGTATAATGGAAGATACTGAATATAATGTATTGAGGTCCCGCTGTGACATTTCTCTCTAGCACCAAGCACCATATTGAAAGTCACTGTAACCAGTCCATAAACAATTATGGCAGTGAATAACTTATTAAATGGAGTAAGTTTTGACCTTTTGATCACTGGTCTCATGTACAGTGATAAAACAATGGCAATGCTATATATTATTCACAGTATATGATGACCATTCTCTCCTAGTTTTGCCTAACATAAGTGGCATGAATTCACTTGCAACCTTTAGTGGCAGCTGTATTTAAAGTTAGTCCTACTAATGTTACACACAATTTTCCACACAGTGTCTACGGTTTATAGATCCTGAACTTTGAAACTTTTAGAAATATGAAAGTCATTATTTCTCTGGGTTCCATCAGTAAGGCTGTGATGGTGGCTGCAGGATCTCTGTATTAAGCTAAAATATTGACTACCTGTAACAGCCCCTATCTAAGCGCATGAATATATCAATACTGGTAAAATAATTTTAAAACCCATTGTTAATATCACCATGAAAAACATCTAAAACAGTACCACAATTCACTGTACA
The DNA here is from genome assembly GCF_046630095.1 of Trachinotus anak. Lineage (NCBI taxonomy): Eukaryota > Metazoa > Chordata > Actinopteri > Carangiformes > Carangidae > Trachinotus > Trachinotus anak. The sequence goes on along the minus strand of NW_027273859.1, from coordinate 6,485,873 downwards.
TTTGTTACCATTGTAAAATGGTATTTTTTAAACAGTTTGAAAGTATCTTACCAAGAATCATTTCTAAACAACCTCCTGCTTTGTAGCCCTCAGGATTTCCCTGTCTGGAGGATTAAATGGAGGTAAGGCATCCATTCATCTGTCTGAGCTAGTGGGTCACGCCAACCCCTGACCTTCAGGTGCTTTCCATTTTCTGCCTGGCCTCCCTACGTCAGCCCTGAGACACCAGAGCCCCATTCACCTGAGCCATCAGGACCATCATTACGTTGAGTGCAAAAATACATCAGCTCTTACTAGCAGGCACTAAGCTCACACCCATCTGCTGCTAGCAAGGGATTAATTAAATGATTCTGCCTGGCCTATTAACTTGTTATACCTTTTGTCATCTGTTTGGCAAGGATACATCACGATAGGTGAGGCTGGTCTGCACTTTATACTTGAAATCATTGTTACTATAGGTTGTGAAGATCAGTTTACAGCCCATTTAGCTTGGGCTTGAGCAGGCAAATGAATATAGGATGCAAGGGAAACCATTACTGAAGGATAAGAAGTGTGATTTATAACTGGCAGTCATTTATTATAATTTGCCATTGTGATAGAGATCTTATGGGAATCAGTAACAATCATGCTTTTTATATTTGAGGACATTACAAGCTCTGTGTTGTCCCTGTGTGCTCCTTGCTTTGTTCCATACAATCATTCATCATTATTTGCACCAGCCATGTTCTGCCAATGCTCATTGCAGGATTATCCTAGCACCAGTGCTTGTCTGCGACTTGATAGATGTTATCCAGCAAGTGTAACTAGTCCACGGCATAATTCAAATTACTTTAAGGGTTCGGCTTAGGTTGTCACACCTACTACTAGCAAACCCTGGTATAGCTAGCTAGAATTTTGGTAGACTTTTGGTCAACATAAAGTTGGAGCCAGCAGATGGTCAGCTTAGTTTAGCATAAAACACTCTTTATGCTGAGCCAAGACATCCAGCTGCTGAATGTAACTTTAAAGTGGTATTGGTCTTCACATCTCACTGTCAGCAGGAAAGCAAATGAGCCATTGATTGAAATTTGATGGACTTGGAATATGAGAGCAGAGACTTTGTGTTTTCCCTTGATTGTCAACATAAAGATCTTCTGGCTTTCAGATCCTTCTGTCTCCCTATGCCCATAAACTTTATGTTATGGTATTATTCTGTATTATTGTATTATTATATATTATGTCATGGTATCATTACATTGTTTGGTTTGACTACATTCTCTAAAATGTATTTGGCCCAGGACTCATTTTCATGCATCTTCCTGCAGTTATTTGGTGGACTCTACAATAATATGGCATGCTTACACAAGGTCAAATAAGCAGAACGAAAGGACAAATCCACAGTTTGCATAAGCGGCTTCAAACAGTGTGTACCTGCAAAGAATACCTTCAGCATAAAAAGACATGAGAATGGAGGGATGAAACAGGACGGCTGACAGTGAAGCTCATAGGAGAGAGGATTCTGGTGGATTCAGTCTCAAAGCACCTGGGGAGCATGTGCATTATTCAAATGACTTTAACAGTCTGGTGATAAGAGAATTGAAAGGCTTTCCAATTAGCACAGAGCCTTTCTTTTTTAAATCTTGTGATCAGATAATGTTGCTCTTTAATCATTTGGTCAAACTGAAGATGGTGATTTCAGACACAAGGTTCATTTTATATGTGCTGCACTCTCCATGATTGTGGGTGTTCTCGAAGCAGAGAGAATGAAAAGCGGATTGGCACCAGTCCTATAGAACATAATGGTTTTATTTTGAGCACATCATTTCTTTTACATTTAAACGACTGAGAAAATGGTCAGACCAAAGGGAAAGAAATTCCCTTCTGGGGGATGTTCTTTGAGGAGTGCAGAAACACAATTTTGCAGTGATGGAGCTCAGTATTTAGATCCACTGCATCAGAATGCAAGCGTGCAATTTTAATTTAGGCTTAATTTGATTTGCATTCGTTTGGAAGTCCCACTTCTCCCCAGTGACCGTGTTACTGAACTGCCATTTAGGCAGAGGGTGCTTCCTGCTCCTGTAGACCTCAGTAGAACCATTCACCTTTCAAGGAAATTAATTGAATTATTGGCTGGTTGATTAATCGATTCATTTTCTTTTACGTATCTTGGTTAAATAGATTCAGTCCTGTGGTTTCCTGTTTAATGAAAGCAGCCCAGTATCCTGGGAATTGCACCCACATCAGAAAATAATACCTTTTGCAATTTATGTCCAATTCCAACGCTGACTCCCAGTGGAAGGTGTGGTGGTGTATGGGCAGTGTATTGAGCCATATTTTGGCAATGATAATGTGTTACTGGAACATAGTGGGCACACAGAGATGGACAATAGAGAAGCTAAGTGGCATCTGAAGTTTGTATGGAGATTTACAATTTGATTTATTTTGTTGTCTGAACTTGTTACCAAACATATAAATCTACATTTAGACTGATTTTTGCTCCTTTATTGAAATTTCTGTCATGAAATTAATTTATTTAAATCCTTTAACATTTATACATTAGACTTATATTATGTTGCACAAATGGTCACATACACAAATGTGTGTGTGTTTGTGTGTATGTGTGTGTGTGTGTGTAAGTGAGAGCTGCTGTCCATGTGTTAGAGATTAATCGGTTTAGTGAAAAGAGAGCTAATTATAGGAGACTGGGACCTGCAGTCAATGATCAGATCACACACACACACACACACACACACACACACAGATGCACACACACACACACACACACACGCACACAGACGCACACACACACACACACACACACACACACACACACACACACAGGCTCATGCACATTATACATGTAAATACAGAACAATTGAATAACTAATTGAGACCTGGAAGCTCTCATGTATAAGTGGACCTACACTGGACTCACAGTGTTGCTGTGAAAGTAATGTCAGTCACCTGCGGGACCCCTCTTTGTTCAAACCATACTCTGATTAAACTTCTCCATTTAAATGTCATAACCAGCAGAAAATGAAAACTGAACCAAGGTGCTCAAGGACTCCAGCATTCACTTAATTAAGTAATTATAGGATTTTATTCCTAGTGGACTCCGTTGGTTGATATTTCAGTTTGGGTATTGTTTGCTCCATATGCTTGTTTTGTCTGTTATGATGGGACTCTGGCCTTTATACTCCCTGGAGGCCCTGTTGCCATATGTGTTCCTTACTCCGGCCTCCACAGTTGGACTGCGTCCTCCTGTATTGGCTGACAAATACATAAAAAAATATATCAAGCCCCTCAATATAACACAGTGAAGGAGTGATACTTGGGTGTTTGATATTACTTTAACCTATTCTCTTTCAGGAAAAATTGAGGTAGTTCATAAAAAAATATGAGGTACAGTAGAAATCTTTGTAAATCTATTTCAATAGTGAATAAATGTCTAAAATATACATGTTAAGGTAGAAATCTTATATAAAAGAAGCAAGCTGGGAGCCAGACTCAGCATGTGCAAATACTCCTTCCTTTTTTTCGGAACTGGACTTCATCTTTCTGCGTGACCTCTGTAATCCTAAAGCTGTTGACCCATCCCCAGCGTGGCTTAAAGCCAGCTCCTTCTCCCGGGCCCCTGGTGACAAGTCGTTTAACAACGCTGACTCCGACCACAGTCCCCTGTTTGCCCAGCAGCCAACGATGTGGCCTGTCTGGAAATATCGAGGTCAGACTAAGCCACTCCGCAGTGGTTTCTAGGGCACAACACATATCAGAACTGTGGTAGAGTTGAAATCTAGTTCAAACAGCAGCTGGGGGAGGTGGGGGAGGCAGGTGACGTCAGCTAAATTCCCCAAATACAAATGTTACAAACTCATAACCAGCATGTAGGCACAACGATTCACCCTGACGGGGTCATTTTCTCTAACATGTCTGTCAGCTGGACCTGGAGGAGGCTGCGTGCAGTTAATGTGGATAAGTGGTTCAACTGCACTGTGGGATTGAACCTTTCAGTATGCTATTAGACGGTACCTACAAGTGCATGGAAATGAAAGCGAGCAGCCAGGCTGTACCCTCTTCGGATCCACATATGGACAAGTTGGGCCGTGCCTCTGAGCATTAACCACTCAGATTGTTTGCCGATTAAAGCTCCTTATGTCCTGGCCCACATTTTTATCCTACACTAAGACTGTGGTTTTTAAATAACACAAAATCTGCTTATTTTTCATGAGCAGGAGTTCTTACTCTGTCAGCCTTTTTTTATGGTAACAAAAAGTGTTATGTAAGGAACTTAACTACAAGGAAAAATGGTCTTCCCGACTACTGTTTCATTTTCTCATAAAACTTACAGTTTTATGAGAAAATGAAATGGATTAACACTTATATAAATTTCTTAAATGTTCCTCCCAGCCGCAGGTGAAAATAGAAAACACACATTGTGGCATCTTTCCTCCTTTTTTTTCTGACAGGCCATAATTGTTATCATCTCTCAGGCTATTATCACCATGTGAAAGGTTACAAATCACAACTTGTCATTATAGCAAAGTCCTCCTCAGCTCTGCCACAAAATAAGAATCTTTAATCTCTTCCTCCTGCCCTCCTCCTTCATAGCTTTGGACATAATAATCTGACAGAGTCGGGTTGATTTTTGATACAGTATGTGGATTTTTGGATTTGTGATATAACTACAGTCTGGGCACAACACAACCAGGACACTGACAAAGCAGATCTGTCAAGCTATCATTGCAGCGATTATCTGACAGTATTGGGGAGAGTGTGGCAGCTGTAGTGGCACAGGACTGGATAAGATTTAGACAGTGATCATTTACTGAACTTATTGAAGAGCTTCTAATCGATGAGGACAGTCAGGATTCTGATTATTGATTTTTCGTTGAGGGTTTTTTTCTCTGCTTTATCGAACCCCCACTCTCTTCAGATTGGATGACAGCTGCATAACAATGAACAATTATCATTTATTATTATTATTATTATTATTTCTTTTTGGAATAAATAATTAATCAGATGGTCTATAAAATGTCAGAAAACCACTATTTAAACCCAACGTCATCTTCAAATTCCTTAAGTTTGACAGTCTAAAACCCAAATTTACTATCACATAGTAAGACATAAGACAAACCCCAATTTGAAAAACTAGTGAATCTGACATTTTTGCTTGAAAATTACTTCACGACTCAATAAATTATGAAAATAATTATCCCATCAGCTTTTCTGTTGATCGGCCCGTTGTGCACTACCTGCTGTGGCACCAAACAGCTGACAAGCTGCTGACAGACAAATTTAGCTGGTGAGCACAGTGGAGAATTCAGGAGCTAAAGTGCCAGATATTTCCTTCAGGAGTTGATGGAGACCAGACACAAGCTAACAGGAGAGTGAATACTGAACTAACATTCATCAGGTGGACAAAAACACAACAACAGATGAATGCTCATCTTGTTCTGTTGTATCTGCTGGATGTGTAAATGAGCCAATAAGCCAAAATAAATAAATTACGCATGTGTCAAAACAATTAGAGAATTATTGTTTTGATTACTATATAACAACTTAGGCAAAAAGAGAACAATGACTTAATGTACCTCACACAGAATAACAACTGTATCATATTATTTTAACATATCTTATAGTATTTTATGGTTACATAATCATAGGATATCTTATTATATGGTATTAGACTGACTGTACCTTTTTGGAGTGTAGCTTTGTGTTGTACTGTCAGACACTTTTATCATTGCATACACCATCTTTAAATTTCCTTAGAGTTTGTTGAATTGGATCATAATAGTTCTTATTGTACTGTATTCCTCTGTGCCTCACTCTACCATATTCTGCCAGACTGTATCTAACTCACTTCACGTTCACATTAGATCAGACAAGATAAAGAATGAGAGAAGCTATGAAAGTCAATCACAATACGCTGAGATTTCGTTCAAATTGTGCTAAGAATGGCAGTTTCATACCTCCGCTCTGCCTTAATGTCCTCACACATTCATCTCTGCTGTCCTTTACCTCTCCCCACTTCTTTCTCTTAGCCTTGATCGTTGCCATAGCCACACTATCAACCGTGGAGGAGCTTTCAGCATATGGGGGGTGATCGTGTTTAAAATTCTCGCTAAGATGAAATCTTGCTGCACAAGGATTTTCTTCTTAAAATAGTGTAAGGATTTGCTCGCCTCTACAGTAGATAATATTTCCATTCCACTTTTTCCTTTACATTTTCCATTCCAGAGATTTTGATTCAAGATTTTAATGTGATGGAAGATGTTACTTCTCAGTTCAGCAGGTACCTTCCTCATTGAAGTAAGAGGATATGTTTTGATCTAAGGATTAATGATGTGCTTAGCTGGTTGAAAAAAGAAGGATCAGATTTAAGGAAGACACATTTTAAGGTTTTAGAAAGTGCTTGTGATATTTTGGACATCATTTATTTTGTGTAGTATTTTCCAGTTTCTTTTAATAACCTTGAACATTTTCCTGAGTAATTTCCTCTCCTGTGGAAGTCTGGTGATTTTAGCGTTGCTGCTCGGGCTCAGAGCCCAGGCCAAACTGACAGGTGTAGGAGTGTTAGGAGAGCCTTGGTGGAGTTAATTTGGATTAACTGCCTCTGTACCGAATAGGAGGCGTTTTCACAGTGGGCTTTATCTTCAAAACAGTTCTTCACGCAGGATTCAGGCTCCCCTCATGTATCTGAGAAAACGTCAGACGTGAGCACTGCCTGTGTCTGCTGCTTTTTGCACCTAGTCAAGGTTTGATGTTGTACAGCTGTGACACTAACAGGGTCATTGATGGGGAGCAGCCATGGTTGTGTGTTCTGTGACTGACAGGCAAACACGCAGGACTGACATCACCTGAATTAATATTTATGTGGTATACATAGTGTTTGCATAGTGCATTATTATTTACTTTGCATGCTCTCATAGACTGTATTTGAAGACATGAGCTTGCTTGCCGATCTACAATCTCTCCACACTCAAATACAACAGGACATAATTGAAGGTTTTGATTTGTGCTTTTGCTTGCGTGGGACCAGGTAAAGCCTCGACAGCGCTTTGGCCTTGGACCTCCATCCATCCATAGCTAATGAGACAGAGTGAGTGAGGCTTGCAGCAGCAGCTGACTAACCTCCCTTGTATCCACCCCACCATTAAATGCCCGCAGTTCCTTTCACCTGCATTCCTGTTGGCCTTGTGCCTGTTTGAATTTGGTGATGTGTGGGATTGTTTATGGGCTGCTATTTTAAGAGGTGCCTCCCCGAATTCATCATTATGGATCAGTGCGATACTTCAGGCACAAGACTCTGCTTTTACAAGTAAAGACAGTAGTATCCAGACTAAAAACCACTTAATAATCAATTAAACCTGCATTAATGTGTGTTTTTGACCTCGCCGGGGGAATGGATCAAGCTGAAAACACAACATAGACAAAATATTACCATAAAAACTTGTCATGGTGGATTTGCTGCCTATTTACGCATCCAAAAGGCATGGAGCAACATTAGCATTCATTTGGAGTTGTCTGTCTGCCAACCAGAGGAATGTAGGTGTAGTAGTCACTTCACCTTTAACTCTATTTTGGTCTGTATGAGCTCCTGTCAGAAATATCTGGCTGCTAAATGCCTCACTATGTTCACCAAGCTACTATTTGTCTTTTCACCCAGAAGGTGTGTTCGGACAAAATTGGAATTTTAAACCACAGCTGTCTCTAAAGTCTTAAAGAAAGATGCAAATAGAGGTGAACCTTTTTTTCAACTTGAGCAAAAAAATTGTGCTCAAATCTGTATTAGGAAAAAGGAGAGCCTGGAGGAAAACGCCAGAAGGAACTGCAGTTCCTGGTGAGATCTTAGATCAGTCAGAGGCTAAGCTGACAAACACACATAGGCATAGGCTGACTGCGCATAATACATCCATGCTGCGCACACAGTTGTTTGCTAGCTCGCTTACAACTATTCTATTCTTCATCTAGCTTATAGCTATTCTAGTCTATACAGTTGCTACATTGGCTGCTTGGGGGGATTTAACTGCACAATTGGTTCATCAGTCAAATTTTCACAAATAATATTCTTTCTGTCAGAATACACCTAACACTGAAAATGAGGCTGATGAGAGCAGTAAGAGTGAACCAGACGAGTCAGGCTAGTGCTACATAGCCAACGTTAGCATTAACAGCTGTTTATGTACCAGTCTAGGAGACACATTGTGAGTTTAGCATCAAACTTAATTCCTTTACTCACCAAAAGCTGTGTTAACTGTTGTTTCTATCACTTCTCTTCTATTGAACTTAGCATGCTAACCAGCTAGCCCTGGCCCATCACTTCACTTTCCAATTACGACTCACTTTGGCCTCCAGTCTGAGGTCATAACGCTGCTCAGAGGGCGTATTATAACCTGTTTTATTATAAAGACAACGATGGCCAAAGCTCTGGTCAAGTGACAATCACCACAACCATTTGGTGGCAGAGAAACTTAGGAACAGCCCCTTTAAGGCCATAAAACCAAAACAATGAGCTGAAAGACGCTACACTGCTCTAGCGCTGAGAAAAAATGTAAAACTAGGTGATAGTCCTCTGTGGGTTCGACATTACAACCAACACCACATTATACATAGTCGCCCAGATATAAAAATATTGATTAGTGCACTCTTAAAATTAAGGGATAATTAAGTGTGACACTGATCCATTAATTTTACAGTCATTATCAAATGAAGAGTATCAGAGGTGTGCCACTGTGACAGTTTTTTTTTTTTTTTTTTTTGAAGGCCAATATGAACCGACGATTTGGCTTTCCAATTAGATTTAACAGATATGCTAAAGCTGCCCGTACCATTAACAGCTTAATTGAAATGGTCACATGGTTTACAAGCAATTATGCAGGAAGCCTAAACCGAGTGACTCATATGGCTCTGATTCACTCATCTCTGAATCTGAATGAGAGTTGCTTCTCCTCCGATCTGCTCTGCCCACCTGCTCCTGTGTATCCTGATAAACAGTGGGGCCCCACGATCCCACTTTACATGCTCAAGACATCTGGCAGCTCAACAGGTTTAAATCCATATCCACTGTGTACTACGAAAGCCAAGTTGCCTCATCATTAGTGATCCTTTCATGCTTTGTCACTCATTTTTTTCCCATGCTAAATTTGCTCTGGTATTATGTCTGTCAAAAGGTGGGCTAGTAGGTTGTAAATCATTTAACCAGCATTAGTGTTGGAAAATCATTCATGATCTCTGCCATCTGGAGGATATTAGTAAGTGGCAAGGATCATCAATTGAAAACATATGATAGAGCATTTGTAATATTGTAGTTCAGGTACATACCAGGTGTTCACTGGGTTTTCCTTTCTGCAGCTTAACATAGAGAGAGGCAGAGGAAAGATAGAGCTGATATCCACAGATAAAGGTATGGGAAAAGGTAAATAAGACCAAGAGAAGGCCAAGGAGCGTGTAATGTTATTCCTGCAGAAGTTCTATTAAATGCATTAACCCTGATATATGTGGCTTTATATTTGAATCTGTAAAGCGTGGTAAGTTGGTACATATCATTACTGGCATAAAATTACTGTAGAATATACTGCCCAGAGAGAGCGTCAGTGATTTTCCATAATTTTTATCTAAAATGATGCAGGGGTGCAGATATGCGATGAATCAAATCAACCTCTCTGATGAGGAAATATGTTCAGATATTGAAGGGTAATGGTTGCAGTATATCAGATGTTAAAATGCTGTTTTTGTAGCTAGGGTTTGGGTTCATTAAAATACTGAAGACATGGGATAAAATGTCTGCATAAATGAATGATTTTAATATTGCAAATGAAGACTTGGTGCCTTCATTGAGACATTTGAGGGTTTAATTATAATGCCAAATAACTTTCATTCTGTTAAATGTAAAATGTGGAATCGTGTGGAATTCAAACACTCACACAGACGCAAGTTATGAAATATTAAAATAAAAAAAAGTGGTTTTAGTGGTCAAGATGTGGTGAAAATATTTGCAGGATGACTGCTTCAGCCCCTTCAGACGAGAGGTTTTAACTGTTGTTTTAACCACTGGTTTCCTCTCGCTGTTGAGCTTGGAGCAGGACTCTGCATATTTCTGAAAGAAAAATACAGTAAATTAGATTTATGTTTTTCTAGGAGTAATGCAGGGTAGGCCTCTATGCTCTGCCTTAGAGTGCAGGGTTATGTGGTTTTTGTATTTAAGATACTGGTTGTAACATTAGTTGTGTTTATATTTAGATGATATCTTGGTGATTTAAAAAGCTTTGTTGATTCGTGCTGTGGTTATAGTGTTTCTGCATATGAAAAAAAAAAGCTTTTCCCGCTGTATTTCTTCCTGGATGATGGTAATGAGGACAAGGCAGCAGTAAACATGTCATCAGCCACCAGTGATGCATTCACTTGCTGGTGTGTAGGGAAAGCTGTATTTCAAGGAACTCAAAATTGTGGGAATCCTGTGGTGATAGTCCTGTCTATCTTCAACAAATGTATATACAGTATAAATCCCCCTCAAGCTGTCAGTAGATTTTTTTGAAAACATAGTACATCTTATGGTGGTATCACTATTTGTGTTGTCAGAGCTTGAGTGATATATGTGAACACATAAACAAGCAATGAGTGGATGGATGTTAAAGTGATGTTAACAAAGTACTGGTACACTTCTACAGTTTTTCCCCTTGTAAGAGCCTACTGAGTACATATCCCATTTTCAACCATGATATTAGGACATGTTATGTAGATTCGATTCTTTAAGTGGGCGGTACAGTGGTGCTGGGTTCGAACCCCAGGCCTGGGGCCTTTCTGTGTGGAGTTTGCATGTTCTCCCCGTGTCTTCCTCCCACAGTCCAAAGACATGCACATTAGGTTGTCTCTAAGTTGCCTGTAGCAGTATAGAAAATGGATGGATGGATTTATTAAAGTCTGTACAACAGTCATTGTATATGTTGAATAGTTCACTATGCTAAGGTTATGCTTCTTTTATATTATTGTTGTAAACTGAACTGTTATATGGTTGTAATTTAGGACAGGTGATAATGCCGCAAAGGAGTTTGGTGCTTTGGAGAAGGCAGCACTAAGAAGACGCTGAGATTTCCATGGAGATTGGAACAAAATAAGTTTTTGATTGATCAACAGATTTAGCGCCACAAGTATAGAGAACATCAAGTCAGTAATGGACCAGGCTGAGATGTAAAATTGGTTCACCTGCTGTGATGCTGGTACAGTATATGGAGATAAACGCTCATTCAAGTTTCCCCACCTGAGTGTGAATACATTGGGTTTTCACAGTGAAGTTGGATTAATTCAGTGCAACATGCGTAAAAACATCAGACTCTGCTGACAAAGTGGCCGAGGATCTTGGGGTATGCTAAAATGGCCACAACACCCCTGATGTCTGTTTTAATAAGTGATACAAAGCCTTAGATGGACTGATAGTCGATGATAAAACATTAAACATAGATGATCCTTGCTTGGAAAATGGGACATTCTAACAGCAGTGGTAACATGATACAGCAGAAAGAAGGACTATAAAGATATTAATCATAATGTGGTAAAATGTGGAAAATTTTGTACTTATTAAGTTTAATCCAGTTGGCCTACTCAAAGTGAAATACACTGCTAGTTCCCTCTCCGCCTCAGTGGGCCACATTCCCATCCATGTACTTGTCAGTCATCTTGATGTGTTGTGTATCCTGAAGCCAGGAGCAAAACTGCTTAAAAAAAAATAAATGAGCGCTCATTGTATTTTTAAACATTCGTTTCTTCTTTCTTCACTTTCATCACTGCTGTGGCTTCCTTGTGCAGAGACCAGTAACTTCACCTTCAAGTTTAAGTCTGGTGATATTCTTTATCATTCTTATTGTCAACAAATCCCATGAAGCCCAAATCCACATATTGATCCTGTAGCTGATGCCTGATGTATCTTATCCCTCTGTGCTGTAGAACTCCTTTGCTGTCCAAAACACATCAATGACGCACGCTGTTGCACTATTGCCCTTTGATTGAAATGAACACAAGCACTGAATTCTAAGTCTTAGTTTATCCTACTTACAGGACGTTGTACCGCTGCTTTATGCTGCACTCACTAGAACATCAAACAGTTATTTAAAACTTTTTACCCGGATAATGAATAATGAATGATTACTTTGACACCTATCCGCCTCTTTTTTTTTTTAACCATGCATTCTTCATATTAGGCAATGCAGGTGTCTACGTCCTTGTTTACAAAAGTCTCATCCCATCCAGATTATAACACAAACTAAAACGGGTCCAGCAGCAGTTTTAAAAGTCTCCATTTTAGGGGCTCAAAAACTATGGAGTAGTGGACTCGAGATGTAAACGTATCAAAAGTGATGTGCTTTAAAACTAGAACATATTAATGTGGATGTAGCCTGAGGCTCAGTGTTCTCACTGGCATCATCCTTATCGCCAGCTCCACATTGAGTCAACGTAGACTAACGTTAGTTGTCTTGAGGTGACTGAACACAAGGTGTTTTTTAAGGGGACAGTCATGAACACACAAAATAGTAACCAAATTAACCGACATGAGCAAGATTAAGTTGGTGAGAGGTTTTAATGTTAGTTTTAATTGGTACTTCTTTGGTTATTGCCCATTCCTGTCATCTGTATAGCAATTAATTTTATCTTTTTTGATTATTAGAGTGTAAATAAATCGATCAGCAGCCTTTCCTTTATTAGTCACAACCATCTCAGGTGTATAAGCAGTTTAAAAGTAATATAAGTTACCAGATATATTAATGTAAAATGTTGAATGTTACGACCATGGAAGCTACTCTGAGTTTTACAGTAAATGCCCAGGGTGTGTGGTGGTGATTAAACAGTTCATAAGTACTGAACAACATTCAGCTTTACCTCTATGTGGATTTTTTAGATGTCATATAATGTGTATTTGTAGTGCAGTGTTTTTCTGGATGTTTGGTTTTATTCCAAAACCAAGGTTATTTATTCTACATAAGAATTTAGGATACTGAGTGTGGGTTTGCATGTATTTGTGTATGTGTGTGTTTGTGGGCGAGTGAATGAGAGAATTGCTGAATGAGTGCACGACTGAGCAAGCTTGTGAATGAGCAAATGAGCGAATGAGCAAGTGACTTAGTTGAGTGTGTGGGTGAGTGACTGAGCAAATGAGAAGAGCGTTTGACTGCGTTTTTGAGTGAGTGATTCATTATTATTGATACAGGGTGTTTTCTCTCAGTGTGTAAGTTTTGCTGCAACGTGTTTAACCTTGTCTGGCAGCCAAAGGTCTACAGTCCAGGATAATGGAGCATGTTGTTGCAGTAACAGTCTGAGTGGCTGCTCTGCCCACAGCTCTCAGCAGTTCTTAGACTTGCTCCACGCTGCAGTGATCTCTGCTCACATTCCTCCTCTCACTTGAGAGGCCGCTCAGCTCGGCTCCGGCCTCTGGTAGATTTTTGCCATGGATGACAGGGCAGGAGGAGCAGCAGCCAGAGTAGGCCCTCGTTCCATTACCTGACTCCTGCAGCTCTAATGGGGGAGTTTTGCAGCCTTCCTGACACTGGCAGAGGGAATTTGCTTCATCTCTGCTCTGTTTGATATGCAAAGTGGTCCGATGAAGTGCCAAAGTGCCAAACTATATTTCAGCAGTGTCGGGTGAACACAGCATAACTTCAGTCTTGAACATTTCTTTTCATTTTTCTCTTTTTCCATGCACTGACTGCATTTGGTCATTCTTTCACACTGCAGACGTAATAATCTAATTACATTAAACATTTTGATTCCTTTTACTGATGTTATTTTCCTGATAATGCTGTTACAGCTACTGCGACAGGGACAGAAGACAAAGTTCTTTGTTTGTTATGTAATGGAAGAAGTTATGTTCATGACAAACATTTCACCACTACAACAGTTTTTGTTGTTGTCTCATAAGTCCATGTGGGCTGGGCGTGTGTATGTGGATTGTACAATGAATAGATGAATAACATATTCGTGTTTTGACAAATTAGTAAGAAATTGCTGTAATGGCACTAGAACTTAAACAATTGGCTGATTGATCAATTAGTTAATCCACCAAAAATGAATGTTCTGATGAAAGATGACATTGTTTCTCAAGCAAAATAAAACAAAAACTCTCAAACACTGTAGCAGGCATGTTTAATTATTTTCTGACATTTTACCAAACACTTAATTGTTTTATCAAGACAATAATTGGCAGATCAATCAATACTGCAAGTAGTCACAATACTAAGTGGCAAAATACAGCATTACTCCATTTGTATTTCTGATCTACGTTTCAATTTTTGTCTTTTCTTTCTTCTCTGGGATTCTCAAGTTTAATCTTAATTTTATTAATGAACATTTATATTGATTGATAAATGGGGAATGTTAAATGTGTAGGGTCAGAGTGAGGTTCAGCTTCCATTCAGACATTTATCATCTTCATCCTCTCATTGCTTTGCCAGAATACTCCATGGGGCAGAAATCTCAGTGCTTGTTTAGTCATTGGTGTTGACCAGCAGCTATATCAACCACTATCAGATATTTGATCATTTCATGCACTGGTACAGTTAAAACCCTTTTTTTTATCTGCATCCCCCCTTCTTCCTGTTTGTCTGTCTGTGACTCAGCATTGACCTGTTTGATGATTTGGTGCCCATACAGCCTGGTGATACACCTCACCCTTGCACTGGTCTCAAACTAAATCATTGATGGCTTGTCATGTTGCACTGTGACTGCCTTCAATATTATGCTCTCAGTTTTCACGTATGTACTTCTCAAGTATTTTTCTTACAGTTACTAAGACACTGCGATGAACAGAATATTACTTTCTTCATTATCTGCATTATAAGCATCCGAAATATAACTCTTCTCTGAGAGCAGTTAGTACTCCGATAAAGGTGGATTCATTCACTGTTATGTTGATTGAACTTGAGATTTCTTTACACTGCTGGGACACCCTAAAATATTTACACTAAAGAAACTGCACTTTCAATGCTCCTCAAAATTGAATCTCAGCTTTTTAAATAATGCTGAAATACAAGCTATAGCCTTCACTAAGCCCCTTGGCTGTTGGACATTTTTTCCATGAAACAGCATTAAGTTTTAAGTAACCTTTTCTCTGGAAACTTGTGTGGCTTTTACATGGCAATGAATGTTTTCATAGATGGAGATCTTACATATTCCTTTCATCCTCTCAGGTCTTTGCTGGATCACACATCACAGCGTGCAGGGTAAGAACAGGGGGGAGACCCCTGAGTGGCTGGGAGGATTCATAAACAGCCTCCTTCCAGAGCAACATGCTCCCTAGATCTCCAGGGGTCTCTGTGGTGCAGCGGAGAAGCCAGCTGATTTAGAAATATGAACTGCAGCCTCCACTGGCTCTTTAAAGCTCAGTGTTTATACGCACAGACACATCTTGTTTGGGCCCACTCTATAAAATCTATTATCAGACCAGACCTGTGTGTTTCCACCTTGTTTTTTATGGTTTGTGTCCTCTGTACGGGGCAGTGAGGACAGAGCAAAGACAAACACTGCCTTTCTTTGTGCTATATTGGACTTGGCATGCAAAAGTGCCGAACCTGAAACCAGAGATAATAAAGCTGTGTGTGGTGGGGGGGTCAGGGGTTGAGAGTATATTCCACGAGCACAAAAAATGATGTGAATACATGTCAGATGCTGCACATTTTAAGCAAGCAAAATATGTTGTACTGCACTAAAATCCTTGATATTTTCCTTGCTGCTGGAGCCAGGTCTGACGGCTCTGTAGTGTTAAACATCTGAGCTCCAACAACAGCACTTCTCTGTTTTTTCCAGCCTTAATGGAGCAGTATAGCAGAAGAAATCAGGGCTGCCTCTCTGCCAGTGTGCTGGAATGTTTTTACACCCATAGAGGGCAGCTGTGCTCTCCACAAGCCCTCCTCTCTGACTAATAGAGTCACAGACACAGAGAGAGAGAGGGAGTGAGAGAGATGTAACACAAGTTATCTGCAGAGGTGGTGTGTATTCCTGTGTGACTGCTGCCCTGGCATGCCCATAGTGCTCTCAAGAGTCCATTTCTCCTGTGTTGTTTATGGCTCCAGCCTGTTGGAGTGTGTGTGTGTGTGTGTGTGTGTGTGTGTGTGTGTGTGTGTGTGTGTGAAACAGCATGCAAGTTTCTAGTGAAGTCAGGCATCTGCCAGAGACAATACAAGGGCTTGTTTTGATGCTGAGGTCTCTTATACTTACTTTACATCTCCCTCTTTCTCCCTTTATCTGAATCTGTGCAACTTAAAAGCTTTTTAAAAAAACATTACATTAACCTGACCGAGCTACCAGTGCAGAAGAGAAATCATTGATTGCCACTGATTTAAATTGGGGATAATGAATCATAACACAGTGAATGGTCGGTTCATCTCACTAAGGCATTCAATGCAAGCTGGGAAAAAAAAGCCAGCTCCTTTCAGAGCGAGGCTACAGCTGAGCTATTGTTCTGGCAATACAGTTGGTTGAGGAAAAAGACTTGTAGATGTAATATGTTTGTGTCAAGCAGCGGAGGCAGAGAGAGAGAGAGAGAGAGAGAGAGAGAGAGAGAGAGAGAGAGAGACGGAGCGAGTGCTGGCATGGACTCAGCTCTCTGTAGTCAGGGTCCTGGCAGACACTGGACTGTAATAAACCAAACAATATCACATTAACACTCAAGGTCCACCATTAATGGGGCCCGGCTTTGGCCAGCAGATGATACTGAACATATACACATGCGCATGCACACACACACACACACACACACACACACACACAACTGTGAGTGCCCAGTGTCTCTCCATTGACTATTTAATTCTGCGCCTGATAATTATAACTGTTATCTGTTGCCTCTGAAAAATTATTGAGCTTGTCAGTGCCCATTAATTTACTCTGTATCATAAATTAAGTGGTGCAGGCTGCGTTTTATCCCCTTCTTTCTGGAGTAAATGGAGGCAGTTTTTCCAGAGGCTAAGTCTGCTTTACTGTACTGTACGTCAGACATGACAGACTTTTGTTCTGCTCCCCGATTGTTTAAAAGCCTGGAGAAAATGAGTCTGAGATAAATTAGCCACAGTCGAGTGTGTGCAGTTCCAAACCAGAATGGGGATGTGTCATCTAAACTGTGGGTTTACATGCACTGGAACAATTCACTTCTTCACCATAACTCCAGAGATCTACAGCTGGAAGTCTGTTTCATGATCCATGTCCTGGAAAATGTCAGTTAATGTTAACTACTGTAGCCTCTTTTCACTAAGTGTTAGTGCAGAAACGCTGTCCAAAACCTGAGCCTCAGGCAACATTCATCAGCAACCAATTACATACTGCCGTCGCCATATGTCCCGCCTGTTGCTGCATGCAACATGATTGGTACTCAAGCAAAAATGAATCATGTACCTCAAATAAGCCAGTGAACAGCAGCAGAGCCATGTGGCTCCCAGCAGGCTAGAAAAAACATGATTTATGGTCCCTTATTGTGTATTGTGTACTCGGGCCCTGCATTGTGCGTCCACATCCGTCTCCTGGAGTAGTTATCAATCAAAATGTTAATGCTCACTTCCTGCAGATGCAGAATGTCCCGGTGGGCAGGGGACAACAACAGTGAGCTTTTCGAACCACAAGTTTGCACAAATAGCTCCACATGTGCAAAGGCTGGATCAAGGTTTTCCACGTTTAGAGAAGGTGTTAATTCCACAGTATTCCAGATGATGAAAGGCAGGTTCACTTGCCCTGACACTTGCTTCAGGGAGTTCAGGGATTAGTCACAAAAATATAACTAATGAACTTTTAGGAATGCAGTGACCTTCCCAAGGACACATAGACAGGGTGGATAATTACTCTTCTAGCTCTCACTTTGCCTTTTAGAGAAACTATTTTGGCAGATATTTGCTTGTTACAGATGTATCTGTATCGGCTTGTATGTTGGCCACAACAAGTAACAAGAGATCATATTACAGAAAACACCAAAGATGATGATTCAGCTGTGGTTTTACTGCCAACCTGCAAACCAAGTTTCCTTTGGGATAATAATGAAGTTTAAGTATGTGAAATGCTGCTTATTACATATCATGGACAGTCTTTCAGTATCAGCCTGAATCCAGTATTAGTAACATACAGTATGATAGCACACAAAGTGTTAAAGTGTCTGTTTCCTGTTTTGTTTGAACATCCATTTTTGCAGTACTTTTGACACTGCTAGTCGTAGTCTGTCTAAATTTTGGAGTGATGGAGTGATGGAGTGATGCACCTCGGGACTGTAAGCTGGTGCACATATCCCACTACAACACAGAGACACATATTAAAAAACAAGACACATATTAAAGAGAGAAGCTGCTGCTGCCGGATGATGACCTAAACCTCAGCACCTGCAGGACACAGATAGTGAGCTATTTTGTAGATTTTATAGACTTAAATATCACAGTACAAGTACAGTGTATACAATAACTTTACATGACCAAATAAAAATATTATACTCCATATACAACTACGTCAACACATAAGTAAAACTAGAATTACCACCTTGCGGTTGTATGCCTCCACGGTTCACACTAGTTCCAGATTACATCCCTGTTTATACAGAGTCATATAAAATAATAACCATTAGTGTGAAATTTTGTCATAACTGCTGAGTGAAGTCTTGAGTAATGGCTAAAAAAAAATGAGAGGTCACACTGACCTTTGACCTTTGACCACCAAAATCAAATCAGTTAGTCCTTGAGCGCAAGTTTACAATTCCTTCCTAATAACTATTCCTTCCTGGAAATTCCTTAAAGGCAATAAGCAGCTATGGCATAAAACCGTGTTTTATGAGGTCACTGTGACCTTGACTTTTGATCTTTGACCCCTAAAAATCTAATCAGTTCATCCTTGAGTCCAAGTGAGAATTTGTGCCAAATTAAAGAAGTTCCATCAAGGCGTTACTGAGATATCCTGTCCAGGACCTGGCTGTCGCCTGCCTGGAGGAATAATTATTAAACATGATCATGGTTCAGCATTTTCAGGCAAGTATGCTGCTTACAGTAACTAAGACTCCTTTGCCTGTTCCCATAAATAGTGGAATAGGTTAATTAGAGTTATTGTGATATATGAGCCCGTAAGTAAATCAAATGATCTTCGACATAAGGTCTATTTTTTGTAATAAATTATAGATTTTGAGCTTCCTGAAGATCAGTTTACGCATCCCAAAGGATGATTGTGCTGATTGATCAAAGGAGTAACTCATTTGTGCAATCAACTCGAACTGGCCTTTTTAGCATCATAGTTGTGAAATATTTAACAGTCGACAGTGACGACGATCGACATTGAGAGAGCAGTCCTGCAGTATTTGGATGGATAAACAACCACAACTCTTGTTTCAAGAGAGAAGGATCTTGTTGATGCTGTTTGACAGCAGCACAGACAGCCTGCCACCAAAGTCCCTCATGAGGGAAAACCCCGTGATGTGGAAGTCCACTACTGCTCCCTAAATCGGTATCAACACTTACTCCATTCCCCTCTTCATCCTTTTTTCATATCCTTCTTGTCCTTCCCTCCTTTCTCCCACCACCCTCTGTCTTTCTCCATTCACTCATTTGGCTTCCCTCTTCTGGCAGGCTGCAGACGCCATCTAAAGCAGATGTAGCTGATATGACACCAACAAAAAGTGAAAGACATCGTGTTTATTTCTCTGCCTGCAAAAAGATGAGACTGTCACATTGTGGCTGTGGTGGGGACATGTTGTGTTGTTAGTGAGCCATTGTGAATGGAATAAATAGGTCCTGTGGTGTGTATCTGTGTGCTAGTGTGGTCCTTATCCAAACTTGTGAGGCTCATTATCTGAGCAGTGTGCTATGATTTCTGAAGAAAGCTCTGGCAGCCATTGTGAGACGTCGTCTACTACACTTTACTGTTCAGCTGGTTTTGCTACCAAAGGAAGTCGTCGCTGGAGAGCTGAAACTTTACACCTCGCTTTGAGCTGCTGGGCCCATTTTGTGTCTACCTGTGCCATCTTTCTGTCCCTGCTCTCTTATTGTTTTCTCTTTGTGCTTCTGCTTTTGGCCTGTCCTCCACAACAAAGATTATCGCTACCAAGAAACATATTATTATAGCATTTGATGAGCAGAGCAGCCTTTGTGTGTTTATCCACCTGCTGCAGCACAGAGCTGATATGATTTGGCACAATGTGGTTTGTTTGCCTTTATGTAATAGTTTGATTGTTTATGCAGCTTCAACTTTGGAGGCTGCCACTCTGAATACCAATCTGCTCTTTAGCGTTGCAGTGCAGCTCTCTCTGCATGGGTATTTACCGCTCCTGGATGGGGTCCAGACTAAGATATATGGCTGAAGACTTAAATAGATGTCAGCAAGGTCTGCACTTGTACTTTATATTGGGAGAATTCAATATGGTGGAACTCTGTTGGGTGTGAAAGGAGAGGTGAGTTTGGGCTGAGGATATAAAGGGACTGAAATTCACTGAATTTGCAAAATATTTGGGACACAATATTGAGTTGCAGCCGCTTTTGTGGAATTTAAAAATCTAACTCATCTGCTTCTCTTTGGTGACAAGTATAGATTTTGCAAGGGAAGTCAATAGGGAATATGTCTTTTACCTGAATTCACCTCATGCTTGTACTTATATTATGCACATTTTTATATTTAACTCTTAAATGACTGCTGCGTCTGAGTTTTCAAAGTTGAGACAAATTCCAGTTATCAGGTTGACATGGCAATTAAATATTAAATCTTAAATGTAGGAAGTCAGGCAGACTGAGAGCAAAGGGAGGGGTGGTGCTGAGGGTCTGTATGTGTGTGTAAAAACCCGGCGAGAATACAATGGATTTTTGTTAGCATTTTTGAGTGCTACAGATAGGGGGTCAGGGCGGGCAAGAGATTCCTCGGTGCATTAAGTCCGTCTGAATGGGTTTTCACTCTGTCATAGCACGCAGCGCTCCAATTTTCACAACAGCGTCAAATCACCATTTCCATTTCTCTAATTCTTTCCATCTTTTGTTGCAGGCAGCAGACTTGGCACCTATTGTTTGACACGTTGCTTGTGCCAGAGAAAGCTCAGTGTGTGTGTGTGTGTGTGTGTTTGTGTGTCTGGAAGAGTTGAGACTGGCTAATCCATAAGCCATAATAGAAGACCATTGCTTTTAATGCAATATCAAGTGGAATGTGTCATTGCACGTTTCTCTCTGGCAGTTTTGCAAATTATCAGAAGTGAGACGGGAGGTGAGACCCTGAGAGGACTTCTCATTTAGCTGCTGTTTGATTGATTCAACAGAGAAAGAGCAAAATTGTTCAGATGTTGTGTTTTATCATGTGTTGAGATTTATGAGGCTCAATAGTAGGAAATTATACAAAAAAAACTATGTTAATGAAATTAGTGTTTTAAGGATTTTCTGCAACAGCAGCAATCAGCTTCTTGTTAATCCACATGCCCAAGACAAATGAATATTTTATGGCCGGAGATAGAGCAAGAGACAATAGGTCATAAAGTCAAACGTTGATGTACCTGTATTAAATCTGTTCCATAGTTTGAAGATTGGATCCACAGTCCACAGAGAGTCATTTTTACACCAAAGGGAATCACACCAGAAACTTTATCACTTCAAAACCATTTAATCCAGCCTTTGCGGCACTTTTACTAGTTTCCATTATGCCTCGGCTGAATTATTTTTGAGGAAAATCTATTCTATCAAGGTGAGCTTGGGAAGAGGTGCTTTAGTATTAACATTCATAAGAATATCAATCAGCCAGCCACTGAGTGGGTGAAAAGACGAGGGAACAAGAGTTCTGATGGTTTTTCTTTCTCCCCACTGGGGCTTCAATTCTGGTTGTTTCTCGTCACTGAAATCCAGTAAGACCCCTTCCACCACCACTCCCACACCCCCCACTATCCCTTGATCTCATTAACAGTGAACTCATTGTACCTCTGATCAACCATGCAAGGTCATTGAGCCATTGACAAAAGACACCAGTTAAAGTATTTGATTATTGGCAGTAAAGGTGTAGCTTGTAGATAAATGATGGTATGAAGTTCTGGGGCTTCATTTATAGCCAACATTGTAAACTGTAAGAAAATGTTTGGAAATCGTTGTGAAATTTTTCCCTAGATTTTGATGAGAAGATAGATACCACTCTCATGTATATGGGCTGAATATGAAGCCGTGAGAATGTTAGTTTAACTTAGCTAAAGATCTGGAAACAAAGCCACAAAACAGCTAGCACCCTGAAACCACAACTTGTCATTGTTACAGTTACACTACAAATTACACAATCAAGATATCACATGTTAATTAGTGAGCCTTATAAGTGCTGTTGGCAGATTTTGTTACCGCCGGACAGACCCAGTCTAGCTGTGTCCCCCTGTTTGCAATCTTAATGCGTAGCTAAGCTAACCAGGTTCTGGCTGTAGCCTCATATTTAACATGCAGCCATAAGAGTGATATCAGTCTTCTAACGTAACTTAACTCTTGGCAAAATGTGAGTTAGCATGTTTCCCAAAATATCTAGCTATGGCTTTAATTCTACCATATCGTCTTTAAAATGATTTAACTTTTGCATGGATGTAGTCCTTAGCCATCTCAAAGTGCATGTAGGAACATAAGCCTCCTGGACAGAATCACAGCTGTTAACTCCCTCCCTGCCGTCTGTGTGTGTGAGGAGTACTGTCATTGATAAAGAAGCCAGATCTCCCTACAAATTACTTCCCCATTACGTCATCTGTCAGTATCAATTAACCTCCAGCCACTAAGTCTGAAGGGGCCTGAAGCCAAACTCCGCTGAAGCCAAGAGCTGCAGACAGTTACGATAATGGGTGAAGTGTTGCTGAAGGGCTAGAAAAGTAGACGGACTGCAGGTTTGAGTCCTGTGTCATGTGAGAAAATCAATGCAGTGAATTTAGGAAGATGGAAGACTTGACCAGTTCTGTCTAGTAATAAGTCTTTTATGTGTCTTGTATATTGACTATACATGATGTAGCCAGGTTCATAGATACTCTGTGCAGTATGTTTTTAGCTATACAGACTCTCCAGCATCACTTACTACCTGTGTTGCTATGGTAACAGAGAGCATACTCCCTGGCACTTCAAAATAGTGTTTATCTTTTAGTTCTGGCTGTGATATGTTTTTGGAACCCCTGCTGATGGATCTGGAGCAGAAATGCCTATCATTAAATGTTATGTATTTTTTAGCCACTGATATGAAACTGATAAAAACTGAAGATCTCAGTGTAAGTGGAATGATATGGATGTTGTATTTGGATGTGAATGTAGGTCATATTTACAATAAATAAGGTTTAGATTAAGGCTTCTTAAAATCTTTCCACTCAACTGTCCACAATCTGATTATCTCATTTTGTGTAGTCTGTTATCATCACTGACAGTAGGATCACCAACTTGCCAGTTTCCTAAAATGTATTCTCCGGCAGGCTGCACAGTTTGGCTGTGCCCTCCTCCCATTTAATTTTCACCCGAGCCTCTGCTCCCAGCAGGTGATCACACACACATGCAGCAGGAGTTGCAGCGTGTCTGTGGACTGTGTCTATGTACCTCATGCACTGTATGTACAGGAATTTGTGCTATGGCCGCAACTATCAATTATTTTCTCAGTTTATTGACACATTTACAAGATAAATTAAAATGATAGAAAGTGGTGAAAAATCACACACAGAATTTCTGTTTACTATATTTTCATATATATCAAAGAAAATCAGTACATCCTTATGTTTGGGAAGTTGGAACTAGTGGATGTTCTGTAATTTTTTGCCTAATTAATTTTCTCACAATTGACTAATTGAGTAGTAATCTAATCATTATTTCAGCTCTAATTCATGGTGCTGTGTGGCACATGTTGTGTAACTGTTTTCAGTAATTAGCAGTATAATTGATAAGCATTACAATGTCAGTACATGCTTATCAAAAATGGGTTGGTATTGTATTATCATTTTCTTTAAATATCAGGTTAAAGGCAAGTTTCTCTGAAATTGGCAAAAAAAAGTTTTGCTCTGTGCTTGTGGTTGTATAGATAGACAAAAGTAAAATGTGACAAAACAGACTCAGCGAATCAGTCGTGATGAAAACACAGTTCATGAAACACGAGACTTAAAGGTCCACTGAGGAGAAAAACAGTGGCAGATGAAAACAGATCTGTGTGGAGTGATAATGAGACTGTTACGTTTCTCAAATTAATACATGAAGCTTGTTGTTCCACTGTTTTCTGCAACCGTTTAATGGAGTCAACAGGGGGATTTGCACAACCAGCTGTTTATCTTGATGAACCAACTCCTAATATTGACATAGCAATAGTGGATGGAGACGTGCAATAATTAGCATTTTCTTTGTTAATTTTCTTGAAATTGCGTTCAAATTTGTGCTACATTTGGATGGAAACTCACTCAATGACTCCCTGAAGTCTTCAACCCAAAAACATCAGTAGACACTTTCCCTGGTGATGCTCTCCCAGAGCTTCACTGCAGCCCCCTTCAGCTCTCGCTTGCTGCAGTGGCGTCTCTCTGGAGTAGTGTGGACGGCAAACGTAGATGTATCAAAAAAGATGTGTTTTTAAACTAAACATAGTAGTGTGGACTTAGCCTCTCTGCCATTAGTCTGGTCTTCATCAAGTTGGATGTGGGAGTAGCAAGGATCCCTGTCCTGCTGAATAATGAAATGTTGTCTGGTGAATTTTGATGCATTTGGCTGAATCTGAACTCCTGTTTACTTCTGCATTTACTCGGTTGGTTCTGTCAGCAGTGAACTCATCAGTAAATGCCAGTGTCACTTCCATACCAGCCTGATCCACAACCAAACCACCACCATGTAGGACAGATGAGGTGGTGGCTTTGGGTCATGAGCTGCTCCTTTTCCATCATTTTGATAGAGGTTGATTATTGTTTCATCAGTCCATAGAACTTTCTTCCACATCTCGATTGGTTTCTCTTTGTATGTTTTTGTCAACTGCAGCCAGGTCTTTCTGTTTTTGTTTGCATCTTGTGGTGAATCCCCTGAGGTTATGCTCATGAGGTCCTCTCTTGAATGTTGACAAGGAAACATGTCTGCCCGACATTCTGTTTGTTTTGTATTTATGCTAACAATCATAAGACTCCTCCATCTACCAGGTTGTTTGACATTTTCTAGTTTTCTTGTAGCACCTGTCTGTTGATTCTGGCAATCCAGTTACCTTTGATATCACTGTGATAGATTTTTGTCTTTTTTTTGTGCCTCATTGTGATCCTCACTTGGATGGTCGCATCTTACCTCAGCTCACATTTAGTAGCCAAGTGTCCACTTCAAAGCTCTTGCAATCTTTATATATATATATATATATATATATATATATATGTGTGTGTGTGTGTGTATATATATACATATATATATATATATATATATATGGTATATTGTGACACATTTTTACCTTTATAGAAAATTGCAGCTCCTGTGATTTGGATATTGCAATTGATTAATTGTTGAGCCCAAGTGAGGATTGTATTATAATTTTTGCAAGTTGGAGACGATGTGCAATTTTAAGTCCAGGAGGAATGAGTACAGAAATTCTAAGGACATATAAGTTAACAGTGAAGACACCACATTGCAGCTGTGAGGTGCGCAGTAGCTGTAGTACAGGCAGGTTGGTCCAGTGCACCTTGACAGAGTGTCCTAACTCGAATGCATGCCTTGTCTGAGTTTGTGCTGTAGAGCGTTCTCTTCCTGTTTGTCTTAACCTGCCCTCTTGCCTCTGTTTCAGCTTTCTCAAATCCTCTGTATGTTAGAACAAAGTCTAGATTTTCTGTCAGCCCAGCAGAGGCTCACTGGATGTTTCTGCCTGGTCGCTTTCCAAGGGCCCAGCAGACTGTGACCGAGGCTTGAGCTTGGGAGTGGAGGCTGCGTGCCTCTGTGCCTGTGTGTGTGTGTGTGTGTGGATGGGTGTGTGGGGATGGGTCAGGCTGCTGTAGATGGAGGAGCAGGTGGGGCAGGCAGGCTCCTCCGACCCCTCAGAGCTCCATCTGGACGTGGGGGGGCTGTCAATTTAGGAGTGCAGGGCCCACGCGAGGAGCAAATTGCTTTTTAATCGATCATATTCCCAGTAAAAGCCACTCCCGGCTGCCACTTGCCTACTTTCCATTCTATTTATGGAAGCTGCCCGCCTCTGACCACTGTATGTGTGCTCCGTGTGTGTGTGTTTCTGTGTGTGTGTGTGAGGGAGAGAGAGAGAGAAGAGACATTAGGAGTGAGTTTTGTTGACCACTACAAGTCAGTAAAAACAGAATCATCTTTTCCTCTCTGGACTTAAGTCAAAGCTTGCATGTGGATGTATTTTTGCTCATTAAAATCAAAGCGCTACAAGGACCTTTTAATACTCATGTGGTTACAGATGACATGAAGGCTGATAGCAAGCTGTTTTAGTAGCAAGCTGCTCCTTTGTATCTGCAGAAAGCAGTGACTCCAGGGCGATGAAACATGAGCTTCAGACAGTGCTGTGTTGACAACAAAAAGGAAACTCGCCAACCATGAAACACCACAGAGCTACACTCAAACATATCATGTGCTTTTATACAAACAAACCCAACAATGGTGTAATGTGATCATTTTCCAAGCTCCTATTTCTTGCATCTATTTTGAGTTCGATGCCCAGTGTTGAATCTCACACTAACAGGTACTACCATGCACGAGTTATAGATTATGACTCAGCCCAGTGCTGCCACTGATCGTTGGATCCATTTTCTAAGATGCCGTTATTTCTAACTAATCTGCCCCTCGGGGCTGTTGAAAAGGAAGTTTAAGTCTGTGTTTGCTTGCTCTGTAGAACTCAATTTTTTTTTGTTCTTTTCTAAAAGCATTGAATCACCCCCTTTGTAAAAACAACAACAACAACAACAAAAAAACCCTTCAGCTGTAATGGTGTCACATAAAAGATCCTGCAGAATGAGCAATACCAGTGAATGAGGCCGCCTCTTGCAAGCACTCCTGTCAGTTTTCTTTTGCAGGCCTCCCAGGAATTGTAAATGTTGTCACATTTTCAATGAGATAGGTTTTCGTGATTTGCTGAAAATGTGTTTTTGGTGTGCTTTTGTTTCTCTAAAGTGCATCAGAAAATGTATGACTTTGCAGAAGTTGCAAAGACAGAACCTAAATTACTTAGAAAATCTCTGTAGTGATTATTTCAAACCTCATCTGTTTCTTTTACGGAAATCAACACACTGCAACTTAAGAAAACAAGAGATGAAGAAATAAGATGATGCAAATACAGACAATACAAATAAAGAGTCAACACAAGCAAATGGAGAAATGTGCTGCAATCATTGTCCCTGTATGTGGTGATGTTTTGCATATTTGCAGCCTGTAAGACTGAGGTTTGGTGAGGAGTTCTGCGTTTGTTCGTGTTTTGTTTAGTTGCAGTGCATTGAGCTCTCAGGGCTACCGTACTCTTTCTCTTAGCTCCTGTGGATATCTGCAACATCTGGCGCGCTCTCTAATCGTGACCTTTCACATGTAGCTGCACTGCTAAGATAAGTAGAGGGAGACAGACTGAGGAGAGGGGGAGAGAGCAAGGATGGAGAGGTATGTCAGGTACTCAGCTGGAGGTCCTGTATCCTCTCTGTCAGTATCTTGTTGCAGTCTTGCCCCCTGACCAAACAGGACCCGAGCCTCAGCACCTCATGCTGTGTCAGGCTCTGCTGCTGTCCTCGTGCAGCACTCACAGCTTTTATTGTGGTAGTTCTCTGTTGTTCACCACTCCTCTCCATGCTGGGTGTGTGTTACGACACAAAGTTCCTCCAGCATGCTTCCTATTAGCACTACAAACTGCAAACTCATACAGTCAGTCTGTGTTGATCTTAAATTATAAATCTGATAGCTGCCAGTCAATACCCTCAACCTATCATATGCTGGAGCTACTTTAACCACAGGAAGTCAATATATTGATGTTATTATTAATGTAACATGTGGTCAGGGAAACCGTGTGGAAGGGCCTTACTCAGCAGCTTCACCCTGCTTGTTTTTCATTGGTTCCTGAGCTGAAACCTGTGTGAGTTGAAAACTGAATGTTGGGCCAATATGTAGCACGTGCAAAAATAATGATTAAAATTATTTTCCCTGATGCCTAATGCAGCTCTTTTGTAAAATACACAAATTTAGAAATATGTTATTAGTTAGCTTTCATTTCTCATTAGCTTTCTTGCAAAGAGTAAGATGAAAAGATTGATGCCACTCTCACATCAGTACACTAAATATGAAGCCCGGTCTACTTAACGTACATGAGAGAGGTAACACTTGGAAATGAAGCAAATGAGCGGATTTCCCCAAATGTCAAACTCTTCCTTTAAAGCTTGTATTTGTTTGTTTAACACAGAAATCTTACATGTCTTTTCCTCTGTTTTTCAGGTGCAGCATCTCAAGTGTCGTGGCTCTGGCGTGATAAATGTTAATCTGCCCTGATATTTGTATGGGTCTTCATCCTCAACCAAAGGTGAGTTCAGCCTCTTTGCAAACAGGCCTCTTGTGGTTTATTGTTATGAGTGGATTTATAACAGGTGCTGCACTCAGAACTGTGCAGTACTCAGACTCAAACACTAATCTCATCCAAATATGCTGAAAGTCTCCAAAAAGCTGTAAATAACAGCACATCACAGACATGATGTGGTGTCGTGACAGGCTCATAAACCTTCAGACTGAGGATTAGATGACTTTGATGTCATTATGCCTCTGTGCCAGCGACAGCCAGGCGCGGAGTCATTACGTTTAGGGGTTATCTGTCCATGCGTCGATCCCATTCTCATGAATTTGATATCTCAGTAAAGTCTTGAACGAATTACTTTGGTACAAATGTCAACCTGTACACAAGGACTAACTTATTAGATTTGATGCTGAAAGATCAAAGTTCAAGGTCACTGTGACCTCCCAAATCATGTGTTTGGCCTTGTGAATGCAATATCTCGGGAACCTTCCAAAGGAATCCTTTCAAATTTTGGCAAAAATTTCTGATTGGACTCAAGTATGAACTGATCAGACTTTGGGTCAAAGGTCAAGGTCACGGTGTCCACATGAAACACGTTTTTGGCATCTTTAATGTGATATATCAAGACCGCCTTGAGGGAATTTCTTTGGCACAAACATCCTCAAACTGATGGTGGTCAGAGGTCAAAGGTGTTAGGGTTAGGTGTGTCTATGTCTCACTCACAAAGTCTTAGGCTAATTATGACACAATTTAACAAAAAGGTCTAGTAGGATAAAATAATGAAATGATGTCATTTTATATCCAAATGGTCAAAGGTCAATTTCACTATGACATCATAATGTTCTGAAAAAACACTATTATTCAGTGCTATAACTCAGGAAGATGGGGTTTTGACCGTAATTCCTGCAACTGTGCTTGTTGGCAGAGGCATGCAACTGTGACATGGTAATTCTAGTTTTTTATTACAATAAGTCCAAACACTGATTTCTAGCATGGATTATCCAGGTAGCTGATTCCTTTTTTGCCATGATGGATCCCAGTCTGCCATTGAGAATAAAGTGAGTAAGTTAGTTCCCGGTGCTGCTAAGTCTCCATTTACACCCTTAAAACAGTGTTAAAGCGATAGAGACAATCTCCTCTGTTGTATCCTATTTTGGATTTTTTACACAGATCCTAAGTAAGGGCTGTACATGTCCAAGATCTTTTCAACAACTTCCATGGGTTGCCCTCGCTTTCACTGTCTTCCAAAGTACTGATGTCCTTATTTCAAAGAGATAGAGTAACGTTTTGTTGCTACCTGACAAACAATTGAGGCCTTGATGTTGGTTGCCCAGGAGCTGTAAACTGAAGTTGAACCTATCTCTGGAACCTCAGTTGGAACCAAGACCGGCAAAATGGTCAGCCCTCTTTTTCATCAGTTTGACAAGAGCACTCTCTTTAGCCGTTGATTTACTAGAAGTTGCTACAGTATGTTATTCCTTTTTGCTACTTAGGTTAATCCCTTTTCTGGCAGCTCAAACTGGTCATTTGCCTAGTCTGACTGACAAAAAAGGCAGATCCTAACTCTGGGTCATGTTTTGTTTCTGTCTTGGTCTTGTACTTTTTGTTTAATGGGACTGAGCTACTGTGCTGGCTGTTCTTGCGGGAGCAGTACATCACCAGTTGCATCTGTGCACCTCAACCAGGACTTACAGCCTGGCCTCAGATGAGATATCAGTTTTAAGGCTTGACATGAAAGGAAGATTTAAAGACTGCAAAGAAAAAATTCACACAGAATGGTGAAGACAGCCAAGATCTGACACGCAGTTATAGAAAGCACTGGGATGGGAGGTAAAGCCACCCCTGCTGGCTCCGTCAGACTATGATTCCTCCTTGGTTGGGGCCTTCTCTACCATCCCCTTGAGAGGCAGGGCTGCTGGGACAGAGCCACTGATCATGTGCTGCTTCAATGCAAGTTAGCATTTTATAGAGTAAAAGAACAAACACTGTCAGTTTTCTTTTTATGATTTTAATATTTCATTTTCTACCTCTCCAAACTCCTAAAAATCCTTCCTTTATGATTCATCAAGGTTGGAATAAGTGGCCATCTGTGAACTGACTATTTATAGCAGATTGGCTTTAAGAGAGGTCAAATCATGGACACACACTCAATCGCTCCTTAAGCACCCTGCAGTTCAAGCAGGAGTCATTCAGTGGATGATGTTTGAGAACTTGCATGTTCAAATTATTTTTCAAAGCAATTTTTATTCCTTTCTGGAGACCTGCTGAGAGCTTTCCGTATATGATATTACAGAGGCAAAGTGATGCTGGGATTACAGAACATACCTATTTGAATATAACTAGGCCCATACCCTCTACAATTTTTTGGTGAATAATATAAACTTCAGCAACACCTTCAGTTTTACTATCATAAAGATCAAGCAGAACAATCACTTTCTGTTGTCCATGTTTATTTTAGCAGCATTTTAGCATACTTCAGGTCATCTAGGTTGTACCACTTTTTAACAGTCACATAGCAATAACAAACAATACAGTGGCCCTTGTGACCTTTAACTTCTTGCTGTGTTCCTAGCAGCCAACACGCAACTGCACTTTGCATTTGAGCGTTGTATGTGTCACATCTGAATGGAACCTAACCCAAGGATATTTTTCTTTTTAAATACCATGTTAAGCGTGACCTTTCTCTGCAAAACCTCAGCTGCTGCCCTTCAGTTATATATAATGTTCACATCACGTTTTGTTATGCCAGCAGAACTCTTCAGGATCAGACGGGTTCAGCTTGTAACCCTTATCGGGTAAATGCTAGTCAGAGGAGGTTAAGTGCACTGACATAAGGACAGAGTGGCTATCCATCCACCTCTCAAATCAAGGTCATTTTATCCTCAAATCCTTGGTCCTCCAAAATGGCATCGGTTTAATTAACTCTCTGGAGCCTCACTTTAGAAAGGCCATTTTAATAGTGTGGAAATGCATATTAATCTACTGGCAAGGGGCCAATTATGACTGACTGTCACTGACTGCATTCGTTGTGTGGACTAATATGACCTTTCCAAGCCTAAGCTCAGTGATTGAAACTCTTTTATGTAACTGAACTTCAAAATGTAGGAAAGCAACTCGTTTTGAATATCAGGGATGAAGATATTTCAGACATTTCTGTTCACTTTTATGTTGTAAATGTAGATTTACTATATGTGTAACATGGCAGCACATTAGCATTTTACAATACTATAATTCAGAAATTATTTTATCTCACATATTACAGTGTTTGTAACCCAGATATGTTCTTTGGTGAAAAATTAGGACATGGGTTGTGATTTACTTATCGGGGATTCATGGCCTGTCAGCAGCACTGTAAGTTGCATGTGTAACAATACAGTGAGTGATACTGCTCACTATGAACTCAGTGTTAGTGTAGTGGCTCAGAGGTGCCCTGTCACTAAACCCCAATTAATAGGGATGCAATAATTAGCTGATTAAAAGATTAGTTGATAAACAGAAAATAATGGGCAACTATTTTGATGATCAATTTATTTACAGATAAAAATTATTTATCAATTAATCAAGAAAATAATTTGAAAATTAATTGATAATGATAATAATTGTTAGTTGTAGTCTTTGCATATGAATATAGATTTTGTATGAACCTGTTAGTGTTGGTGTGACTTGATGCATTTCAAAGAACACAAAATATGTCATACAATGTGAAATAGTGCGACCAAGCTGTTGTTGTGGTGCTAAAATAATTTGCTGATCTTGTCTAGTGTACAACAGTGACCAGCCAGTTGTATGACTGATCAGTACATATGCTCATGTCATTTTGTATCATTTTTCCTGGGTAACTCGGCCAGTTCAGCAGAAATATGCCCCAGTCAATAAATAGCAGCACAGTAATAGCAGCAGGCCTCCCGTCCATCATTCCTTCACACGGCACAAAGCAGAGTCAAAGTGTTGCTGAGCTCAGTTACATCAAGTATGTAGACATTTTGAGCAGAAAACTGTGCCACTAACAGCAGGTTGCCAGTAACTAGCTAGTTTGACTTTCAGCTCGCACTGGGGTCATCCGTGCTTTTGCTGTTTTGGATAAAAGCGTTCACCAAACAGCATACATTAGAGGTTGGCTTATCTCTGTTCTGCACTTCAGCTGAATGGAAATGAAAATTGTTACAAAAGGTTTTGAAGTTACTTTCCTTGACACTGGTGTTGAATGTGCAGAGGAGGACTTTTAATAAGGCAGCCCGAGCCCAGAGTCACGCAGACTGTCTCCAAGGGCCAACAGGCCCATAGCCATGAACTCACCAGCTCTCTCACTAATGCACTACTTTATTTTCTCTCTCTCTCGCTGACACCTTTGAGAAGCTGGTGTTTTGTTTTCATTTGAAGGAAGAGGCACTGCTGGCCCACAGCCCAGTGAACTGCAGTGGCCTGTATTCCAAATAATTAAGATAGAAGACAATTTATTAAAGTTAATCATACTTCTTACAGTGCAGATACACATTCATTCAATTTTATTTGGATGCCTTCCCTGCCTCTTTCACATTACATTTTTACATGATTAATAAGAACAATTCCACAAGAGAATTGCTACTCCAAGTGACATTTAGGCCATGTCGCCTTCAAAATGATTTCTTGTCAACCAGTCCCTCAGCCTCAGGAAGTGTTCAAATATTGTTTATTACTCATTTTGATTCATTCAATGTCAGAACGAGCCTGAGGCTGCTGTTTATCATTTTATGCACTGAGGGCATATTAATGGTCCTGGGAAAACGACTTTAATAAGTTAATGTACACCAAGTGAGAGGAGCTTTTTTTATGACTGGGTCCACCACTATGAATTGGTTGAGACAGGGTGAAATGGGTCTCCAGCCATGCAGTCAACTCCAGTCCACAGTCGAGTATGCAATCTTTTTAGGAAATTACAGGTTGTAATGATAAAGCCCTCAAGTTCTTCCTGTCTGCATTCATTACAGTAATGACTCTGACCGTACTTGTAACATGCCATTTCAAACATTTCATCTGCAGCAAAGGATTTGTGGTGAAAAAAATAGGTTTTCAGCTTCCTTAAAATATTGTATGTTTAACTTCAGAAAATATGAGTACGGAGCTGAAGGTGTTGCCAGTGTTAAGCTGATATTTGCAGAGGCTTTTGACGTGAATGTGGTCAGGTTCAGTTGTAGCTCTGAACCATGGTTCCTGTGTATTTGCTATAAAGTTAACCTGCCACAGTAAATATGTTCCTATTCTGTCACTCTACCACATTACTGCTTTTAGACCAACTGCCTCATATCAGTGGAATTGTTTGTATAGCACTGAGGCATAGCTATGTTTACAGCTGCTCTCAGTAATAATTACATCCTCCATTGTAGTGCAGAGAGAACATGCACTTTGCTGCAGTGGGCCCTGCGTTGTGGGGGATGACTGTAGGTGTTTAATTAAATGGTCTTAAATTATGGTACCACCCCAGGGAGATTGTTGTCTTCAGTTAGTGACATTGCCACCCTTTTTTTATTGTGTTGCAGTGAAGAGTGGCAGGGTCAGTGTTTCCCCTGGGCTTTTCCTCTGTAGCATTGGTATGAAGAGTATGCACTCTTGGTCTGGTGGCAGAAAAGGTCACTGTCCACTCTGACTGTGCTTTTAATTTCTTCTCTCTTTTTGGAGTTTGTTGCATTTCTACAATCACTTCTGCCAATAGTGAGGTAAAATGTAACTTTTCTAGTTCTTACAGTGAAGATGCGTCATTGCAGCCTGGTAATAATGAAGTGCGACTAGAAGAGCCAGCTGTATGTAGTCACAGCAGCACTTTGAGCTATACGCCATCAGAATGCCTCACCATGGCAATGTAACATTGTGGTGTTTATCAGGTATATTGTTCACCATGTTAGTTCAGTGAGTTAGCATGCTAACATTTGCAAATAAGCACCACTGGGAGTGTCAATTTTCAGGTAATCAAAGTATTGGTCAAATGAAAACTTAGATCTGATGATACATGAAAGGCAATGATGATGATACATGATGATGATGATGATGATACATGATAGGTGACATGATCACCAAAGTTGCCACAGTTGATCCAGTGGAAAACATGAATGTCTGTTCCAAAATTAACAGTGGTTGATTTTTTTAAGATATTTTACTCCAAACCACAAATGTCAACCCCATGGTGGCGCTAAAAGAAAAGTCAAGGGATCACTTAAATCATGATGATGATTCCTCAACCATAAATGTCTGTTCCAAACTGTTCCAATGTCTGTTAAATGTCTGTGCAAACTTTTGGATGTTGAGATATTTCACTTGATAAATAAAAACTGTGACCTGCTTGTGGTGTTACATGAGAAGTCTGAGTCCTCTAACTTGAATGAACATACACAGTATGTCCCTAACCAGTGGCAGGCGTAGTGGACCTTTGTCATCATGAGAAGAATATACTGTATAGTACAGAACCAACTTAAGGTCATGGTGGGAATTTTCTGGAACTACTTTTTTTTATCTTACTTTGCTATACATTTTGTGTTCCTTTTTATCCACAGAGGAAAACTGAGCTGTATTAAGTGGTATTATTATGTATTAGATATCATTTATAGCCTGATTGTGACCCTCACTATCAGAGGCTAGTTATTCTTAAATTCCTGAGGTGTATATTAATAGTGATAGATTCAGATCCTGAGACAGTGACATTGCTTTCTTGGATTAAATAGAAACCTAAAAAAGGCCACAGTACAGCCACCAACAATGTCCACAACACCATAGAAACAACCACAATTGCAGTTGTGGCACAGACCACGTCTACAGCCGCAGCAAAGGCCACAGCTTAAACAATTGCTCAAGCCACGGCCAGGCAGAGCAGCTACAGCTGCGGTCAGAGCCAGTGGCTGTGTACTGTTGGAGCTTGGCCTTTGGAAAGGAGCAATAAGCAATAAATTCATAATGTAAAGTGTCAGATCGATTCTCCTGTCTGTGGTATCTACAAAGCGTTACTCTTAACTGGCAGTGTAATATAATTCTCTTGAGGACAGGCCCAGTAACTGAAGGCGAAAAACATATTGTGAAGTAATGCAGAAGTAGTTCAGACAAAACACCTCACTGTGACTTTTTAGGGTCTCTGGGGAATAGAGTTGAAGTACAGTACGTGAAATTGTGACTAATTCTAAAATGATACGCTCCTTTTTTATATCAAACCATGAAGAATAGGAATTTAAAAAACCATAGCAATGCACCCATTAAAATAAAACTACATTTGCATGTCCCACAACGGCCTTTTCCACGAACTGCCAAGTACTTCTGATATGGTTAGTGCACATTGGATGCTACTTGTAACAATAATTAGCTTTTTACCTCAGACTGTGGCAGAGTCTGCTCTTTTATTTCCAGTGTGTGCATGTGATGGCGGGCGATGCAGCGTTGCCCTTGCGGTGGTGTTTCGAGACTGTATTTGGATGTGTGGCGCTGATGCAGCAGAGGGTGGCAGCGGCAGAGAACCGGCGAGTGTGACTAATCCAGGGATCTTCTGTGTGGTGTGTACGGCTGGCCGTCCTTCACGCCTCACGCCTCACTGATGGGGGCCGCACACCCACGGCCTCACACACTGATAGGGTTTAGGGGGGTTGCATGTAGATCTCAATAAATTATCACCACATATTCTATAGTGCGGTTTAGACTTTCACTCTGGGGCCCAGCAGGTAGCACACAAAGTTTCAGGTTGTTTTGGATACTACTCTGTGCTTTCTATATTTTTGTTTCTGCTGCGTAAAAGACTTCGGGGAGTTTGTAGTGGTTGTTATCCATAATAGCCACAGTCTTACTTCCAGTCTCAGCAATGCAATGGGCCCACAAGAGCTAAAGATCTTTACTGCTCCAATTTCAACGCAAATATCATTTTTTATATTTTTTTCAGATTATCTTAGACAATCCTACAAGGAGGTTTAGTTATAAAACTGATGTTTTAAAGTGTCATCCTTGAGACTCTGTAACTTCTTTTGACTGCATAGTCTCCACTTTATGTGAATTCATTGTTAGAACTACAGCCCTTCAGAGACCTGCTAATTCTGCTTTAATATTGCAGTTTCATTTTGCCTGTCATTACAGAAATGACAAAAATGATACATGAGAGCACTGAACAAAGCTTCGCCTTGTTAAGTGCCAATGGAGAGAAATTGGGAATGTACAGTGCCTTTGTATCAAGAGCCATGTTCTTCTTCAGCTACAGTGAGGGAAGTTGCCCTCCTCTGATTGCCTCCCAACTGGCTCTAGCTCTTCCATGTTTTAAACCAGTGTGGGGCTGCTAATATATTCATTGATTGTGTGAAAAGAGAAACAAGCAATGCAATCCAGCTGTATCAGTTCATCTCACACAAACAGTTGCTGTTGCCAGAAACACTTTATATTGCAGAGAGATGCAACAGAGGAGTAACAAGTATCCAAGACTCAATTGTAATCTTCCTTTCCTTTCTTTAATCTTTTCTATCTGCATCAATTTGGTTATGTGTAATTTTGTTAATATAGTCTACATATTTTAACCTTTAACCTTATCTTACCTTACCTTACCTTATCTATCTGTGTTCCTCAGGATAAATTCAATTACTTAAAAAAAGAAAGGCTTTTTAAAAAGCCATGGTAGCACGTCTTTTCGACAGTTGACCAGATATTTGTTATTTGTCTGCCATTTTGATGCTGGACAGGCAACACAGAGTGACTTTGTTGGAGCTTTTTTTGCAGAAATGGATGCTACACTGATGAGAGTGGAAAACCAAAGCAATGACCAAAAAGATGCTGAAACGCCCCATACAGCTGAGAGGAACTGCAGAGTGGAGTGGTTCTTCACTGTGGGCCTGTTACTTTGAGCGACCCCATTCACATTACATGTAGTCATCAGAGGTGGATCAAACTGACTGCATTACTATATGAATTATTCGCGGCCTAGGCTCAGGAGGTAGAGCAGGTTGTTCTTTAATCAGATGGCTGGAGGTTTGATCCCTGGCTCCTTCAGTCTGGATGATGAAGTGTCCTTGGGCAGGATACTGAACTCCAAATTGCCCCTGATGGCTGTACCATGAGTGTGATGTAGGCTTATATATGTGTGAGTGAATGGATGAATGTTGCAAGTATTGTAAAGTGCTCTTTAAGGCTAGAAAAGTGTGATATAAGTGCAGTGCAGTCCATTGAAATGCCACTATTGACTTTTGTGTCAGTCACCTACTTAATTCACTGTGTGATGAATGTACTGTACAAATTCTCAAAGCAAACACGCAGATCTCTTTCACTTAACTGTGAATTAATTTATCACCTTATCCTCGGTGGCAAGCCTCTTTTCAAAGTTGTACCAGTAGTGAAGCCAGGCCAGAATAAATCCCTCTTTGCTGACTCTGCCCATGGTGGCTCCAGCTTCTTTTCATTGTATACTTGAAATCCAAGTATGACTTTCTTCAGTGAGCTGAACACAGTGAGCTTTCATCTTTCACAACAGCCTTGTTTTAATGTGTGTGTGTCATAAATTTACTTTTATCATGCTTTTTTTGGTGTAATTAGCCAGTACAGCATGTATGCATGTGCTCAGCAGTATGTATATGTGTGTCTCACTGGGTGCTTCATAATTAAACATATGTACGCTTTTGAATGTGTGTCTGTGTGTGAGAGGAAGGAAGGGAGTTTAGCCCCCTGTGCTCTGTAAAAATGCTGCACTGGAATGTTAATTGGTAAGAACGGTCTGCCTCGCAGATAACACACAAGGCCACTTTTAAGAAACGAAAGATCAGGATGTCCCACTGTCCCGCCCCACTGAGACAAAGGAGAGGAAGAGGGTTTGTGTGTGTGTGTGTGTGTGTGTGTGTGTGTGTGTGTGTGTGTGTGTGTGTGTGTGTGTGAGGAGCGGCGTTTGCTAGAATCCTTCCTTTTCCCTTCCTGCCTCTCTCCCACTCAACTCCACATCACGTTGCCTCATAACAAATAGAAAAACAGAAATCTTCCAGCGCGTGAGGTGATTCACGGGGAGACTCAAAGCGCATATATTATTAAGACGGGATAGGAAAGGTTTTGAAGTTATGCTAATGAGGATCCTTTTGGTGCTACAAATCTAACCGTTATTTGAATAATTTCTCTGCCAGTCCCTCCTTTCTACCCCCTTCTCAGCCGTTCGTTTTTTCTTCTGTCGTCTTCTCATTCTACAAGAGTCACATATTCAAGGACGTAGCATTGGCATGAATCTGTGTTCATGCTGTTTAAGGGAGGTGATGGTAGATTAGACAGCAGCTACTGAGAACTCAACACAGATCTCTGACCGGAGGCTCGGAGGCTTCTCCTCCCCCATGCAACCTATAATAAATTTTATGCCTACCTCCTCCTATACATGTCCATACAGTCACATATACAGTATAATATAGATGGATGTTAAGATGAACTACATGTTTTGCTGTATGCATATATTTGCAGTGTACACATACAGTAACCTCACAGAGCCATCCCTCTGTGTTTCAATAGGACAGAATCACAGTATCTAATCTTAAAAAGGCACACTGTGAATATTGTTGGATCACATGTTCCGGTAATCATGATTTTAGTTGGCATCCTTACAAATCAAGCAGTCTAGTATTGGTCTGTTATTCAATAAACAGATCATACAATTTGCATCATATCCCAATATCAGTGTAAGTCAATGCTGACTGTAGGATTTTGTAATAAGTTCAAAAGTCAACAGGGAGAAGTGCAGGAGTACCAGGCTCAGTGAAATGTGGTCTAGTTAAAACCCTGGGGACTGAGTTTTGAATTAGCTGTAAACAAGATGGATTTTTTTTTCTTTTGCAGATGCCAGAGAGCATGGATTTTCAGTAGTCCAGTGCAGAGGTGAGCAAGGTGACAGTTTCAAGGTTTTTGGTTGAGTCTAATCCTTGACATGTTTCTAAGATGCAGAAAGCAGCACTGAACCATATATTTCATGTGTTTATCTCAGCTGTAGCGCAGTTAAAGATGGCACCAAGATTCTTGCAGTGTGGGATTACACAATGAGACTGCATACCAAGAGAATTTGAAGATAAAATATTTGCACTGTCTGGACCTATGATTTGCGTCCCTGTCTCATTACCGTTTAGCTGGAGGAAATTCTGAGACATCCACTTGTGAAAGACAGTTTTGGAATGATAAAACTTTCTGATGGTTTGCAGGGTCACAGCTTAGATAAATGGGAGTGTCTTTACTGTCATTATGTTTGCACATAAGGTGACCTAAGTTAAGCATTGAAATGGGAAAAGGATAGGGCCAAGCACACAGCCTGCAGGACCCTGCACTTCATACCCAGACCAATACCTGCACAGCAATATCTGTCTTTTAGGAAGGACCTAAGAGCAGCACCACTTATACGCATCCAGGTTTTAAGAAGGTAGATATCAAAGCTGTCCTTTGATCCAGAAGAACAAAACCAGACTGAAATTTCTCAAATATAAAGCAGATCTGTCTAAAACAGGGGGTTAGAGATTGGCCTGACATTAGTAAATCAGGGGGGTCGAGTGTTGGCTTGTGTGGTGATGTGTTGGACGCTTTCTGCATAATGTGTAATGTGTGATTGATCGCATTTCCTGTGGATCCCACACACACACACGCACACACACAGCTTCCTGAGCTTCACTAGTAAGGCTGTAGTCTAATCGTGGTGGTTCCTATATCATTACACGTCAGACTGTGTAACTCTCTCCACACCCAGCGGCAGAATGAAATGAGTTGAAATAACAACAAAAGCAGCCATGTTTGGACTCTGCAATCTTCTGGTGCTTCCAGTGTCAATATGCTCCCCCACATTTGATTTGGTGAGCTCCACAAGTCACTGTGGAGCACTGGCACTCTGACTGCTGTTATTGATTTATGAGGAAGAGGGCCGGGGATTATACTGTTGTAGAGGCAGTGTAAACTGGAGGCGGTGGATGAGCCATGCCTTGATTGTAAGTAATAACTAGAAATTGCAGGAGCGTGTTCAGATGCTCTCCCACAATGCTGATCATAAAATTCTTTGGAAAACTGTTTTGAATATTGAGACAAAATATGCAATCTCAGCCTTTTTGAAAAAATATATTTTTTCTTAACTCATTCCAGATGTCTGTAGACCAGCACAATATAAAGAAAGAGTGATTATCAATTTTCTCATCTAACTCTCATCAAGAAAGTAAATAAGCTTTTCTCACAAAATGTTGAACTATTCCTTCAACCAGTTTCAACTGCAAGGAAGTGTAGGTACACCAGGCAACAAAAATCAGCAGGTAAATATGCAGGTGTGTGAGTGTGTGTTTGTGTGTGCATTTGCACAATGTCAAATTGGCAGTACTTTGCCACCCTCTTGTAGCTGTAATTGTAGAGAACAGTGAGGGAGTCCCACTCAAGTACATGAGCTCTAATTTCCACAAGCTCAAAGCTGAAGTGACCCGCAGAAATATCCTCTATTATCTCCCCTGCAAACAACAGAACAATGCAAATGAAGAGCACTTTGTATGTGAAGGGCGTACACTTGGGTCAAGAAGGACTTTCATGCTGTCATGATGATGTATCATGTGATTCAAAGCACTTTGGTTACTCACCTGAAAATATCCAATGTAGATGTATTTATTCATTTAATGGATTGCACTTTATGTTTTCCAGTGATCTCCTCGGTCATAGCTGTATATTCACAATCATTCACACACCAAGGACTAGGGCCTCACGTGCAAATGTTGCCTATGCACAAAAACTTTGCGTACACCATCTTTCCCGCTCACGGTCAGATATGTCAAGAGTGAAACGCCAGCTTCATGTGTAGTGTACACACACGAAGTGATGCAGCGGATCTACTAACATTAGGAACTGGTTTACGAGTCTGTTGGACCACATGTGAAACCAACTACTCCTCAAACTAATTTACATAGCACAGACACATAGGCATTGAACAATAACACATCCACATTTATGTCATTACATAAAGTGGACATAAAAGCAATACATAGCATTAAAAAAACTGGCAGCTTTGACCTTATAAGAAGACACAGCAAATGGCAGAATTAAGGGAACAGGTATTTC
Organism: Trachinotus anak; assembly: GCF_046630095.1. Lineage (NCBI taxonomy): Eukaryota > Metazoa > Chordata > Actinopteri > Carangiformes > Carangidae > Trachinotus > Trachinotus anak. The sequence goes on along the minus strand of NW_027273859.1, from coordinate 6,444,464 downwards.
CAGACCATTTGGCTCATGATAATTGACTTCTCAGCCATTTCCTAGAGCAATCCTCTTTGAACTGTGTGCTGTAGTGGGGGTGATCCAGAGGGAACTGGCAGACCGGTCAGGACTGTGCAAGTCGGGCCATGCCAGCTTTATGGCAGGGGATCATCCGTATGTCAGCCAGGTGAAGTTCATGCGTACGCAGCTCTCCAGTTTTGTGAGTATTCTTCGTTTCATTATGAGTTCTAAGCAAGACTTTGTACATGAAGCCCCTGGCCAGTACAAGCAGCTCCTTTCATACAGTTGGTGGGTCAAAGTGTCTAGATGAAAGGCACCTTGTCAACAGATGCCTAAATTTACTGCTCTCTGAATCCTTACTTGATTCTTTTTTTCATTTTTTTAACCCACGAATAACCGACAAGGGAGGATCAAAACATGACTGTGAAGTTTACCAGGCAGAACTTTTGTTTGATTGCTGATGGGTGACGATTTCCCCCTTCACTGACTCCTGGTGTGGACCCACAGCGAGACCTCCAGGCTCCAGAGAGACCACACATGGAGGTGGAAAGGGGAGGTGGAGGTTGGTGGAGTGTCTGCTCTCAGGCGTTAATTTCTGTCATCCTTTTCCGGTGGCTTGTCTGTAGATTTCATCCCCTATAGGCCTTTGTCATATTAGACCACCAACCCCTCTATACTTGGGTTGTTCCTGATGAACATTGAGGGGAAAGATAAGAGTTCAAATCTAATCCAAATGGAGCTTCTGGGATGTAATGTGAAACAAGAAAACTGTCCATTTGGAGCTTTGGAGAATAAATTCTCACAATTTGACTGTGACAGTACATCCAATGTCTGCAAACAAACAAACAAAAACCAGTTGTTGATACAGCATGAAATAATCTAGAATACACTCTGATACAAAAAAGAACAAAGTAAAACCAAAAACATTATAGCAGCACAGAAGAATGGCACAAGTTTGTTTTATTTTTTCCTTTTTCCTCTTCCAATTGAAGCACTACAATCCACCAGGTATTCATTACACAACCTGACCCTTGTACAGAGAGTGCTATCAACATTTTATCAGACCAGTCTCACAGAGTGTGACATGCAATGAACCTGCAAGATTGCTGTTATTGCACAGTCTATAGGAGCCGACCTGAGAGTGTGTATAGCTTGGCTTTAGCCTTAACTGATGAAGGTAGCAGATGGCCGGATTGTCTAGTGACCAAGCAATACATTGTAGTTCATTCATTCACTGTAGTTTTGTACTTTCTTGCATTTCAATTTGTACCTTTAAAAGACAACTCCAAGTGTTGCACGAGATTTGGAAAAAAAGGTTGTAACTGCTGTAGCAGCTTTTCCTGTATTGGTCAAGTTTAGAAAAACCTCACATCCTTGTTTGTAACTTCAGCTTTTTGATAGAAATCTAATGACAACAATGTCAGGATATTAATGTCAGTAATCAGGGTTATTTTCTCAGACCTGACAAAACCACTGGTGACCTCATGCAACTGTTTTCACAGGCTGAAATGTCGTGATGTTACAGTTAAAGTTTAATTCCCTGAAACAACTAGTGCAATGGTGCATTGACTCCATCTCAGAGGTGGTGATATTTCACATATGGAAAAGGACCAGCTGATATACATTGGTCTTAGCTACACCTGTTCTCCACAGCTATGAATGTCCTGTCTGAGTAAAACAAAGTGAAATGAGCCTCTGACTCTCTTCTTCTCTCTCATTCTCTTTCACTGTCTCTCCTTCTGTCTTCCTCTGAATGAGGGCAGCAGAGTTGGATGAGGGTCGCCCTGTTCGCCCTCACCTTCATTGTCCTCCTTTTATTCTCTTGCTAAACGCCACTGACAGCATCACTGCTCACATGGATCCCCCCTCCGCCCTCCCCGTTCCCGAAGACCCGGTGTGGCCACTGAATGGCCGGGGTGTCAAAAGAAGAGGAAAACAAAGTTCGGAAGTAATAGTGTTACTTCCCTCATCACCTGGGATACAAGGGAGGATCAATAGTTTTTCATTAACCTGTCTTCCTCCCTGTAAACGAGTAGGTCTAGCCTCGGGTGTCAGTAAATACTCCAGCATTGATAGTGTTGGTGGATGGTATCTCTCTCGTTTTTACACTCACACACTTACTCTCTCTCTCTCTCTCCACTATGTTGCTGTTAAGAAGACCCCTCACGGCTGCCTTTCCTTCACACTGAACCAAACAAAGCCAGCATACTGTCGCCCCAGTGTGTGATTTCAGTAGCATGGAGGCGTTTTGGAATCAGAGACATGACATGTAATCGGCATCTGTCCCTCCATTCTGGCTCTCGCTTTTACACAGATGTCACAGACGTGGCTCAGACTACCTCCACTGCCGTCTGAAAGGCGGACTACAGTGTCTCCCCATTCCATGTTTGTACCAGTTATACAGAATGGGGAGGTGGGGTGATGATGCAACACTCCTTGAATAGGCTGTGTGGGACACAAAGGTGGGGAGATATATGCCAACTACTGTATGTAGGTAAACTTACAGTACCGTAGGAATGATGATGAACAGACTTCTCCTTTGGCCTAAACAGGGACAATACTAATACCCTCTGACAGCATTAAGGAGTGTGTAATGAAATAAGACAATGCAAATAACAAAACACAAAATAAATGTTAACATTCAATGGCCACAAGTGTGATTAAGTATTATTTTTCCAAAAAAGGCTGCATCCCTCCCTTCACACTAAGTAACTGGCTCCCAACATTGATAGTTTTTTTGTGTTAAATCATTAGTTTATACAAGTTATGCAAACAATGAAACACACTTGTTTAAGTAGTGTAGTTTTTATGTTTCACAACATTATTTTATTTAAGATCTTCAGCCCTGCTGTGATGATGTACTCAATGTTTTTTGTGTGTGTTTTGTGAAGATCATCTGCTTGATCGGTGATAGTGAAAACAGTTGTGCATCATTCGGTGCTCTACACTGTTAGTGACTGTGAAAGGAAGGTAAAACTGTTCTACAGTAAATGACCTGCAAGAGTCATCTTATATTACTGCTTTGTTTGTTAGTGTGTATTCTTTGAGAGCTTAGTCCAGGTCAAGTTGCTGAAACCTGAGTAGTTCAGGCAATTGAACGGTCAGACTAAATTCCCCCTGGTGACCCTCACTCAGGGAGCATGCACAAAAGCAGGAGGGGGCAGGAAATAACGTGGGTAGGGCTGTAAACAGAAACTGTAAGAGCTAGCATGGCTTGCGTGATAACAGGAGCAGTCTATCATAGTTGTTAATTATGCAGCGTTTTATCAAACACTTTACCTAATTTGCCTCCGGAAGCGAATGTGTCTCACCCTGTTCCACATGGAAATGAATGAGGAGTAAACTTGGTTGTGACTGCACCATAAGGCTGAGAAAAAGGCCAGTCACCGGTGTATGTTTGTAGGAGAGTACGTGTCAGCTTGCTTTCTCATCAATTTAAAGTTGCTTTGCTAAAAATGGTGGTGGTGGTGGTGGTGCTAAAGTATTTATGAGCTGATCAGGGTTCAGCCTGAGGTCTAAAACTGGCTCTCTTTACTTAACAATCCTTCCCTCTCCACAAAAATGCATATGGAAACAGAATTAGGTCTATTAACACATCCAAACAAACTAAACAGGTTTCCTTTCACAGGTTATTGTTATATTCCTCTAAAGCCGTCACACCCCTGCCTGTTAGATGTTGACTGTTGACTTTCTCATGGTGAGCGATGAGGTGAACAACCCTTTCCATGCATAATGAACTAACTACTCTACAGTGTGCCACAATGTTAACAAGCCACAATGTTAGTAGGGTTATTGTAGTTTTTATTGTAGTAGTCTCTCAATCAAAACAATAACAGAAGACGATGTTAGGTGACGTTGTGAAGTAACCTGGGATCGTGGGAGTTGTTGTCTTCTCCACCATTGCTGTAAGCCTCTTCCAGTTTGGAGTCCTTCAGTGTCAGTTGTTCAGGAGGTTTTTACCAGCAGCCAAATTATCCACAGAGGACGCTGCATGGCAGACACAGGAAGTCTCAGAGCGGCTGGGAGTTGAGCCGTATAACATTTGCTTGAATTTTGTCCCTGATAAGTTAAATACAGACGTCCGACAACAAAAATCCATCATCCGATTAAAATACATAGTTGAAAACTGCCAAGGTGTAAAAAAGGAAACATTTGGGATAATGTAAGTACACAACAGAAAAAATATATAACATAAACATTTGAATGTGGAAAAGTTCAATATTATAACTTTTAAGTTAGAAGTGATAATAATAATAATAATAATAATAATAACAAAAGTAACTCACACCCACATTAGACTTTGTAGCTTCACTCTGGAGCTCCATGTATTGCTCTCTCATTTCTCCCTCTCTCCCTGACAATTGTCCCTCACATCTCTGTCTCTAAACACAATGTAGCCAGTGTCAGGGAATGACCTTGCTCCCCTCTGTAATAAACTAATCTCTCTTTTCCTATGTGGGATTGCACACTGTGTCCCATGAGTTGCAAACCCAAGGTGATACTGTGCAGCTTTATATTCGCTGTTAATGTTGTTTGTTTCGCTCGGGGCTCCCCAAGCACCGGCGCTAGTGGCACGTGCTGGAGAACAGCATCTGTGAGAGCAGGGAAGTGGCGCATTTTGTTCTTGCACACCTGCCGCAGTTGTTGCAGCTGGCATCATGAACAAGCGCTACTGTGGTTTAGGTGCAAGAGAATGGGTTTTATCTAGGAATGCATAAGCGTCACTGCTTTTCCTATCATCTGCCTTGTAAGCATGTCTTACACTGGCGGAGCTGAACAGGAAGCTGGCTAGATTCCCTCATCTGATCCATGAACCCAAGGGAACAAAAAAACACTGAATCGTACTATGATGAGAAGCCAAACATGGAAATGATGCTGCGGCTCAATCATTTCTCACAGAGAACAACTGGTGAAATAATGAGTTCAAATTATCCAAGATGGAGAACTGATTCAGAGGAGGTGATTATCACAGCCAATGGAGGCTGAAATTGAGCAAATGATTAGGAATGACTGCATTATTAATGCTCATACAAGTATATGAAATACAGGGAGTTATACTGCTTGTACAAAACGTTAATCTCAGACCACAATGGCAACCATAAGAACAAGGGATCAGGAAAACTGCTATGACATGACACCCACCTGTCAATCAAGCAGGCTTTGCTGACTCATACAGCCTTCAAACTCGACCAAAAGCTTTCAATATTTTGCAAACCCTCCAGATTTTTAGAATAGAAAAGAGCCTCCGAATCAGGTTGGTGACCTGCCAGAGTGGCTGGTAGAGCAGACAGATTTACTGGCCGCATCCAAAATTTATCAGCATTTGGCTGGTGGTAATTTGCTGCCCTGAAGGGGAGATGAAGGCGGGACAACTGCCATGGCGTCGCCTGGATCCAGATGGCCCAAGACAGAAGGGGATGGATGCAAGCACTTTATCAGCCTATGTTCCATAAGGCACTCAAAGGCTCAAGTACAAACAAAGGCAACTATATGAAGGTTTTGCCAAAGTGTCGCCATTTATTTCACTCCATGCTCTGCTGCCTGTATGACAGTACTCAACTCACCGTTGAATGGTCGTGTTGAATAGTGTTACATACTTTGTCTGCTGTCATCTTCTGCTGTGGAAGACATGAACTTTAAATCAATCCTGTGCAACCTTGATCTGACTTTTAGTGGAAATGTGGGAGATTTTTAATGGACAATAAAATAACACACTGGCAGAGCACAATGATTAAAACGTCATTTTTACCAATTTGTTTAATTTCAGTCATCACATGCTTCACTAGTTTCTCACGGGTGGAAACTGGGAATAGAGTGTACTGAGAAGTTTGGGGCTGGTTTCCCACCTCATCTACTGTTCTGTGGTCCATCTCTCATCCTCAATACTGTGTTTTTTTCTTATTACATGTTGACACAGTGGTTTGGTTTGGCAGGCATTTTTTTTTCTACTGCTCGTTGCATTGTGCCAAGATTTCCTGAGGCTGTGATCAGAAATTTGCTCACCCAGAACACTTGAGAGAATTTCACAGTCATAGGCTTCAGTGATTAATCTGCAGTAACCCACAGGGGTCAGCAGTCAAATTTCTACATCCATATTAAAAATCTCAGTAAGTGAATCCTGAACTGTGTGCAATGCAGAAAAGATTTTCTAATTATTTATGTTTCTTTTGTTGTAATTTCTCAAGTACTTCACAAATGGTCAAGGCATGTCAAATTTATTTATATAGCACTTTTCATACAAAAGGCAATTCAGAGTGATTGGCATCATGCATGAAAGGGCATTTAGGTTTAAATAAAGCCTGAAGTGGAGAAATTAAATAGCACAGAGGAAATGTGGGCCAAAGTGCAACTTGACTTTTGTTGGAATTTCAGTGAAATACTCTGAGGAACAGAAAGGTTTTTACCATGCATTTAAAAGTAGTCAGATTTGGGGCACGTCTGCTCAGAGTTTGTTCCTGAAGCACAGACAAAAGACACAGAAGAAGATGAGGAGCTGTTCAAATCAAAAAGACGTCAGTGTTTATTACAAGATCAAGCAGTGAAGCAGTGAAGCAGTGAAGCAGAAAGAGAGAGAAAACAAAAAGCTGAATCATACTTATCAAATTTATGTTTCAAGAAGGCTCACTGTCCATCTAATAATGTGAACTGTATCATTGCATGTATCTAAAAATCCTTTTTCACCTTAAGAGCCTGTTCATGTTTGACATTGTCTTATAGTCAGTGGGTGTAGAGGTATACAGATCCTCTGCCTGAGTAAAAGCAAAGTCCTGCATTAAAGTTTACACAAGAGTAGAGACATAAAAGCAGCTAGTGTATCAAAAGTAAATTATGCAGCCATTACACAACAAATGCATAACTGTATATGAAGCACTGTAATTTGCGTGTATTTCAGGTTAAAAGAACTTCTTTATTGTTTGGTAGATTCATGTATAAATACGGATGATAATTTATTAACATATTATGTATAGTTTTATAATCCAAACTGGGAGAAGCTGGCAGCAATGGTGGTGAAGACAACAACTCCCATGATACCACGCAACTTTATGATGTCACCAAACGTTATTGTTTTGTTATACTTGTGATTGAGAAGTTACATACTGTGAGTTTTAGCTTAGCTTAGCATAAGAACTGAAAACAACTCTAGTTAATAAGAGTTGTTTCCAGTTCTTATGCTCAGCAAGAAAGCACAGTAACATGTTTCCCACAAACTTGAACTGTACCTGCAAATGAATGTAATGGAGTAAAGAGTGCAATATTTTCTAATATCATCTGGAGTAAAGTACAAGGACCTCAGAATTATCCTAAGTTAAGTACAGTAGTTAAGAAAATGAATCAAACGTGAGGAGCTGTTGTGTATTAGCTGTGGCTGTATGATCCCCAAGACTAATTGCTGTATGTTTATGGTGCTTGGTGGTTAAAGTGACTCATGTTTAAATTTGTGATAAAATGCAATGTGGACACCATAGAGTCTCCTTGTTTGAAGACATTTTGGCAGTAGAGGGGTGGAGCAGCGCCCTGGGGGACCACATGATCCCCTGAGAGTTGCATCCTGTGTGAACCAGACTGCTCATCAGTAGCGTGATGAGCTCGAGTCGTGCTCTGTACTCTTCTGTGCAGTGCTGTGCCCCAGAGGATGCCCCAAAATAAGACACCCCAGTGTGGAAAACAAGCGAGGGTATCTGCATAAACCGCCACTTACGAATGCCAGATTCAACCTTGCATGACTGATGCTAAGAATCTGAAGGAGAACTGCAGCCTCCGTCACTTCACACACCCTCTGTGATCTTACCACTAATTAGGAGTTCTTTGTTTGTACCAACATTTGAGATTTACACAGGCTGAGAAGTCTGTTGCAGATTTAACTGTCAACACTTTGATCAAAGCGATCAGACTGAGGCCTCCTGTCTAAGCTAACATGCTTGCACTCTCTCCCAGCTAAGATACAAGCCTAATTTGTATTTTGTTTTGGCGAATCCCTACAGCTGCAGACTCTCAACCGGCTGAAGAGCTTTGCAGTAAAAGGCCATCCTAGCTCTGATAAGGATGCTGCACATTCATCCTTTTCAAAGTGGATGACCATGTGCTTAGTTTACCTTTATATAATAACAGGCACATCTGTTCTTGCCATTCCCAGAATGCTTTTTGACTCCTGTTCCTGTGTCGGGCAACTATGTGCATATGTATTGACGCCATGTCAGGAATCATTTTGCTCATTTTACTGTGCAAAACATGACAATCCGATATTCCAGAGTACATTATCTGTCTGATGTTTCTGAAAGCATGAAGCATATCTCTCTGTGTCCTGATTTGATTGTGCAAATAGGATACAGTGATGAAAGCTGATATCCATTTAAAGATCTGTCTTTGAACTTTATCTTCGTTATCAAAAGAGTGATTCAGCTCCTGAGACTGGAGTCTGACGTGTTATCTGTGCTCTGTTAGACCAATTTCACTGCCATTTGCACCACAAAGAAGTCCCTCCTTACCAGTCAATACTATACATTGTGTGTGTAATCACGATTCTTGTAAAACACTGCGACAGCCCTGAGAAAGAGCAGTCCGAATTCAAATGTGGCAAATGGCCTCCTTAAGATTCTGTCAATACTCGGGTGGACCGGTTAAGCCTTTGTTTTTTTCTGCTGTTTTGTTTTCTGCTTTTGTGTCATCAGACTTCATTAGAGCGCTTTTCACATGTGTTGCTAGGATACATGCCAGGGTTTCTCGTTGTCATTGAGAGAGATTGTCCACAAACGCGTGACACGTTATCCGTGTTTATGAATGAGGGCAGACATGCACCAGTTCGATCAATGCCACTTACGTCTCGCCTCATTTCTTTCTCCTCCACCTCCTCCTCCTCCTCTTCTTCATCTTCCTGAGGGTTTTCACCTTCCTCCTCCTGCATGTGCTGAATAACAGCAGCTTTGCTTACAAACACACAGTAATCCAGCTACTGGCCATACTTCAGTGTGGGTCTTTGGATTAAACTGTTTACACATATCTTTGATACCGCGTGATTGAGTCTTGCAGTCACCATGAATAAACCAATTACTGGAGTGTGTCTACCCTTCCTTCTTTGACTGTGTCGTGGTTACCTGTTATACACAGAAAATAAGTAATCATCACTATCCTCTTTGAGACATGCACTGTAATCCACAAACATTTGAGCAATTTTACTTTTTGGCTTCATGTTCGAAACGAAGTCCCAAGTAACTTCTTCATCTAGAGTCCTTTAGCGGTCTGCCTCAGGATGTATAAATGTCCTAAAAATGGCTCTAAACACAGTGACACTGTCAGTAAAGGCCCACACATGATTATGACTTACTTAATTAGTTTTTGTGTAAGACACAATCAACAGGAAGTCGCCCACAGCCACACTTTGATTAAGGTCATTTTGAAGCAGCAGATTGGATCCTGAAGAAAGGCTTCACCGGACACACAGGCCACAGTACTTCAGTAATGTAATAAAAATGGCTTGAGATTGCTGTAATTAGCCACCTTGTCTCCTAGCAATTATGTTTACATATTAATTTGCAGTGCCGCCCAGATTACACCATTATGGACAACGCTTGCTGACAGCTCATTTTTTAATTTGTTTTTCCGCTAATAATTGCTCTTGCTATAGAGCATCCACTCAAAGCATTATTACCATTGTTATTGTTATGTTTAGGCACTCCCACACAGATATATAATATATATCACATATAAATAGCACATATGTAAAGCATTTCTTACAAAACCTATAAGAAATTGGAACAATGTCATTTGTTGACATATATGCCAAGCCCATACAAATATGTATGTTTATTTATGTTTGCTTATATTGTTGACATATGTTACAGAAATATAGATCTATCCCAAAGCCTGCCAATATATGTTGATATTAAATATAGTAGGGTCAAAAAGTCTGAGACCACTTTAATATTAGTAAGAAATTAATTTAAAAAATTCATATATATATATATATATATATATATATATATATATATATATATATATATATATATATACACATTGTTTCTAGTCCTCCACTTTGTCTGCCCACATCCCTACGACTTCCATACTGTACAAAAACTTAGCTTTGCTCAAAAATAAACATCGCCAACAATTACTTTATCTCCAGTTACGTTATCTCAAGTCCAAATAGTGCCTCAATTCTACAAGGATTGTCATGAAGTCAAAGACAGAAAAATACACTGTCTTTGCCTGTCACTGCTGAAATAGGCCAGCACCTGTCTGAAGTGCCTGTAAGTGGGAGTTCTGCACACTGTTGAACACAGGAATAAAAAGGTGTTTTTTACTGAAATCAGTGAAGTCATGATGTTAGCTTTATTTATCCAAAGCCTGCTCACTTGTTTTTTTTGCTTTTTATTTGTACACTTTCACAGTTGTGTGTCATAAAAGTTCACCTCTTGCAGTGTGACTCTGTTAATTTGTATAGTGTGTGTGTGTGTGTGTGTGTGTGTGTGTGTGTGTGTGTGTGTGTGTGTGTGTGTGTGTGTGTGTGTGTGTGTGTGTGTGTGTGTGTTTATTTGTGTGTATTTGGGCTCCAACACAGTCCCTTTGAAAAGAGTAGTGGTACATTTTATCCCAGGAGGGGGGCAATGCTCTGACCCCAGAGGGGCGCCGAGGCTGTGCAGGGTCAATGGAGATGTACCGCCTCAGCTGCACAATCTGACAGACCTAATGCAGCTATTTGAAATGGGATTCTCTCCCTTCAGCTCCGGCTCTGTTATCAGTGGCCAAGCAAACTGGCTGCGGCACGGCTGAGGCCAGCTCATCAGTACGCTGTTCTCCTGGTGTCTTCTGGGTGCTGAACAAATGACCACATTAGACTGAGTGGACTCTGGCGGTGACATTAAGGCCATTTGTTACAATACCAAAATGATCGTTTGTAGAAAACCACAACTGTCAGTGTTATAATCAACACATTCTTCCCCTAGTTTGGGACAAACTGCAGTTTTGGTTCTTCTTTTACTTTCTAATATAAACACAGTGAATGATGCATGCAGGCAAGGCCTCAAAAACACATATGCCTCATCATCATCATCATCTTCAGTATGTCAAACTCATATACGTTACCATCTAACGTATATGAGGTTGACATACTATATCTTTTGAAGGAGAAAAGTATAAATGAAAAATATATTTTTGCATGTATTGATTGTTTGCTTTATGTTTATCACAACTTTCCCACAAATTGCATCAGTATGTTGTGATACACACTGAGATAATTACTAATAGTTTTACGGCATGAAAGATTAGAGTTACTCCAAAGAAAGAACAGAGACATTGCTGCAGGTTGAAGCTTTCAATTTTTCTTTTTTTATATTTATATTTTATATGATATTTTTTAAATTCTTTTTTATGCCTTTATTTACAGTTACAGTGAAAGAGAGACAGGAAATTTGGGGAGAGAGAGAAGGGATGACATGGGCCGTGGCTCGGATTGAAACCAAGCCATGATATGATAATGATATGTGATCTACCAGGTGAGCCGGAGTTTTACGTTAAACATGCTCAGGAGCACGTCGAACGGAAACAGCAGCTAATAAACACAAGGTGGGTCTGCTGAGTCCTCAGCTGCATCAATTAGCCTGATGATCCAGACTTGACACCTGGAACAAACTCATGAAGAAGACATACATTGATAGAGAATGTACAGAAACACAGCAGTGAACTGACCAAAGTAAATACAGGGACATCCTGTTTCTTAAGTTGCCATCAGCAGATATAAACCTTCCTCAAAGCTGCTGAGAAAATAAAGTTGCTGACATGATGCTGACAGCTTTGAGGGTTGCATGTTTGTTGATGTATGCTGTTGTATGTTGAGGCCTGTGGCATCAGCAGCCTGACTGATGCAACTGAGCAGTCTGCTGGGACACTTGGTATTTTCTTGTTGTTTTCTGACACCTTCTCCTGCTCCTGATGATGGACTTAAAGTAAAGCCAAAAGCCTAAAATATTGTTTTTGTTTTTATTGTTTACTAGTGTTTGTTGGGCATTTTCAGGATTAGCTTTACTTTCGTTTAATATAAAATACTTTTTTATATTAATTTACACTGTAGTTTATCACTTCAGGCCAAAAAAGTTACTATTATGCCACATTGTAAATTTTCCATTTTTGGAGGCCAATACTTGTGATTTAGCGTCCTCTAAGAGCTGTGTACAGTATGTACTAGGCCACAGCTGTTGAGCACAATGTCATCTACCTGTATATGATTTAAACTTATGTGTTTGTTGGATGAAGACCTGGAGTTGATGCGCACTGGTCTGTTTGTTTGCTTGTATGCTCAAGGAACAAATTAATAATATCTTCACCTGAAGACAGAGTGCCTTTGTGCCTTCACACAACCCCTGCAGCAAACAGATGTAAAAAATAAGACAATGAAATTTTCAAATGTTAATTCACTGTTGCTTTTTTTTCCCTTTGTCTTTAATTACAAGAATTTAAAAAAAGTCAACAGAATGGAGACCTGTCCAGGCCTCTTGCCCAATGTCAGCTGGGGTTGGCTCCAGCCCCTTCTGAAACCCTTAAAGGATAAGCAGTGTAGCTATTGGACGGATGGATGGATCTGAAAAAAAAAGCATAAAAAAATAAACAGTAATTGTGGCATGTGCAAGTCTGGTATTTAGTATTCCTCCCTTTGGCAGATATCACAGCTTGCAAACACTTTTTAGAGTCTTTCACTCACTCCTCCTGCGCTTCAGCTTCGAGATCTTTTATGTGGCATGTTTAAGATCTACCCACTGATTTTCAATAGTCAGGTCAGGAGACTGTGGGGGTCGTTCCGACAGCTTTGGCTTGTGTTTCCTGAAGTAGTTTGTGGTGGATGTTGAGGTCTGCTTTGGATCGTTGTCCTGCTGCAGTCATAGTTAGTTTGCTGACCGACTGCAGGACATTTACATCCAGAATTTGCTGGAATCCATTCTTCTTTCTGTCTGTGTGATGTTCCCTGTGCCACTGCATGCTTCTATTTTTTAAGTTCATTGAAAAATAACATTAACATTTACTTCTGTATTTACTTCTTTTCACTTAAAAAATCAACAAAATATGAAATAAACTCAAACCTTTGCACACAACTGTATCAACCCTCCCTCATCTATTAGGGCAGCTTGTGATATACAGTATGTCTGTGTACAGTTCAAGTCGTCAGTTCCTTTTTCTGTGAGGTCTGTGCCGACCTTCTCCACTCTCCTCTTATCGCTATAGTAACGGCAGCTCACAAACCGACCGGCTCCACCTATTGTAGCTGAGGAAGCCCTGTTTAATAGATAAACAGGTAGTGCTGAGATATTCTTCCAGGCTTTTAACAGATTAAGGAGACGTTACTTAGAAATGAGGGAGAGAAAATGGTCTATGGGTTTTTAAAAACTCACTGGAGAGCCTCAGTCTTATGGGCTTTTATTTTGGTAATTTTCCTATCATCTGTATTTCTCCACTGAAAGATTTTGCAGAAGGTTTGAATTTTTGCACAGCTGCCCAGTAGAGGTTAGGTGCCTTGCTCAAAGGATCAAAGGAGGTGACAGAGAGTGTTGCAGTAGAAACATGCAGCCTTCTTTGCTCCTAGTTGAAAAGTGTTGGTGTTATAGCAAAGCAAATGCAGTCGGTTGTTTTTGATCTTTCAATCTGACAAACTCCCTGAAGCAAATCCTCCGACATTTTTTGTCATGTTTGATTAGTTTCTGTTAAATTCAGGATATATTTTTGTCATGCACTCACACTGAGGTTTTTTGTCAGAGCGCTCGAGGTAACTTCAGGTCTTTCCCATCAATGTCAGTGGGTGTTGGCAACAGAAATTACTGCTGCCTCCCCCCCTCTCTCACTCTGACTGCCTGCCCTTTGCCTCTCGATCTCTCCTCTCTTTAATGGTCAGGTGTTTGTCAGTGCTGATGCATGTTTGTCACATGATGCCTGTTGGGCAGCAGCAGCCAGTTTTCCATCCGGCCCGATAAAGCTGAAAACACCAGCCAGAGAGCACAACAAAGGAAGGATGCAAATCTTTACAAAGGGCATCTGTAGATTCATCACTCGAAGTCTGGTAAACACTATCAACAATAGACTTTTTGTAAACAAAATGGCCGGTAGTAGCGCCTTACCAGAAAAGCATGTGTTTTTTTTCCAGAATAGTTCATAATTCATTGGGGTAAACAGGGATTTAATTGTCTCTCAGTGTGCAAAGCCCTGACATTTGATGTTAAATTATAGCTATAAAACTCTGGGCAACACTGGTGTGCATCTCAGTGCCAAGCTGGCACAGACTGTGGGACCTGTTCAATTAAAATCTGGACTGGCTAGAGGTAAGGTAAAATGGTCACATTGACCTCAGACATCTCAGAGGAGCAGAGCACATCACTAATATTGGCTTTCATTTTATCGTCTCAACTTGAGGTTTTATCTCAGAAACATGAAAAGCCTGTAGTATCGTTCTCAGTGCAAAGCAAGAATCAATCATTTTTATTTGTGAAAAAACCCCACATCACCTTTGTTTGACAGCAGTGACATTTAGATGCAGCTGAATCTGGGTTAGATTGATTTGAGGTATGACTCTGCAAACACACTCAAAGGTAAAAAGGGAGTAGATGCAGGCTTTGGGGCTGAGACTCTTTCATCTAAAGTGGAGGAGCAGAGCAGGACTGTGCTGAGGAGTGAGGAGTGATGGATTGAGGCTTCTTGTCTTGCAGAGTGACGGCTCAGAGACTGTGTGTTACGCTTCCATCAGCCTCTTTCCTCGGCCTTCCTACCATCTGCCACTACGCCAGCCTGGATATCAATACAATATAAATGAGAAGGTCTTTACTCTTTTCCACTGTTTTCATGTCTACCTCCATCACCAAACTGCTTCTCTATTGCTGTCTCATAGAAGCTAGGTAAAGGTAAAGGAGTGCACAGTCACACTGATGATAACAGCATTAAGTGTAGCAGGATGAAGTGAGGGCTGTCAGTGAATACTTCATAAAGCATTTCTCATCAAGCCTTCAGAGGAGCTCAGTTTACAGCCAGAAATTAAATTTCTGTTTTATGCTTCTTTATATATTTTATACTTTTTACTACATTTACTTGACAACTATACTAGCTGCTCGCAAAAAAGTATCTGATAAGCTTTTAAAATACAACATGTAATGATTAAATCAGTAGTTCCCAAACCTTATTAGGGCCCTCATAAAAATCTGTGTCTAGTTGGAGCACTTTGTCACATTAGAGATGCCTTTGAGTTGTTAACATTAGAGAGATTCCCCTCCAAATTCTTTAGATGATTTAATTTAGATACTGTAACTGTTTGAGGTCCGGAGAGCTAAAGCAAAAACAGAGGTGAAGCAAAGATCAGAGAAAACATCTAAAGATTGAATAAAGTTTTGTCTAGCAGATTTTTGGTTGCTTTTCCTCTTACATTTCCTGTTAAAGAAATAGTTTTGGGAAAGACACTTATTCATTTTCTTGTGGAGAGTTGCTGACAGCACTCTCGTATCTGTACAGTAGCTGGTCAGCTTAGCTCAGCATGAAGACTGAGTGAAACAAACAGCCTGACTCTATCCGAATAGTCCAGCACGTAACCCCCTGTGAAACCACCATGTATATTTTTGTACTTTATTTTACATTTACATTTAATTGACTCTTACATTTACATTTAATTGACATAAATTCTGCTGCTGTTCTCTATTTCCTCCAGCAATAGTTCAGCACCATCATTTTCTTTCTTGACGAACGTTAGATGAGAAGAGCGATCCCACTTCTTTGCCTGTACGTTAGATATCTACAGACAGTACCTCACCCATGTGTTTCCCAAGCTATTCCTTTGAATCCTAGACTTTTACTTGTATCACTATATTTTTATATTGTTGTATTGCTGCTTTTACTTAAGCAGAGGAAAGAGTACCTCTTCCACAACTGGCATTTGAGCAGTCACGGTTCTGTCACGTCTGAGATGTCTCTGTCTAACAAGCTCTGCTCAAACAGCCTCTTACAGCAGCTCTTCATATAGGACACCACGCAGCATGTGGTAAATGTGCTCCTGACTATTTGAAAATAACACAAAATGGGTTCTGTTATAGCACCCATTTCCTTTTCTTTTCTTTGGATGAGAATTTCCACCATTGCAGTGAATCACTCCCTGAAAATGGCAATATGCAGAAGTCAAATAATTGAATCCAAGACTATGCAGAAGTCTCATCAGTGGGTTTTTCGATGTGCAGGACTGAAAGGCTTGTGTTGCTTACTGGTGTAATCATACGTGTCTAAAAAACAGACAAGGGCCCCTTGTGAGATGCTGTAGCTGTGATGTTGGAATGTTATTCTAGTCTCCAGTGGCCAGTTTCACTCCAGTTGAGCCGCTTTTGAGCCGCCCAGTTCAGGAAATAAGGTCTTATACTGGTGTTTCCAAAAATAGCAGCTTTATTTTACCAAAAATGTGGTGGTGGCCAATTACATTTGGCTGAATTCCCATCCTGCCCCGGGGGAAAGTGCAGTTATTTCAAGGGCCAAACTCTCTCAGAGGATGTTTGAGGCTTTGACTGATTAGTAATTGCGTTCTCGGTGCAGAGCTCTCTGAAGTTTGTTAGATGTAGAAGTTATATTGTGAGATGAAATTTCCACTTCCTCTTTTCTGGGAACTGAAGTTAATTATCAAGAATGACTTCATGACAGGGGATGTCACTGTCAGTGTGGAGGCACCAGTGGTGACCTTCATCACACATACACACACACACACACACACACACACACACACACACAGTTTCAAGCCTCACTTCGCTTGAATGGCCGTGTTGTTGTTGTTATGTTTTTTCACCAGTTAACTGCAATTAGACTTAGGATTGTCAACAATTAATCAGTTGTTCTCCCCTGGAGTGTTTATCCGCTTGCTACTGCTAACAATATGTCCTTCTTAATTACACAGTAATGGGCATAAACAAAGTGTTTATTGTTGTGTAATGAACTGTGGCTCATGAAGAAAAAAGAAGAAAAGGAGGCAAAGTGGAAAGCATCTTGGTCACCTTTAATTCATGGTTTTTAGCAACAGTGTTGTGCATCGTTTCCAGACTTTGTCATTCTCTGAATATCTTCTATCAAACATTTTAGACGGAGATAAATGTTAAGTCTTTGTCCATATGATTTGAAGTCCTATCAGTCAGGCTCTGTTGAGGGACCGAATACTTTTCAGACAGTGTAATTAATTTTTGTCCATATCAGTGTTTGCATTATGATGACAGTCCATAGTTCACCCACTTTTTTTTTTTTTACATCAGCGTTTATGAGAGTGTGACTGGCTCGGTGTGACGGTGCTTCTCCTTACCACTGCTGCAAACAGAGGCTGCTGATAATATCCCAGAGCAATGTTTGATCTCTTCACGTCTCTGACATCCTCCAACACACACACACACCTGCCTCCTTCTGTGCCCGTCTGCCCCCCCTTCTCTCACACTTCTCATTCGCTGAACTCCCAGATAAAGTCTTCTCCTGTCTTTCTGGATACTGGTGAGAGGCGAGCAGTTCGTGAGGCTGGGGTGGGACACGTTATATGATTGACAAGTGCAGGGTTGGAGGTGCCCATTATGGGCAAATCCCTGCATGGATCTTTTATTAAAAGCATTAATGCATAAAATAAAAAAACTCCTCCTCGCCGAGTTCTGTGGTTCCCTCAGGTGCCTGATCCTCCATATGTTTCATACGATGCTGAGGGGGAAGGTGTTGTTTACAATCATGCTCTCTGGGGTGGACATGCAGACAAATTCACCCACAAACACCTAAAAGAGTTCACCAACTGAATATTATCACTGAATCCTGCTAAAACCCAGATGACCTGATATGTTAAACTGTTAATCATTCGAGGCCTTTACGTTACCTACTATTCATCAGTTTTTTATTCAACTGTGCCAGCATTTGTTTCATGTTGGTGCTATTAATCATTTTGAGGGAAAGTGTGTCTTTTTTTTTGTTTTGTTTTGTTTTCACCAAGGTTGGATGACTTCATTTTCATTCCACTTTCAACAGCAGAATATTATGTGATTTCCTGACTTTGCAGACAGTAAATAGCACAGAGAAGAGAAGCAGAAACTCTGATAACTGAATGCACCCCTACAGTTGATAAAGCCTTACGACTGGGTAATTCTGAGTTTTTGTCCCTCAGCTGACAGAGTGAAAACTCCGTGATAGGAGAGATGAGTGGACTCAAGCAGCAAAGCGAGATTGTTCAGGTGGTAACAGATTTCTCACTGTGCCAGAGGTCTTATTAACCGCTCTGCACCAACCAGGCCATCAGCACCTGCGGAGACCAGAGAGCCAGAAAGTTAGCTTCACATACGGTACACTAGGTTATTACTTTTTCTGCTTTGTTTGGGCAGAATTGGGTTGGAGCAGAATTGGATTAGCCACATTAAAGAGAATCAGACAGAAAACATTTGGTGTGTTCCTGTCTGGCATACTTGCTTCTGTCTGTCGAAATTGGTGGATTGTCCTATAGCATGATCATGAAATGCCTGTTAGCCTTCAAACATTCACAGTATGAAGACATACTGTACCTGATAATCCCCAAATGTTAGTCAGTGGTAAAGTTAAAATATGCCCACAAAATATATACGGTATATGAAATGCATGGACTCATGTCGTTGTTTGTATACAAAAAGAAAAAGCATATAGCAATGTTTATGTGACTCTGGCCCATATACTTCCACATCTAGGTAGGTTTTGGCAGACAACCGGAATATTTTCTGTGTGTGCGCTGGAATTGGTCCAGATGTGGAAGTAGTATCTGACCATCATGCTGTATATGGGCTAGACTTGGGCTGTGCAACCGCGGCATATACTGGGCCAGAAAACACAAGCATGTGGCCCAGATGGATCTGTAATGAGACCACTTGCCAAAGACTGGTGACTGTCACGATGGAGGATAAATGAGTTGTGAAAAGTTTCCTCACCATGTTATAACCAGCTGTGCAGCTCAAAAGCCATCAAACCTATGGATCCATCAGTTGGACTGGTCAGCCTGCGGGTCGTACTTCGTCATTTCACATCATGCACTACACCTACAGAACCACTTGCATGCATTACTGCAGAGGTGTTTCCAGTTTCCCTCCTAATGTGTACAATAGATTTTACACATTAGGAGAGGATTTCTTCAGCCACTTGCAAGCATGTCTGGACACTTGATGTAGTTTTATTAAATTGCAATTAGTCACTAGGGTTGTGCCAATGGATGATGATCTTGGATCATCGGAGCAATGTATTTGCCAGTGTCAAGACAATTTTTGTTTTCCCATTATTGTATTAAGTTATTATTGTCATGATTTGTAGTATTACATTACATTGGCAGTTTCACAGGGTGATGATAGTACAGTCTGACTATGGATATGATTGCACAACCCTATGTGCAACATCACATAACAACAACTGATTGGCCTGAAGTTGTGCATCGTTCTTTATCACATTTTAAGGACAAATGAATGACCTTCAGTCTGTACCTACTTCAATTTGCTCCACTTTTATGAAAAAATATCCACATTCAGTCTTTCGGCTTTTAGCTAATGGCTTTTTGCTGGTATTTTCAATCCATTGTGGATAGCTTAATGATTGGTTGCAAGCACCGTTGTAGCAAATCATTTATTTTACTCTGAACGGAGACACAGGTGTCTTTTGTTTGAATGTTTTCTGAAAAAACTATTGGTGTGAATAATATCAGTGTATTTTTTTGTTACCAACTACAGTCACAAGGTCAAAGATTATAGCCTGGAGCTCAATCACTGATGCATAAAGCAGGATGTTCCTATGTTGGCTTTGTAATACCTGAGTAATCATTAAGTGATGTGGCTTCTGGGCTGAATTACTGATCACAGTTTGTCTGTAATCAATCTGGAACAAATTCTCAAAGTAACCTGGTGAAATATGAAAGAAAACCAAAAACTGTGCAGATTCCAAAGAACAAACAAAGCCAATCAATTTCTCCTCCCTTCACCCTTCAAACTTCTCAGTGTGCTCTACTACTTTGTTTTGGCAGGAAATTTTTCTCTCTTTGCCAGGACATTTTTTCTATGACTCGGTCTTTATTTACATCTTGGGAGGCAGTAAGCTCCGGTGAGGCAGAATCATTTCTTCCTGCCTTAAATTAAACGAGCATTAGTCAAGTTCAGCTCTCCAGGATGAGTGCGCAGATTTCTAAAACCCAAACCACTCTTCTTTTTCATATGACGCAAGCCTGTCTGGTAGTCTGGACTCATCATGATGGTCTGTAATTTTCTTTTGGAATACTTAATGGGCTGCTGCACTCTGCAAACACATCCTGCACACATAGGATGAGCACTGGCAGCACACCGTGTGCTCTGCTTTCAGCTGAACAGTTACCCGGTGTTGTTAGGGCATTCTGTCTGAGCACAGTGCGCTCCAAACCATCTTCAATAATTGCAATTTTTCTGTTTTATTAGACAATATACTGTGGGGAAATTAAAGAGAAGAACAAAGCAGAAGTAGGGAGAGGATAGACGACATGGAATATGAGTCATATGTAAAACAAAAGGACCAACAATACTCTATCCCCTGGCTGTAGCTGCTGTGATGTGTCCACATATCAAAGTTTGTAGATGTGTGTGGACAGTGGGGCTCCCTTATGGCTCAGTAAGCTAATATGCATACTATGGTGTGCAGAAAGTCGGCTTCTGTGGAGCTGCTTTTGTGCACCACCTCCTGGTTTTTGTACCTCAACATATCCAGGTCACTTTCCTCTGGTCTTGTCTGTCACAACTGGGAGAACACTGTACATAGTCTGGTGATTAGGTATTAGTATCTTTCAGTACAGTATATTTGCCAGGTTTACATTTTCATTGTGATATTATCTTGAGACTGTTTGTTGGTTGAAACAACGGACGCACACGTTGAACTGAAATGAGCAGAAAAGTCAGCTGTAGCATGACGTTGTTCTTCATATCCAGCGTGGATTGTTTGGCATACCAAGTGTCAGACTCTCACACTGTATTCCCTCTTCTGCCAGCAGTCAGTGCTGGTTTCTGTCAAAAGAATAGTCTGACATTTCAGGAAATAATTTGCTTTCTTGCTGAGAGTTAGATGAGAAATCGATGTCACTCTCATGTCTGTGCGCCAGTAAAACTAGGAGGTGATTAGGTTTTGGTTTTGAAGAACTACAATGTCACGCTACATTTGCACACACATTACACATTGGTTGTTTTGACCCAACAGCCAACTGATGTTGTTTCTCTGTTCAAGGTCTCGAGTTAATATCACAAGGAAACAGCTAATTTGGCAAATATACTCATATTATTATAGCTTAGGAGTTTTGTGTTGTAACTATTTTGGCTGCCAGTCACCAACATCTAACTCCTGGTAAAAACTCAACATGTAATTTTTACATTTCTGTTTGTGCACAGATTAAACTAATTAGATATGTCATATTAATCTGATGGGCAGATTTTTGACTTTGGAGAGAAGCAAGATAGCTGTTTCTTCCTGGTTTCAGTCTTTGTGCTAAGTTAAGCAAATTTTCTACTGGATATATATCTCAATACATAGCTCACAAGCATGAGTGGGGTATTGATCTTCTTATCAAATTATCATCAAGAAAGCAAATTCAACCATGACCACAATTGTCCCGTAGTTTAACTGAGTTGCATAACCTAGCCGTAGAGGTTGCAGATAATTATGAGTAATAATAATGAGTCATTTTTCAAATCTGTTATATGCGTTTTGGAAGTCGATGACAAACAGTGGCGTCCTGATGTTAGCGGCACTAGATCAAACACACTTGTATTGGCTGTTTTGTCTGTTTTGTCACTTTGGTTGGAGGACTTGTTGGGGATTAACCCACATGCACAGTGGTCTTACATAATTAATGCTTCCACTTGCATTTTAATTTTCACATTCACATTTCATAGCATTTCATTTCCATAGTTGCTCAGCTAGTCAGGTTGTTCTCTGCATTCATGGGTAACCGGTTTACACAGAGCGTATATGAGATGACACACATGCACACACAGAGTGTCTGCTTATCTACATGGTCATTTATATATGATTGCAGTTCTTCTCTGCGAGTGTGCAGAAGCACTGACAGCCGGGGAAAGGCCTTGATCAGTGTCGCACTGCCCTGACAGTCAGCCCTTTAGTCAGTCAGTCAGCGAGCTCACCCTCACTCTGCATTCATTATTAATCACAGAATTACACTGGGGCGCTCTCCAAACGATGTGTGTTGAAGGGGGACAAGTCATGATAGAATATGCAATTGTCTGCATAATGCACAGCAGGTGAGGTATCAGCCTCTGATACCAAGCACAAATATTGCATGAAGCCTCAGCAGTTATTACTGTCAAATGACGGTGGCAGCATCAGGGGCAGTGTTGGAGATTATCAACATGCTGCACAGAACCAAGAGCAGAGAAAACGTGTGAATGGCTGCTGTGTAAATAAATCTGATTGGATGTGGGTATTGGGAGTATGAAATTCTGTCTGCTCGAGGCATGGTCACTGACCTTTTTTTACATCTTCATTTACTCAACAAGGCGCTTTGCTGAGCATACAAGCTTCTTTACAACAATGTCTCGTTATCCACCTTTACTCCTCACCACAGCCCAGTGCAGGTCTTTGAAGCACAGGAAGACTTGACTGCTAACCAGAATAAACACAATCTCCTAATATTTACTTCTGATCAGCTCCACACAGTCATCTGGGAAATTAGGTGCCATTAGTTGAGGGAAGCAGGAGCGTCATTCATCCATTTATCAACATCGATCCATCAGTTTTCTCATTCCCAAACCAGCTTGTTTTACTTCTGACCTGTGACCCAGAGGAAAGAGTCACTTAACAAGAGCATTGCATTATGTTAAGGCGAATAAAATGCATATTAACCAAAGTGCTACTGTGAGCTGTGACTGTGTGTGTCGAGATAATCTCCATTCAGGAGCGATGTAAGGTCTCGTCCAGAATCCGGAGAGAGAGAGAGAGAGAGAGAGAGAGAGACAGAGAGACGAGGTGATAACTAATGCGGCTGGGCTTAGCTTCACCTTTGATGTTTGTACCAGAAATCCAAGGTGCTCAGAGCCTATCTGTCCTTGAAGTGAACACACCCAGAAATCCCTGGAGAGGGAGAGATATTTTAATCCCAGAGCCAGCTAAAAGCTGGAGAGGAAAGTTGACTTTGTATCGATTTTTACTTCTAACTCACTGTGGGTGTCTTCTGATCATACTTAATAAAACATTTTGTAGCTTCACTTCTCACTGATGCATATTTGGCCTGGAGTCAGTGCTGCATCTGGAAATACTTATCATGTGGAGAGCTGCCTATACATTAAAGCTTAAACCAGTAGTTCATATTTACGATTTTACGATTTAAATTCATGGAGTTTAAAGTCATGAAAGGTCAGCTGCCAATATTTGTTGTTCCAGGTTTTCTTTTTTCATATTCAGTAAAAAGAAACTGTGTAAAAAATATCCAAAAAGAGCTTTTAAGTTGCAGATGAAAACAATAATGCTGCTTCAAAAACAACTTTTGTTCTTTCACATTTCTTCCACTTAATGGGGAAATAACTTTTGCTCTTTTGTGATTTTTCATCATGAATCAGTCTGAGCTTCAGCTGCATATATGCAAACCAACTAATATTTGATATGAACTGTTGATGAACTCAATTTGGGAATTGTATTTTTATTTTATTTTTTTAATAAATGTTCCGCTAGAGCAAAGTGTTGCTTGAAGTATGAGGCAATTTTTTAGGAACCATTACATCCTGTTAAACCCGTAGTCTTGGAATGAAGGTTGGCTTGTGAGGAAGCGTGCATAAGGGCAGGTTTGATTTCATCATCAGTGACATCTTCAAGGGTGCAGTCGACCCAGTGGTTTTGCTGCCAGGCTTTTGTTTCCTAAGTCATTAAATGCAGTGGAGCCTCTGGACAGGTTGATGTGTATGGCAGAGTGATTCATCCCCTGGCACGAAGCATCAAAACCAATTGCAATATTCGACACTCGTCTTTTTCTGTCTGTGTGCCTGTGATGTCTATATTTCAGAGGCAGTGCAGTGTGAATACTAAGGTCAGGCTGGCATATTGGTTTGTTGAAAGTATCGAGTAAGTGTTGCCTCATTATGAAGAATCAGATATTGGCCAGAAAACCTTCTCATATATTTAGTGAATAATTGATCAGTTGGCTAGCTCTTTATATGATGCTTCAAGCCTTAAATTATTCTTGTTACTGTAGCAGCAGTAATAGCAGTTCTATGACTTGTTGCATGTGATTGCATATATGCACAATAACTACTACCCTAGGTTTCAGTGGAGAATATTAGTGTTTAGGGACCTATTGATTGAATTATTTGTGTTTTGACATCAGCACCTGTAACTAACAACACATGGAAATGGTTATATAAGTGTCCATCAGGGTCAGGAACTCACAGATGTATTTTGGGGCTAGACCTAATTTAGCCTTGAGCGATATCACAAAGTTAAAATCAACTGTTAGTCAGTGAATGAGAGGCTTAAACATGAATAGAAGTGTTCCATACAGGATATAAAAGCATGGGTAACTTTCTTTGAATCAGCGGAGAATAGAAAATCTCTAATTTTGGATGTGTTTTCAGTGAAAAGAAAAAGAAAGAAAGCAGGACCATGCAGTCGTCTAGACTTCAACAGCATCAAAACTGACGTTGGGGTCGAATAATCCTCCCAGATTTCCAGCCAAAAGTTTAACATATATTGACAGACTTCCAAGGTTATTACAGATTAGATGAAGAGAGTTCGGAGAGGAAATTATACTTCTTGTTTATTTGCATGAAAGCCTTTGGGATCCAGCACTTCATCTCATCAGGCAGTTAATGAGAGTCTCAATACTGATTTTATTTCAGGTGTAGCCTACAAATGGCTGGGTGTCGTCTGCATGAAAATGAACAGAAAGAGAAACAGTAGTGGACCTGAAATTAAGCCCTGTGGCACACCAGAAATAGGATTTGCAGTAGTGGATGAAACATTTCCAGTAGCTCCTGTGTGCGTTCTATGGTTGAGAGTAGAGCACGATCAGATGACAGCTGTGAACCTGCTGTGATTGGACTGTACATGTGAACATCTCTACATTACACAAGAGTCCTATATTAACAATGCACTGTCAGCAAGTTTTCAAGGCCTTGTTTTTTATCCACAGACCTCCGCTGGCGGACTGAACAAACGAGTCGACTCTAACAGAGCTACGTCTGTCCTCAGTCTACTTGTGGTCTGACGGCACTCACCGACATCAAAGGTACCCCCACCTCACGCTTCACCTCCAGCCTCCTTTAATCACTTTGTTCAGCTCATCATTGCAGTAATTACATTTCTACATTCCTGACAGTGTTTTTTTTTTTTTTTGGTTTGAAAATTCAAGACCTCACTTTCTCTGTTATCTCTCCTTGAGGGAGCTTCTCTTCACTTTGTCGCTGAGGTGCCTTGTATGATTTTTATTTCAATACATTGAAGAGCTTTTTCCTTCAGGAAATGTGCTCTCATTTCAATAATTCACACAGTTATATCAGCTGAGGTAAATGTCAGTTGTAAAGCAGTTTTAGTTCTCTTCACAGAGTTTAGCATCACAAACAGGAGACGATGTTAGTTCTGGTCCAGTTTCTAAAGACAGACTCAACTGTGTAATTGAGTGTTTGAAGTCTGTCACATGTAGTTAGACACAACCTGAGACTCTTAAATGCAATTTGGTTGTCTCACTGTCTTAAGACCTGCTGCTTTATGCATGTATTCACTTTGAAAACTTGATGACACTCTTTCTTGCCTTTTTTGTCTTTAAGAAGTAGAGTGTATTCAGGCTAATTGGAATACTGGCTGATGTTCATGTGTATCAAAGCTTTCTTCATAGCTTTTAGTGTCTTCAAAGAAACCTTTTGTTGCTTCTTTAATAGTTTTTCTTGGTCTCAGAGTCAAGAACTGACTTTTGTCTTATACATGTGTACATGCTTCTTGACTCTGAACCTTGACCTGCTTATTGCTGGCTGAAGCTTATTCTGTAGACCTTAGAATCAGAATAAAAACTGGTAATGCAATGCAGTGTTAAAATTTGGGATGAAAGAGAAAGCATTTCAAACAGATTACTGATTTTAGAAGCTTTGCACATACCGTATTTTGTAGCATGTTTGTGTTGAGATAAAGTGTATGAATCCATAAGTCTATGAACTGTCCTGTCCCTTCAAAGACACTAACAAAGACATGTATTTTCCTTAAAAAGTATTTCGTGTATGTTGTTGAGTGTGTGTGTGCTTGTTGGTATTTTCCAGCCTGAAATCCTCCACATAGCGAGGGGGTTCAAAGGAAAGGGATGAAATAAAATATGGATGGTAAACAACAGCTGCATTTCTTTTCGTCGAGCTGTGAAAGTGATCAGCTATGGACTCCACGCACCTCGCTAAGCTTTGCTTATCCTGGCATCATTCAGCAATACCCCTCTGGGCATTAACACTCACTTTAATGTTCCTCAAAGCAACAGCGGCTTGAATCCTAAATTCGGGGGAGGATAATTCCTGGTGACAGTGCATTTCTTTTTTTCATGTTCTGTTACATCTTTTCAAAACTTACTCTCTCAGTCCAGTCTTATTTATTGAATATTAGATATTTATTTGAAATGACAATCATCCTCCAGTGATTCATGATATGGTAGTTTACTTAGAATTGGCAATTTTACCCAAACTATGTGGTAAAGCTGCCACTTGCATTAATTGTGTATTTGGATTTATTTTCTTTAGTAGGTTTTTTTTTTTTTTAAAGCAGTTAACTGATTAATGAAACACATGGCGTTCTTTCAAAAGACAGCCAAAGGCTTGGCTTTGCTTTGCTGCAGGCACACTCCTAAAAACATTGTGAAAAATGGAAACACTTACGTCATTACGTGCAATTGTCAAGTCTGGCATCCCGCGCTGAATAAAAGCTTTGTTTTTCTTCACAAGTAGGAGTAATTCAAACTGACTTTCATGCTCATGAGTAGTGCTTTTGAAGAGACACAAAACTCTTCTGTTGGTAAGTGGAAATTCCCAACACAGCAGACTGTCATTATGATGAATCACTTACCTGTCAGTCACTCAGGGTTTAGATATATTGGACAGTTTAGCAGACGAAAAATTCTCTTAAGAGCCTGAAATGAGTGGCTCTGAAATGTCAGTTTAAGGTGGAGCAGTGCCCCTTAATATCGCAAGTTTTCTGACTACGATGATAATGTATTATCATCAACCATGAAAGTTGGTAGATTGAAGGCTGTTTTCACCACCACATCCACACACTCACACATAGGCACACAGTAGGAGGAGCAGGTGTTTTTAAGTACCCAATTGTGCCACTGAGAGCTGCATCCTCAGATGGGTTTAGACAAGAAATTAATTTGAGCTGCAATTACAGCCTCTAGAAAGGGGCAAATTGGTGGTGAGGGGGAAGGGAGGACCCCACCACCCACCTAGTTCTTAATCAGGTGAATGTTTCTAACTTAATATCAGGCACTGATGGTCACACTCAATTATCCTCATCCTTTACCTCCCAATCTGTTCCCCTGTTCCCTTAATAACCCCCTAACCAAACCCCTAAAGACACGCACCACATGCTGCTTCTGCTCTGAGTGGCCTCCTCACTAGCTACAGATCTCATTTGCCTTTGTTTTGATTCCTGAAATAAGAGAATGGTTAAAGCAATAGCAAGACATTTTGGAAAATACACCAATTTGCTTTCTTGCTAAAAGCTGGCTAAGATGAATGATACAACTCATGTATGTCTGAAAAGAAGACTGGCAAAAGAGGGGAACAACTCTCCTCTGAAGCTCATTCATGATCTCATTGTTTAAATGTACTATATGTAAGAATGTGAAGCAGTTTATATGTATGGATCCCTTTCTTATTGCCAAGTGTGAACAGATTGTAACGTAACAACACAAAGTACGCGTTAGCACTAAAGCAAAAAATAATTTTACCAAGTGAAGCCGATCTGGCCAAACGGGAATGTGATCGATGTTGGGGGAAAATGAAGGTTAACATCAGTGGATAATGATATTACGCTTTATAAATCCTACTTAATATAATTAAGTAGTATAATATATAATATATATATATATATATATATAATATATAACTTAATATAAAACCATATTATTCAAACTCCAGTGTTTCACAGCCAGACCTATCTCCACACTATGTTTTAGCTCTCTGCCAGCCCTGGAGAGTCAAATATACTTTAAAATCTAGTCAAAATTCAATAACAGTGTAACTTTAGTTACCTCATCTATTAACGTGATGCCAGGCACATTTAGTCTCTTGTAGTCAGATTGGCCAGCAGGACTATTGGGGCAAATCCCAGTGGGCAGCTGCATTGGTGGGCTGGTGGACTGTCAAAAAAATCCATAAAGTTCTTCCTGTTCCTGTTAGTCCCTTTACTGGCCGTCCCTGTGTGCCTGTCTTTCAGAGTGTACATGAGAGCATGCTGTGTGCATGTCCAGGGCATTTGCATGCTTCAGTTTTTGTATGGAATAAACAAACAAGACAAGACAGGCTCACTGTTTAAGCCATGTCAGCTAAGCTAACTCACTGATGGCAATAGCTTCATATTTAGCATATAGACAGAAGAGTGGTGTCAATCTAACTGATTGCAATCTAACTCGCTGCAAGAAAGCAAATTAGCATATTAGCTAAATTCTCAAGATCTGATTATTGAGACGTACAGTATTGTTTTCACCACAGAGTATCACCTCATTTGAATCTCTCCAAACTCACAAAACACCAATAGCTGCAGAGCATGAAAAGTTTAAAACACCAGGTCCTCAGTGGAATGACAGGCTCTTTATGCAGATGCAGGGTGGCCTTGTGGCTAAAGCTGTACTTGGCAACTTTCCACATTGGTGGCAGTGAGAGGAAACTGCTGGAAAACAACATCACCAGCCCTAAATCCTGTTGTATAATGTCAGTTGACTGCACACTCATACCAACTGTCCCAGTTTGTGATGCTTTTTACGAGAGAATGCCAAAGGAACAAGAAGGGCAAAAGATCAGATGTTGTCATCCCAGCTTGCTCTGGTCAGAGTTCTCACGTGCCTGTCAAGACAGAGATGTTTCCATGCACAAAAGACAAACGTTTCCTCTGGGTGGTGAGGGAATCACTAAGGTTTCAGTTTAGCCAGACAGGATAGTGAAGCCCTATTTTTGTGATTTAGTTGTAGTGTCATATAGTCCGATAATCAGACTTCTAGTGACTCACTCATTTAAAACTGTTCTTGAGAATAACATCAGTTAAACGCTTTCCAGTTTATTCCAGAGAGGGGTTTGATGGCAGAGGGTCTTGTCATTGAAAGATTTGTTTTACGAGAATCCTACAGACCTGATGAATAGGTGTCAAGGATTTATTCCAGGATTTTCCAGCAAACCTTTGAAGTGAGAGACCGCTGCATCTCATCTTCCGATCCACACTCAAAATTGTGGCTGTGTGCGCGTGGATATATTTATTACTGGGCTATTTTTAGAACAGTGGGTTTGTGCTGAAGTGCATTTATCCTTGAGGAAAAGCCTTAAAACAGCACAAACGAAGCTTATAGTGAGGTGCTGCATCAACTCACACGTGGAATATGAGTCTGTTTTTCCTTTTAATTAAAGATGTTTACGCCTTAAGAATAGTAAAATCTGACACACCTCCCTTTGTGGATTTAATTAAACATTTTTAATTTTTTCAAATATCATCTCTTAGATTAGTCATCACTCTCTCTACTCATAAACTTTCAGTAGTGATATCCACAAATAACACTCCTGGCCATAGAGTTTTTTTTCCAGATATGTCTCCATCACGTAAAGTTGGGACTAATGAGGGCGTGTGTAATTAAGGATGGGGTTAAACATGCAGACCTTGGCTGTGTTTTTATCCCCCCTGACCCACGCCACTAGTGAACATCTGCTGAACCAAAGCTTTAAAAAACCAGGGCTGTCATGGTGGCAGAGGGGAATTCTTCAGATGCCCCTCCCTGTGCATTCTGGCCTATTTTAAGTAGACCCAGAAGTTGTTTAATGATAAGCTGTGGGGCGTGGCTGACATGCCTGCCATATTATTCCCTTTATGACTCAGGAAGCAATGGCTACGTTGCCCCCAAGCCTTTAGGCGTGTGAATCACTGGAGTCCGTCATCAAGTATGTCCAATCAACATGGCTTATGGCACAC
Source organism: Trachinotus anak (assembly GCF_046630095.1). Lineage (NCBI taxonomy): Eukaryota > Metazoa > Chordata > Actinopteri > Carangiformes > Carangidae > Trachinotus > Trachinotus anak. The sequence goes on along the minus strand of NW_027273859.1, from coordinate 6,414,332 downwards.
TATTGCTGTCAGTTATCTCAAGTAGCAGAGCTTTGAAAATAGACAAGGATGCTATTTTTGCAAGGAGCCATTACCCAGCACTGTTTCCATTTTGAAACTGAATTACCAGCTGATGACTGCAAACTTGCCGGTAGTGAGAACAGTGTTTCAAAATGGCAGAGCTGAAAATGAAAAAGAGAAAAAGGCTAAGCAACGGGAGACTTTCTTCTCATATAGGGGGAAATAAGGAACTTTTTCTTTCAGTGACGTGGATGAGGAGTTTAACTTTGAAAACACAGGCTCCTCGAGGTGTACTGCTTTGTGAGGAAGAGTGAAGGAAGAGTCGTGTCAGGCGAGACTCCACTCCAGATAAATAAATGATCAGCTCGCAACAAACATCAAAGAGGGATTGTGCACTTCAAAGGGAATAAGAGCCTCACACTCACCAGGTCCTATAGTGAAGAATGAACTCTGTTTATGTGAACACACACACACACACACACACACACACACACACACACACACACACACACACACACAGACACACACACTGTTTCTGTAATTCGACCTGTTTGAGATTCTAATTGTTGTATCTGCATTGATCACCCTGAGTCTAACCACCCGTCCTCGTTGTCCTTTTTAGTGGTAAAATCAGCTGCAGAATACCCAGAATACATTGTTATTATGTGCCTCTTGATTCAGTGCCATTTCTTGGTTTTTGTAAAGTACATTCTCGGTTAACCTTCTGCTGCCTAAATAAGCACTGTGTTTTAAAGCCCTAATTTCTAATCACAGTATCTGAGACATTTTGAACACAGGGATTTATCTGACAGCAGTGTTATTTTGTGATGTTGTCTGGTCTAAGTTGATCCTGCAGTGAAATGTTGGCTCCTGCATTTGTGGAGTGATTTTTTCTTCAGCTGACTGCCCGACCCTCTCACCCTCTCTCTCTTTAACAGTCCAGTCCAAGGCCAAAACATTACGTCAAATCCACATAACAAAGGACACATCATTTGTGCTTGTAAAATGTTATGAAGATGAAATGGTTTGTAAAGTAGACATGGCCGGATTAACCTGCTTTGGGGCTCAGGGGCAATAATCGAACACAGGCCCCTGCTGACCCCCTGCCCTAACCTCTCTGTGCAGTATCCTGCCTTTTACACATAAACAAATTACCTTAACAAATAAACGAACGTCTTGTCATGTACTATATACAGACTGGCCAAGTGTCCTAGAATTATCGGTGCCAATGCAGGAAATAGTCTGCCCTACATGTAGAGAGGCAAAAAGTGAGCGTGGTGGTCAGAGTGGTGGATGAGCGTGTAGTGTCGCCAACTTTCATTGTGGAGACTTTTTGTTTGCTATTCTTTAATCACAACCCTATGTGGTTCCTAACTTTAACCAAGTGTTTTGGTTGCAATACTTGAACTATGGACCAGGCGAATAATGTTGCCACCGATTATTAAAATAATATTTAATTGAAGTTTTGGAGAATCCTCTAAAATCAACACTCATTTCCACTGATATGATTAATCAAGGGACCCATGCTCAACTGACACACAGTGAACTTGGAGATTTTGGGGTTTCCTGGGGTCTGGGGCCCTGTGATACCTGGCCACTGTGCTGGACTGATGATCAAGCCTAGAAAATAGAGAATAGTCTTGTACCTTGTGTAATCAAAATGTACTTCTGAAGAAAATCTTATGGAGAACAAATTGTGGATATGTATTTTAAAATGTACAGAAATGATACTGTGCCAATTTTCACTTTTGCTTTTTGTACCTGTTTCATTAGATTTGGGTTCACGGAGTCAAATACAACTCAGCAGGAGAACCACATGCTGTTCATTGCTTTTCGTTTCTCTTTTAACCTCTGGCTTTTTCTCTTTTGTCTTCCCTTTGTTTTTCCTTCCCTTCTCCCCCAGCTCTCTGTTCTTCTTGCTGTCTCGTCCCTCTGCTTCTGTTAGAGTGGGGGATGTCTGTTTTCTAACACCTCTCAGCCTGGTTATCTACTTGGTCTGTACTGCAGTAGATTGGTATTTCCAATCCCATTTGTTATTGTGTCATCAACCCTCTTGATATCATGCCGCCATCAGTTATGGGTGTGTGTGAGAGTGATGCGCAACTGTTATCAGGAAATCATGATTGTTTATGATAGACAGTATGTGTTTGTGATACCCGTTGTGCGTATACGGTGTACGTGGCTGTGGGAAGTTTGCATGTGTTGGATTGGTGCCCGCAACAGTGCTTGTGTGTCAGAATGCATTATGGCTCTGTGCATGACTATATCCAATGACAGCGCCATTCCTCCATGCTGGCTGTGATTGTTCATTTGTAAGGATGCAATCATTCCTTTCCACCTTTTGGATGTGAGACAAGGAGCTTTGTTTTTGTGACTGTGCACTATGCTGTTTCATTCCCTTTGTTGTACTTGGAATTGGTGGATCATGTTTTCATTTTGCAGTGCTGATGTTCCAGAGAAGCTGTATAGAGTTTTATCTGTGGTGCCATGATTGTCTTAATTACAAGACAAGCTCAAACTTCTGAAGGCAAAGTCATAATTAGCACCCAGCAGAGCATCCTTGTTATTGTCTTTGCTTTGCTGGGCTTGCAGTCATCCTTTGTGGGAAGAAATTTAGCTTGTCCCTTCAGGGAATTGGCTGAAGAAACAAGTCTAAATTAAACAGATTTGATCGTAACAGATAGACTCTCCATACTATGACACTACCTCCCCAGTCATCCAGTCAGCCATTCAGATTCTTATATTGTCATGTTTGTCGTTTGTTCATAATGATCACTGAAAGCTTGCGCTATATGCCAAGTCCTTTTGGCCACTAAATAAGTCTTGTATTTCACTTTGAATTGGAGGCATGCGTCAGCCTGTTGATGCCACTCACCCAGCTTGTTGGGTCTGGGTGTCTTTAATGACCTGGTGCCCCCTCCTCCCCCTTTTCTCCCCTCCCTTCCCGACTTGGAAGATCTGTACAACTCTGACCAACACTGGACATGGAGGACTATGATGTTCGCTCGGCTGCCAGCATCCTGGCCTCAGTGAAAGAGCAGGAGGCACGTTTTGAGCAGCTGACCCGAGCCCTCGAGGAGGAGCGTCGCAACGTCACCCTGCAGCTAGAGCGTGCCAACCTGCCTCCCAACCCCACTACCAGTCAACCGCTAGCATGGCAGCAGGTGGTGATGCAGGTAAATGATGCCAGCATGCTGGCCAACCACCTCTTGTTTTTTGTTTTTTTCAACCACCAACTTGACATACCATGTGTCTGCCTCCCTGCCTCCCTCTCTAAAGTGACACTGGCCTCTCTTGCTTCCTCCTTCCATTTGAGCGAACCCATCCCATCGTCATGTTTGCTCATGGTCATTGCCTTTCATCATTGGTGGAACTCAATAATCTCTCTGTTCAATTTCTCTGTGATTTGGGACACTTGTTCCCATTGTCTGAATCCACTGTCCTGGATGTCGTGCAATAATCTGCTCTGCGGTTACTCATCTTTAAAAGTGAGCTGATGAGATTCAACCTCTCATTCTGTCTTCCTTCACCTCCCTCCTACTTCGCCACTGCTTGCCATCCAATTCCATCTCCTTTCGCCCACTGGTCTTTGATATTGTCTGGTGGTGCTGCTGATTGGATGTGGCCTTTTGCCCAGTGCTGGCCAACGTCTGGGGGATATTAGAGTCCTGGCCAGGGCTCCTGTCAATGCTGGCTGTCGCTGCAGGAGCAGGAAATGTAAGATGTAGAAATGAGACAGCTGTAATCCCCTAAAAATGTCAGCAGTCACAACAGCCCATTGATTTACACACTTCAAACTGTTGGACGTTGAGGGAAAATGTTACAGTTAATGCTTCCTCTGTTAGTAACTCCCAAGGTCAGGCGACACAACATCTTATTATTGGGATTATTTTCAGCCTTTGAAGGGCTGACTAATGCATGTGTTTCTGTTGTGCTGATATTCTCATTGCACTTTCTCCTGTTTTTACTGATGGCATGATCACTTCTTTAAAGAGATGCTCTCACACTGTACACATGTTTCACTAACTAGAATCTGAAGGCACAATTTGGTGATGCGGCACCTGTAGCACTTACAGGCATCACATTTAATCACTGTAAAGGAGGCAATCTCATGTATTATTGATATAGCAAGACCTGAAGAGATGGAACTGCTTTGCCTACGTTTGTCGGTGGTTGTGTTTGCCTGCAGTCACATTTTGTTAACAGCCGGTGTCAGTGTTCATTTTTAAAGGGCTTGCTGTCAATGTGGCCTCATGAAGAGAAAATGAAGAGGATGCAGGAAAAGTATGGTGGGGTAAAGGAAACCTTACATCCCCTCACCCACAACAAGGTCTGGTAATCAACTGCCTAAACACGTTTATGTGTAAGAGAGAGAGAAATACTCTCTGGTCTTCATAAACTGGTCAATTACTGGACAATTCTTAAAATGACAGGCAATGAATTATCACTATCCCTCACAGATCAGACTCACAGATAAGTGTGTGTTGTACCATTCACTGCCTTCATATAATGAGGTGGTAAGAGTGATGAGGGATGCATCAGGTTGTTCTTTTTCTCTCTATTGCCTCTTTGCTCAGTTTCCCCACACACATTCACACACAATCCCCATGATGGATTAAAACAGAGCATGGGCAGTTCAGATTCACAACCCCAGGGCCAGACTCAGTGAGGCCCACCACTGCTTAAAATTGGGGTCACAAAAGAGAAGGCGGACCAAGAAATCAGTCACAAGTAGACACCTAATGAGAGTGATAAGCTACTGATCGGGAACGCGCTCTGCTACACAGTGCTCACCTTGGAACAGCTTGGGTGTAATCATCAGCGGGCAGCTAACACTTTTATCTGCCTTCATCATTTGAGATTGGCGCAGGTTACTTCACAGACACCAGCACAGCCCTGTATGATCACTCACTTCAAACAGTGCGCTGAGATGCTCAACGCTGCCCAGCCCCAGCTTGTTGGTTTCAACTCAGCAGGCTCTTCTATCCAGTGCAATCTGGATGTGGAGTGAGGCACGGTCCTGGACAGCAGCCAAATGACTCAAATAAATCATACAGTGATGGTTTGACAGTGTTATGTGGAAATATAGCAGTCATTTCCTCCTCTGATTTAAAGTCAAGAAGATTTGGGGCCTTGCTAAATGTTGAGTTTGGTGACAAATCTTTTGGCTAATGTTCATGTGAACATAAAAATTTTGCATAATAGGGAGAAGTTTTTAGCCACTCTAGCTCTATGGGACTGTGGTTGGTCACTCAGTCCAGTCAAATAACTATAAGAAGGACTGCCAAGAAATTTGATGCACATATCCATGGTCTCCAGAGGATGAAATTTACTGACATTGATGATCATTTGACCTTTCCTTTAGCGCCACCACAAGGTTGACATTTTGTGTTTTAGTGAAATACCTTTGCAACCATTGGATGGATTGCCGTGTTCATATATTCATGGTTCCCAGGTTATGAATTCCCAGACTCTGAGCTGCTGCATGAGGTTGACATTATAGCCCAAGAAATACAGGGTTTTCTAAACTGGTATTGATATTGATATTTGAGTATTTAAAATATAATAATGATATATCAGCTAATATTCATTTTCTTTAACCTACTCCATCCATAACCTAAAAATATTTTTGATAAGGTTCCTTTAAACAGTTGTGAAAAAGAAATGTCTTGAGCATTAAACATAACCTGCCAAATGTCAGCAAGGTAACATTGTCATTTTAAACATTTTAGCATCCTGATATAAGCATTTAGCTCAAAGCACCACTGTTCTTAGGTTCAGCCTCACAGAACCAACAGTGCGGGTGTAGACTCTTGGCCTTTTGAACCAAAAAGAAACTTTTCAAGCATTTTGTGCTGATTGTGTTGACAAAATGATAAATAATACATCACTCTCTGATGTTAAGAAAAGTCAACCTGCTTAGCTGGAGAGCACATAACTGAAAAGGATTAAAGAATATTGCGATTCACTATGTTTCAAATATGATTTTATGATTTTTGTCTGCATGATGTTAACACAGGGTTTAAAAACGGGCCTACTTTCTAAGACCTTATTAATTGAGTTCTGATCCTTGTTCACTTCAATATAACTTTATGAATTGCAGAATTAGAGTGTTTATACTGCTACTGTCCTGTGAGGAAAATCAGAGCTAAGCTTTTGGACCCTCCATTAACTTTCTAGATGAAAAAATCCGTGGAGGTTCAGTGACATGGACCGAGATGCCTTACAATCATGCTAAGATCATAGTCTTTCTTCATTTGATATGGCGTTTCCCTGTGGTAATTGATTTTTGCCTGAAGGAGTGTTATCGCCAAGGCTCTGAAAGGTCAAGTGGTTCATGGTGACAGTTCAGTGTGTGGAGAAAGGCAGACACCATTCAGACAACCACATCTGTCTAGAGCTAAGGGAGAAGGTGACCTCATTTCATATACACCAGGCACCTAATCTATTTACCCGTGGCGGTTGCTCAGCACATGCATAGATTCCATCTCGTCATGCATACAACCACCCAGCTTCATTGAAAAGGGGACTTATAATTTCTCGCACAGTGGATTTCATAAAAAGTTGGTATTTGGTATTCAGATGTTATATTCAACAGGCTTCTAGCGGAGGCATACCATCCCTTGTGAAAATGTTTTGGGAAGTTTTCAAAGGCTTGTGAGCTTTAGAGAGAGGGAACAGTGCAGCCTTTGATCTGTGCCTCTGTCTGTGGTGAAGATGTACAGGCCCCGGCCCTGCAATGGCACCACAGTACTCAACCAACAATCGCTTCAACCGCCCTCCACCCACTTTCATCCTCACAGCCCCCCAGCCCTGTCTAGGCACAATGAATACAAAGGGCTGAGGATGCAATAGCGACAGAAGATCTATCCTTCCACTGGCAGAGCCCAGGAGCTCCTGTGCCCTCGTAAATCACCTGCCTAACAATGAGCCTTAGTTTACCCCCTCCCCTCCTCTGTCTTCCTCTGTCTTCTTCCCTCACTGTGCCATCAAGAATCTTCTCGCTTCCCATAAACACTCTCATTACATTGGTGTGAAAGTGCCTCTTTTGTTTATTTTTGTATACCCCACTGTGCCTGTGGTCCTCCTACACTTATTTCATCTCATCTTATAGTTTTGTGTAGCAGCCGGCAGAAAAGTCACATTTAAATTCTAATGATGTTGCTTTTCCATATGAAACATTTATAGTAATCATGTCTCACCACCGTCTAAAGGCTAGTTGGTCAACTGCATATGACAAGATCTTGAACTGCAAATGTTTCCACTCACATTTTTAAATAATCTTTAGAGACAGATGCGAATGAGACAAATACAGCAGCGGCACTATAGTTAAGGTGGAGCAGCAGATTGTCCAGTAATCACAGTGTTGAAGGCAAAATTCCTCCTTTACAGCATGCTGACGTCTAAATCAATGCTTCCCATAGTTTCCCATAGTCTTCAAGATGCTGATCTCTCAGCGACTATTAGATTACATTTTAATCACTATGAAGGGGTGCCAGTGGTCTAAAAGATCCAAAAGGTAATGTGATTCATTCACAAATGTAATAAATGTACCATACAGTTGAGTGGTGAACACCTCTTCCCACAAAATTGCTCAGCCACAAGTGAAAATGCAGAGTGTGTGTGCTATTTATGTTCTAGATAATCATTTATTCATCCGTTCTTCAACATTAGGAGTCAAGTTTGAGTCGATGGCCCATGAATCACTCTGCTAAGTGCTCAAGGAAGGGGGCAAGTCCTTTTTGTGCCTCAGCTCGGGATGAGGGCTGACATGGAAGGACAGGAATTTTTACTCACGGCTGGGGTTGTGCATATTCCTCTCGTTCAGATGAACAGGGAGAGAGAGAGGTATGAAGGGAAAAGCAGTGGAAAAACCTTTTGTGCTGTGGTGCTATTTATATTCCCCCGAGGCAGCTCAGACCTTCATCCTTCAAATCAGCCCCAACACTGGTAATGCCTGTCCTGGTGCACCTCCCTGCCATTTGATCACAATCCATTAAACCATTACGTTCACTAAAAGCACTGAGAGGGGTATCTGAAGACTGCTCCCATTTCCTTTACCACACATGCTCTCTGTGTACTTGCATAGGTGAACAGACAGACTAAATATCTTTGAAGGGCATTGCCTCAGCCTGAAAGTTTCTAGAGAGCATGGAAGTCTACGGACGTACTTGAAGATGACCGTGGTCGTCTGAACAGACTGTTGGGCTTGGCCGTTAAACTCAGAGACTAAACTGTATCGACCATGTGTTTGAAATAAAGCCCCTCTCCTTCACGGGACACCAGTGCCACAGGAGGAATGTGACCTCACCCTTCCCAGTGTCCAACAGGATAACCAAACAAGGCTGGACGCTGACCCTTCATCTGAAAAAAACTAAATTGAAAACAGTTTTAGAACTTTGTAGTAGGCCTAGAGGTGTTCTTCAAAGCTTTTATTTAATTATCCCCACGAGTTTAACATACTGGTGCGACATTTTTACGACATGACTTACAAGCATGTAAATAGTCATTAAATGAGGACCAGAAGCCGCACTGAGCCTTGTTTTGGGAGGTTTGCAGGAGTAATTTTTTCGTTATTGGATAGCGCATTCCTTAAGACTACAAATGCCTCAGTGGCAAAAGGGACTTATATTTCTTCTCAATGTCACCCCAGTGTGTTTTTTAATAAAGGTTACTACAATGCAAATTTTCAGGTGTATTGCAAAGTAATTTAAATCAAAGAGTTTCAGCTCAGCACTCTGTCTAAACCACAGAACTGTGTCTTTCACTTAATTGCTGCGCGGCAAATACACGCAGTCATGTAAACTGGTCTTGGGATCTAATGTTAATTAAAAACTATAAAAGGACTTTTGTTAAAAGTGTTTGGACGCCAGAGTTTCATTAACTATTCCTGGAAAATGGCTCAAATTCTGCATTTAAAACACAGCTAAAGCAGACAACTGAAATTAGGACGTCTGGAATAATCTCCTCAAGACACACAAACTAAACAGCAGATGAATGAAGGGAGTCCTTACCTCTCAGGTGGGTACTTTACCTGGAATTAGCCCAAAATCTCAATTATGTTTAATGCAAACAGAAGCAAGCCTCATCACTTTTCCACCTGTGTGCATCAGTGTGATTATCAGCATGTGAATCCTTGGCATCAGCAGTCTACAGTTGGTATACCATCAGATTATACCACACATACATTTATTGACTTTGCACTCTGACTGACTAGATGAGTTCTGGCAATGCCTCAGGGTGAGACACACTACATAGCTGGACAGACTGTGGATGGACTGGACATGACAGCGTCTGGAATTTGCAAACCTTTGCTGTTTTGTGTCATAGAGTTGCACACACACATTTGGTCTAAAAATCATGTAATTTGTCTTGGAGTGAGGCTGTGGGGCCCTCTCTGTATGTTGCCCTACTTGAAAAGGGTGAAGTGGAAAGAGGCTGGGCCTGGTATGTGAACTGTCTCACACAGAGTGTCTAAGAGTGATTCTTGTTGTGTAATGGATGATGGTGATAGTGCAGGAATGTGTGAAAAGATGGGCACTACTCTTGACAGTCCTCTTTCTCCATTCAAGATGATCACTCTTTGCTGAATAAGGGCAAATATACTGAGCTCAGAATCCATGGACAGAAAAAAAGAAAAAATTACAAATGCAGCTGACTTGAGAAGTCAGCTGAAACCCACCAAGAAGCTGTGGAACATAAGCCATTTCTTATATGTCTCACCATATGAAAACACATAGTGAGGCAAATAAGAAATTAAATTTTACCTCAGACTGGCAATTTATATTTATTTTGGCAGTTACCTGGAGCACCTGTTAAAAAGTAATGATAATCTAAATAATCTTGTGACGTTTGGCAGAAAGGAAGGTATTAAGAAATGAAACAACAAATTGAATACTGCAATTTTTAGACATACCCTTGAACAACCAATCGAGAGACTCCATTACGAGTCCAAAGGATATGTTCATCCAAGCTGAAGGTGATGGGGAAATGTTTTTGTGTGTAAAAGTTGATTTGCTGCATGTCAGCCTCAAACTGGTTCAAATTGTGTTGTATGTGCCTCAGTCAGTGTCCCAATTACAAACAACAAGATGGGAAACTAGGAAAATCCTAATCCTGTTACAGTTGTATTTCAAATCTCGCTGTGCAGTTACAATATTGCAACATAAAAAACAGAAAATAGATGGTCCTTTGATCTGAAGTGATGTCATTTAAACAGAGCTTTATTTCCCTAAATGAAGGGAAAATTGCCTTTTTGCAACACAAAACCCCCCAATAGATTGGACTCTAATCCCCTGCATCGCTGAGTAGCCATTTTCAAGGGGAAAATAAAACATGATAGTAAAAGTCATTAGATAAGGGCTTTTTTGCAAGCTGTGCCACTGTTAGAGTAAACAGCTGTCAGCCTGTAGCAGAGCAAATCATTGTGGCCCTGTACACTCTCACACATACATAATTTTGTATGATCAGGCTTCTACACTGTCCAGTGACAGCTGTACAGAACTCAGAGCAGCAAAGTCAGTATTATCGCGCAGAGCTGCTTTATAGTGAGATATTTGGTTGGACTTTGTTAAAGTTCAAAGGTGAGGTAGTGTTTCCCAAGAAATGCATTCTTGGCAAAGTGGAAAAGCTTTTGAAGTACTTTCCAGAATTAGATGTCATCAAAGTTTCCTTTGAAACTGGAGATTATGGAAACATTACTTTTTGTAATGTAACGCCATATATATTTTCAAGTTGCTTCTCTTTCAGTCTACTTTCTGTATCTGCTTTTGCTCCTCTTTTTTTCTCTGCATCTGGTATCCTGAACTGAAGCAAAAAACATGATTTTAACAGATGCAGCTTCATTGGAGGTGTCTGGCTGTCAAAGCGCGCCTTGTTGCTGCACATTAACCTTTCTACCATCTGTTTCACACCATCCGTCCTGACAGACTAAGGCTGACTTCAAGAGCTTTGATTACAACTCCTGGATTATTCATACACCTTGTACATTTATTTTACAAGGCCCAGGAGTGGGTTGGCTAGACTCTAGAGAATAGAGCCTTTGTCAGACAGCAGGCATTCCTGGAAATAGTTTGTATCACCAACTTGTGAAGTTGAAAATGTTCCAGGAATTAATTTGAAATGAAATGTTGAATATACTGTACTTTTTTTTTAAAGATATTTAATTTAGCCCAACCAGTGTTATCACTTTTTTACCCTAGTTATTTTCTAATTTTCTAGCAGCAGTTATGCCTCTCATTGTACGTAAAGAGCAATAGCATATTTCAGTCATGATGCAAAATGGTTCTAGGACTGGAAATGTCCCCATTTATCTCAGCTTTGGTCCAGACTGAAATGTATCAAGACCTATGGACTGCCATGAAATTGGGTTCAGACATTCTTGGGTCATTTGTGTCCCATTGATTTGAGGTTTGACCATGAGGCTGACATTTTTGAGTTTTTCTTCTGCGTCATGTAGCCATTAAAGGGATCGCCATGAAATTTGGTACATACATATATCATAGGTTCCCAGAGCATGAATCCTGCAGACTTTGGTGATCCCCTGATTTTAAATCTAACACCACCATGAGGTTGACTTGCTATGAGTGACAAGTATTTGATGGATTTGATCACTTCAGGATAATTTCGATCACTTTGCTGATGCCCTGACTTGTCATCTAACTCATCATCAAGTCAAAAGTTTTCATTTGTAATCAGCCAGTACTTCGGTTTATGACCGTTTGAAGGTTAGCATGCTAAACCAAGAAGGTAAACACTGGAAAGCATGTTGTCATGCTGATGCTCAAATCACCACTGTGCCTCAGTGTGGTATCGCAGAGCCTCTAGCGTAGACTTATAGGTTTGCTTAAGTCTAGATAGCATAGAAATTTTGCAAATCTTCCATTAAACAATAAACACAACATTAAACTATAAATTGGACACATGCAAAAACACAATCACAGAGATGTATAGAGAAATCAAAGAGTAATGCTTCTTTTCTCATCTTCTCCTATGAGTATTCCAGAGCACTTAATGGATTTTTAAACAAGGTTATGAAACTCAGTCAACGCTTAAATGGCATAAATGGAAAGTGATATTGCAAATCACACAAGAGAAAGAAATGCACCACAGCTGAAGTTACGAGATTTTTTTTAAACCACTTTTTGAGGGTAATGTTGGTTGGATGAATTCTTAATCGCATTGTTGAAAGTAAATAGATCTAAATGTAATGGTGCATGGCGGGCCAGGTCTTTCATTAAGAACAAATGGAGCAGTAACATTCAGGGAGATGAAATAGCACTGCCAAGCTTGTGGAATGCAAAACCTCAGCCATTTCCCCTCCGTTTGGGATTTCTCCTTTCTCTGTTTTCTGTTTTTAGTTCAGTCATCCTTTTTCTCTCTCCTGCCTGCTCAGGATTCTCTCAAAGTTGTCCTTAGTTAAGCCTCCATCTACTTTATTAGATTAACATTCCTATTCAGTCCTGGTCTCAGTCATAGATATTTGAATGCGAATTCTTTCACGTACGTCCCACCCCTCCCTTATATCAAGTGCAGTGAGAGGAATGGGACAAAGAGCTGGAGAAAAGGAGCTGTGTGTGCATGTGTGTGTATTGGGTGTAAAAATTTGCAGAGTATGGGGTGCCTTCGCTTCAGTAGGGGCAACTTTTGTTTTGCGTGTGAGCCCCTGTCCCCCCCCCTTCCTCTTCTTTTTCCTCGTCTCTCTCGGTCTATGCCAACAAGGAGGAGGGGTTGACGGGTTGACAGACAGACGCAGCTGGAGTGCATAGAGGGAGCTGGTCCCACCCCACTAAGATACCAGAGATAGAGCGAGAGACATAGGCCCAATGAGAGAGAGAGAGAGAGAGAGAGAGAGAGAGAGAGAGAGAGAGGAGGAGAGGGAGCTGCTACAGTTCCTGCTGCCTGTCTGGGAACCCTCCTTTCTGTTAACACACCTCCTTTTCCCCCCCTCTCTCTCAGCCCCGGAGGTTTTTGTTCTCTCTCTGGCTAACTTTTTTGTTGAGTGTGTGTGTGTGTGTGTGTGTGTGTGTGCAGTTCAGTTCAGCTCCATTCCTTTTCTTGGATCCCTACTTTCGTTGTGTGTGTGTGTGTGTGTGTGTGTGTGGGAGGGGGGGTGGGGTGGGGGTGGGGGGTGGGGGGGTGGGGGGGGGCGGGTTTAGGAGCACCAGCCTCCTCTGCCCCCATCTCTCTCCATTCCATACATCCATACAGCATCTCTGCAAAGGAGAAAGCAGGGTCCCACTTTCAGCTGTGTTGAACTAGCCTGTGATAGCCACAATTACACTTGGATGTAAATTGATTTTAGTTTCAAAATAAAAGCATGAACCTACTATTTCCACAAAAAAGGATGCAGCTCATGTCAGTCACTCTGCTTTCATGCCCTATGAAAAAATACAAGCTTTCTGCTGGAAATTTTCATCCCTACTGTGTTTGCTCATTAATCCATCTCCTTAAGTAGCATATGCAAGATTCTTATGTTTTCTGAAGGACATACCTGTTTGTCAAGTACAGCAAAACACATATGACTGTTTAAATAGTAGGCTAATATACACCTGCTAGTTTATTATAGATTATTGTAGTTTATTATATATCACCTGTGACCTCCAATATGGCCAACAGAAGGTGTGCATCATGTCACTGTTTTTTGGAGAGCAACCCGGACTAACACTCTCAGTGTTATAAAAGTTATTTTAAAACAAATAATAATATTTGCTGTCATGATAAAACACATGCCTCTCAAGAGACATACTGTGAATTGCACTAACCATTTTGGTTTTTTTTTATGTATTATAGCAATGGCTAAGAAATCCTGTCTCTACCTGTATGACTTTTAGTATTTAACAGACATGTTAAATATTCTAAGCTGTAATAGACCCTTTATTGTATACATGTATATTTTTACTGACCTTGACTATTAACCGCTACAAAGGCTACTGCATGATTTGGAATTATCTTGATATGTAGGCTGTCTTGCTTTGCTAGATTAGCACAAAACAATTGTTTTGGATTTGAGACCTGGAAAACAACAATGATCTCGATATCTCATTGGGCCATTTTCTCTTTTAACAACATATTCTCAACCTACAAGCTTAATAGTAGATACATTTTTTCTGGTTGTTTCAAATGTAACCATTGTTTTGTAGACATCATTAAAGCTACTCTAAGTATAGCGAGCGTGTGTATTCCTTGCGCTTTGATTTTGAAAGGCACACGGCCACACTTCCTGTGTTGTGCCCGCTAACCCTGCGCAGCTCGACGAGCTGAGTAAGGGGATGGCTGCTTGCGTCTGAGCCGCTGCCTCTGCGCTCACAGAGGGAAAACTCAGCGTGAATAGACGAGGAAAGCGCGAGGAGTCGAGAGGAGGAGAGGAGGGAAAGGAGAACTTTTGAGAGAGGTGGAAATAGTTGTCACACATTTCCTCGGGAGGTTTTTATTTTTTCGGGAACGAAGGGGGGATTTTGGACCATGCCTGCTGAAGTGAAACAGGTTTGTGTTGCTGTTGCTGCCGGTCTCCTCTCTCTCCTCTCACCGTATCTTCAGCCTGTCTGACTCTTCTCGTCTTTCTCCTCCTCCTGATTGATTCCTGATTGTTTGGATTCTGTTGCATGCTTCTCATTTCTTATCCTGCAACATCACTTTTTGTCCTTTTTTACCCAGAAGGTTTTAATATATGAGAGCACGATTCTCACATTAATCGATGTCCTTCAGGAGGATAGTGTGCGTGTGCGTGTGCGTGTAATATGGATGTGGCGTCTGTGTGCATGTGTGTATGTGCTGTGCATGCCTGTGTACGGGCTACTGCATGACATCAGATACAGTAAGGACTATGTACTTACACCACTTAGTGATCATTTCATGCTGTAAATAGTCCTGACCATGAGTTAGCGGTGGTCCTGTGTGTGTATGTGTGTGTATATGTGTGTGTGTGTGTGTGTGTGTGTGTGTGTTGGGGGGCTCCCTTGCAGTAAAGCAGAGCTATGACTGATGAGTTCCTTGACACATTGATGGGCTCGGATGTGTCTGTGCCACCTATAGAATGACTGATGTGATCATGGGACAAGCAGTGAAGTATTGAAAGTTTGTCACTGATCATCGCCTGTGAGGCTCTGAATGAGCCAGGGACAGGATTTACAGCCTGAGCTGTAGTGCCAGTTGTGTGAGAGACATGGCATTAAACCCTTTTGTCTTTCACTTGCACAGATACCGCAGGAATGTGCTTTTGTTAGCTCTTGTGAGTGTGTTACTGTGTCTGTGTGGGTGTGCACGTACCAGGGCATGATGTGCATACATTATTGGATGTGTTCCCTGTGTTTGAAGCGCATCCACAGGCAGCCTACACCATCACAACGCTCTTTTCCCCGCCGAGCTTGGCATCACTCAGATGCACAAGAAAGGAAGACAGATATCGCAAAAGAACGTAGGAAAGTGGAGGAAAAAAATCTGATTGAATAAGGTCAACGTCTCATCAGTGCCACTCTCCTCCGCTGGGCTGAGAGGGGTGGAGTTACCAAACCCCTGTCTGGCAGACAAAAACATTCTGTCAGCTCTCCACCTTACTCTGATAATAATATGTTAACAGTTGCCACCACTGGATGGGTGCCACCCGATAACTTGAAAAGCCTCCGCCAAAAAGAGAAGGCGTTCTTCTCCCTCACACACTCTTTGTTCTTTCCATCCCTTGGTTTTGATAAGTTTGAAGGCTGTGCTCCAAGTGGGGATTGATGGATCAAAAGCAGGGCAAAAGTTTCCTGTTGGAATCTGTTGGCCTGGGTTATGTGAATGGGATGAAATGCATGTCCACAACCTGAGAGCTGGTCCTCTCTAAATGTATCCCAAAATGGGTCAAAGACCATGACCCCCGTAAGACTGAGATAGCTGGCATACTTGAGGGCAGGCCGGCATCGTGCCGTGACCTTTTCAACTCAGCATTAGACATTCCACAGCTAGGAAGCACCTGCTTTGGTAATGCTGAAGGGGAAGAGGGGTCAACATGTGTCCAACTCACACCTAAACCATAACTGGATCCATTTCAGTGTCCAGTTTGTTGTTTTGGTTGTCATTCTCCTTGCTTTTGCTGAGTTACGGCTGTTGGGCCAGAGCACTATAGAAGAGGAGTTGAGTTGGCATTTGAACCTTTTCCAGCGGCTGATGCTCTGTACTGTATTCTGTGTGTCCCTGAGGGGATCCAGTAGCTTAAAATCAGTTTTTATACTCAGAAGAATGTAGATAGAAAGGGACGATGAGAGAGATGCTGCTCTGCCTTGACCCCCCATGTTAATGCTGCAGCAGAGCTTACAGTAAATGAGTTTTAGCCCACTGCAGATTATTGCATAGCCCTCAATTAGTGGGGGCCTGCACCACACCACGTCTGAGTTAAATATAAACTGGTCTTTATTTTAGAACTTTACACCAGCAGGGTAGCGCCCAAATCCTCCAAAGGCCATAGCATCTTCTGCGCATGAAAAATAGAAGAACAGATTTGTCGTGAAGGAGAAAGGAAAACATTATGAATAATCCAGTAGTCATCATCTTGCCAAGGTCTATCAAAACACGACTTTACTTTTCCTCTGCAAGCTAGAAGGACCCGTCTGAATAACAAAATAATTCATCAGTGATTCAGCCAAAGACTGAAGAAGGTCTTGTCTTCAGACTGCGGGTTACTGCCAGATCCCTGACAGCTAGCGGGGCTTTCAGCTGCAGCAACTGAGCGTTCCCCCCTCTCCGATGCTGTTTGATTTCTTACTGAAATTAAAAAGCTGTCAAGCTTCTCTCCATATTTTTTTCTGCAGGGGTGTTTTTGCATGACAACTTGACTGTCCTTGTGTATTCTTCTCCATTCCTTTCCTCAGGCTCCCCTTGTGAGACTACAGAAGATGTTCAGATCAATATTTGAAGACATTTAGAGCGTGAGGAGTGGCATTGTTCAGGGGAGTGGAGGTCATACAAGAATAATGCCAATGACCGGAAACATATGAACGGTCAATAGCTGTGGAGAGTGCATCAGTGCAAGGGGCATTTACTGTGGGGGTTGGGTGCGGGATAGGAGTAGGGGGGGTCATGAGTGCTGTTGTGTTTTGATGGCGAGACGGTCCTGAAAGAACCATGATCATATGGTGGTCAGCGCCTGGTGACTGGTGGTACCAGATGGCGTGTTATTGCAGCACTCTACATGTATGTGCTCCTCAGTCGAGCACGAAAGAGCCCTGTCAAACTGGTTTGAATACCTCGTTGTCATGTTTGAACTGGGTTGAAGCACCAAGCAGATATATGGTGGCAAAAAGTTTTATTGTGTAAGTGTGTCATGATCTCAGTAGGCTTATGATAGTTTTACATTTTTGTGTTTCTATAAAACCAGTGTTCTCAGATAATCAAGCAAACACTACCTTTCAGATGTGAGGATTTCTTCCTTCCCTCTTCTTTATATAATTGTAAATTAAATATCTTTGAACTGTTCATCCGACAAAACAAGCAATTTGAAGTTGTCACTTTGGGCTCCAGAAACGTCCATATTTTAGACATCTGTTAGACTAATTAAACCATTTGGGGCTACAACTAATGATTATTTTCATTTTAAATTAGTCTGCCTATTATTGTCTATAAAATGTCAGAAAATGGTAACAAAAAAATTGCTCAATACAGTTTCATCATAACTGTTATTTCACCTATTTGTCAATTGCTCAGATCTGAATAAATTATTCAAAGATTTAGTCAGCAGGTCCATTCATAATGAAGATAATAATTGCACCCCTGCTGTTAATACCGTATATTGTGATGTGATAGTCCTGTATTATGCTCCTAAAGTTTCTGGTACAGTTACTATAGTAAATCTCCTGATGCAACACTATACCAAACATCTGGTCTGCCAACTGGGTTTAAACAAACACGAGGAAATATGTGCAAATGCTGTTTGACCCCAGCAAGTATTACACTGTACTATATATAGTACACTGTATGTTCTTGCTGTGGATCGTATGAACACAGTTTTTGGTGTTTACTCTGTGGTTGTGTTCTGTGGAGCGCCAGGGGTCTGTGCCACTCAACCCATGGTACTACAGATCCAGTCACCCCCCCCCCCCCCCCCCCCCCCCCCCTTCCCCGCCCACCTTGGCCTCCCCTCTCTGCTGTCCTAACCCATTTGGCTGGCTGACAGTGTGACCGATGCAGGCCCGCACTCGTTCACTCACTGTCTGACCACTGGCGAGGACCATAATGCTCTCTCAGCTTTCATCATCACGCTGATGGAATTAAAAAAAGGTGAGTGGCAGTAAATTGGAAGGCTGGAGGGGGGTGCCGGAGATGGATGCTTTCATACTGCTATGTTTGGAAACGGCGCTGGGGAGAAGAAGCTGCGCATTAATGAGATGGCAGCTTATTATCTTGCATATTTTGTATGAGTGAGTGTGTTGAGGGGGTAGCCTTGCAGTAAAGCAGAGCTATGACTTATGTTCCTTGACACGTTCACGGGCTCAGATGTGTCTGTGCCACCTATAGAATGACTGGTGTGACGATGAGACAAGCAGTGACGAGCTGAAAGTTTGTCACTGATTGTCATCTGTGAGGCCCTGAGTGAGCCCGGGACAGGATTTATATCCTGAGCTGCAGTGCCAGTTGTGGCTGTTCTTTACTTATTCAGCTGTACAGCGTGCCTACTATCAGAAATATGTACAGGGTGCATATAATAATGCATTTATTTCATGCATATCTTAAATTGTGAGTCCCTCGGTTCCTTTTTTTAAAAAATTAATGTCCAGTAACTTAATGAAGTGGCTGATGTTTTTTTGCGTGTGTTTCCTGCTGCCAAATGCATTAATTCCTTCAGAGGTGAGGTGTAGACACGGTGTCTGTCCACTCTCCGTTCAGCACACAGATGCATCTACACGCTAGAGGCAACAGAGGAACATCAGTTGGATCCGTGGCTTATTTACTCACTCTTTGTCTGCAGGTCACAGACAGGGTAGTCGTGTTTATAAGGGAGTGGGATTCATGATTTCCCCGTCTGTGTCTAATAAACACCTCCCTATCTGTGCTGCTGGGAGCCAGCAACGAGCCATGTTTTTGATCAGGGAGATAAGAAAGCCACTTTCCCCCAGAGAAGGAAACAGGCTGACCAGAAAGCCGTGCAAGTGGAACTACACTTTTTAAATAAAGTTGTGCTTGCAGGCTGTAATTATTATATTGACAATATTTACAAGATAATCTCATATCCTACTGGTGGTGTGATTACATAATAGCAACAGTTTGGTTATTACACAACCTGATGCTCTGATTTTAGAGATATAAACATTATTCTCCTGTAAGAATGGAAGCGTGATCGGTTGAGTCTGATTATTACTGATCCTGTCAACAGATGTTTGTAGTGCTAATAACAGTGAAAACAGTTTCCAGTTAGACTTACTGACCAGATTACAAGCAGTTGTATACAGGAGCAGACTTCTTAATGATCCAATCTGCTGTCATGTAGATCTGCACTGACTAAAAGGCAGAATGGGTTTGTTTTTGTGTGCATGTACTTGCAGTGTCTTTGTGTGTGTGTTTGCATGTGTCACCACTATAATTGGCTTTCCAGCAGGGACTGTGGTTAAAGTTGCAGATTTGACAGTTCTTTGGGCAGCACCGTGGAGCAATGAGGACCCCGGTGATCTGTAGAGCCGGTGATTGATGACACCACGGGCTGCAAATTCTCATTTTCTCAGCATCTGTAGCAAAGAAAAACGGCGGGCACTGTGAGCGTGGATTTGTGGAGGTGCTGCAGCTGAATTTGACCCTGACAATCAGACTGCACTGTAACTGTGTTAGTATAATATTGATCGTTTGCACCAGAGGAAGAAAACAATCATTCAAGTGTATTAGATGGACTGCACAAACATAAACAGTACTCAAGTTATCCAATAGGATGAGTGGATTAATGGATATGATAGGTTCAGTTTATCTTGATTAGAACATCAGACTGTCGAGAGTCCATGAAGACTGTGTGGTGGAAGTTCCTATCTTGTCCTGTGCTGGGAACGCTGCTGCCACCCTGACCGTCAGTCAGAGAGGGATCCAGTTCTGGGACCTTTTCCAAAGAACTGGGACTTCTTTGACAGTTAGGTATAGTTCATATAGGCTCCACCCCTTCTGTCCTGCAGCTGGGGATCTCTTAGAGGGGCCCTGAGGGGGAAGGTCAAAGTCCTCATAAAGCTTCCCGAAGGAACTAACGCCTCTCTGCTTCTCCCCTTCTCTTTTTAACCCCCTCCAGTACCATCCACATTGTACTAGGCAGCACATGCAGTGCAGCTGTGGGGGCTGGGGGAGCGGTAGACGGCTCACGCTCCTCTTGCGTGTTTAGTCTGGAACTTTCTTTTGAGGGATTAGCCCACTTCCTGCCACTGGGCTGGCCGCTGGAAGCAGTCGGGATGGCGGGGAGAGCATCGATCCTCCATCATCGTACCATCTGTCTCATGCTGCCTTTTGGGATTAATGATTCCCTCTGACAGCTCTTTAGTAGGGCTCTGTCAGTGATGGCCGACCATTCAGATTACACTGACATGTGGCAGTGCGAGGAGTTTCATGAGGCATCCTCAGTTTATTTAGTTGAAATCATCACAGCCAGCTGAAGCCAAACAGATATTTTTTTTTATTAAAGCTACCAACTAGAGAGATGAACAGTAACTGTGATAAATTTCAAACTAAATTGGAGAAAAATAACTTCAGTGAATCCACATCTTTTCTCAAACATGTCAAATATCAACATCATATATCTGACTAAATGAGTGGCTCTGCACCTGTGACTGGTTGGATGAGGCGTGCACCTGTGACCAAGATACGAAGTCTATGTAAATCCACCACACTCATTTTTTTGTTTTCTAATCACATAACATAACTTTCATCAGCTGTTTTAGTGAAAAAAGGAAAAAAATCATAATTGGATTGAAGACGTTATGTTGAATCAGTGTCAGATAATCCTGATGGATCAGGAGCTGATGTTTTGATTTGAATTTGATTCTGCTGACTGGCTCATACTGGCCCACTGTATCTGATAAAGCAGTCTAGATGTAGCCGTAATAGATCCCTGTTTTGCTTACTCAGAGCTCAGTCACAAAGCCTGCAGGGAGTTTGAAGTGAGGACTGGCCGTTACTGACCCGCTGGTGGTTGAGGTTGGCTGATGAGGTCTTGCACTTCATTAGAATGCTGCTCTGAACCTCACAACACATAATAGTTGCTGTAACTGCTGATGGCTTTGGTCCAGGGAGAAAAATAAAAGAGAATGATAGAGGAGGAACGAGTGAGAGGGAAAGTCCAAACCACTGTAAGCTGACCGGCCTTGGGGCCACAACGGCCCTTGCTACACGCAGCCACAGCTCTGGCCCGAACCTGGCCTGCACACAAACATTATGTTAACCAGTGGCAAGAGTTCAGCCAAGCCAGGAACAGAATCTCTTAAAATGAGGAATATAAACAAGTTCCTGGCATTGTCAGAGCTGCCAATTCTCCTCGCAGACAATAGTTTGAACAGTTCAGTGGCTTCTACAATAGAGGCATCCACACACTGCACTGGCTGTCATATGCCATTACATGTGATGGCACAGCATTGTTACTCATCTCCTCATCTTCTCTTGATATGTGCTTAGTCCATTCCCACTGGTGAACAATGGAGCGAAGCGCCTCCTCGCACATTCCACACGGCTCTATTGAGTTGTCTAATGAAGCTCTACCGCATGCATGGTCTGCGCTGGCTGCTGGGGCTCCACGAAATACCATCTCGTCCCATCACACCCCCTCATATTTAATTTGTTTGGAATGTGTAATAGGCTGTGAAGTGGAGCGTGGTGCAGTGTTGATCTGTGCCAGCAAGGTCTGCGGATATGCAGGGACAGGTGCCAGCCATCAGTGGAAGGTGCTGTACTTAACACTCTGCGCTGGGTTGGAGAGTGTACAGTCCTGGCCCTGTGGTGCAGGCTTTTAGAGCAGCCAGCATCCTGTTGCTCCAGCCAAGCAAGCTTTTAGTTTGGTAATAGGACATCATAGCTGTGTGTTCTTTTTCTGAAGAGGGGGCAGCTGAAAGTTGGAGGGAACAGGTTGTGTCAGGATTGAGTCGCAGGCCAGGAGAACCACAGTGGACATGAAACACAGCACAAAGTACAGTCTTCATGCTCTAAGTCAATCCTGTGGGGGTTGGGGGACATCATAATCTGGGACACCAAATGAAAGTGGTCCCATTAATTAATAACCCAGAATCATTCAAAAATAATAATTAGATGATATTTTGTTGAAATATTCTACATGTAGCATCTTAACTGACATATGTGCTTTAATAGATAATAATGGGCAGGGAGAGTGTCAGTGTCTGGGACAGAGGACAGTCATGACCTGATGGTGCCGGTGCATTAGCTGCTGAGTCACTAGATCACCTTGTTTTCCAACATTATTTTTGCTTTTACATGTCAGATAGTGTCATAAATAGCTCCAGCCTCTGCACATCTGCTGTTGTCAGTGGCTTTATCTGTGCTCGTAGACATTTTGGAAGAAAAAACAGCTCTGAAGGTTGATGCTGCAAGAACAGTACCTCTAAAACATACCCACTGCTGCACAATCACAGCCATGTTTTCCTAACTGGACCTTTGGATGCCATAACCATTACACTCTCACTGTATTTATTTCCCTATGGCTTTTCTAAGTTGCCATGAGTTACCAAACTGCTTTCCCTGATCCTTGGAGATTCAAAGGGGGTCTCAGTTTAACACCCTGGTTGGTCAGGAGCTGTTCTAAAGCATGTTTTTTTTTAGTTTTTACCTCCCCAGATTTAGTACGTGTGGAAAAGGGTTCACTAAACCCCGCAAAGTTTTCAGAGTAAAGCAAATAAGACCTGTTGACACAGACCTCGTTGGGTTCCCAAATTCTTTCCATCATATTCTAGTACAGTTAAGAGAGGCTTAATCCAATAAAACCCACTCTTCGCCTGTTTTATGCTGCCTCTCTTTTGAATCTGGCTCTGAGTGTGTGTGTGTGTGTGTGTGTGTGTGTGTGTGTGTGTGTGTGTGTGTGTGTGTGTGCGTGTGTGTGTTGAGGGGGGGTTGAATGAGTTCCTGTGAAGGAGTGGCCAGCTGCAGCCTCTGTTGTTCAGGCCACAGGGGAACACAGGGAGTGTTTTTGGGGTCATGGAGCAGCTACATTCCAGACTCCAATGCTCAGATGGGAGCAGTCGTTCCTCACTCTGCTCCGAGCCATAACTCACCTCCGCTCTTTTCCCCGTGTCACTTATCCATGGCCCTTCAAGCATGATGTCCCTCAAACACTGGTGGTAATTAAGGCTGCTGGTGTGTGTACCCGGCCAGCAGAACATGTTCCAATGCCTTCACTTACTGGTGAGCTTGAAGTCATGGGAGACCAGCCTGAGCTGGATCCGTTATGTTCTCACGCCGCTCATGTTGTGACAGGGCCTAGTTCTGGTCATGTACCGCTAATGGCGATGAAAGTGAAGTGCCCTGAGTGCTTTACTACCTTTTATAATTACCTGCAGAAATGAACTCAGATGGTACTTTCAACAGAGAGGGAAAAGCTTTACAGGGGAAATGAACATTTACGTCAGTTCTCTGGTCTTAAGAGCAAGACGCACTGGAAGTGTCATGTCCTGCTTCCTTACTTGACACATCGGACGTAGCTGAAGGAGCTAGTGTACAGTAGGGATCGACTTTTCAAGAATGTGTTGATGGATAGGACAGTATCATATCCTGACCAGAGATGTTCTAAATGACTGATTTCCCTGTTGATTAAATGGAAATTTAAAGTTAATTTTAGACAAGTTGACTAGTCTAAAAATCAGAAAACAGTCAAAATTAAGAACAATTTAATCAGGATCACAGCGTCTGTGGTTAAACAATGTCACCTCACAGATGGTTGATCCAGTAATACAACAAATTCACTGGAAACTGGTTAAAATAATGAAATTAGAAAGTTGATTATCGGCTGAGTCACTGCATTAAATACCGGAGAAATCAACGTGCATTATCAGAATCAGAAAAGCTTTAATGATCCCCACAGGGAAATGTGTCTTTGTTGCAACTGTGCAGCACAGAGGAAGCAGGAAGTAAACCAGAGACCGTCACAGGATCGCACCAGCTGTGACGTCCGTGAACATGTTGGCGTTCCAACCCATGAGCACTCAGTAGTTATTACTACATGAATTCATGAGGACTCAGTACCCATGGGTCAAACTTGGACTTCACTTTGACCTCAGCTACACACCTGTAAAGTTTCCTGACTGGATCTTGTGACGTTATCACAGTGACAAAATCTGACATATAGACAAACACCTGCCAAAGTAGTTGCAGCTACAGTAGATGTCTCCAGGACAGTGCCAGCTGCAATGTCAGGTGACTGCTATTGTCAGAAAGCAAAAACTGTGAGTTAATAATAATACATACACAGTAAGTGACTAGAGAAATGTACAAATGCAAATGTGTGTGAGGTAGTGTCTCCAAGCCTCTTTAACATTAGCGTACGGCAGGTCCAGGGTCTCGTCTCCTCTGGTAGTGCAGTCCACAAACTGAATGTGGGAGAGTCTGGTCCAGCTAAAGTCCCCGGAGATTATGAGAAAGCACTGAGGTGCAGAGTCTCAAGTGGATGACGTCACAGTTACCGCAGTGACCGTGGTTAATGCAGGGGTGGATGTAAACAAAAGCCGAGATGGCGTGTGAAAAGTCCCTGGATATGGCAGTGTTGATGTAGCCACGCTATTATGACATTAGTGTTATATTATCACTGATTGCCACATGGCTGTCAATGTCCTCACACAACCAGGTTTAGCTTCCTCCAAATGAAACTGTATCCAGTATCAACATAAAGCCCAACCCTACCACTCAGACAACAGTTTGGATTGTGAGTGTACTATTTGCAGTGATAAATTAAACAGTATTGGCGCTGTCACCCACCTACAATACGTGTGGCCTTCTGAACCTCAGTGTTGGTGTTTCACCAGTGATTTGATTTACATATATTGATTAAAATCATTGTGGATTTCAGCCCTCAGTAATTCATTGCTGCTGCATTTTTGTTGTGTTAAGTTTTACAAATGAATATGCAAATATGTTCATGTTCTGCTATATTAGTGATGACAAATTGCCTGCATTCTCCAAAGAGTCCACAATTATTCCAGCCAGTCTCTCTGAAATATGGTCATTGCAACAAGGTTTGAGAGTTGGATACTATATATGTGGGACGGTCTTCAAAGGGAAAGCTATTGTGTTCCCCGCCACATTGTGGTGTGGAAATCACAGTGGGCACGTGCACAGAGACTGATGTGAAATTACAGGCCTCCATCCTGCGGCAATCTGAGGCTTGCAGGCAGCAGGACTGGCATGATGTCCCCGGTCCTCCGACTCTGGAACCCTGAAGCCACAAGCTGCTGCTGTTGTGCTGTACTCCGGTCTCTGTGGCGAACGAGCCTCCTGTCTTCTCTCTCCAACGCACACCAACAAACCTAATTAACTTTCCCTCTTGGCTGAACGCCCCTGCCTCTCCTCCGCCACAGCTGTGCACTCTGAAAAGTCCTCACTACTTTGAATATGCTTTCTTCCTGAGTGCATGGATTCCCACACCTTGGCGATATCGTGCCAGTTCACGGCACCTGATCTCTCAGAGGTTTGTTTCAAAGTCAAACTTATTATGTTCAGCTTTTCCAGTGTGAGGGGTGCAGAGGTCTGCAGTGTCTAGAGCAGGTGCTGCAGAGGAAAACTTTCTCTGCCTTTTCATTGCAGATAACCTCTCCAGGGAGGAACTGAAATCTGCAGGATGGAGTTTAAAACTAGGCTTGGTTGCTATGTTTACTATACAGAGTCTATGTTTTTATTTTTGTGCAGACTGTAGATGCTGAGTGAATGTTACTTCTGCTCCTATGTGTGAATTTGTGTGTACCGAGTGTATTTGGCAGTGTTTGTGAACTTTGCTAACAGCAGCACTGCAGTATTGTGCAGTGAGGTTCTGAAGTGGGTCAGCCTCTCCACAGTGCTGGAGCTCCTGTTCGCTCTCAGAGGAGCGAGTGAGTCCAGGCAGACTTTAACATCCCTGTGACCAGACACATTTCTGTCCCCTGTGGACGTGGAAGAGGGAAAACATGATGTATGGTACCTGCATACTGGATGAATGTTCCCCTGGTGATTTATTCAGGAACTCATCCATCCGTCTTCACCATGCATATTCAAAAGTTGGACATGGTATTCTCGTCCTCCACTACTTCTCACTGGTATCATCTTTGTCCACATACAGTTTTGGGTTATCTCTGAGCATGTTTCATAATGAAGCTATGACAAATGTGCAGCAGAATCATTATAGACAATATCATATTTATTTTTATTCTTATTTTTATTTGGATATTTTCCTCTCGAGAAGTTGCATCTTCTGGCTGGGGGTTTCAGCTTGGCTGCTTTGAATGATGAGGATTTGGCTGCCCATGGATCTTTCAGTCCTCCCTGGCAGGCAGAGCTGCCTTAATTGTTGCATGCCTCTGGAACGTGCCTCGCTAATGGGGCTGTTGGAGTCCCAATCAGTCAGCGCTGGGTTTTTCTCTCTCTCTAACATCCTGGCTGGAGCACGCAGGGCAGCCTTGATGATGCAACAAACTGCTTTGGTTTGGTGACGGCGCTCAGGAGGCCGTGGCCCAAAGAAATCATATCTCCTTCATGCCTCTTTTAGGCCGACTGATGTCAAACCAGGATCCAGCAGAGATGACATTTTATGTTAATGTCTGCTGGGTCTGTTTTTGTGTGTGTCACCAGGCTGGTCCTGTGAAACAACGGGTGTGATGAAATGCGACAGCCACGCACTCAGACAGTTACACAGACTAATTTCTCCGACTGCAACAACCTAATTTAAGCTGGATGTGCAGAGAATCTGTTTTGATGTTACTCCAGAAAAACCTCAATGGGGGATTGTTTTGTTGATGTCATTACCAATGCTGCTCCACTCTACTAAGCTAGCTCAGTAAACACTCAATCATAGCAGCCAGTCATCTTCAACATTGCGGAGCACTCACATAGGTAAATGGTTCTGTATAGACTGCAGTGAGGGCGGGACTCTTCCTGTAAAACTCCAGAGATTTGCATAATAGGAGCTGATTGCTTATTCCCAGGATTAATTTTGGATTGAAGCGGGAATTCCTCTGTCTTTTCATTGAAAGCGTCCAAGGGCTGACTCATTGTGTGTTGTCCCGCAAGTCTATAGAGGTGAATTGACTGGAACAACAGTGGCCTAATGCCTCAAATGAGTCATGATTCATGCGACTAAACACCCCCCCCCCCCCCCCAACTCCCACAAACAACCATCTCCATCCTCCCTCACCTACTTAACAGTCCAGGGCCTGCTCTCGCAGCAGCCAATGAGACTGGGTTTAACCAGTCAGATCAAAATGAGCATTATTTCACTACACACTGCCGGCCTTCTCTTCGCTCCCCTCTGTTGCTTAATCTTTATTTTGGCGTTAAAACAAGTGCTGGATCTCCTGGCAAGGAAAACAAACCTCTAATATGGGGAGATGCGAGCACCTTGTCACCATATGGGGCTCGGAATTCCACCGAATTGCTCTCTAATCTCCACAACATGTTAGGAATTTGAAGCCCTTGTTTTTCAGTAGAAAATAGCAGTCACTCCCCACGTGGCTTCTCTTTTTGGCATGCAGCGTGAAAGTGCTGTTTCAGTGCCCCTGTAGCTCTCTGGCTTTTGCACACACACAGAAGAGATCACCATGTCCATGTCGGTGGTTGTGGGACTCTCCTCTTGAGGTTTGCAGCAGGGGAAATGTGGACCAGAGTTGGGAGTGCTGGTAGGGTTTCCGACTTGTGGCCTTGGCTTTGACAAACTCTGAACCCTGGGCCCTGAGCTCTGAGTTGACCAACGCTGAGATGGGAAACTCTGAGTTTTCGGTACCAGAACAGGTGATCAGAGTTAGATCACTCTTGAGTTTAGTGTGTGCATAGTGAAGGACAAAAGCCATCAATAGAGAAACTATGATTCACCATGGCAAAAGAGCGGAGCCGTCATTGTTATTAATGTGTAACAATGGACATTTATCTAAAGACAGCAGCAGCAGTGAAAGAGTCTGAGCTGAAGAATAGTCACTTCATCAGTTAACATTTCCTTCAGTGTACTCCACTCATTCACTGTAGCAGACTTGGATTTCTTTAATGGAGGATAAAGCTGGAGTCCCACTGTTTATTACATTGAATAAATATATTCAGTTGTGACCTTATGGGCACAAGTGCTGGTGGCAGCAGAGGATGAAAATAGCCTATGATTGTAACCTTTAGTCCGACCCAGTATCAGCCTCATGATTTTGGTGATTTGCAGTTGAAAATCTGACTGTAAATTGTAGACGTCTATTTTACAAAGACTGTAGTTTAACATAAAGTAAGTTTAAACAAAGTAATAGAAATGCTGTTAAAACAAGATAAAAGTCCAGTTTTTAGTCCAGTTTTAAAATATTAAAGTCTTTTCAGCTGCTTTATAATCCTCCTCCGTTTGACATGATGACTATGATGCAATCATAATATGAGAAATGAGAATTAATCAATCAGTTTCTGTGCAGTAAATGTTTCAGACAGCCTGACATTTGTCCTAATTAGAGATGTTCTGATACCATCTTTTACTTACCGATACTGAGTGTGATGTGATGTGATGCTATTTACCAGAAAGCAATTCTTCTTCACTGCTCTAAAACAGTAGTTGCTGGTGGCTCAGCTCAACTTCCTGTGTTGGCTACTGTGTTAGAGCAGTGAAGAAGAATTGATTTCCTGGAGGACTGCCGTTTTCTCTTGGTGTGAAACTATAAAGTTTATCAACACATTATCAGATCAGTGCATCACTCACTGATTCTTGATCCAGTATTTTAGGCAGTGTTGGAGACATTTCCAGTACTAGTATCAGAATTGGAACAAGTCTCAGTCTGAGTCACAGTGTTATAAAGACAATGTACACATTTTAGTCTGAGCTGAGGATGAATCCATGAATCCAAGTACTTTTGCATGTAACCCAGACAGAGGTCGCTGGCTGTGTCTTTACACTCATGACTGATTGATCATAAAGGTGATGACGTTAGCAAAGATGGGCCTTGGGTCACAAACTAATATCCAACTGGGATTTTGATCTTCTTCCCCGACTCAAACTTCACTCTGATATGAGCTTTGACATCGACCGTATGAAGGAGGAAATGACAGACAGCTTCTTCAGGCTCAGCAGGAGGGGTGGAGACCAAAGACAACCTGCCAGCCACCAGGTTAGGATCAGCTGAGTTTCTTCACTAACTTCTGGAGCAGGAAACTCAGAGTGTCTCAGAGTTTTCTCTAAACCTGCTCTCTGGAATACACCCAAGGTCTCTGCAGAGCCGAAGTAAAGCAGTCATGTGCCAGATATCACTGCCCTGTCTCTGTGGTGTGATGCATTGCTGGGCAGTGAGGCAGTTGAGGCTTTGCTGTTGTCCTGAGAGGTTCACTGACTCGCTAAATGCTGCTGGTGATTCAAGACTTCCCAGACTAACTGATGCTCTCATCTCTAGTTTGGCTTCTTTTCTCAGCTGGTGACTGTGACTGAGACTTTAAGTGGACACAGACCAATGTACTGTATTACTCATCATGTTCAAGTTCACATGTTGTGTTTTGAGTTTTCAATTCCCCTGTACAATCACTTTCCCTTTCTGAACACATTTATATATATTTGTTTTATATCTTTATATTTCTGTGTCAGTACAGTTTGTATGTACATTAAAAGTAGAGTTTGTGTTAAGTTTGTAGTTAAAACATGTTCTGTGTGAACTTTTATCTCCATGCAGCAGCTGTTATAGTTTTGTGATTGAGTTGTTGTTTGTTTTTTGTAAAGTTTGTTGAAAGATATGGCTTTTGTTTGTGTGGCAGCCTGGAGGCAGCACAGATGACTGCAGTTTATGACACAGCGTCACTCTCGCTGTGAAATGTTGTCTTTGGTGTGGGCATCAAGTCTGGAAGAAATATTTCTTGGGTTGTATTTTTGAGGCTTTTAGGGTGGGGGTCTGCTGGCTTCCTATTACACGACGCAGGTTTTCATTCCCAGTGTGTGGAAAATCATTTGTGGGGGTGTTGCAGACAGTTTCTCTTCATGTCCTTTAATCATAATGTGGAACAGACTGTTCCCTGTTTGATACATTCCGCAGGTTTAGCCAAGGTCTTCAGATATCATCCTTCAGTCGCTGCATCACTGGCCTGAAAAAGTTGTTTTCATCATTTTGAGATATTGCCTAGTTCCTTCCTGAGGCCAGTGGACTAATGGGCTTTGGTCTGTGGAATCCACTCTAGTGTTTTCTTCCTCATTGGGCTATTTGCTGAGGCCCCAGTGGGGCAGACAACAATAGGCTTCATATGAAATATTCACCATGACTGGGGCATTCCAGCAAGCGGTCGATCTGTTCACAGCAGTTTAGTGGTTAGATAAAAATCTGCTCTGATTGAAGAGAAAAACACAACCCCAATGCTTCCAGGGATCCCAAATAAGATTGAGTGTTCATTTTGTTATTGGATGGTGCCTGCTGCTATCTCTATAACCACTCCTTGGCATGCAATGCTTATGGCCTTGTCTTGTCTCTCTTTGTCTCTGTCAGAATTTCAGCCTAATGAAATGATGGTGCATCTGGATTGCTGAATTAGAAGTGAAACAATTGTTACACATCGTATTTATTTGCTGAAATTGCCAAGGCAGAGGGGCCGGGCTCACAGCTCTGCCAGTCTTAGTGAGGAGGCCACTGCTCCTCAGTGCTCAGGTGGTTGCAGCCTGAGTAAGAGCGCAGATGCTCAGAGTAATTACTGTGAAATCTGGGGATGTCTCAGGTAGGGGAGATGGCGTGAGTCCCTGTAGCATCAGGGTTGTCTCTCTCTCCAAACTCAGCCATCAGTCATGAACTCGTTCTGATGAAGTAAACGCCTGCGTGGCTGAGCTGATGCCGACCATGGATGTCAGGTGCTGAGCCGGACACTCTTACACATCTGGCTGTGAAGGGCTTAGACAGGAAACTGACTTTTGAAGAAATCAGCTCGATGTCATGTCAAGTTACACATTTGATTTTAAAGATTGGGCCAGTGTAAAAAAAATTCATGAGAAGAAGTCAGTGCTTGCTTGAAAGTTTAGTTTTAGTTAGTTGCTTTTCTAAACACATAAATTGTCCATATGTAAACTATGACGACACTGCTGCAGTGAGGTTTCTGCCTCTGCCTCAATTGTTTGAAAACTGTCTATTGTCAGTTAACCACACAGGTTTTTAATACAAGGCCAGAGAGATTTTTGTTTGTATCTTCACCAACAGTTTTTCTGTCACTTCAAGGACACAACATGTCAGTGTGCAGCATTGTTTCCTGGACGCTCTGTCACAGACCATTCTTTGTATATGAACTTCACATTCCTGCTGAAGCATAAAGCAGGAGGGCAAAATGCTAAAGCCACAAGAGCACAGGATGTGAGCGTGTATTGTAGTTAACCGTTGGTGTCGGTCCAGCCCTCCAGGTCAGTTCTTATGCCGTGCTTTTGTAACCTCTGCAATCCCGTGTGAAAAGCTGACAAGGACCTTTTGAGAAACATGCATATCTGGCTCCTTTCTAGCAGTGTAAGGCTGACAAAAGCCCTGTGGTTATATTCCGTTTTCCCAGAGAAAGATTTGCTTTCGATTGTGCGCCTGCTTTTCTCATTGCCAAAGCTTGCTTCTTACAGCTCTTTCTCCTGCAGGATTATTGGAAAAGGCTCTCGCTGTCCAGTAAATTTTTTTTGTTACACTCAAAAATAAAAGTACTGTGGCAGTGGTGTGTGTTTGTGTGTGTGTGTGTGTGTGTGTGTGTGTGTGTGTGTGTGTGTGTGTGTGTGTGTGTGTGTGTGTGTGTGTGTGTTGAGAGAAGACAGAATTACACTGCTGGTTGGCTGCTGTTGACTGAAATATCTTGTGAGAGAGAACATTAGTGTGTTTGCCAATATATTCAGACTTTTGTTAAGAATTAGATTTTGGCCAGTCATCCTTGTCCACCTCTGAAATGAAGGATGTTCCTCTGTGACCACAGCCAGCAAATGTTTTTATGATTATAATAATAATCATAAAAACTGATGTCTCACTAGGCTGGTGTGATTTTAGGAGGAGTCAGTGAAAGCTGCTAACACCTTAAACTATTTCATGATTCTTGCTTTATGAGAAAAATCTAGGGTTTGGTGATAAATGCTGTTGGGGAGAATTTTCTTGACGGTCCTCCTTGAACCTTAAAGGTCTTGTGTGTAATTGAGTCTGCACAGTATCTGGATCCAGATCCAACATTGTAGTGAGTTATTTTTGGGCTCCACTTACATGCTGCAGAACTCGTTGCACAGCAGTGAGGGTTGTTGAATGCAGAACCCCCCCCGACAAAAGCTCTCCGCAAACTGGGTCTGGCTGCAGTCATCTCACACCCTCCACTCTATTTTAAGCCCTCGTACAGAGGCCCGCTCCCCCTTGAGTGGACCTCACTCTCTCTGTGTGGGCCAGAGCGTGGGCCTCTGTTCACCCCAGACATTTACACACACACACAAAGCAGCTCCTGCCAGCTGGTGCAAAGGTAATGTCCTGAATGGTGCGGCCTCAGTAAACCTCTGCCCTGGCTATACACTCAAACTCAGAGGAGGATGCTCATTAAAGTTTACTGTCTTACAGGAGAGCCGACGTGTTTGTCAGGGCTGTCCCAGTGGGTCAGGACACAGGACACAGCACTGCACGCCATGCTCACAGGAGTTTACTTTCTCTTTTCAGTCTGTGGAGTTGGACTGTGTTTCTGCAGACATTTGGTTTTGATTGGATGCTAATAATTTCCTGTGTCATTAGGTGATGAACCACAGACTAAATTTCAGCTGCAACAGTAGGAAACCGATAAATGTCTTCAGACATCACTGAGGATTGTCTCTCTTGTATTTCTTTTTTATTCATTTTTCCAGGCAAAAAAACAAGAACAACAAAAAAAAAAAACATTCATAATCATAATAACCAGAATGCCAATGTGGGCTAAATTCTACAGGACTGTGCCACTTAGCCCCCCTCTCTTCATGGAGTTAGCCTGCCAGGGTGGGGTTGGATTCCACAGTGGGCAGACAGCAGGAAAGCAACAAGCACCCGAGCTTCCTTCCCGTCTGCGTTTTCCCAGCTCTCACTCACTCTGTTCATAACACTGTGCCAGCAGTACGCCACTTAACATTCTAATAAGATGAACAAGTTCCTGAGGTTAAGGACTGTGTCCATCTTCCCACTCTGTGGACATTAGTGGGAGTTGCCACAGCTTACTGACTTGGTATAAGAACTGTTTCACATTCACAACAGTGTTTGAAGTTGTTGCACTGTGGCTTTTATCAGATGATATTTACCCACCGGTAATGTCAGGTTCAGTATTCAGAAGAGCTTTAGTAGATGGAAAGTACCCACATCACAAGTTCATAAATAAATCTAATGTCTCCAACCACAAATACACAAGAGGGACTAACATGTTGTTTCCTGGTT
Source organism: Trachinotus anak (assembly GCF_046630095.1). Lineage (NCBI taxonomy): Eukaryota > Metazoa > Chordata > Actinopteri > Carangiformes > Carangidae > Trachinotus > Trachinotus anak. The sequence continues at coordinate 6,380,841 of NW_027273859.1, read as the reverse complement.
TCAGGTTTCATCCAGTTCACTAAACAGCCTTGGTCATCAACTCTGGAAAGTACCCATATTTCTGTCAATTAATCGAGGAAGATGAGGCTAAACTAATTTGGAGTGGCTGCACGGCAGCAGAATTGTGGGTAATCAGATGGCTGACTCTCAGCGGACATCCTCTGTCCGACAGAGACAAAAACACACAAGCTCAGTGTTCCTGATAATCACAGCCGTAGACAGGGAGGCGCAGCGGCTCAATCAGCTGCTGCTTCTTCATCTTATGGACTAGCCTGAAGCACCACTCACTGAAGTGTGCCGTGATGGCTGTTGTTCTTTGCATAATTGCTGTTATATTACCCAGGGTCCCCGGGGTTAAAACAGTGGTGGTGTGGATCTATCACACAGTGAAATGCGGGGTCCTTGAGGAGGCTTTAGGGGTCCCTTGAAAAATGAGCAGTAGTTTAATGTTTTCATTTCTCACTCTTAATGAACCACAGTAGAGTTTGTGTAAGTGTGACTGTCACCTCCTAACGGGCAGTGTACGAACCTCTGCAAACTGTCTGTCGCAGAGTGAGGCAGTGAGGGTCAGTAACACAAAGGTCTTTGACAACTCCTCATTTATAATGAATGTCAGCACAGTACAGGTGTGGGACTCTAATGTGGACTTCAACCACCTTTAGTTCAGTCTGCTGTACGTCACACATCTTAAGTAGAGCTGCAATGATGAGTCGATTAATTGATTAAGTGATTGGAAGAAACTTAACTGGCAACTATTGCGGTGATTAATTGTTTCATTTTTCAAGCAAAAATGTTAAAAGATTTGCTGGTTCCAGCTTCTTAAATGTGACAATTCACTGTAAATTCAGTATATTTCGGTTTTCCACTATTGGTCACACACTCTTCTTATTTTTTAGATTTTTATAGACCATAATCAATTAATTATAGACAGAAAGTAATCAACAGATTCAAGGATAATGAAAATAATGAGAGACCTGACTGTTTACTGGTTTCTTCTGCTTGATCTACTGCAGATCCCTTTGACAGCCGAAAGTTGTTCAGGAGGAGAAATGTTTAGAAAATCTGCCTCATCATTTTGCTCAGTGTTATTTGAAAAGTTTTGGCCATTGTTTCTGTCTTTCTCTACAAGATTTTCCAAACTGCTTCACTTGAAGGTAAAACTGAAAGTGATGGTAATAGCCCCTGATCACACATGAAAACAGTGTGTGTACAGTTAACACTAAGTTGGTCTGTAAACTGTAATAGATGTTTACAGACAGTTTCTCCTTGTTTTCTTGTCCAGATAAGTTTGGCTAACTTGAGGTTTTGTTTGAAGTCTGACTGCTTGTGTTTTCTGCCTCTGTCCAACATTTGTGTAGCGATGTTCACACAACTCAGCAGCTCAGCAACTTGGAGAGTGCTACCAATATGAATGATGGCCAAAACTGCAAAAATAACCACCTAAATTGTAAAAAAAAAAAACCAAACAAAAACCCCCCCAGAAATATTCTTTAATGTAAATCCAGTGAGTAGGGAGGTGATGTCTAGAGGCTAAGTGAATGACTCTGTGGAGCTGTGTGGGTTTAGGATTAGAAGCAGCTCTGGCTGATCTCCCAGAGGACTCTGAAGGGTTGGGCTGAGATTTCCTTCCTGTGGGGAGTCATGTCTTCACCAGGGTTTGGATGATATCTGTCATCCAAACCACCCTGACCTATCTCCTAATAGGACAGTTGGGAGTCTGTGAGTTGTCATCACTCCTCTTTCAGCTAACGGCTCGTTTGGTTCAAGATCCTGTTTACTGGATACCTAAATCTTCAGAAGTCAGCATTTCCTGTTGCACAGAACAGCACCAGCTGATGCAGGAGGTGGGGGGGGTTTCATTATGGGGGGAGATGGATAGAGATGTTTGTGTGTGTGTTTGCTTGATTAAAGGCTGAGCGGGGGGTTAGCAGACAGATGCTAGGCCTGCAGCTGGCTGGCTGAGTGGGAGGGGAGCTACACTGAAAAGCAGGGGTGCCAGCAAAGTGGGGCTTAGCCAGACACTTAGAGGAGATAATCCATATTTCATCTGCATCCTCCTCTTCCTCCCAACCACCTGCAGAGCAACACAACACAGACCCAGAGCATGAATAGTGCATGACACAGAAATACAATTTAAGAAGTGCTAATGCTGATGCTGAAGACAGAGATGCCCTTTCATATCTTACACCTGAAGGAGCTCTGGAATGACTCTATTAGAGAGTGAGATTCAAGGTAGCCCCCCCCCCCCCCCACAAATTAAAAAAAAAAACTTCCACTACTGCCCACCCACTCGCCCATCCTTGTTATGTAGCAGTGCAGCAGTTTTCAATTTGCCTCCATCCAAAAGGCTTTACTCTGCATTCTTAACATATATTCTCTGGAGTGCTCTCCTGATCATTCAAAACGCATTTTCCTGATATTTTTTAGTTCATTTGACAAATGTTTGGAGTGAGAACCACACTTCATAGTGAATGAGCCACAGCTTTAAAGATGTTATTTATTTTTATACGGTGGCTCTAGCTGAAAATGTACTCTCTGCTAATTTAGCATGCAAAACAAAAAAGGCACAGCACCAAAACTATATTTCAGATATCTGCCTCGTTTTAAATATTCATGATCAGCTTGCAGCTTTGAAACTGAGCTTAAAAGACTCTCTGGTTCTCTCAGCCTCACACACAGATACACACACAGGCGCACAGCACCAGAATGAGGGCTGTGTCTATTGTCTCTCTGCATTTTTACCCCCTACTGAATATTCAGAGGAAATCAGGTAGACTCGTTTCCATTAGCTTGTAAATGAGCTGTTGTTTTTTGTGGTGCTGTTAATCTCTGATTAAAAATCTTAACTGCAACACAATTTCATCTGTAGCAAACCAATACAGATCCTGTTCAGAGCTAATTTAGCCCGTTTTACCTCTTCTAGAGGCCGTGGAATTCATGATGTGCGGATCCGGTGGCCTTTCCTTTCTCTCCCTCTCACTCACGTTTATTGCTGCTACGAGCCTTAACATGAGAAATGCTTTGTGCAGACCCAGACTCATTGTTTTTCACTGCCAACATTGCGAGATGAGAGGCAGCTCTGTCTTTGTTTTGGAGTGATGTGGAGGACGTTGTGTGTGTGTACTCTGGTTGACCCACAGATTTTGTTTAACAGTCAGCTCTGGCTCCAACCTGCTCAGACTCTGAGGGACTGTGTTGTGAAGAGCCCTCAGTCATTCTCCAACTGATCTGATTGTCTGGTGGCAGACTGTCTGGTTTTTAACACAAAATTATATCATGAAATTATAATAATGGCTGTATTTGTACATGAGAAGGTTGAGACTAAGGCTACTTCCACACTCAGTTTCATTTTGTAGGGTTTTAAAATGAAAAATCTCCATTTATCCTAACACACTGTGTGCCAGTGTAAAGAAACAGATTGTCTACTCTGCTGTTGGTTAGTTGCAGAAAATACAATGAATGAGGAACAGCAAAGCATTAAAATACAGAATTTAACTGCACAACAGCTGCTAGCAAAGACAACAAGGTTAGTAACACTTGTGATTTGTTATCTTTGCTGCCTTCACCTCAGGTTCTCATGACTGATAAATGAACGTGGGTGTCTGCATCATTGTTTCCAGACTACAATGCAACCTCAGAGTTTTCAAACTATAACGGGACCAGCAGCGTTTCTAAAAGTCTCAGTTTTCGGGGCTTGAGACCTCCGCAGCAGTGTGGAGGCCTAAACATAGCAACGGATGTAGCCTGGTATCAGTGATGCAACAATAAGTCTGCTAATTATTCTAATTTATCACTCTCAACAACAACAATTTTGATCATTGTTTTGACAATTTGCCATCATTCAACAAACAAAAACAAAAGTATTCACCGTTCCCAGTTTCTGAAATGGGGATTTTTTTCTAATTTTCTATCATCTATATCATTGTAAATTGTTTGTAAAAAACAAAACTGTAGGTCTCGAGGTTACTTGTGATTTTTTATTGAGTCAATTGTTTAATTTAAATGAAATTATTACTTGGCCTATTTAAGTTCACAGTTTTTACATTACATACTCTGTATTGATCAGTGCTGATCAATAGTGTATGTTAATATGATTAGTATTATTTAGTGTACTTTGTCTGTCACACTTTGGTGCAGAAAATGTTTGTTGTTTGTTCAGAAGTCTGAAAAATGAACATTGGGCCGAAGCAGATGCTCCTGGAATAAATCAATCAGTTTTAAAAAGATCTATTTGAAAATGTCTTGTCCACATGGAAGCACTCAGAATGAGGGTGCACTGCATTGACCTGATGCTCCTGCGCACACCTACTTAAGTGCTCACACACATACACACACACACACACACACACACACACACACACACACGCACACACACACACACTACCCAAGGCCTTCTGAGCAGAGCAGGGCAGAGTAGATGCAATATCGCATTTCTTTTCATCTGGCACAGAATAATAAATAAAGTAACCGGGCCATAGCTCAAGCCTCCTGATAGATTTATCCAACTGCACAATGGCTCCTTTATGGGAAACATATACATCCCGCTTCACCTTATCTCACGAACCATTGAAGGTGAGCAGTAAATTGGGAGGGGATTTCTCCATCGGTCAGTTCTTGTGCCTTGTCCCCCGCCTCTGGCTCTGACGCCATTCCATTGCCCGCAAAATGAGCCCAATCTTTTACCAGGCGGTTGGCACAAGGCTGTAAAAATGTCCCCAGAGGGGGGTTAATCATGTCTGACTGAGTACATATTTGAAAAGCATTCGCAGTTATTGTGATGGACTGCGTTAGCTCTGCGAGGTGCTATCTATATGTGCAATGACTGTTTTTCAGCGCAGACTTCTGGTGGTGTCTGAAATGCCTTTGGGTGCTGGGGCTCCTTCAGTAGGTAATGGGGGTTTCTTGTCACGATGAGGAGTTGTTTAATTTGGTCCAAAATGTCCTAACTAGAGAATTCATTAGAGTGGATGCAGTCGCAGGTTTCAGTCTCACTTCTATTACCTTCTGAGGGGAAATGTAGACATTTATATAGTTTGGAAGTAAATCAGTAAAAGCACAAATTTTGCCAAACAAGTTCATTGGGTCTGTTTCGGAATTCATGACATAAAACAGTTTGAGAACTCCTGGCAGATCCTGAGAAATATGGCTCTGTTGTGATGACATCCTGCTTCTTGTAGAGAATCCCCTACACACTCCTCCACTGAAGTCCCAGAGGAGGATATTTAGTATCTTTCCTAAAACAGTGCGAGTACCCTGCTAAGCCTGTTAGTAGTCCTCCATTATAACCGCCCCAGGCTTTACTGTTTTCTACACAAGAGAGACAGAAATAAAGCCAGAGATGGAGGGAGGGGGGTAAATTTCTGCTAAATAGGAGACCCTGCGGCTTTTAGAGAAAGGGTGTCGGGGGGGACAGTAAGAGTTGTTCTGGTAGCCTGACAGGAAGTGGAACATATGTCCCCTTTCCAACTCCCTAAATCTCCAGTAGACCTCACATGAACTGAGCTTCTGGCAAAGCCTGTCTCTCAGCCTCCTCCACACACTGCCGTCCACCCCTCCAATCAGCAGCCCTCTGACAGAGTCATGCTGACAGCGATCCAGAGGCTTGAGGGGAGGGGCAATGCAAACAACCCACCCTCCGGGAACCCAGAGTTACGCCATCACGGTAAACCCACCACCGCCCCTCATCCCGCCCACCACCCATCGGCCAAAGCCAGCTACCACTAATCTGCCTCTGCAGCGATGAATTCTTCTTTTTCTCTCTCTCCCTTGGCCACACCCGCTGTCCAAATAATCAAACCCTGGCCGTGAGGCTGACCCCCTTCAAGGCTCATTGTTTTAGTTTTACTCTATTAGCTCCAAGTAGTTTCTCCTCCTTTTGTTCTTTATTTATCCCCCTCTCCCTCTCTGTCTCTCAGGCTACGTACTGAATATCTGCACTACATCTGCTTATATATCCTGCTACTGCTCAGTGCTACCATGAATTCTTTGTTTAGAGTGACTTTCTGCCTGTTTGACACCTAATTTGACCACACGCCTTGAATTGTGCGGAAAACACATGTGGTATGTGACGTGTGCAAGCGTGTTTGTATGTACAGCGTATAATTGATGGCATATGTAAGAAATTACCCAAGATTTCAAAACATCTGCTGGCAAATTTGAATGAGAATATCAGTCTTTTCAGAGATTAAGGTGGTGTTGAGTGTTGCTGAGGGGCGACCTGGGCGCTCCATTTATCGTTAGAAAGTTGGTTCGCAGTAGGAAAATGTGTTTGTGATGCCCTGTCGGGAAGCAATCAAGCTTTACCCACAGGGCTTTTTTTTTTTGTGCAGTTGGTTTTGAGACTTGGAGGTGGCCTCTGTCTTTGAGGGCTTGAGCCTGTCAAGCGGTTTGGCTAACCCGAGTTTTGTCCTGTCTCTAGGAGCTATGGAACAAAAGGGCACGTCGACAGAAGGTGGCATGAGGGGAAGTAGACGGGGGATTCTGGGAAGAGGTAAAAAAAGCAGGACTAGGGTGGGAAATGATGGAGGCGTCTGAAACCAGGAGGCCAGGCGTGAAAGAGATGAGAGAGGGAGAGAAGCCCAGATTTGGCTCAGGATCAGTCACCAGAGACGGAAAGATTAAGGTCCCATCATTCCCAGCTGCATCATTGGGACTTTGGCCCTTTCCCCTCTTGTGTGTGTTACTTGTGTGTGCTTTGTGTGTGCTATACACTGTTGACTGGAAGGACATTTAGACTTGAAGCACACACAAATGCACAAAGATCACCACACACATCAATACCAGGTCAGTTGGACTTCCAATCATTCCAGAGAGCTGGGACCTCTGCCTCGAATGTAATTGTGATGAGACCTGCGTGGCTGGCCCTGGATGTGCCTGAATGCCCCCCTTCTCCGTCTTTACCCTGGGAGAGCATGCTGTCTTGGGCCTGTGCCATGCATTGTCAGCCTCTCTAGTTCCCCTTCCTCTACTTGACTTCCCTCCTGCCTCTGCTTCATCCTACAAACAAGGCTTGTTTTGGCTGGATGTTTGGATCACACGGCCACGGTTCACAGTTGTTTTTTTAATGGGTAACCCTAGTGCACTACGCTCTCACACACTCCTTTCTCCCTCACTCTCTGTTGAACTTCATCATGTGATTCTTTGCTGTGCAGAGCTGCCGAGAGGGCAGGTGGTAGAAACAGAAGGGGCTGATGGAAAATTGGACGACCCAAGGTTAGCCAGGCGATCTTTGCTGGAGGATTAATTGTGTAAGAGCCATGTAATGATTGCTGGCATGACTCTGCAGTGAAATCCTGTTAGTCACTGCACAGGGGTCAGGCTAAGACTGAGCGTGTTGTGTATGTGTGTATCAGGAAGGAAGGTGACTCTGATCACGGCGGTATGCATGACCAGGTGGTGATCTGACAGGTTCTGTTGTCTCAGCCTGAAAGTAACCAGAGGCTCCCTCCCACTGTGTTCAGACTGAGGCCTGCAGATCAAATTTCTGCTCGCTGAGGTTGTGTAGGAGTGAATGGGAAAAGTTGTCCTCATGTACACCTGCAGTAATTGACAAAGGAAACATGTGGTGCTATTCATAGGAACCATTCCTTACAGATAATTACCTTTCTTGCTTTCATTGTCTCTTTTGACTTCTCAACTAGTTTTAAAAGTGAGGCTTAATTTAAAGATATCTAACTTGTAAATGCTGGTATTTGCAGCCTAGAAGCTGCTCCTAATTATTACTTCACTGTATGTGAAGCTGAGTATTGAAGCTCAGGACGTTTTTGGTACTGACTGAGAGGTGTTTGTAGCACCTGGTATCAGATTACTGCTGTACTTAAATCATTTTTGATCAAACAAATCCTGATTATAAATAGTGATTCTTCCAGTTGTAGACTGAATTTCATTTCAGTCATCAAACTCATGTTGAATGGTTTATCATGTGACTAATTACAGTGTATCTATTTGGTTTCTAGGCTCTGACCTTATCACTCCCCACCAAACTCGACGATGATGATAACTTCCCAAGGGGAACTTACACTACTACAGGACCTACAGATGGATGCTGGGGTGGAGTTGCAACTTATTGTGGGGGTGGGAAATGATATACAGCAGCAGTTGAAGCAAATGACAGGCATGGCAGCAAAAGTGTCAGCAGAGCACTGACAGCATTAAACCTTTGAGAACTTTGATGTCTTCTGGTAAATAAAAAAGTTGTTTGCAGAAAAACATCATATTCCTCAAACTAAGGTAATGAAAAAATGCAGTTTTGATATTGAAAAAGAAATTAGGTATCACTTTGCAACTTGGAAAAGGCTGGGTAAAATTTGATAACGCTCTCAATCAAATGCCAGCATTTTAGTACCAGTGTTGTTATCAATACCTTAGCTTGGGATAGATGATTAAGTTTTTCTTATTTTTATTTTTTTGTATTTATTAGATAGTTACAGTGTAGACACAGACAGGAAACATGGGCAAGCAAGAAAGAGATAGGACATAGAACTAATATAGGTCCCCAGAAATCGACTGGGGATGTCGTGGTTATTTGGTGTACATCTTAACCACTAATGCACCACTCTTTTTTTGTCATGTAAAGGCACTATTTGTAAGTTTTGCTATAACTATATAGCCAAGGTTAGCATCAACAGCTGTTTACTCACCAGTCAAGAAGAAATGTTGCGAGTTCAGCATCAAACTTTATTCCTTTACTCACCAACAGCTGTCTCCAGCGGTGGAAAGCAGCATCAATGTTAACTCTTGTTTCTGTCAGTTTTTTTTCTTTTATTGAAGTTAGCATGCTATACAGCTAGCCCCAGCCCATCACGTCACTTTCCGATAGTGACCCGATGTATCCTCCAATCTGCCCTGAAGACATAGCACTGTTCAAAGAGCATATTATAAACTCTTGTATTATAAACACAACGATGGTTGAGGCTCTTGCCAAGAGACAGTCACACAATCCCGGAAAGAAACCACATCTGGCCACAGAGAAAACTTACAAAAAGCCCCACACAATTTACTCAGTATGTCAGTGTCAAGTCAAGAACCTTTCTTAAATAAAATACAGTTTACAGTTTGAAAAGTTTTCTGATTGACTGAAGTTCAGAAAATATGTGTTCAAAGATCAAAGATTTTTACTCACGCTCAGGACAGTTCAGTCAGCAGCCCTGAAAATGTGTTGACATTTTGACATGTGTCTGTTACTATGTTAGTACTAATACTTTCACTACAAAGACAATAACATGTCTGTTCTATTTGTACCATACACCTTGGACACCTACTGCAGTGATGACTCATTCTCTTAACTCCAACTGAAGTTTTCTTGTTGTGTTTCTGTCCCAGGGGAGGGAAAGCCCCTTATCAGTGTACGCTCTCTCCTTTTCCATCATTTTACTCCATCCTCAGACAACACCGAGCAGCTTATTGAACACAGATGATGAATGGGTGTGGATTGATGGGAGATAGCGGGCTGATGCTAATTGACACTGCTGTATCACTTCATCCCCCGCCTTTGTCTTCCACTTACTCCTCCTCCCTTTCTTTTCAGAGCACAGCGATCCATTACACTTGAGATTAGTCGCTTCTAAGGAGCTGTGTGTCCCTGCAAGATCTATTGTAATGAAATATAATCCACAGGAGACTGCTAAAGGGCTCTCGTCAAGGGTATTGTTTTTTGGAGGCATTGATCGTGTCGGACATTGCTAAGTTATGAAGGAGCTCGAGCTCTTACGTCTCTTCTCATACCTGGTCGGATAGACACAATGATTTCCTGTAGTTTAATATAATGTAGCAAACACAACTAGGAAATCTTCTTTTCTTTGTGTAGCACAAATACAAGCACAAGTCAGTCTGTCTCTACCCACTGATCAGAAAGATGAGGCTTGATTAACCACCAAACTCTCTTCCTCATACTGCTAGTCAGAGCCAACCACACCAGAATGAATAAAGTGCAGGATGTACAAATCCTCAGGCCTTCTTCACAGCCAAATCCCTGTCTGTTTGACACCTCAGCCTCTCTGCTGCCACTGGACGAATAGAAGAGATTTAACAGGGAAAGCTCTTGCAAGCCCTCATCACAAGTTGTGTCCAGCTCTTGGCTTTTAAGGCTAGGCAACAAGACAAAGGTTCTTGTTGCTTTGTCATTTACTTGGGCTCAGGCCCCAAAGGTGTATTTTTTTATCCTTAACAGATAGGCTTGCTTAAGTTTACAAAAGCTTATGTTTTGACTCTTCACCAGGTATCCTTAATATGTTTTTATCCTCTTTATCCAGGTTTGACACATACTTTCGCATTTTCATGGCATTCTATTCAATACATCTACAGTTGTGCCAGGGAGCAGGTGCACTAAAATGCACTCAGTGTTGTTTTTAGCTGAGAGAGACTTTTCCCTTGTTTTTCTGATCGAGCTGATTGGAGAATTTCACTCTGCAACCATCAGATCGTAAGCTCCATTATCCAACTCAGAGGTTACCAATATTCCACTGGCTAAGACAAACCATTACCACAAGATCTACATGTACAAACTTCCTCCCCCTCCCTTATCACATTCTCTCCCGTACCCTTCTGCCACTTTATCTCTCTGAGATCAGCCATTAGCTCACTGTACTCCACTTCTCCCGCCCTTGACTAAAGGATACGCTTTCCTGATTCTCCTCGACTCAGAATCAGCCTCTTATTCCCCCAGGACCGGCAAACAGCCATGCTAGCTCACGGCCAGACGGCTTTTAATCATTTATTTAGGGGTTGTAACGTCAAGTTCAACTCCACACTCGCACTTAGTGCAGGCAGAGAAGAGAGGGAGAGAGCGGCGGAAAGTGAACGAGAGACATTGCATTAAGTTTGGATCAAGAAGCCAGTTTGTCAGCGAGCCTCTAAGGATCCCTCCTTCCTCTCTGTTCAGTGCTTTGCCAAGTGCTATGTGAAACAAGTGGAGGATGGTGCTGCTGTTATTACATATTCCTGTTACGACAGTGTCACCTCTGGGTCCACCCAATGAGACTTCAAAGGAATGAAACGTCACAGGGATGCAGTTAATTTGTCCAGATTTCATTGGCTGAGAGCCAAAGAGGTACATGATATCTGTGTCATCCTATACTGAAGAAGAATGGACAAATCATGCCATACATGCAATTAGGAGCACATGCACACACACATGCATTACACAGCATAATGCTCTTAATGTAATTCCTAATGAGTTCAGTCAGTAGTTTGTAGCAGTGTGACAAGGTGGAGCAGGCCTGCATGTTTTTATAGTGGAGCCTGTTGTAAACTAAAACAAGTTAATACAACTTTAGAGGCAGCTGGATTATCTGTGAAGTCACAACAGGCAGCCAAGTAACAAGAGACCTGGAAGACCACGCACATCCTGACAGACCTTGTATTTTCAGTGAGCTTTGCATTTCTATGTCTGAACTCGTTGTCTTACTTGGCATTTTACATTTTGAATGGATCCAATATGCCCTCAGAGACTCTTCAAATAAAGTGTTATCCATTGGTGTTTTCATCACTGGACCGAGTCAAGAAGGTAATTCACATTAATAATTGAAGTGAACGAGGTTGTTGATCGGAGGCAACTAATCAGCACTGACCTTCTCTGAATACCATTATAAGGCCCTTCCCTGCAGAGGTGTGATGTTTAGCCCGAGGGCAGTGGTAAAGAATGTCTCTTCCTCCGCTCAGCAGTGGTTGCGTGTAAATAAACGTGCCTCTTTCTATGCAGCAGATAGCCTTCCTAGTCATTAACCCCAGTAATGGGACTTTCTCCAGGTGTAATGACCTAACTAAGCTCAGTTCAGAGTACTAATTGACTCTCAGTTACTGGATAGAGAGCAGCAGGTAGAGAATGTTTTCATTTTCTTTGTGCAGCTGAAGGAGATGAGACATACACACAAAACAAGAGCCCAGGTGTTTTACCCCAGCAGGGACATGGAGAGGCTGGAGAGCTGTGGGATTAGGGGGAAAATATCCTCAGCATAAAAAGTGCAAACTTTTTACTGATCAGCAAAAGGACTGGAGATCAATGAGGACTGTGAGGGGCTTTGAAGCCTGAGAGGAGCTGGCCAATCAATGAAGAACTGTTCACTTGTTAGTGTCTTCAAAGACATGAAGAAAACAAGCAGTCTTCCTCCATAAGGCGTCACTTGTAGTGTTTCAAGAAAACACAGTGGAGACTAAAAAAAGTTTTCTCTCCTTGGCCCTGACTCTGTCTCGCCCTGCAGCTTGGTGTAGTTGGCCAGTGTGGATAAGTTACACCTCATATTTTTCTACGTGAGGTGAATTTGCAAATAGATACAATGATGAGGTTAATAGGGGTTAATAGTTAAAACAATGATTTTCATAGCTTTCTACTTTATCTTTGGATTAAGATTAAAAGGAGTCAAAAAGTTCAAGTTTAAAATTTGCATTTTAAACAGAAATTGGTTGTTGTTTTGTCACATTTATGAGTGAAATTACATTTCCAGCCAGGTGAGGAAACAGGAAGTGCACACAGTAACAATGATGTCAGACAACCTGAAAAAAATACTTAAATATTTTAGTTCTACAACTTCCTGTTTCTCTTTTTCCTTGTTTCCACTACACCGTCCTATTCCTGCTGTTTTCCTCTCCACCCTCTCCATTACCTTCAATTTCCTCTCCCTTGCTTGGCTCCATGCTCTTTTCGTTATCAGTGATTGCCTCATAGTCCTTCCTTCCCCTCTTCATCACAAGGGCTGTAATTTTGTCACACTCACGCACAGCAGTGGGCCATGCCAGGGCGTTGCACCTCCAACCACTGGCTTCATATCGTTTCACATCAGCAGGAAATGCAGCAAGAAACACATTTTTCTCATACATTCATGCAGGGTCAGGTGGAGTACCCGGGACTCTATACTCACTTTCATCCTTAGCCCATGGATACATTTTCTTCAAACTCATGGTCTCCCAATGAAATATGAATCAAAAACAGTCCTCCAGGCTTCTGCTTGCCTTGAAAGAAGCTTTAACTCAATTTGAAGTCTCAAGAGGTGAAGAGTGGCTGGCTACCCTGCATTGCAGTGTTTGGCTATAATATTAGGGCCAAATAAATCACAAACTGTCAGGACTTAAAAAATCTCCCTCTTACAAAACCTCTATATTTATAGTTTCCTTTTGGTATAGTAGAGTGTGTGTGCTTACAGATGCATTCTTCTCAGTGCTGGAAACCTAATCACGATATGAAGCAAGGCAGGAGGAAGTAAGGCTGTGGGGATCAGGGTGGTGGTGGATGGATGTGTCCCACTTTGACTCCAGAGAACTTGGTTTCTTGAACCATAAACAGCATTTTCCCCCTTACTTGAAAAAGTTGTGTTCCTGCCCAATGTAGTTTTTTCAGACTTTTGAAGTGTATATACTATTTTGTAATAATAAATCATTTTAGAACCATTGGCGCTAAATATTAATAAATTGTCTGTTGTGTGTATTGTCTAAACACAGCCTCTGGATATGCTGTGATGATGGGCTTTTGAATGGCTCTTCCAGTACCTGGCAGTACCAAGATGCTTTTTATAAATTTAACATTTCTTAATGAAAAGATGGACAGTGTGCATGCAGATATTCTTGACATGTACAAAAGTAGTGCAAATATCTACTTGGGTGGATTGCATATCTCTGACAAGGTGAAACATTTTAAGATGGACTGAAACAGTGGGGTCAAACCTATAAATGCAGTCTGTGACTGACTGACTGACTGTTTGAGTGTTGGTGTTTTCCCTTTGTCTGTTGCTCTTTCAAAATGAATTGACAGAAACAGTTTCTGTCAGGGGCTGGTTTGCAGCCTACAGTGTTATCAACTTAGTATTTTTTCAAAAAAGCAACTTGGGACAAATACAGGAGGTTGTGCGCTATGTGAGAAACTAAATAAGAAAGATATTCTGTTGCTTCTAACGTTGTCTCTGACTGATCATTTTACAGTAAATACAGCTGAAATCACAGCACAGTCTTTGTCTTTAACTGATGCGTTTGATGATTTTATCAGACAACATCATGGTTATAAAATCAGGATTTTAGCAGCAGCTTGGAAGTCAACATGTCTTAAAGGGCAACGTTTCATACTTTCCATTGTCTGACAACATAAGCAGAAAAAAATGTAAATAAACTGTAAATTCAGTTGTATTAAAATGCTGTATATGTGAGCACAGAGAGGAGAAGAGGAGCAAACAGACTAAGAGCTGAAACCAGCTGACACTGGGCAGAATGACAACATGACATGGCCATGTCAGCCATTTGAAGCGGTTCCACAGCAGTTTTCATCTACGTCCTCAATGTTACACTTGAACCATACGTGGTCCAGCTGTATAATAGGTTTTCAACTTTCCTTGTTGTAATGCATAATGCATGTGTATACAAATAATATATGATAGTTCTAAATATTGTCAGTGTTTAAATCGTTTGTCACATGATATTAGAGATCATTATTATTTTTGCAGTGATTTTCATGTCTGTTTTTATATTAGAAACACTTGTCATTCATCTCCTTGTCTCAGTATATTTTAGTGCTGTTGTATTCTACACATTATTATTCATCCTCTGTGTTTCTCATGTTCCATCCCTCTAGCTGATGCTCAAGTGTCTCACTGCAAATTATGGGTGGCATTATATTTAATACCCTTCGTTTGCAATGCTCTTATTCATGCACTATTATTCTCCGCTGGATTCTAATATCATTTGTCGCTGCTGTGGCCCAATTAAGGTTTCATCTTGTTCTTCATCTAATGGAGGATTACCTAGAAATTGTGCTGTTTTCCTCATTTCCTTTTTACTTTTCTTTTCCTTTTTTCCAGCTAATAAATTCTGTTTGTATAACTTGTTTCCCACTCTGTCTGTGCAGGAGCAGAGCCCCAGTAACGCCACATCCCTGGCCATGATGCAGGAGCCGCAGGAGGTGGTGGAGGAGACGGTCACCATAGAGGAGGACCCTGGCACCCCCACCTCCCACGTCTCAGTGGTCACCTCTGATGACGGCACCACACGGCGCACAGAAACCAAGGTAAGATGCAGAGGTGCACTCAGCTCATCGGCAGACTGATGGCTGATTGATTAACCAGCTGTTTTCATATTGTACCGATGTTAGACAATGACAGCTGTTAAAAAACTTAACTGATGGTTCTTATGTTATCATGCTGCATGCTACTGATATTCTACCTGTAGCTGCATTGTTGTGGCAGCTCCCAGAAAGTCCCTTTGATCCATTTCAATATTGCTTTAAATGATTCTTATAGACCAGTGCTTCAAGTACTGTGCCCCCCCTCCCAGACTTCCATCCTTAAGAACTCTAAATCCCATAATCCTACAGCCCAAAGTGGTTTCATCTCCTTCTCATGGCTTTATTTATTTGATTGTTGTGTTATTACGAGCCAACTCCCCTGGTGTTCTCCTAGTTTTGTGTTCTTTTAAAAACTCCTTTGTTGATTCGTCCTCTACTGTGTTCTGCTGTTTTTCTGTAAGGATTTGTCAACTAACGTGAAGGTGAGTTGACTTTTATACTACACTTACACTATAGCTTTTCCCACCAGGCCACCATTTTCTATGTGCCCACAGAGGCTACCGCAGCAGTGTGCAACACAGTCTGCTTCATCACAAGCCCAACAATGCTCCAGTCTTGAAAGTATTTAAAGTCACCGCTTGCTGCTTCCACCTCCTGGGATGAGACTCATCATTCTTCTTCTGCATGGTCTTTTCTTCCCGTCTCTCTTTGTCTTTTCTCTCTAGAAGTTGTATCTTTCAAAATTAACATTATAGGAGGTACAATATCACTGCTCAGCACCAATAACACATTATACATCTCCACAGAAATGTTATGATATGAGATAATGTGTCTTTAATTTTAGAATAACTTAACAATTAAATCATAAGCATACACTATTAATCCTTGTGACAGGAAATATAATTTCCGTGATTTTTTTTTAAAGTTAGTTTTTATCGCTGGCTGGTTTTTTTTGTTTGTTTTAAGCAGTAACCAGAATCACTATGGCCACCTTTAGACATGTAAAGCAGAACTCTCATTCAGCACTCAAAGTCCACCCCAGATCTCCAAATCTACAACATCTTAGATGTGAGGTGTAGGGATTGGAGGCTCTTCCTTTTTGCCTCTGCATTTTGTGACATACCCTCAAACATAAGCTTACATTGCAACATTTTGCTGTGGATTCGAATGTAAACGTAGCTACAGTACAGTCAGCTGCTGCTGGGGTGGAGAGCGCAGTCTGGAGCTCCTACTCCAGGGACTATGAGACTGTAATTAAAAAGCCTGGTCTAATCCCTCATCAGGGAGGACCCACTGCCCTCCAGCCTGTTTACTGCAAGGGGATTGGCCACACACACTCACACTCACATGATTTTATGCATTCACACACAGAACGTCTTAGGAGTAATGCACACAAACACATGCAGGGGAAACATTGCACTAATCAAGGGAAGGGAAGAGGAAGGACGCTCTTTTGAAGGGCCTGCCTCCCTGCTGGGAGGAGAAAAGCCACTTTGAGGAGAAAAGCAGATTAATGTTCAGGGTGAACTTCTGGAAGCCAAGATCTCTGTGGCGGCAAATGGATCCAGACCCAGCCGAAGATTTACACAAAGAAGCCCTTCCACGTGTCTTCCTCACTTTCCCTCTCTCCTCTCCTCTCTCTGACTCACTTTCATGTGTTGTTTTTCCCCTCTCTTCTTTTCTGCCTCTCTTGTTGTTTCTCAGCAACTCACAGTTTTATTTATGTGCTTATCTGTTCTTTTGAACCAAAGTCTAGCCATACTGTCTAATGCTAACGCACTCTTTCCCCTTGATGGTTATCCCCCATCTGACTGCTGGAAGATGAAACACATCTTCCCTTTTTGCAGGCAAAAAGTTTTTTCGGTGGTAAACATGTTTGGAGCTGATTTAGTATCAGCACTACTACTAGTTAGTGGAAAAGGAACAGAAAAACTGGCACCCAGACAGAGCAACTGTATTTGAGAGAGCAGAGTCATGTTGTGCACTCAATTGTGTGTTTGAGCAGGGGGTCATGGTAAGTTTCAGCTGACAGATTCAATCAGAGTGGGAGTTTTTTATTTTATGTGCAATCAGAAAACAACTATGAATGGCCTCTGAACTTTTGGCTCTATTCACGTTCTCAATCAATGCATCTCACAGGGAATTGGCCAGTTCACTGTGCACGTGTATGTGCACATGCACAGGCTCGATTAGATCCACGTCCATCTTCCTGTCCCAGCATGCCATGCTTCCCTTTGGCAATCATCCAGCCCTCTTTTCCTGCTGGCAGACACACTGAATGGAACAGCAGTCATGTCGGAGGAAGAGCTCAGTCCGGCCCGTAAAAGCAGCATTCCTCCTCTTTCCTCTGGATGTGAGCTAATGAGAGTGGAAGCAGACCATACAAACAAATAAAAGCACTTTCACAACCCGGCACACACCAGGGAGCCGGTCCTCAGTGGGTAGGAGTTAGTTATTAATGTCTCAAAAAAATGCCAAATGGTAGTTCCATCAGGTACAACTGCTGTGAGAAATGAAGTGTCAGTGTTGAACAGAGAAGAAGAAAGAACATAAACTTTCTACATTACATCTACATTTTTTATTTCAGACAGACTCTAGTCTCTTTTTGCAGAAAATAATTTCTGGAGCAAAGCAAGAAGACTCTTAAGTTCTGTCAAACTGCACACAGCTACATGTAGCTTCACTGTGTGCAAGGCTGTGTCATTACTCCCAAGCCATTACAGAGCCAAAACAACAGGGTGCAATAGCGATCTAAAGCTGTCTGCTGAGAGCTGTACCCACCCATCCCTCCGACTCCAGGTCACCAAAGTGGTCAAAACCATTACCCGCCGCACCTACCACCCAGTGACGGTGACTGACAACTTGTTAGTGGAGTCCAGGCCTGCCACCCGGACCCCCACCCCGGTCTCCATGTCGACTCCCACCACGTCAGAGACAGAACCAGTAAAGGACGCCGATACCTGTGTGATCTTTGCTGTGCTCTCCCCTCCCCCTGCCTGCTTTTTCCTTTCAAGAGGTCCACATCTAACCACTTTGACTTCACTAGCACTGTGGAGAAACTAACAATTTCTGCTTCCATCATCTTTGCTGATGCGCTGGAAAATGAATCTCAGGGTTCACAATCACAGGCCGATTAAAAACCTGAATTACTACCTCATCCTCTCCCACTAACCTCCAGCCACCATGTCCATTTAAGCTCTCAATAAATTGAATGCCGCAGAGATTGTGAAACCTTTTATAGTGCCGTAAAGTGGACAGTTTGACGCCTGCTGCCTTTCCCTCCATTTTTAAAAGCTTGGTAAACAGTTAAATCCTGTGTCTAACTGCCTGTGGTCTTCCTAAACACTTCTCAATACAATCATGACTTTCCATGCATGTGCACACACTACAAATCTATAGTACTTCTACATGGAGAATTCCTACTAGTATTTCTACATGTGCACAGAGTTACACACTGACACTCTTCACAATTTTTGCAATTCTCTTTTAGCTCTGTTTACCCCGCTTGAGCATATTTCAGAGGCTCCTCTGAAACGCAGGTCCCTCGCCTCCTCTCGCTTCCCCTTGCGTGACGGTTTAACGCCTTGTGAACTTGAGCATACATCAAAGAGTGTTTGAAACCTGTGTGATGGTTCCCTTTGCAGCCCTTGCAAATCACCTAAAAAGCTGTGTTAGTACAAGGCAGCTGGGCATGTCAAGGCTGGGAAGCTGTAGCGTTCAGCGTGCTCTCCTCTCAGCGCTGACAGCCAGAACAGAATAGAATAAAATATGATGATACTGTAAATAAAAGGGGATAGAGTATAGAGATATGAACAAATGCATCCTGACATTATTCTCTCTCTGGAAAGCTTAGGTTTCCTTGTGGAGCTGTACCGCTTTGGAAAATCCAGCATATAAAAAAAAGTAAATGTTATTGCATAAATTACATTTATTATATCGACATAATTCAGTTCAATTCCATTCAGGAAACTGTATTTGTCCCCAGGGGGCAATTTAAAGAGCACAAACAGTAAAAAACACACAATTACACAAAAAAACAGTGCAAGACAAACTGCACACAGGTGATCAGTGCTTGGCCCAATGGCTTCATGCAGGGCATGACATGAATCCCAGAGTTAGCATTAGGGCCCATGATGTGAACATCAGAACAGCCTAGTTTGGGTTCCTCCATGGTCTATCACTGTGAATCAAGTGCACACACGTGAGTATTTTATTCAAAGGTTATACATAGGCTTTAGCTAATGTGAATCAAGCAAATTAGCTCTTTATTTTTAACTGTGCGGAGCCAGGACAAAATAGCATCAGAAACAAACGCAAATTACTCAGTAATTACTCCCAACATGGAAATGAACCTTGGCATTCCTGAAATAGGCTTTGTTATGTAGCTCGCAGTCAGGGAGTAATCAAGAAACAAGGACAGTGAAAATTTCTATTTGTTTCAACCAAGTTAATGAGGATGCTGTTGAACAACAGTTCTGTGGTTTGTGCGTTTGCTCTTGGCACCCTCCTCTGTAGCGAGGGTTAATGTTTCGCTGTGGTTTCGTGGTATTGTTACAAGCCTTTCCTCGCGCCTGATTAAAATTAGAATTATGGCCTAGAAAAAAAAACATTACAATTAAGAGGGCTGGTATCAAAAATTAAACCTGTCAGGAATGAGCGGAGTTGTGTTTTTTTATTTTACCCTCACATTCCCCATGTAATTCAAACTGTCAATCTGTGCTCGTCAAGTGGGAATGAACCTCTCTGCAACACCTTGTCAGGCACAACACGAAGTGCATCAGACCTGCACCCCTGTAGACGACGATTAATTTTCATCAACCTCATTAATTTTGAAGATGAATTTATAGCCGCGGACAAAATAGCCAATTATCGGCCACAGCAGAATTCACTGGGCAGCAAATTGGTTTCTGTATGGGCGGAGAGCCGGGGGAGGGAGGGGAGTTGCTGTCTGCAATTCTCCAGTCAGACAGCCTCAGTGACAGCAGAGCAAGCGGAGTTATTTAGCTATAGGATGAAGTGAGCGCGAGGGACAGATGCATCCAGGTCTGGTTATCACAGACAACCTGCTACAGAGTGTGATGCTGCCAGACTGCACTCCCTTGGGGACAGAGAGGATTCAAGGTCCAGTGGAGCTGTAGCACTTCAAGATCTCTCAGTTACAGCACAATCCAGGAGTCTCCGTCGTTACTGTGTATCTGCAACAGTTTGGCTTTAGAGCTGGCTGACAGTATTTGTCAACAGATTAGATCATGTGTGAAGAGTTTTTCCACTAACTCCTTTAACACTAACTGGTGACACTGGCTTTACACTTGGTTATTGTTCAGTTAGTGTCCACCTCCAATGCAGAGGAGGTTCCTCCCTGAGTGCAGGCAGTGCATGTTTTTGTGAGTACACTTTAAAATTTGGACTGATGATTGATGAAAATTAGTTCCAACGAACTTCATCATCAGAAACACCTGTATACAGGGTGACCTCAGAGTTCAGTGGTTAGGGTGCGTATCACATGGGCTCATATGCCCTGAGTAGCGAGTCCTGGTTCGACACCCAGACTGCCTGACCATTTGTTGCATGTCATTCCCCTACTCTTCCCCTGAATTTCCTGTCTCTCTGTAAAGGTTCTGTCAAGTAAAGGCATAAAAAGAACAAAAACTTACTTTCAAAAACAGCTGGATATGCTTGAGTCTTCAAGAACCCATGATTATATGAAACATAATTTTAAAGTGTTATAATGCACAGATCTCTCCTGGGTTGAAAACAAAGGAAAACTTTAAAGTTATCATTTATTTTTGCCTGTTTATTTGTCACCTTAACTTTTACAAGCCACACTATCTGACGTGTTCATGTGTTGCCCTCTACAGGTGACCAAGATGGTGAAGACGGTGACCACGCGGACAGTGCGTCAGGTGCCCCTCGGCCCCGATGGTTTGCCCCTGCCCGAGGGCTCATCCCCTCTGGGCAGCTACACCGACTCCATCGACAGGCGCTACATGAAAAATGGAGGTGAGCGCTTCATCACTCCTCAAGCAACCTCTACCCTGACACGCTCCTACAACAACTCCTACAACGATTCATACGGTGAGACGCCTGAGAGCCAGTACGTTCGCCATTATGGTCTGCATGACGGCTACGCTGATTTGACGGACAACTACGGCAGCCTGTCACGTGGGGTCAACTTCCGGCCGCCGCGCTACCCCTACATGCCCAACAGCTACCGGCCGGAGAACAGCTACACGCTTCCTATTCGGAAGGATGACTATGGCCATGTTGCCCAGCCCCAGGTTCCTATGGGTACCAGCACTGTGGATCTGAACCGCTCTCAGCCGGAGCGCTTCCAGCCTGAGCCATATGGTCTGGAGGATGATCGCCGCAGCTTGGGTCCTGAGGAAGAGGAGCCGTACGAGCTGGAGCCCGACTACTCCACTGCCAACCGGCGCACCCTGCAGGGGGCCAACCGAGGTCGCACCCACCGGGAACCTCTCCGTGATGGGCCCCGAGTCAGGTGAGGATAAAAGAGAGTGGGGGTTTGCTTCTTATGCAGGTCTGCTAGTCTACCTCAAAGCAAAGACGTTACACAGATAAAATCTGCATAGTATTTGTTTGTATACATCAGCACCTGGTGTTAATACATTAAAAGACAGTTGTGTTAAGGCTGAAGGATTCAGCCAACTGGAGCTTGAAGGAGAGAACGATTTGCAGTTGGGGGAATGACTCATTTTCTGAAGACTTTTTGAAGGTGTGCACATTCATACAGTATACATGTTTTTCTTTTTACGTTGGACAGTGTGTTCTTGTTCATATACATGAGCACAGACTTTGCCTTGACACAAGAGGAGATGGGGCTTGTTAAGATGAGAGAGAATAAAGAATACTTGTCTTGTTCTTGCCATAAAAAAGACTACATTACACTGTAAACAGATGTCTCCTCTCCTTGAGCAACTTGCTTGAGAAAGGAAGCGAGGAAAAAAACAAGTCTTTGATTGCCATTTTTCTGGGAAGGGATAGTGAACATGTGTTTGTGTCAGAGGTAAAGAGGCGGGAATTTTTGGAGATGTGATGAGGGAGGATAAACGGGATGGAGGGAGAGTGGGAGAGGACAGGAGGCTTTCGTCAGTTATTGCTCGAAGCCAATGCTTCTTTATGCAACCTTTGTTGAGAGGATTATGACCCCTGGCTCCAGCAGGCAGAAAAAGAGCCTGTTACCCTTCAACAATAAGATCCCAAAATGGACTCTTGTGCCCTAATAACTTCCAATCATTTCATTGCCACCCAAAGGGAGGGTCCTCTAAAAACATCCACCCTCAAGTGAATCGAAGCAGGGTTTTTGACGTTGAGTTGGGGGGGAGTGTGTTTTAAAGACTTCTCTCTGAGCAGTGATCTGAAGCAGATGGATATTTTCAAGTTCTCTGCAATTTTCCACCGATCTGAGGACAAAATGTTTGGGCCCAAAGCCAGATCTGAAGGAGCAGAGCTGAGGAGGTCGAGAGGCAAGAAAGAGGAAGACTGGAAAGAGTGTGTGTCTTAGTCTGTGTGTGTGTGTGTGTTTTGTGATGATCAAAGGTGACGCTGAATCCAGGTCTGCTTCCATCTTGATAGCGCCTGAGTTTCGCTTTCCCTTCTTAATTAAGCTCATACACACACACACACACACTCATGCATACGCAACAAGCTGGATTTAAAGGCCCCTCCGCTGATGTGTGCAAGGCACGAAAGAGCGGATGCCTAATCAGACTCTGTGTCTTTACACACTTTTGACTTCTGCTCTGACACTTAGACACACAGAATCTCTCTCTCACACACAAACAGTCAATAAGAATCCACATCTTCAGAAAATGAGTCACTCCCCCATCCGCCTAGTGAGAGGCACTTGCTGTGACAGGCAATTTGTAGCCTGCCTTATATGTGTCACAACACAGCCCTAACAGCCACAGACACCCCTTCAGAAACACACACTCACAGACGGACACACATGCGCACACTGGCAGCTGCCCGCGTGAAATGCCCAAACACAAAACACGCACTCGTTTGAAGCCACTTTTGACTGACTGCTGCCTGGCTAATTGCGGCAGAAAATGAATCACAAAAATTTCCTTGTGTCTTCTTTCCTCCGTTCTTCCTGCACTCGTATCAGCTGACATCACAGTACCAAAACATCAGTATACTACAGGCAGTTTTTTTTCCCCCTCTCTCCCGCCATTAGTATTCTTCTGAGAAGGAAGCGGCGACTCCAAAGTGCTGTAATGAAGCTTGGAATTAAAGTGGTTTATTTACAGCTTATCATTGCATTGCAAGCTCTCAATTATGTGCCGACAAAAATGAAGATGTTTAGTGCTGTAACAGCTTCACACATCGGCACTGAGCATGCATTTTGTCACAGCAGTGGAATCCATCGTGTGTTCGCACGGGGATGGGAATGATGATGTTTTTCTTGCCAAGGTTCCTTGGTTGTGTGAGCATGCCTCACTCTTGGATTTTAGTGTTAACATACAGTAGCTGGAATGAACAGAGGGGCGGCAAAGCAAAGGAAGACACATGTCAAATGCAGAAACTTCTATACACAGGGCTGCTTGCTGCCCATTTTTTTTGCTGTCCCTCTTCCAACACCAGCCAGTTGAGCAGCAAAAGGTCAACTGGACCTGTTGAGCAGTTTATAAATGCTACAGATCATCTAACACCTCTTTATGGAAGCATCTGTATTTGCTGTGTTTCTCATCTCAGTTACTCAGGTTCTTCTGTCACATGGGGAATAATTAGAGCTCCTAGTCTACATCAGAGGTGAGAGGTCATGGAGCTGTTAGTGTTTCATTGTCCTGATGAATTAGCCTGCTGTCATTAGCTGTGATGCCAGGCAAGCACCATGTTTTTTTTTCCTGTGAAGACTGTCATGTGTGGAATTAGAAAAGCTTGATGGAGAGAAAGAATTATACATGAAATTGCAGTGAAATACATATTTATCTGATGATTTATCTGCTCTGCTTTTTTCAGTGAAACTTTTTATTAGTTTTATTTGTATGTCTGGACAGTTTTTCTTGTGTCATTGGTTTTTCTGTCTCCTGAGTTTTGTCAGTATTCAGTCTCGAGTTTTGAAGCAATTTAAAACTTTGGTACAGTGGTGTATCAATAAAGGTTTATAGTATTTCAGGATCCCTGCTCAGCTTTTGCAGATTAAGTCCATCTCTCTGTCTCTCTCTCTCTCTCTCCCACTGTCTGGATGTGAGTGCATCCCACGCCCTCTTCCTACATCCCAACATCATCCTTTATGTGTCTGTCAGTGTGTGTGTCCATGAGCACCTCCCAGTGTGTGTGTGTGTGTGAGTGTGTGTGTGTCCTCACGCCATTGTGATTAATAGCTGCTTTTGAACTCGGCCCGACCACAGGGGCGTTTTTAAGCCAATCTCTAATGGCTCATCTCTCCTTGGGCGACCTGCTCTGCTTCACCTGCCCACCTGCATCTAGAAGTCGCCACACACACACACACACAGACATAAAGATACACACATAGAAGGACACATCTACCCATGGCTTTATTGTGAGGGAGGGGGTATCATTCTAATCTAGTGGTGTCTGCAGGGGGCAGTCCATGGAAGTGATCTGATACTAGCCAGCTCAGTCCTCCTTGTCCTGCCAAGAGGATTCCACCCAGAGCCAAATTCTGTGTTTTATGTGATACTCCCCGCCTGTCATATTTGAGGTTTCTCAGAAGCATCCCCTGAATTATAGAAGAAACTTCTGACTGATGTCACTCTCCTTTAATTGAATGAAAACAAGCAGAGCTGGCAGTGAATAATGCTGTCAAAACAGCCAGAGAAATTAGGAAGTGGCGAGACATAAACACTCCAGATTTGCTGTTTCTTTTCTTCTTCTTTGTTCTCTGTCCCAGAAAGACTCTTGAGCATCATAAAGCAATTATTGCCCATAATTCAAAATGAGCAGCCTGCTCGGCAGGGACAGTCTGTGAAGAGCTCATAAATGAAGCGGGGATGTAATGTGTACATATGAGATGCAAACATCTTCCTCTGAGTCTCTAATCCTGCGCAGTTTATCTCCTTTTATGGGCCTGCCAAAGACACGGGTCAGGCACGGCTGTGACTGAAGGCTGATGAAAGTAACTGACAGAAGATGAAGGAGAGGAAGAGTAGTGAGAATGTGACAAAGTCCAGATGGGTCCTGAAGTTTGTGAACATGCATACATCTCATATCTTTTGTATCTGCTTATCTTTTCTTCTATCCCTTTGTGCCTTAGAACAAAAACAGCGCACCCGTGCATCCATAGACGAGCACACAGATGCGCAGAAATAGCCCGGACATCCAGCAGCTCGATTAACATGAGGAGAGTGATCCGCTGTAATCATGCTCAGAGCATCGCGTCTGGCAGTGGAGAGCCCTTTCACATCCTATGAATACACCCCTCCCTATACACACAATGGCGGCAATTTAAATGCAAATCCTGACATTCCCATCACTCAGCCCCACGACGCCTGCTTTGCCAAAAGCCCAGCCGCATCGGCCCCGATCTAAATGAGCCACGAGCTACACAACTGTACATCTCATCTGTGTGCTGGAGTGTGTGTGTGTGTGTGTGTGTGTGTGTGTGTGTGTGTGTGTGTGTGTGTGTGTGTGAGAGAGAGAGAGAGAGAAAGTGTGCGACAAACATAGTGTGACAGATAATGAGAGAGATGCTGAGGTTGTGTACTGCCCTTTCTTTAGGATGGCCTTTCCCTGCCTCTCGTTGCCTTGTCATGTCCAATGTCCCAGAGCAGTTGAAAGCTGGATGCGAGAGTGTGTTTAGATCTCGGTGTATGCAAGGTAGCATTTAGTAACCACTAGCACGTGCACTCATGCGCACGTACTCATGGATTTCCCTCTTTTTCCACACAGTCTGTCATGCAGCTCGGTGTCTTTGCCAAACCTCAAAGCAGCAGTCGCTCTCCAAATGATGTGCTGTAATCAGGCTCGTGATTGGTCCCTCCTCACATAATGTGGTTACAGGCTGCGTATAGAGGTTTGTGGCTGTCCAACATGTTCCTCAAAACTGGAAAAAACTTTTAAAAGAGAAATAAAGTGTGGTGATACTCCAGAACCACTTCAGTTTAGGATAGCATGTTCTTTTTTTGTCTGGAAGAGCACCTGTCTGAGAGAGCTCCAGAGCCACAGCTGCTCTTGACATGTGCCCATGACACCCAAAGCTTGGCTCGCAAAGTTTGCCCCAGCCATTCAGCACTGTGGGTCTTTGAACTTGGCTCCCGCTGCTTTCAGCATTTAGACACAGGGCTGTACTCAACTGCAGTGGTGCCTCACTCCATCTCTATCAATCCTCTTTCCATCCATGTGAATAGGGGATTTAGAATCTCGTTACATTGCTCGGTCAGGAGTTTATAAACCGGTTCATCTCGTATCAATTTCCCCAGCATGCCTGGGAAGAACTGTAAAAACACATAATTAACATAAAACTCATTAAAATTAGAGCTCGGTCTGGAATTCCCTGCCAACCAACGGCGTTGGCC
Organism: Trachinotus anak; assembly: GCF_046630095.1. Taxonomy (NCBI): domain Eukaryota; kingdom Metazoa; phylum Chordata; class Actinopteri; order Carangiformes; family Carangidae; genus Trachinotus; species Trachinotus anak. The sequence continues at coordinate 6,354,360 of NW_027273859.1, read as the reverse complement.
GCCATTCTGTTGCACCACCAACCGCCATACATCAAAGATGGCGAGAGGAGACCAGCTGGATTATGTAACGAGGGTAAACAAGTCTCAAGCTGTGGGATGGGTGGGTGGGGTGATAAAGGCTGTGCATAACTACACAACCCTAATTAAATTCCTCTCCCCATGTCACAACTTTTCCTGCCAAACATTCTCCCATCCCTTTAAACAACTCAGCGGTGTGTGTTCAAAAAGAGGAAGAATTTTTGTTTCAAAAATATTCTGTGCAACTTTCCTGCATGGAAAATGTGATTCCCCTGACTCCATCGTTGTGAAGAATCGTTCCTGTGATTGAAGAGCCTTAAGTGAAATAAGTAGCCTGCGCTCCAGCAAATGATCTGTCGTTCGGATTGCAGGCCCATGTTTTTGACGCCCATGTTCTGATAGAGAACTGATGAGGCTGCCTTTAGAGAACAGAGTGTAGCTTGTAGACGATTGGTTAAGGGAAACTCCCTACGGACCCTCAAAAGCACCTCCCCTCTTCCCCAGCGGACAGCACTTATTTTTGTCACCGAAAATGAGAAGAGCTCAAAACTGTCCCCACCCCCATAGTAGCAATGCCAGTGAGTGTAATGCTAGCAGAGACATCCCGCAGAGATGGTTGTTAACATTTTAGTAACTGCATGCTAGTGTTCGGCACTGTGAGCAAAGGCAGCCCTCGGGGCATCACAGGGGCTCACAGAGCTCCCTGTGGGGACAGCACGGCTCTTTTCTCTGTTCCCTGAGGGAGAAGTCGCCACATCCCCTCTATAAGGTGGCTTCCTCTTAAAAAACTTCACAAGACTTTTCCTTCAAAGCTTTTTCTTTGGTTCTTGCCTTTGTCTCTGTTTCTTTGTGAACTGCCTACTTTTTCTTTGTCTAGTCTTTTCCTGTCTCTCAATCTCTCTCTGCAGCACTTTATATGTTTGCTGAGGTCTGACATGTTTGTTGCTACCACCTGACAGGGAGGAACAATAAGGAGAATGGTGCTTACTGTGGCATCACAGTCCTTCTCACATCCCTGTTAATAACGGATCCAAAGCACAGATCTCCACATCTCCCCTTCACTCTCTGTCCTGCACTCCCTCCTTTTTCCCCTCCATCACCCACAGCTTTTCACCTCTCACTCACCCTATCCTCTGCTTTCCCTTTTCCCCTCATTAGTCAGTGGCTCTCACCTCGCTTGGCTTCTCTCAAAGTCTTTCCCGCGGCTAACTAATTCTTCTCTCAGACAAATCTGTCTGAGTCACCCTCCATTTACCTCGTCCATCTCCCTCGTCCTCATCGTCCTCTCTTCTCTTATCTTCCAGAGGGTACCCGGATGACCCCATTGAGGCTGAGCTGATCGATGAGCGCCACCCTTACATCCATGGCATGTATTCTGCACCATTGGCCCAGCCAGAGAGAGGAAGCATGGCCAGTCTGGACCGCATGGGCGGCCGGCGCTCACCCTCCATTGACAGCATCCGCAAGGACCCGCGCTGGCGTGACCCAGACCTCCCTGAGGTCATCGCCATGCTGGGCCACCCCATCGACCCGGTCAAGTCCAACGCCGCTGCCTACCTGCAGCACCTGTGTTATGAAAATGACAAGATTAAAAAGGATGTGCGTCAGCTGAAGGGGATTCCTGTTCTGGTTGGGCTTCTGGACCACCCCAAATCTGAGGTCCACCGCAAAGCTTGTGGCGCCCTGCGCAACATCTCCTACGGCAAGGACAATGACAACAAGGTCGCCATCAAGAACTGTGACGGTATCCCAGCCCTCGTCCGCCTGCTGAGGAAGACCAATGACATGGAGGTCCGAGAGCTCATCACCGGTAAGAAGAAACATTTCCATACACATTAAACAACAGACACACAAAATCACATGATGAGGCTAAAGTAGGACGGCTGGGCTTAATAATTTATGAAACTATTATCTGAATCACAATATGGTAATAAGGTTACAATGTGCCACAACAAACACATTATAAAGACACTGTGGTGCTGCAGAGATGCCCCTGCCTGCAAATCATATTCTCCAGAAGTCAAAGTTCACAATCATGTTTGGTACAGACCCAACAAAAATCTCATCAGCATCATCTTTTTATTTTTTTCAGTGAAACTTAAATTCAAAAATTCCCACTGAAATTGTGACTCGAACAGCAGTATCTGTCAAAATAATCACAATATTATTATTATTTTTCCCTGTTGTTCAGTCCTACTCATTATTATAGACACCTAGTCATGGAAAACAGATTTGGATCAGGGTTCTCACATGGATAACCATTCATGTTCACATTCACACCTATAGGCAATTTTAACCTGTGTGGCTTCAGACTGTGGGAGGAAACCAGAGCAACTACACAGGGAGAACATGCACACTCCACACAGGAAGGCTCCAGAAAGCTGAGTGCTTCAAACCCAGAAGCTGTTCGCTGTGAGGGAACAGCTTTTAGCACTGCACCACCGTGCTGCCAGGCAACAACATCACCTATTTAAATTCATGTGTGATTGATTTTAAAACATCTAGTTGAAACTATCCAAGCAGGTGATTGTTATCAGCTCCAATTTTCTGAATCTAAGAGAAGCTAAATTTTTATGTTGGTTCGATGTTTCACTGGAAAACCTGGAATAATTTGTTGTTTTCCTTTTCATGATATATCAGTATCAGAAAATGTTCTGCTAATATCATGACTTTATTTGTCTTAAACTCATCACAGCATTTTATTAAGTCTCAGATTTTTAATCAAACTACATAAAAAAGATGTGATGTGGGTGAAATTATTTGAAATAAGCACTGCAGATATGTCTTTAAATAAAACATCATTAGAAATTGCCCTGTCACAGGTAAAGGACTCTTGTATTAATCAAAAACCACCTGCGTAGCACTGTTGTAGCCAATCCAGTCGGCCGTCTTCTCCACTAAATGTAGGATTCCTCTATCTGTCTGTTCTGAAACCTTTTGAGCGCATACCTTAGTCTTTTCCAATCACGGGCTGCACACTTCCCATCACTTATATATTCCATCCAGGAATGTACTGAGTTGGCTGCCATAATCCTATGCTCTGCATGGTAATGCAGGGCTGTGAGTCATACTAACATTAAGAAGCAGTTGTCTACACCTCATTGTTTTTGCAGCAGGTTTCACTGTGTTACTTTTATCAAATAGAAGATCAAATGTTCTCTTATTTGTTTGTCTGTCATACAAATCCATATGCAGAGATCCAGTACTTGTTACTATTTGTTAAAAGAGTAACAAATGGTAATGAGCTAATTTATTTGTTCAATAAATGGTCACAGGGGTCACAGATGAGACCAGACATTGTGATATTTGATTCCTTTACTGGGAGCAGAAGAGACATAGAAAGTGGAAGGATTCTCCATGGAAATGCATCTGAGATATGAACACTGATTGTAGAAGGAAAGCATTGTGTAATGAAACATGTTTTAATTCCTAGAAGAGGAACTATTGATTCAGACATGACCCATGGTAGGTTTTCTACTCCTTGACCCAGTAAATGCCAACTGGGGAATATCGTGGTGTGCGTGTATGTGTGTGGGTGTGTATGTGTGTGTGCGTGTGTGTGTGTGTGTGTATGTGCAAGTGTGTGCGCGCATGTGTGTGTGTCTTTCCAAGTACTCAGCTAATCCCCATCACGATTGGTTTGACCCGACACACTTTGCCTGGTATGCCTGCTTCGCCATCTGGGAAGGGGCTTTTGTTTTCACTGCAGGTGTGAAAAACGAGAACCACTTTAAAGTGATACACTTGACCTTTGTGAAGCTGCCGACAAGTGTAAAATATAGTATATGCACCACCTGAGACGAAGGAGAGGTTACTTTTTAGGTAATTTCACATTGTAGGGAAGGAAAACAGTTTTGTAGCTGTGGTTTTGCTGCTGTCAGTGGTTCCTAAATGGATGTTATTTACTGAAGATCTGTGAGACAAGATACTGGCTATTGACAGCTTCAGTTCAAAGGTGTTGACAGTGGTACCGGTCCTTAAAATCCCTGTGCTTGTTGAACTGTAGTGTGTCTGCAAGCTTAAGAGTGTGTGTGTGTGTGTGTGTGTGTTTCCTTTGCTGTGACAGAGATGTCGTGGTGAGCGATGGCTGTGCCTCAGCAGAAATGATTGTCTTTACAGCATCGTGTTGCTCCCCATCGCAGCTAAAAATAACCCTGCACCACAAGACAAGGAGGACAGAATGGAGGGAGGCTCTTTAATTTTTTTTTCTACTTGTTCCCTCTCTCACTCATTATCCACCCTCCTTCGCTCAATTTAATTTTTTCTCTCCTTCATTCACTATCTACATACTGGCTGTTTGTCTTCCTGTCCCCTCTCGCTCTCTCTCTCTCTCTCTCTCTCTCTCTCTCTCTCTCTATGTCTCCAGCTTTATGTTTCCACTGCTGCTGCTCTGGCCCCAGTGAAAACAGGCCAGTCACAATGCAAGCTCAGCTTACAGCCTCAGCCCGTGTGGCTAGAATTGGCTGTGTTTTTCTACAATTAAATATAATTGGGGGTCTTTAAATAGAGGCCCCTTTTCTTAGTCCATGTGTTTTAAGAGTTGCCATTGGAGTCTGTGCCGTCCCTGTAAAACCACAGAGAGCTCTGTTTTCTGCAGGGGAAACGGGTGACGTGGAAGGAACCAAGTGGTTTTATTTTCCAACACAGCCGACAGACAGACAGACAGACCAGTGGTTCATATTTTTAGAGCTTGGTGCTGTTCAGAGTAATTCTACTTTCCCTCCCAGTAGGCTCTGGGCTGTTTGTGCCCTCCAGCAGTTCCCACCATGGAAATGTAGATTATTAAGCTGATTCGTCTCCTGCTTCTCCTGCGGGTTGCGTTGGAGTTTGGTGACTGCCAGTCAGGCAGGTGCTTGCCGCACACCTTTGTTGTCTGGATGAAGAAAGCATGTAAAGCAAGTTGGCGGGCCTTAAAGATAAAAATGCAATGATGTGTAAACACATGTTTATGTGTGTGTCATGGTTCTGGGTTGTTTTGTATAGACATATATATGTATACATATACACTATATGCAGCACTATTTAGTGGACGTTTTGGTCTAAGTGTATTTCAGTTGTTTCACTGTAAAATAAACACAGGATATCAAGACGATATTTGGCTTGTTTTCCCATTAATTTATGAACTTATTATTATCATCGGTATTTGTAGTATTGAATTAATATTAAGTTTAATTTGCCTGCCATCGTTTCATGTGTATAACCATATGCACACACAACACTGTGATCAGCTGACTGTCACTACAACACTGCTTGGTGTATGTAGGTGCTGCACTGTTATTAAACAGAGCAGAAGAGATCGACAGACAGTTTTTGGATGGTCAATGAGAGAGACAGAGAGAGAGAAAGAGAGAGGTTTGAACTTAGTTTAGGTCCTCACTGATTCCTGTAAGAACAGTCTGGGTCTTTTCCTGCAAAATGCTCCATCATCGTCACCAGTTAGTCTTTGTCTCCTCATCAGGTGGTGCACAAGGTTGATGACCAAACAGTAAATTTGTGGCTGTAAAACCAAGACAATAAAATGCTCTGCAGAGCTGAGGGGAACTGCAGAGTTGTATAATCATTATCTAATCTGTGGCTTTTTTACTAAGAGTGATCATTTTAGTCATTACATCCATCGTTAATATAAAAATATTGATTGAATATTGATGAAAATCTGTTCTGCAGAAGCTGCCATTGACACCTAAGTGTACATGTTTACGTTCTTGAGCAGCCTCCTGGGTCAATCACCTCTGTAGTCACAGACAACAGACCAGAGAGCACAGCAAAAATGAGAACATTATTTAGTAATGGTTGCATTCCATTTAGGTTTCCTGATCCCTGACCTCTGATGTTTTGCATGCAGGCTCACTTGGATAGCTCACTGAGACTTAGCCACTACTATCTTTATTAATTACACTTGCTTTTTTCCTGTTATGACAACTTTAAATGTCTGCTGAGAAGAAGGTTTTCAGATACTATCAGCCAATCTCAGGGCAGATATGAAAATACATTAAATTTCAAACCCAAGCTGACAGAAATAAACCCAGTTAAAGACACAGATTTTGTCATATCTCTCACTTGACCCAGAAATGCTGTGGAAACAGAACAGGCTTCACGTGCCCACTTCACTGGATGCTTCCTGGAAGTTGCTAAATTTGTGGATGTGGGGCAGCAGACACAGGCGTTACATGTAAATCACTGCTCAGCTGCTGGCAGCGTTTCCTTTAAGGGCATCACAAGGACAGTGAAGGACAGTGATTACTGCACTGTACTGTATTTAAATCTAATCCTGACAATACTTGATTCTGGAGAATACCACTCTGATTGAATTCTCAAAGATCGATGAGTTTTGTGATCAAACACACTGAGTCACATCCATCATGTTCCAGGTGCCTGACACTAACTGGACCTAAACTGTGTGTCCGCTCATACAGTGTGTTCCTAGCCCACATACACATCCACTCACTGTGGGCCTGCCTCATACTCAATGATATGCAGAATTTGGTAAAGTCATTTCTGACAAGGGCAACACATCTGAGGTCTCCCACCATGATCCAGGAGACGACCTGCTGAGTCGTCATTAGCATACTGTGTGTGTGTGTGTGTGTGTGTGTGTGTGTGTGTACAGTATGTGTATGTGTGCATGGTTTTGCGTAGGCCCTCCTACCTCATTTCATTAACTGCTTTCTGGGGATTGATCTCAGGCTCCTGCCTTACACACACACACACACACACACACACACACACACACACACACGCGCGTTATATAAATCTTCCATTTCTCTTACTTTAGTTGCTGTTTGCTGTAGCAGGGAAGAGTTTCTGAGGTCTCCTCCCTCTCCTCCTCCTTCCATGTCTCTCTCTCTCCCTCGATTTTTTCCAAACTGCCTCACCCTTTGTCTTCACCACCGAGAGTGTAATGGATGGTGTAAAGGGTGAGGATGAGAAAGAGAGGAGGGAGGACAGGGAGGAGAACGGTAATGGCCAGAGCTAAGTTAATAGTCCTGCTTGAAGAGCAACATGCCTGCCAGTGGTGCCTGGATAATTTAATTAGGCTCAGCCACAGCTCCAGTGGTGCTCCCAGTCCCTGTCCCAGTCCCTCCAGGCCTCACAGCCAGGTATCAGAGAGAGCGGGGGTGTACAGGGAAGGAAAGGGAGTAAAAAGAGAAACAGGAGGTATGATTTGGTTTACACTCAGATCACATTTTGTCTCCTTTGCTCCTCATCTCGTCATTTAATTATACAAATACATACATACCGTTTTGATCTGAGCGTTGTTGGGTTATGTCAAGCTCTGGCAAAAATCTGACAAATCAAAACTGGCTGTTTGTGGCGATAAAAGATTGAAGAGGCAGGTAATAATGTGCGTGTTCAACTTGCCCTGCGGCTGGATTGGATTTAAGACAAAGAAAACAAAAGTGAATCACAGGAAAACCTGAACTGTTCCAGATTGTTGTTACATACATACAAGATCACAATGTTTCCCTCATAAGTCCCCCCACGCATTTCCTTATTTTTGGAAATTCAAGCACTGCAAGTGTATACATACTTTCTCAGAGGTCTGGAGGTATTTTTTTAGCTGAGTGAGTTCTGTTTACATGAATATATCATAATATGTTTTACAACTTGTTTTGCACGTTTACTTCATTACATACTGCTTTGTGGATGGTTTCCTTCATGACCAGCTCAACCAGACTGTTTACCCCTTTAGAACTTTTCTCAGCAGATAAACAACATTAATAAACCAGCCAGGAATAACATTTTTAGATCTTGAAAGCAGTTTGACTTAGTTATAGAAGGTCATGGTAAAGTCTTAGCATTTTGTGTCTGCGGCCCTGCTGGGAATCCTGTCTGTATTAGATAACGAACTTGGGAGAAAACTAACCTGGAGGTGGAAATGAAACAATCTCACTAAACAGATCTAAGCCTTTTTTTTGCTTTGCTAGGCAGCACACCCAGACTGTAGGTAGGCAGTTCAGAGAGCAGTCATCTGTGAAGCAGACGTCAGTTTGTTTGGGTGGATGAGTTTGTTGGTTGGTGTCAGACCAGTTTTATTAAATGTTAACCACAAAGAGAACAAAGGAAATGGTTTTGACTTTGGAACAAGCCAGTATCTATTAATGAGGAGTCACTGCAGGACAGTACAGGACTGAACACAGCAACGCTGCCTCTGCTGTGCTGCCATAGGCAAAGCCTCCCCTGACGGCCCTGAGGGCTTTAGAGCTGTCATAGTACAATAACTTAATGGTGTTACAATCTCATTCAACTTTATTCAGCTTCACTCAACACATGCTACATGTCCGTGTCAGCCACAAAATGTTCTGTAGCCTGTCAATGACTATCTAACAGAAGGACTAATATCTTACCTACAAGCTGCCTGTGGACAGTCACTGTCATCATCACTGTGTGTACTGGTGTTAGACATTCATCCTCAGACTACGCTGTTTTCCCTCAATGCAATATTAATTTTAACTCCATTACTGTCTGTTTAATAGAGCGACAAGTGCACACCTAACCCACACTTTGGAAAAATAACCAGCTTCACAGTTATTGGATGGTTTCTTGTAATATTATGAATAGTGTTTTGCATTTCCATATACATATCTATTAATATTTATTTTGATCACCTGCGGATGACTGCTGTCTATCTGTTTGGTGACTCTGTGGTTTACTTGCCAACAGTGCTGTTTCGTTTTGAGAAATACACTTTCACTTTAAAGGCCTGAGGATGAGAAGATTGATACCACTCTCATGTCCATGTGCTAAAGCTAAAGCTGCTGGGTCCAGCTCCATATTTATTGTGCAGACATGAGAGTGGTATTGATCTTCTTATTTAACTCTAGTCAAGAAACAAATATGCATGTTCCCCAAAATGTTGAATTAGTCCTTTAAGTGAGCCAAGTGTTGGCATTCATCTCCAAAAGGACAATAAAAGGTCCCTGACAGTCTCCAGCTTCCTCTTTCTGTGTGTATGGATGGAGCCTTTTAAAATCAGGTGTATTTTTTATCAAACAAACCCAAACTCAGTGTGAATATGCAAACATGCAAAGTGAGTCTTTGACATCACAGTTGATTGGTATCTGCCTGTCCCCATGAGACGGCAGGTCATCCCTGCCTCGCCCACCTCTGACAGTCTGATACAGGACAGCAAATGGACTAACGGAGTCACTGCTCTGAAACAGTGGCAGGACGTGGGATGGAGACCGGCACTTCCACAGCTCGCTGTCATCTTTAATAACGCTCTGTCTGTGGGCTGTAGCCCTGTCGTACTTGATGGATCGCAACCACAGCAAAGGCATGTTTTTCCTCCCCTCTGGCATATGTGATCAGTGCAGAGCTGACTGATTCCTCCGGCCTGAGCAGTGTTTCAGCTGCAATACTGTAAGTGATGGGGGACAGCCCTGGGGGGACAGAAGAAGTTTGCATGGCTGGATGATACTTTGTGCATCAAAGTTCAGGTATCTGTTGTTACCTTGAAGCACTGAGACCTATATTTGTTTCTGTAAAGTACTTTTTTTGCCGAAGCACTGGCAAAGACAAGTCATAGACAGTTGCTGGTATATTACAGAAATACATTTCCAGCCATGTTGGGTATGGACTGTTATTCCATGGTGATGTAGAAACAATAGCAGCAGGGCAAACACAAGGCTTTTACATCAGGCTTGAATGTTAAACTTTCATACATCATATATACGTAGTATATAATTCAAATGAATGAGGAGGTTATTTTGACGTTTATTAATGTACTGTTTGTTTCTTCCTCCTCTGCTCATGAAATTTTCCTCATGCACTGCTTGTCTTTGTTGAGCTCACATTGCCAGCTGCCTCCCTGTGTGTTGGCTGCATGTTGGATGTTGCTTGTCACATCTAAAACTGATGCTAATGACACAACAGTGGGGGTAATCAAGCTGTCAGCCTGGTGGGCAGGCATGAATGTTAGCTAGCTGTCATACCAGACATACACACACACACACACACACACACACACACACACACACACACACACACACACACACACACCCAAGAGCACATTTGTTGCTTATGTGATTTATGCCTGGATGCTGAGACTTACTCTCACTGGCTCTCATGACTTTGGTTGGAATAAATGACAAAACTGACCATGTGAGAGAGGACACTGGAGAAATATTCACCATGGAAAAAACCCAACTCTTTGAGAGCTGAAAATCATCAAAGATGCTCAATTATACAGATATAAAAGGCCAAAATGTTTATCCATAGCGTTAACTATTTTATTTGGATTTAATTGTGCTGATTTATTTGTTAGCACTGGCTCTCTCATGTTATGTCATGTTTTATATGTAATTTATATTTTTTTACTTTTTATATTCAAACCAAAAACATTTAAATGTGAAAACAGTGGAGACAGGAAATCAAGCTATAGTCCAAACTACAGTACAACCTACACACAGACACACAGACAGGCAGCTCTGGGTAGGTAGCAATATGCAATAGAGACAGAAAACAAACGTGGAAATAATACTGGTGTCATTTCTTCAATCACAGCTTCAGTTCTAACGATGGAGGAACATCCATATGTTTAAATAACATCTCAGCTTGTTTTCTCTCAAGTTTAACGTACCATGAAGTGCTTCTAAAGAAGAAATCAATTTTGAATTTGCAGAGAGATTAAATTAACAGTAAACACATGAAGCACAAAATTAAACCAGCCTTCATTCAACAGTGTAATTACCTGAACAGTCATTGTTTGAGGCTTTGGGAACATTTCACTCTGAGAGCCAATGTTTACTCTCAGGACATGTTTTTTACCCAACAAGCTCTCTGAAACAAGTGGATAGTGTGAGGTAGGGTATGATGGCACAAGATTTGAGTCTCTAAGGAAGACCAGAATTTAGTAATGCTACAGATCATCCAAAATGTTAAATCTCTCCCTGCACTAAACTCTTTTAAAGTCCCATAAACATGATCTGTGAGCACAAAGGTTTGTCCTCTAAATAAAGTTGTCCTGAGGCTTTGGAGTGTGTTCAATATCCTGCATCACACCTTGGATTTGTGTGTGAACTTGGCCTAGAATGAAGCCACACCTCAGCTCACATGTCTAATAGCTTCCCAGTGAGATACTGGTAGCCTGGTAGCCTCTGACGCACAGGAAGCCTGTGCAGTCACCAACTGTAAACATAGAGGGAATGGTGGTGCAGAGTTTCTGCTTGGTTAGATGGAGACAGAGTAAAGGTAATAAACTGCATTCTGACTTCAAATATGACGCAGTATGTGGATTAGTCTAATGAGTTTTTTTCTCTTGGCGTAGGAATCCAGTTTTCTCCAGGCACAACCACACCAGAAGGTCTTGAGTTATTTTTAGTGCAGGTCTGTCTGCCGAGACTTTTTTTTTTCCTCCATGATTTAACAGAGGAAATATTGACCGTCTGGAAAATGTACAGAAATCATTTTAAAGAGCAGAGCGAGGAAGTATGACAGTTTCACTGCTCTGCTAATGGTCTGTTATTGTGGAGCAAGAGGGAATGAATAGACTGTGGGTATCTGTATATGTGTGTCCACAAGTGCATTTTTATGATATGCAGAGTGTGTGTGTGTGTGTGTGTGTGTGTGTGTGTGTGTGCGTGTGTGTGTGCGTATGCGTGTGTGTGTGGAGATAATCATAACCCCCTAGCACCCGGTCACTGTTCCTTTGGTCCAGGGGTTTTCAAACAAGTGCGCCTCCCCATGCGGGGGCATGGGAGAGTTGAAAGGAAGTGTGGAGGCAGAGACGTGAAGCAAAGACACTGCAAGAAGTTCTAAATGCACTGGAAAGTTATTGTAGTTTGAGCTGTTCACAGACACAAGCAGCAGTTAAAGGCAGCAGCAGAGGCTGGGACACAAAGCTCACTGAGGAAATTAAGGTGCTTAGTTAGGATTTAATGATAAGTGCCATAAAAAAAACATTACCACAGTTTGCGTCGAAAATCATAACTTAAATCAAATCTGAGCAGACAGACATGATACACATATTTATAAACTTAGTGGGACACTTTCTGATGATCTAATTAACTCAGACAAATCCGCTTAAGAAACGCTCCTTATAACTCGTTATAACTTTTTCAGTTTGCTTCAGTATCAGAGTAATCCAGTGAGAGCAGTCAGCAGCAACATTGTTACATGACTAACAGCTAATTCAGCTTACATTTTAAAGAAAGCTCAAGTTATAGCCAACAGCATAACTCACTGAAGAATCCATAGCAACATTATACTTCCTGTTTACATCCCTCAAAACTTATGCTGCAATAATTAACTAAATAGAAGAATAATAGACAAGCAGCATATAAGGATCCATAGTGTGAGGTAGAGTAGAGACACCCGAGAACTGGCTGAATAATAACAGAAACTCAGACCCTTGTCAAACATGGACTTCAATGTTTTTTTTTTTGTTTTTTTGGTTTTTTTTTTGTCTTTATGTTGTGATGCGTTTGTTCTCCTCAAACTGGAGGCTGCCTCACTCCACAGCCTCCACGTGTCTGATCATCTCACGCTGCTGCTTTAACGCGGCATTTTATTTTTGTTTGGGTTGGCTGCCTGGCTGCGCTGCCAAAAATGGCCTCCTCTCTGCTTTGTCTGCCTGGCCGCCTCTCCTTTTGTGAAACCTCAGCATGCACATATCCAGTAGCATAAAATAGGCCGCCTGTTATAGAGATGTGCAGGTAAATAAAAAATGCTCTTTCATTCTGCCTGGATTGTTTGGAAGAGGAGAGTGTGTGTTGTTTGTGTTAAAAGAAAAGCTAAAATAGTTCATCATCATTAATCCTATGCACACATTATCTACAGACTGTAAATCTGTCGGGACACTGCCCTGAGAAATAACATAAGGTATCATAAGGTGAATGAAGCCTCAGTGTTCCTATAGCAACATCATGAGTATAATATAGAAATATCACAGTGATCTGGCTTCATATAAACTCAGTATTGATCACAACATAGTGGCACTCTGCTAAGCTCTCGTGGGGCAATAATAAAAGGATTGCAATGATTTTTCTTTAACACAGTTCAGTGTCTCGTTGACATCACGACTGGCTAATGAACAACCAATTTTGCTCCATTATTTATTTTTTTCAGATGTGGTTGTTCAGATGTTACTGCCAGTCTGAATGTGGTTTTGATTGTGCTGCAGTATGTTTGGCTGCTATACAGCTGTCGTTATTTTACATCGATATCACTTTCTTTCTCCATTTTTTCTCACTCCCTCCTCATTCCCGCCTATTTCTTTCCAAATCGTCTTAATTTGTCTTTTAATTTCTCCTCCTCTGCTTCCCTACAGGAACCCTGTGGAATCTGTCGTCCTATGAGCCTCTGAAGATGGTGATCATCAACCATGGCCTGCAGACTATGACCAACGAGGTCATAATCCCCCACTCGGGGTGGGAGCATGAGCCCAACGAGGACTCAAAGCCCCGCGATGCCGAGTGGACCACGGTCTTCAAGAACACCTCCGGCTGCCTCAGGTTGGTTCATACATAAATCACCACCTTAGATTATTCACGTTGTTTGATTAAACATTTATTCATTCATTAAACTGTAGGTCAGGGGTGTTTGAGAGGTGTATTGCAGGCGAGGAAGGTTGAGACCTCAGATTGATTCTACATAGAAATGTGAGAAAAGTTTAAAATTCTTCATTTTATAAGAATTTGAAAACATTTCATATCAAGACTCCTGCCGACTAAATGGCTGTTGTTTGTTCCTTATTTTGTCATATGTGACATTAAATCTGTATCTTTGTGTTTTGGACTGATGGTTGGATAAAACAAAGATTTCACTTTGGGCTCTTGGAAATTAAAATTTACATTTTTCATTGTTGTTTCACTGATTAATCGATAAATTGAAGCTGTTGTTATTGTGAGGTGTAAACCCTGCTCTATAAAGTGCATTGAGACAATACGTTATGATTTGGTGATTTATAAATAAAATTGAACTGAATTAAAAAGTAATTGGCAGAGTAAATATGAAATCAGTAGCCCTGCACTGAATATCTCCTGGTTATGAAAGTCTGAAGTGGGAATGGCACCAAAAAACAAAGCAAACAAATTCACAATTTAAACACAAAGTTCACATTCTACCAAATATCAGACATGAAGATTCAGTAGCAAAAATTCTTGGCTGCCTTCATCAAATGGATGAAAGCCTGGAGCTCAGGCAGATGGAAGGCTTCTGGACAGAACTCATTTTAAAACAGGAAGAACACAGACAGACATTAGGCTAAATTGTAGAGACAGGTGGTAGATTTATTCAGGTTCAAGTTTACAACATGTGGACAGAGATCATCCTGGATTTTACAGTGGAAACCATTCACACACCCACAGCCTTTAAAGATTGTTTTCACTACAATACCAGTTGTAGCTGTGGACAGGTGTGACAGATATGAGTCTACATGTGAGCTCTTGTTCAGAGCCACGCTCAGATTTATGTTCTGTAGAGAATTTATGTTGTGGCAGATGCTGTGTTCCTCCTGTCACAGTCTGCGTCTGTGTGTATGTAAAGTGTAATGTGTTGAATGTCTGTCTGCAGTGGGATTGCTGGGTGACTCTAGGAAAACATAAAACAAATTAAACATAATAATGTAGCACAAAGTGCTTTACAACAAAGAAATGACAGGCACCAAGTGCATCACATGAAAAGACTGAATGAACATAAAAAGATGTTAAGTTAAAAACAAAATAAAACAAAACATTAATGTAAAATGAGATGGAATAATAATAAAACAATAACATAGAAGAAATAAATGAATGAAATAAATAATTAAAATAATTTGATGGATTACATATAAAGCATAAAATCAGTGAGACATCAATACTTATAACAGCATTTAAAAGAAGTGCTGATCAGTGTGTGGAGTGAGGAGCAAAGTGAACAGTTTCAGAGCTAGTTAAAGGCGGAGGTGAAGAGGTACATTAAGTTTTCTTTTAAAATATACTTAGTGAGCTGCTTCCTTGATTTCTCTAGGTGGTGTTGTCCACAGTTTTGGGCCGTAACTGACAAATGATGCATCCCCAGTTTACCTACGGCTGTTCAATAATCAATAATCCAGCAGTAGACAAACTCTATAGGTCTGTAGTTAACAAGGGAGTTAGCAATGTAGCTTGATCCTTGCCCATTAAGGCCTTTGTATATAAGGAGAAGGACCTTAAAATCAATGTGTAATGTAACACGAAGCCAGTGCAGAGCAGCTCTTAATGGCAAACCCTAACTTTCGACTACATAAGCTGTGGACATCTCATCTCCTGTGCTTTGGGATTTGGTTGGTAAATGTTTCTCTGTTTGTCCCTTATCATTCTAATGTGGCTTGTGTAACTTTGTTACCTCTCCACCCTGAGACCAATGAGCAGCGTTAGCCGCACACTAAACAAGTAACAATTAAATAATCACCACAAATGAAGTTAGTCTCAAGCTTGTTAAGGCTGAGTGAAGGTAAACTGAGCCCACGGTGTAAATCATTACCTCCTGACAACATGTCAGTGTGTTTGTTCAGTATTTTAGGATTGTTCTGAGACAACTTTTGTGTTGGGATGTCACGATACCGGAAATTTGGTTGTTGGCACCAGTACCACAAAAAATTCACAATGTGCGATATCACAGCAAAAAAAAACCAAAAGCAACAGAGGAGTGTGCACATAGCCACACACACACACACATACACACACACACACACACACCCCTCCTTATATTCAGTGTGCAAGCAGTAGATTAAAGTGACTAGCAAGGCAACAGACCCGTGGTGTGAAAATATTCATGAGGTGTATATTTAAGTCAACATTATATTTTGACAGAGTGAAGAGTCATGATTGTAACCTGCTAGTGTTGTGAGCCCCCAGCTCACGTTATGCGCTGTTGCTATGCTAAACAAGCTAATCAGAATCAGAATCAGAATCAGAATCAGTTTTATTGCCAAGTATGCTTTCACATACAAGGAATTTTTTCTGGTGATTGGTGCAATTGATCAGCAACAGTGGGGCTCTCTAGCCTTGTTGATGAGGCTAATAGCAGATGGGAAGAAGCTATTTTTGTGGCGAGAGGTTTTGGTCCTGAAGGACCGCAGCCTCCTGCCAGAGGGGAGTGTCACAAAGAGTTTGTGTCCAGGGTGGGAGGAGTCAGCTACAATCTTCCCTGCACGCCTCAGAGTCCTTGAGGCGTACAGGTCCTGGAGGGACGGAAGATTGCAGCCAATCACCTTCTCAGCAGAGTGGATGATACGCTGCAGTCTGTTATTGTCCCTCTCCGTGGCAGCAGCGTACCAGATGGTGATGGAGGAGGTGAGGATGGACTCAATGATGGAGGTGTAGAAGTTCACCATCATAGTCCTTGGCAGGTTGAACTTCTTCAATTGCCTCAGGAAATACATCCTCTGCTGAGCTTTTTTGATGAGGGAGCTGATGTTTAGCTCCCATTTGAGATCCTGTGTGATGGTGGTTCCCAAGAAGCGAAAATGCTCCACGGTAGCCACGGGGGAGTCACACAGGGAGATGGGGGTGGGTGGGGCTGGGCTCTTCCTGAAGTCCACTATCATTTCCACTGTCTTCAGAGCGTTTAGCTCTAGGTTGTTCTGCCTGCACCAGGTCACCAGACGCTCAGTCTCCCACCTGTAGGCAGACTCATCGCCATCAGAGATGAGTCCAATGAGAGTGGTGTCGTCTGCAAACTTCAGGAGCTTGACAGACTGATGGCTGGAGGTGCAGGTGTTGGTGTACAGGGAGAAGAGCAGAGGAGAAAGAACGCAGCCTTGTGGGGATCCAGTGCTGATGGTCTGGGAGTCAGACACGTGCTTTCCTAGCTTCACGTGCTGCCTCCTGTCAGACAGGAAGTCGGTGATCCATCTGCAGGTGGAGTCAGGCACGCTCAGCTGGGAGAGCTTGTCCTGCAGCAGAGCCGGGATGATGGTGTTGAAGGCAGAGCTGAAGTCCACAAACAGGATCCTGGCATAGGTCCCTGAGGAGTCCAGGTGCTGGAGGATGAAGTGGAGAGCCATGTTGACGGCGTCGTCTACAGACCTGTTGGCTCTGTAGGCGAACTGCAGGGGGTCCAGGAGTGGGTCAGTGATGGATTTGAGATGGGACAGGACAAGACGCTCAAATGATTTCATGACCACAGAGGTCAGGGCAATGGGTCTATAGTCATTTAGTCCTGTGGGCCTTGGTTTTTTGGGGACAGGGATGATGGTGGAGGATTTGAAGCAGGCTGGCACGTGGCAGGTCTCCAGTGAGGTGTTGAAGATGTCCGTGAACACTGGAGACAGCTGATCAGCACAGTGCTTCAGGGATGATGGAGAGACAGAGTCAGGACCGGCTGCTTTGCGGGGGTTCTGCTTCTTAAAAAGCCTGTTGACATCTCTCTCCAGGATAGAGAGAGACGTTCCTTTGGTAGGGGAGGAGGGGGGTTCTGATGTGGCTCTGATGTGGAGGTTAGTGTCAGGCTTGTCCCACTGTCTTTCAAAGCGGCAGTAGAACTCATTCAGATCGTTGGCCAGACGGAAGTCATTAATGGAGTGGGGGGGTTTAGGTTTGTAGTTAGTGATCTGTCTGAGCCCTTTCCAGACAGAAGCAGAGTCATTGGCTGAGAACTGGAGCTGAAGTTTCTCAGAGTACAGTCGTTTAGCTTCTCTCACCGCTTTGCTAAACCTGTACTTGGACTCTTTAAACTTGACCTGTCCCCACTCCTGAAAGCTTCCTCCTTTTGCCTCCTGAGCTGACTGAGCTTAGCTGTGAACCAGGGTTTGTCATTGTTATAACTCACCCTGGTGCGTGATGGGATACAGCAGTCCTCACAGAAGCTGATGTATGACGTCACAGCCTCTGTAAACTCATCCAGACTGTTGGAAGCAGTCCTGAACACCTCCCAGTCAGTGCGGTCCAAACATGCCCGCAGATCCTCTATGGCTTCACTGCACCACTGCTTTGATGTCCTCGCAACAGGTTTACACAGTTTTAGTTTCTGCCTGTATGTGGGAATCAGGTGGACCATGACATGGTCAGAGTGGCCCAGTGCAGCCCGGGGGACGGCGTGATAAGCACCACTGATTGTGGTGTAACAGTGGTCCAGAGTGTTCCCCTCTCTGGTCGGGCAATTAACAAACTGTCTGTATTTGGGCAGTTCATGACTGAGGTTCCCTTTGTTAAAGTCACCAAGGACAATAACTACGGAGTCCGGGTTGGTCTGCTCCACACACAGTATCTGGTCTGAGAGCGCCCGCTGTGCCTCCTGCACGTTGGCCTGTGGTGGGATGTAAACACCGACCAGGATGATTGAGGTGAACTCACGGGGGGAGTAGAAGGGCCTGCAGTTTATGATGAAAGTCTCCAGGTCAGGAGAACAGTGCTGCAGGATCACTGTCACGTCTTTGCACCAGCCACTGTTTGCATAAAAGCAGATTCCTCCACCTTTGGTTTTGCCGGACAGCTCTGTGTCGCGATCCGCTCTGAAGAGCTGGAAGCCGGCCAGCTCCAGCGCAGAGTTCGGAATCGATCCACACAGCCACGTCTCCGTGAAGCACAGGACGGCAGATGAGGAAAAGTCTCTGTTCTTCTGCACCAGTAGCTGAAGTTCATCCAGTTTGTTGGGCAGTGAACGCACGTTGGAGAGAAAGATACCTGGGAGAGGTGTGCGGAGTGCGCGCCGGCGGAGACGCGCAAGCGCACCGGCACGTTTTCCTCTCCTCCGGCGTTTCACTGCGAGAGCAACGGTCAGTGCACCTCTGACCAAAATGTCCAATAATCCCACAGATGAGTCGAGAAAAGTAGGAAAAAAATCCACTGGAGTTGTTTCTCTGATATTAATGAGCTCTTCTCTGGTGAAAGAGCTCCGGAAACCAAAGCAGAAAACTGGATTTATAAAGAAAATAATGTTATAATAATAACTAATAATGTTAGTCTTTGTGAACATGTGTGGATCATTGATGCAACAGACGCCAGCTGTCACAACATTTCACAACATTTTGTTAAAGTTTACAACTGAAACTCACTCAGCCTGAATTCTGGTGGTCCTGCAGATGTCGTGTTTGGCCTCATCAGTCCTGGAAGAATCACGTCTCCAGTGCCGATACGACATCTTGAGTGCTTATGTTACTGTAGAAAGTCTGTCCTCAGCTGGTGACAGCCCAGTGTGAGCTACAGTCATCCCCATCACTCAACCTGGAATGACTGAGTCACACTCCTCTGCTTTAACTGTTGTCAACCACTGTATCCGAAACCTTGAGTCCTGCTTAAGTCAGTCATTCAAAATGGTGTTAACGTCTCATTTCCACATTGACGCACCTCACTGTTACAGTGGCCTTTCACCTGACCCGCTTTGGTCCATTTGTTTTAAAACTGAAGGTCTACTTCAGTCCTGAGGGGATCTAGTCTGAGATAAAGCTGAATCCTTACCTAAATCCCAAACAGTTGTTCAGGCATCGGTGGCTGATAAAACAGATAAGATATATAACATAATAAGAGGAAATTACACTGTTTTCTGACATTTTAGCAACCAAATGATTAATTCATTACTTAATATCTGTAATGAAAACAAATGTTAGTTGCAGCACTACAGCAGTTATCTAAAAACTTCCCTGATTTCAAAATTATGCATCCTGCACCTGTTTTGTGGAAACTCGGCTGATACAAGTATCTACTATTCAAATTGTTCTGCAATGTAAACGTCAGGCAAAAAACAAGTGCACCTCCAAAACTGCAAAACCTCAGTCAAACATCCCCTCTGCCTCATTCATTCATTTAAATGCTGTCACCCACTGAAGACGACAGTTATTAACTTCCAAGTAGTTTTCCCCCTCTCCAAGTATCTCTTCACTTCTAGCTGAATCTGTCGTTTTGCCTTCAACTCAGAACGACAGACTGTAGTAAAGTGTAAGACAGGGAGTGTGTATGTGGGTTATCACGCCTCACGCCTGGCTGCTCCGTCTCCTCCTGGGCCAGCCAAGCCTGTCTAGACTGTAATCCAGGGAAGAAGAACTTCTCCTGCAGTCGGTGCTGGTTGAGATCCAGGACAATATAACATCCAAATCCAGCTCAGGCAGAAAGTTCCAGAGTGTATTCTCACACATTTTTGCATGGCATTAGATGATTTCCAGCCAGTTTTCTCAGACTGTAGAAAGTGCGGAAACTTACTTGTAATTTTAGAACATTTTCTGCTGAGTTTGAAGAGCAGCATTAATGAACCAAGAGGGAATAAATGAAAGTGCCGTGATAGAGCCGAGGAAAGTCACAGAGAAGTCATGGAATTTTACATCAGGGCCACAGTGGGAAAGCGGCTCTCTCTGCTTCTCACTCATGATTTCTTTCATCATCTGTCATTCTCTGCTTTCTTTTGGTGTGTATATCCTGTATGTTTTTCACAAACTCTATATCCAGACCTCGTCACCCTGATGCCACATATCTCAACCCCGTCACATATCACAATATCTTCCCTCTCATTCCCTCCACCACCGATGGCACTGGCACAGACACTGCTGACAAGAATGTGTCTCCATGGTAACTGTAACCAAGCCCCGCAGTTGCCTAGACGCAGGGGGAGAAAGCGCTGATGTCAGGGAGAAACTGTTTACTTGTGCCAACAGAGACGCAGCATCCACCTCAATCAAGCCAGGGATAGCTTTATGTTATGGTCTCCTTTGTCGATAGAGGCCATCTTATTTACAGTGTTTACTCTGTGGGCTCAGTTAAAGGGAAACACTGTGTGTGTTGGTGGTGGTGTTGGGAGTGGAGGTGAACACCTGGGCTGGGTATCAAGAGCTCTTCCTGAATTGGAACTGGTCCCAGTAAAAGAACAGGAATAGATGTGCTGCTTGTTTCCACTATCAACTGCTGGGTTTCCTGCTTGCACATGTAGAGTCATAATATGTCAGATATGTCAGATCATGAGAGGTGTGGATCATTTTAACAAAAGACAAGAATAATTCTGGGAATCACTGCTCAAAAATGAATTAATGTGAAGAGAAAATGTGACAAAGAACTGAACTGGGTTTAAGAACGCAGACATTTCTGATCTCCCTATGAAGGGTCATAATGCTACAGAATCACATAATATTAATATATCCAAGTCAAGCAAAAATAAGTTTTGAACAGCTAACACTTGAGCACTTGTGTATGTTTATATACTGGTCTTTTTAAGCATCACTGGCAGTGTGGCTTTAGGGAAGTCAGTGTTGTTCATTCTGTGGATGACAGATATCCAGATTGCCTTTTCATATAGAGCTACCAGCAGGTTCAAGTTTTCATTTATCCAGTGGCATATCTCAATGTCTATTTCAAAATAAGCTTGCAAACAGTGAAAACCCAGCATGAGCAATATGTCAGGCTGATTTTGTCTAGCAGCCTAAATATGATGATAATAAAGTTCTGCTTGGCTTCCAGCACGCTGTATTTTTCTCTTTTCACTCAGATAATACAAGAAGGATCTAAACCACAATAAGATAAGAAGCTGAATCAGAATCAATAAAACCTAAAGGATACCCACCCCTAGGGTACACATATGGTCTCTCAGTGTTGCCATTGACCTTGCAGGGCGATAGCAGAGGTCAGCCATGTCTCCATCCATCTCCATCAGTCTCCATCAGTCCTGCTCCAGTCTATTCCTCCCAGCTGCTCTATTGTCCTCTGGTGGCCACATGGCTCTGAGTGACCTTCACACCCACACTTCATCTGATAAAACAGACACACTATGGACACATCCAGATCACAGTGACGGGCTGTCAGTGTCTGTGCAGATACAGACAGACCTCTGAATGCAGACCCACTTATTCTTTTAGCCTCTAATGATAAAATGCTAATTTTATAAGGCCACCAAAAACTGTAGTGAGTAGTTGAGTCATTTTCTCTTTCTACCATTAGAAAGAACAGTGCAAGCACAGCACACTGACTATAGTCTAAAAATACTTTCTTTCATAGAGCTAACTATTTCACGGTTAATAATAAAAGACCTTGTGCTTTAGAGGAGATGTGTACGTCTTGCATTTCTGCACTTGGTCGTCACAGAGAAGAGGATGTCCTCGTTTGTCTCAGAACTGCAGTGTCACTGCATTTTTGGTCTTTTGTCATTGTTTTCTTTGACTGTCAAAATTTTAGAGTAAACATTTGTATCAGTTTTGTCATAGGCTCTGCTGGCTGTTAAATATTTAAAATGGCTCAATATCTGAAAATGTTGGAGATGCTGAAATACACCAGTACTGGTGATGTTAGCCTGAATGGACAAATAAGATAAATGACACAGAAAGAAGACACTTAGAGCTAAATGCTAACATTCTCATGATGACAAAGCTGAAGTTTAGGAGTTACCTCCAGAGTTATTATACAGTTCATCCTGGGGGCGACATGAATCTGTGTTTCCAAATTTCTCAGCGATCCATGAAATAGTAACTGAGACATTTCTCTCAAAACCAGAGATGTGAGGATGGGAACCTGATGATGACGCTAGAGGAGCAGTCAGGAGATCATTCAAGTCTTCTTAATGTCGTGGACTAAAGTAGTGGACTGACTGTCCAGCAGACCAACACTGAAGCTCTGAGGCTGTGCTGCTAGCATCGCTACAAATCCGGTTAAATGTGAAGTCAAACTGGAGCTAGGATTGGTGGCATTTGATGTCATAGTTGCTGGTTGTCATAGCAACACTTTTTAGCACGTCAGTTTTCCAGGTTGTCACTTTAAACACAGACTGAGATGACCGAACCTGTTCTGACCAAAAGAACTGCGCTCACATTGAGCTGAACGCTACTTGGACTCTGGGTTTTTCTGTCGGGGGGAAAACTACCTGTCCCACGCCTGAATGTCTCATCTGCAGGGAAAAGCTTTCAGATGTAGCCACGGTACCAAATACACTCAAGACCTTACTTGGTACCACTGTCATAATTCCTCAGGTAACTAAATGCTACATGGAAAACACAATCAATGCTTGATTTTTTTTTCTTTTTTGACATTATTTTTTGGTGGGATTTTATGCCTTTATGTGATAGAGAAAGTGGAGAGAGACAGGAAGCATGAGAGAGAGAGTGGGGGAGAGATATGCAGTAAAGGCTCCAGCCAGTGAGGACTCAAACCCGGGACCTGCTGCTCAGGGCTCAGTATGTCCATATGGTATATGCCCTACCACCCAGCCATTGGGACACCCCATCAAAGTATGATTTAACCAATTTGCACACGCATTTTTTTCTAATCTACCCATCTATATTAGTGATTACTGCTGACTAGTGCTTGAAGATAGATGTAATTGGACCTGATGTAATAAGCTGAAAAGGAAATGCATGCAGCTCAGCTCTCGATGTTCGATAGTATTAGTAGGTTACTCACCTGGTGGGGAAGTGTGGTATTACAAAAGCAGATGGTCCACTGTTGGTTGATCAATAATCATCAGCACCTATAGACCTCAACCCCTGCCACAAACTGAACATTACACCACCAGATAACCTGTCCAAAGACAACAGCATCTTCTCACACTGACCGATGCACCGTCCATAAACCTTCCACCAAGACAACTGCTCCCTCAAACACTCCTGGAAATGAAACAGCTGACAATAAAACTCCTCTGTCTGTCTTCCCCCAAACACACTCCTGTCAAATAAATCCAAGGCGACGCTCCTCTTGATCTGTTTACAGGGACGGTGGTGACTGTTTTCTGGCAGCTGAAGACGGGTGTGTTTGGTTTATGAGTGAGTCCAGATGGCCGGTGCCGTCTGCTTTGTCTCTACCAAAGATTAGTTTTAATTAGCATGAGTTGCAGGTTGGTTATGTGGGTCTCCATTGACAAATAGCAGAAATACTCACACACTGGCCATGAAGATGACTCTGTGTTAGGCAGGTGGACATGTTTCTGTGTGTGTGTATAGGGTTCTACCCACTGCGTAGGTCAATAAGTGGATATGTGTCTCCATTCTGAGTTGTACATTAATAATTAGTGAACACAGGTCATTCAGATATAGAACAACATTGACCGGCCATCCACTCGTGTCCTTTGTTGTTAAACTGAAACATCAATGTGTGTAGCAGTGCTGGATGTGATTCGTGTTTCAGTCCACACAGCACTATGAAGCACTCCAGCTCTGCTTACCTCCACATGGCTGCCACTCTGCCATAGGACTAACTGGGGGTCGGCTAATGGGATTATGTGGGTTGGAAGCCCTCATAAATGAAGTCCCTGGAGAGGAGCAGGGAGCCCCAGCTGTCCCTTAACCCGCTTTAAAGCCTTGCCTTTCACAGTCAGTCAGGCAGCCACACTAAGACTGCACCAGCTCTGCTGCTATGCTTATAAGAGCTGCTCAGGGCGCTGGCTGATGTAACAGGGATGGCATTTCCCTTTGTACCAAAAATGAAATTTATATTCATCATTTTCTTAAGATTATTTCTAAAGCAGTGGGGATTCTAACATTGTATGTTTGAGGCAGACAGGCCATGGGTCACCCACAAACCACTCACACGGTTGTTTAGGCTTTTTTATCTGCCACTCATTGTCAACCAGTCAATACACTGGTGCCTTATTACTCCTGAGGTGATACTAATGTCGCCCACAAATAAAGCAAAAAGTTTGATGTCAGTGTTTTATGTTTAATTGGAATTTTATACCCTGTTCCTGGTGTTTTATTGCTATATTTTTTATTGTAATGACAAAATAAGCTTGAACTGAATTTTATATTCTTTACCACCATGCAAAATCTAGTAGTAATAGTAGTTGTAGTAACAATAGTACCACTTGGAGTTGTAGTGATACTAGTTGTAAATGGAGAATTTCAGTGTGCATCAGCAGTTTCTCATATTTAGGGGCTTTTATGTGATTAAAGTGTTTAAATTTAAGATAATGACCATTGCCTCAAATACTGACTGCAATTGAAGATACCAAATGGATCTCAGTATACTGTCCTGTATAATGTATACTCTTAACTAACACATCAAAACTTTAAATAATACAGAACTTCTCTCACAATCTTCATAAACTTCAAACGATCTGCTGCAGGACAGCCGCAGAAATGACAGAGGAGAAAATTCAGAGCAGCTCCTGTACGTCTGATCGACAGTGCAGTTGATGCTCCTCGTCATGCTTCTTTCATGCTCACTCACAGTGTGTGTGTGTCTGACTTTTTCTGTAGAAATGTGAGCTCGGACGGAGCAGAGGCTCGGCGCAGACTGAGGGAATGCGAGGGATTGGTGGACGCCCTGCTGCACGCTCTCCAATCAGCTGTAGGGAAGAAAGACATGGACAATAAGGTAGGACAACGTTACGTACAGCTGCACAGTGTACGGCCTCTGTTCTCAGTCTTTTAAACAGGAATTACTGAGCTCATGTTGAAGTACCACACAGATAAACTTGAAGATGTCTCTTCTCTTTCCTTCTAGTCTGTGGAGAACTGTGTTTGTATTATGAGGAACCTGTCCTACCATGTCCACAAAGAGGTGCCAGGGGCAGAAAAGTTCCAGGATCCTTCAGCACTACAGGCCCCTGGTTCCACAGGACCACAGAGGAAGAAGAAGGATGATGCCGGCTGCTTTGGAGGCAAAAAGGCCAAGGGTGAGAACCAGGAAAGAGGCAGACAGATAAAAAAAAAACAAAAAAGAAAAACGGGATCACCACTAATCAACTCCAAAATTAGGCTTCTACCTCTTCAATAAAACACCTAGTCTTGCAACTCTTTCTTTTACTCTTACTTAATTAGTCGTAGAATATGCATAAAAACATAATGGTGATTTTCACTGCATATAAGGCGACCTAGGACCAATCAGAAAAGTTCATTACAAATAATCTTGCTAAAATGACTGATAGGAGATGCATGTAGTATTGTCATAGTTCTTTTCATACTTTGTGCCTTTGTATTTTTCATGAAGACGTAGGATGTAAAAACAATTGACAGACGATGTGTAATACTGAAACAGCTAGTGTACATAGTTTACAAGTTTACATGAAAGATGTGTTCATGTTCATGTTCCATTCACAGAAATCAGTTTAGGTGCTCACTCTTTTAGGGGTTCAGACAGAAAACAAACATTTGATTCTGTTTTTAAACATATCATCTCTTCAGTTTCTGCCTAATTTCATCAATTATCTTAATCTATTCAGCATCAACTGTATTGTCCCAGGTGATACTTGGTTTGTATATAGGATTTAAAACACATAAAACAAGTGAAGGCATCACACACTCACAGACACTAACTCACCTACACAGCAGAGCACTTAAATGACTTTCATAATGGACGTCTCTCATGTTTCTGTCGTTGCCGACTCACCTTAACAGATGTGCCATGTACGTATGAGTTGTTAGCCACTTCTCAATCAGCACCCTCCCAGGCTGTTAGCTAAACGACACTGTTATCTCCCTGCTGTACAACAGTAATGGCCGCCATTAATCAGTCAGCCAATGAGGTGTGACCACCAGCCAGTGACCCCTGACCCCTAACGACTCATTGGAGAATCAGGGTTCAGGGGTCAGGACAACACAGACGCTTACATGTATACAGATTTATAAAGAACCCAATTAGCCACACATGTACACACGCACTAAAATAATGAGATGTGTTTAGCTGCTGCGGAGCCTGAAGGTATTCTCTGAGAAAACAGGCTCAGGTACAGAAACATTAAACGCAGCTAAAGAGGAGCATGGAGGCGGATAGTTAAGCAACACTGTCTGCTATGTGCTCTGTAATTTGTTGCCTTAAGTAGGCTAAGTCTGGCACCCTCTTCAGTTTAATGTCACTTTCAAGTATAGAGCGTAACGTTATGATCAACACGCGCTCAGCAGCTCATGCTTTGTTTTGGCTAATAAACAGTCTGATTCTTGGCTGTTATTTCCATGTTTGAGCACATTTCTGTTCAGCCCACACGCTGAGTTTAATGAAGCACTTATACAAATGCTGTGCTGTTTTTATATATGTTTCACTGCTGCTCTCTGTCCTGCTCTCATAGCTCTAGGTGCTAATTCCTCTCTTTTCTAGTCTCTTTTCTCTTTCTTTGTTTCTCCTTTGCTACCTTTATATTTTTTCTTGCACTCTCTTCCTGTTTTCTCTAAAAAGCCATTCCACTGATGCCAACTCTTTGAAATCCTTCCTAGACAACACCTATGGACTGATAATGGCTTCCTATCCTGCCTCTTTTTTATTTTGAAAGTACTCCTTCATTTTTCTCTCTTTGCTCTCTTTTTCTTCTTCCCCTTCACTCCTCAGTGAAAGATGATCCTTTTTGTGTTTCACATGTATTGCACAGCTTCTTGACACACTCACACACACATCTTTTTCACCATGCCTCTTCTCTCTTCTCCCTGCTTTGTGTTTTTTGGCATTGCTGCTGCTTCCTTGGCTAACTATAGAGGAATGGTTTAATCAAGGTGAGTGCCCCCCCTTCAACTCTTCTCACTTCAGCTCTCCTCCTCCTCCTCCTCTTCTCCATCCTCCCACCTCTCCTCCTCCTCCTCCTCCTGTCCCTTTGCTGTAGAATATAGTTTAAAGTAGGTTTGGGTGTCCTCCAAAAACCTGAGAAACTTCCAAGGACTTCAGAAAATCTGGGTGTTTCTCTCATTCCACATGCATCCCTTCACATACCTACTTACCTATTATAGTGCTGAGTATTATAGACTCCACCCGTCCCAATCTTCACAGTTTGTTAGAAGTAGGTGAGGTGTAAAGGGAGCACTTGGTGAAAGAGGTAAGTCCATTGGTTTTCGTCAGGGTGTAAGTAGAGCTTGACTAATCAAATGAATCAAAGATGCAGGACTAGAAATTAAAACCGGAAATGTATCCTCAAACTGGTTCTGGTCTGGTTCTGTGAAGCTGTGCAGCTTTGTGTTGTGTTTAAGTACAAATGTCAAGCTCTACTGCAGGCCCTGTTAGTGTGTGTGTTTGTGTGTGTGTGTGTGTGTAGATATGTGATCAGATTTGTATTGAAGCTGCAACTATTCAAGACTTTGTGCCACAGTTCACTTACTTTAAAAGTTGGGGGTTTCCCTGGAAAAAATTAGAGGGCGTCAGTCTTACGCCGGGAACACACTGGGTACGTTGTGTGTGCGTCGCGGCTGCTGTTGCTGATCTGCTGCAGAAAAACATATGTGTGTGTTCACACTGGCTGTATGTCGGCTCCATCACTTCTACTGCAGCTCTGTTGTTTACACAGGGTTTGCAGGATACTTGAATGTTGGATTGGAATGGAAGGCATTTGGTGTGTTCCTGGCCATATAACCAAGAAAACTTCACTAGTTGGAAAGATCCTAAATTAAAATAATGTGACATTTAGGGAAATAATCATATTCACATTCTTGCCAAGAGATGGATGAGAAGGTTCACACTGATGAAGATAGAGCCTGAAGTCACTTAGCTTAGCGTGGAAGTGGTAGAAACAGCTACCCCAGTGGACAGCCTACACACAGACAGCGCACACATGTTTTGTTACCTTTTGTTAGAGCCTCCGCTTCCATGCTTCCAGCCTTTATGCTTGTCCAGGTTGTCCACACACTGAAGAATGGAAAGATTAAGTGTGTACACAACTCCTCCTTTTGCTTTGTTTGCTTCTTTTTGTGTTGCTCCTGTACCCAACTGCTAGTGCACCTTAAAAAATGGTAAATGGATTGCTTATATAGTGCTTTTCTAGTGTTATCGACCACATTCACCTGTTCACACACACACACACACACACACACACACATACAGTCATTCAGTGCTTACATCTACAAATAGAGCACTTCTACCATTCACACACACTCACACACTGATGGAACAGCCATCCCAGGCAGTCTGGGGCTCAGTATCTTGCCCAAGGACATTTCCACATGCAGAGGAGCCAGGGATCAAACCACCGACTGTCTGATTAGTGGACGAGCCGCTCTACCTCCTGAGCCATAGTCGCACCTTATCCACCCTTTTTACATTAAAATGTTTTCGCTGTAGAACTAACTCAGCATTTTTTTTTTATAGCTGAAGAAGTTCAACCAGGGGCAACAGCCAGAACATGGTGGTGTTTCTGCTTTATGTCTGAAAGCACTTTGTGACCATGGAATAGCAAAACCCTCCTCAAAGGCTTGATGTGCAACATAAAATATGCAAAATGAATATTATATTGATCCATAGAAGAATCATTCATGATTCAGATTGAGTTTTCCCATAATTGATGCAACATTGATCCATTATACAGTATATCCTTTCACAGGAGGATATCTTAATCCACATTTTTAAAAAAAGCTAATTATTCCTTAAACTTGATTTAGGCAACTTAAATGTATGAGCTTGTTTCCTGAAGGGAAGTGGGGGTTCAGCCCAGAGCGAGCGCTTCATAACTTCTTCTTCCAGCAGTGGCTGTAAATTTCTCTTCCATCTAGTTAAGGAGTCAGTCTTTCTGTCTGTGTATCTCTTTACTGTCCCTGTGCATGTGAGCTGACCCTTAGCTGCGCTGCGGTCGACCCACCACCACCGCCCCGTTCCATTTACCCTCTGCCACTGCATTATTCAAGGTGTTTTGTCTCTCAGGAAGAACTGCTGCTACATTAGTAAAGTGTATGTATGTGACTGTGGAAAGAAAGTGGGATCATTTCTATGTGTGTGTGCAGTCTGGCACTCCACTCATCCCTGTGACAATACTGGTGTATGATACAGAAGTCAGTGTGTATCCTATGTGTGTTTGAACATATCATGCTTCTAGCTGTCTGTGTTGTGTGTACATCCAAACATTCATGCTTTATTGTTGGTAGGTGTGTAGTGTAGACCTGGATTAGACCAATATGTAAATTTACCCTCGGAGTGTCATTTTGTACGACCCAACCATTGAAATCAGCTTTAACTAATTGTAGTTTTATTAGAGGCGTTAAATCATTTTGAGATGCTCTGTGATCCAGAGATGATGATATTAAAACTCGTATCGGTCTAACTCCAGTGTCTACGACATTGTCCTTTACAATCCAGTGGTCTCAGGATATGACACTGACATCATGTCCCCTCTTCTCTCCCCTACCCAGGCAGGAAAAACGGTGAGAGCGACAAAAACTACGACACATTGGATCTGCCCAAGCGCACAGAGCCGTCGAAAGGTAGGCGTTCGTCTGGCAAGCAGGACGTCCCTGTGTTAACGCTTTCACTGCTGAGTGAGACTCCCAGAGGAGATGGAGTCTGCAAATGACTCGCCTTACTTAGCTGTCCTGTAGGAGAAGACAGAGGAAGTGAGTCTACAATGTTGGCAGAGACAGAGAGTGTTTGGTTGAAAGCAGGTCTGGTTTGTTGGTCATCAAAAGTGCGGGAGGCCTTTGACAGAAAAAGAGCTCTGTTAATTTAGCAGGTTTTGTGCCTCCAGTCGATTGTTGGCAGCTTGTGAGAGCATCAGTTCTGTCCGCCATGTTTTTTTATATACTGCAACACTGCACTGGAGCACAAGTGAGGAGGGTTGTGATGATGATGTTGCTGATCGATGATCATCAGAGCGATTGCCCATAGCTTATGCCGTTTGTCAATGTCAAGATGATGTTCAGCTTGTTCTTCTTATCACTAGTAGTAGTAATATTAAATTAATATTAAAATTCACTGCCATATTTTCACACAGCATCCCTAAGCATATAACCAATGCCTGCAACACTGACATGTGCAGGCAGGAAGTAGTATCGAGAACCTGCTATTAAACATTGATGAAGGTGCTGATGTAATGTAAATACCACATAAGAGTGAGTAGCAAGAGCAGGGATATTCCAAAGACACTGCTAGAGAGCGATGGACAACTGTTCTCTCTCTCTCTCTCTCACACACACACACACACACACACATTGTTTGTTGTGTGTAAGTACCATGCTGTGATTTAACAGAGATCATTAAACATACAGTAGACGTCACTTTGGTTTCTTAGCCTGCTGCTTTTCCTGGTTGTAAATATAACGTTCGGCCCAAACAGGGAAGTTACGAGAGAGAGAGAGAGAGAGAGAGAGAGAGAGAGAGAGAGAGAGAGAGAGAGAGACTTCTGCAAACAGCTGTTTCTTTGTGCCTGCCCCTGCTGATTTTGAGTGATTATTGTGAATGCTCTGGTTATTAAATGTAAATGATTAATGCTTTGTTTGTGATGATTTGTTAAGTTTTAACATAGTCATAAAATGTATTTGTCATCCTACTGTCAGTGTGTCACTGAGCATGTTTTGTGCAGCACATTGTGCAGCTCAATGTAGCTTCTCTATTGTTTTGATTTCAATTGATTTGCTGATTTACTGGTTGAATCACAGTGAATTGAATATCTTTCATTTTTAGACTTTTGGTTAGACAAAACAAGCTATTGAGAATTTTTTTCCTCAATTCTCTGATATTTTATCGCACACATGATCAGTTAGTTGAATAATCAAGAAAATCACTGACAGATGACAGGAAAAGTGTGAGTTTGGTAAATATTTTGCTGTCTTGACAAAAGTTAGATGAGAAGATTGATACCAATATGAAGCTAACGCCAGCAGCTGGTTAATCTACGCACGAACAATGGAAATGGGGAAAGAGCTGGCCTTACTCTGTCCAAATGTAAACATGATATCTTCTTTATCCAGGTGCCAGGGGGTTGATTTTGTTACTGCAGTCAGTCTGGAATTTGTTTCTACTTGAACAATTTAAGTAAATATTACTCAGAAACATTGTTTTTATTATTGAATTACTCCACCAATCTCAGTATACTGTACTATCAAGAATGGGCCATTGTGGACCACACCCCCTCATCAGCGCTGCAGCACTTCGCCAGATTCTAATTGGCTAATTCACTCAACTAGTCTGGGCCTGATCAGGGTTTGTTTCATGCCAATGAAAATAACCTCCACGTTTCTGTGTTTCATTAAAGGCGCCTTCTCCTCAGCGGTGGATCAGATTATATGGACTAACAATTTAAATGCACTCAAAACCACTGCCATTTCCTCTGTTTAGCATTTTTTTTTACTGTCACTGGACAAATATGGCCCAATATGGTCCAGTTTGACCACTGACTGCAACAAAGTTAAGAGGACTACGCCATTTTCTGCCTTCCTCTGTTTTTCATATGAAGGAATTCAGCAAATTCAAGCTTAATTGAGGAATTGTTTCAGAATTACTTCAGTTTGGATTTTAATGTGACTCGTTGACACTACACAAATAATACATATATATATATATATATATATATATATATATATATATATATGTAATATATGTAATATATATGTAATATAATATGTAATGTTAGCCACTTTCAATTTGAAGCAAGCATAGCCCGTCCCAATATAAAGAATAAAATATTTTAAAATATTTTTTTAGAAAAGGTGCTCGTAGTTAAAAATACATATCATCTCACAGCATACACAGCCACTCCTCTCCTCTCCTCAGCTCTCCTCAGCTCTCTTCTGCTCTCCTCTCCTCTCCTCTCTCTTCTGTTCTCCTCTCCTCTCCTCTCCTCTCCTCTCATCTCCTCTCCTCTCCTCTGCTCTCCTCTCCTCTCCTCTCCTCTCCTCTGCTCTCCTCTCCTCTCCTCTCCTCTGCTCTGCTCTCCTCTACTCTGCTCTCCTCTCCTCTCCTCTGCTCTGCTCTCCTCTGCTCTGCTCTCCTCTCCTCTCCTCTCCTCTCCTCTGCTCTCCTCTCCTCTCCTCTCCTCTCCTCTCCTCTCCTCTCCTCTGCTCTGCTCTCCTCTCCTCTCCTCTCCTCTCCTCTCCTCTCCTCTCCTCTCCTCTGCTCTCCTCTCCTCTGCTCTCCTCTCCTCTCCTCTTTTTGTATAAATATTATATTATTTCATGTGATCAGTTATAAAGGTAACTTGCCAAACTCAATACATGGAGCTATGAAGAATGTAACTCTGTCCCCAGACTCTTGAACTTGTTCTGGGGACAGTCTGTGACTAACTGTGTGTGTGTGTCATGGTCTCTTTGCTTGCTTTTGCATTTTGGCACCGACAGACAGTTGTAACTGTCATAAAAACAAATTAGCATGCAGCATATACAGCAGTCTATCTGGATGGTGATTGAATGTGTATTTGCCTGTGTATGAGTCTGAATAATACCCTCTTCTGTGGAAAGGTGCATGTGTGTGTGTGTGTGTGTGTGTGTGTGTGTGTGTGTGTGTGTGTGTGTGTGTGTGTGTGTGTGTGTTTGTGTGTGTGCGTGCCTGTGTGTGTGAGAGCAGTTGTCCATCTCTCTCTAGCAGTGTCTTTGGAATGTCCCTGCTCTTGCTACACACACTTATGTGGTATTTACACATCAGCACCTTCATCAGTGTTTAGTGGCAGGTTCTCAAAGTCGATACCACTTCCTGTTTGACTGTTAATTAAGCACATTAACGCGGCAAAGTGAGCTGTCTTTAAACGAGATCACAATTAATTGCTGTGCTTTTTTGCCATTTGTATCATTTCTAAAGTAAAGGAAGCAGATGAACTTCAAGGATAATTAATATTTTCCACTCACTGGCTGTTCATGGGTAAAAGCCAAGCTGGCACGCTGAGACTGTCGTTCTATAGCGGCAGCAATTCTGGTGTGATTACATTACACAATGTGCAAACAACACCCTTCTGAGTTTGGAATCCAGAGAAAGCAATTATTGTTATAGAGCTAAATGTCATGCACGGTTGAAATGTGTGTGTGAGTTCACGTTGTAGAGAGTACCCTGAGTTTCCTCGCTCGCAGACTGACAAATCATATTTGACGTTTATTAGCTCGACACACAGGCGAATAACAACAGTGAGAAGCATGGATAATAAGCTTAATCACCAGGGCAAAACCCACAGTGACTTTTAAAGAACATTTATTGCTTTTTTCCTTTTCAAGGCACATCAGAGTCATTAGGGTGCTGCTTGTTTGTCTATGAAAATGTATTTTTGTGTGTGCTCAGGCACGTACTCCACCACACACTACCAGCACCACATCCTCTGGTCATCTGTGTTTGCAGAGAGAGAGAGAGGGAGGGAGGGAGAGAGAGAGCTGCTCTCATTCTGTGGCGATGGCTAAGGGAGATACGGGAGATTACATGTGTATCCTGGTCCTGATCTGATGTCAGACAGACAGAGGTCAACACTGGGACCAGGCCTGATCTGGCAGTGGGAAATGATTAATCACATTGTTTTTGTGTGTGTGTACCTGTGTGCGTGCGTGCTTGTGTGTGTGAAAAGGAAACAAAAGAGAAAGAGAATGAGACAAGACAATCATGCCTGATGGGTATTTAAAGGTTTTAGACAGTAGTGTTGGATACACGTTGAAACTAGTCATTTTTTGTATCTTTTAAGTTTTGTTAATTGTTGTTTTTTTTTGGCCACTTGGGGCGAGATGAACAAGCTGTAAATACAACATACAACACTTATGGAGAACAAGCAGGCAGCAGTTGCTTATTTACACATCCAGCAGACACAGAGCTTCATGTTTTGGGACACCTGAAATCTTAAAGATGAGGATACAGTCTCCAACCTCTCCTGAGAGAAACGCTCCAGTATGTTCAACAGACAGTTGCTCACGCTGTCTGTTCGCTGCTTCAGTGCTGAGGATGCAGTGTACAGTGGCTTGATCAGTGAGTGAACCAGAGCAGATGTAAAACCAACACAATGAGCTGAAGGATGCTCCATAGAGCAGAGGCAGTTTTAGGGCTGGTGAAGGGATGTGTGGAGGTGGCACAGTGTGTTGTTAATGCGCCTGCACAGCATGTGGATTTTTTATGTGCATTAATGAGTACAGCGAGCGTGTGCACCTCGCTCTAGGAGTTTTGAGTGCAATAAAAATAAACACAACACAAGTGAATTCAGTTGCAACTGTAGTTGCCTGTGAGTAGCAAAACAATGCAACAACACATTAACATGAAAAATAAAAAGTGGGCTGTAGCCCCGGTCATGCAGAGCTCACGCTATATTGCAGTGAAAAACACCCTTTGCTTGTTTACAGTGAACCGAACAAATGAGCATAATGTTGCTCCAGTGTGTGATTTTAGACAGCAGGAATCAGACACGTGACATGTAACACAACAGTGTCAGTGTCTGTGTTGCCATGTTGGCTCCTCCTGCCCTGTGATTACCTCCATTGCTGCATTAAAGAGAGAACAATGCCCCTCCCCCAGTTCTGTGTTAGTGTCTTTAAACAGAACTGTGACGGAGAATAAAGGTGCAATGTTCCCACTTTGAACAGCTGTGTAAAAGGGGCTTGTAGCTTGTACCTCGCCCCCTACCAAATGCAGCGTTGCTTTCTTGTAACCATGTCGACAGCACTGTGGAGGGTGGTTCACCAAGTGGCTTCTTGCAACATCTCTTATCATTCTCTCACCTTAACCAAGCAGCTTAAGTTTAAGAAGGAACTGGAAAAACACTTGTTATTTTAGGAACTGTTGTTTTGCACAGTTTGACACCCCAGATTTGACAATAATTGTCTTTTCAAAGTAAAAGTCCAATATCAGTGTGACTGAAGGTTATTAAGCGAACATCAACGCTCTTCTAACTAAAATCTCTGTGGACTATAACTCAGTTAAAATCAATTCTGTGTTTTTCATCTAATAAACTATTGTTGTGATTGATTATGTGGCCACTTTGTCCAAAAGTCCAGAGTTAGTGGCAGTGCAGTATTCATGAGATGGAGAAAAGAGAGAGGGATGGCTGTAACAAAAGTAATTAAGAGGTATGAAAAGGCGCTTTTCATTAAAGAGGCAGTGAGACCCTGAGATGATGAAACATTTTCCCAGCAGTTAATTGAAACCACAGCTTAAACCTTTAGATTGGAGAAAGGTCAGGTGAGGGGAGGAGGGAGGGGGAGACAGAAGGTGTGATGTGCAATTACTGTGCGTGTGCACTTGTGCAGATCTTTACTAATTTTCTGAGAGCTAAAATAAATAAAAAGATTGAATCAAAGAAAACTGAAAATGAGGGGGGTTTTTTTTCGCTGAGGTTTCCTCCAAGGTGAGGAGGGAGATGAGAGACCACATAAACAGTTGTTGGCTGTCCTGAGAGAAATATAACACCCCACATTAATTAGCCTTTACCCTTTATGCAGCCTTTATCACCCCCCATTCATCTGCTCCCCCTCTGCTGTATTGTCAGAGAGGTGTCATGCTGCAGGAAAGTGAAAAGCAACTCACATCCTCCCTGAGCATGTGAGTGAGTTTTGAATGAATGAATGCTCACATCCTTGAATCATTTGACCTTGACAGATTTGACAGTCTTTTCCTTTGCGTACAGAGAGCTCAGTTTATAAAGCAGTTTCAGATTAGTTATTTGTTGACTAACACTTTGGTCATACTTCAGCACAGATGCAGCATGCACACATACACACTTCTATACAAATCACAATCAGGGATTTGCACACTGTACAATATAAAAGATGATGGCGACCTCATGACACCAAGAAAAAAAGTCAAAAAAGTCAAAACACAAAGTGAAACATGATGCATACACACAGTTCACAACACAAGCTTGCAGTTTACTTTTGTAGTGTGTACACAATTTATAGTTTGTACAGTCCAACCTCCGTGGACCTGGGCAAATGATGAACATTAATTCATTAATTGCCCTTACAGCAACATGGAGGCAACAACCACACTTGGCCTGAAGAGTGCAGCCTAACCTGCTGATATTTAGTAAGTATAATGTTTAGATCAGCTTTAGACAATTAGCACTAAACACAAAGTACAGCTGAAGCCAAAAGAAATGTCCTTAATTTTGCAGATATTAAAATATTAGACAAATCAACATTTTTCACATGATGATGGCGCTAGAAGAAAAGTCAAGGAATCACCAAAGTGATTACGATTCCTGCTGAAGGGAACATAAAGCGTATTGTATTTGTATCAAGTGTCATGGAAATCCATTCAGTGGACGTTGAGACATGTCACTAAGAGCCAAATATGTCATCCTCATGGTGCTCAGTGGAAAGTGATAAGATCAGAGCTCAGTGGGGTTCGTCCTCTGGGGATAGTGAACGTCTGCTGTTGAGAAGTTTGAGTCTGGACCAAAGTGATGGACCCACAGACCAACATCATCCATGGAGCTGTGCCTTTAGCATGTATATTAAAGTATCAGATGTGAGCTGTGATAAAGAAGGTTCCTTTTTGCCTGCAGGAAGTTCAAACTGTACACCAGCCTAACCTCTGTGCAGCATGATAGGGAGGTTCATATATACTATTAAAACTTTGTCAATTTGACAAATCCACATCAGCTCAACCCTGATGACCCTTTCCCTCTAGGCTGCTCCTCACTGGTGTCACTATTACATGAGGAAAGAACTGGAAACGCTGTTTCTCTCGGTAGAGCTCACAGTATTTCCACCATGATGAATCTTTCTGCCACTGCTTGTAGTTTGTAGTGAGACTGATTGACCACAACTGCACTAGGTGGTGTTAATTAGTCATATGTGATAATGAGATATCTGACTCAGCAATAAAGGCCTTGAGAAGCCTCAGTGTTTCCATGAGCGTGCCCTTGTGTTCTCTTTATTTTTTCTCTTTGCACCTCACTTACTAATTCTCTTTTCTCTCTGCCACTCCAGTGCTCTCTCCATCCCTGGCAGATTTACTGCGCTCCCTTCACCTCGCAAACACACTGAGCAGTTGAAAAAAACCCAGCAGCGTTTACCAAGACGACAACTGTGTAACACGTCTCGCTGCTTTGTCTTGCAAGCCAAGCATTTAATTTGTGGAGAGGTCTTTGTGTTGACTAACAACAATAGTGCCTGCTGTTACGTGTTGCATTGTGTAACCCTCTTTGATATCATCCCACTGGATATCTCTATTTGTAGTATAATGAGCACTGACTGTTTTGCTATTGGAGTCTCTGATGCATCTGAGCTCTTCAAGTCAGGGCCTCAATTGAATTAAGGAAAACTGAGCTGCATTTTCATTGTTTTTCTCTGCCGATGTTGCTGCACATAGAGGAGAAGTATTTCACTTAAAGGCTCTGTGGCACAAATCTGATTCGTCTAATCCTCCCTGTAATATCTCTGTGGCTTGGAAGCTCCGACGAGAAAAGCAATCGTCCTGCCGAGAGGCACGATGAACGTCCTGCCACAGTGAGCAAATATGTTCAAGCGGATCCATTTTTTAAGATAAAGCATCTCTGCGTCATAAACTGCTGCCAAGTCTGCTTCAGCGTAGCACAATTCTTATGGGAGGGAAAGTTCTGGCCTGTTCTCTGTCTGCTTTACACCCAAAGTTAAAGCAGAATATCATGAATAATTTCCTCTGTGTTGCAGCTCCCAAACAGCAGTCTCATGTCGGTGTGCTCCATTTTTATGCCTGTGGAATTTAACACCAAGGTAGTGTGTGCTGAATCCTGGCCTTGCTGACTTCCTGCTAGCACGCAGCCTGTTGATCGCTCGGGTGAATCTCTCACCCTTTTGTTCAGAATGAATACACTTCTCAGTTTCTCCCTCCTCCACCTCCTCTTCCTCACTTCCTGCCGTCACATTTCGCGGCAGGGTGAGACCCCAAAAGATGATGACTAGCTACCTCATCGTCCGCACTCAGACACACACAGATGTCACATACACAGAGCATGCACACAAACAGAAAGCGTGCCTATAAACATGTAACACTTGCACGGACACATGCTCACAGACTTTCACACATACTTTCTCACTCTCAGCTTCTCTGCTATCTTGACACATAGCGTCCACTCTGCAGACTGTCTGGCACCTTACATCACTCTGCATCTCTTTGTAGTCATTACATTTCCCTGGGGAAGACAGCTTCCTTATGCCAAATATACAGAGTGTCACTTTGCTTCTACAGCTCTCTTACACTGGATGCTGTCACGTCCGGAGGGAAGTCAATCCTCCTCTAAGAAAAGGAGGCCAGTATATCACGGCGTGTGATGAGTGACTAATTGATTTTATAGTTCTGCTCCATTTCAAACGTAACCTTCAGTTGGGGAGACAAAGCTAAATGGGGTACAAACAAACAGAAATTAAAAAAAAAGATCTCAGGAGACGTTCTAGTTAAATAAAGCATAAACAAATATAAACAAAAACCTAGAAGCAAAACATCAGATAGAATTTACCCAAACTGTCTTTATTATTTCTATTTACAGTTTTCTGCTCGGAACAACTGCCCCAAGAGATAACTGATGCCTGTGAGCCAAGGCAGAGATGTTGTATAAGCCCATTTACACTGTATGAACTGTATGCGTCTTGGGTGCAGTGGATGGCCAAGACATTTAGAAACACAGCCAAGAGGCATATGAGAAGTATTTTAGCCAGATGTTGAAAAGGTGTAGATTATTTCATCTATTCAGGATGCAAAAGCAAAACTCTTAACTCTGTCCAAGTGTAGATATGTCAGTAAGTAGCCTCTGTTCTCAGGCTCTTGCCGCAGTGGTGATGACAGCTAAAATGATGCTAAGATTAAACCGAAGTGAGTCAACTTCCCCCCCCCACCAAACTAACCCAAAATAGATAACTCAACTAAAAACCACAAACCGAACACAGAACTACCAGCCTCCCTTCAACAGGCTGTGGTGGATCAGGAGCACCCGAGGAGTGGGAGAAAACAAGGGGGAAGCACGTAACATGGTGCCTCAATTAACTGGGGACATAGCACAGCAACAGTGTAGATATATAGATGTGTCACCCCACACCCCTCCCTCCCCACCTCAGCTGAGATTCAAACTGAATCCCACTCTGCCACACCAGCTGCTGGCAGTGCCACCATTCACTGAGCCTGTGAATCTGATACTCTGCACGTGCCAGTCACCTTCCCTCCTCAGTTGTTGAAAATAAACCTAAGAGCAACAGAACACAGCAGCTCTCAGTTGACATTTAGCTACTGGAACCCCCCTTCATCTCCCCACACTCCTCTGATGAGCTGTTTCACACAGGCAGTGATGAAAAGGCGAGGAGGAGTAAAAAAAAACAAAAAACAAGCAAACGTGGGGAGCGAGAGGTTTGTTTAAGTGGGACCACCTTGTGTTTTGTTGGAAATACAAAGAGGTTTGCATAATAATGCTATTCCTAGGAGGTGTCGCGGAGAGTGACTACTCTACACATCATTAGTGGGATGAAGTCCTCACAGATTAGTATGTGTGTTTGTGTGCGTTGATGCATGGCAGCTTTTATCCACCTGTGTTTGGCAAAGGATAGTGGGGTGTCTCTAATTCCCAGCATTTCCTCTGTGGCGGTGCATAAACGTAGCAGCACTTCCACCCACTCTACCCCAGCAGTGATCAACTGTTTCTCAAGTTCTTTAAACTTTCCTTACCCTCAAATATCTCAGTGGCCCTGATCAGTGTTTCTCCTCCTACAAGGCTCTGTGGGACTCTGGAAGAACCACTGGGAATCCACATTAGCCGGCAACATCAGGCTCTCCTGCTGATTAACCATGTCATTCACCTCCCCCATCTCCCCAAACCTGAGCAGTTGGAGCAAAGTGAGACAAGAATGAGTCCAGGGAAGTAGGAGGAAGCGCAGTGAGATTTACTTGCCAATTGGAGCTTTTGTTTGGCCCTGTTTGAGGCGCAAGAGTGCTGCTTCCTGTTTCTGCGAGAGATGCTTTAATCTAATTAAAAACAGATTAATGGCACACTGACTGGCATCGCTGAAGCTAGAACAGAGGCTTAGCGAGGGGGTAAGAACGCCCCCCCCCCCCAGAAGTCACCAGTTGTCCTGTTACTGCTAAACACTAAATGAAATATTGGTTGTAAACAGTCTAGACTGTTGTAAACAGGACCCTGAGGACTGCTGTCCTTGTATACGATCGAAGGGGAGGGTCACAGGGAGCAGAGAAGAGCTGAGCACTGACGGGTGTCCAATCAAACTGTCCCTCCTCTGAGGTTTTACTCTGAGCATAAAATCAAACACAGTTACTCTGTGTATAATGCTTTAGATTACTTTTCTGGGATTTAAATGATGCTTTTACCCTGTTCCACATAAAATTTGTGCACCCCATGTAAACAAGTAAGCAGAAGAGCGGAAAGGCCAAGGTCTCACAATATTGTGTGCAATATCACACAATATTCCACTGACGACACAAGAGCCATGAAAGAGATGACTAGAAGGAGAAATATGAAAAGGCTGAGGATAGAAAGATGTCAGCGTCTGTTTATGTAAGAGAGTGAGAAGAGTGAGTGGGAAGAGGGCGACATGAAACACTTTTTCAGCATCCACAGTTATATATTTCTCTCGTCTTTAATAAAAAATAAATATAAA
Organism: Trachinotus anak; assembly: GCF_046630095.1. NCBI lineage: Eukaryota > Metazoa > Chordata > Actinopteri > Carangiformes > Carangidae > Trachinotus > Trachinotus anak. The sequence goes on along the minus strand of NW_027273859.1, from coordinate 6,313,322 downwards.
TATAAAGTATTTTGGATTTTTATGTGAGTTTGAGTTGTCGATGGGTTGAGGGTGGGTTAAGTCGGCGGGGGCAACTCATCTCATCCTCACTGCCTTTCATTTGAGTCTTATAAGCACACATATACACAAGTCCAAACTCATACGGCTGTCCATAAACACAGTCCCTCTCTGACACACACAAACACACATACACACACAAGCTCATTTATGCACAGAAATACTCTGTCAAACTTTTTCTATCTCACACACACGCATGTACCCATAAAGGACAATGCGCTGTGCCCTTGAGGATGAGGGTGGTATTATGTGGCTATTAGAGGAGGAGCTGTTTGTCGGGGTGTTGCAGAGACAGAATATTACCAGGGAAAATTGACCACAGCTCTGTGTGTGTGTGTGTGTGCGTGTGTTTGTATACGGGGAGGAAAGCATGGACTGTCATCCTCCAAGGCGAGAGTTAATCCAGAGTATCCATCACACTTCAGTGTGCCATTTCACAAACCGGAGGCGGGGGGATTAAATAAGAGATGGGTGCTGATACAGACACAGACACAGGAGATCCCACCACCGTCAAACACCATCACAGCCGTCATCCTGCATTCCAGATGTAGAGTCTTGCTAGAGACAGAGGGTGCGCTTGTTGAGGGCCTTCTGGTCGGGCTGTAATGCACCAGCTGGGTGGAGTTCAGGTTTTATAGCCAATGACAAAACCAGGAGCCATGTACATTTCCTCATATTTTATCTTGTCTTATTGGATTTCTCAGCATCTAAATCAGCACTCAGCATCCTCTCCCTCCATTTATCGCCTACAGGCATAAATGTATTTCACCATTGATGCTCTAAAATACTCACATTCTCCTGATGCTAATGTTTCAAAACATTCGAACAACCAGAGCAACTCCAAGATCATGCACACCCACACAGCCGTTTTCAGTCAGCTTGGTGGAGCAATGGTGGCAATTACTTGAGATCTCAGTGCACAGAGAGGTTTTTCTGCCCCAACAGGGGCAACAAAGCAGTGGCAGTAAAGCCAGAGAGATGTCAATCAGTCTGTACTTACCCACACAGTCCTGAGAAGAGGTCTCACACAAAATACCTGTGTGTGTCTGCGTGTGTGTACTTGTGTGCGTGTGTGTGTATGTACAGAACCATTCTGTAGACACAAGAGGTAAAAGCTTTTAGACTTATTACATACACAAAACTACTGAAGCAACAGGGCCATAGACAAAAAAAAAGAAATAGCAATAACAGCAATACCCCACTGTGACACTTCTCACTTAGACATACAGACATGGTTGTGATACACTGTCCATTAGGCCAGTATTTCACATATTGACAGCCAGGTTTATATTACACACACCATATAAATCACTGGACTGATCGCTGAGCCCCACCCCTCATTCTTCATTCATGCATCACTTATATGAAGTTAATGTACGGTGGCAAATTTACCTTCCTAGTTCAACAATAGACTTTAATGTTAGAAACTACTAAGCTACTGCTGGCTCCATAAGTTGGTTGAAAACACTGTCTCAGGCTGCTTATTGTTTTTAGATGTATTAGTTTTAAATGAGTCTTAAATATCCACATTGCCACTACATACAGTATATGACAGAGAGTTAAAAGCCTAAAGCTGCATGTCTCAGGCAGCTGATGCATGTAGAAGGCATGGAAATAAATAAACAGCATTGTTCTTGTATTGCAGTGTAGTGATAATAGTAGTATTAGTATGATAAGTAGTATTATGTATGGCAAGGTGAAGGTTATTTAATTCTAACATGTTTTAAACAGTGTGTTTTCACCTTTAAGAAAAAAGGCTTTTAGGATTAGGACAAACTGGGAACGCTGTCTCTGGGGCTGCTGGAGTGCACTTCCCCTTATCTAACCCCCAGCCCAAACCAGCCCCTGCAAACGTCAGCCCAAATTCTGAAAGCACTCCGGGCATCACCCTCCAACACATCAGTCCTTATTGAGGCTTATGCACACTGCTGCGGCTGCTGTGCTGTGATGGGACTCTACTGCAGGGAGCTGCTATGCATTATTATTTGCTTGATGAGGCAAATCATCAATTACCTGCAATACTGACGACTGATGACAACAACTTGAACACAAAAATTCAAGAACGGATTCCATCCTAATGTCTACTCTCTCTCCCTCCCTCTCTCTCTCTCTCTCTCTCTGTATGTGTGTTTGTGTGTTTGTGTGTGTGTGTGTTTAAACTTATTACTTTCCATCATCCAGACTGCAGGCCCAGGCTCCACTCACCCTGCACCTCCTCTTACCCCACATCTGCTTCAGTCTAAGGCCTTTATCTTCAGTCCTTGTTCAGTCCTCGTTCCAGTCACTGCCATATCTCTCCCCACACACGCACACACACACCAGCAGGCCATAGGATTATCTAGGCTTATTCCCAAAGGCTGGACACCCAGCCTCCAAACCCCCTCCTCAAACTACCCAGTATGGTATTTAGCTTGTGCTGCAGTGCATCAGTTTTTCTTGAGGTAGATTGTAGTTGGATTTTTCCTCTTTTCTCTTGTGTTACAGTCTCGTTGCCCAGACATGATCCATGCATCTCTGTGGACTGTTTATCACACAGCTGTTCCCCCCACCATACAACATTTATAACTCAAATCCACTTATCATTTCCTCTTTCTCTCTATGCATCCTCCCTCCATCCTCCCTCCTCATTCCTCTTGCTCAGCCACTGTATTATCCTTTCCCTTCCTGCTCCCTGCTCACTTGCTTTCCATTCCTCCTCTGTCACTCTTTTATCCACCTGTCATCTGCTTCGTTCTCCTCCCCTCTTGCAGCCTTTCTTAGTCCTGTCTTTTCCCTTTTTGGCTGGAACAGCCATGGTCCAGCTCGACATCCTGTTTACAGCATATCCACAACAGTTTTCATCTCATCAGACCTCTCCAGCAACTTGTTGGTAAAAAAACCTTGGCTACTTTCCTTAGAAGAGAGTTGCCAATGAGAGACAGAGAGGTGGATCAGCAGTTTGCACTGTGGTAGAGGCAAAATAAGAGAGATACCCAGTTGCTTCAAGCCTTCTCTCTCAGTGATCGTTGTTGTAGCAGCAGAGCAGCAGCTTGGAAATGGCCTGGAAGTGACTGCTGGTAACATGTCGTCTTATTGGGACGTGCTTGAGTCACTATACAAAGCCATATACAAGGTTTTGACCTCATCTTATCCCCATATCTCTCTATTCCCTCTCTGGTTCTCATTCCCTCTCCTCTCCTCTTCTCTCCTCTCCTCTCCTCTCCTCTCCTCTCCTCTCCTCCTTCCCCTCCTCCTCCTCTCCCTGTGAAATCCCTGTCAGATGTGGAGGTGTAGCATTTTGGGAATTGACTGTAAGTTGGAATTTGTGGTGCACGACACTACCCTGACAAGTTAAGCTTGTTTTTCAGCCTTTCAGTCTCAGGTGAGCAACTAAAACTGCCAAACAGGAAATAGGAAACATTGTCCAACGCCCCCCACAGCTTGTCTCTGTGGGCTCCCCTTCTCTCTCTCTCTCTCTCTCTCTCTCTCTCTCTCGCTCTCTCTCTCTACATCTCCCCTCTATCTCCTCACTCTCCGGCAGCTTCTTGCTGTTGCCTGAGTTTCTAGCTTCGTTTGTGTCTGGATTAGGACGTGACTTGCCTGGATAAGGAGAGCAGGTACTCAAGGTGATGCTGAAACACACTCCACTCTCACAGACACACACACACAGTCATACACACGAAAACTCTCAGAAGCAGACACACACACCTCTCCACTCCTAAGCACTTGAGCGTCTGAGGGAGCTGTCGATGCTTACATGGAGCACAAGCAGGGCTTGGCCTCTAATTGCAGCCTTCAGGCTAACATTTTGGTCAGTTGCTGTGGAATTATGGGACTTTTAGGTAAAGATAAAAAAGGTCTCCATTTACATAAATTACCACCCAAACGACCAAGCTGTAGTGTTATATAATGTGCAGATTGAAAAGCAGTTTGATCCTTTTCCGTGTTTTGCTGCTGCTGGCCCATTTGTCTCACATGAACATCGAATGAGCAGATTTGTTAGAGTTGATGGAGAGCATGTTTCCATAGCAACCCCTAGCACTACCATCATGTACTCTTTCATCTCTACATATTGTCTGCATCAATAGTCAGAGCAGTTTTGGCATGTCTGCTGCATTTTGTGTTTTTGGTGGAGATATGGGAGGCTGTGAGAGAGATGGAAGAGAGGAAGATGGTGGAAGAAGATGAGAAAAAAAGATGAAAAAGAGAGAAAGAGAAACAGGGAGAGAAAAGAAATGTTCCTGGCAGAGCTGCAGCCTCCTCTGTATCCGTTCTCCATCTGCAGCCAAATTAATAGCATAGTCCAGACATGTATCTGTGCTGGGCGTGCATTTGTGTGCAGCATGTAGGATGCAGAGCGGCCTGGTGGATTCTCCGGCAGCTTCATGGCTGAGTGTGTAAACTGTGTGTAAACTGTGTGTAAACCAGTATGATGGAGTCTCTGGAGCTGCATTCACATCATTTGGGATGGAAGGAAGGAATGGGAAAGATTCCCATGTTTATGATTTGCGACAGCCCGTTCACATGAGACAATTGTCACAGGTTTGTGTGTAGCTGTCTCTGTAAACGGAGGTTCTCGTCTGTGTGTAGTCCCATACACTTGACTGACAAACTAGAGAATTACACAGAATTACATTAAACTCCCCCTTTTTCTATCTCATATTCTTTTCTCTCCCTGTGTCTTTTCATGGAGTTGGTTAAATCATGTTTAAATGTGGGATAACACCCAGTTTTACTGTCCATGATTTTGGTGGATGAAGAAACATCCAGCATGAAGTGGAGGGAGGTTCTTAGTTATTTGTTGGTGATTCTTAGCAATTAATTCGTTTTTTCAGTTGTTGTTGTGGTGACATATATAACACCAGTACCACGCTCTTTAGTTAGGCCTCACTGTTGCTGTCTTTAGTTTAATACTGACACATGTGTGTCACGGGTGTCCAGTTATATTGTCTGGTTACTTAAAGACAGTAGCAGTCAACACCATGACTGTGTATTTCCAGCTTGGAACTGCAGTGAACCAATGACAGTCTCATAAAAACAGATTCAGACATTCAGGGATTCATACATCAGATAACCTACAGAACCAATCCTGTCAACTTGCAGAGGCGAGGGGGGGGGCAAAATAAACCTGAAACATTGTCAGAACGGTTAGCGAAGTTAGCATCTTGTATTTGTTTATGGTGTCGGTTAGTTCACAACAGGCAGTCGCCAATTTTGGTCACAACACACTCTTCATCTGAATCTGGGTCTGACTGAAACTCAAACATGTGGCTGAGTCTCTCTGATGTTCCTCCTCTAACCTCCTTTCGACCTCTAGTTTAAAACTATGGAACTATTAGGAACTGATTTGTATTCTGATTGTCTCCTTTGTTTTCGTTCTGCTTTTGTAATCTCAGCATAATTGAAAATGAGGGTCACCCCTCAATGTATCTCTGAGAAAATAAATAAAGGTTGATGATGATGATGACGATGATGATGATGATAATGATGATGATGATGATGAAGACCTGTATCAGCAACACCAGTAAAATAGAAAAACAACATACAAGTGTATCAAAAGTAGCACTGCCTAACGAACAACTTAACTACTAACAAAACAGCATTAATGGTTACTGATAACAAGGGTAATTTGATAGGTAATGTGTTTGGTTACAGTCCTGGATTCCAGTGTTGTCACATATCGTAATTCAGATTTGAGTGCAGGACCCGACAAAGTGGTAAATAGAACTGGGAGGATGGGATTTACTTTTCCACCCTGTTCATTTTGGTACCAACCAAGAGCACCTGGATTTATGACATGCAGCTTTTACCTGTGCCAGACATGGAGTTAGCGGCACCTGCTTACAGCATAAACAGTTTATACCTCACAGGTGCGCTGTGTGGCTGCATGCTCAGACAGGTGCTCTGTAGTATGTATACACATATAAAGATATTAACTTTGAAGTCCATTTGCTGAATAGCTATGAAACTATTCCAATAGTTATGAAAAGCTTTTTCATACTCCACACAACATGAAAAGTGACATATCATGTCAATATGTTTTTCATCCAAAGGGAAATAATATCTGCAGGTTCTAATATAAACTAACACCTTCACCTCCAGCCCTGGAACACTATTACATTAGCAGGAGGAACATTGGAAACAAACAACCAGAGCATTACCACTGTTGATCCACTGAGAGGCTGGATAGCTGCGAGGCACATTCTTTAGTGAGCCACAGAAAACCGAATACATCTATGGCTGAAGTCTAAGAGCCCCACTGGCTCTGTTTCTGTCCAAAGTTCAGGGGTTGTAGCAGGGAGACGGAGCACTTCCACTGGCCTTTGTTAAAAGAGTGCTTGGACATTTTAGACAATTTGGTGTCAGTGTCTCTGCGTGTTTTCGCTACCGGTGTTGATTTGTCCTCTCTGGACTAAAAGCCCACAGTAGGACGTTGCTGGCTTGTCACCAGAAGAAAGAGGAAGTACTCCCCTGTCACTGCAGGAGCAGCTTGCAGAAAAGGGTCTTATTGTGCTAAATGGTAGGAAACAAGCTTTCATGGAGCAGACTTTTGGTAGTGCTGCAGCAGGACCCCCGTCATGAAATGGCAAAGATGGATGGAGGGAGTGTCTGTGCTGCCTTGTGCTGTCTCTGGAATCTTTCTCTTTGCTCCACTCTGTCTCCTGCACCATCTTCCTCCTGCCTGTCTACAACCACCACATCACACCAGGACATCTCTGTGGCCCAAAGCTGATGGGTATGCTGTCCAAGAGATGGGCCTGTTGCCACCTTCTGCCTCCCTTTGTCAACATCCAAAAAACTAAGGCCAAACCACCATGTGGGTATGCTAATGTGCACTGCCCTGGGGCTGCCCGCAGAGATGCCAGTCTGTGGCAGGGGCCGACCGGGTACGAGAAGAGAAAATGAAGCTTTGACTCCTGGATCCTGTCAGTCTGAAGGGGTGAGCGGGGGGTGAACAGCCTTTGCAGCCTGGCTGTGCTCTGTGTTTTGGCTCTGCTCTGCTCCAAACTTATCGGGAGGGCTGTGGAGAGAAAGGGAATGCGAGCCTCCATCACATGTTCTCCCTCCAGCTTAGAATGAAGACACTTGCATGATTTAAATCAACTAAACCAGACATGGGTCAAACTGTATTTGCAAAAGAGTGTTTGTTTTCAGTCTAACCTGTGCGGAGGAGCAGATTTTCACAGCCGTTTGCCACAGCAGAAATTACAACAGGAAGAGCAGCGGGAAGAGAATTTGAAAGTCAATTAAGTGTATTTTTCTGATCCTGATTACATTCACGCCTGACATTAAGATGCATCTCCAGCATACAAATAGAATTCAGATTTCACTGCATGTCAGCTCCTCTAGCAGTACTTACACCTTAGAGGAATACTGTCGTTCATTCTTCTCAGTATCTCACTACTTAAACTGTTTTACTTCATTCATCCCTTGAGCCTTCAGGAAAATTTTATGCATATTTTTTTATTTGTTTCCCCAAAAGAAAGGAAACATAAACAGTAGTAAAAAAAGAGTCATGTCTTGATCAATTTTCAACCATTTGGCCTTCTTACATGTAGATTAGAAACATAATGTCATTCAATGAGCTGCTCCAGAGTGAACTGTATGCATTGACGCCGTCTGTAAACCTCATCCATCAGGTGCTTCTTCAAGCAGTGAAAAAAACCCAAAAAATAACAGAAAGCATCATCTGCAAACACTGTGACCCAGGCATTCTTTAAGCCCCTGTGAATCCTACCAATTTGCTTGTTTTGTTTACGTGTGTTGTTTACTTTTTGGTTTTTAATGAGCCTGAGAGAGTCACAACCATTATTACAGCGGTGGCACTTTTAATGATGTGTTGTTTTAGCCATGGCCCTGCTGCGGTTGGTGGCTGTGCCCTGCAGAAGTCTTCATTAGCAGTGTAGCATTCCTCCATGCGCCTGTGTGGACTCGTATAAAGACACTCTTGCATAAAAAGGGGAATGCTAGGGTTAAATGTGCATGAGTTTCAGATGTGGAATGAGACTGGAGACTCAGTGACTTCAGGATTCCCCAGTGGAATGGCCTCATTTATTTATGCAGCTTTTCTTAGGGGGGAAATGTGACCCTGTGGTCAGCACTGCTCTACAAGTATTTCTCCTGTCCTCTTCGTACCCTGTCTTCCATGTCTCTGTCTTTTCAGAAATCAGAATCAGGTTTATTGCCACGTAGATTTTCACATACGAGGGAAATGCTTTGGTGTTTTGGTGCATAACAATAAACATAGTAAAGAGAAAAATATAAGGAAAGATAAAACAAAGAAAGTACTGCAGGTCAGGGAGCTTAAATAAAAATAGAAACATTTTAAAATGAAATATTTACAATAAAAATATGAAAAATATCATAAAAAGAAATATTAATATAAGACAAAACAACTACAGTCAGGAAATAGCTGTTTTTATGGTGTAAGGTTTTAGTCCTGATGGACAGTAGCCTACTGTCAGAGGGGAGTGGCCCAAAAAGTTTGTGTCCGTGGTGGGAAGGATCGGCCAGAATGTTTCCTGCTCGCCTCAGGGTCCTGGAGGCGTGCAGGTCCTGGAGGGATGGCAGATTGCAGCCAATCACCTTCCCAGCAGAGCGTATGATACGCTGCAGTCTGCTCTTGTCCTTGGCAGTGGCAGCAGCGTACCAGGTGGTGATGGAGGAGGTGCAATGATGGCGGCGTAGAAGTGCACCATCATTGTGCTTTGCAGGTTGAACTTCTTTTACTGCCACAGGAAGTTCATCCTCTGCTGAGGTTCTTTGATGAGGAAGCTGATGTTCTTCCTGTGACCATGGTGCCCAGGAAGTAGTCCACAGTGACACTTTCCCGGCACTGACACTTACCAATGAGAGTAACAGTAGAAAGCTTCTCCTCTTACTCTACTGGACACCAGTGGTTTAAATGAACCAGAAGTGAGGAGTCAGAGGGTGTATGACAAGGACAACACAAGAGGAAAAACCTGTCACAGAAAATAGACGTATAGTAGGATTTTTTTAATTTTCTGCTGTTTTGTATTTTTCTCTCTTCATCTTCCTCCATCTCTCTCCACTCTTTTCACAGCTCTGTAAAACTCCCCTCTGAGTGATACACCATCATGTAGCCCTGATTCGATGCAAGTGCTGTGGCTGGAAATGGAGCAGTGAATAAATGGAGCTAGTACAGCTCTTGTGTAGAAGCAGGAACAGATCGTGTACACGATGAAGGCACACCGGATCGATGAACATCACTTTTTGACATGCCCGGGCGAGGGATTGGTGTGTTTGTGGATTTGTGTGTGTGTGTGTGTAGAGAGCGAGAGGTGTTTGCAGAAGTGCATATCCAGTTCATGCACGAATGCAGCCAATTCTCCCAGACGAGGCAGATGGCTGAGAGAATTGAGTCAGTGAGGTGTTTGTCCCAGTGTGTGAGTCGGAGAGAAGAGTCCTCATTATGTTCACATACATGTATAAGTGTGTGTGTGGGTCCCTTCCTCACCCATCAGTTAATCCATTATCATTTACCAGCCTGTCACACTGTATTTTTAATTGCAGCCAATAGTGAAGCTGCTTGAAGCACATTAAAGCCAAAGCTCTGCACTGAGCATCACTCAATCACTTCAACTTAACCCAGTTTTCATGTAGCGCAGCGCCACACAGCCCCCTCTCCTCAGTGCCCGGACACTAATTGAGCTTCGCCTCAATTGTGGGAGTTGTCGCCATCGTCTTCTTCTTTGAATAATAACCTGCTGCTCCTCCCCACTCACCTCATTTAGGGATGAGCTTGGATCTCCAGAGCAATTTGTGTGTACGCTACCAAATGTGCCCTTTTGTATTTGTGTGCATGTGTGGGTGTGTGCGCGCGTGTGTGTGTCTGTGTGCGTTTGTGTGTCTGTCCCTCAGTATTAGTTGTGAAGCAGAGCTCAGCAGGAGTCCTGTAAGGAGGCCACAGCTGTGTGTGATGTTTGCCACAGCGACGTTCAGTACAAGCAGGGAAATAGTCACGCTGGGCTGAGCTCACAGGGAGTCACTACTAATGTTAGTTACACTTAAATGTATTCATTTATAGATTATTAATTGTGTTTCAGGTGGTTAGAGGAGGCCATCTACTGCTTTATTTCAACAGTGTTGGAACAGTTACATGTACATTTACTAAAATACTGTCTCTAAAAGTTTGTTTCAGAGAAACTTCTAATTGTAATTTTGAACTTTGTACTAGTTTATTAGACAGCCGTAGGTACAGTTATTTTACAGATGAAAACATTCACAGTCAGATTTTTAAAAAATACAGAATTAGCTTTCTGACCTGCTACAACATTAAAGTGCTGCTTAAATCTTAATGCATCATTAATACTAGTCTGGTATGAAAAATATAAAGTTATTTGACTCAGACAGGGACCAGTCTGCTTCCAGAACCAGTGCCTGTACTTTGGATAGTTTAAAGAACAAACTGAATTTATTTATATTTTTTCGCCACATGGAGGCAACGGGAACAAGCTATAAACACAGCGATGTCTGACACATAATCACCTTTTAAGTTGATTTGGCAAAACCTTAACCAAACAGTTGCTTATTTACACATCCAGCAGACACTGAGCAACATTAGCATTCATTCAGAGTCCTGTCTGTGTCACCCTGATGAATCTAAGTACCATATTCACTTGCTTTTAGCTCTCTTCTCTCCAACAACTCCTGAGGGAAATATGTGGTGAAATGCTCCACTGTGTTCACGGGCCTGTCTCTAACTGTGTGTTTGTGTTGTCTGGTGCTGGGAAGACAGTTCATCAGAGACTGCTCTTGAAAAACAGCTGCGTGTTACTGGAAATAACACTGATGAGAGCAGTGAGAGTGAACCAGCTGCAAGTCAGTCTAACATTTCAAATACAGGACTTTTACTTGCAATTATGTATTTTTGCAGCTTTGGTAAATAAATAAATAGTCTATCATCGGTGTCTGCAACTCTGAGTCCGTGTGGCTGTAACTAACTATATGCACCAATGATAGCTGAAACATGGGCAAACAGAGCTCTGCTCTCACTACATCCATATTTACTGAGTCGCACCATGTTTGCAGCCTGTCACAGAATATAGGGCTGACATCACACTGACAGCTCTGAATTACAGTTCTCCACAACAAACTGAAAGCTAGCAGGCCAAAAGGCTAGCAGGAGACAATTGATGACAATGACATCACAGTATACAGTTGCCAATGGAGACAGACCTGGCTCACCAGCGAGAAATTCCACTAAGGATAAGGGAATTAGTTTGAAGGCCCAGTGAATTTGCCTCAGCTCTCATCCTTCTTTGTTGAGGAGTACATGTCTTTTTTTGTCTCGAGACCTTCATTTGTTAAACACCAATTTCATAAGTCGCTTCAGTTGGTTGCCAGACCAAAACCCCAGGAATGACAAGATGGAGGAAATGTGGCTTTGCAGATTATATTACAAAAAAAAAGAAAAAATGCTGTCATAATAGGCACAGTGTTGTAGCACAGGCAAACTTGGCAAAAGAGGTTCAACATGGCTGACATTTTGTGCAGACAGAATCTGGCTTGGAGATGAAGTGTCTGTCAACAGGACTGCCTGCAAGATGGTCTCCAGTTTGCTGAGTGTGCACCCAGTAGGCCCAGAAATATGAGGAGCGTGCAGAATGTTGCTGAGTGTCTGGTTTGCAGACTCTCCCCTCTTGCATCACCCCTCAGAAAACCTATTGATGTGATTCATGTTTTAGCACATGGTTACAACCGGAACGACTCCTGCTTCTGCTGCTTCTTTTAAAATAAGTTCAAGATTTCTCAAGCAGCACCTACAGTGACATCCTCCCGACCTGGCACCTCCTCCCACACGCATTCTGCAAACCCTTCCCTTTGAGTGTTAACAACTATGTTGCTGTGTCTGAATCTGGCAATCGCAAAGTGCGCCCAGACTTCCGCCCTCTGCAAATTACGGGTGTGAGATGTGGATTTAGAGGCACAAATGTCAGTTTGTGTGTTTCTGTTGTGCCTCTCAAGCACAAAAATGACACTCTTCTTTCTCTAGCTGTTTTCTTTTCTTCCACTGAAAAAAATAATTCAGTAAAAAAAGGGAGATGTTACCTTAAGATTCCCTCTTGAGGGTTTTTATTCATACTTTCAACTCACACTCATTTTACAAAAAGATTCTCTTGTTCTACTTCAGCCTTGTCAAGTCCTTGTGCATCAATCAAATAGGGTTTCCATATATCCCTGCCCACATAATACAGGGGTTTTCAAATAGAAACCTTGGAAATACAGCCCTGAGAAGATATGGGAAGAAACAGTGGGTTATAGTTTCTTTAATTTGAGCCTAGAGGGATAGAAAAAGGATTTAAAATTGCTTATGTCCTGTTGTAGCGGATAGGAAGGAAGCTGCTGGTGAAATGGTATTTCTGTAAAAGACTATTTTAGCCACTAGTTCCGAAGCATCAGCTAACTTGTGATCCAGACAGCAGAAGCCTGTTAAAAGCCTCAGAGAGTAATAGCAGATTGTGCCCCTGTTGAAGCCGTACTTCTGGCTTTGTTTTGATTCCCCGCTCTAAAGACATTTACTTAACACTTTCGCCATCAACTGTTCTCCAGCTTCTCCAAGCTAAACATCCTGAGATCCTTTTACATGACTACTTCTTTGAGACTGATGTAAAATAAAACCTGAGCGTGTGTGTAGTTGTCAGAAGTTGCCTTCAGGATCGTCACAGTAGTGGGGGAGCTACTGAAATCTGACTAGATGTCCTTGCAAAACAAGAAAAAAAGCCTGGATGAATGAATTTGATTGGATGTGATTTGACGCCCCTGTCTCTCCCTGCGCCTCCTCTGTCTAATAGCTGATAATGTAATTAGGTTTCCATCAGAGGGAAGGCCTAATGATTGACTGTTGTGGTTGTGTGCCAGTGAGATAAACGTCCCTCTGAAACACTTCTGTCAGATCAATAACTTCTCCTTCTTGTGTTCTCCTCATTTATAATCCTGAAGTGTTTTCAGTCATAATATGCTTCCACATAGAGACTGTTCAGGCCTTTCTTAATAAACATGTTACTAGTGTGAAACACAGTGGACACTTCCTGCTTTTCATGCTCTGTGCTGTCAAATTATTATTGTGTACATGTCCATTGGAACTTTGCAAATCCAACTTCAGTGGCGTTTGAGAAGTTGTCCTCTGTTATCAGACCCTGCTCTGTTCCCTCTCGCTGGAATCTGAGATGAATCTCTGCACTGTACTGCCTGTACCCTCATGCAGCCTAATTGGCCTGCGTCTTGCCAGGGAGTTTGACCAGTCTGTGTGTTTCTCTGTATTTCCCTGCAGGCTTTGAGCTGCTGTATCAGCCGGAAGTGGTGAGGCTCTACCTGTCTCTGCTGACGGAGAGCCAGAACTACAACACTTTGGAGGCCGCTGCCGGGGCTCTGCAAAACCTCAGCGCTGGACAGTGGACCGTGAGTCCAGGGTTGGGGAGGGTACAACACGTACACACTGTTCTGCCTGACTTTTTTATTTATATATTGCACTTTTTGCTGCTCCTCTTCTCATCATTGTCCTTTCAATAGACAAGGACTCTGATTGGAGCAAAAATCTAGAGAGATCTGGAGCCAATAAAGGGACACAAGACCTGAACCCAGAGATGCTCAGAGTCACCTTAACAAGGTGCAAATGCACTGTGTCTCTGAAAACATACATTCAAAGCCATAGGGTTTGAGGGTTCCATAGGGTCTCAGCAAACCATATAACAATTGTGTACTTCTTAGAAGTGAATCTCAAGAAAGAGGCACAAATGAAGCCGGCAGCTCAGACAGTGAAATCTTTCTCAAAAATTGATTTCCAGGATGCTTGGTGGATGAAAACAAGAGAAATGAGCATTGTACTGTCAAAGTTAAGCAATCTGAACAGCATAAAATATCTTTGAGAATGGAGTATTGGAAAGAGAAATGTAATTTTATTTCATAAGATCGAGATACATAGTAGTTACAATCTGTTCTTTGATAAGATTGTTCTCAGTTAGGACGAGGGTTGCCACCTTCTATGTGAAGAATTTGTGATTATTGCCTTGTTGCCTATATTGGTTATCATAGAATATAGGCAAATATAGACAATAAGGTTAACAATTAATGAAACAATAGGCATTTTTGCCTTTATTCTGACAGTGAGAGAGAGGATGACGTGCAGCAAGGGACTTGAACCTGTGCCCCGCAGTCAGGACTGAGCCGCTGAGCTATTGCAGCTCCTGCCACTGTGTTTACCTGAAGAGGCAGCCATGCATGTATCTTCTCTCAGCACTGAGTTTGTCAGTCACCTGCTCATTGATAAATTTCTCCAATCCACTTGTAGACTATAACTGGTTTGGATTTACTTTACATTACATTATTTTTACATTACATTATGCAACCCTTGTTACCTTCCATCCATGTGGGATTCCATGACTAGATAAGGCCTTGATAACTACCGTACAACACACTGTGATCTCTGGGAGATGTTTGCCTGTGATGACGGATGATGTGAGGATGTCTGCAGCGAGGTTCAGACATTTATTCCAATTAGAACGGCGGTGGAGCTGCTGGGAGGCTGTCTGGCTTGTAGGCAGGTGAATTATCAACAGGGAAGGCCAGTTGTCAGATGCCAGTATATGCACAGCACCTCGGGCAAGAGTGGCCACTTATGTTTTTCAGCAGGGCTGGCTGTAGTCAGCCCACAGCAGCATTATCACGACACCACCTCTCCTAACACCCATGTGTCAGACTGTAAACACATCGCTCAGTCCTCTGAAAAAAAAAAACACCACAACTCTTTTTTAGTTTCATGAGTTAACATCCAGCCCTGACTCTCACATGTATTGCTCTGAATAATTCAATAGTAGTGATTTTCAGCTAAGGTGGGCATTTTGAGGAGAAATCCTTCCTTCCTTTGGTGTTTTTTTCCCCAGTGGAAGCCGATCAGAATTCTTGGCCAGGTTCACAAACAGTGGAGCCGGAAGCCCATCACACTGGCACATCTGGTTGCTGGACAAAGCGTGTCCCTGCTCCCTGGGAGGATATCAGAGCTTCTCCTTTAAATCCTCCTCATTCTCTGCTTCTGCTTATTTCTGTGCCACTGGATTCACCTGTTTTCCAAGGCTTACTACTGCCACCTGGTGGTTCAGATGCACCCATCCTCGGGTTAATTACATCTCTGGGGGTGTCAGTGCTTAGAAGAGAAACCCTTTTATGTAAAACTTAATGTTTCATGTTACAAAAAATTGAGAAGTAAGATCTGCTGATTATTTAAATTAAGAGAAATTATATCACATGTCCATTCAGAACCCCACTGTGTAATGTTGTGAATTAGTCAAGACCAAGGAGCAAAGCTGTCTCGTAGTAACTGAGTGAATGATAGAAAAAAAGAAAAGCCTTCCCCTCCCTCGACTGATGCTGTGCAGGTGACCTGGTCTCCTCCAGCGTGCTCTTGCTGGGCAGCTCCCAGGTGGGAATCTGTAGGTCTGCATGAATGCCAAGCAGGATGCTGCCAATAGCAAGCGCTCACTCAGCCTACACTAGAGGTTAAAGGTTGAATTTATAAAAGGCACTCACAACGTCCCTCTGCCTCCCCTCCAGTGGTCCAACTACATCCGAGCCACGGTGCGTAAGGAGAAAGGTCTTCCCATCCTGGTGGAGCTGCTGCGCTCTGACTCTGACAAGGTGGTCCGAGCTGTGGCCATCGCCCTGCGCAACCTGTCCATCGACCGCCGCAACAAGGACCTGATCGGTACAGACCATTAACAATCAATACTACACACACATCAGACCCCACACTGACGTTCTTATTGTTTTTGCACTGCAACAACAATAACTGTTAAATGGCTTCTGAAAGGATAGGCTCAAACTTTCAGTTCTGTCTCAACACAACACTCCCATACTCATATATGCACTGAAAGAGTCATTGGCTGTAATTATCCCTCCTGTCGATTCTGGCTTTGAAGAGATCTCTTCCTAATCCCATTACAAGAAATAGAAAACAAAATCTGCAACTGTTGGTCTGTGCAACAATTCACTTTTCAGTTCAGCCAAAGCTAATATGAGGCTTCAGCAGTCTGAGCCAAATCAAGTGGGTATCTTCCAAAGTTAGCGAGTCTTTAGTACCAGATATCCACTGATAAGTCTCATATTAGTTTCACTTCCATTTCAGTTTGCATTTTTACAAGAAAGGAGGATCGTACCTTATCTTCCCCATGTGTTACACTGGAGTTGTGTTAGGAAAGGATCCATCACAGTGTGGGCAGGAGGAAAAATTTGATTGTCTCGCTGTTGTTTTTAAAAGTGGACATATGAGCATATAAGTTTTAAGACGGACTTGAAAAAACCTGAACCTGTCCTTTAAATACTTTTTTTGTTTTTATTATATTTCAGTTTCCTACACACCAGTCTTACAAGTGCACATACTGTGTCACTTGGTCGATAAAATGTAAGGTTTAGAATAGTTTTTAGTTTTTTTTGTATTAATACTACATAATTAAATCCTTTTAAGGTCTGAACTTTTACAGTCCTGTTGATAGAGCTGCATTTAAACAAGTCATTTAAATTTGTATGTGGGTGTGTAATGTGTAATGTGTACCTTTTTAAAACATTTTTTGCCAGACAGCAGCTGATAAAATCTTCCCTCTGTGTGTGACAACATTAACTGTTTCTAGTCAAAATAGTTTTGTCTCAAAAATCAAGGTGAATTAACATTAGATACAATTTAAATGATCCCAGTTCATTGAAAGCCTTCATTCAGTACTCCACTACTTGCATTTTCATAAATATACCTAATCTGATCTAATTAGAAAAATTAAACCTTATTATCCCAGCACTATCACCTGCTTAACCTTAAAAAAATATTGACCTTATAGGAAGCTATGCCATGCGGGACTTGGTGAGCAACCTGCCCAGCGGTCAGCAGCGTCCAGCTAAGAACCTGGAGGAGGACACTGTGGTCGCCATCCTCAACACCATCCACGAGATCGTCACCGACAGCTCTGAAAACGCTCGTTCCCTCATCCAGGCGCAGGCCATCGAGAAGCTGGTCGCCATCAACAGGACCAGGTAAGACTTACGAGGATTTTATGTTTTAATTTGGCAACTTTCTTCTCATGGATGAACCCAAATGGCACATTCACAATTATCCATTCAACTCTGGCAGAACTGTTTGCGTATTTATCACAAAATACACTGCTGAAATGTTATAATTTACTCAAAGACTCTCACTCACACTCATGTACTATCTGCTGGTCAAACAGTTTGTATTGTTCACAGTGAACCAAAGAGAAACTCTATGTTCATATTTGTGTTAACCATACCAGAAGTGAGAGTATACAGCAGAGACCTTTACGTATGCAGTACAGATAATAACGGTGTGACCTTGAATGCAGTTTGCATCATGAGCCTTTATATTCTTGCAGGATAATGTAATGTTACTCTAATAGCCCAAGCTTGGCTACCACAATACTATACTCTAATAAGCCTGAGCCCACACACACCATCGCCCACCACATATTAATTAACAGGCTTTTAGAACTGCAGGGCATTATTATACGGGGGTGCCTCTGAAGCTGCTGCTTATACAAGTAAAGAAGCTGTTCCTCTAAGTTCTCCTGAACAACCTGATAACGCAAACTAACAGATTTTAGTTCTGATATTTCAAGAAGTGTCTTATATCATCATAATGTCGGCTCTTCCAAAGTGAAGTGTGTCTGCACAACCCCACACTATTAATTTAAGATGAACAGCACTTTTCAAAGGCTCGTCCTCGTGTGGTGAAGTATTGATCATACAGTCACTCTAAGCAGCATGAATATCCGTCGGTCATTCACAGACCAAATAGCTGTGATTCCTCTGACCCCTCTGAGATTAGCTTCCTTTGAAGTGAGCCCCCACCCACAAGTAATTAATACTGGTGGCTCAGAGGTGGCTAATGAAGGGAAACGTGCACTCATCTGGCTATGAATTAAAAACTAGACCCTGGAGCCACTCAGGGGACCTGAAGTCTTTGAATAAAGAGATTGATTGCAGCAGTGGCAGCGTGCTAATGTCACACACCCAGCCATCAGTGTTTTGGGGATTATATGATGGGGTTTTTGATTTTAATTGCTCTTGTTATTTCTTAATTTATTTTGTCCTTCTTGTGATTCTTTCAGCCAATCAGCTCGCGAAACAAAGGCAGCGTCCCACGTTCTGCAGACAGTGTGGAGTTATAAGGAGCTAAGAAACGCTTTGACCAAGGACGGCTGGAACAAGAGCCACTTCCAGGTACAGAACTGTGCACCTGTAATGTCAGGTTCTTCAAATATATTATTTAAACATTTAGAGAAAAACTACTTTTCCAGTAATGATGACAGTATTCAAATGACAAAAAATGTTATTAGTATCATTGGGTAAAATAATTGAGATAAATCTGCAGTGACAATTTTTTTTAAATACAGCATGTGTCTGAAACAAGCCGGAGACAGTTGAAGACAGAGACAGATGAACTTTTACTTTTACTTTTTCTTTTACTGTAGAATGGTAAAAATCACTATTGTTTAAATCCTAACCTGCCCATATACAAATGTAATATACTGTATGTACATATATGAAATATATGGAAGTATAACATAAAAACATAGCCTATATGTAAAGTAACATCAGTATATATATGTATATCAAGAAATTGGAACAATTTCATATATTGACATATGCAGTATTTCCAGCCCATACAAATATGTATGATTCTGTATGTATCTTTATATTGTAGACATATGTTATGTTGATATTATATACAGTAAGGTCCAAAAGATTAACATGTTTCAAATAAATAAGTAATAAGTTAAAAAAAAAACATATAAAGATATATAATTTGTATATGTATGTAGTTTCAATAAACTTGCATATATAAATTAAATGTATATATTGTTGACATATATGGTGTTATACCATATAAAAATTCATCATATATATTTTTAATATATGTACATGTACAATTTGTACAATGGGTATTTCATATATATTATAAACTTCTGTCTTCATATATCCAGAGGGTGTATATATGTGATAATAATATATCCCCTAACAGGTGACATGTATGGCAACATCACTATTGATACCAGGACATATATGTCATATATAAGAGAGAGAATTAATTCTCTTGGTTCTACATGTACTGTACCTGTTTGAGCTGTATTATGTTAACATGCTGCTTGCTCTGTCACTTCTCTCAGCCCACAGTGACAGCCACCCCTAAAGCAACGAAGAATGGCAAGCCAGGCTATGACGACACCACTCTACCCCTGATGGAAAAGAACCAAGGTGTGTGTGTGTGTGTGTGTGTGTGTGTGTGTGTGTGTGTGTTTAGGTCTGTTGCTGTTTTTGCCTGTTTAGAGGATAAATGGTTGGGATGAGGTAGAAAATACCTCAGAGACCCTCAGTAAAATGAGGAACAATGAAATGCTGTTATTTATTTCACTATAGAAAAAATGTGTAAGACATGGTAACCATGGTAATACTGAGAGTCCAATGACTACTTTAAAGGATAAGACTGGTGATTTTTGTGATTTAAAAAATTCCCATAAAAAAAGCACAACTAAAAAAGTCTTAGTTTAGATTTATAAAAAACATGAACATTAAATGTATTGTTTTTATATTTCATATTCCGTAATTTCCCTGAAGTAGCTGCACCATAGATTTTTAGTAAACGGTGCATTTTTCTTGGAACTATTCTCAATTGTGGATGAATACATACAATACATTGGTGCTCTAATTCAGCAGCAATATGGTGTATGTGGAACTGATTTTAAATAAAATACAGTGCCCATGTTCACTGCAATAATGGAAGATGTCACCCAGTGCAACAGTGTGGCTCGTTTTTGGACAGCAATGGAGATAAATGAAATATGGCTACATACAGTACTTGATGGTGTGATTGATACGTCGCTGGCTTTGGTCATTTCACTGCATTTATGAACAAGTGAAAAAATATATAATGTAACCAGACTTATCCTTTAAGAAGCCCTGCAAATACATGTTAACACATGACATAAACTAACTGTAATGTTGACCTGACATGGAGTACCCCACCTGTGCAGTCCTTAAAACAGGTTTAAACAAAACACTAACAAATACTGGTGAACAGCATCTGGCTCAGTGTGTGTCCACTTGCTGAGAACGTGTATTTTTTTTTTTCATGTCTATATTTAAGCACCATGCTTGCCACATTTTTACTCTCATCCTGTGTGGGGAAGCTGTGGTGTGTTATATGTTGCAGTAATACCATTCATTATTAAAGAGTTAAAAACAAAGCACATTAAATGGGAAATGGAGCTTTGAACATCATTCAGCTGTTGTTGAACCAAAACCTGACACCCTCAAAAAAGTTTGTCTGAAGGGAAATTTAATTTAATAAGGTCAGGGACAATGAATATTCCTTCACTCTTAAATAAGTGTGTGTAACTGTGTGCAATCAAAAAACTGGGGTAGAGGTTTTCTATAACAGCAGCAGAATGTGTGGGGGAGGGAGGGGAATTTGTGCAGTACATTGGCCCAACAACAAACATCTTTTTGACAGAGGAGTCAATAGTATAGCAGCAGGTTACTGTCCTGATTTTTTGGCTATATGGCCCCCCCCTTTTTTTTTTTTTTTTTTTTTTTTTTTTTGCATCCATACACGCACATGACTTGTGGCACTCATGCCTGCCCACTCTCAGTTTGCTTTATTCAGTCACTGGCCGAGAACCATTACCCTGAAAAGCAGAGCATTTTGGCACAATGACTCAGTTTGTGTGTGTGTGCCGCTTTTATACAAATGGCATATGAATGCTTTTCAGGCACCAGGAAATGTGGCAGTGGTGATATGATACCTATGGATGAGCTGGGTCCAGGTAAGAGAGAGACTGCATGATCGTCCTTAGCCAAAGAAGAACTAGCTCTCCTCTAATCTGTCTGCAGTGTCCCACAGTGTCGTCTGTGATTTGACATCTCTTCTGCTACTAAGCATTGCCAAGATTTGTTTTTTTTTTAATTTGAAAATTGAAACCACTGAACATCCTGAACTCGGTACGATGGCTTTGGACCGAGCTTCAGACATGACACCCTTTGATGCTGTATGCAAGACCCCTCTCTTGACAAGATGTTTGTACAAAGCTGGGCCTTGATTAGAAGCTCAACACCAAAAGATGTGGGTGGTTCTCCACTTACTGCATAATAAATACACGCTCATTATGTCTTAGTCCAGATTTCCTCAGCTGTACTCAAATGATCCTGATGTTGTTAAAAATGTAGAACTGCAACTCTGACAATTTAATTTATAATTGTTTGAGTTTCGGTTTTTCACCCTCTCACTCAGAGTCACCCTCTTAGTATCATGTTGGTTTACCTCCAAGCCTCTGGGCCCGTATTTATCCAGCGTCTAAAAATCCCTCCTAGGAACTGTGCTAAAAGTCAAACTAGCATTTGATCTCATATTGATCTTTCAGATCAGAAAAATGATTTGTATGATGTCATGCAGTATGGAGAAATACACTGTGGTAGGATGCATTGCTCTGCCATCAGTAGTTTTAATGAATATATGAATGAATAAGCAGATAGATTTGTATGATTGCTCTTCAAAACGAGTCGAGAAAAAGTGACTGTATCGGATTTTATCGGTTACTGTTGCAAAATTAAATTTTTCTATTGTATAACACTCAAGGTTAAAATTGTCAATATTTGCCTGATGTCTGTTCATAACCTCATGTCTCCCGCCTCTGCATAAACACCGTATTCTGAAAAGACTGTAATATGAGTCATTTTGTTGGTTAAGAATTATATATTCTTTAACTCATAATCTAACCAGTAGGCCCAAACACAGTATGGGAGAGGTTTTTCTGGTTAAGGCAGATTTCCTTCTCTGTCATGCTTGATGAATAGTGGCCCTGAGCTGAAATGTGTGAGTGCTCATTTTTAAAGACAGTTCTGAGGACAGCGTCAAATACCACATGCAAGTACTGAATTAGTTTGTTTTAGAGGTACTGTGGTGGTAAACAATATGAGTGCCATAAAGTTTAGATACAGCAAACACAAACTAAGAATGTGGAGCCATCTTTAGTCTACTTTTCTGTGTCCAACCACACTTCTGCCACTGTGGTGAATCCTCCAGTGCAGGAAACCTCCCTAACCCATTTAACACACGTTTCAACACTATGAGTTACTTGTCAAGGTTTTTTTGGTTGGAGAGGAGTTAGCTGACCGTTGTTCTCTGACCTCATTAGATGGTTACTCCACCATTGACCAGAGGGACAAGGACTGCAAATACAAGACAGGCGACGGCTCAGTGGACCTGACAGAACGGGAGCCATTGAAGGTACAGACAGACCTCCTCTGATCTCCTGGGGGATCGGGGGATAGAGGAGGAAATAATGATGCCTCACTGAACTATTATCATGCTCTCTCCCTCTGTCTCTTTCTCTTTCCCTCTCTCCTCACGTTTTCTGCGGTGGTCCTCATTAGAGGCTCTTAATTCTATTGATTCTTTAAATAGGCTGGAAGTTGTCATTCTCTGTTAATGTTGCCCGCTGCAGCTCAGTGCTGTGGAGAGCGTCAGATCTGCAAGCCACCAGTTAATTGAGTGTAAGCTTTTGGTGTCTGCAAAGTAATTAATCTGAGACTGATTAAAAGAACCCGCCAACAAGCACTCCTCGTGGAGACGACCCTTGCCTTGGCAATGAACAGACTGCTGCATTATCAGGTGGTTGCCTGCTGATTATACAGCCATTACACACAACAGCCACAGTTTGTTTATTGTCGGGCTGATTGGCAATCCACTGTCAATGAGGAGTCACGGTTCAGAGGATGTCTGACATGTGTCGGATGACTCTCAAGTACTTATTGTAGTTTGTATTTGATCTACTTTAGTGCTAGATTAATGGGATTTGCCCTGTGGGATTGTAAAATAACTACAATGAAGAGCCCATTAAAGTTAGTTTGGCAAATGTTTCTTTAGGTGAACGGTTATATAAAGCAAATGCTCCTCCATGCAGGTTAAAACTAATGCTTAAAAACCTTTCCAAAGCAAAGTCGGTGTTTGGCATTTTATCAGGTAATTCATGTTTCTTTATGGATCTGGTACAGTTTGTTATAGTTTAAGATGATTATAATAATAGTGTTACAGTTTTGATTAAAATACATAAAGCAAAAAAATGTAAAATTCAGTATCTTATAGTGAGCTTTATGTAACTTTTCCTGAGCAGTGTCCACTGTGTCTGCAAGAGGGCTAAGGTACAGTAATGTCAATTACAAAGCTATATCTACCTGACCAGTGTCCATGTTTTGCTAGCATTAGCTAACATTAGCTACAACATGCCACTGGTCATAATAGACCAAGTAAGGACATAGCAGCTTAGCAGCAAAGGTGCTTTTTATTGTTACAGATTAAGCCTCTCATTTGTAAGAGGAACACTTTGATTTAGTTTTTAAAAAGTCTTTAACATTTAAAGTTGTTTCATAAGTTTTATGGGTGACTTTTCGCATTGGTGGCATTAGTGTGGTAGAAAATATCTGAGAGAGGAGACGCTGAGACTTGAGCTTATATATTGTATATTGCTGAAAGCTTTCTCTCAATGTAAACTAAAATTAAAAATGAATATTGTTGTCATTACAACAGCAGTCTATTGTATGAGCCACATTTGAACCTTGTCCTCTCCCAATCAAATCAACTGACTGTTGCAGTTCAAAATTTCTTTTCCTCTTAAAATTGTATTTATATTAAAGGTTCTGCTGCAGTGATTTGTTCTGATTATAAGAGGAGCTTAACACCAGGCTGAAAAGCATTGTTTCACTGCCCTCCCTGGTTGAAAGTTTAGGTTTAGTTTCACCTCTGACTTTGTCAGAAAAGCCCTCTTTTGTAGCTGAACCATTGGAGGTCTGGATAAACAAGACTTTCATCTGGTGTGAAGTTGCTATTTGTGGTTTTTATCTGCACAATTTTCTTTCCACACATTTTATACATATATTTATACATAATATAATGAAAGGGAATCGTCAGAGTTTTGTGAAAGAGGATTTTATTCTGAAGTGTTCGTTTGTTTGTCTGGTGGATGCTTGTGATGTTATTATAGCATCCTCTCATTTAATGAAACATGATTGATGACACAACTTAAACATCTTCATTTATGTGGTTTCAGTGTCACATGAGGTTTTACAGCTGTTGAAGATGCTTCTGTAGCTGCAAATTACAACAGCACAAAGTAGCAGCTTTAGTACTTGAATCTACTTTACTTTTTATTTCACTCTTCATCATGTTTAGCTTAACTACTGAACCAGTTAGAAATTAAGTTAAACTGTCACTTCTTGAATGGGCAGATACATTTACCAGCTCTGAAGCCACAGACAGGAGTACAGCATAGTCGTGTTTGTCTTCAGAGTGTAGAGACCTACGAGTGTTACTCCAAAGCTGTCTTCTAAGTCTGCCGTCTGTACTTCCCAGAGGTGTTCTGCCCGCTTTGAATGCAACTTGGCTGTGAAACTGCTCTCTCCCTCTTACATTTGCATGTTTGGGTATGACGTTTGTAATCACTCTGACTTCTTTCCAAGCTTTCCTTAAGGCAGGGAACTAACACTGGCTTCTCTGATCCTGGATGCATGTGTATGTGTGCGTGCGTGTATTTCTGAAATGTATTGACCTCTTTTTGTTTTGCTGTGTTTTTTTTTTAACCCGTCCTCCTGTGGCCACAGAATGACACAAATAGGAAACACTATATCAGGAGTAACAGGCCTGCGGTCAGTCTGGTGGACGCTTGTGATGTTAAGCCCCAGCCTGTTGACTCCTGGGTCTAAATGCATGCATGGTAGGTCTGAAAAATAAAAGCACAACAACAAATAACAACCTTCACCTTTTGAGCTGGATTGTAGCATCCTTTCATTCCCTGTTTGCTCATCATTTCCGCCTGTTTTCCTTTCATCCTCACACTGTATCATGTGACCTGCTGTCTCCCTGCACCCACAGCTGGTGAAGTCACCTTGGTCTTTTCATTGACATTTACAAAATTCACTTGCAGTTTGACTGGAAATTATTTTTAAGGTTTAAAGATGTTAGATTTTATGTAGAATTTTGTTGGCACTGTATTTCTTCATAATTACACTCTTATATTGCACACACTTGCTCCAAAACATTTAATTAGACACTGAAAACATCTGAAGTACACTACCAATCACAACCTGACGTTGGTGCTTTAGTGTAACAAAATGTGAGGGTGGATTTTAATTAAAGCATGCCTCATTTGTTATAGTTTAATTGACTGTTTGCTAAAGTCCTCTCTCAAACAGCAGTTGTTCAGACTTTGCACAGTAACTGTAAGTAGGCACAGAAGGCCTCTCCAGATTTAAATTTCTTCACATGCTGAAGCAGTTTGCATGGGGCTGTGGTAAAATCAACACCTTGCATTTAAAAGAGGTTGGTGTCTTTCTCAAGCTTTTCCAAAAAACAAAACCACAAAAGCAAAGGTTTAAGAAATAGACTTAGGTGTGTTTACTTGCCCTAACCTTAGCTGCAATCAATAGCATGTCATGACTTGCACATCCACAGTGTATCATTTCCTCAGTGTGTGGAAGCTGGTCCTGGATGTGACCAGGCTGACATTTGCAGCTCTGATCTGCTTATTGTTGTATTTCAGCAACCTTAGTCAAACCCATCACCCAATCACCAGCATTATGTTCTTCAGTCCTTATCTCAAATCTTGTAACATTAAAAGTGAAAACATTCAGTTTGAAAACACAAACAAGTATGTGGGTAAGCGGCCAATCAGGATATTAGAATGAAATAACAATTCAATCCTTACCTTATCGTACTTACTTTCTTTATTCTGCATGGATCATCAGTTAGTGAGGGTGCTGAATATTTCCTGGTACATTACCTATATTTATCACATCATATATTTTTTGACCCCTTTTATAAGATTCTTGTTTTAAAACTAGGGCTAGGACCAGGTGTAAACATTATAAAAAATTCCACTGGAGAAAGCAGTTTAAACAAGTCACTGAGCTAAAACATTAGCTTAATAAGCTAGCTGCAGCTGATAAACTCTCCTAGCACAAGTTGTCATTTCAGCCAGAAACTGACAGTCGGCAACTGTCGATTTTGTTTCTTAGAAATGAGAAGTCTGCTCTTTTGAGCCAATGTCTACAATCAAAGGCCTGTTGTTCCAAAAATTACTTAAAATTTTGAGTGGCTAACATCCACTTATTGTAATATGTCTATGCAACATAACATACAAACGTGACTTCTCCCCTCTGTAATACACAGAGACAACAGACAGGCTTTGGTGTGTGTTTACAATTCAGCACCACCTGACTGATTGAAATGTGCGCCTAGCTTCACTCACTGCTTCCCCTGAAAGTGGTGGCAAATGATGAAGGGGAATCATTCTTCTGCACTCCAGATGGATCCTCCAGAGACTCAG
The DNA here is from genome assembly GCF_046630095.1 of Trachinotus anak. Lineage (NCBI taxonomy): Eukaryota > Metazoa > Chordata > Actinopteri > Carangiformes > Carangidae > Trachinotus > Trachinotus anak. The sequence goes on along the minus strand of NW_027273859.1, from coordinate 6,286,890 downwards.
TTATCCCTTAATGAAAAGCGGTAGGGAGAAAGGAAAAGATACCCACACACACACACGTATCCACACAATCTCTTCAGTGCCATACACACAATTTCCTGGGTCAAAGCAAGATGACTTCAGATAAATAATTCATGTAAGTTAAAATTGTGATGAAGAGCCAACACATAATGCACGCACACACAAATTCATACATTATCAACTCATGCATAATATGCAGAAGACAGAGATGTAACATGAATTCATGTGAGGGTGAGTTAACATGAATTCAATTTACATACAATTTGAAGTCTGAAGTAGTTAATTTAAATACTTTACATTTAAATTCATGGTATAAATTATTACTAAGTGGATTCTTATGTAACGTAGACGTCCACATTTCCAATTAAGTCACACAACAAAAGAAATTCAGCCTCTCTGTGAGGTCGAGAGATTTCTCAAAATGTCTTTTTTTAGTAGCGAATCAAGTGCATTTCAGCTGTTTCAGTTTCGCTGAATAGGGCTTTAACTAAAACCACTAAAATCTAATCATGTTCATGCGCCTCAGCTATAAAAAGTAATTTGTGACATAATTCACAAGGAAGTAAATCTAACTGAGTAATGTCCTCAGACCTGCACACATTTTATTTACAGTGCATTAGTGACTTTTTGCCTTGTGGTTCTTGACTGAATTCCCACTTTTTATTGTACTACTAAAAGACTTTTGCCAGGCTGCCAGATGATCTGGGTGAGCTTCAGTAGTTGTCATTGTTGTACCAGCAGCATCTCTATCTCCTCCTGCCTCCTCCTCACCGCTGTTTTCTTCTTCTCCTATCAGACCTCACTCACTTCCTTATTGTCATCTTCCTGTCTCAGTCACCTTTGTCACTGCCATCTGTTCAGTTCTATCATCTCCATCCATTGCATTATCATAGGAAATACTTCACAGGGTGACTTTAGATAAGTGAGAAGATTTTTTGGTATACACTGTAATTTTACCACTTCAGTAAAAATGAAAAACAGCTACAGCTAAAAGTAAGAATGAACCATCAGGTAAGTCATTTTCACTTCACTTAGCACATGCAGCATCTGTTTTGCTGTCTCTTGCCTCCATTTGCCATCTGGACTGTCATGATTGAAGCATTTGTTGACAGGGATGCAATTTGTCAAGTACTGTTGTAATGCCAAGTCATTGTCTAGCTGTCTTGCATAAGTGGAATTAAACTGGAGTGTTTCAGTCCAAACTCATATCCAGTGATGAGCAAAATGTGACTCCAACTCTGAGAAACTCCATTTTAGTTTTTCTTATCATCAACAAATCCCTTGAAACGACCAAAACCAACAATGACAGTAACAAATATTGTCTGTGTAGCCAAAGCCTAATACAGCTTATCCCTCTGTGCCATAGAGCATGCCAGCTGTGTGGTAATGTGGGGCTGAAACTAGAGTCCCACAAATGTACTATTTTCTACTGTTGTAGTAACATTAGAGAGATTGCAGCTGATAGGGACGTAAAGAGCTGGGACGTTACATGTCAGGTCTCCCCGGCCTCAGCTGCTGAGGTGCCGCTGCACCCTCAGTAACTGTTCTTCCCTTGGCCACATGGGGGCAGCACAATAAGCTGTAAAAACAACACTAACATATTATCACCTCACTTGGTTGATAAGACAAACATGTCAGCAAACAGTTGCCCATCTAAACATTCACCAGACGCAGTGTAACGTTCATTTGAAGTCCTGTTGCAGTGACACTGAAACAAAATGGTGAACTGGGGGCTAGAAAATCAAAACAAAGAGCTAAAAGATGCTTAAATGAACTTGGAGCAGGGGGGAGCCGCAGTGGGGTGCTAATTCTCAGTGGGTCTGTCCATATGAATGACTCCTTTCACATTACACACAGTTGTTTTTCCAGCTTTTAATATACTGCAGCTTTAAAGCTTTACTTAGTCAATAAATGGGCTCTCGCTGTCAAACAGAACTTTCCTTTGGAACTACAATTTGTGAACCACTAAACTACTGTACTGCTATGCACAAATGCAACTACAGCACTGTAGCTGTCAAACAGGGGTGTTTGACAGCAAGATAAAGCAGTGAAAATATTCAAAATAAAGCATACAACTGATATTAGCTTTTTCTGTGGTTTTTGCGGATGACCCTGTCCACAGCAGCACATCAGTCAGATTCTTTAGCGGTGCTCTCAGCAGCTTCTCTAAACTGGGAGCACACTGATCCAAATCTACTGCAGGTAACACACTGACTGTAGATAAGTAGCTCACATAATCCCGCATCAAATAACCCAAACTATCCCTTTACGGGTAGGAAGGTCTTGAATGCTCAGTGTTGACACTTGTTTTTGATGTTGGTCTTTTCATTGAATTTACAGACAATATCAAAAATAGTGAATATTACCAGCCTCATTCTTTAACTCACTATACAGTATGAAGATTATCATTTGTAATTTTTACAGTAAATATGTTGCATTTTGGACTGAAACTCTTCATTTACTCTTATTTCAAACTCAATAGAACAGCTCCACTAATATTTTTTTCTCTTGTCCATGTGCTTCAGGCTTAAAAGTGCGACCCCCCAGCTAGAGGAGGATCTCTCATATCACCACTGCCATTTCACATGGAGCTTATCTTTGGAGTTGGACTTTGTACAGAAAAGAGGATTAAAAAAATTAATTATCACAGCACCGACTACCCAGCAGCAGCCAGCATTCTCATGCTTTTCAGAAAAAAGTTTAAAAGAATAAAAAGTGACTACTCCTACTACTTTCTCATATCTACATTCCCACTGGACATCATGTGAATTTTACAGTGTTAACTATTGTTGAGCTCTACCAGTGACAAGAAACGGACAGAGGCCGGTGCTGTTGAAGGAATGGACATGTGGCGGGTCGAGAAAGTGAAGTGAAGGAAGTGAATGGAAAAGAAACGTGTGCTGGAAGGAAACCTGTGGGAGAAGAAATGGAAAAATGAAGTTTTTAATTTCAGTTTTCATGTCCGATGAAAGATCATATCCCAGATTTTCTGGGTTTTGGAGAATTTTAATTTCAGCTTGTTGTCAAGCTTCGAAATGAACAGGTTTGAATTGGTGTGTTGGAAGGTCACTGAATGTTTGTTTTCAGAATGGTGGGCTGGACACAAGAAAGGAAGTGAAGTGAGAGGAGAGAAACCGAGCCTGAGAGGAGCTGTAGCATAGCGGATAAACATGTACTCCCAGCAGCCTGCTCTCATAGATTCACAATCCATTTGGTTCACTGTGTTTTTTCAAAAAAAAAAAAAAAAAGAAAAAGTGCACTGAGATGCTTTGAAATCAAAAGTGGTTAACAGGTGGTTGATGTCCATTTTATAAAACAAGGAGTCTGCAGGTTGTGGTCTGGAGAAAGGAAAGTGACAAAGTGTGTACATCCGATGGAGTGACAGGTTTTGTTAACACTGCATTCAAAAAGTCAGATAAAATGGAGAGACTTTCTGTTTCATCGTGATCAACATGTATGAGCCAAGTGGCATGTTGACCTTCAGTCACAGAGCCGTGGTTACATGTGTAACCACTTCAGTTGTGTAGCGACATGGTTTTTTGAATTTCCTGGTTGGATTCTCTTTGTCAATGATGTGTATTAAAGAGGATATAAGGCATTTTGTTTATAAATGATTTGTGTTTTTGAAAAGAGAGGCAGAAGATTGTTCTCTTGTTGAAAGGATAGATCTAAAAGCATTTTTATTTTTGTTGGGTTTTATATAAATGTATATTAGGGTCAAAAGAAAGAAAAAAACAGTAAAATGAAGGGAAAAAACAAACAAAAAATGACAGACTTCTTAGTTGTATATTAATATCACATTGTTTGGAAAGCACATCTCATTTGATAAAGACTCACCACGTTTGTAAGCAAGAAATAACAACGTAACTTAAGTGTGTGTCAAATATTGTCGAGTTACGCCGACGATCACCTATTTATATTTTGTATTTGTCAAAAAAAGGTCACAGAAAAAAAAAGTTTATCTGCAGTGTTCTTTCTAAAGATGATGAATACTAATGCTCTGGCAGCCCCTGCATCTTTGAAACAGACAGTACGGAGGGGTCAAGGGGTCAGACAGAGGTGACAACAGATGGCAGTGTTAATACAAGTCCCTTGATTTTTCTTCCCAATGCATTCAGACCAAGTTACCACCAACCTTGAATCCTCCTTCACCAGTGCATCTTAAAGAGAAATATTCAGTCGTGAGCATGAAGAAAATCTGTACAGATGTTTATATTTTATTCTTTCCAAGTGCCAGTTTTTTTGTGGTGTCATTTGGATATTAACTAATTCATTCGTGTGCAGGTAGAGAGTACAGGTGGACGAGTGGATCTGAATATTCAAGTCAAAATAAAAATTTTAAAAAAGTTGTATCACACTGTATAAATTAAAACTTCAAGTTTGGTCATATAGTATATATTTTTACAACGTTATAGGTCGGGCAGTTGAGATTTAGAAAACCAGAGAGATACTGAATCTTATTGCCATTTTTCTCTTGCTTGGTGAGACTGCACTCAGAATCCAGTGGTAATGTGTCCGGTCTCCATTCCAGCCGCCTGTCTCCTGATTCAGCTTGAATGGGAGACAGAAAGAGAGTCCAGTCCAAGTTGGTGTCACTCATGCGTCATCACGGCGAACGGCATGTGCCTGCGTTGAAGTCTGATTTTCCTTTGTGACGTATGTGACTTTATAAAGCTTGCATATTTTACACAGTGTTTACAAAAATGTACGTTGTGGTAAAAATCAATAAACTACAAAAAAACATACTGTATAAAATTTAATTTCAGAGGTTAAAAAAGTTATAAAATACCCAGCATCCCTTTTGTGTGTCCTCAGAAGTGTGTGCTTTCATTGGACAATACTGAACCCTCACAACAAAGACCCATATGACTGTCTATTCCTGACTGCACTATGCAGTACCACAACCAAAGGATCCAGAGGTGTATTTGCATGCATTCATAAAAAGGTTTTTGTTTTTGTGGATGTGCAGAACATTGTACATTTACAAAATAAAAAGCCAAGCAACTGTAAAATAAATGCAGGACACGGACACACATCGAATCAAACAAACCTACCTTTGTAGATATAACTGATTCAAGACCGTCAAAATAAAGTAACTGTACTATTCAGTAGCAGATGTGTTTGTACCTATCATGTGCCTTAACCTTTTCCATGGTAGATAAAGATAAGTGTGTTTTATATAACTTTATTGCTCCCTTTCAACTGTCATCTCTCCATCCCGTCTGTTCACCTCGTCCCTGTTCTCCTCCTGTGTCAATCACCCCTTCCCTTTTTCCTCCACTCTGCTCATTCATTAATTCGTCCTGCACCCCCCCCCCCACCCCCCCCCACACACCCCACCCCACCCCCCGAAATCCAAGTAGTTTAGACTGTTGGTGCGGTTTCTGCCTTGTATTACATTGTATTATAAACTTTTAAAAAGATAGTCATTCAAAAAAATGGTTTTGGTTTCCTAGAGGAGTAAAATTGTTAAGGCTTTCGTAGCGAGCAGAAGCGATGCCGCAGTGACAGAATGTATTACGTTAATTTTACTAATACCCAGAGGCAAATATTACGCTTGTTAAACATAACGGAAAAATACTGGTTTGTAGAGTATAAATTTGGTGTGTTTTCAATAAATCATGCCTGGAAAGAAGCTGTTGCCTGCCCTGTGTCTTATTTTACATTATGTTATTAATTTCCAGTAAGACTCAAGGTCTTCAGTCATGATAGCAGGCCCTAGAGACTACAACGCCCTTTAACCCCAGAATTATAAAGGGCCAGTTCGCCCAAATAATAAAAATGGAATTTTGTTAATGGTGCTCACCGTTAACAGTTTACATCATAGGGTAACTTTTTTTTTTTTTTTTTTAACCAAACAAATCAGAATCAGAATCAGAATCAGTTTTATTGCCAAGTATGTTTTCACATACAAGGAGTTTTTTCTGGTGATTGGTGCAATTGAGGATCAGGGGGATCAGCAACAGTGGGGCTCTCTAGCCTTGTTGATGAGGCTAATAGCAGATGGGAAGAAGCTATTTTTGTGGCGAGAGGTTTTGGTCCTGAAGGACCGCAGCCTCCTGCCAGAGGGGAGTGTCACAAAGAGTTTGTGTCCAGGGTGGGAGGAGTCAGCTACAATCTTCCCTGCACGCCTCAGAGTCCTTGAGGCGTACAGGTCCTGGAGGGATGGAAGATTGCAGCCAATCACCTTCTCCGCAGAGTGGATGATATTAAAATAGTCTGAAATAGTCTTCATGTTAAGTATTTACTGTGGATTATCCAAAGTAATGGATAACAAAGTAACTGATCATTTTCCAATGGTGTGACCACCACAGGTGTAATTCAGTTCACCTTAACTGTAGGTGATGGAGGTAGAAAAGTGAGAAACAAGCAAAATATCTTAAAACTATCTGTGTGGCTACACAGCTCTGAAGATAAGAGAGAGTGAGTGTGAGAGTATAAAGTAAAGTAGTATAAAGTTTTTTTTATTATTTTGACAAACCAACTCTATAGAGTATTAGCCTAATAAATAAACAATGTTCAACATTGCCTGAAGAATGTGAGTTTTAGTCTGTGTTTTTCTGTCCTGAAAACCCTCTGAAATGCATTGCTGCATTAAAAAAAGAAGTGTTGTAATACATTATGATAAAGCATATACTGTGTGAGGCAATGGGCTAGCGTCCTAACAAAGCAGGGTAACTGAAAACATGATGAAGAGGGTTTAAACCTTAGCGTTGGAAAACTTGGCCCCTAATGAATTTTCCTTGAACAAACCATTAAATTCCCTCTGACTGCTGCAGCACTGAGCTTCTCAAGATCTAGCACTTTCCCAAGGGTCTGAATCTTTGGCAGCCTTATTTCAGTTGGTTATATTTTTAGTTATGACAGAAAGAAGTACAGGATCTGCCACATTAAATGATGTTCCGGTTTTTAACGCTGGATATTTTTAGACAATATAAGCCAGCAAGTGATCATTTTAAAAATCTTTATGCAAATAAGTGACAAATGAATGCAACTGGAAAAAATGCCTCTTCAACATTTCCTGTCTTGATAAAAATTATTACTGTATTACAGAAATAGATTACTGTTAATGTAGCATGAATAGACCATTTTGAGAGCTGACAGACATAGCAGAAAAAACAAAGGTGGAACTATTAACCCTGAGGATGGCTCAGTTCCACAAAGTCTTTCAGTAAGCCATGACACTTGTCAGGGCCCTGGAACTAGAAGCCAGTATGATTATTATTAATTTAACCTGCTTTGACGTGTTAAGTGTTCATGGTGTGCACAGAATAACAGACTTTATGCCACAATCCATATTACTAAATAACAGAACTACACATTTTTAAAAGGTTATATAATAAAATGTGTCAATGAATAATATGCTGTTCAAATGAAATCAAAAATTTGAATTTCAATAAATACTTAATAATATTGAATGTAAATAATTTATGTACATATCCTGCATGTGGCAGTACATCCATGAAAATGGTTACTTTTGTATTATTGAACCTTTTTTATATTGCTTCTAAATAATATGACAGAATATGATCATAATGATAATAATAAACTGTATTTATATAGCACTTTTCTCAACAACGTTACAAATAAATAACATAAGTAAAAACAATAAATGAATAAGATCAAATAAACAGGAATAATCACAACAAATAACCTATGTCAAACATTTCCCGGTGGTTTCACTAAAAGGAACATTTTAAGAAGGTATTTAAAAGAAGCAAAGGACTCCGAGCTCAACAGGCAAGATGCTTCATGGAGCGGAGGCTCTGACAGCAAAAGCCCAGTAACCCTTTGTGACAAGCTGTGACCTTGGAGAAACCAGCAGGGATCCATCAGATCTAAGTGGTGAAGAGGGCACATACCAGGGTCAATAAATCAATTCTAAATCTAACAGGGAACCAATGTAGAGAGGCAAGTACAGGCGTGATGTGATCATGCCTCTTTGTAATAAGTGAAGTGTAAAGTGCATTACAAGCTGAGAAGCTGAGAAAGGGTAAAATATGTACAACTTTTTTCATATAAGCAGTTGATAAAAAAAGACCATATTTTATAGATTATCTTAAGCCGGAAGAAACATCAATAATTAAAATAACAGAATTTTATTAAAAAAAGTGATCGTATCAAACTCGGTAAACGTTTCAGCAGAGAGTTTTATGACCCATTTCTATTCAGGCAGTTGTCTAGCCACCGCATACCGAGGCCGAGGTCCTTTCATAATAACAACATGGCTGCCTTATGTAGAGGCAGACACCGGTGGAAAAGGACTAATTGTTTGTATGTTGTGAAAAGAAACCTGACAGGTAAAACAATATGTTGTTCTAATAATGTGTGTAGATACAATGAATAGACCGGGGTCAAGTTCATAGTCGGAGGTGTTTCTGTTAGCACAGAGCTAACTTTCACACCACCAGCAGCTGTAACTGTCTGCTGGTTATTTTTATCTGGTTAATTCATTTAATTTAATTCAGGCTAATTGAATTCGGCTGCTTGGTTTGAAGATTAACAAACAGCAACAACAAGTTAAACAAGATACTGTAACTACACTTTTTTTACGCTGCTTACTGCAGCCCTTTATATGTTGGCATTAACATGGGAATAATACGAGAATCTGCTCTTTAAGAATAAGTGTGAGTGTGAGTAAGGTGAGTTGTATTGTGTAGTGAGGTGAACAACACTTCTTAAATCAGAATCAGAATCAGAATCAGAATCAGTTTTATTGCCAAGTATGTTTTCACATACAAGGAATTTTTTCTGGTGATTGGTGCAATTGATCAGCAACAGTGGGGCTCTCTAGCCTTGTTGATGAGGCTAATAGCAGATGGGAAGAAGCTGTTTTTGTGGCGAGAGGTTTTGGTCCTGAAGGACCGCAGCCTCCTGCCGGAGGGGAGTGTCTCAAAGAGTTTGTGTCCAGGGTGGGAGGAGTCAGCTACAATCTTCCCTGCACGCCTCAGAGCCCTTGAGGCGTACAGGTCCTGGAGGGACGGAAGATTGCAGCCAATCACCTTCTCAGCAGAGTGGATGATACGCTGCAGTCTGTTATTGTCCCTCTCCGTGGCAGCAGCGTACCAGATGGTGATGGAGGAGGTGAGGATGGACTCGATGATGGAGGTGTAGAAGTTCACCATCATAGTCCTTGGCAGGTTGAACTTCTTCAATTGCCTCAGGAAATACATCCTCTGCTGAGCTTTTTTGATGAGGGAGCTGATGTTTAGCTCCCATTTGAGATCCTGTGTGATGGTGGTTCCCAAGAAGCGAAAATGCTCCACGGTAGCCACGGGGGAGTCACACAGGGAGATGGGGGTGGGTGGGGCTGGGCTCTTCCTGATGTCCACTATCATTTCCACTGTCTTCAGAGCGTTTAGCTCTAGGTTGTTCTGCCTGCACCAGGTCACCAGACGCTCAGTCTCCCACCTGTAGGCAGACTCATCGCCATCAGAGATGAGTCCAATGAGAGTGGTGTCGTCTGCAAACTTCAGGAGCTTGACAGACTGATGGCTGGAGGTGCAGGTGTTGGTGCACAGGGAGAAGAGCAGAGGAGAAAGAACGCAGCCTTGTGGGGATCCAGTGCTGATGGTCTGGGAGTCAGACACGTGCTTTCCTAGCTTCACGTGCTGCCTCCTGTCAGACAGGAAGTCGGTGATCCACCTGCAGGTGGAGTCAGGCACGCTCAGCTGGGAGAGCTTGTCCTGCAGCAGAGCCGGGATGATGGTGTTGAAGGCAGAGCTGAAGTCCACAAACAGGATCCTGGCATAAGTCCCTGAGGAGTCCAGGTGCTGGAGGATGAAGTGGAGAGCCATGTTGACGGCGTCGTCTACAGACCTGTTGGCTCTGTAGGCGAACTGCAGGGGGTCCAGGAGTGGGTCAGTGATGGATTTGAGATGGGACAGGACAAGGCGCTCAAATGATTTCATGACCACAGAGGTCAGGGCAATGGGTCTGTAGTCATTTAGACCTGTGGGCCTTGGTTTTTTGGGGACAGGGATGATGGTGGAGGATTTGAAGCAGGCTGGCACGTGGCAGGTCTCCAGTGAGGTGTTGAAGATGTCCGTGAACACTGGAGACAGCTGATCAGCACAGTGCTTCAGGGATGATGGAGAGACAGAGTCAGGACCGGCTGCTTTGCGGGGGTTCTGCTTCTTAAAAAGCCTGTTGACATCTCTCTCCAGGATAGAGAGAGACGTTCCTTTGGTAGGGGAGGAGGGGGGTTCTGATGTGGCTCTGATGTGGAGGTTAGTGTCAGGCTTGTCCCACTGTCTTTCAAAGCGGCAGTAGAACTCATTCAGATCGTTGGCCAGACGGAAGTCATTAATGGAGTGGGGGGGTTTAGGTTTGTAGTTTGTGATCTTTCTGAGCCCTTTCCAGACAGAAGCAGAGTCATTGGCTGAGAACTGGAGCTGAAGTTTCTCAGAGTACAGACGTTTAGCTTCTCTCACCGCCTTGCTAAACCTGTACTTGGACTCTTTAAACCTGTCCCTGTCCCCACTCAGGTGTACTATGACAGTAATAAATTGTCTCTCTTGGTAATTTCGTAGTGTCACACACATCCAACCAATTGCCAGATCTTTGAATGGTGTTTAGTGTGCCACTTACCTTATAGGTGATAGGTGTATAAAAACTTATGTGAGGTAAATGCATCACAAATAATCACTAATAATCATTTCTACTTGGTCTGTGTATTGATCATCATATATTCTCGTACAGGGAAATATGACTATGACCTGGTGGTTGTTGGTGGTGGTTCAGGAGGGCTTGCCTGCTCCAAAGAAGGTGAGTTCTTTTAAAAGTCCCCATTATACCTTAATGTTTGGGAATCTATGCTTTACACAGTGATTTCTATCTAATAATACCATTATTTTATACCCACTGTTACAGCGGCACAGCTGGGACAGAAAGTTGCTGTTTTGGATTATGTGGAGCCATCTGTGAAAGGTCAAATGGAATTTGTTGTGGCAGTTCATTAGAAAAAATGCTATTTCTTGTTTGAAGATATAAACGCACTGTTGTTGAAATGCTTTTCCAAACAGGCACCAAGTGGGGTCTAGGTGGTACATGTGTTAATGTTGGCTGCATTCCTAAGAAGCTCATGCACCAGGCTGCTCTTCTTGGCACTGCAGTCAAGGATGCTAAGAAATATGGCTGGCAGATCTCAGGGCCAGTCTGCCATGACTGGTAGGTTTAACCCAAGCACAACATACCATATCACAATGTTTCATCAGCTGAGAAATTCAGAGAATTGGTAGCTGAACAGCACCATCTAGTGATGTAGCTGCAGTAAGACGGTATTACTTAAGGTCAGTAAATGAACTCTCAGAGTGATGTGATTACATTCTTCCGCAGGTACACAGTGTTTCAGTTGTCCTTTCTGTTCCCCTTGCTCACTACATTTACTGACTTGGATGTTGTTCTCTAAGAATAAAGACATAGCAGTCAAGTCCTTTAAAAAAAAAAACTTGAAAAGAAAAATCATTTAAATGAGAAGTGTGTGCATGGTTTTAGTGAGTCAGTTTTTTTTTAATCATTCATTTTAAAAATGCATCTTTGCTTAGTCTTTTAGGGTTGATATCCCAAAAGCTGATGTTTTGGCTTCTTTTCCCTTTGCTGTACCTGTGAGCCCACACATGCAAAGCAACAATGACAGGCACATTATGAGGCATCTTTCAGAGCTTCATCTGTGTAGTGTTAGTTTGTCCAGGAATGCAGGTTTGTGGTCTGTTTATGTTTTTACCTCTTGTGTGTCTTCCAGGGCCACCATGGCAGAGGCCATTCAAAACCACGTCAGGTCCCTGAACTGGGGTCACAGAGTTCAGCTCCAGGACAAGTGAGTCCAGATCTGCTTGATTTATTCAGACTTATTATTTCAATGTTGATGTTTTATTTAATTGATTGATTTAAAGGTGGCAATGAAGGATGTTTTAGTGTCCCATGATAATCTTAATGTTTAGTTTTTTTCACAGCTGCACAGGTGTGATGTATTATCCGTCTCTCACCCACTAATCATGTCACACCTCCTCCTATTGCATTTTTTAATCATTTTCAATCATATATTTTCATAAGCAGAATTTCTTTAAGATAATCATAAATATTTATGACCATACAGCCTGTCTTTCCTCCCTTCTTGCATATTTTCTTGGCATGTAATGTTGCTGAAGGTTGTAGGTTTCAGCTGGTGCGCAGCTGAAGGACTCCTAGTCACCGACCACATGTTGATTGAGTGTCTGGCTGGAAGGCAAACAGGTGTTAATGTCTCTGTGAATGTGCCTGAGTTTAACCTAAACTGTTTTCAGCCCAGTGAGATCATCTGCCTGGATTCAGAATGTTAATAATGCATCTTATGTGATTTCATTTCCCTTTAATTAACAATCAGCCTTGAGAGGCTGTGTTTTCAGACCAGTGGAGAGACACTGTTCACCACAGTGCAAAGCAGTCATTTTACACAAGTTTACTGGTTACAAATATAATATATGATAATTCATGATTGTATGGATGTTCCGTTTTTAATCATTGATAATTAAGTCAGATTTGGTCTTGGTGTGAGTTGTACAGCCACCACGTGAGTTTGAGATTAGAATTGGCTCTTGCTGACCAATGAAAAAACAAATCAAAAGGGTGTTTTTTGTAATTTAAAATGCGAAATTTAGAGTTAAAATTTGATGAAGTGGGTTGAAATTAAATGTGATATATATGAAATTTGAAATAAAGGGGGTCGGTCCAGTGGCTCACCAGGTAGAATGTATACCATTTAGGCTTAGTCCTTACTGCAGTGGCCCGGGTTTGAGTGTGGCCTGTGGCCCTTTGCTGCATGTAAACCCCTTTCTCTCAAGAGGGGTTATCTGCAACAGTTACTGTATGTGATCTGCACCAGTGTAGGTTATTGCACCACAAGGAGCAACCTGTTTGTTTTCTGTTTTGCAGGAAGGTGAAGTATCTGAACGTCAAAGGAAATCTGGTGGATGAACACACTGTTAAAGGACTAACCAAAGCAGGAAAAGAGGTCAGCTGCTAATTCACATTAAAACATTAATTCAATTTCTTCATACAGTTTCATTTTTACCACTTTTTTTTTTTACTATTTAGATTAAAATTTGGATTGAAATACATTTTTATATGCTTATATTTGCTTCTTTTTATTTTTTTTAAATTGAAGCTCTAAATCTAAATTCAGTCAACTTTGGGATCCTAACTTAGTGTGTATGGAGAGAGCTGTTACTTGTTTCAGTGATTTCAAAGCCTTTCCATCATCACCTGAATGCAGAATACTGTGGAGACCACTTGCTTTTATTTGACATTTCCTTGTTTTTTGAAGGATATGAACAAAGGCTGGTAGCTCACATTTCCCTCCTCTCTCATGCAGACAATCCTCACTGCCAAGAACATCGTGATCGCCACAGGTGGGCGGCCTAAGTACCCCACAAATGTAAGTATGATTGTTATTATCATTTCTCTCAGATGTTTCTCTCTTTCTTTGCCAGTGTGTGTTGTTTGCTTGGTTGATTTTGTGGTACAAATGAGAGAGAGAGAGAGAGAGAGAGAGATACCCTACAGCTGCAGACAAGCCTTAACACACCAAAGAGCAACCTGTTATTGATAAAGCTGTTGATAGTTGATTGATAGGTTGATGCGTATGTTCACTGCTTTAACTCTCATTACAGATTCCTGGAGCGATGGAGCACGGCATCACCAGTGATGACATATTCTGGCTGAAAAAATCTCCTGGAAAAACGTGAGGACGCTTTCATTTCTAAAACATCGCCCCACCTACCAACACCCAATCTCTTGTATTAAACTGTTATATTAAGTAGATCTCAACCACACAGTGCACCTCATGTCTGTTTAGTTGGTCTAAATTCAGGCTCAGACAATTTTCCATTATACCAAAAGCATTAAGATATATTTTTATATGAAGACTTTCCAAAAGCTCCAAAATACTGAGATCACCTTTGAATATATACATCTTAGCACAGTATGTGTAGGATTGTTGGCGTCTTTCTCTATACAAAGAGCTACAAGGGAAACACAGTCTCTAACCTCTGCAGTATTAATGCCTTGCTCTACCCTCCAAGCTACCTTGCTCACTGACACGACACGTCCCACTGTCACGCACTGTAATCACTCATCAGTGACATGCAGTTTGTTTTTCTCCCTTCCTGTCAGCCTGTCCTCGCCTCATGATTCAGATTAGCGGCGTGCATCCTGACCTTTACAGAACAAGCCCTTTAATCCAGCCATTTAGCTCCTGTCATCACCTGGTTAATTGGTCTTTCCCTGATGTTTCCTCTTGGCACAACGTGCAGATGGTGACTGGTGGTTGTGGTATACCTGGGTTGCAGTGGTTGTTTGCTTCATGGAGACAGATAAGCGGAAGTAATTATTTTGATATTCAATCTTCATATGTAGCTAGGTTGTCTGCACCTGGGGCATGGAATTTTAATTATTTTTTAATTATTCCTATTTAATTGTGGCTTTAAATTAAAGTTGTGCTGTACATTTTTTGCAATTAATATGCAGTATGTTATTCCTTTTTTTAAATTTTGTGCCTTGTTTAGGATCATTGGCTCCTCTATAACGTTTAATCTAAAATATGTGGTATGTCAGTATAGAGGAAGTGTGCTGTTCTGCTTTTTGACCACTTGGAGGCAATAAGAAGTCATTTGTAGTCAACAAATCAATGTGAGTGCGCTGTGGCCACTGTAGCCTCAAACAATTACCACTGTTGCACTCACCCATTCAACAAAACATATTTGTATAGGAAGCAGAATTATCCACTCAGAGAGAACACTTGAGTTCAGGAATTTCTTTGATGTAAGAGAGTGATGGTTAGTGGAGTCCTCTACCTCCCCGCAGGCTGTAAGGGGTTAGCTGTGGGTTAGCATTAGCATTAGCTTCCTCTATAAGGGTACGAAACCACACACACCAGCCAGAACTGGAACTGTCGTTGTGCTGCAGAGCTGTCAGCTGTGCAGGTGAGGTCCGAAAGGCTGTTTCTGGAGGTAGTGCTGGTGTGGGAGGGGGGAGGTCTGCGCGAGTGATTGGTGTCTAATGGGCCTTGGAGCACACACACACACACACACAAATGACAGATTTGGACCCAGGGCCAAAGCCAAGAGCTCACTGCCATCATAATATTATTGGGAGAAAGCACTGAGCACGTGCCAACAGGCCTCTGATACTGGTCGAAGGATAGGCCAGTACATGAATGAGATGGAGCAGTAGTAGGTTTGTGTTGTGTTAGTGTTGTTTTGTATATTGGACAAGGACCACACCACAGATGGCATCAACATAACTACCCTGAAACTATAGAGACATAAAGCACTCACAGGATCTGTGTTGCATGAATTCTCTTTGTGCCTTCCCAGGAAAAGAATCCAGAGCAGGGAGGGGAGTCTAATATTCACACTGACATCACAAAAAAGATGCACAAAAAGACAAATGAGTCTATGTTTCAATACCATTAATAAAACATGAAAGTAGTCATGAATAAAGCCACATACCCCTATGCAGGAGAGAAAGAAGGAAGTCACTGGCTGTCTTGCATAAACTCCCTCTGTCCCTGTGTAATACCATGAGAACAGTCACAAAGTGTGGCATGGTCTCAGCAGTGCACCCTAGCATCACAAGCTACCCAGGAGCCACACACTTGGCTTGATGAACCTCTCTACTAATTCGCAGATTTATTAATGAAAATAGTTAAAACCACCAAAAACATAAAAATATCAGTGCATTGACTTCACACTTTTTAAAGCAGTTTACACTGGAAAACACTGAAAGGAAACAGAGTGAAGGAAATGCAGACAATGTAAAGTCCAACCCTAAAAGAGGAGGTAAAGCCAATGAGAGTGAAACAGAAAATACCTCTTTCTAGGAAACTGTATGGATTCTACTTTGCAACGGATTACTCTCATAAAGATACACGTGCACCTGACAAAATAAAAGTCTCTCTTCTAAAGCCACATAGGATTTTACATAGATTACATCGTCAGCCTTACATACAACACCATGCTGCCAACTACATTCTCCCTGGTCTGATAAATACTTTTTTTTTGAAAATCTTATAAAGCCAGTTAAGTGCTTTTTATCTTTATCTTTCAGATATATAATTGCATATGTTATAGTTTGTTAATTGTATCGGTGATTGGTATTAACTGAATACTCCTTGCCTATCAGAACCCCAATGTTTCCATTCTTTTTTATTATTTGCAATATTATCGCTCATGGTCTAAATGGCCCTTTACTACTCAGATAAAATTTAAAATACTTTCACATTCAAATGTAAAATGTGCTCTTGGAACATTATCTTGGAGTCTCAGTTTTTCAGCACAGACATTTGAAGTATTGCTAATGTGCATGTTTGAATTTCCTTTCTCCAACCAAACATGAATGGACAAAATCAGATGATCATTTATTGTATTCAGGATGATTTAATTGCTGGTTCAAGTAGCCTTTTTTTTTTTTCATTGTCATTCTGTTCATGTAGCTCAATACCAAATCAGCGACTTTAATTTGTGTGCCCCATGTGTCTACGCTCAAATGCTTTCAGGGAGTGTAAGCAACATTTGATAAAAAAGTCAAAGTTGGACTCACATCAAGCCTTTACTTGCAACAAAATCTACCCACACTGTAGACAGACACACAGGAGGAGTATCCAGATCTAGTGTTTTTATTATCGTTGTCGAGGCCTCTGAAGAACTGCCCAAGGTTAACAAGGAGCCACCGATGATCAACAGAAAACCTCTTTCCACAGGACTTGTGGGTCCAGTGAAGTCTTGGCTGGAGCTCCAGACCACATGCTACCACTCCACTGTAAGAAACATTATAAAACTCTTGAGGCTTGGCTGCTGTCTGTCCTGTGGCTCCTTGTCCAGTTTGTTACCTCAGATGGAAATCCAGAGTTGTACGAGACGTTAACCACATGTGTGGAGTAGACAGCCTCAACATTGATTCTTTTTATTAAACACATTTATAGTTTTGACTGTTTGGATGCCTGTGAAATTTTCCTGAATGTGCCACGGCAGTTTGTCTCAAAGATAGATGAGAGTCAAAGTGGGGAGCAGGAAGTAGATTTGACACTTTTTTACACTTTTAGGTCAAACTGTTGAAGACTGTCAGAGTTTAGATTTCCCAGAGGCCACTGTAAGAGTCTATACTTTAATACTTCATGTAAGATAACTTAAGTATGTGGGGTGCATAAGATGGAAATAATGTTATTTAAATTCCCATGTTCTCGACTGCAGGTAACAAACTCATATGCATATCATAATTTGAGTTTTTCTGATTTGTCTTTGCTAGATTTGTCCCATGTTTTCATTATATAGCTAGGTAGTGAACAGAATGTGTGTTCCAACCATTTAGTAAATGCATAAAGGTGGTGAGGGCACCATTTTACTAGGTGTCTTTCTATTTGGGTAGATGGCTTTCTTTGTGTCTGTGTCCCAAATGTGCCTGCACGTCCACAGATGTCACCGCTGTTGAAAAGGGTCAGTAGGGTTGGAAAGGTTGTATTCAGGGTCATCTTTTATTTGAAATACATATTGCAGTTGTACAGACTCCAGACCAATGTAAAATACAATCAGACACAGTGGGGAAGACGCAGGTTCAGGGGAAAGGACGCAGTTTCTCAGTGATGAAAGTGTTGAATCAAGCTAAAGCTCTTTGCCTAATCTTCTTTAAGCCCCTTCACAATACATGCTAAGTGCAGCTGTGCATTACACAGACATGGGGAAAATGGGCACTGGGGCTTTTAGTGGTTAGTGTTAGTGTGGACAAGGGCAGGATGTGCCTCAGGCACCCGGAGCTGTCAGGTGGAGCAGACCTAAAGGGAAGCAGGTTTGAGTTGAAGTGCTAAAAACAAGGGAGAGAGGGGCCTCATCCAGGCGGGTGACTAGCTTCACTCAGCGGACTGATGTGTGGCCCTGAACATGGCACACCCCATCTTTAGGGATTAGCCTAAATGCTAGCAATTAGCCCTCCTCAACACACAAATCTCGCTGCTGGATTAGACGTGTGATTCACCTGGACCACACACACATACACTGACACTGATACCTCAAGTGCGCACACATCCACACATACTGTCCCCTTTTTCTACATTTTCTTCACACCTCTTCACTTCCCTCTCAGGTTATGAAGTTCTGTAATTCATCACCTCTCTAATTCTAGGATTTAAAGTAAACAATTTCAGCTTTGGACTTGCTTTGTTTTATTTGGCCAAAGTGTGCTGCACAAATGGTGAAATGTATTTTTATTGTATTATTAGTTCAGCTAAGAGCTTCTCTGTGTTTGTGTTTTCCAGACTTGTGGTTGGAGCCAGCTGTATCCTTTGTCTGCCAGAGAGCTTATAAATGGAGCCACTGTATAAGTCCCGTGGTAATCTGTTGAGAAATGCTTAAGTTATTAACAATTATTATTAGCTTAATAAAAAGTAACATTTACATCAGACCAGTTTTAAATTGTGTTTCTGAATAACTCAGCAGTTGTTGTAAAATCACAGTGCCATTGACAGCCTTCAGAAAAGCTTCCAGTTTAAGAAACATTATTGGCCCTTATTTGGTAAACCATAATAAAATAAACATTGTGGCATTTTTCCAAATCCAGTTGAACTATTATCTTGTTAAGATGATGTGTGAGTGTGATTTCCCTCTCGTTTTTAAGCCACCTGCTTGTTGTGCAATAATGTCAGTCTTGTACAGTCACTGTAATCCTCAACCGGGTGTTGCTCAGATGTGGCTTTGGAGTGTGCAGGGTTCCTCACAGGCATCGGCTTGGACACCACAGTGATGGTTCGCAGCATCGCCCTCCGGGGGTTTGATCAGGTATTGCTCCCTGTGCTACAGCCTGCATTATCTGCATATCATGATTGGGATTTCATCATGTTTGAAGGTGGGTATTCTCTTTTTGCTTCCGCAGCAAATAGCAGGTCTGGTGACAGACTACATGGAGACTTATGGCACCAAATTTGCATGGAGCTGTGTCCCAAAGAGAGTGGACAAACTCTCCTCAGGAGCCTTGCAGGTGACCTGGACCGACACCCAGACAGGCAGTGAGCACAAAGACACCTACGACTCTGTGTTATGGGCAGTT
This sequence comes from Trachinotus anak, assembly GCF_046630095.1. NCBI lineage: Eukaryota > Metazoa > Chordata > Actinopteri > Carangiformes > Carangidae > Trachinotus > Trachinotus anak. Next base: position 6,267,798 of record NW_027273859.1, on the reverse strand, counting down.
GGTGAGTCTGTGTGTGTGTGTGTGTGTGTGTGTGTGTGTGTGTGTGTGTGTGTTTGTTTGTGCATGTGTGTCACAAATTGATTTAAATCCAAAACTAACCTGAATTAGTATGATAATGAAGAATGTGTTAAATTATCAAAATTAAGTTAAAAAATATCTCTCAATTGTTGTAGCTCATTATGTTGGTTATGGACAACAGATATCAAAGCTGTAGGCTTGAGATTTGGACATTAATGGACCTACTTTCCCATTCCAATATGGGAAAGTGTGTCCAAACCTTTGACTGGTACTATATGACTTGAAAGCTAAATCAGGTGTCATCTCTTGCATAGCCTCACACCTTGAATATGACACCGTAAACACTGCTTTTAAAGGAAAATGAGAGTTGACCGATATGCTAAAGTGACTTGGCTTGAAATCTTGCATCTTGCTACTACAACAATATGCTACTTTTATAAACCATATATTAAAACACCTGAAGTATGAAATTTGTTAAACTTACAATGAAGGCAGTTCACAGTACAGTACAGTGCAATAATTCACTTTTTATCCTCTATTTTTAAAACCTCTCTAGGGATTGAATGTAAATCACCACCTGTATTGTTTCCCTCTGATGTAACAATATATCCCTAATATAAACCACTGGTGTGACTGCGTTCTCCCTGCCTCCATCAATTTCATTGTCATTTCCAATAGAGTGCGGTGTCAGCAGATAGCAGAAGAATCAAGGCTGAAAACAAAGTAATAAAGCCTGAGTGATGGGCATGGCCAGGGGAAGTGTTAATCACCCACTGCTGGCTCTGTGGCTCTCTGGTTGGAGAGGGGCAGGACAGGGCAGGATGCACCCAGGCACAGGGTCACTGCATTCCCCTCTTTGTTCTCCCTCTTTGCTCCTTCCTGCCTATGCCAGCCCTGCGGAAACCCACCCTGCATCTGTCACTGCCGTCCCTGCCCGCGGCCCTCTGCCTGCCACTACTACCAGCTCTCTGCCTCTTCTTTCTCAGCTTCACTATCTATTCTCTCTTCTGTCGTTCCACTCCTGCTGCTCCACCAGCAGCATGCGTAACAATGGAGGGAACATCCGTCAGAGCCACGGCCGTCAGTTTATTTGTGTTCAGTGCTCTCAAAGACAACGCAGTGCTTCCGAAAATCTGACTACCAGGTTTTTGCTTTATTTGAGAGTGTGTGTCTGTGTGTCTGTGTGTCTGTGTGTGTGTGTGTGTGTGTGTGTGTGTGTGTGTGTGTGTGTGTGTGTGTGTGTGTGTGTGTGTGCGTGCGGGAAAGAGGGTCCTTTGGCTCTATGCGTGTGACAGTGACAAGGATGTGCGTGACCCTACAGCTGAGATGACGTTCATTCTTCTCACCCGTGGCTGAATTCCCACATCGGCTCAGCGTGACACTGCTGGTGAGAATGATATTTGCATTGAGTGCGTGTGTCAGTAGGTATTTGTCATGACATGCGTGAGAGGCTGCATCCTGTATGTTTCCTATATTCATTAGAGTGAGAGTCCTCGCCTAAACTCAGCCAAGTACTTGACATTTTGGGTTTTGAAAAAAAAAATTGATCCCAATTCACAGTGCATCAAACTCTCTGGATCATTTCAGTTTAGTTTTTATCTGTAGCTAAATCTTAATCACCAAACCACAGACTTTAACTCCCACCACCTTACATCAAACCGGTCTTACTCATTAAATGAGCTTCCAGAAGTTGTCAAAATACCAGAAGCTATTTCCTCTGTTAGTGCTACTACCCGAACCTTTGCTGCATGTATATCCATGACAGCTTTTGTTCCCATACAGTTCAGTGAGAACCAGTAACAACGTGGCCTCTGCTCTTTGATGTGTGCATGCAGGAGTTATGAGTACAAGGCCACTTCCCTTTACTGTGACCTTACACTAGGGGCCAGGCAGGGTCCCAGGCCTCTGTGGAGTTATTAAAGGCCAGAGGGGACCGGGGGACAGTATCACAACTGTCTGCTACATCCTTCTCCCCGGCCCTGTCTCCCTCCACCTTTCCCCTGATCCTTCCTGGCCTCATGGCCGCTCCCCTGTCCAGGTGTGTCCAGAAACACACCAGGAAACAGAACATTTCCACGCTTCCTGTCTGCATGCGGACAGTGGACACATTAGTCTTCCTCCTCCTCATGTTGCCTTACAGTACTCAAGGATGTCATTTAAAAACATTTCATAGTTTGTAAAGGACATTTGCCTCTCGCAGTTCAAGTCACTGATGTGATGTTGCTCTTCTGGCTGTAAATCTTTCTGTATTACCCTTTGGTTTGCAATCACCGTGGAATTTGAAAATAACATTTTGAATGATCAAAAATATACAATTCATATCACAGAGATGGTTTGTGGGCAGTAGGGACAGCTAGGCAGACCTGATCTTGCTTTTTATCTTTTATTTTGGTTTTAAATCTTTTAGTATTTCTCAATAACATTAAATATCCATAATTAAATAAACAACAATCAAATCATTAAAGTTGGTAAAAAAAACCAAAACATCTTTAGGTATTATTTATTAAGAGTTTACGGTAAAAAAAACAAACAAAAAAACTCAGCTAATCTGCTTTCAGTAAGAATGTGTGGGGGTCAAGTTTGACAGTGCTGACAAAATCACTAAACAACCCAACAATTGTCATCACCTTTCAGTTCAGATCTTGCTAAGCTCTGATTGGTGCACAGAGGTACATTATATCACCTTTTTACCTTCTGACCCGCTCACTTCAAACCCGTGAGTTTCACCCACAGAAACACAAACACAGAAATCTTTCCTATGAAATAACCAAACTGGTCTGACTTCAGTTACAATTGTGTTAATGTGTTCTTGTAGGATCTCATCACTCATGTTTCTATTTAAAATGGCTGAGAGAGTTCTGGCTCAGATGAGTAAGAAGACGTACAGTTTTGAGTTGTGATAAATTGAAAGCATGCTGAAAACAGAAGTTAAAAGTATTGGTCATGACTTCACAGATTGAGGTTTAGGTTGCACACATCTCATTTGTGGACACAGTGTGGACACAGTGGTGATTAAAACACCCCAAACTGTCAATAAAATAAAACCACTGTTATTAATTTTTGTGACATTTCCCATTTCCTTGACATCTCCTTTTATACACAGAACCTACAATAACATTTTCCTACATCTACTGAGCACTGTATCGATTTGCCTCATAAAACCTGAAATAGAACCACCTAATCAATTTTTGGCGTCCTGCATGTTCTCTTCCTCCAAGAATAACAGTCTCCCCCTCACTTCGCTCTCCCTTTTGTCTTTGTTTATTTGATTGATCAGATAAGCGTCCAGCTCTCATTTCAGCTTGTGGAGGTTTGTTGTGGCTCATTAGCCTAACAGTGTAGAGGCTTCCTCTTAATGTCACAACAGGCTTTGTTCCGATTGGCCTATCTGTTGGACCACAGTGTGCGTATGTGTCCCAGTCCCTACTAAGTCCCTTATCAGCCGGCTCACTGTTGTTGTGTCCTGGCTGTACAATGGAGCTGTGGCCACAACCACAGTACAGCACTGAGTGGAGCTACAGACAGGAACACCTGATATGAACAGAGAAATCTATACTTACCGGTCAGATTCTACTGATAAAGATTTTTCTAGGCCAATACTGATATTTTTGCAGAAATGTATGCTGAAATTCTATATTTAAAGCAAAACATCAAGTATTTAGTGTTTCAGCTTCAGGCACTGTCAGAGAGGTAAACCCTCAGCAGGATGTAGACTGTTATGGACCCAAATTCCACTGAACCTCAGACTAATGAAACACTTTATTTTAAGCCACATGTAAGAAATTGTGTATGTGATATAGTTGTCAGCAGACATGAGAACAAGTGTTCATCAATGTATTTGTCATCAATTATATATTTTCCTATGAAGCAACTGGTGGATAAACAGGTAATGAATGGTTGATAACTCAGTATAATCTAATGCTGTAATAACACTTAATATGATTACCAAATCTTACAGTGTGTTATAAAGCATTTATTAAGTATTAATACACATTTACAGTTTGTAATGACATGTTGAACTTGAAGGTTTAAAGGGGAACCTCACCAATTTACACATCAAAGCTATATAAACCCTTTGTGGCTCCAGAGGGAGCTGCATGAAATCTGATAAATTACCTCAAGTGATGTCCCCTGAGTCAGTGTTGGATGGGTCTGAACAAGTTTGAAAATGGAAAAAAAAAAATCTGGGCGTTGTAGAGTTAGAAAGAAGTGACCTTACCAGACCTCTGTGGCCCAGCCCTGTCTCTACTTGAGGCTAGTGGCTTGTTACCAGTGCTGCTAACAACACACTTGAATTTCTGACCTGATCTGATCTGTTTGCAGTGGAGTTTCTTTGTCAGTTATACACGTACCAGGTTCTGGCGAAGAATATGTGAATAAAGAAATGGCATTAAATAATATTAAAGGTCCTTTGTGGGTCTGACAGTGTCACAGCAATGCAAAGCTAAACTGGTGGATTACTCTTGACCTCAGAAGAAGCAGTTAAACAAAAACAAAAAAATACATCCCAAAAAATTCAAGATCCACTCACTAAATTTCTTTTAGCATTTCAGTGGCATCACATGGCCGTATACATACATATAAATAAATGTTTTAAATGAGTACATCTGTTTTATTGTCAATTATTCACTTATTTCTACTGTTTATACACCAGTTACAGATGTTTCACAGGATGAAGTTACAAGTTTTGACAAACACATCAGTTAAAGTTTGAATCCGCTTCCAACTACATTATAGCGTTATAAACCATTAATATATCACATTAATAAAACACTTTCTTTAGACAGCTATATGTAGAATATTTGAATTTCACTGTAATTCACTAGAAATTACACCGATTACAGAATAACATATATATGTAGACTATTCCAGTGTTGTGACGATAGAGATCCTGCTTTTGGGAATTGCTGATTTCTGCGTGACTTGCCCTCTGTCCTCCTCCTCAGTGCTCTCTATCCCATTCAGCCACCCATACTGTGGAGTACTAGACAGGTCTCTGTAGCCCCCTGGTCTGAGAGGAGGGGGAGCACGTTGTTCTTTGGCTCCAGCCAGGAAAAAGGGTCTTGGGGGTTTGTTATTTTTGCTGTCCGATAGCATCTACATGGGTACCTCAGGGCTGGGTGTTTATTATGCTACCCAGGCAGGTTAGGAGGAGCTGTGGAGAGGGCGGGGGAGCGAGTGGTTCACGCTCCCATCACCATGGAGACACACTGTTGACAGCATCAGTCAACCGTATCCCAGGAAGTGTCAAAAATCACACCTCGGTGTGTCCCCTGGGGTCGATGGGATACTGATTCCCAGCTGCGCATCAGTTCCTCCTCCTCTCGAGCGCTCCCACTCAGCTGGCCAGATGTTGTTTCCTCATTTAGGAGGTGTGAACTTGTGTCTTACAATTATTTGTCTTTTAAGGCCCAACACTGAAACTGGTGTCTTAAGATCTTCTTAGTAAGTTGCTTGTTTTGTCCATTCAGCAGTCTAAAAACCAGAGATATTCAAAAGACAGTGATTCAAAACTGAGAAAAGCAGAAAATCCACACATTGGGGAGGATGGTAGCAGCAAATATTTGACATTTTTAGCCAAGCTGGTGGCATGACTCTAGCCACTAGCCACTAGCTTCAAGTTGAGACAAGGAGTGGACCACAGAAGTCTGGTAAGGTCACTTCTAGGGATGGTTTCGTCAGTCCATCACTTGGATCCAGACTGAATTATCCCTAAAACTCTGAGTTTCATTAAATCTAGTAGAGATATTAAAGGTCCATTAGTCTTCTGTATGGAAGGTGACTCATAATGACTTTTGTCCACTGGCATTTCCTCTAGTGTCCTAAATGTTCACTTATTTTTTGGGCTTTTTATGCCTTTATTGTAGATTAGTGGAGACTGACAGGAAAGGGGGTAGAGAGAGGGGAATGACATGCAGGAAAGAGTCGGACCGGTTGGGAGCCGAACAGGTGACTGCCTGCTAACATGGTACGCGCCCTAACCACTCGACTACCAGGCCACCCGCAAGTGTTCACTTATTCAGTGAAAACTGACCTGCTTTTTTAGCTTGACCTCCGCTTGATGCATGGGCACAGCATTTCATACAGACATTCACGGTTCCCAGATGATGTATTTGAATGACTTTGGTGATTTCTTGACTTTTCATCTAGTGCCATCATCAGGTCATGATTTAAATTTGCTCAGTACTTTGGTTCACGACAAAATATAAGGAAAATTAATGAAATTTCTATTACTCTGCACTTTTTGTGCTGATTGACAAATGTTAGCATGCTAACAAGCTAAAATGATGAGATCTTTACTATGGTAAACACTTTTACTGTTGAGCATCAGCATGTTAGCATAGTAATTGCAGCCATGTAAGCATCAGCATTTAGCTCAAAGCACCACTGTAACTACATACAGCCTCTCAGAGCTGCTAGCAGGGCTGAAGACTTAGTCTTGTTGCTAAATAAATGAAAACAGCTTTTTCTTCCATTGTCTTTTTTTCTGTCAGGGTGGAACAGTTCTCATTATGCATCTGTCTGTCAAAATTTTTATTGTTTGGTAAGAGTAGAAATTCACGGGGGAATTTATTGCAGGTTTAACCCTTAAAGGTTAATTGGGGGGGGATCACATCCCATTGGTTTCAGACAACCTTATTGTTTTACATGCTATTGTAGGTGTTATGAACACTGTACAGATAACTTCCCTGCCTATGGTATCTAGGTTTTTGATAACTCCTTTAATTCTGTAATTTAATTTTCTGTGAAGGATGGGGAATGTCTTAAACCCTGAGCAGAATGTGTTATGAACACTGTACAGAGCGCCTGTCTCCTCCTCCATACTTCTCTTCTTAACGTAGTATTCTCCTTGTTTTGTTTCCTCCCACTGACCTCAGGTAGAGCCCCTGAAACCAAAGCCCTGGGCCTCGACAAGCTCGGCGTGCAACTCAACGATGAGACGGGAAAAATAGTTCTGGGTGCTGACGAATCCACCTCAGTGCCAAACATCTACGCTTTTGGTGATATCGGTGAGGTAAGAGATGTCGACAGACGCCACACTGACAACAGAAGCAGCCCTGATACAAGTCATGAATGGAAAAACACTCAACATAATTATTAGCCTTAAATTAAACAACAACACTTTACCACAGTTGCTGGAAGTCCACACCCATCATAGTCACTGTAAATGCTTGTCATAGTTTGAACAGCTCAGCCAGAGGTCTGTCATCTCTGAGAGACAAAACTGGAATCAAACACTTAACAGGTCTGGAAAAATTGTAGCATCACAGAAAATGCAGAAGCTACGATTTTTGCGATTTCCTGATTGTGATTACTTGATAAATCATGGTATGTGCTTATATGAATGTACTAATGAACAGATATGATTAGAATCCAAATCGTTTGCACTAATATTTGTTTTCCTGACTTTACCTGAAACGTCACACGTCAACGTCCTCACTGAGTCATGCATCAGTCAAATCAAACACACAGACATGGTACACACACTGCCACATTTAGAGAGACCCTCATTAACAGGATCTCCAATGTTCACTAGTGTTCATAAATCCATTTAGATATTTTAGGAAAAAATCACTCCTTATATTTTTTAATCACCAGATTCAGGCTTTTTCTTCAGTACCAGCAGTAAAAGGAACGGCTTGTAGCCATAGCAACGTGAGTTTTTATGAATGAATAGGCTACAGGCTAAAACTTGCAGACGTCAGCAAGGTTCATCCTCAATAACTTTATGAGTCTTCATCAGGTTTGTTGGGCAGTGCAGGATGAAGCTGGACTGATGATCCACTTTATTATCAGACACTGGCACCTCGTGCAACAACAGCAGAACAGTGCATGTATGTGTCCGTATGTCCCCTTCTTGTGGACACGGTATCTCAGTAACGCGCTGACGGAACTTCTTCAGATTTGGCTCAAACATTCACAGGGATGTAATCTGAAACTAGTCTGAGTGACAGAGGCATTCGACTGTGAGGTGGTAATTGTAGTTCAGATTTTTGTCAGTAGCTTTCACATATGTTTTTTTCATGGACACTGAAGACTAATTTTATTTTCATGTGACCCTCTTCCAAAATCTTTTTAAATTATACCATTAAATATATAGTCCTTATTTGCTATTATGGCCTGTTTTGTTTCAGTAGCTTTTCTTATTTTAGAATCATAGACATTTCAGACTACCTTTTATATATCTGCCCCCCCCCCCGACTTGTATTTGCCCACTGTTTTAATCCCCCATTTTGTTTCCACTACTCATTTCCACTCAGACAAGTAACAGTTCTCAACCTTTATTTAGACTTTTATTTAGTTTAGATTTACTTTTTTCATGCTTTATAATTCAAATTATGAACTTACATAGTTAAAACATTTCCTAATTTTGTATATTTTGTGTGGCACTCAGATTACATATACATATGGGGAGTATAAATGTCAGTGGAACAAATTTGACATACAGTTTCTAACAGCATCTGGTGTGGGCCTGTCCCACTTCCAGTATAAATCTGCATACAGATGTTTTTCACTAACCTCCAACTAATAATTATTACAAGTCAAAATAAAAATATGGAAAACAATGATTTTTTGCTTTAAAAAATTGCAGCCACCAGATGTAGGTCCATACTATAAACTAATGTTATCAGGATTTTAGTTTGTCCAATGGATAAGCTCCAGATAAGTGTTATCATATAGAATTAAAAACAAAATACAGGTAAACTGAGTTGAGATGGGTTTTTTTCACCACATGCACCACAAAACTAAAGATAAGCTTTGGAATAGCTTGAAGAGAGGATTTTCATTTGTTTACATATTCAAAACATATTATCCACCAGTGAGTACCTGGCAGAAGACTGAACACTGAGTGAAGCTATTCCAGCCCGCCTTCATATAACCACTGGCACTGTGTGAAGCTTAACCGGCCGTGTTAATACTAGTTATACCTGCTGAATATAATGTCGGTGTTGTTTTTTCACCCCGACCAGCTGTGTGCTTCCTTCCTGCCTCCCAGGCCTCATGACACACACACACACTCACTGAGCGTCTTTTTGATTGACAGCTGGCTTTGATGAGTTGTGCTTCACCCCAATCTGTCTGTCAGCTTTTCACATCAGCAGGGCGGCTTTTTCTTTTTTCTCCCCTTTTTTTAAAACCAGAATGGTTGATATCTCTCAGTTTGTCCAGTGATTTGTTTTTTTTTTTCTTATCAGAAAAGAGTGCCAAGAAATGCGTTACAATGACGCAGACTGTCTGGTGTGTAAACAGTTACTGGAATACCAGAGCACACATCCACATACATGCAGAGGTGCAGGGGATGTTTTAGACAACAGGATGTGCAGTGGTAATTTAACAGGTTTTAGTCATGCCTTTAGAATTGCCCCGCAGCCCTGCTGTTTCCTGCACCAGTTGTATATATGTGTATGTATGCGTTTGTGTGTGTGTGCTGTATGGGTGTGTATCTATTACTGTGTGTTTGTCTGTTTTGGCAGACGTCCAGAACTGTACAGTCAAAAACACAGACGCTGAGATTTTGAGTGTTAGATGGTTTAAATGTTTAACATTCACCAGTGACTCATGGTTCACCAAGTTTGTGAGTTTGTATTTACACTGTTTCTACACTGTGTACACCTAAAAGATTCAAATATTTTTAAAGTGAAAATGACTGACCTAATGATTGAAACCCCCACACCTCTGTTAAACAAAGCTTGTTTGAAATGCTTAAAATTATTTGTGACTTCAAGGACAAAGCTGGATCTTATGTGTTTACTGGTACAGATGTGCCAAAGTCAGTTCAATTTTCTCCTGTTTTAGGGTCGTCCTGAATTGACCCCAACAGCCATTAAAGCAGGAAAACTTCTGGCCCGCAGACTGGCTGGTCAGAGCACAGAGCTCATGAACTATGACAATGTAAGAGACACACACACACACACACACTGAAAGGCTGGTTATTTTTCTCCATCTTTCCACAGCTTGTGTCTTCGTGGCCTTCGTTTTATGCTTCATTTGATTCAAATAACAACATAATAATTTCTGGTGGTTTGTGGTTGGAGTCTCTTAGGTCCCCACACCCGCATCCATCTGTACCTCCAACCTCCTCAGGATTAATCATAGCATAAACATACAAGCATTTTCCACAATATCATCAATCTTCATCATCTTATATCCACTGAAATCCATCCTTCTGCAAGTCTTCATGAGGGTTTCAATGTAGTGGCGTTCAGGTTTGCATCTTACATAGTAAGAGTTGGGGGATGTTTAAGACTAATATCTGTTTGATACAGTTTTCATCTTAAATAACTTGCATAAAAATGCACCATTATTTCTATTTGATAAATTTTGTGCTGCTTCTTGTTTTTGAAATGAAAAGCAGAAGTGTTTCTTACTTAAACAGACAAGCTAATTCTGTAATAACTGAGGTTATTAGAAATGTCAGACCTAAATATAACATCCAGAGTGGGGGCTGGAGTTTATATTTCTGTGTGTGTATTATTATTGACAGGTGCCTACCACAGTGTTCACCCCTCTTGAGTATGGTTGTGTGGGTCTGTCTGAGGAGGAGGCTGAGAAGAGGCATGGAAAAGATGGCATAGAGGTAACACTGATATGGTTTTATAATACTGCTATAAGCAGGGAATTTCCTACTGTAAATATTAATTTAAGATATGTTTTTTTTGGTTAATATATTACAATATGCAGTGTTTGGGTGAAAAATGTAACTTTCATTTTGAAACACAAAACTGAAAATTGAAATCATATCTTTATGAACCACTAGCTTTCTAAGTAATTGGTCTGTAAAACCTTTGTCTTCACTTTTCTGTGAAATTGATTGAACAACATATTTCCTTATTCGTAGAGGGAATTGCACTTTTCATGTCCCATAACCCCTGAACACACACTGAGACACGCACATAATGCAAAAGCAAGCAGCTCAGCTTGTGTACATGAGTGGTGTGCCAGATGCCAGCCAACACCTGCACAGGGCTGTAGATAAATGGTTTAGCCGGCGAGGTGGGGCTCCCGGCTGTGACTGACAGGCAAGCAGGAGGCCTGATTGAGGTGTGTATGGGGTGATGACAGGTGCGCAGAGATCTGAGGAGGAGCTGCAGCACCAGCCCCCGACAGCTGCATTGCACTCACGACTTGTGTCGGCACGTTTGCCCATAGAATAAAACACACGACACACGTCTCTGTAAGGACTTTGAAACCCCTCAGCATCATGAGCGAGCACTGAGATTTAGATACAGCTTTTACATAGATTGTAACTGTGCAGGAACCAGGCTGTGCAACTGCATTTTTAGTGAATGATTACAATTAATATGTGATGATATTTAAACACAGACTACAATGTGCATAAGGGTCTATGAGCTGATATTAAATTTAATTCTATTGAAAAAATAAGTTGTATAATAACAACAGTAATAAGTTATTAATTTGCTTGTTACAATGCTCTTTAAGTTAAGTTCCTCCATTTTCAGAACTCAGTTTTTTCAGTAGGGGTATTTGTTTTTTTTGTATTGTCATGAATAATTTTTGTTTACCCTCCTTTCACTCTGTTAGCTGTTATGTATAGCCAAAGTTTATGTGTCACTGTAGAAAATGTGCACAAGCAGAGATCATCATCACATCGTCATCATCACAACACTGCTGGAAACTCTTGTGTTTGCACATTAGAAAGCTCTGCTGGTAAAAAGTAAAGTAAAGATCCACAAGAGGCTGTCTTCGTCACTGTGAGGCCCTGATTGGCTGTAAGCAGAACACAAAATACAACAATAATATATGCTATATCATGTTTCTGTTTATATCTCTCGTCCTCTGTGTTTACGTCTGTGTAGGTTTACCACGCTTTCTACAAGCCTCTGGAATTCACTGTCGCCGAGCGCGACGCCAGCCAGTGTTACATAAAGGTAGGGTTGAACTGTAGACATACTGTGAGTTTGAAATATTCTGAATGGTCTGATTATTGCATAATCCTGTCAAACTCTGACCCCATCTGTGGCCACTCTGATGAGAAAAAAAAAAAAAAGATCCTAAAATCCAAAATGTTAGTTTGACAGCTACAGCCAAACGCAGATGAGGGAGCCACATAGGCTACAGAGCAACACTAACACCTTGTTGGTTTCAACTCCTCGGCTTGAATGTGTTTTGATCTCCTCAGGTGGTATGTGAGAGGGCTGGAGATCAGAAGATCCTGGGGCTGCATTTCACTGGTCCAAATGCTGGAGAAGTCACGCAGGGCTTTGCTATGGGCTTCCAGTAAGTTAAATAAATCGATGCTTCATTGATGTTCTACGAAACAACCATCCAATGAGCTGATGTGTTTTTATCTCAAAGACGACAACAACAGGGCAGAATATTTTTGGGTTGATTTGATTTACATCTTCCCACAACTCAGCACTCATGTTTCTAGTTAGCAATACATTTCAGTCAATTACTTCACACTTTAATGTCAGATACATGAAAAATAAGCCATATGTTTTGATCTGCTGTTGTGATTCAGGAGATGTTGGACTGTAAAATAACTTCCTTTACTTCAATTTTATTTAAAAAAATATATACTTTGTGATTTAGTACATCTTATTGCTGGTATGTGAAGTTTAGTTGATCATTAATAGGTCTTTTGCAAAAAATAAATAGATATAAACAGTGGACTGCCTCAATAAAACAGCGCATCACTGATGATTTATAGCTGGTTCATCTCTCAGGTCTTTAGCAGACACAAGCTTTGGTTTCAAAATAAGATACACACTATATGGAGCACAAACATGCTCTTACAAAATGATTGATAGCACAAAATCTGAAGAAATTGCAGAACTTATTAAAGGGTAGTAGATCACTTATGCATTTGTCAGTCATGAGACATGAATGACCTCTCTGTGCGTTTGTGTGTCTCAGGTGTGGGGCAGCATATTCCCACCTGTTGCAGACAGTAGGCATCCACCCAACCTGTGCAGAGGAGGTGGTCAAGGTCAACATCACGAAGCGCTCTGGTTTGGACGCCACGGTCACGGGCTGCTGAGGTTAAGCTCCTCGGCCTCTGAATACCAGTGAGCACACAGGGTCCCTCAGTGACAGCAGAAAGAATTTAGTCTGGGTTTTTTCCTGCTCTTTCTTCTCGTCCCTCTCCCTCTCTAATGTGGCCCTGAAATGGCCCCACTTTCACAGAGTGTTCTCAGATTTTTGATGCGCCTCCCTCCTGTGCAGTAGGTCTCATCATCATCAGGCCAGTCATGGAAATAATCACTGGCTGCCCAGGTCAGTGTCACTGGCATGTCATGTGACAATTAAGATCATGATTATCCCACATACATACATGTTGTGTGTATGCTTTAAAAGCACATGGCAGCAGATCAGGTTAGTGAGAGCCTCGGCCGCAGAGTGAGCTTCTTTTAAATAAACAGGCTCATCAATCAGGATTAAGGCCTGTGCTCAGGGTTTTGTTGAAACCATACGAGAAATGTGGACCGAGCCCTAACGTTTTTCTGAATATATATTCTGCAAATATTGTTGTTTCTCTGGCTGTACTTCCTGTCCATTAGTCTTGGAGGTGACACATACCATGCACCCCCCACACCACCACCCCCACAATGACACTGATGGATGGCCCCAGAGCCGTCGCCGCAGCGACACCGCCCCATTTCCCATGGACACACACAAACAGTCGGCAGGCCGCCTGTCAGTCAGCCAGCAAAGACCTGGGCCGGGGAGCCCCGGCTTGTTTAGGGCCCAGCAGGGTCCAGTAGACTCGGAACCCCTTTCTGTTCCTCCCATGCCCCTCTACCTCCCATTTGATGAGGGAATGCAGTTGGGCTACAAATGTGCTGTCAAAAGCTGTGTGGATGCCACAGCCCAGGCACAGAGCAACCCTATCTATTGATAACAGTTCTGTGAGAGGTCTATTACAGCTGTACTACTCAGCCTCACCCAAAGGTGGCACTATTACCCTCCAATTCCCCCTTTTTTCTGAGCCAAGAGTGGAAGACAGGATAAATTAGTCACTGGATAAAACATAAGCCTGAATACTTTCAGGTCGCACATTTAATCCCTTTAATCCCTATAAAAGAAATGTGTTTTGGGATGAAGCTGGAAAGCAGACTGCCTTTATTGGTGCCAAACTGATAAGGGTTATCTGTTGTGTATTTACATGGATGGCAGGTTAGGCCTCAAGAGTCATCACTATCAAAGATAAGGTAAGTTGTTTATATCAGTAAAGCAGTAATAGACCCCCACAGTTTGCCAAAGTGCTCTAATGTTCAAACAGCTGCCTGTACTGGACATCTTGGCTTTATTAAGTAGAGGGGGAGGAGGAGGAGGAGAGGACTGTCAATAAAGGTGGTTGCTACAGAAATCAGGGGAACTAAGAGGAGGTTGGTGGTTGTAGTTTATTTTTATTTGAAGTCTAATCTGCCCAGTCTGATTAATGATTTCGATGAGGGGAGTGACAGCGTGCCAGGAGATGGAGAGAGGAAAAAGAGAGAGACAGAGAGAGAGAGAGAGAGCTACCAGGTTTATTTGGACCTGGGCTGGAGGAGAGAGCCGAGTTTCAGCTCTGGTTAGGGAGGGATGGGGGATTCCTGTGTGCTCTATTCAGGGCTGAGGTGCTGACTGAAGGACCCTGACCTCCGCTCAGCAGGAACAGCTTGACTCTATCACTCGGAGCACAGAGGGCTCACATGCTGCGGTGCTGCACAGCAGGGGTTTGGGGGGCTCGGGTTGAGTGGGGAGTAGGATGGCCAAGGGACGGACAGAACCAACCAGCCAACCAACATAAAACCGAGCGGTAGTGGCATGTTTGCCCAGGGTAATTGAGTCTATGTTCCTGAGCTTAACGAGCCACTTCAGAGACCCCAGGGTGGGCCTAAAGCAACGTGAGGGAAGTCATTGAGGCCGTCAGTGGAACTGTAATGTCTGTTTGCTTTTTACCCTCCACTTCCCTCCTGCTTTGTCTCCTCTGCTCTGTTATTTTATACACAGCACGGCTGCTCACACGCACAAAATCAAATAGTATTTTTTTTTTTTAAGACATATCTGTCTAATTTAAATCATTTCTTGCAGTTGTTGTTGATCAGTTACACCAGGCTCAAGACTCCCACACCAGTTAGCCTCACCTGTGTGCCGGGGGGGGGTCAGGGTTCAACTTTCAGATTGGCCAGCTAATGATGACCTGCACTAAAACCCAAAACTGGGGAGTGCAGGCCTGATGTCACCTGGCCGCAAACTTTAGTAGTTGTAAATAGAGAAGTGTAATTTTCTGTTAAAGCTTTGTAATACATAATTTATATGTAAAGTAATAACATGCTGGAATGCACAGTGTCGCCATTAAAGTAATGATGTGATGTTTGTGTTTTACTTGTACAGAGACACATACAGTACATGTGTGAATGTAAAGAGTCTTTTTCAATGTTCATTTTGTATAAACAAAAGAAGAAATTATGTCTGTGTTACAGAGAGGAAGCAAAGCTAAAGTTTACATATGTAAAGTATGAATGTAATGCTTTTTTTTAGGAAATACAGCATGAGTTAGATGAGAAGATGATACCTCTCATGTCTGTAAACTAAATGTGAAGCTCAAGTCAGCAGCTAGTTAGCTTAGCACAAAGACTAGAAAAAGGAGGAAACTGCTAGCTGGGCTAGCCTGGGGTTGTGTGCAGGGCTGCCTTTTGACCAGGTCCAGTCAATTCATGGGGTCTAAAAACTAAATCCAGTACAGAGCCAATGTAAATATGGACCTGTGTGAATCTGAGCAGGTTTATCTTAATGCCACATGGCTCAGTCTTAATATTAAGAATTGTCAAAAGGGGTGGTCACATGTTGACCCGGAGTCGAGGGCTGACAGGCAGTCTGCTATGCAGCCCTGTCACTCAACCCTCTGCACCAACAATGGCAGAAATTCCACTGTGTTTGTTTGGTTAAGGACAGAGCTCTCTGAAACCCCTGAACCTCCTCAGGGTCCACAGCAGTCTCACTCACCCTGAGAGTGAAGCGGGTGTCAGTCCTGACCCAGACAGCGGGAGTAAAGTTCACCCGCCACCTCAAGAATAGTCAGCCCCATTTAGCAATTGTGTTTCTCCTGTCCCTCCACAATGGAGCAAACAGGCTAAATCCACCTTGAAATGCACTTAGTAGAACATGTCAACATGTCAGGGTGCGCTCGGATCGACATTCAGTCTTAATCCAGCCCATTGAGCACTGACAGTTGTCTGAGTCAGACATTCACAAGGCCTTTGTCACTTCAGGTCTTGAGCCCCAGCAGCCTTGCAGAAAAGGAAGAGCAGAACCCTCAGACGCACGTTAAAACACATGACGCTGGGTATACAGCCCCTCAGCCGGAGCAAAAGCCTCAGGAGGAGGAGAAACCAATACATACCTTGTGTAAACATTAGCGAAAAAATGACGCTAGGAACAGAAAAGGCTCAACCTAGGTGAGGATTATCCCTGAGAAATGAATAGGGGCCAATTATGACTGTTCTGTTGTACTGCCAGTATCTGGCTCAAGAGCTGTCAGCCTGAGATGCCTGCAGGGCCTGGATGGGGTGCGGTGGCTGGGGAGGAGATCCTCAGAAGGCTTGATGTAGAAGGGGCCCTCAGACTGATAAACCAAGGTGAGTCTCCAAACTGGTCTGGTAGATGTTGGTGCTTTCTCCCTGATCTGGCCTCCCAAGTTCAAGACAATTAGCTCCAAGCACCCACTGAAGCCATGTACCAAGCATAGTGGTAGGTTCACAGAGACAGCCATAGGAACAAGGGTGTTGAGATGAAGCTGTGTACCTTCACCTGTCATTCACTCTACAAATTTACACAATGCAGACACCCCCTTTCTTCTGTTGGGACTCATCATAGCAAAGACATTTTAATCTTCACTCTGGATTGTGAGCGAGTTCGCAGTCTGAATACTCCCCATCATGAACGTCAAGGTCGTGTTGCTTGTTTCACATTTTTGAATTTGTTACAACTGTAACTTCTAGAAAGAGTCAGACTTTTCATTCAACCGCCAAACACTGAGAAAAAGTAGACAAGGTCAGCTCTTGTCAGACTGGGGTCTGTTGGTAGCCCAGTAGAGGTGAGGGCCTGTGAAATGAGCTTATCTGACCCCTGATAAGAGCAGGATACCCTCAGGAATGGTCTAAATTCAATACACATGGCTGCTGCAGCTGCCTTTATCTGACAGGATGTGGGTGTTTGAAAAGGAGCTACATGTAGCACTGCGGTTGGGTTTGTCCTATCTAGGCCAGTCCAACAGACCACAGCCCTATGCAAAATACTAGTGCCTGTGGCCAACAGTAAAAATGGAGGGCTTCAGCGTCGTAGTCTTTGGTTCTGATCCCCAGACATCACTAAGAGAGCAATTATGATCAGCAGCCTCAACTCCTAAATCATTTAGTCAGGTCTTCTGCCACAAAGGAAGCTGTCTTATTACTACTGGAAGCTAAGCAGAGATTTACTGAGCTGATGTTGATGACGGCATACGACAAAGGGACATTGTGCGTATGTGCATGCCAAACCATGTCCTCTGGGCCAGACAGCATGCAAAAAGCAACACAACACACTCTGATGTTTTCATCTAAACAAGACGTCTGGCTCTCTATACTATGACTTTCAGGAATTATGATTATGTTGTTACACCTCAAACAAGCTCTGAATCATTGTCTGTTTGATCAGCATTACTTTTTTCATCAAAGCAAATAACATAAATTGCTCAAGTTGCACAGCTGTATACAAAAGTGCAGGAATGAAACAGTGTTGCAGAAGGGCCTAATGTGAAAAGCCTGTCTTGAAAGAGCCTTAGAAACTGAACCAGTATCAAGCAGTTTCATAAAGCCAACCTAAATCTGATCAGATTAAATCAAGTCACTCATGATGCCTCAGACAGGTAATAGCATGAAAATGAGAAAGAGGTATAAAGGCCTCAACAGGGTGGAAAAACTGCTTAAAAGTCTTTAGATTGGTTGCATGGCCTTCTTGCAGTTTTAGCCCTCCTTCCAGGTAAGTGACTTATGGATGTCCAGAGGATGAGCCCTCATGACCTCCTACTGCACCACCATCAAGATGACATTTTTTAGTGAAATGCTTTCACAGTTATGGGATAAGTTGCTATGAAGTTGATACACATATTCATGACGCACACAGAATTTATTTTAATAACATCCTTTAACATTTCCTCTGGCGCCATTGTTATTCGCAAATGTACTTATCTTGCTGACATGCTTAACTGAGGCTACAATGTCTACTAACATTAGCATGTTTGCATTGTCATTTTGAGATCGTTAGCATGCTGACATGATTCAGTTCATCGCACTACTGTGCAGAAGTACAGCCTCACCGAGCGACTTTATTATTTTTCTGTGTCTATTTCATTTCTTCAACCAAATCAGACATTTTAAATGAGATCCAGCAAATGACAGAAATGCTAATTTCACTACAAAACCACAGGTCACGTTTTTTTATTTGTATTCAAATAACCTAAAGCAAACATATATCTGTGATTTCACATATATATGTGTGAAATCACATGCAGACTGCAGGAATAGTGTGCAAATACTTGAGAGTGATAAAAGTCTTACAGTCTGATTGTGATATTGTGAAATCAGATGTGTGCTTGACTTACGTGAATCATGTTCACCATCAAAACAAAGGGACAGCTCAGGAGGAGGTTTACAAAAACAGACAAAAAGAAAGATTCAGTCTGTCAGCTTTATTGCATAACTTGAAGTTAAGTCTGAAAACCAGCCTGGATGGGAGCGAGGTGGGAGGATAAGTTTCCAGTGGGTCCGAATCATTGAAACCGGCTTTATAAAAGAGAATGTCCTGAAGTAAATCTGACTTATTTGGTAATCTCATGTTAAAATATGACTCAGTGTGTTTGATTACATGTTATGACTGAACAGCACTACACTGCTTATCTTTGTGTAGCCATTACTCAGAAATGTTTCCAATATGGCTGCTGTCCACAGTTGTCCTGGCTCTAATTTTACTGTCCTGCAGATTTAAGACTATTCAGTTCATCAAGTTGTGATAAAACTGTAGGCAGCCACTTTCTGGAAAATGTAAAACTTATCTATCAAATATGAGCTTCCAGAGGGTTGTAAACTACGTCATTACACTTCCTGAAGATTTTCCCAAACACAAGCAGAATCAGTATCAACGCCAGCATGACAGTTTCCTCTCTGAACGTGTCTGCTCCGCGGCTCTGGTGTTATCAGTGTGAGTCACATCACATGAATCAAAGTACCTTCCAGTGTCATGATGGTTTCTCACTCTGCAGCCAACACATCTGGCTGGAGATCTAAGAAACTGCTTGAGCCTAAGAATATAACTGGCATAGATCATAATTCCTGTTGATGGCCCTGTCCATAAACATGCACATAGTAAGAAAACACACACACACAGACACTCAGGCTGAGTTGCAGAGACAGACATGTCATGTGATGCAGAGGGACTGCATGCTGGGCTCACCCTCTGGCTGCTGTCGATGCCTCTCTGATTGATTCTGTCTTTCCTGTTTAGCCAATAAAAGCGGCTAAGCAGCTTGTGAATTAATCTCTCTCTCTCTCTCTCTCACACACACACACGCTACACATTCTGCGTGCAGGGTGTATTGCCTGTGTTTATTTGTTGGTCACTCATCTGATGAGAGATGGCTTGCATGGTATGTTTTGTGTGTGTGTGTATGAGGTGGTGTGGGGGGGCAGGTGGGAATGTGGATGCGTGGGTGTGTCAGTAACGTGAGCTGTCTTGTGTATGGCCTGTATTAGAGTGTCCAAACTCGCTGCATGTCTGGATGGCATGGTGTGGGTATACAGTCTGTACAAACGAACTTTCCCTAACATTCAATCTGTGCAGAGCTTTACCTCGGCTCTGTGTTTCCAAAACAAATTCTACATTTTCCGACGGTTCTATAACAGGAGTGTCACTGTCACAGCCAAACTATGGTACACACACACACACAGACCGGTGTATATTTAACCATCTCAGTAATTAGCCTGCACAGAGTAACCTTTGGCCTTAATGTCATCCTGTGTGACAAATGAAGTAGCAGCAGCAACATGAAAAGTGGTCATTACTGTGTTGAGACGTCTACTGGAAGAGGAGACATGGCATGCGTCTCGGCTCACTGATCTGGGTTCTGTCCACCCAAAGGCATTTTTAGATCATCGTTATCTTTGTTCTTTTCGCTTGCCAATGGAACAAAGATGGCCCGAGTCTTTAGATGATAATGACAAACTGCAGGGTAGTAGGGCAAAACTATAATAATTTTTTTGAACCATATATGATGTAAAATTCTACTTTTTGTAATTTACCAAGTCTTTTCTGTGGAATAAGTAAAAGCTTTAATACTGAAAACATTTTATTTTACCAAAAATCAAAAGCTTGTCACACACATCAAAACCTGACTTTGAACTTCCTATTATTTATTTAATGTAATCGTTTCATATTTTGGAAATTATACTTTAGATGAGAAGATCAATAACACTCTCAAGTCTGTGTGGTAAATATGAAGCTAAAGCCAGCAGCTAGTTTAAAAGAAGATAATAAATTTGCCTGGAAAAAAAGCCTTTAACCATTATAGCTCAGTGCCAATAACCAAGGTTGAGTCACTGAGGATCACTTTTGAGTAGATATGTACGGTGGCGCTGAAGCTCAACATACTGCAACTTAAAAAACCAAGTAAATTTCAGAAAACATCTTCACCATTGACAACACATGCGCAGCAAATACACACAACACAACCAAACAAGCTTGCAGCTTGTGTCTGTGTTTGGTTGTGTTGATAAAAATATTTTCTCAATTTGCTTGTGTTTTGTCTGTTTGCAGTGTTGCAGTGTTGTTGAGCTCCCAGGGCCACCATACTGTAGATATGCTATTAAACAAGGTATTGGGTGCACACAGAAAAGCTTGCATGTAATGTTAAGACAAACTGTTTCATCATATCAATGTGCATTAAGAATAATAATATAAATTACTATAACAGACAGAGTGTAACATAATAACTGGGATAAACTCTTAAAAAAGCTGAGTTCTGACATTCTAACGTTAGGCATCAGAGATAATAATTTTCCTTGCACGCTGCTCTGGATGTGACCATGAGAAACGGCTTCATCAGTGAAGGGGAGTTTCAAAAAGAACTGATAAGAATATTACATTTAGACACTGGCTGCCTCCTCCTCCTCCTCCTCATCACCATTTCAAGGGAGGATGGTTTAGAGCTGCTGATAGTGGCTGCGCATCAGCTCTCTCCTTCTCGCTACATAGTGATTCATCGAAGCTGTGTTTTGTTCTATTTGTCAAAGTGACATGCAGGCCAGTCACTCCTCGCCCTCCCTGAGATCTCTCCATTCACACCTGCTCAGATGCCCAAGGAAAACATTTTATGATACCTGCACACCCAACACACACTCCCATGGGCTGTATCTTCTTCTTCTGTTCTGATAACTTGATGCATACTTACTCAATGACACGTAGAAAATACAGAGAGGCAGTTACACATACACACACACAAACATACATTATTGCCTCTGTGCAGCTGGGAGGGAAAAGTGAAGTTCATCCAGTTTTCTGAAACCTGCTGATAACTTTAAAAGATTGTATCTTGTTAGAAGAAGCTGTTTTACTTTATTAGAAACATTAACATTTCAGCTTATGCTTTCAATCTACAGGAATAACAGAGATACAAATTTCTACTTCGACACCCAAAATGCCCAAATTTGTAACTGCAAGCTGTGGTGCAATTGTGGCCAGCACTGACATATCTCTGGTTCTTTTCATCAAGTAGGAAATAGCATCACTCTCACAAATTTATGATATGTACAACTTGGACTGACTGGTGGTTGGATGGTTCTGGCTGCCCATGCTTATGGTTTAAATGATATGACATAAACCTGCCGTGTAAGTGTCAACGAGCCAGCCTGCCCAACAGCAGGACCCTGAAACCAAAGCTGCTGACCTGAGTTCATCCGTCATGCATTTTATTATTCATATCCATTTCCTGGTGTGACAAAATGTCTTCATTACACCAGTGGAGCTGGCAGTGATCAACAGGCTACAGTATCCTGTGGTGTACCATCATCCATATCTGCACTTTCTTATTCACATAATATGGTGGAATGAAAATAACAGAAACATCACACGAAGCAAGACTTAATATCACTCGCCCATGTAGCTGCTGCAAATGCCATGTAAATAAGAAAGATTAAAGTGGATGTCAGTTAGCAATGTGTGTTAGCTTCAACAAAAGTGTAAAAATCATCATTACCTTTTGATGGCGCAAACAGCCCCTCTTAAGATATGATGATATTTCATAATAGCGCTTTAACAGAGGCTGCTAAACAAGTTTACAAGTTCATGGATTCAGGAACATCAAGTTTAACTGTGTCCATTTTAAAAACACTGTTGCCTATTGTGTTGAGGTGTGAAGACTGGCACCACTGTCATGTCGCAACGTTAAACAAGAGCCTTGAGCCAGGAGACAGTTAGCTTATCTTAGCATAGAGGCTTGAAACAAGGGAAACAGCTAGCCTGGCTCTCTCCAGCAGAAAGCATGAAAGATTATCTTTGTTAAATCTGTACCAAAACTTATGTGTCATGTGTCAGGCTGTTTCTTGGCAACAGCAACTTTCACAGTCTCTGCTGGTTGCCTGGCAACAACGTTGGTGATGACAAGCCTCAACTTTTCATTTTTACCCATTGGTTTTTGCACAGATTGAACCAATGAGCAGTTGCTAAGCTTCAGAGGTGGAAGTAGGAGGTTTTTGTTATCCTTGGCTATATTCCACCTGTTTACAGTCTTTTGCTAAGCTAAGCTAACTGGTTGCTGGCCCTGGCTTTATGTTGAATTTACAGATGAGGGAGTGGTATCAAGCTTCTTTTTTGGCTCATAACTTGAATAGAGGTCCTGTATTATTAATTTTTGTGAAGTGTTCCTATTACAGGCTATGTCTTTCCTCCATACTGTAGTTTCATATTTAAAAACCAACTTATGTAAAATTCCTATTGCTCATCAGTCTCTTGGTACAGTAGCTCTCAGTGTCCACACTATGTAGCCTATCCATTACTTTATGGTCTCAGGGGATGTAAGGCAGAGTCAGGTTCCTCCCTGGAGTTTTGCCCTGCATGGTGTACAGTGCAGTCCTCTACCTCTCCATGATGAGAGAGGAGCTTGGTGAATGAGTGCCAGCAAATTCAATCGTAGCACTCCCATCTATTTCTATCTCCCTGTGGTCTGGCTGCTGCTCAGACTGACCCGCAGCCTTTCTAATTTGGTGATGAGCTGTAAAGTGACCTGCCTGCCCCCACGGCCAGGCGGCTGGAGCAAGAGTGGGATTCCAGGGATTTCCTTACCAGGCAGACTCTTGGGTTGGATGGATGCTACTGTATACACACCCCAACCATGTCACACCCCTCCCCCTTCTCCTCCTCTGACCCACAGGGGGACTGAGGTACTAGCTCTTAAGTGCACTCTGACATTGTCCCATACACTCTCCCTGCCCCTGGGTAAGATGAGATGACAGGAATAATTAATGGGGATGTAGGCCATGGTATCTGTCCATGCAGGGCAGCACACACTTTCTCCCACCTCCTGCTGAGGGGTACCGTCCTGCCACCTCCATTTGCACTAATTGGTTTTAACTCACATCTCACTTGCCCTTTTCATGTATGTCATTAAGTGCTTATATAGTTGATCTATCTCATTAGTGAATTAAATACATTGGTAATCCTGCTCCACTCTAAATCCAAAATATTGAATCCTCATTTAGTATAATACAGAGTACAATAAGCCTGGATGTAAAAACATCTTTTAGGCAAATTCATATGTACATTAAGACTCATCACCTGCATAAATACTGTGACAGGGTTGTGTCCCCCAAATGTTTCCACTATGTTGCTAGCATAAATTCTGATGCATTGAGATATTTTTCCTCCATGCTGTTTAAAGTTAAATGAATGTTGTCTAATTGTGGGGGCTTTTGTTGCTAGGACAAATAGATTATTTGGGTTTCAAACCCACTCTGCTCTACACGCTATGCACCCTCTCCCACCGAGCCACCTGTACTCCTTATTGTTTCATTTCAGAGTGCAGGGGGACTGTCTGACTCTAATCCACAGCCACAGAAGAGGTTTAAAACACTCTGGTTTCATCTAATCTTCCAGCTCAGACCTAGCCGAGCTTGAAACCCGCTTTCTCTATGATAGGAATGGACAAATAAAGGTCTCTCCCAGCACTCCCATGAAAGGAGTCTGTGTGCTCTGTGGATTAAGCCCCTGTGTTTTCTCTGTCTCTTTTTCTCAATTAGACTGAAAAGGCTGAAAAAAATAAAGACACTCCTGTTCGTGCTGTATCATAAGGCTTTGCAAGTTATTGCTCACTTCTGATGGTGTTTAGTTAGTCAGATTGTTTAGCAGCAAATTATAAAAATGGCAAAAGAGCAAAATATGTGACATATTATTATCTTCAAAGGATCGTGGGTCTCAGTTCTCCAATCTACCTGTTCTCTTCTGTTCCATTTAATAGAAAATAGACATTTCAAGTGAAAATCTACTTACAGTAATCTTAATGATATTACAATTATATGTAGCTTATATTGGTGTGCTGTGGTGCCAATTAAACCAACTATTTATTTTTCAATTTCATTGTTTTGATAGCATGATTTTTCTCTTTGCAAATGAACACCTTGTTCTAGATACAGCCTTCCCCGACACACATATCCTTAACTATGAATGTGATGAACACACACACACATACTTGTCCTTCTATCTTTGTGAAGACACTCATTGACAATGCATTCCCTAGCCCCTTACCCTAATATAACATATGTCAGAAAGTGAGGACCAGCCAAAATGTCCTCACTCTGTAAGGAAAATACTTTTTTAGGGTCCTCATTATGTAACATTTACAAATACACACACACACATACAGGAAGTCAGAGAGAGAGAGAGAGGGAGAGAGAGAGATATGACTCTTTTGTACAGGCACTTTCATGGGCAGCTCATCGGTTGTAAATAGAGGTCCTTCGACTCTGGCGCATGTTTTGTATTCCTCCTCTGCGGAGCTGGCTGAGACTTTCTGACAACTGTCAACGCACCGGTGTCTCACTGAAATGGTATTTTATTGAGCCTTGTTAAAGCCAACATGGCTGTAGTGACTTTATTTTACCCAGCGCTAACAACATAAACGTGTTATGATAAAGTATCTGTGTAGTTGCTGTTACTGTAGGTTGTTGCTAGCTTGTTGCTAACCTTTATCTTGTAAATAACGTCACGAAACTGACAGTTAAAGCTACAAGTTATTGTGTTACTTTTTCAACATTTCGATTAATGCGTTGGCTTCAGCAAACGAATCAACTCTGTCGCGAACACAGCGTGATAACGAGCAGTCACATGCAGGGACGACCATACCAAACTCCATTCAAAAAGATGGCTATTTAACGACAAACTGTCCTGATCATTCTCAGCTACGCTTCTCGTATATTAACTATGTCGTTTTTGATCCGGTCTCATGTTTCATATAGTACGGCAACATTTTATCATTAACTTAAATCAAATTGATCTTAGTATAGCTTTATGACTCATATTTTAGAGAGTGGCAGTGAAGAGTGTATGACAATGAAAGTTAAAAGCTGCTTGTGTATGAACTATTACCATTACTGAAGGTCAGTTTAGTGATTTTTGTTGAGAAAAAAAGTAAATATAATCCCTGCAATCCATGAAGAAATCCATTAATAATGTTTGTATTTGGATTCTCCCACACACCTTTATGCTGTAAAATAAAGTTGCATTACAGCTAATTTGCAACTTTCTGGCAGTTTCTGGAGCTTTGGAAGTGATATGTACATGTACAGTTGTGTACACATGTTTCGCCTCACCTGGGCAAATGACATTTAGTTGATTTTTGAAGTGAGAAGCCGTAAATACATTCCCTTCAGGAAACAGAGTAATATTGAGCCTTTCTTCAGATTTTAAAACACTTTAACATTTTATTTCATTAACTAAAAAAAATTCACAATATCCAATAGTAACTGTAGCTCGTGCAAAGAGTTTGGTCAGTATTGGGTAAAACAGAAATTTTTCAATCGAGCCTGGTGTGACTGGTCATAAATAAACTCGGAGAATGTGTTGAGGAAAAACAGTGTGTGTAAGACCTGACCTGACAGCAAATACAAAATGTATTTATTGAATTTCTCAACACTGTAAAAAGCAAGTCATTAAGCATTAAAAGAAACATTTTATTTGCTCTTGACCCTTTGCACATACAGTTAATGAAGAGGGCTGACACATTACGACACAGTACGCTGGCCCTGAGAGCTCAACGCACTGCAACACAGACAGCACATGAAAATGACATAACGCAACAAAATTCCTAAAACATCATCAAATTGACAACGTGTGCTGCAAATGCAACACAACCAAATTCACAAACGTGCTGCAAATACTGAATTTTATTTGTGTTTTGTGTATTTGCAGTGCCTTTGTTTATTTGGTTTTGTTGTGAGTATTTGCAGCACATGTGTTGTCAAATTGATGTAGATGTTTTCTATATATGTGTTTTGTCTATTTGCATGTATTTTTTTTAGCTGAAGTGCATTGGGCTCTTAGGGCCATCATATGTATCCTATGCCTGATCTGTCAGCAGATCCAAGTCCAGATACAGATTTGAAAGTTGTGAATCATTTTTGTTATATATTGTGTTATTTATCATATTAAAATTGTGAATTTGAAGGATTATGCAGACTCGGTGACGGTATTCCTTGTATGTGTGCTCTCTAGCTGTGAAATTGATCATGGAGCTCCTTTGTCCATCTCACTGCATCTTCCATGATAATGCAGAACTTAGATTTGTACTTGTATGGGTTTTGTTCAGCTTGTGTGCTTATAAATTTGCTGGGAAAGTTCAGACTGATCTCTGGAAGCTGTTCTCCATGTAGAAATGCAGCATGTAGCACTCTGTCAGCCCGTTTCCTGTTCATGACTTAGTCTTCATGCTGTCACTCTTCACACGCCTGAAGATGACTGACAGTTTTAACACTGCAGCCTGTGCTGTTTGACAAAGTGTTACCTCTTGTTGTTGTCCTTGCTCTATATCCCCTGTTGTGTGATGTCTTTTTGGGATTACAGCAACATTTACTTGTTTTCATGTCTTTTCTGTATGAACAGCAAAATCCCAGTAGATCTGAAAAGCCATCACACCCAGAGTGTGTGGAGATGTATGATGACACTTGAGCTGTCGACCCTCTTGTGGTCCTTTATCCTCTAGTGTCCAGGCAAATGACCTCATGGAGGAAATGGCTGATAATGCAAACAGATAAGGCTCCTGGTACCTGTTGACCACAGTCAGGACCTCCTAAATCAGGACCCCCTGACACAGTGCTCCATCAGTGCCTGCCTCAATGACACCCACAAGGCATTGAGCTCTTATCTGCTATGGCCCCTGCTTAGCATTCACGCCATTCACGCGAACAATGCCACCTCTTCCCGCTCATTGGACCTGTGACTGACAGTGGGTGTTGGTGCACTTGTGTCTGACTTCAGCCTCTATCTGACACTGAACTGTTTATCCAGTCCAGATACCCCCTCCAAGACACAATAAAGGGCGTGTGTCTTCCTTGCCACTTCCCATGTTGTTTGTCTAGCTGGACTTTTTATAATAGACCTCGCTCTCTATTTGGCACGTTGGTTTCCTCCTCAGAAGGATCTGTATTATTTGGTGGGCAGAAGGGCTGACTAATGGTTTCAGAGCCAGCTCACCACCCACCCTCTGACCAGCCAGCGAGGTGGAAGTGCCTCCTTGGCGAGACGGTGAAAAGCAGGGAAACAGCAGATAAGGCCAGTGCCTGTGATAAACAGCAGAATGACTAATAGCTGAAGTATGATGTAGCAGAAATGGATGGATTAGGCGTATTTCTCTTAAATTTTGCTGGCAAAGATGTGACAGAAAAAAATACTCTTGGTTTAATAGGTTATAAAGTTGGCTTCTCACTGAGAGAGCTATCTAGAATGCAGCTTTTGAGCTATGTGTAATCTACTTTCAGTTTTCATCATGCAGCTCAGATCTCATATTTGACGAGGCTGGTATCAGCAGAGGATCTTGGGATCCCATGCCTCCATAATGGCTCCTGTGAAGCTGGGGCATTATAAAGCTTCTATAATAAACCCCTGTGATCAGTATATCCTTCCCTCCCTGCTCTTATTTATGAATGGCAGAATTTGACAAGGGGGCAGCTCAAGTGGGTAGCTGCTTGATCACATGATACCAAAGAGCTAAGCGAGGAATGTGGACAGGACCCCACCCCCCCCCCCCACCCCCCCCCCCAAAAAAAAAAAAACTTTGATGCCCATATCATAACGAATACCCTCTCTGTCCACTCCCTCCTCAAGCCTTCATATGTGCAGCAATGTCGAGGAGGGGAATGGGCGCTGCAGTCGAAGGGGTGGAGGTTTGGGTGGGGTGGGGGGGCATAGATAGTGGCTGCGTTTGATCTGAAGGTCGCCAGCCCCTTGCTGGTGTTGAGAGATCCTTGGCGGACGAGGCTGGCTCTTATTTAATAACATGAAGGGGAAGCGGACCTTTCTCTCATAATTAGGCCTAATTACCCACTAGGTGTGGACAGACGGCCCAAGAAGAGACAAACTGCCTTTATCCACGGACTTAGAGTCAGATTACCCAGAGCTGTCTTATCTGTTGCAGGGCCAGCAGGAGCCTCAGTCCTCCTCTCTTGCCTCTTCCCACTGGCTGCCACATCCAGCTCGGGTATATTAATCAGTCAGTGTGATTTATTATGCCCTGTCCACGACACACAGGTTTAATTAGGCCTGGCTTGTTACCCTTTGCTGTAATATCTGAGATTTTTCCTGTGAACATGTTTCATGAGAAAGTTCACTGACCTATTGGCGGTGTTTGTTATCTGTTGCTCTTTCACTTTATGAAAGCGTATTAGCTTCATTAAGCTGCTGATGCTTCTCTAAAGAGAACAAGATTCTTGTCCTTGAGGATCTTTGACCAGAGGTTCACGTCCACCCCGGCTTCACACTGTTGCTTCTTCAGCTAGGTATCTTTGCTTTCACCAGAGATGTGTTTTCATGTCAAACATACAAGCCTGACAAGTGACTGGCTTGATTGTTTGTTCGGCCGCCTGTCTCTGTTAGCAGAGAACAATTTAAGGGTCTTTGCAAGTAGATTTGAGTGACATCCTGTCACCGGGCTGTTTGTTTACAGTATCTCTCTCTCTCCCTTCCTGAGCTGCCTGCATGTTTGTATTTGGGTTTGTGGGTGACTCACTTGTAGCCAACACAACAGAGCCATTGTTGGGGGGTCAGTTCAGCGCCTGGAAATTCTGACACCTAGAAAACAGAAGGAGCAGTTCACTGAGGAGGTGGTGGCAGGGGAAAGTGGCCATTACGCTCATCATTCAGGTGCAGGGCTGGTTTGGCAGTCCGCGTGCCCTGTAAAGTGACATCTCCATCACTGTCCCCTGCTATTGTCTTTAATTGATAGTGAGCTGTGATTACCAGTGGAAAGTTTTACAGCCCCTGGTCTTGTGACAATGAAAACAGTCAGTTTCGGGCTGCTGTGTCCGTGACTCACAGCTCCGCGCAGGCCTGTTGCTGGAGGACAATGAGGAACGCTTAATCCACCTGTTATCAGGCTGAGCTTCCCCCTGTCACACATTCACACAGGCACAGGACTCTGGCTCAGGAATGCAGCCTTACCCACCCATTCACAGGAGGAGCAGCTTAACTGATAGACCCTCACAAAACTACTGCTGACGGTTTTTGCCATTTTCTTCATGCCACACAAAAACAAGTTTGTACAGTTGTTGGCTGAAGGGGTTTCCTGTTGCTTTGGTTCAGAGATGTGTGTCAAATTTAGTCATGCTTCGTGTCATTTTTTGTCATTTTATACATTTGGAGGATTATTAGTAATCTTTTCTGTAGTGAGCATGGAAAAATGCTCTGTTTTGCTCCTCCAGACATGCGGTGGTAAAGCTGGAGGGTCGACTGTGTCCTTTGAGTCCCTCAGACTGCGGCGTAGTGTCCTTAATTAGGCAGGCTGGTCAGAGGTCCGTCTCTCCGCTTCACAGGTTCACATGGACAATTTAACCACTAACCTCCTGAAATGAGCTGCTCCTGAATGCCTCGGGCTCCAGTTTCAGCCTCCTCTGATTGCAGGGAGCAGAGGTTATGATAAGTAAAAGTAGAGGAGGGGGTGATTGTGAGTTAGGGGCTGAGGGTGAAGTTGTGCTTATTAACCCCAGTGTATACAGCAGTTATCCATCCTGTGCTGAGTCTTCGTGATTGAGGAGTTGTCTCAGTTAAAGTCGGTGTCATTCACCAAAGCTTGCTGTGAGTCTTTAAGGCCTGACATGCTGAGCACATTTCCTTCCTCATTAAACATTGGCAAAGCTGTCTGTTTTTTTTTTTTGAGGTTAATAGTCCTGCATCGTTGACGTATTTACTAGCGAGCAGTCATTGTCTTGCCTTTGCACATTTCTTGAGTGTTGCCACAGTTCACTGTTGATCAGCAGAATAGCAAGTGAGTGGTAGAAGGAATATGTATCATGTCTGCTTTAAGCTAACATCAGCTTGCTAACATGTTTACAGCAGCGATGCTAACATGCTAATGTTTTGAAATTGTTCATCCTCTTAGTTTAGTGTGTTAGCATGTGGTAGCACTAGAGGAAAACATGTCACCACTGTGGTCAGAGATGATCTGTGAGGTAAAGCTGACAGAAACTGAGTCTTGTGTTCTACTTTACCTCTGAAGACTGTGGTTAGGCTGATGTTGGTCCTTTTGGAAAAGTCATATTTAGGATTTGTTCTTGTGTAGAGATGGTGAACATGTTATTGCAGATAACTGGGTAGAAAAAAGATTTCATGTGGCAAGAGAGGAATTTACTCACAAGCCTCAGGGCTGTCAGCCAGTGAAACCAGCGAGAGTTTTTATTTGCATTTTTAGGTTAATTGTTCACTTTCATTTGAGTGGGTTATTTTCTGTGTTGTATTGTTTATAATAACAGTGAGTAGGTGGAATGTGTTATCCTGAATTTTCTTTTTTCTTTTTGGTTGTAAAAAAATAGTTTGAATAGTATAGAAAAATACTGAATATTGATCAAATCGCCTGTTTCATTGGCTCAGCAATTTAAAAAAATGGATGAATTGATGGATATTAGCCACCTGTAATCAGACACTCACATGTGATTATACTGCAATTTATTGTTGACACATTATTTCCTTGAAGCATACCTGCGGTTGGTTGGGTTTCCTCCACTGCCTGGCCTACAAACGACATGAAAGCCTGAGTTCTTACCTCTGCCTTTGGGACAACGGCTGTTGATCACAAGAGGAGTGAGAAGGTTGAATCTCTGTGTGTTTACTGTAATTAAGCTGTCAGAGGTTGTGATTTATGACGTATTGAGTAAGAAAGGTGTTATCACATAGACTAGAGAGAGAGAGAGCGAGAGAGAGAGGGCCACAGGGTTTGTAGCTACTGACAATAGAGAAAACAGAGACAGTGCATTAAACACAACTGTCTGCTGTGTGGAGGAGAAAGGCTTCAAGGCAAACTGGAGCTGCTCTCTGAGTGACTGTGTTTGTGGAAAAACAAAATGAAATGGTTTCTGCCAATATTGGTTGTTAGGTTTACACCTAACTTTCACCTGAAAGAGCCAAATTCACCTGATTGTAATGGAACAGTAATCAGTCCTGTGTGATCCTGGCTGATGCTGACTGGATCTCAAACCTCTCCATATCTTCAGCTCAGTCACAGAAGTGACTTATATCTTAACTCACTTTTCTTGTTGTGTGTTCCAGTGGCTGTAATGACGCTGGTTTGTGGCCTCCTTGCATACATCCATTGAATTCATGACCCTGGGATGTCTCGTCCTGCTCCGACCCCTGTCTACACCCTGAGGGGAGCTGGCGGGCCCCTCAACACCCTCCATTTTAGCTGCCATGGAGGGGACACTCCCCTCCTGTTTTCTGGGTGAGTAATCCATATTCTGATATTGGATTTGTTTTTGTTAACCTCTTCCTCTTTTTGTTACGAGTAGATTAGGAAATCTACAAACTTAGTGCTTCATCAAGTCCAT
Source organism: Trachinotus anak (assembly GCF_046630095.1). Classification (NCBI taxonomy): domain Eukaryota; kingdom Metazoa; phylum Chordata; class Actinopteri; order Carangiformes; family Carangidae; genus Trachinotus; species Trachinotus anak. The sequence goes on along the minus strand of NW_027273859.1, from coordinate 6,235,720 downwards.
CATAAGACACAACTACATGTAGACAGGTTTATTCATAGATATATGAGTAGAAATGAAGCCAGCCATCAGATTCACTTCAGGTGCTGTGTTTGGAGGGAGCACAGTGTCACATGAGCTATTTTAAATGTCCACGCACCAAAAGTTGTGATGTTATTCTGGTATTTGTTTGTTTGAACAAGAGCAAATCAGACCACTCCTGCTATTGTCTTGGTTTAGGTATGGTTGAGAGCAGAGCAGTGCTGAATTGCACACTGTATTTACTGTATGAGTGATTTAAACAGCCTCCATAAACCATCCAGTTGGGTTTTGCAGGTCAGGGAAGGGTGTCATCCATATCTGGGACCTGAACAGCAGGAGGGCTGAGAGGATTGTAGAAGGCCACTCTGGTAGCTCGGTCATCTGGGTCAGCACGCTGCAGTCGACGGAGGCCCTCATCAGGTCAGGATAACTGATGTTGTGTTCTCAAAACGTTTCTCACTTTGTTCAGCTGCTCACTAAGCACATATGTCTGTATATTATTTCTTTCTTTCTGTCGGTGGAGCAGTCAGGGACGGGACATGCAGGTCTGTCTGTGGGACCTGAGAGAAGGTCGTCGTGAGGTGGTGGATTCGGTGTGGACCGACAGCGTTGGATTCTGTCAGTGTTCCCTGCTGGAGACGAGCCCTGGAAACTACCTGCTGGCCTTTGCTGGACAACAGACAGAGGAGGTGAGACATATCTGAGCGTGAATGTGTCTGAGTCCTTTAGCTCACTTATAAAATAGTGACCAATCAGTTTGGACCCTGCCTCTCACCCAGTGCATGCTGGGATGTGCACTAGCCCCCTTGCAGCTTTGAAAAAAGTAAGTGCATGTAAAAAACAGGTGGAGTGAATCTCTCCTTTTTTCATGCTAAACATTCACCAAAGTGTGGTTGTTAATGTCGTGTAATTATATATAAAAATAATGATACTTATCTGTGTTTTTATGTGAGATTTCTTCCAAAATGCTGCATTTTTGAATTCGAGTTAAATGGCTCTATTTTCAAGCTTTTGCTGTCCGTTAAACGTTCAATATTTTTAGTATTTTCCATTTTAATTGGGTGAAATTAACCAGGAAACCAATCAAATCCACGTGCACATGTTGTGTTCTGTGCAGCAGGAGGTAAGGTATTTATAGGTGAGTGGGTGGTTGGATGGTAAATTGGTCTGACTTGAGTATAAAAAATGTCAAACTGTATGAACCTGACCAGACTTGCTTATGCCAGTTAATTTGTTTGACTTTAAACACACGCGTATTTGCGGCTTTTACTGCTGTTTATGAAGTTAGTAAGTCCTGTCATCTTTTTCCACACTGCTGTGATCTCTTGCACGTGATCTGGCCCATATGTGTGAAATGGCTTGAGCTCAATCAGGTGTCCAAGAAAATATTTTTAGCCGATCACCAGCGAATGTGTCGTGAGTCAACGTGACATGCGAGCGTTCAGTTTGCAGCCAGGAGCTGTCACACAGCTATCTGAACAGCATCATTAACAGACCAGCCATGTCATGAGTCAGCATGCTCATTGCAAAGATAGGAACTTAATACCAGGCACCAGCTAAATGCTGGTTAATTCTGGCTGTGGCTAGTAACATGCCATTCAGTGAATGCTTTTGTCTAAAGCAGTTAATGGTTCTGTGAAGGCAAAGAAAGCAGGAGTAACTGTGCTTTTTGGATGGTAAACCACAAGGTTGTTCCTGCTTCTAAACCTCCTCTCACTGATGAAAGAGCAGTAGCTGACTCCTCCCACCCTGGCCACAAACTCTTTGAGACACTCCCCTCTGGCAGGAGGCTGCGGTCCTTCAGGACCAAAACCTCTCGCCACAAAAACAGCTTCTTCCCGTCTGCTATCAGCCTTATCAACAAGGCTAGAGAGCCCCACTGTCACTGATCCCCCTGATCCCCCTGATCCCCCCTGCCCCCCCATAGAACTACTGCTCATTCCCGTTACATGCACAGTGTAAATATCTCTACAGATTATATTTATATATTTTTTACATTGTCTATATTTTTTGCACTACATTCCCCATGTCTTTATCATTATTGCAAATATCCCACATCTTTGTTGTATATTTTTTTATCTTAATTTTATTTTAATCTTATTTTAATTTTTTAACTTGTAAATTCCCTACCCTAAGTCTATTTATGTTACTGTTTGCGCCAACCACCAGCACAAATTCCTTGTATGTGGAAACATACTTGGTAATAAAACAGATTCTGATTCTGATTCTGATTCTGATTCTTATTCTGAAATGGTCAAAGTAGTTTTTAACTTTTTTAATCTTTGACTGTTGAGTTACACAGAGACTTCCTAGGCTTGATCAGGTTGTGCACTGGAACGAAATCAAATTCTGTCCGTCGCTTAGTTAATGCTCAACGCCCACAAGTCTGTATGGCTTTGTGTGGAGCCAGTGTCTGAGCGGTGCAGCGGGATGGGGAGAGGGCAGCCAGCGATTCAGCCATCTTTTATTGCCTCCAGATTCATGTTACTTGTTCCACTGCGGAGGAGCCACACTTGAAAGGGACAGAGCAGTCACCTGATCCTGCCAAACGTGCCTCTGCTAACCCCAGTCCAGCAAGCCAGGCATCAGGGCGCCTGTGACTCCCAGCACCTCAATAATACCATTGTCCCAACAGACACGGACAGACAGAAACACACACACACACACACACACCCATGAAAGGTAGACCAAATCAAGTCACAGCCGACTTTGTCATTTTGTCTCCCCAGCCTCATTCCACAGACATAACTGGCCAAGACAGATCCTTATCATTTGATGCTTATCTAATCAAACACCCACATAAATGAATTCCTTCAAGAAACAATACATACACTTAACACATAACATGCACAACTGTGTAATCAGTGTGTAGGTAGGTTGATCTTCAGATATGTAACTAAGAACACATTTGGTTTTACTATTTACTGCTCACAGTTAGATTCCTTCCATGGCAGCAACATGAATTAATAGTGTGGGTACTTTATTTATGGGCAGTGTGATGCCACACAAGAACAGTGATCACCTGAGGCACAGAGAAGTCTTTAAATGCCCTCTTTGTCAGGCTCACAGAGGTAAACATGCAGGACAGATGTGGCCCAGCGCTAAAATACAGATCACTCCCTTAAAGGGCTGTTTAATGTGAAGCCTAATGAGGATGAATATGCAGATCATCAGCACAGAGGAAGTTGAAGCAATGAATTTTGGTTGTGATGTGTGTACACACACACACACACACACACACACACACACACACACACATACACTTTATTACTGGCTTCATTAGGCTGTGTATTTTATCAGAATCAGTGCCAATGTGTGCAGGAAAACACCATTCATGTCGCAGGGTCAGACTTTAGCAGGATTTATTATAGACAGTGGCGCGGCTGCTTTGCACTGATGGATGGTGCTGTACTGCAGGGTGGAGGCACTCTGATCCGCGGAGGTCCTGAACCACAATAAAAGATTCAGGCTGCAGCCTTTTTATTGGAATTCAGAAAACAAGCAAATCACGACTTGGCAGACAGCTTGTAGACATGTATACAAACCACTGCAATTTGTGTGTTTGTAACTGGGTCTCAATAATGAAAACAGATACACTGGGACCAAAAGCTAAAGCAGTTTAGCATGTTGACACAGAAATCTCTTTTTAGCCTTGCTGGCAGTGTCTGGCTGAAATATCTTGACCACTCAGAAGGACTGCCATGAAACTTTGTCCAGAAATCCACAGATCCTGGTGGATGTGGTTACTGCTTGGACTTTTTGTCTAGCACCACCAGATCAAAGTTTTCACTTATTTAGTTAAATATCACAACATGTACTGGATGTACTGCCACAGTTTATACAGACAGTTCGTTGTTTCCAGATGATGTGTCCGAATAACTCTGTTTATCCTCTGAGATTTCATCTACATGTATTGGATCAGATGTCCAGTACTTTAGTTTGTGTTCAAACACATACTGATGTTCCCATCAGCCTCAGCTGTGCTGCTGTGTCCTGCTAATAAGCAAATATTAGCACTATAACACACCACACTAAGATGGTAAACATGGTATCACTGCTCTACCTTAGTGCAGCTTCACAGAGTGAAAGTGAACAGATTCAGCTTTCGCTTATGACTTTGTAAGATTTGATTATCATGTTTTCTCTGCAGATCAAGATTATTGAGCTTCCCAGTAAGACTCCAGTCTGCGCCCTGGTACCAGACACTAAGCTGGGGATGGTAATGTGTATCAAACTGTGGCAGGTAAGCACCAGGCATTTGCCTCAAGTGTCTTTTTTTTTTACCTCCATCGTAAACAGCAGCATTGTGCCCCTCTGTAACTACATGTCAAGCTCCATGAGTTCACCTCGCCACCTTTTAAATGGTATTTATTCTAGAATTACCTGCTTCATTCTGATTGGCTGGCGGCCCATAACAAGATGCAATGATAGGAAAGTCGACAAAAATGCAGATGTGAGATGTGGCACATGATTTACAGCCCAACAACTCGTCCTGGGCCATTTTTCCAAATGTTTCTTCTCAGCTGGCAGAGTCCCAGCACTGTAATTAGAGCGTTTGGAAGGGCCGGGGGTTCACAGCCATATATCAGCCTGCAGCTGTACATTGAGTCCGATCCGAGCAAAAAGTTTGCTTTCTGTTTTGTAAATGCTGTCGAAGGTTTTATTTTCCAGCCATTAACGAGACTCTGTAATTATTTTCATGGTTAATTATTAACTCTTTGGGGAGGGGCGGAGCGGGGTTTATACCAGACTGTGGATGGTTTGAATAAATTTTATGGGTTGTGCAGTTTACAGGCAACAGAAATCAAAGCTTAAGCAGAGCTAGTCATTTTAAAGCCAGTGTCAGGCGAGTTGCCGGCCCGTGCACATTCAGCCCTGTATTCCTTTAATACTAATTAGAATTACTTTAATAAGTCAAACACAAAACCATAAAGGTGACACTGTGTTTGTGGTGTTATTAGCCAGACATGCAGACAAGTTAGAGAGTCTCACAGTGCCTGCTGACACTGTGTTTGTGTTTTTCTTTCTTTCCCTTTGATTTCACTGTTACACCCACCTTTCATCATCTGATTTATGAACTGATGCTGGTTCAGCGTTGAGTGCCAGGAAACATAATGATCAATTATATCGTTATAAATTATATAATATCATTGTAATACAGCACAGGCAGCTGTCTGACTTCAAAGCCAAGGGCCCAGGTGATTTTAAATCATTTCAGGCTGATTCCTTTCAAGGCTGAGGCATGTTCATCTGTTACACCGACTGAGTGAGTCGAGACGTCCACGCACTGGGAAAAGACTGAAAACCCAGTGTGTTAACCCTCTTTCATACAATCACACACACATGGGCAATTTGGAGAGACACTGTGTCTGTCAGTCATCAGAAAAAAAACAGCTCATCCTGTCTTTCACATCAAATGCTCATATGCTACCCACTGTTTCCTTAACCTCACACAGCAGGAGGCAACAGCTGACACCGTCATCCCCTCTCTCCACCCTGTCTCTCTCTGTCTCACACACTCCAGGAAGAAGCCACTGACAATTAACTCCTCTCCGTCTCTCCTCTCTCCATCCCTCCCACTTTTCTCCCCACAGTTGAGACGAGAAGTGATTAAACTCCATTATTTCCATGACAGACTCACCAACAGATTTATTGTCGGCCCGTAAGCCGTCTCTGTTGGAGTTTATGGAACAGATTAAACGCAGTGTTAAACTTCACTTTCTTCTCAATTCAGCTTCCCTTCAGCAAAATCCCACCCGGCATTTAGTTCAGATGCTGAGCTATGTCTGAAAGGTGACAGAGCTGGCTGTCTGATTTCTCTGAGTCTGATTGGCTGTGAGGCAGTGAAACAGCACAGTGGACGTGAAGGCAGAAAGTACCTCCACATGTGGGTTTGACTTGTGCAGAGATATAGGGCCTGGCTAGGGGGACAGTATTGATGTATGATGTGCAAGGCTTTTAATGTGAACAGAGGCTGGCGGGGGAAAGGAAATGTTCCTATACAGATATCCATCACTCTCAGCTCATCACCTTGCTGCCTCGTGGCCATGACATCATGGCGGGCCGGGACAAAAACCGGAGGAAACGATTGGTTCCTTATGTTGAAGCAGTGCCTGCCTGAGGCCTGTGGCAGCCACATCAGCAAACAAGCTGTTTATTGGTTGTTCAGGATTTTTGAGGAACTTCCCACATAAAGAAATGACATAAGAGTTACTATATATATAATGTATTCAGGTTGTCACACACATATTTCTCTCTAATTACATTTAGATTTTACTTATTTATTCTTTTTTTTTGTATTAGTATATCTGTCAGGTACATTGATCATTAATCAGCAGAGAAAAAACTGTAAATGAACCTAAAGCCTAATAATCAGCTGTTGTTCCAGGCCAGATGTTAAAATGCATCCTAGAAATAGAATAAAGTAACATTTCCTTTAAATTCATATCTACCATAGAATCAATATGCACAAAATAACACAGCATGTATGCGCTCATAGATAATGCCACAGTACAACTCATGGCAGTTAGTTACAAACCACACAACAGAAGAAAAACCTTGGGTCAGTCACTTGCAGACTAGTACGTAACCAGGATGTATTTGTGGAGTGCTGTAATTTATTTTGTGGCCATGTTTGAGCATTTAAACTTTTCATTTAGCTGCTCTAAATAAACACAAGATGACTATAATAACTAACACTACAATATTGGAGCACTTATGATAATAGTTAATGACATAAATTGTCATAAAGAACATGACATGGCAAATAAATAACTTTTACTTGACTTAACCTCATGTTGCTCATTACATAAACACCATAAGAACTAATCTGACTTTCAGAGTTAGGCTGAATATCAGAAAAATGATGAAAATATTAATAACATCAGGGAAAAGGCCCAATATTGTTGTTTCATGTGCATGAAGTCGATGCCATAGACTGAGTTGAAGTGATGTGAAGCTGCTGCTACTTTTCTTTTCCTCTTAACTATTACACCCATCATCTCCTACACTTTGCTCACACTCCTGATATATATATATTTTACTACTAATAACTTTTTCAGAGTTATTTTCAAAAAATTCTAGTTCTGTTTGATCATTGGTACAAATGAGAATTCAGTTTAGTTTTGTTTAGGTCAGTTTAACAGCCTCCAGTGAAGGACTAGCATAAAACTGTATGTGGCCTAGAAAATCTATAGGCAATACTTTGTGGACAGGATCTGTGCCTGGAATCAGAACCAGTGAAACAAGGGTTTGTATAAATCTAGAAATAGCAGTAAATTAGGATTGATCAACACAATATTAATTGGCAATTATTCTGAAAATAGGTAAAATGCTCAAGTTATTTTTAAGTTACCTACATAGCTTTAACATCTCTACTGTAAAGTATTTGCTGTGACAGGAAAACTCAATATCTTTAGGATTTGGACAAAAGTAGTTTGCAGAAAACACCTTGAGCTTTAGGGATGTTTTTTGTGATGGATGAACTTTTTACTTTTTCCTGACATTTTATAGACCTAACAATTACTGGAATAATAGAGAAAATAATCTACAGATTAATCAATAATGAAATAATTGTTAGTTGCAAGTCTTGCAGAAAAATTGCTGTGGATTTTTTGTCTGAAGTTGAAAACTCTGAGGAATAAAGTCAATTTGGATCCAATGGTTCAGCAGTTATCATTATGTTGTCTGTATTTATTGGCGTCTGTTTGAGTGTCTCTATGGGTTACAGCATTTTTGTTGCCTCAGCAGCAGCAGGAGGGGGATTTTAAAACTCTCCACCTAATGTGACTCTTTTAGAGGAAGAATAGAAAAGAGAGAAAATGAATTCAATCTTGAAAGACCATGGAGTCTTGACTCTTCTAGAGGCCACGTTTAACTGGACTGTAGTGGACTGTAATGGTCTTAACCAGCTGCCTGACTGACCACCAGACTGGACACATGTAAAAAAAAAAAAACAGCCCAGAGGCCTTGATAATGATTCTGATGTTCACTGGAATGCTTATGACAGAATTACAGTGCCTGTAATTGTTCAAAATAAATTTTAACACACATTATGTGCACAGTTATTGTCCTGTCATTGCACTTCAATGTGCTCCATACATACAGCTATGAAGAAATGGTCACTTGACTGTTAACAGCCATGCCAGAGAAGACCTATCTTCACTGGTCCTGCCTCTCTGACCAGCCTCCATCCATCTGTCTCTTCAGCTGTTGTGGTGATGAATCTCCTCCCAGAGCCCCAGCCCCACTCCAGCAGAGAGCCCTCTTGTAGAAAGGCCTGTGGAGGATATAATGAATTAGGTGTCTACCCAGGGTTCCCTGACCTCTGACCCATGACATCATCAATCAAGGAGGTCCTACACTTAAGTGAAACAGTGGGCCCCAAGCCTGGAACGCTTAGCCCGGACCCTGCCAGCAAGCAGGGGCCACTGATTTTCACTTGTTTTTATTTGTTTTCATAATCCCTTAGTGTTCGTCCTCGCTGATGTGTTTGGAAGGAATACACGACTCTGTCTATAATTTGTTTAAAGCTGAAAGAAGAGAAATATCGAGCGTTAAGTGAGAAGAGGACTTTAAGATGGATGGAAAAATGGCAGACATGGCCCCCCTCGCACATATGGAAAAAATTTCTTTCCCTCCTTGCTTCTGCAGGGCACCGTGCTTTTTGCTGAGGGGCTGATGGTATTTAAAAGCAAAGGCACGAATCAGTGCAAATGTGCATCGGTGCTGCGAATCCATAGGTAGCCTGGAAAAGTTCAAATCACTGTTTGGATAACAGGCATAATGTGGATGTAAAGAGGTGAGTTAAGGTTGCAAAAGGCACAGCACACAGAGGAATTGAGGGATTTCTGGAGAGCAGAATGTAGGTTTGATCAACCAGTTGTCCCTCCTTGTCTTTCCTTTCTTCCCTCTGGCAGTGTAAAGATATATGAAGCCTCCTGTTTTTATCAGCTCACCTTTATGTAGTTGAAGTGATTTACAAGCTCACTGTATATCTCCACACAACCTCCCAGCCCAGCTGATCATACACACTCATTTAGAGGAAGCATGAGAGGTGATCTCTGACTCCCAGCAGTGGGGAGGCACTGCTTGATCTTTCTTTTTAAATGTTTTACTGCTTCTCTCTTTTTATGTGCATGTACTTACATTTGTGCTGTGCTTGTTTTATATATTTTTAACAGAGGAGTTGTAGTTTCAGTTTTGTGTCTGATGCCTGTTTGAGAATTTCATGTCATTTGACAGATTTACTCTGATGGATTTACGAGTTCTGAACCCTGGATCTGTTGGGTCCTGGGGTTAAAAGGGGATGAATCAAGATGAATCATAGTGCGTTTTTCTACATTAGTTTGTGTTAGTGTGTGAGCTTCTGTAAGGTATTTGGAGCTGAAACAGTTTCTTGAGTCATACTCTGGTTGAAGCTTCTCCAGTGTGAGGCTTTACTTCTTTACTCTGTTTTATGTGATTTTCTGTGATTTAGACGCATAAGAAACAATTGGAAAATGTTATGTGAGATAAATAATATTAAGAGTAATAATTATAAGAATAATTGCTAATAAGAATAAATGAGTAATGTTGCTAAAGCCCTGATGTTGTGCCCCATTAATTGTTACATGATGTGTTTTCTGATTCTACTTAGTGCTGAAAAATAAATTGAAACTTTTATCAAATTGCTAAATGGCCAAGTGCAATATCCAAGTTGGACAATACCAAACAAAAATCACATAATTATCATTTTTATAATTTGACCATTCCAACTAAAATTGTGACTTGTATCACAAGCCTATATATATATATATATATATATATATATATATATATATATATATATATATATATATATATATATTTAGCATATTGTTCAGAGCTAATTGTAATCTAGATCTTTTATTTAGCATTTTTTGGCATTTTTTGTCAAGATAAAACTTGCAAAAAGTTGTAAAATATCTCTGGTCAAAGTTTCAGAAAGTGGACTGCACAAATAAAAATGTAGAAAATCTGAACATGAAAGTATAAGAAAGAAATAGTGTAAAGTGACAGAGGTAAAACATGAAAAAAAAATCGAAATGAGAACTGCGCTTGAGGAGAAACAGTATTTCTGTAGTATTTCACTTGACTATATTTATGGGTGCCGGCAGCGACGTCTGCGGCTCAGTGATATAGATGAGGAGCAAAGTGAGGAGTGGTGTAATGGAGTGCTGGAAAGAGAGAGCAGCAGGCTGACGAATGGAGCCCACAGCTTCTCCCTGAGTGTCAGCAGGAGCTTCCAGCACGATAACCTCTGCTCCGGTCGGCTTCCAGCATCACACAGTGGTTTCCGTGGTTTTGACTGCACAGCTCTCAGCTCACATCTTACCCCACTGCTCTTTGTGTTCTTCCTTCCCATTTTCCTGACCCCCCCCCCCCCCCCCCCCCCCCCCCCCCCCTTATCATCCTCCCTTACTTGCAGCCAGACTCGGGCCCCGGACCTCTACTGTTGGCTGGATACGAGGACGGCTCCCTGTTACTGTGGGATGTAACCCAGAGGTCCAAGCTGAGCCAAGCCAAAGCGCACCCTGAACCTGTCATGTGCCTGACCTTTGACACCCAGCGTCTGAGGGGCATATCAGGCTCCTCAGAGAAGAGACTCTCCTCCTGGATGCTGGACACACAGAGCAAACTGCAGGTCAGCAGAATAGGCTTAAGGAGGGTTGTAGTTCTGTGTAGTTTAGTGATTCCCAACCTTTTTAATCTGATGAACCCCCACAGCCCCGTTAGAGGAACTACAGCACCTCCTCATCTGCACCACCAGTCATCTTCCATATGTGTTCATTTGAACTGATATTATTTATTGACATTTATTATTAATTTATGAATTACTTTTAGTGTTTTCACAGCTTTTCTAATACTTTTGAGCTGTTTAAATATGTCACTTATTTTATTCTATTACTTTTCACTGACTATTTCAACGATTTGTTACTTAAGCAATATATTTTTTTCTATTCATGTTAGGTAACTGTTTGGCCCATTTATCCACTATTTTTAACAATATGTTTTCTACTTTTCTTGCATTGTCCATGGCAGCATGTGATGACTCGGCATATTTTTTAATCAAATCATAACAGCTATTTTGCCAATGATCTCTGGTTAAGGTCTGAACCCCCTACCTGTGAACTAATTGTTGTTAAATGTCATAAATATTCTAAAAAAAGGTAACGGTGGAGATGGGAGGAGTGTTGCCTTTCTCTGGGCTTTCTTGGAAAACATCAGGGGCCAAAGAGGAAGAGGCTCAGCGGGGCTCCAGAGGCCATAAATCAGCAGCTGGTTACACAGTGTTGGCAGGGCCAGGGGCCGAGGACCGGGCTCGCGCTGTCACTCCAGAGTCTAACCACCCATATACACACTAGTCATACATTGGGTCTGGATAATATCTATAGGTCTGGATAAAGTCACATAACAAAATCTCATGCACACTTATCTCATTTAGCAGGTTTAAAAAAAAAAAAAAAAAAAAAGAACTAATACAACTTTCCTCTTAACCAGGAAAAGCAAAATGCACACCTACCTTCAAAACACAGTGCACACAGGTTCGCTCACACTCATAAATACTTGGGAGGGGTCCAAACTATCTTCTGCCACACCAAAAGAGATCACACCAGCTCTCTACCATAATTCCTTTTACATAACAGCCAACGCTTCAGAGACTTAACGCCTCATTTGAAACTGTATTTTCTCTTGATTTCATGAGCAAAAGGGAATGCTCCCATTTTTCAGCCAACTCCCATGAATCAGAGCCGAGGGGAACCTGAGGCTGATATAGGACACTCCTGCACAGTGAAGGGGTATTATTCTTTCCAAGGCTTTTTACAAATGAACGCTTGAATTAGAAATATTTGCAAAACCCCCTTTTTTTCACCCTTAAAATGCGTCTAGAAAAACACTATCAAGGACTTGATTCAATATACCAAAAACAGGAGGAGAGTGGTTATTTGGTTTATTTTGCTCAAGCAACAAAATATTGATTCAGCATGTAATCCAGGATGAGGATGACAGGAAAAAAGCACAAGGAGAGGGAAAGTATCCAACAGGGGCTTTTAAATTATCCCGAAGTGCAGCTCAGTGTGACGTCCAGACAGCTATCCTCAGTTCTTCCCACAAAAGTATTTTTGTGTGGCAGCAGCAAGGGGGCGGGGGGAGATACTGGGTGGCGGACCCAGGCCCCAGGTCCTGACGGACAACCCGTGAGAGGTAATAAAAATATCAAAACCTCGGAGGCCCCTTAACCAAACAAAAAACACATCTGCAGTAAAGGGAACAGTAGTTCACAGTGGGAGGCTGCAATAAAGGCTGAGGAGGCTATAAGTGCCACAGCATCCCACTTCCCACAAATCACCCCCGCGATCCAGTCCAGTGCAGAGGAACTGGCTGGCAGGGCAGATAGATGCTTTTTGTGAAATGGAGGGGAAACTGAAGGTGACACAACACAGTGCAGTTATGATTTAGTGAAGCTGAAGGGCTGTGAAGTGAGCTTATCAAGGCCAGATAAAGACAGATAGCCTCAGGAATGGAGATTAATGTATTACACATGGCTCCCAGAGGCCTCTATCTGCTGTTTGACCTGGCTGGCCTGATATCTTTTCATAGTAATGAAGCATCATCTTCAGCCCCCTTTTTTTTTTTTTTTTTTTTTTTCCTACATTCCTACGAGCAGCATTTTTAGGAATGTGTCTGGGTGAGACTATGAGGGCGTGGGTGTTAGGGTTTACAAGCTGTTAAGCCAGATGGACATATATTTAGGCGGCCACTCAAATGTAGTGACAAGTGCAGTGACGGGTTGCTCCGGGAGAAAGAGAAAGACAGAGGTCACGGACTGGAGAAAGAGAAAGCAGGTAGAGAAAGAGGAAGATTAGCAGTGCAAATCAAGCATGGCTGACAGTGAGCTATTTCTGAGACTGATGACAATTCTCTGCAAGTGAAACTCCTGGTCCTCATCTTCACTACCATGTAAAAATATCCCCACTGTCTCCCTCAGTGTTCACCTGCATGACCAGCGTCCTCTGTGAATTCTTGTACTTGTCAGACTGAGGCCCAACCTCAGTCTGCTGGCGGACTAATGTATGTCCAAGCTGGCTGTCATAAAAATTATGGCTCTTTTTATTGAGTGACCCCCCCCATCCTTTTTTTTCTGAATGAGGCTGCTCACCTGTTTGACACATCCATCTCTTGTCAGCCAGAGCCAGGCTCTGACAGGCAAGGTGACAAAAGGCTGTAATCTCCCCGCTGCTGTATGTGATTCAGGCACAGGGTGTGTCAGAAATACCTGCGAAAAGCCTCCCAGCCGCTAGGCTCGAGTGAGTGAGCGATGATGGGACGTTTCAGTAGATGAGCGTGAACGCCGAGATCGGTGCCAAGTCTGACAGGAAAGACAGGGAGAAAAGTGTAGCAAGGCTTGAATGAAATCTGCCAAGTGGACGTTCCTTTTGAACGTCTCCTCTGTCGGTGAGATGCTACAAAAGAGGATCCTGAAGTGTGAGTTTGTGTTGGATCTGTCATAGATCCACAGCAAGTCTTGTGGGCCCAGCTGCTGAGCAGAGCTGGTAGCCTCCTGACAGCTGAGAAAGTTGGCGTTTAGACAGCAAGCCTGCTGTGTGTGTGTGTGTGTGTGTGTGTGTGTGTGTGTGTGTGTGTGTGTGTGTGTGTGTGTGTGTGTGTGTGTGTGTGTGTGTGTGTGTGTGTGTGTGTGTGTGTGTGTGTGTGTGTGTGTGTGTGTGTGTGTGTGTGTGTGTGTGTGTGTGTGTCTGCATGCTGTAACACAGGCCAGGAAGGAGTGTTCAAACAACAGAGAAATGACTGATGAAACCCAAAGAAGGATTCTGTCCATGATGAGATAGCAGGGAAGCAATAGGACGAAAAATGGGGCGTCCAATAAACCGAGCCAAGACTCCCCGTTTAGAGCTAATGGATTTCATTACAGACTGAGGCCTGGTTAATGGCAGCGCTGGAAGTCTGCAGCGTTTTCTTGGTATTCATTCAGCAGTGGTGAAGCTCTCACTGCTAGTGCAGCGTTCTCACTGCTGCTGGAATACACCAACACTAACAACAGTATAATTTAGACACTTTTCCTTTTTAAAACAAAGAGATTGTTATTTTTGTTATCCATTAATCTGCTGGCTATTTTCTGAATTAATAGTCTGTAAAATGTCATTAAATAATAATAAATACCCATCATATTTTCCCATAGCCCAGGGTTACGATTTCAGATTGCTTGTTTTGTCTGACCAACAGTCCAAAATATAATTTATAATAATAAATTATATTTTATATATAATAATAATAATTGAAATAATATAATAATCTATTTCCTACAACATAGAAATAGATATTTAATAGACTAAATAAAAAAGCTAATATTCACATTGACAACCTGGAACGAAATATATTTTTGGCATAGTCGCTTGTTCTTTACTTTTTTGCTGAGAGTTTGAGAAGATCAACAACACCTTCATGTCTATACACTAAATATGAATCTTTATCCAAAATGTTGCACTGTTTTGGTTATTAAAATTCATTTTGTTAGCTATTTGATTAATTATCTCTTCGTTACCACTCTGTTTTTATCATCCCACTAAATCCACATCTGACCAGATATTACAGATGATGTTGACAGTGATATGTGATCAGAGCTAGCTGGTTACTTGAGCACCAATTACACTTTAAAATTTAAAATAATGCACTGACTTCATATTAATCCAAGGAAGTGTAAAGAAAAATGAGCCTCCAGGCCCCCAGGCCTTCTATAAATATAAGTATGAAGATATGTGTTGTATATTTGGATGATGCTGTGCATTTTTAATTTGATGAGATACTAAAATACTGATTAACTCTTAGTTTTGACCCAAGTGCCTGTATGCTAGAGATTCGTCCACCAACTGTCAATTAATCCAAGGTTCAGTTGTTGTTGGATACCCTGTCAGACCATGATGGATCGGATTGATCCTGGAATTCATGCCACTGGAGGCTTTTATTTTGAAGGACAAGATATTTCAGTTTTACAAAATATGGGACCCTTTGTGGACTTGCATGGGATGAGTAGTTGAGGTAGATAACTGTGGACTGATAACAGTTACTACTTGTTACTCTGTAAGACCTATGGATCAGCAGCTTTCATCGATGTAACTCCCTGTCTGTTCACTTGATTATATAACAACAAATAAAAAATGAATATATTAAAAATATATATTAATAATATGTAAATAATACTCCTGTCAGGCTGCAGCTAACACAATTGATGACACCAAGGTGACGCCTACAATTCAAAACCCAAAGATATTCAGTTCACAATGATATAAAACAGAGCAGCAACAGAACCAGCACATGTCTGGAGTTTTTATTTGATGAAAGACTTCATCAAAAACGATTTATTGAATTTCATAATTAACAATTATCAAAGTTTAATCAAATAATCAATTAATCAACTAATTGTTTCAGCACTGTTACCGTCAAGCGCCACTGGCACATGAAATCACAGAGTAAACACTGATCACTGGTAGCTTAGCAACCAGCATCGCTTCACATGAGCATCATTAATTTTTAAATTCCAGCACAGGACAACCTTTTTCTCACCACTTTTTTATTTCTGCTTCCAGCCAGCCCTGCTGAATGACCATTACTGCATCATTAGCCATCTACTGCCTGCAACTGACCCTTTAATGAAACAAATACCTTTTCCTGACACAAACTATGGGAAGCAAAACAAACAAAAACAGACACTTAAACCCATCATTATCAGGCCTCTAATGCAAACCAGATGGAGAGAGGTAGTGGCATACCAGATTCTTGAGGTAATAACAAAGCTCCAAACAGTCTTTCACCCCTCCAGTTTTCTTTGTATCAATGCTTGTTTGGTCTATCCAGCCACTTTCTGTTTCATACTAGCTGTACCAGCAATGGTGGTTTGATTAATAAAAAAAAATCCCCAACTCTCCCTGGTCTGAATTTCGCTTTGTTGCTCTGTTTTGATCAATGACATTCCTCCCTGCTCTCTCTCTCTCTCGCTTGCATTCCACTTTATCCACAAGGGCCGTGAGTACCTGGCTTATATTTTCCACATGCAGCTTGTGGATGTTTCCCTCCCGGAACGGGAGCACGCAGATAAATTCTCCACCGTCTCCTCCTATTCAGGGTCATTAGTCTCCCAAGACACAACTTATGAAGTCAATTTTATGCTGTCCAGTTTGATTTCAGCTCCCATATCCAGATGTTTGTGTCTCATCTAAAGATCCAGCAGAGATCCCTTCCCTGCAGGAAGAGCACGTTCACTCCCCTGGAATGCCCACCACAGCAGGCCCTTTAGATAGTGATCTTAGCCGCCATTCATTATAATATGTCAGAGAGTTGCCCCTTTAGAGAGATTGATACAGTCCTTGGGACACTGTAGATCACAGGGGGAGAGAAGTGTGGCTAATCTTTAGCAGGCAGATGTTACAACAGTGTATTTATCGGGTCTCTTCTCCCGCTGACCAGACCTTTCAGTGTGAGCGTAATTCATCAGAGGCATTTAAAGCAACAAGGCCTCTGCAAACAAGCGTTTCATCGAGATGGTCTCTCTCTTTCTCACAAACTGTGACAAAGGTAGCTCAAAGCTTGCAGAATAGCCCTCCCTTACTCCAAACCAAATAGTGGGACGCAGAGAGATTTGCTCACAGCCCTCTTGCCGTAATGTTTTGTGGCCGATGATTGAGTCCCAGAAGTCTACAGCCAGGTTCAACAGACATCCAGCCCCACACTTGGACCTCAGTCATCAGATCAGCTGATAGTCTCTCCTGGTCAGTGTTTGTGTTGGTCACAGTTTCTCATACTGATACATGACTGATCGACTTACTGACCTAATTATGACCTAATTAGTATATATTTAATCACATCTATTTGGTTTTCTTGGATTTTTCTGACCGATACCACAAAGTAATGACTACTCAGCCTCTTTGACCTTTACACAGTAAAAGAAAATCTTCTTGCGTGTCAGTGCTTGTATTACCTGTAAAGGTTTCAGATACATGTTTGATACATGGCTCTAACACCTGCTACTGTCTTCTCATCCCTCTGTCTCACAGCTCCAGGACTGTGTGACGCTGGTCAACCCGGGGGTCTCCCAGCTGTGTATCAGGGAGGATGGTAAGCTGCTCGCCTCAGCGGGCTGGGACCATCGGGTGCGGGTATTTGGCTGGAAGAAGCTGCGACCGCTGGCAGTGCTTCAATACCACACTGACATGGTGCTAAGCGTGGCCTTCTCAGACCACCAGGACCGCAGACAAAGACTGCTGGCTGCTGGATCCAAGGACCAGAGGATCAGCCTGTGGTCGATATACAACGAGGGAGCTGACACTGGCTGAACCTCTGAGCTCCAGGGGGATACACAGACTTTTACTCAATACTTTCTTAACTGTCATGTACTGATGTGGTGCAGCTGCTGTTCTGAAGGTATTTCCAGCATTCTCCCAGAAATCCTCTAAACATGAAAAAATGAAAAAATACTCTGTCTGCTGCATGATAAAATGATTTTTAACCTGTTTCCCATGTTACAACACAGAGAGGTATTTCTGTTTCTAGCCCACCCTCACTGATATGAAAGGTGTGGATAAAATAGTAGAAACACCTGGCAGTATAATGCAGCAGTAGAGTGCAGCAGAACCTCTCTGAGACTGCTTCATAACCAAAACTGAACATTATAACCTGCATGAAGGCAGGATTTATGGGACTGTACTACACCATGTTACCTTTGTCAGGCTCACCTAATAAACGGATAACTGAGTGAATTTTCTCTTAGAGACTTATGGTGACTAGGCAATGAAAATGAAGATGCAAGGAAATAATACTGGACTGAAATTGAAGACTACATTCCAGATCAGGGCCTTATTTTCTCATGACATAATTCGGTGTTTACTTTTGCTTGTTACAAAAATAAAAATCACAGGAGAGGTAGGTCACCTGTCAAACCTGTACAGACATTCACTGTTTCTTTTGCTCTTAAGTCAGTTGAGATAGCTGGTATCTTTCAAACAATAATAAACTTGTATAGGACCAAGAAATGCAGCTCAAAGTGGTTTACATCAAAGAAATTACACGCACCAAGCTCCTCACACAAAAAACACATAAATGAACATAAAAGCATGCTAACGTTTGTGTCAAATGAGATAAATGATAAAATAATATAGAAATATAATAAAGAAAATAAATACATAAGATCAAGGACAAAACTTTTTCTTTAAGATGAAAGACTTTTCTTTTTCACCTGAGTGCACACTCCTCTATTAAATGGCACCTTGGCTCTGAGGCAAACAGCTTTACAGAACCTCTTTTCCCGACAGACACGAATGCACCACAGGTTTTGATTACACCAGGGTCGACCTCTTTCAGCTGCTCCAGAACATTTTCCCTACGGGTGCAATCTCACTGTGGGTTTTATCTGCACCGCGCACAATCACACTCTTTGGTGGTGCTGCTAGAGGTGTAACGCACACTCTCACACCCACACACACACCACAGTCTTTTCTTCCAATTTATCAACCAACCACTGACATCAATAATTATATTATATCACATTTTAAAAGAAGTGCTGCAGTGCATATAGGTGTGGATAGTTAATTATGGTAGTACTGGAGGGAGCCAGCTTTTTCAGGACACTGTTTTCTAAAGCCTGATGTGATGCTCTGCGCAGGTATGTGATTGTGTTGACTTATCTGATTGGAGATTTGCTCCAGTGCACTTGAATTTCAGGCATACAAACGCACCTGAGCAGCTATGTAATCCTGTGTTGTTATTCTAGCAGGTCTTAGCTTAACACACAGGCCCTCCAGCCTGACCTGAGCTGCATTTGTGTAACTAGGTTAATCACAGCCGGCACAGAGAACAGAGGGATGTTGGTTTTGTAAAGGTGGTGATCTGCAGTCGCTTTCCTTTCTTAGCCTTACCTGTTTATGAGCTGATTTACTTTAAAATAAGATGTATTTAAACGTCCTTTGTGATAGAATAGTCAGACTATTACATTTATCCCACGTAATTCTAAATACAGATGTCTTTTTTAAGAAACCGACATTGTCAAGACGAAGGCCAAGGGTCTTGTTGTGAAAGTCCCAGAGAAAATAGAGAGGTGTTGTTTTTCTGTCCACTGTCTCTAATAATATCTCTGTGAGTCAATGAGCAGCATGGGAGCTCATGTGTTAAAGCGCTGTGACAAGAGGCCGGGGGCCAGGGCTTCAAACGCTCGACGTTCTGCTTCATAAAGGCTTTGTCTCCTGGGATGACCCCAAATTGAGAAGCTCATCATGCTGTACAGGAAAGGCCTGAGAAATCAAAGAGCCAGGCCGGCAGAATGGCCACGAATCATTAGCGAACAGAGGAAAGACAAGGTCATTTGCTAGACAAGCTTCCTTGCCATGATGCTTCTGTCATGGAAAACTGTGTGTAACTGCAGGTTTGGTGGCTTGTCTTGTCGGTATTCAGTGTTATGATTTGGATGAGGTGTGTTTGTAGTTGAGACTTATTGAAAAATCCTTTGATATTGTTTGAAAAATACTTGGAATAAGAACTTTTTTTGCTTGCTTTTTTCTTTCTCCAAGTGCCTGGTTTTAATGACATGTTTTCCTTGTTCCCCGCAGAGCTCCATCTATACCTTTTGTGTCTGACCCCTCTGGTGACATCTTGCATTCATAATAGCTTCCTAACTCTCCTGTTGCCCTTGAACAAACACACGAGGTGGCGTGGGCCAGCTTCCGTCCATTCTCTGATAAATCAAATGCTACTTCCATTGGTGCAGATGTCTGCTGAATGGAGTAGACAGCAACCCACCGGTCTTAGAAGTGGCTGGTGGACCTCGTAAATCACTTCATAATGGATCATTTAGGAAGTCAATAAATGGACAGGGAGACCGTCTGCACAACAGGCCCTGTGCTTCACTTATCACCTAATGTGTGTCTTCCTTGGTCTTCAAGGTCAGAGGTCATCCTGGCTTTGGGATAGGACATAATCCGCTGGATTGTGTTGGTGTGGAAGTGTGTGTGTGGTGGATGTTGTCACTCCCTGAGCTTTCGGGTGTATTCATGGATTGTATTACCAGCTAAAGCGTCACATTGAGTCTGATTATTAAGAAAACATAAACGGTGAAAAAGAATGATGATAAGAAAACAACCTCTTTCTGTACAGGCCAAAGCCAATGTTTCACATCATGGATAAGTTGGTTTTATTTATTTTTTCAAATGTGAATTAATACTAATACATCGAGGCTCTTGCCCAGTGATGGTGATGTGTTTTGATGGGCTGCATAAAATGTCCGTCAGCAACCTCATGCACGCCATAAACCGTAACACCTTTCGTATTCGTGGAGAGGCTAGAGGGGGGAAATGTGAAACATGTGTTCTGTTGTTTAGGTGGATGACTCTGGCTGCTTTACCTGCCTTGTTTCTAAAAACTGTCCAAGCGAAGCTCTTCACCAGAAACGTACAGAGTTGCGGCGAATGCATCGAGGCCCTGGTAGGCCTGTCACAACAGATGTTCCAGATGCAGCTGAGTGTCAAATGATGCCTCAGGTCTCATTATCATCCATCCTCTGCCTCCTCATACTTCAGTGGCAAGTCCTTGGCACCCTGTCTCCTGGAGCCTCAGCGATCTGGGCATATAAACTGAATTGTAAGTGGACCCAAGCAAGTTGCTCTTCTCCTCTGTGTGAAATGAATGATATAAAATTGAAAAATGGCCTAAACCTGCTGAAAGCACACCAGAGTCCATTTAGGTGCATGTGTAGAAATGTAATGCATAAAATATTTTCAAATGCAGGCACCATGCTGATCAGATTGGTTTAGGTGCAGTTCATAATTATTCCTCCAGTAGGCGCAATTTCTCTGATTTGCTCACTTAGATAAAAAAAAATCACAATCATTTATTTGCTATTGCAAGGATTCAAAATATCTGTAATCTCAACAAAATGTTAATTCAGCAAAACTAAGCTTCATTATGATGCTAAACTCTAATAATAGGGAGAATATAATCTCCTGTGTTTGTTCATATTCCTAAATTTTACGGGTTCCTTCAGACTGCAGGGCAGGGTTTAAAAACAGCCTCAGGCTTTAATGTCAGGCCTACCCAGACTGATGCACACTGTGCCAGGCCTGGATATGTGGAGATAAAAAATCAGGCTCTCTTTATTGCAGTGGTGGAAAGTAACTAAGTACATTTATTCAAGTACTGTACTTAGGTACAAATTTAAGGTAGGCCCACTTGTAGCTACTTTACTTGTGTATTGACATTAAATGCTACATTTTCTGCTACATTACAATTCAGAGGCAAATACTGTACAGGACTCCACTACATTTATTTTACAACTTTACTGTTACTATACAAGTTATGATTTTACACGCAAGTAAGAATAATTAAATAAAATAGTATACAATTGTATAACACACAGGCGAAGTATTCCTGCACTGATTAATTGTAATACTTTAAACAGGTTTTGCTGACAGTGCTTTAATACTTTTACTTGACATTTTCAGTGCAGGACATGTAGGCTAATGGACTGTTTTATTACTATTTTTACTAAAAGTTAAAAAGTGGCTGTAATTGTATACTTAATATACAACCTGCTTTCTCCACCACTGCTTTATTTTACATCAGTGTTCCAATTGTAAATGAGCCAATGAATCACTGCAACACTCTTATTGTTCTACTTAACGCAGTTGTGGACCCTCAGCTGCCTGATCACAGACGTGCGTGTAATGAAACGTTTAAACCTGGTGCACCTTTTTAGCTGAGTAGCCCACATTTTCACCTAAGTAAAAGTACATCTTCGTTGAAATAAAGATCATCTGTATTAATACGAAGACCCCCCCCACCGAAAATACAACTGCAACTGCTGGTAGTTTGTGTGTTTTATGTGGTCACAGATAATTAGGTCTCGGTTATCCTTATGTAGACAGGTTCCACTCAATATTACGTGTGTGTGTGTGTGTGTGTGTGTGTGTGTTTTTGAAACCTATAATTAGTCCGAGTTTCACCTTTTGATCCCCACTTGTTACCCACGCCCAGCCCCCCACCATCCCCGGCGCTGCGGGGGGGAACGCCGTTTCTTCTCGTTGTTTCTCTCCGCTTCCTGACCGGCGGACTGTAAGCACCTGCAGCCGGCGACGGGTCACGCCAGGCGGCTTCAGACCTCCCAGACCTCCGCTCCCTGACCAGACAGCAGCACGGTTCTTATGACTCCACGTCAAAAGGTGTTTTAATGGGCTGAAGATAGACTCATAGAGATAAAGCTATAAAATGTCGAACCAAATTACATCAGCATTGTGCAATTTTGAAATGAAAAACTAGGCCTCCCTCCAGAAGGCATTTATTTAGTTATAGACTGAATGGATTTGGCACTTTTGTTTTTGTCAAACTAACTTTTCCCACAGGTTAAAAAGCTAACATAGACGTTTCAGCCTGGCTTCAAATGAATTCTCCATGTTGGCTTTTCAATGAAGTTCAGTTATAAAGTAAGCAGCGCCAATGTTTTTGTCACGGTCCAAACTGCAAAAAATTCTACAACCAATTAGTCGGCGTTTAAATGCGTGGAAACATTATTTAACCTTTGACACCTTTACAAGCCATTAAACAGTCAGAGGTCAGGCGCCCTCAGCCCCCCCCCCCCCCGCTCAATGGCAGCTGGGTTCAAGGAGAAAAAATACATTATTGAAATGAATCATCAGGTTACGTTTCCCTTCGTATCGTGACAGGCACAAATCCCAAAGTAGACGTTTTTTCCCCATCGAGATTAACCTTGACAACAAAGCATTCCTCAGAGGACTTCAAATAGGAGATGGAAATGGCTGCTCAGATAGGAGCGGGTGACATTCTTAAAATATCACACAACTGTCCCATTAAATGTGAGCAATGATGTCCTTCTGGGGAGAGGGGAAATGCAAGTGCTAGTGTTTTTCCTCGTTTGTGTGTCATGTCATGGTATTCTTACTTTATGGAAAGTTGGTGCTTGAAAACAAATTTCTGAATTAGCATTAATTAAATTATTGTTTGACCAAATGATTTGCACAATAGTATGAATTAGTAACCACTGCCCTAATGTAATTACACACATGGTTTATCAAGAGGGAAGTGTGTATAGAGATAGGAAGTATGGTCAATGACTCATTTATGTATGTATATGCTTTTTTTTTTCATAAATGTAGGTGCAGATGCAGATCTCAACATTTGAACTATAGTGCAGTCTAATGTTTAGACAGCTTCCAAGTCCTGACTCCAAATGACTGCAGGAGCAGCGGACACCTCAGTCTATTCCAACAGGGCAAATCCGGACGGAGAAAGCTGAACAATGCTATCAGTGAGGTAAGGTTTTTCTTTCTTTTGAAGCCCTTCCCCTTCAGCTGTGCAACAGCAGATGGGACTTTCAATGGAAGATTCGCACAAAGAATGTTATTTTTTTATGAATTACAAGAATTTAATGTTTATTTTACAGATACAGAACAGTCATTCTGCTTCATTTATTTACTTTGTATTGCTGCAAGTCAGTGCCATGGTACAAGCTTCTCAGAGCGGCTCAAAATGTCCAAAATGTTTCAAAATCAAATCTCGTATTTTTTTTTTTTTTTTCCTCAAACAAAAACATTTGATGTGTTTCGACACCCTCTCTGGTGAGCTCAACATGCAAACATCTCGTCTACCTAGAAGGTTGATGGACTATATAACATATGGCTTTTTTGAAAGCAATAAAAACAAGGCAAATCAAAAAGTGCATCCAACACAAAAAAAAAATCTGTTCCAGTCTGTGATCAAAGGTATTGTCTGTGTTAAGGAGAGGTCCCTCCTGTCCTCCTGTGTTTGCTGGCTCAATGTCCGACCGCTCAGGTAGGAGGGTGCCCTGATGTAGAGCTGTTGCCATTGGGGTTCAAAGGTCAAATCAGACCTTTTTTGAGGGCTCAGAGCAGATGCCCATGCTTCCCCCAGAGATGCATTTCCTTTAAATAAATACGGCAGGATTTATCCAGCAGAAAGGAGTTTCAGCCTGTAAACGCACACAGGTTACACAGGCTGTGTGAGCCATCAACAGACAGAGCTGTGTCGCCTTTCCTGCCTTTTTCCATTCCCACAGTGCTGCGTGCTGTTAGCGCCGGTGGACAGCAGTCATTATCTGGGCCCGTAGTCATAGTTAGAGGGGCCACTGGTGGCTGAGTACATGTTAGCTGTAGCTGGGTTCATGTGGTGATGGTACGTGTGTCCTCTGATACTGGGTAAAGGGTAGGGCGACGGCCTGGTCTTGGCCCCCAGGTAGTGTTCATAGGTGGTGGGGTACTTGTAAGGGTGGTGGTGCAGGGTGTCCGGCCCTATAGGGTGGGGGTCTGGCCGAAGGTCATGGGGAGGGCTCGGTCGACCACTGGTGAGCGGGACGGCATGCAGGCCTCCTGGGACGGGCAGGGCGGGGCTGAGGACCCGGGACATCAGCTGGTGAGCCGGGTCAGCGTGTATGGGCGTGCCGCTGGGGTCTCGCTCGTATTCCCGCCTACTGTCCTCTGTGGAGGGAGAGACATGAGGACAGTCAGACGCAGCCAACACGTGAATACTTTGTACCAGCAGGTTGTGTATGTTGTCCTAAAGAATGTGTGTGTTCAGTTCATGCCCTCCGCGCTGCAGTGTGTTGTGACATGTACAGGTTTTGTGTTTTTGGGGAGAGGCCAGGAACAAATACACATAGGAGCTCTCAATAAGACGCTATTATTATAAAATTCTTTCAGGTGGATTACAAGCTTTTTAAAGTCAAGGTTTAACTCTCAATTTAACAAATATTCAATTGATAAAATTATTATTATTAGTAGTAGTAAACTAATAAATAAAATCATCGTGAAGACAATCTTATTTTCATTGCAGGTTTGACTGTGTTATGAAGCTGTAAGCAGTTATATAGTAGCGTAAGAACCTCGCAGTGGATGACATTGACTGGCTGATATTTGATTTTTAATTAAAAGCCACTATTGGCATGATTCTGTAAATGCACCACTGTGCTAAAGATAAAAAAAGTAAAAAGAAACGAGTGAAATACACCAACAATTGAAAGAAAAGTATTTCTTCTGAATGTTTAACTACGTAACATGACTGTGTTTCATTTTCTGATGCCAGGCAGCAGTTTTGAAATGAAACAAAGAGCGAGGTGCAGACCTTTCTCTGTGCCGTTCTGCTGCGGGGGAGATGACATTGGGTTTCTTGTTCTGGCAAAGGCACTCATTATTGGCAGAGAGCCTGGCCTGTGATTCCTAGGCCTGGAGCGGAGAGAATGGATTCAGTTACATACTCATTTAATGAATGTCAAGGATACATTTTCTTTATTATATGTTAAACTGATGAATGCATATTTTAAGAGTTTACACTGATGTATGTAATGAGCATTAACACTTTAACGGGCCCCCAGTTTACAATGAATGAAACGTGAAGTGTTTTTACATGACTCAGATTGGCCCGTTCCATAAAATAATCGCAAATCCCTATAAACTTAAGCGTAATTGTTTCACTAAATGCTATAAAGAAAACAAGTCATTAACAGAGCTGGTTGAACTGCACTTGGAAAAAGTCGTTGTATTTGTTCCACCTTCCTGATTATTCCAGATGGACTGGGTTTACCGTAATCCAACAATTAGAGAGTCTGGTAATTTGTTACTGACAGAAAAGCAAAGATGATTGACTTTCAAACAATATCCAGTGATTTCGAAATGTGGTGGCACTCGTGCTCTTTTATGTGGCAAACTCCACCCATCTGCCACCTGTGCATAGCAAAACAAATAGCAAAACTATTTTGCAAATGCTCTTCTGCCCGGCCAGCTCTTTTGTAAAATCTGACATCATGTGGAAACATGCCAATAAGACAGTATTTTCTCTGAGTGTAAACACTCACCAGTCCTCTGGGTCACAGTCCCTGAAGCCCTTTGCAAAGGGATTGCTGGCTATCTTCAGCTGTGTGATCTGAAATCCAGAGCACAACACCAAATAAACCTCAGTGCTGCGTGCTGCAGTTATACAAAATGTCATTTCCTTTTCTATTAATCAGTGCATTCAACTTCTTTTAGAAATGACAGCAGAGGTAGACGCTGCCCTGATGGACTGAAACTGTTAGGTGTCACATTTGAGCACACTGCCGCCTTTAATAAAACATGTCAGTAAACAGTTACAGGTCTGTTGTTCAGCATCATGGTCATTCAGTGTTATTTAAAACAAGGCTGCCAGTTAATACAGAGCTTATATTGTCCTGGACTATGCTGATTTCTGAACCATCTTCACACTGACAGCTGCATAGCGTCTCATGCAGACACAACACAGCCCGATCATAAATGATTCAGAATCACTCAGACGTGCACTGCCTATATGTCTCATCTCCATCATCATCATTTTATTGTGTTCCTGCTAATTTGTATAATTTTATCTTAATTTCATGAGTCACATTAAACGCGGTAATATAACTGTAATTGTTGCTCTAATTGTAAACCAGCGCTTTAAGTGTAAAAATAATGAACACTTTGGAAAATCTGTGACAATCATTATCAAACAAAAGAATAGTTTCACAAATATCCCAATCACCAAACCGCAGCGACTCTCACACTGAATGTGGACGGAGGCTGAGGCTGACGGAAAACAGAGCAGCGAGGAGCCGCAGGGCAGAAACATTTACGCACAGAGAGCCACATCCAAGCGGCAGAGCTGCACCAAGAGCTGAGCAGCTCTCACCGTGCGCGCAGAAGGAACAAGATACTGTTTTTATGATCTGTGTCATAATCAGTAGTGAGTTAAAAAAACAAAACAACAACCTGCCAACCTGTGGTCATCATTTATGGCATTTATTTTATTTATTATGTTCAAATAGCCGTCTACTCTGTGCTTAGCCTGCTTTATGATATACGTGCTACATATGGGAATCTGGTCCCATTCCACAGATGCAAAGCTGTGTATTTCTGCAGCTTTCTCACACTGCTGTAGAAAACAGCGGCTCACCCGGTGGTTCTGGTAGGCTGTGACCGCTGTGAAGCGGGTTTCCTCAAAAACAAACGTCTTGTAATTCTCCTCTGCATATTTCTCGCTGTCCTTGCGGGGGTCCACATAAACCACATGAAACCTGGGCTGGTAGCGGTGCATGGAGTTCAGAATGATCTGTAAAATAAAGGAATAAAGAAAGGATGGATCAGCGGTCATACACAATTACTTCAACATTAAACTAAAGGTTCATAGGCCGAACTATTTTCGGTCTTATACTTTTACTGTTTGGCTGTACCGAATTAACATCTGGCAAACAAATAAATTAGGGTTACATAAAATCAAGTAAAATAAAATAAAATATCGTAAAGACTAAACGAGGTAGTTTGGTGAGTTTTACCAGTGAAAAATGATCTTATTTATCCTTCCTAATATTAAAAACCCTGTCAGTCATTTATAAGCTGCGCAGGCTATTTGCGG
Organism: Trachinotus anak; assembly: GCF_046630095.1. Taxonomy (NCBI): domain Eukaryota; kingdom Metazoa; phylum Chordata; class Actinopteri; order Carangiformes; family Carangidae; genus Trachinotus; species Trachinotus anak. The sequence continues at coordinate 6,208,255 of NW_027273859.1, read as the reverse complement.
ACAGACGGATGTTTGGTAAATGCCATTAGATGCGGAAATAAGCAGTTAAGTGCGCAGGGCCTTTTAAAACTATGACGCTCATATGAATATATATAAAGGCTGTGTGAGATTATTTATTAGGCTATCAGAATTCTTATTTAAAAATCATGACTAGAAATGATGACCATGAGGTAATTGTTTCAGGCCCTCGATGAACCCTCGATAAATCCTCATTTCCATCCTGAAGTGTTGTTTTCAGCATTTTGCTAAAATATTCCCCGACATCACGAAAAACTCTTTCTCATGTCTGATTTCACAACTGATGAAACTACACACTGAAACACTCAGAGAGGGGAAGATGGAGCGGGAAGGGCTGAAATAATTTCCAGTGGTGAAATATTCCACTTCCTTGCCGTCATTTTTGGAGTAGAGCCTGATGTGCGCCGCCATTTCTGTGGATTGAAAATAGGCTTTTGGCCACGTCTGACTATTAGTCAAAATATCAAAGTTGAATACTTTGCATCAATCAGCCTGAGGGCGAATAAAACTGCTCAAGTCCTCCTTATAATAACCCTCACAATGAGGGACTTCTTGTTGTTGCAGTTGTAGTATTTGGGACCCCTGAGTGTGTTGGTAAAACCTTCCACTGGCAGTGAAGCGGCTCTTATCTGCACCATCACGATAGTCAGTTAACCGCTGTCTATTTTTTGCTAAATTATTTGCATAGTGATCCGCGGTGTGTTGGCTGTTACACTGTCGGACCTACAGGCCACACTACACGCTGTTGTGGTCAAACCGAAGTGTTTGTTTTGCATGCACCCCCCCCACTCCCCGGTGCACACTCACATGTCCGTTGTCGTCCAGCAGGTTGTTGGTGAGTTTGAGTTTGTCAAAAGAGACGATCTGCTTCATCCACTGCGCGCCTTTAGCCGGGGAGTCCGGGTGGTAGTGGACCCTGCCCGGTGTGGCGGGGTCAGCTTTACCCGCCACCAGCCACGAAGAGCTGTGGAAAGCATACCTGCGGGATCCAGAGCAGAGAATTAGACAGGAGGTTCCGGTGGTCACTAAAATACAGGTCAACAACATCTCCGTGACGTGCCGAGACACACACACACACACACACACACACACACACACTGACACTGAGGATATATGAAAAAACAGCAGGCCTCATGATGAAAAATGTATCTGCAATGTTGCACCGACATATTTCACACACACTGGTTAATCGTGGAAATATTTATCAGTGTCTGAATATATGGAACACATTTACATTTCATACGTTTATTTGATACATTTATTCGTAATGTAGTTTTTATTTTGCTTGTGGAATTTCATAGTGCAGACCGTGGACTGTGCGCGTCAGTGAAAACCTCCTAACCAGTGGGCTACACTGTTTCACAGCCCCACAGTGGCAGATGTGTGTTTCAGTCTGAAGATGTCCACAAAGTTACCTGTAACGTTTGTCGTCTACAGGCAGGAAGTCCATCAGGAGCATGTAGTCTGCCATGGGATCCATCCCAAATATTTTCACTTGGAAAGTTGGAAACATTCTCCTGGCAAAGAAAAAAACAACAACAAAAAAAAAAAAAACACGGGGCGACTGTTAAATCCAGGCTTTAAATGGCTGCTACTGCTGCTTGTAGGGTGCACATTTTGTTTTTATGTCCTACTTTTTAAAACTGGATCATCAGTGTGTTCATCTGTTTGAATTAGGCCATTTGGAATTCGTCAGAGGAGCCAACGAATTATTTGCCAAAAGTAGTCTTTAAAAAAACATGATGTTTGCACTTTGCAGAGAGACATGCAGCTCCAGGCCCACGGTGCTGAATTTGGCCCGAGCTGGAGGCTACGAGAAGACGGAGGCTTCAAACTATTGGAAATGACGTGATTCCGTCCGTGCGTAACCAGATAAAACTCCGTCTGATCTGAATGGAGCTCTCGGTTTGTTGTCTTTTAACTCAGCGTTTGTAACTTCTGGCAAAACGCTTTAACTTCTCTTCTGTGCCTTTGATGAATTCCAGACACACGAAGGCCTACACACGTAGTGGAAGGACACACACACACACACACACACACACACACACACACACACACGGACGTTATCTGGGTCTGAGAGGTGGTGCTCCTCTTTTTTTATTCTCAGGACCGAGAGGGGGAAATGGAAAATATCCAGAATTATAGGCTATTTGTATGAAAACACCAGGCTCCAGCGGGGAGCATGTAGAGGCGGTCCTCTCTGCACGCTGACACTACACTACCAACGACCTTTATGAACTGAATAACGATCATTTCTCTGATTATATCTGAGAAAGTCGCCGCTGGAAGTTCCAGCCTCTCAGATGCAGCGGCCCGGCTCCCTCCACCTCGCCCAGGTTAGGTTACTGTGTGCCGGGCAGATCCATATCCCCCAACAACACCAGCTGAAAGTTGAGTAATCTGCCGAGTCAGTGAAAGGGATCCTAAAAATCAACGCTCAATTAACGTCAGTGTTGTGGCTAGGTGAGGCTGGAGGAGCTTTTAAAGTGCTCCGCTGCAGATCCCCTTTCTCCTGTCAGGCACCGCGGGAAACTCAAGCCTAACTTTCGGGATTACATCAATTATCTCACGGCTCTTTATATTAATATAATACAGAAATGCTTGGACACGGCTGTGTTTAGTGCATGCTGGCTGAAAATAATAAATATACTGAGGATTAGTGAAACATTTTATGGGCTCTCCGCAAGGGTCAGAGGTCAGCGCTGGTAGGATCTGTGTGCCTATAAGGATCCAAGCAGGGCGACACAAGCGGGATAAAGTAGCCTATAAATTCTGCAATAAAAGATCTGAGTCATCTCAAATTGGAAATTAATCAGCTCTCTTTCAATGACCGTTTACTGTTTTTTAAATGATTAATAACCAAATAAAAACAGATAGTAGTGCATCGATAGGCCGCGATTTATCTAACAAAAACGGGCTTTTGTGAGACTGAAGCAGTGATGAGTAAACCAGTCGTGAGGCTCGAGTAACAACAACGTCCTAATCAGTTAGTACACGATCTGATGCGCGTCCACGCGTGTAAAGACTCCCAGATTTAAGGCCCTAATGTTCTCTGTAATGTTCTAATGTTCTCTGTAATGTTCTAATGTTCTCTGTAACGGCGCTGTGTATAAAACTGAGAGTGACGCTGAAGAAAAGCAGCCGACTCTCGCAGTGATCCTTATTGAATCTATTATATGCAGCAGGATCACATCAGCGTGGTGTTTACAGCTGGCGCACACACACACACACACACACACACACACACACACACACACACACGTCTCCTCGCGTTTTGACCTCCTCATTAACGGCTCTTAAAGACCTGCAGGCCTCAGCTGTTCACCTGCACTGCTTCACTCTGCATGTATTCTCTCTGAGCTTCGGTCAGTGTTTTCATTTAATCCACTCGGCCTGGTTTCAGTCGACTCTTTTATAATAAATAAATCAAGCAGGCTGGACCCACAAAGAGAGGAAAAGAACAGCTGAACAGTGAAAAAAGTTCGTTATAGGCTAAACTCCAGAGGAAAAGGAGATTTTTTTTAAATTAAACTGCTTTACCTTCATTTGATTTGCTGTAATCATAGTTTTTATATTTTCAAATAAAAAGACTAATTCCAGCTAGGCCTGTATGTGCCGCATTTGTGATTTGCGGCATCAGCATAAATGCTCAGAATTAAAAAGAAAAACACTCAAATTTCAAAGATGAAAGTTGCTCTTCCTAAGGGATATGGAGTCATATCAGCCGATATGTCACAATGGCAGAAGCCTGCTGTGTGTTATTTCTCCAGCTCACCTGCCAGCCTTGGTCACGATCATCTCCGTGCCCAGCTGATTAAACTCGTCCCACAAAGCTTTCATCTCCAGCTGGACGTTAATGTTGGCCACTTTCGGGTTCTTCTTCACGATCGTTTTGCTGTTCGGTGTGGAGCTGGAGGACGACGACGAGCAGTTGGGAGTCCCGTTGTCGCTCGGCGGGGCCTGGCCCGGGTTAGACCCCGGGTAGTTGTAGTTGTGCTGGGCGGCCGGGCACGGCTCGAAGTGGGACTCATGTTGGCTGTAGGGGTCCCCGGGGGACGGAGAGAGGTGGTAGCCCCCCGGCGTGTTGAGGCTGCTCAGGCTGCTCGTCGTGAAGGCTGCAACATCGCAAAAATGGGACAGCTGCGTCAGCCACGGACTGGATATGGCTGAAATCATCCCAAAAAACTGGATTTACTAAATATGCCTTGTACTGTTAGTCGGTTATGAGAAAGAGAGTGAACACAGAAGCAGGATTCAGTGAGCTCCGAATGAAGATGTCAGGCACATATGCACCCCTTTCGGTTTAAAAGTTTCCGTCTCGGCTGTTGGTTAATCCCTGAGGTTGCATCCACTGCCAGCATACTACAGTCTGCCTGAGCTAAAATAGCATACTTCCGAATAATGCCGAAATGTTTCGATTAAAAAAAAAAAAAAGCTGCGTCGAATCTCTCAGCTACTGACACAAACGAGCGTCGAGTGCGTGTGAATGCGCTTTGGGTCGATTGCGCTCCGAGCGGCCCCTGTTGTGCGCTGCTGCTGTGTGTTCCACCGCAACCCCGTCTCCTCTCTTATCTGACGCAGAGGGCCTCCCCTTTGCGATAAAACCGGTTCTTATTTCTATTTAGATAAGGAACTGCAGGTAATGTGCCTTTTCCTCGCCTTGGGACGAGACTGATTGACAGAGAAGTGCGCCCCTTTTTAATGGGCTTTCCGGCACCCATTTAACTTTTGGATAAGGGTATCGCCCACATCAGCCCCGTTAACAAACAATAGAGGAGCTGACCGGCGGAGCGCGGCGTGAACGGGTTACAAGGTAAACACCCGCTGATTTGCATGAACAAACAAACAAACAGGCAGCAGGTGACTATTGCTTTCTGGTTATTGGACAAATAGATGTAGGAATTGACATACTCCCCTCTCCGAGCTGGATACGCTTATTATGGTCTGTTTTTACCATTAGACGCAGGGGACCCGTGTAAATCCTCCTCCTCCCGGTTTCATTGTCAATGTATGTGATCCTGTCCACGAATTAAAGTTGACTCTTTGTGCAACACTTTGGCGTTTTGGAATAGGAAACTTTTTTTCCCCTCCACTCTGGCTGCTTTGTGTGCAGACCTCTCCTCCCTGATAGTGATTTCTAGGATTAATCTGCATTATTTTTAATAGAAGGCCAGCTGTGCCAGAATTTATTTTTACACTAATTTCATCCCTGCATTTAACAAAACGCACGCATGTGGGGTTTTACGCATTGACTTTAGTTGAATTTATTATTTTTATTTTGAAAATGCCGATTAAACGAGCTGATGCAAGTGTGTTATGTAATTTCGAGTGAGATGTGTACATGCTACAGCAGCTCTATGGGCATCAACAAACAGATTTACCTTCCATTTCCCGGGTCACAGTGCTGTAGTGCATTTTAAAGAAACTGTGGTTGTGCAGGTCTGGCTTGTCTAGGCCGGTGCTCTGTTTGTCAAACGCTGCGTTTCCTGCTTGCTCTGCAGCCGAAATCAGAGAGGCAATACTGAAAGCATTTGCCTTTGGAGAGAGGGGACCGCCGTCGTCCATAGGCAAGGGATCGATTTGGGAAAAGCCGTCTCTCCTCCTCCTCCTCCTCCGCTTTCCAACCGCACAGAAAGCAGGAGAAGGCTGCGCACAATGGAGAGGAACATGCGCCAAAATGGGGTTTTTCACATTCCGCCACCGGCGCTCGGTGTGTGCGAGAGTCTGGAGCAGGCTGCTCTTATTAAAGTATTCCCACGGCTACCGTGAAGACGCGAAAAGTTCCCCGGTGCTCTGATTCATCTGATGAACATCTGAACAAGTCCTGGTGTCAAAACATAGTTCATCCGCAGTGAAGAGAGAGAGAGCTTCCCCTGTTTCTCCTCCGGTCTGTGGCGGGGTGGTGTCATCTGAGTCCTGCCTTGAGGAGAAGCTACCACTGCTGCGAGAATGTCAAAAGTGAGCAAGATCCACGCCTCCCCTGCACCAGCAGGAAAAAGTGTCTGCGCTCTGCACTGGATGTTTTATTTCAATAAGACCTTGTCAGTCATTTGAATTCAACTCCAACGTCACTGCAATGTCAGGCTCCGGAGTGCGCCTCTTTTCCAGTAAATTACCGCACTATATATGCGTGTGTATATTTTATCAGTCCAAGCCCAGACAGAGCTGCTCCGGAGCATCAGGGGCTGCAATGCAAAAAAAAAAAAAAAAAAAAAAAAAAAAAGTCCAAATGCAGTTTTTCTTCAACAAGGTTGCAACAGATTATTATTATTACCAAGAACAGAAACTGATTTTAATTCCACATTGATATTAAATAATTGGGAGGCGGCAGATATTTCACTTTATCTAAGAGATGTCACTCATGGGTGCCACTATTTATATAGGGGGTTGTTTTACGCATCCACACAAACCCCATTTATTATTCCAGCCTTCTGAGCCCACTGTCCCAAAGGCAGCATGGTACAAATACCTGAATTTCACGCACATTTATCTCTGATTTACGCACAAACCCCTCACCTCTTACATCACAGGCGACCTTGTTACACGCAGGCAAACAGGCATTTTTTTTTTACTGAGCACAACTCCAGCCAGTAAACAGAATAAACAGACGTGGCATGTGAGGCCGGGGCTGGACTTGACCTCTCCGCCCTGCGCCTCCAGTGTCGCCCTGTTGGCTCTCATCTTATCGAGGTTCAGCTTTAATGTGCGGCGACCAGAGGTGTGTTTTGTCGGAGCTGCAGCGATGGTGACCGGATAGAGTCTCATTTACACCGGAGTCCGTGAATTAAGTGTGAAGGCAGCAGCGGGGGTCTAATGGGATAAAGCAGTTAGAGGATTAGTCCTGTTTGTTTTGGATGTTTCTCCACGGGAGGGAGGGAGCATAAATAAAACACTGCAATATGTTGTTTAGGGCAAATATTTAGATAGATGGATAGATAGATAGATAGATAGATAGATAGATAGATAGATAGATAGATAGAAGCACTCTGTTTATTCATAAACTGATTACTCTATAAAAGAAATCAGGCATGGTGAAGTGACACCCAGTGTAAACCATGGCCCGGGTGATGTGTTCCTCCCAGTGTGTGCCGGCCTGTTTTATCAGATATGATGCCATCGACACCGACTCACTTCATCATTGCCAAGTCGGAAGCCTCCTTCGTAAATACTCAGGTGATAACAGACAAAATACAGGAGCAGATCAAAATGGGAAGAGTCTGTGTTGGAATTCGCTCGCAGGCCTCAGCAGCGGCCCAGCTGCGCAGTGGTCTGAATTAGAGGTGAAGTTTGAGCGGGAAAAGGCTGTGGAACAAAAAGCCACATTTGATTTCAGGCAGGAAAATATCAAGTGGAGGAAGTGGCAGGGCCAGAATTTAAATCGAAAGCCTACAACAAAAGAAGGTGCCAGCCCGTGTAAAGTACACACTGTAAAATGAGACAGTCAAGCTCCTCAGGAATAGAAATGTAATAGATTTCAGCGCATAGAAGTGCGACAGCGACGAATCACGCAGAGAAACTGTCTCTGCAGCTGAGCGAAACACCGGGAGGCTCACATTTAGGCTAGATGAAAATACAATCATGTTAACGCTGCATATTTGAATTGCTTATTTACAACCTCACTATCATAGTGATTTCGTTCCAATCTGGTGACATAGAGATTTATTGTGGTTTTCATCGCTCATCTTTGACTTGGATTGAAATGGCTGCGCTCTGTGGAAGGCCAGCAGCCGTGGACGGAGTCCTGAAGAGTGTGGCTCTTTGGATCCAAACCTGACACCAAGCAGACAAAGTGAGCAGAGTGTGTGAGCAGCCCTCAGCCCTGAACACCCCTCTGTTCACCGACTGATGGATTCACAGTCGCATCCCCCTGTAGCTGCCCCGTCAGTGCAAAACCCGGCCACCGTGTGTTTCTCTGTTTTTCTAGAATAATTAAGATAATTATTTACACTGAGGCCACTGTGGAAATTTGACACTTTTAATGAGTGGAAGAAAGTACGGATATGATTTGGACCTCTCCGGCCGTCATATTGTCCGTAGAGAGGGACAGAGCCGAGGACTCGGTCATCACTGAACCTCCATCTGTTTAAATGGAATGAAACTCCGCATTTTGGTGGGAATTTTCCGGGCGAGCATCCTTGATAAAAGTAACAAATAGATAAAACACTCGAGGCCACAGGCGCTTGAATTGTCTGTGTGGGAACCCGCGCCTGCCCCGCTGACGTGGAGTGGTCTAACGTCGGTTGCGACGTTTTATTTCGTTGTTTAATGAAGTTAATAAATGCATCCGCAGGTTCACTTTACATTTACTGCATTTTACATCTGACACGATGAAGCTGAAAATAGGATGCACTCTGTTTTTACAGCTTCTATTTATTCATTTATTAGAAATGATTTAAGTGGGTTTTTGTGTTTGTTTGTTTTTGTTTTTTAAACTTTTTAAATTTTTAAATGATTTTACACAGGGAAATAGAAGCTACCCGTTCTGATTTTCAGTTTTTGAATGTGTAGCCTGTGATCCCTGAGGCAGTGCTCTTGTTTCTGCACAGCACAGTGAGACTCTGTGTGACGCTGACAGGCAACTGCACAAACGTGACAGGGGCCAACCAGGAGACCCCCGTGTCATTTGACATGAGCCTTTACGCACTGGAATAATAATAATAATAATAATAATAATAACAACAATAATAATAACAAGAACAACAACAACAACAATAATAATAATAATAATAATAATAACAACAATAATGATAATAATAATAATAATAATAATAATAAGTGCGTAAAGGCTTTTCAATAAGAACACTGCAAACACATTGTGACTCTGTCTCAGTGGTTTGGTGCATTACACACATCCACATGTTGGTGGTTTTCTTCCTGTTGTCTTTTGCAGGAGTCTCTTGCTGTAGGAGCGGCCTGTGTGATCCTGTGTGTCCTGTTGTGGTAACACGACAAATCACCAAAACCAAAAAAACAAAAAAACAAAACTCCCGCCCTGGCATCGTTAAATGGAACAGATCTTGTAAACGCCAGGGCCCGGCGGCTGGTGGTTGGTGTTCTTATCAAACAGACATGTGATGAGGTCATCGGTAATGTGGAAGGACCTGTTGTGTGTGCGCTCTCTTCCTCGCCTCTCCTTCTCTCCCCCCCGGATGCACAATAAAACAACATAAAACGTCCTTTCATGTCTTTACGCTTGTGCTGCGGAGATGTTTTTTCTCCAGTCTTTAATTTAATGAGCCACAATTATTAATGACACGCTCCCATCATTTCACAGATAATAAATCACAAGTTATTCCCGGTGATTTTCACGTTCAGGCTGCGTGAGCGGAGCTGTGGGGACCGAGGCGGCGCACTCCAAGTATAAAACCCTATCCTGTCTAAATATTGGTCCAAATCCCTGAATATGGAGGAGAGGAAGTGAGCAGTTGACCGCTGACAGCAGAGGGCCCGGGGTGTCCCCTCTCTCCGCGGGGCCTGAGGAAACGCACGGAGAGAGGCAGGTATGCAGGAGGAAATACTGAAAAAGGCGCCTCAGCTATCTACAGGACCTCCGGTGCCCATTATAAGAAGAAAACTAGCGAGAAACATATGAATAATAATAAAATATTTTCAGAGGAAAACTGAAGTTAAAAGCCGCGGTCCTTAAATAAGACATCACTTAACAGTGAATTTACACCTCATAAATGAACTTTCATGGATAAACAGAAACAGGGAAATTTGGAAATTTTAAAATGATTTTTATTTTTATTTTTTTGTAGTTTATTCATTGTTTATTAATGAATAAACTAGCCTACCTCCATGGATGTATTTATGAACGTAGGCTAATTAATGAAAAGGCCTGTGCTAATATTCCTACAGGGAACTCTGGTGCGCAGTTGTGAACTCAACAGGCCTTTAAATTAATACCAAGACTATTTAGTTATAATAGGCTCTTGCAGTTTTGCTGTTAGCCTACATCACTGCCGGCTCTGTCCCTCTAATTCATTCTAATTGAATCACGTTATCATCGGATGAGTGGAGGATACAGTGAACTGGAGGCTGGTATATGGATCTTTTGACTGCTAAAAGTGCTAAAAATGAATGTGCAGTCCTGCAGGTGCAAGCTGTCTCCTGTCTTACAGCACCAGTAGTGGCTCTGGTTTTGTCGCTTGACTAAATGTGTGTATGCCTTCATTCACTGCGTCGGTTAAAAATGTCCACCTCCTTTCCCGGAATGAGACGTCCACATCAGCGCAAATACGAAGTGGTGTTTTTCATTAAAAACGTCCAAACATTTTACCCGGTGATGAATGTGACGGATGCTTGTCCGATGTCTGTCATTATTTATTTTTCCTTATTTGTAATTTCATCTCTATCATCTGTCACTGAGCGGTTAGTTGGATATTTGGAAGACTTTTTCCGTGGCTTTGTTTGGTTGCCATGATGAATAAAAAAAAAAAAAAGAAAAAAAAAGAAAAGTCGGTTTGTGTCTAAAAATGTGTCTAATATACACAAAGACATTATTACGGTGTAAACTTTTTGCAGCAGGGTAGGTTGTAAACACTGACAGTCGTGTGTGCTCACATTGTGCCACAGGTGTTTGCAGATCTACAGCGTCCTTCAATGGGCCTTCGCTCATGCGTAAAGGTGACTACAGCTCAGTAATCCTCTAGTCACTTTCAGTAGATACAGTAATAATACAAATATCACTGCACCCAACCTGGATATGATTTAGTGTGAATTATATTTTATAACTGGGAGATTTAGTGGACTCCTGTTTTAGTCTACAACTTTAAAGGTCATTGTACCTCCTCCTAGATATTACAGAGAATTCCTATTTTTGTCAACAACAAAAAAAAAAAAAAAAAAAAGAAGAAAGAAAAGGGGGGAAAATGAGTCAAAACACATTTCCTTGTTGGCATATAAATGTGGTTTTCCTGCTCAGCCTTGTTCTCTTTGTATTTTGGGGTCATCATAAAAGGACATGTGCATAAAAACACAATGGACATGAACACAATGGTTGACCAAAGGTGAAAATGATGATTCCCTGGTGTCTGTCCCAGGCAAATTCCAACATATATTCCCACACACTTTAATAAAACACGGAAAAACAGGGTGTAGGCTTCAGCTTTAGATATTATTATGTAAAAACGTCAGCGGCTGCATGTTAATGCTTCAGAAACAACCCTACTGTATCCCATAATGTAATGTCATACTTTTAGATTACATCACATAAAATTTTGAAAAACGTCTTTCTGTAAAATTTGTTTATGAAAATATAGTTTAGTCTGATTCAGTTGGTTTATACAGTATAGTAAAATATCTGTTATTTGCTTCCTAATCTTTTGGATTCTGAGGTTTATTGGTTGTTCAAGCAGCCATGCAGAAATAAAAAGAGTCACATAGTGAAAAGCACAGTTTTCACTTACTCCCTCCCCCTTTGCAGTTGCCTGGGAAGATGTGTGCCACCGCTATCTGTTTATTTTGGAAGGGAAGGTCCTTTCTCCACATGTCTTCTCAGAGTTAACGAATGGGCCTGACAGCTGCCAACTGTGCCCTTCAGCAGGCTGTGAGCGACCTGGTCGATGCAGGCCGGCCTCGACTCTCTGCTCTCTGCAGCCACACCACACCTGAAGCAACACTGTAAAGAAGAAAGGGCTGAACAGTCAGTTATCGTCCAACTACTGTAAGATACAGTCTAACATATGGTAGCATAGGAAAATGCCCAACGGGCGCCAGGACAGAGAAATGTCAATGTATGTGTGTGTGTACAGAGTGTGTGGTACTGTTGTGTTCTGAATATTCCTGTAAGAGTTGTTATCAGTTGAATTTCTCATGGAGAGACCGAGAGAGAGCGAAAAACAGTGTGGAATGTCTGTGTAGGACATAGGACGGTTGGGGTAGGGGGGTGGGGTGGGGTAGGGGGTTGCTTGGAGTCAGATCCCTTTTCAAAATCACTTCTTCTCTTTCCCTCCTGTCTTTGTTTTAAAACTGGGAAGCTTTTAGCTTTTGAAAAGTATCCTTTTCCTATCTGTTGCACGGCCGCCCCAGTCGTCATCACCTCGCCTCTTCCCGCAGCCCTATTGGAGCACCGGTAAATAGCTGGCATTCCTGCCACAAAGAACCGATGATGTGGGCCCGGGGCCTCCGTGATCTCCCCAAATTAATTAAGGCCTTTCTTCTCTCTGAGCAGGATCTGCTGCCTTTGTCTCTCTAATACGTCTTAAGCCCGGTATTAAATGCAAGGGCAGAGTCTACGCTCATTATAAATCTGTCACTGCCTGCTTTGCTCTTCTCGGCCTGGCCTGTGATCCTAAATAGGCTTCAGTGTAGCAGAGAAGCCATCCTCCAGCCTGGCTCTCGCCCCTTGCCTCCTCCTTATCTGCCACCCCTCCCTACTCCCCACTGGCTTGGTATTTATTTGAATATGAGAAGGCCTGCTTGTTGTTTCTGGCAGAGGGGGCTCAAGACTGAGACCCCCTTCCCACCGCGACCAGCACATAATGCCCCTCAGCTCCCCCAACTTCTTCCATCCCTCCATCCCCAGGTCACTCTCTCCATCTGCCCTCCCTCAGCCGCCCTGGTTTGTTCACTCTTCCCCGGCCTCTGCTGCTTTCGTGAACTTGAACCACAGACCTCTAGTCAAAGGCCACTACAAACAGATCCACTGTGCATGTGTATGAGTGTGTGTGTGTGTGTGTGTGTGTGTGTGTGTGTGAGTGTGTGCATGTGTGTGTATCCCTTTAACTACTTTCCCTCTCTAGCTGAAATTAATAACTGTGTTAGCAGAGTTAATGTGTGAGCCAGTGGGGTGGTCAGACTGTTGCTTTTCCTCCAAAGACTCAGCTGAGTGAATGTTTCCTTTAAAGTCACTCCAGTCACTAAATGCACCTTTCAGGGGCTGATCTTGTTTTCTTTCTCTTTTTTTTTGCTCGCCCACATTCGTCGCCCACATTTGGCCCATCTGAAGAAAGGCTCCGACCTCAGGGGTCAGTAAGATGATGAGGCCTCGAGTACGTCTCCAGTTTTAAACGCTGAAGGTGTTCAGCGGAGTTTTAACGTGGCAATTTGTTGTGTGACAGCAGGCTCAAGATTGCATCTTACCAGTAGCAGGAAGTGGATAACATGTCCATTAGAGAGGCCCCCACACCAACCCCAGACAGTGAAATTAGGGGATCAGAGGCATGCAGAGATTTGACCTTGAGGAATGCCAATACCACACCCCCGGTTGGAAATGAGACAGGAAAATGAGCTACAATGTGGCTTTTTGTTTGGGCGAACAGGAGATTTGGGTTGAGGGGGGGAATATCAGGCCTTCCTGTGCTCCTCTTCCAAGATGAAGAAGCAGGAAGTCACACAGGAGGTAAACAATGTGCAGAATGGAGCTGATACCACGGTCTGGAATTTACGCCCCCATCATCCCTGTTGGCATGGCTGTGCGCCAGTTAATAATGGACGTGGCGCCCACCAAACACCCAGCTTCCATGTTGCAAGTATTTCCCCACCTTAGAAAATGTCAAATTCAGCGTAGCTCAGTGAAGAACGACCTGCAGACTCCTCTTGACGGGGGTTTTGCTTGGATCAGGTCTTTAGGCTGTGCTTCAGGTCACAGATCTCGCTTTGTGTATCTCGTCGCTCAGTCACTCAGAGAATCTGTCAAAAGCAGTCTCCACCAATCAGAGCGAGCGCTGGGCTGTCTGATGCTGATTACAGCGATTCATCATATCAGGCACTCCCTGCCACCACATGTTTGTTTTGATCGCTTCCTCTCCAGCACGGTGACAGTGAAAGATGAGGGACCATGTGGCCCGAGCCGGCACTGTGCCATGGAAACCAGCGGCACCATGTCAAGGCTTGGAAAGAGCGAGCTCAGTAGGGCGTGGAGGGGATTTGGCCTGCTGGCTAATTGCAGACCCAAAAGTGTAACTTTAGGTGATGGGGGGATTAAGGCATGTTGACTTGTGTTCACCAGGGGGCTAAACTGACACTCAGTTCCCCCAGAGCGGACAGTTCTTGAAACCCACTGGAGTTGGCTGGGGGGTCTGGGTCACATTAAGGGGGTACTGTGTGGCCTGCTAGGGCAAACCACATGACCAGCTCCTCTAAAACAAGCACTGCTGTGTCCATAATGTCAAACACTTCCTCCATCTGCATCCATTAGCCAGCTCTGGAGGTGGCGAGGAACATTTGAGAGCCAAAGGAAAACAAAGGGTCCAGAGATTACATGGCCCTTGTATAATGAAAAAGTTCCCTCATCTATTGTACTGAAGCAGGAAAAAAAATTTACCAAAGGAATCCATTCATTTTGAACAAAGTGATAAGTTTTTCTTTTTGTGTCAAGAAGTATTTTTTCCTTGTTTCAAATTACATTATTTGATTGTATTGTTATAAGTATAATTTATAAACTCCAATCAGAAGTGTTTATTGTAATCACATAATGTTTATAACATTTCTGGTTCTATTTAAAATGCATTTGTTTAATGGGAATTTGTTTAATAGGAATTCTTAAAAATATTTACTCACATTCCTTTTAAAATTGAACTGATAGAAACCATAATTTATAAAACTTGGATGTATTATAACACAAAAAAGTTTTCTTAACCTTTTCATACAGTCCACATTTTAACTTTTTTTATAATTAAAATTTAAAGGGATTCTAATTTTTGTCAGCATTTTCAGAGTTGTTCATAATATATCCTTTAAATTTCTTCTGTAAGGAAAATGTAGGTCACGTTAAAAACCAAAAGCTCGACCCTAAAATTTAAAAGAATTAATTTGTGGTTTATAAGAAAATCAAATTATCACACATCCAGTATTTTTTTAATTATTTTTTTTAAAACACATAAAACTGGTTACAATAAATCAGTTTTGTAGAACGTAGAAAGTAGGACTACATATACATTTAACAAACAAAACATGATATATTCTACAGTTTAGTACAGTCAGTCATTTTACAATTATTTTGGAAATAAAATTTACTTTTATTAATGCAGCTGACACAAAAATCAAACAAAAAAAATAGCGGAATGACAAACAGGACATAACATTCATAATGTCTTTTAGAGCTTTAACCGTGAAAAGGGACAATAGAAATTACAATAAACAAAAAGCTCATAACCTCAAAAACGCAGGATGTTTTATAATCCAAATTCCTGATGAAATTTCAGTCGTCTGGTTTTACAGTAAAACTCTGAGTACACTTTTCTTGATCACCCAAGTTTTATTTACCGGCCCATATTTGCAGACGGATCAAATTTCCTTGAGTGTGTCTGCCACAGTTTTAAATACCTGTCATTTACACTGATATCACACTACTGTACCCATGCTGTCATACAGGTATTCCACAGGCCCCTATCGTCCTGTCCCGCACCGTAAAATATGGATGGACTCTCTGACAGATGAACCAAGCAACACAGACGAGCAGAAATCTTTCGTGTTGCAGCAACCTCCCATGCGGCTCGGGCTAAGAAGGCCTAAACACTGGAGTGAGCTGGAGGTGGAAAAAAATAGCCCTTGTGTTTGGGTCTGATTTCTCAGCTCATTAATCTTGACTGTAGTCCTACAGTGCGTCTCTCAGGCTGGCATATTTTCAGCCGGCTTGAATGTAATGATATTTATTAGAACATGTCCTCGCTTGCTGTATGTCTCTTACCGTATCTGACATCATTGTCCTAGATACCGACTTGTGTTTACATATGACTAAGAGGAAGAGGGTTGGACATCAATATTTTTCACTTTGTGTTTTTTCTCCCTTTGAAAAGATTTTCTTTTTAATTTGACCTTTTTGTCTTGTTCGAAACATTCAATTCTTTTTGCTGTCGTGCTCAAGAAAGCAACATGTTTAAACAGCGACATGTACATAATGAAAATACAACTGAAGTTAAACATAAAAAAAGAAAAAAAAATTCACCATCTGAATAAGCTTTACCTTTTGCACGTGCAATACAAAAATTGATTAATTAGTTCTGTTAAAACTTAAAATCTTTGTTGCTGAACTGCCCGTGAAAACAACATGATATCTAACTTGCAAAATAGCTATTTAAAATATAGCTATGTTCATATGTAAAAATACAACCAAAATAACATTATTGGTTATGGCAAAAACTAGATATAACCGGATTTACATGGTACCTTCACCCACTTTTACATATCAAATAAGTTATACTCTAGGTAGTCAAAATAGGTTTCTGTTTGACAGTTCAGAAGCAGTCAGAGTTATTTATCTGTGATCTTTATGTGTCACAGGTTAACTTATTATAATCTGCAGACAGCAATAAAAACCAGAAGACAACAGATGTTATGCTTGTGTGCTTTTTATTATAAAATGTTACTCTTCCTGTGGCGGCAGAGAGAATCACTGCCTCTCCAGCTTCCATCTGCTGATCCGCGCTGAACCCTGTACAGCAGGTTGACTGAAGGGAATGTTTGGCTGGAGAGACCGTATGAGTGTGTGTGTGTGTGTATGTGTGTGTGTGTGTCTCTGTGTGTATGTGTGTGTGTGTGTATATGTGTGTGTGTGTGTCTCTGTTACAGACTTTGGAAAAAGCAGTAGCTCCCCTGTGTGGTTTGCTGGTGTAAGAGCACCTGGCACCGCAGGGGGAGAGGTGGGCATCTGGGCACCGGGACATAACCTGCACAGCTCCATGGCACAGCAGAAGGTCAGATGTGATGCACCTGGATAAAAGCAGCTACTTAGTATGAAAGCGAAGCATCACTGATAATCTTTACAGTCTAGTCTCATGCTGGAATGAATTACCAACCAAAAACTATATGCCGCCATGTTTAACCCTCAGCCTGTGTTCTTGCTGTTGGAAACTCACCTTAAAAAGCCTCTGTCATCACCTGTGTCTCCAAGTGACATATGACAACAACCCTCCCAGTACACACACACATGCACACATGCATTCACATCCTTAGAGGAACAATGAGAGCTGAAAAACAATATCAACTTCTTGTTGTGAATTTCCATGTCTTTCAGATTTCTGTGATTTTTAGTTCATATGATGCACACGTATAAGCAGGAATATGTACGTGAAGGTCAGGCTGCTGTGCTCATATACACACACACACAGGTTTTTGGCTAGAGGCCCTTTGCTTCAAGTTGATGTTTGGGGTGAGCCGTGATGTTGCTTAGCTTCTAATGCAGGATCAGGTGTCTCCGTCC
This sequence comes from Trachinotus anak, assembly GCF_046630095.1. Taxonomy (NCBI): domain Eukaryota; kingdom Metazoa; phylum Chordata; class Actinopteri; order Carangiformes; family Carangidae; genus Trachinotus; species Trachinotus anak. The sequence continues at coordinate 6,191,094 of NW_027273859.1, read as the reverse complement.
GTATCACATGCCTGCGTGGAGTGGATGGCATGTGCCCTTTCTGGACGCTGGACACTTCACCGCCCCTCACCCTCCAAATATTTACCTGACATGTCTCCGTGGGTGGCAGCCCATCTAAAGAAACATGTATACACACATTCACATTGATGGATTTTTTTTAGCATACTGATATACACACAAGGGTTTGTGTTATGAAAGCTGATACAGATGATGTTGTTTTCTTTGACCATTTTCATGCCAAAATCAGTACAAAAAATGTAGTATTTAAAAAAATGACCATTGTAAAATACAAATCCTACAAATCCTCCACTAACAACCGGTGTTGCAATGATGAAAGTTATTCCCCCATATAAAACACACACTGGCAGATACATGCACACACATTTAGACACACATACCTGCACACATGCTTAAACGCGAGTCCATCCCCGCGTCAGGCCTCATTGCTGTCGGCACTTTGATGTTGTCGGATGCTTGTTTACTGATGCAAATTAGCAGGTAGGCGGCCTTCAGAGGAGCAGAGAGCGTGGCAGCCTTCGTGGGTGGTGATGGGTCCTTCTTCTAAAGTCACACCCCAACTCATCTTCTTCCCCCCAATGCAGGAATGCTTTCAGCGGGACTCACCTGGCCGAAGGGCCTGGCTCAGGCTTCTGGATGCTGGAGGGAGTGGAGCTGTCACAATGCTGAAAAAAGGATGGGTAAAAAAAAAGGCTGATGTGTATGTGTAGCTGGTTAGGTATGTAGTTTTCAAAGGGCAATTCCATACATTTATACCACACCACTACACATATGCATTTACACTTCCATTGTTGCAAGCTGGAATATTAACCAAAGATGAATACAAAGATTAAAAAAACAAAGTCAGAACGTGTACAAACTGTATTTATTTATTTATTTGTATTACATTGGAGTTATTATTTTATCTGTTGCCATAAAGCAATAACACACTAGCTATTTCAGGTGTTCTGGTTGAGTGTTTGTGCTGAGCAGAAACAGGAAATGGGAACTGGCTTAATACTGGGACAGAGAGCCGTCTGCTTGACCAAATAACAAGAGTAAACAGGAGTGAGTCCGCAGGGATCCCCGCTGCTGCTGCTTTCAATGGTGAGAACGCCACACTCCAACTCTTCCCACTTACTGACCCACACGCACTGCCCTGCCCTGTACAGCTGTGTGTGTGCGAATGATGAATGCTGCAGTGTATTAAAGTTATAATATAGAAGTTGTGTGTATTTTACTTGTGTGCAAACAAAAAAAAAAAGATTCTTTGTAATGTGTGTGCATGTACGTGTGTATGTGTGCATGTTGTGTAGAAAAGCCGGTGATGACTGATGATCTGCTGAAATGTCACCGTAACTAAAACAAGAAAACAAAACCCTGTAGTCCCCCCCCAGTGAGTAATGAGATGAATCATTCTATCACATTCTGTGAATACACAGCGAGTGGCAAACACGTTACAGTCTGTGACTTAAACAAATAACGCAGCACCCCCTTTAGGACAGTCGGTGTAGTATTGAAAAAGTTCAAATGGAGCAAATCCTTCCTTAGGTTTAGTCAAAGTCTAATCAGTAGCGAGCAGGAAACTGCTGCGTGTCGTCAGCTTTTTCTGATTTCAAACTGGCTCTGGTGTCTGTATGTTCTGGATCCAGGATGAGGAGTCTGCATCTGTATGAGTGTGTGTGTGTGTGTGTGTGTGTGTGTGTGTGTGTGTGTGTGTGTCTGTCTGTGTGTGTGCGAAGGAGAGTTTGCTTTGAAGGCAGGTCATTACTGTGGACAGAGATTATCTGCGATCCCCCCTCCCCCAGTGGCTTGTGACAGCCGTCGGTGTCAGTCACTTAGTCCAGTATGTGCGTGTGTGTGTAGGATTGTTTGCATTAGGTTGGGCTGAGTAGACAGGGCTCAGGTTACCTCTGCAATCTTTTCTCTATCATTCATTCAAATTTAGGATCAGAAAAATATCCTGGGGGGGGGTCACTACTTGGTAGCACCAGATCACACTGGTTTTCAAATATAACGAGGGGTCAGATCACAGGTTGGCATGTGATGAAACCCTCGATACATCCATGGTTGAAGGTGGATATGCTGTCTGCGTTTTTTTTTTTTGTAATTGTCCCTCACATCTGGGAATATGAGACTCCAGCTTGTTTCTGCTCCTTTATGCCCACATCCAATCAAAAACACACTGAAAATGTCTTCCTTCCACACTTGTGTATTCAGGTTCTTCTTAGTGTTTGTTATCCACACTAAAAACTAAAACCACAGAGACACAGTAAATCCTGTTCTTTCTCCACTAATAGATTATTGACAGTTGGCAAAATGATTTCTTATATTTTGACAATCACAGCCAGGTACTGTTTTTTCAAAATCTTTTCTAGTCTTCAAGGTTACTATAGGCCATCTCATGGACACATCCTTAGTATTAAATGGTGATTTGAACATACATGTTACCTGCTAACAGATGGTGATGATAAATCCTGGGAGGCAACATTGAAACAAAACAGAAAGATCTAACCATGACAAATCTTGTGTTATGTAATCAGTTATATTCACATACAAAAAAAGCTCATCCACCTTTATTTTGTTTTTATCTTTTCCACTTTATTCACCTGGATTTGACCACTGGGGTGTGTATGCAGCCTGTGTTTCTCACCTAAAACCAGCCAAAGATTGTGACAATATGGATGTCTTGTAGCTTGAGCTGGAAGTGTCTCTCCATGTGTGTGTATGTGTGTGTGTGTGTGTGTGTGTGTGAGAGAGAGAGAGAGAAAGATTTGACTCATTTTAAAACTTTTCATATTTTTTTTCATATCCTCCCAGTGTTGCACCTGCCTTCTTTGTACACTCATTAAGTTGGGTCATACAGTTTTTGTAGGAGTGCAAATTAAATATTTCCACCAAAAGCAGATGCATCTTTGCCTTAGTTTTCACTGACAGTTTGTCTTTTCAAGCTATTTATTTTTACTCCATTTCAAAAATGTCCCAGACTCACATTACCACAGTTATTTTAAAGCATCTCTTTTTTCAAGGTGTCTTCTACGTCTGAGCTCTGTCAGCTCTGTGATTATCACCAAGACACCTGAGACACACGCACGCACGCACGCACGCACGCACGCACGCACACATGCACACACACACACACACACACACACACACAGACACACACACGCTAAGAGCCTGTGAGATCCCCTTGGCTATGGGATGTGCTTCTTCTATTAATGTGGAGACATTCCTGACAGTTCACTGTTGCAGAGAGTCATGGGGTTTGTGTCTATATGAGTGTGATGTATGTTCTGTGGTAGAAAGCCAAAGTTCAACAGTTTAGGAGGAAATAATGCCACTTTGTGTCATACTTCCTGCTTCCTGATATTAGATCCAGATTTTAAACTACACTGACCCTTTGATTACTTCTTTTTTTCTGATTAGTACAGTTCACCAGTGTTTTGCAAATGTGTGAAAGGGCCCTGTGAGAAAATCAAAAATTAAGACAATATTATTTAAGTTCAGGCTGTGCACACATGGTGCATATCCCTGAATAAGCCGGTGTGAGTCACCAGGGGCTCAATAGATAATTTTTGCCCTGCCTTGCCTTAACCACTGCTCGCGGTCTCTATTGTTGTACAACTGTAAGACCGATCATTTAATGTTCTTATTTTACTTTCTTTTCTCTCGTGTCTCACTTTTACTGTGTTTCCCTGTCTCTCTATCTGTCTCCCACCCTCCCACCCGCCACCTCTCTCTCTCTCTCTCTCTCTCTCTCTTTCTCTCTCTCTCTCTCTCTCTCTCCCCCCTTCCTTCAGTTGATTTATCCCCTGCTCTGTTTTCCCTGGACCACATGGCCCGGCAGTTTGCCCTAGCTCCACTCATCCAGAACCAATGTCATTCAGATCCAGTTAAATAAATGGCCCTATAAATTTCCTCCAATAATAAGCGCGGGTGCTGCTGGAATGTGTGGCTGCTCGTTGGGGACAGGACGGGTTTTTGGGGGGGTGGGCTAGTTTGAGCCAGTGTGAGAAAAGCAAGGATGCTTTGTGGATGGAGAGAAATCTGGGTTAAGAAAGTGTGTGTGCATGCGTGTGTGTGTGTGTGTGTGTGGTGGGGTTGCTCGCAGTGGGGAGGGGGTGGGGTTTCCAGACCTCTGTCTGTCTTCTTACCTGGAACGAGACCTCAGGGACACTTTAAATCAGCCCACCCAACGACAGAGACACCAATTGGGCCTCTGTCAGACCTGGCTACATCTAGTCAAGTGTGTTTGTGTGTGCATGTGAGTGTGACTACACGTGTGCCTTAAATTGTGTGTCACTGACTACAGATAACTCATTGACAAGCCTGCATTTATACTCACCATCACCTTCATCATCATCAAGTCTAAATCAGGACGGCGCTGTCACAATATCAGATTTTCACTATGATTTCACTGTTCTCACACTATTTTTACTACTCGTGGCCAAAAGTCATCTTGATAATGATATCATCGGAATTTCTAAAAAAAAAAAACAGTGAAATTCATCTTTAATTTGTTTGTTGTGTTGTTTGTTTGTTTTGTCTGTTTTTTGGCAAATGAACCGGGTGTAGGGAGGTAGAGAGAGAGTGTGTTGGACAAAGTGTACAAAAAGAACAATTACACTTCATGGATAATGAAAGTCAACCAGATGAAAAGATAGACAAAACATCCACACATATATGTGTATCATTAACACAATATTAATATTTCATTTTTAAAAAATCACAGTTAGTGACAGTACCAGTATATTGCGACACCCCTAAAAAAACTCTGACTAAACATGTAAACAACTAAATAAATTGTCAAACCTGGAAAATGTGAATAAACAAATGAATCAGAGTGTTTGTGTTTGTGTGCACGCACACACGGGTAAGTGGCAGTTGTCTGTGGAGGGACATGAACAAATTAAAGAGCAGCAGGGAGGGACTGGACCTTTAAACTATAAATCTATTTCTTCTATTGTGTGAAAACGTGTCACCGCAGTTATAGTGTTTTTCTACTTAAATTTAAAGGTTAAATGATTCATGACTTGTTATGTGACCTTCATGACTCAATGATCAGACAGATGCCTTTCAGTACAATGACATTTTTGTAAATATTTTCTTGTCAATCTGTAAATAAGGTTTTCTTTCCACAAAAACAGACTCTTTTGGCGATGAACACATCATTCTTTTGAGTTACTTATTCCAAATACTGGAGGTTTCCATTCCGAAATGTTAAGTTGATAAGCTAACTGGCTGAGACTCCTGAAACTAATGAAACTGAGGTCTTGTTGAACTACAGAAGTACTCACAATTGTAGAGTGGTGCTACAGAGTGGAGTTTATTCTCCAATAAATCATCTTTGGCCAGCTACAGACACCAGCTTGCAGAGAGCACATTAAGCAGACAATAGCCAAAAGTTTAACTATGACCTGCATGACTTTTACTTCCATGACAAAAGGCCAATTAGCTACAACTGATATTGTCTGTTATTATCTGATGATGGGGGGATTTTTCATTTTAACTGGGCAAACATAGTGACAGTCAGTGTTGACTGAAAATGAGAAGCCTGCGGTGACCTGATGGCCAAGTGGTAAGAGTGCATACCACATGGGCATAATGAGTCCCTGGTTTGACTCCCAGCTGAAGGGCCCCTTTACTGCTTGTCTCTCCCGTGGTCTGTCTCCACTTTCCTGTTAAATAAAGGCATAAAAAATGCCCCCAGAATGACAAGCCTGTTACCGTTTTCTACATTGCTTATAAAAACAGAGACAACAGGTTCAATAAGAGATTACTTGCCCATCAAAGCTTAGGGCATCTGTGTATTTTGTCAGTCTGGGGTCATATCTAAAATAGAACCAGCTATTAGAACCCCACACTATTGCATTGAAATCTATGAGTATGATTGCATTATCTACAAACTTGCATCGTCACTTCACCTTATCATCCAAACCACAAACCACTTTACAGAGGGTGAATTCTGCTGTCTGTTGTTGTTCTTTTTCACTCAGTCACAGTCTGCGTGTTTACCCTCAGCTGATTTATCTTCCTTTACTGCAGTGTCTGGCTGGCAGCACATGAGAAAAATGTCTGACCCACGCTCCGTCCCACTGCTACCACTCTCTGTGGGAAACAGGGAAAATCAACAATATTATTTCTCCCACCAGCAGAGCAGTTATGTGGCTGTCATGTTCATTTCACACCATGGCTCAATAGCAGGAGTGACAGAGTAAGAAAGAAAAGCCGGGCACCTCCTCCAGTGTCATCTACGAATGTGACGGGCAGAGCACAGCCCGCCCTCTATGCACCACGGAGCAAACAACGCTACCTGGCACTGTTAAACAAACATACCCGGCCTGGCTTTGAGCTGAAGGAACTTTATTTTAAAGAGGGCTGAGCTACCATTTCCACTGACCTGCAGGTTCTGGAGGGGTGTTGTGGTGGGGTGAGGGAGGTGGAAGGCGATCATCTATCACCCCTGTCTCCACACGCCACATTGCCTGACTCCATCCTGTTCCCTCTAGCTTGTCCAGTTGTGGAGCTGAGTGACTGGCCCACTGTGCGATGCCGGTGACCCGAAACCCGTTTACTGCCTTAAATCGCTGCCCCTGTCCTCCCCCTCCACCTCCACATCTCTGCAAAGCCACACTGCCACCCCTCTGTCCGTCACCTTCAGAGGATGACAAATCATCCACCGCTGCTTAAATGGGGCTGAGACCCCGTGTGGCCCCTGGTCCCCTCCCTGCAGCCTGCCCTCTCTGCTTAGAGAGGGGATTCCTCACCCTGGAATGAGGCAGTAGACCTGGTCAGCCCTACACCTCCCCTCCACCCATGACAGCTCTAGCTTATATCTACATGTTTATCAAATCTACATGGAGAAAATAAACATTGTTTGAGCGTGATGTTGACGGATTGGCTGGAAATATGAACGTCAGCAATAGAGAAATGAAGCAGGCATTTATCACCGGGAGAGTGGATACTGTTTCATGTGTGTACTTGTGTGTCTATGTTACATCCCTGCTGCATGAAATGATCCATCTGAGTGTGTGTTTGCGTATCTGTTTCTGTGTAGTTCATGTTTGCATACCTGCTGCATGAATTGCTCTGTGTGTGTGTGTGTGTGTGTGTGTGTGTGCCTGCTACATAACCGTCTGGCTCCCATGTGAGCCAGTAAATCTATCATTCCTGCTGCGTTTACCTACCACTTCACAGAGCTGTATGTCCAGTGTAAACAACGTTTATCACTACATGCAAATGAGCCTGTAAGCCACAGCCTCCACAAAGACTCCATTCACTCCCAGCATGCTGTTTTACCAGCGCGCTGAATCCGATACCCCAGATTACACGCTTATTCCCAGGCATTGTGTGCTGCTTTGCTGTCACTCACCTTCAACAATAGTTCCCTCCAAACGTCATTTTACAGATAGCCTGCATTTTCTGGAGCTATTATTGGAGTTATGGCCAATACCACTCCATGTAAATGTCAGGTTTCAACCTTGACAGGCCTGCTGTAACACAAGAGACAAGATTTATCACCTCTCCACCCTCTTCTCCTGCTATTTTCACCTTCCATTTCTTCTTCTTGTAACACCTCTCTACCTCACCCCGCCTCTGTTTTTTTTCCTTTTTCCCATCCCTGTATCCACTCAAGGAGGTGGTGGCCTGTGTTAATTGTAGTAATTTTGCTGGTATAGTGCACTATGCACTTCTGCCCTTGGGAAACAGCAGCAAAGGTTAGAATAATATCTCATCCTTTTATTTAAACCTCTGATCCAGTTATTAGTATTCACTGTCACCTCTGTGATGAAAACCTGGTGATCAGTGATTGGGGTTCACATTATCATATTCACTATAACAACTGTGGCTATAAACAAGTTTTAGTGTCCCATGATGGTCTTATTATCTTTGGCATAAAGTAAGTGTTGGCTATCAGCGGCTGTCAGCCTTCAGAAACTCACACTGGCTGAAGCCTGAACATCAGCAGCACGTGTTGCTGTAAATTACGACTTAGGGCCCCACTGGGAGGTAGAAAAGATTTATAGGACGCTAATAAGCACTATCTCCTCAGCAGATCAGACTACAGGACACTGTGTGTGTGTGTGTGTGTAAGAGAGACAGGGAGAGAGAGAGAGAGATGAACAAAGACAATTTACAGACACTTGCAGATACACTGAGTATGAGAATACAGTTTAAGATAATATGAAACTTTAAGATTTTACATGGAGAGACTGAGATGTGGAACAGTGAAATGACAACTTAAATAGATAATTATGACTGTAGATTATGATTGGACATAACATGAATATGTCAACAACATGAAAGCCAAATAAGAAGAATATGTAGTAACTTTAGCAGCAGCAGAATAGAAGAAAAATACTGCTACTCTGTTATTACCATGTATGTGGTGTGTGTGTTTGAGAACATATATCAAAACAAATATATATATTTACTGTTGAAACATGATGTGTTTAAGTTAGATGACTGATATTTGTATATTGATTAAGGTTTAATTTAATATGGGTGGACACGCCTCCACAACCAATTTCCATCCATATTTAAAAACACAGAAGCGACAGTTATTATTATAATGTGTTCTACTTTTAAATGTGATTGTATCTAAATGTATCTGATGTACCTGTTTGTAACTTATGAAAAGCTGTGTTTTAAGTTAGTCAGTAGTTGTATAGGACTTTGATAGAGAATATGTGATAACATGTGGGAGCAGAAGGGAGGCAGACATACACAATTACCACACAGTTTTTCCACCGTGCAGCGACTTGCTAAACCTTCTCCTCCCAACAGGTCTTTTGACAGATCCGACTTCTCTGCTCTGAGCTGGACATTTCTCTGAGGAACCTTTCTGATAAGAAGCTGCAGCTAAGATTTCCTTCACACTCACTCTGACTCTCTGTGTATGTGTGTGTGGATGTGTGAGCGGTGTCTGAGGTTAAGACATGTTCCCTCTCAGCGCTGCGTCTGGCTTGAAATCGCTGCCTCCTTTTGAGAGCTCCCTTTGACAGAGCAACAATACCACCAAATCTGACTGAAGAAACTCTCACGAAACCAGAGAAAGAGAGCTAACATGCTGATGTCGTGAGTGTATGTGTGTGTCTGCATGTGTAACGGCACGCATAATTGCCTATTTGCCCCTATTTGTTGTGTGGGTGTCCCTGTCTATCTGTGTGTGTGTTCACCTGTGACCAGGGCTATTCATAAGGCAGAGATGAGCTCACGAGGGTGGGTCCGACACAGGGATTGGTGAGTGTATGGGCTTGCGGCTCGTTTCAAATCCAAGGTTAATCCTGGCCTTTCACACTGGAGAGTCTAGTTAACAGAGAGCGCGGTGGGTGGGTATGAATGAGGTGGCAGAAGGATAAAGTACGACTGATAGTGCATGTTTGAAAACACACTAAAGCTTTCACGATGTAAACTTTTTGTTTGTGTTTGAAAATGAGCATTTTCCATTATATCTACAAAACCAGCTTCAAGCCTATAAAGTTGCAGAGAGTTTCCTTTTAATGGTATTCTTATCTATAGATTTACATAATGACCATTATTTTAAGTATTTCAGTTTCATATCTGGGAAATGATTATTCTTTCTTGGTGTCGCAGATTCAGTTGCACATAAAAACAAAACACAGCGTTATCGTCCTAAATGAACCCAGATTCTGAATGTCAACTGATTCAAGTGTTTGGCTTCATGTTTGTGTCAAAAATTATACATGCTCCTTGGGGATAACACTCCTCCTTGAACCTGCATTAACTGAGCACAACAAACTGTAAACACAGCCATGACGCATTATTTACGTTGACTGAAGGTGTGTAGTAAGTGCTAGTTGGGCGTGTTAGGGTATTATAAAGTTAATATGGAAAATGTGTTACCAGACATGTGTTACCAGTATATGAGAGCTGATGGTCAGATAGCATCAGAGACGCTCCCCCCATGCTCTTTTCTGATGCTGGAATTAGGGAGGCTGCATCTCAAGATTTCTATAACCGTCCAAGACCGAGCTGAGTGGTTGGCCAGCTGTTGAGAAAGCAGCCAGGTTTTAATGTTTCTTTCCAGCTCTCCTTTTTCATTTGTTACAGAATTATTTATGGTACTGCTGCATTCTGACATTGATGGACGACACCATTAGCATATATCTGGAGTCGTGTGTATGTTCACCTCCATTGAACCTGTCTTTATTCAAGTCCCATATTTGCAGTCCTTTTAGCTCTGTTTTGGTCTCTACCAACTCAGGAGGGACATATCTGGCTTTTTAGCTCAAGGTGTTCTTCACCAGCTAGTTGCAAACTTTTTCTGCTGTTTTATTACCAGGTAAGAAATGTACAGTGGGTTTATCAGAGCTTTTTTGCTGAAATGGAAATTAGGTAGATGGGAGTGGTGAGACTGAAAGTAAAACATTAAGCTAAGAAAGACAGATAAGAAAGACAATGAAACCTCTGTTGAGCTGAGATGAACTGCATGACTGGGCGATAAGTCTGCTGATTTATCAAGAAGTGGCTTGTAGTGATAAAGATTTTAAGATGTTGTGAATCGCCTTTTTGAAGATCTGTTTTTTTTTTTTTTTTTTTACTGTTACCTTGGAAGTGTTTCAACAGTCATCTAACATTGCCTATGCAGAAGATTAACAGGAGTTTAACCTCTGGAACCTCTGAGTCCTGGAATAAGTTAAACTAAAAGAGGGTAAAGAGGTGTGAAGAAAGTGGGACGGGTGGTAGATGATCAGTGTGCATGTAGCTGTAACTTTACACTATCTTATGAGCAGTCACAGTTCCAGTACCACCATTGCTTCCAGTTACACACAGGCCGCTCACATGTATATATAAATATATACACACATGTGGTGCCACTATACCCAAACCCTCTCAGGATTCATATGTGCTCCTTGGCAGCAGCTGCAGCCCTTTATGCTGCGGGGTTAGCAGTGTGAGTGCAGTTTGCAGTGTGTGTGTTTCAGCTCATGATACCCTGTGTGTGTGTGTGTGTGTGTGTGTGTGTTCTTTCCCACTGGCACAGCTGACGGGGCATTAAAGCACTGTGAGCAGCATGTAGCCACTGGCATGTAGCCTTCAGGGGATTTAGAGGGGAGAGAAAGTCACTGTGTTTTTCTCTTGGTTGCCCCACACACACTTGCTTTCTTTAATGTGTGTGTCACTCCCTTTACTGTTCTCAGACATGTGCGCACACACACTTAGACACTTTAAAAAAGGTGAAAATCCATTGCGAATGATGAAATCCATCCTTTGAGGTTTACTTTCCTGCTTCCCAGAGTCTCTCTTTCTCTCTCTCGCCTGATTGATTGTTTCGCCCTGTTTTTGTCAACAGAGAATTCCACAGGAAACAACCATAATTAAGAAATATTGATGCTGGATACATCTATTTGCTTTTCCAAAATGATCATTAGCAAAATTCGGCTGCAGTCGTTCATCACTGTACAGAGGCACTTGGCATCGGACACACATGCTCGCTGCAGGCCTATCCCAGCATTTCTCTTGGCGATGACTTCATTAGAGCTCGATTTGCTGTCCTGTAAACATGTGTCTCACTGGGAGATATGATATAATAGCTGGACTAACCGTTCATCTGTCTTCCATACACATGGTAAAGCACAACATCCCTAAGCGATACAAGGAGGTGGACAAAATGCTGGAATCACTATGACATGGAGTTTGATTCTGAATGCAGATAAGTTTGTGTTAGCGTTAAAACAGGCCTGGTGATATGTTGTCAGAGAAATATGAGGCAATTAGTGAAGCTTCTCACAGTCTCAACATTTTGCAAAGCGTCAATTGCACAAACTCAAGTCTGGGAAATAGTGACATCATTGTGATATACGGAAACAGCAAAGAGGAACGCTAATTGAGGTTTCCCATTTGAGAAATACAAAATTTCTTTAGGATAATTGCTGAGCACCACTTTAAAAATGAGCTATTTATGCTTTGCTACATAGGCAGTGTTAGCATTAACAGCTGTTTACTTCCCAGTCTTGTCAAGAGCTTTAGGGCAGCCTTGACACTACAGGGTCTCTGTATCGGAAAGGGACCAGACGTGGTGAACGGACGACAACTTGCCGGTTTGTATGCTATCTTGAGTAAAAGAATCCTGATTGTAACTAAATTTAACATTGGCATCGCTTTCCACTGCAGGAGACAACGCTTGGTGAGTAAAGGAATGAGGTTTGATGCTGAACTCACAACGTTTCTTCTGGACTGGTAAGTAACAGCTGTTAATGCTAATGTTGGCTATGTAGCAACAGCAAAACGTACAAATAGCTCCTTTAAGTCAAACTGAAATTTGAGTTTTTAAATTTCCATATTTTTTCACAAGAAGATAAACTGTTTTTGGACATGACTGTGGAACAGTGTCTAGGTTTCTGGGTAGGTACGTGTCTCCTATGGCAGCGGTTGACTCACATTTGAGAGCTGGAAATACAATGAGACAGATTGTCAACGTGTGTGTTGTGCTTCTGACTGGAGTTTATACAAGACTTTTTTTTCTCCAAATAGTGTTAGTTATGTTTCAGTAGTTTAAAGGAGCTATTTGAATTTTTGCTATTGCTACATAGCCAACGTTAGCATTAACAGCTGTTTACTTGCCAGTCTTGCCAAGAACTTCTGTGTTTACAATACAAGAGGTTATAACGCACGCTCTGAGCAGCGCTACTTCTTCAGGGCAGCCTGATGCTGTTTCTTTGTATTGGAAAATGATGGGATGGGCTGACCAGGACGAGGCTAGCTGATTAGCATGCTAACTTCAGAAGAAGAAGAAAAGTAATAGAAGGAGAAGCAAAATGACAGGGTTGCTTTCTGCCACTGGAGCTCTTCGCGAGTAAACAAATGAAGCTTGATGTGGAACTCGCAACGTTTTTCCTAGACAGTCGCCTATGCAGCAATAGCTAAATTTACATAAGGCTCGTATATAGAAAAATGTGTGCTTTTACCACTTTTCACATTTGCAAGAACCCATCATGTTCTTCGGTTTGTTTCAGTTTCACTTAAAAACTGGAAGCTAGCAAACTAGGCTAACTAGCTTTAACTTGTGAACTGGAAGCTAGTAAGTCTGGCTTACTGGCGTTAACACTAATTGTACAGAGTCAGGAATAACAAAGGGTGCTCAAATCATAGGTTGGACTAATCAATGACAAGGATATTGAATGATATCTTAGTAAACATGACTTTTAACTTGAATGGAAAATTTCAGCTTTTAAGTAAATGTTTCACCTAATGTTCTTACAGTGGTTATCCATGCAGTTTTCAAGTGTGATGACCGACATGGTGGATGTGCAATTAATTAGTTTTACTCCCAAGTGGTTTAGATCATCTGTCTCAACCTCTGGCGTCTTTACAACATGATCATCTAACTTCTTGTGTTTTGTTTTGATGATTTTACCATGTTCCCATATCACAGCAGTTGCTTTGGTGAGTACAATGTTATTATTACAAACAGAAATGATGGCAAAAGCAACATGAATAAGGTTAGTGTTTTCCTTTAAAGTATTGTCTAAAAAAATTACCACAAAGTTTAATTAACACATCTGAGACAGTTGTATTGAAAACACATTCTATCCAAGGCCAGTGCACACACAAGAATAATCAGTCACAAACCCTGCAGCTCTGGAAAATATAATAAGGTCTTCTGTGTTTTTCATACATCCAGACAGGTTTATATTTAGAAGAAACAAAAGGAACCTTCAACCTGTAATATCTGTTGCCAACCACTCAAACATTATGATGATCTGTAAAGCACTGGCAGCCATCCAAAGGGAGTCACCTGGCCTACTGATTGCTCTGCAGGGATGAACAGTCATGTACCAGAGAGCTCACAGCCTGTAGGGTTTCATCTCAGCCAAAAACAGCAGCAGGTGATTTCTGTCTCTTGTCAAGGTTCTCCAATAGTCGAGATCACCTGACCAAAGCAAGTTCTTCAGACTTGCAATATCTTGTACGCTTGATGATTTCTTAATATGTTAATTTTAAGAAATCATCCTTGGATAAAAAGCTATTGTACAATTAATAAAAGGAAAAAGAAGAGCAGAAAATCTGTGATTACAGGATGGGACCATCATATGCACACATGACAACACCATCAAAACAAACAGAAACAGATCAAGAGCCAGATTAACAAACATAACCAGCCTGGCAAACTCGCTGATCTTTGAATGTAACAATGGTGAAGAATTTCTCTGCCTGAGCTACAGCATGCCATCTGAACTTTAAGTGAACAACACAGAGGTGTTGGTGCATGACAGTGAAAGTTACAGCTCTTGCACTGATTTTTTGGTAAAGCAGCCCCCCCCCCGCATATCTTTGCTGCTGTTTAGCTCTGAACTCTGACCTGACAACACAGCAGGTCCTCCTCATAAATTACCGATCATTTGAAGTGAATTGAGCCTGTCTTTCGTGTGTGTGCTGCTGTGTGTCTGCCTGTAAGTACTGTGTGTGAGTGTGTGTGTGTGTGTGTGTGTGTGTGTGTGTGTGTGTGTGTGCACAGTTGTAGCCAAACTCTGTGCGCACACAAATTGGTGAAAGAGTGATTTACGATGGGCTGCAGGATCATTTCTAAAGAGACAGTTTTCTTACACACACTGAATCCTCAAGATACTTTTACAGTCATAGCTGAGCTCATGAATCAATCTTCACACTAAGTGTTTCCAAGACATGTTTACACCCTGATTTGTAGAAGAGTGAAAGTGTGAAAAGGACAGAAATAGAGGAAAGAGGGAATCCTTGATGTCAACGCAAATAAAGTCTATTAAGGTCAAATGCAATTAAAATGATACAGATATGAAACAAAAACACAATGTGCATGAAGTGTGCAAAGACCCTGCAGTCCAACCAGCCTCATACACCTGTTTTCCAGTTAACCTTGACCTCTGATCTTCCAGAGGGGGTGACGGACGGGGCTCCACGTGAAGCATAAGTTAACCATTTAGAGGTTAACGGATTTCCCTATAGATGAGTCCAGGTCGTAGCCGGAAGTAGACAAGCTGCTATTACTGCAGCAGCACCTCATTTGTAAATCCTGTATAACCCTTTACAAGGATTTCACTTTTTAATCACTTTTACCATGAAGTCTGTCCAGGAGTTCCAATGAAACTAGTTACATATTGAAAATATAGTCTTTATATGTCATTTAATCAAAATTTATAATATACAAAACAAAACCAAATTTAGCCCAGAAAATTTCAACTTCAGAAAAAAAGGAAAGTAAAATTCACAAACCTCCCCTCCATGACACAAATTTTACTTGCATAATTTCCATAAAGTCCTTGTGTTTTCATTCTGTAGTGAGCAGCTTGCCAACAATGGACTAACTGGAGAACACTAAAGACCAGGAGATGGTGAGCTGCTAGTTACCCCAGTATATCTCTCTCTAGCTTTGTACTCCGTTTCCCAGCCAACTTCCACTTTTACACCACTACCTTAATGATTTTTATTAAGTGATGAATTTCTCCTGATTCCAGTGACAGAAGTCCTTAATTTGATGATTTACATTATAAACAACAGGAGAGACCTGCTAGGTTTTGTTAGATAGCGTTATGCCACACAGCTGTGTCACATCCTGATGGTGGAGGTCGCACAGATTTGATGTTTTTTCTGAAAAGCTGTGTCATAACCTGTTTCAAACTGGTAGTTTGACTCCTTTCTACAATCACACAGGCTACTTTCATCTGCCACAGGTGACGACTGTGATCAACCCAAACATCTGTCACTTTCAGAGTGGATGTGTTCTGATCAGCTCTGCCACCACAGTAATGGTGGCAGCATTTGAGAGGGCAACATGTAAATCTGCCAAAGTCAACTTTAAACATTGTCTGTTAACTAGGAATTAATCTATAAGTGTTTTTGAAAGATGAAGCCAGAAATAAATAACAGCTTATGAAGTACCCCGCACTGTCTGTCTACCTGCTGCCCCATTGCAGTATTTTAAAAAAATGTGTTTTCCCAATTTTTTTTTCTTGAATGCCTCTCTATCATTTGCTGAACTGACTACAAGTGTGAATTACATAATATAGCAGTGAATGCTAAAGCATAGTAGTAGCACAAGTAGAGAACTGTCATAAAGTCTGCAAACAGGCTCAGTGATATTGTTAGGCAATGTCTATCAAAGATTTCCTCATGTCAGCACCAAAAGCAACTGGCTGCAACAAACCAAGTAAGGTTGTAGCACCAAAACCCCTGAAGGTGCTGAACCAAGAAAGGGGGCTTTGTATTGATTTTGATTTTAAGTTTTCATTTGTAAGGAAAGGATTGTTACTTCATTCGTCAAAAATTGCTTTAAAGCATCAAAACAGCATTAGAAATCGATAAAATTGTGTATATATTTAAATGAAAGTTTACTGTAATTAACTTGAGTTACAATCCGTTTTCTATCGAGTTGCTGCCACTGAAGGTTTTATGTGCAAAATATTAGCGATGCATTAACTCTGGAAGCTGATTTGACATGGGGTCAGGGATATGTTGATCATTTAGTTTCTTTACAACATGTTCTGTTTGTGTTGCTGAATCACTTTGCTCTTAAGCAACAGAGAAGAAGAGAAAAAAGAGCTCTGGCACTTGTTGTGACTCGCAGCATTCAGTAAAAGGAAAGGCAATCGTGTGGCTTGTTTTCTGGAGAAGACCCACAAATACTTTGTCAGGAATCGCCGAAGGTTTCCATGCCTGCGTCTACAAACAAAACACAATATTTGAATATTACAGCAATAGATTAAAATATTTGATTTATATAAAACATAGCTTTGTGTTTCAAGACTGGAATATGTTCAACAGTTCCAACTCATTAAACTCTTAAATACTATAATTTTACCACTGAGAGACTCTTGAAGATCTTTTAAAATCAAATGAAACAGACACAGACATAAATTTGACACAAAGACAGAAATAAAATACAGGATGTAGTGTTGATTTAAACCTGAAACATCAGCAGTGAAGGGTAGGATTAGCAGAATGATTCATACATATTTAAATGAAACTGAAGTCCTGTCTGGGTGGAGTGCTGTTACTGAACATAAAAGAAATGTCTATTATTTTAAAACAGCGATACATGGGTTACTTTAATTTGATAAACGTAGATGTGCTGTCATTATATCCATGTTGTTCCAAGCTGACTTCCTCTTTTAAATAATTCTGCATGGTTAGCCTCTTGAGGATGCACATTTGAGACACACTGGTCCATGGGGTCTCATCTAAGTTTCCAGAGGTTAACCTGATGTCCTGTATGACCCCAAAGGATTCAGGGTAAGACTGTTGGAAGGGGTTCCTCTGTGTGTGTTTTAGACCCCACTTCCCCTCTAACATCTCAGGAGGTCCAGCCAGGCCTGGCAGCCCCTCAAAGACGCCCTTCATTTGCCCTGCGCCCCTGGGGAGGGCAGCCCCCAACATTTATGCAAAGTCAACAAGCCCTAATTGTAGGATCGGCTTACAAACTAAATTCTTCTTGAGCCCATTAACAACTGCAGTTAATTATAAGTCAAGCAGAGGGGTGTCTGAGTGTGAGTGACAGCGAGAAGAGGTGATATAGAAACACAGCGGAAAGAAGAAGAAAAAAAAAAAGCCTGGAAACATTTCAAGTTACGTCACAGATACAATACACACATGCATGCACACAAGGCACATTAGCCTTTTTTAGGCGGACCTCCCAGACTACACTAAATCTCTTCTTCATCTGTCTTTGTGGCAGGGATTTGCTCTAATGAAGGAGAGGATCAGAGCATTGACTCACACATTGTCAAAGTCACAATCAGACTGGTTTTCCTCCAGCTTCCATGTGTCAGTTTGACACTGGGATCTATCTGCCCTCTAATTACACTCTTGGACAGCTGAGCGTACATTAAGCTAAAAATAAGACACCAATAAGAGGAAGTGCGCCATCACATTGTGGAGAAAACAGGTACAATGGGCAACAGCTGGCAGGTTGGTATGGCAGTCTATGGTACAAGCTATACATAATACCACTATAGTTGGTATGTCTCTACAGTAAATATACTCCATGTATTGGTATAGAAACTACTAAAGAGATGGTTGTTGGCTTTGTCCTTATAAACCCAACCCATAAAAGTCTACATTGACAAGCAGGTGTATAATTTGATGGTTATACATTTGCTTTTTATGATCTTATCTTAAACTCAAGCCCTAGACAGGGTCTGATTATTTTAAACTCAGGAAGACAAGTTGCTTGCCAATTTTCCTCCAACTTTTTCCACTGCGTAACAAGTCCCAGCATAGACAGTCCCTGCAGCCTCTCTCTCCAATTGATAAACCCACTGTGGCTCGACTGATGTATCCGTCATTGTTCAGCTGTGATATGTCTAGGAGCTAAACTTCCTGAACCTTCTAATTGACATTTTAAGCATTTCCTTAAGATTCAAATGAAATGAGGAGGAGGAAGATGAAAGCCATGACAAACACAGGCACCATCAGGCCTCGTGGCTCTAAGCCTGCTTTATTGAATTCTCTGTTGTCTTTATGAAGGGCAGGCTAAGACAGGGCCAACAGGTGCCAGTCTCAAGTGGGACAAGCATTAGGATGTTCCCTTTGACCCCAGAGGGAGATTGGACAGCTGCAGCGTCTGGGTGTTGGGGGAAGGGTGAGGAATGAACGGATTGGCAGAGTTCACCAGGTTACAGACAGGCTGTTTCCAGGTCAAGGCCATAGACATGTAAAACATAGATAGACAGATAAATAGATACACACAGTATACACAGATTGGTTTCTGTGCAATATCATAATATATGCACATCCAGGGCCAGAAAGCAGCACACCTCACAGCTTCAAAACAGAGATGACAAGGACTTGCTGTGCAGTAAACTGCACCAACTGCAGTAAAGATGGATAGAAAATGTGGAATAACATAGGCATCTGGTCATTTCCCACTATTACTGAAAACTAATTAATTGGTGGAATCAGTGCAGTCTGAGCAACCAAGTCTTACAAAGTAATTGGTGTCAGCCATTTCTTCACTGTTCCAGATCAAGGTAATTGTCATGTGTCTCATGTCTTGTACAGTATGTTTACAGTGACTGTCAAACTTCTTTCAGATGTGGTTGTCAAGGTTGTAAAGTAGCCTTGACAACATCCTCACTTTGACTTAGTTAGCTCAGTGATACTAACATTATCACAATGCTCCTGATACTGTCACATTAAGGAGATAATGGACAGGCTCAACAGCCAACAAAACCATGTCAGCAAGCCATTAGGGTTTTTGTGATACAGCTAGCTCCTTTTAGCTAAACATTTATTTGGATAGCAAACTTAGGCTACGTCCACACTACAATGTTTTCACTTTAAAACAGTGTTTTAAAATGATACAATCTCTGTTCAGTGAACTGTTTTAGCTCTGAATCCTAAATGATCTCTGTCCATACTAACACACCTGAAAACGCATACCTACTCTGAAGTTGGGTAGTTGCAAAAATACTTCGAACGAGAAAGGGAGTTGAAGCATTAAAATGCAGACTTTGTGTAAATGTAGCAAAAGTGATGCACTTTAAAACTAAAGTGTAGTAGTGTGGATGCAGACTTAGAGGGGCAAATTCAAGAATGTCACTGTCATGATTATAAAATAATAAAATTTGAGTTGCTCCACAATGTCATGACCTCCTCCTTTGCCTCTGTCTTAAAAGCCACAACCATACTTGACTTTGTCACTTGAACGTAAAGCTTTGATTTTGGACCACTTGCTGAAAAGGCTGATGCTGTCTCACACGTCATCATAATAAGCTGCTTCCACAAACAACAAGGTTGTGTTGTTATGGGAGTACAGTCTCATTCATCAAGAATGTTTAATGTTCACTTGAATCTAATGGACTTTAGACAAAGCACTGAATACTGTCAGAATACTTCTGAAAGGGCATTTTCTTGAGATGTTCTTTTCCCCTGTGGATTTTAGAAATGTCTTTACACTCATTGTGGGGTGCTGTGTGTAAACTAAGACCAACAAATTAAACTAACCAACAGAATGTGGGAAAGCAACTTAAGCTTTTCTGTAAGGTGTAATTTTAGTGCTGTAGTGTCTGTAGCCTAAGACATTAATTGATTCTAAGAAGAAATTATTCAATATTAAAGGGTAAATGCACAGAATGATAGGAAGCGGACAGTACGTCAGCTACATATCAAACAGCAGTGTGTTAGCTGGGCTGCCCTTGTCCAGTGGGTCTTTCCAGAGCTGCTGACTTTAATTTCCTTAGAAAGCTGAGTAAGCTATATTGTAGAAATAAAAAAAAGGTGCACTAACATGAGTTTAGTTTTCTTAGCCTCCACTTTGTGCCTGGCAAAAAGAGAGAAGAGAGAGAGGGACACAGCAAGTTTATGGATGTATTTATTAAGGATCCCGAGGCAACAGCAGAGCAAATCGCTGGCACCATGTTCTGTCCGCCTCTCTCCTACTCTGTCTCTCTCTCTTTCAATCACTGTCTCTCCTTCTCTATCTCTCTCTTCTTAACTTACCCTGCTACATTCTCCTTACCCCGATGTCCCCCTCCTTTCCAGCTGGAAACAAGGAAAACCCCTAAGCAGCTGGCCAGCGAGCCCGTCAGCCAGTCGGTCAGCCAGTCTGCTCTGCAGAGGGCCCTGCCAATCATCATCTGCATATTCTCATGCTGTTCTGCAGGAGTCTTTCCATTTCACAAGTGCCATGATGTACCTGCTGGGGTTAAACCAATTCACATGTTTCACGACCCATACTATTTCTAATAGTTCTCACAGAAAATATTTCATATTGATTGTAAGCATCAATTAAAAGGCAGGGCTGTAAAACTCCCTGTAGTTTAAGTAATAAGAGTGGCTCACTGGTACCATTGTTTTAATTTCTGAGTAGTACATGAACTAAACTGAGCTGTACACACTCCTTACCACATTAATTGTTTCAGTCATCAAAGTTTCAGAGTCAGTCTGCAGCAGTTGTGTGTTTACACCTGTGCACACATTCAGTCTATACTGCACATCTGTGTGTTTAACCTCTCTGTGTACTTATATATGTTGTTTTAAGCCTTCTTCATCAGAGGGATGTTCACTGAGTACACATGCTCTTGTTTGACAATGAATGCCCTGTGATAATGATAATAATAATCTTATACACACAGTGGCACGTAATAATAGTGTTGAAGGAGGAGAATATCAGGGATTCCCTGCCTGGCCTTTTCCATAGACCTTTGTGTCACTATTTCATGTGTCTGCTGCTGTCGCTGCTGTGTCAGTGAGGTCATGTGTGATAACATCTTGATTTTGCCAAGAGGCTGCAGGGCGAAGTTCCTTATTTCGGTATTTCCACTGTGATGCAGCCAATCTAAACAGAAACACTGAGGGAAATTTAGAAATGGAAAGGGAGAAACTAGACGGAGACGTTCCTGTGTCATGTTGTTAAGGCTGTCTAACAAGCTACAGTAAAACAGAAAAGTATGAAAACTTGAAAAGACTGATCATTAGGGTTGGGCTCCAAAAGCCATCTGTGGCCACATTGCTAAAATACTTTTTTAAGCTCCGGTGCAAACAAATCAAATTATCAAACCTTTTGTCTCTTGTTATTTTTTATTTGCAAAGACCAATGTTTAAAGTATGCAGGCACGGCATGCTAAACACAGGAACTTGACTTTTTATATGGATTGTATCAATATTTTGAATTTGTAGACTTTATAGTCCTCTATCAGGATGTTCATAATTTGGATCAAGTAGTTATTTCAGTGTGTCAGAAAAATCAATATCGATCAACAAATGCTGTGCTCAGCTTATTTTCAAGTTGTAGCTAGGTTGTGATTAATGAATTAGGCTAACTTAAATAAAGTCAGCATTAATGAATTTAGTAGTTACCAGTACAAACATTAGTAGTTTCTGGTTTCTTGCCCAAACATAGTCGATCACAGATCTAGAATTGTCAAAGTGACCATGAGCTAATATGTTTTACTTTTCTTTTTTTTTCCTATACACTCTCAAAAATATATCTCATTGTTTACTGGGTGCTTTGTTTAAAAGGCCTTTTTCACAGCAGAAAATCTTCATTAGCAGGAAAAGCACAGGTGGAGCCAATAACACTCATGAGCTCTGCTCTATTGAGGTGTTTCAGTAATCCATGCCAGTGAGCTAGCATGTCCATACAGTAACCAGGGATCTGGAACTAGCACACCTGATGCTATTAACGGTAATTTCAACAGTAGCTATTTTACCTGCCTCAGAAGTCAAAAGGTCAATATTACAGTGGTGTAATTCTATTGGTGAGCACATTTTAAGAATTCAGAGAAAAAATAGCTAGAAATCCCAGGAGCTAACAGTTTTTTCTGGCTAAAATTAGGAACCACAGAGTTTACTAGGTCCTGGTGTTTTTTGGTCCATTGTTGTGTTTGGAATATCTTTAAAGTTAACAGCAACGTGGAGTGCCTGTGCAGGAACACCAGAACAAACAGCAAGCAGAACATGAGGATTCGATAATCCATTCAGCTTTGTTGGATAAAACTGAATCATATGCAGGGACAAAGTGAGATAAATGACTAGACTAACTGAAGGAGATGGTTCCTCTAGCACATCCAAGAGCTGAGGTCACTGTGGAGACTTAGCAGATTGGTTCACAGGTAAAACAGTTCCTGTATTTTCGTCATTGTCCACTGTCTATATATTTGCACTGACTATTCCATGTGTGTGTTTTGGTGTGAAAGTAGGGAACATGAGTGTTTGATTAGCATTAAAAAGGTGCCCATTGTAGTCACACAGTACACGACTGTTCCCATTCCAAAGCTCGGCCTCTGGCATGATGAAGTAGACAGTAGGGGTTTGTGATGTGTTTAATACAACACTGATGAATGTACACCAGACAATTAGCTGTGTAAATGTTGATTATGTATAGTTCAGCTGACACCAAGGAGGAAATCCTGCAGGAGAAAGGAGTCACACCTGAGTGCTCTCACACAAATCTATAGGCTATACAAACACACATCACACGTGATATAACAACATAGAAGATCTCCACCACTGGGGAAAATTACAGCACGGCTACAGCTTAAAGCAGGGTATATTCTAGAAAAGCATACAGAACGATCTACAGTATTTGGCCTGTGTCTCAGAAACCATGAGCAAAGTAGTTTATGAAACATAAGCTGGGAGGAAAAGATGCCCTCAGGGAAGTAACCATTGAGTGAGCTATGTCATATATAATGACAACACTGAATAGTCTTACTGCTCGATTCATCTACATGTTTTGTGACAGATGTGTGAGGTAACACTCGGGGAGATGAATGGCAACACGTGTAACCTCACTCATGGTGACAGAATGGTAATGGATCCCCTGTGCAAACCAGTGGAGACCGATGACTTCAGAAGTCGAGGACAATAGGGGATAAAAAAAATATCCAGATTTGGCTGCTCAAAATTTGACCAGAGCCCTCGCCTTCCTTTCTCAGGGAAACACTGAAGTGGTTTCATTCATTGCAATTGCACAAAGCAGCAGACCCTATGCCAATATTGTATTTGTCCAATCCATTTGTCATGGTGAAGTGCTTAAGTGCTCATTTTGTATTCTGTCTTAAAAACCCATTATTATAGTTTTGTTACTAAATTTATGAAGTTTTTGCTGTAATGATTTCTCCACAGGGATCAACAGTGTCATCATTTTATCTGGTGGTCAGCCTTTATACTACGACTCTTACCCACTCTTTCCAGTATGGAGATTAAAAATTCTTCTTACACTTTCCTTGTTAGAAACTTAAACCATGCAGCTGGTCGTCCACTGGTCTGGATCCTCAATTCTTCCTGCATAATTCAGTATCCAGCATATACCTCTTACAACTGTAACACACATACAGAGCTATTGTAAAACAAAACTAGGTCAAAGCCTAGTATGTGGCTAGAGTATGTATGGTCAGTGTGTGAAAATGAGGACATAAACTGTGTCCCAATTTAGGGACTGTATCCTTTGGAGACTGTATTTGAAGACAGATTACTAAACAGCTGCGCGACTAGGCTGTCCCATTTCAAATGCGGCC
Source organism: Trachinotus anak (assembly GCF_046630095.1). Taxonomy (NCBI): domain Eukaryota; kingdom Metazoa; phylum Chordata; class Actinopteri; order Carangiformes; family Carangidae; genus Trachinotus; species Trachinotus anak. The sequence continues at coordinate 6,167,140 of NW_027273859.1, read as the reverse complement.
CAGAAATGTTCCTTTCTTTCCTGGACAACATAGGATCCAGTAGGTGAACCCTTTGTGGCCGAACCTGTCCCAAAATTCATTGTGTGCTGTTAATAATATGGCTGCAAACAACAACAGTGAGCAAATTACACTTCAAATTTTTAAATATTGGCTTTCAGCTCAGATGTATAACGAACTGTTCAACTTTTAAAACCAAGGGCCTTAAAACCTCAAGTTTTTGTGAAAAGAAGGTACCTGTTTTCAAGGCTCTTGGGAGACAGAAGCCATGCGTTGCAATTCAACAATAGGGGCGTGCACAGCTGGTGAAAATCCTCTCTAGGCCTGACTGTCTCGTTTCGCTCTGGCCTTCACGGCCTACTAGGGCGTCGTCAGAGGGATGCAGCCCTAGCTAAGGCATTCAGGTGACCAATGGTGTATCATTCAACTCTAATCACTCAGTCAGTCACAGACTTTTTGTGTTTATAGGTCTGGCCCTGCTGTGGTCAAAAATAATACACAGTGTTCACAGTAAGTAAGTAAAGCAAAAAATGCCTTGATATCATAAAGTTATTGTTAGATATAGCCTACAGCTAAATATTTTTGGAGGGATGATTAAGCAACCAATAGTGACACATCCTGTTAGTGATATCTGCACTAATACTCACAATACTAAAACTAAAAACCCCCCAAAACTCAGTTTGATATATTTAACATTTTATTTATTTTTTTCCAACGACATTCACATGCCTCTTTATGCCAATAATCAACTGACCTAACACGTAGTAAACAAAGAAACAACTGTACAGTCTGCAAATAATTCATTCAAAATGAGCTCACAGGAAAAAATATTTCCTATGTGTAAGAAATCCGACCACCTGATATCTGTGTAGGCACGACTGACAACAAGGTCCGCAGCATTTGTAAATGGAACAGAGTGAAACTTAATAATGATCTTAATTCATTCGTCAATCTTTCCATGTTTCTCTCTGTCTCCTAAGCCTGAGGTGTGCTGTGGCATGCATGGTGTGAGAAATCAGGCCTTGGCATTCTGCCAAACCAGTCGTCAGACAAAGAATTGATGCACTGCCCTCTAGGCTTTTCCTGCCCCTCTTTACACTGACTAGTTTGAAAGCTTCACAGCCAGGAAAGATTAAATGTCTTCTTTAAAACCTTCCTCTGTCTCAGCCAACTGCTACAAAAACACCACACTAGGAGTGGGGAGAGATGGGGATGTCTTGGGGGATACAGTGGGGATGGAGGGTGGGGGGTGGGGGGTGTGGGTGGTGTTCTCGATAATAAAATGCTTTGTAAGAAACACAGATATGACGCTAAGCGCTATTCCCTGTAGGAACACAAACTTCTCTGCCTCGAAATGACAATTTAGATGGAGAATGTTATTTTATAGGGGTGACAAATTGCAGGTATCTCTTGTGGCTTTGGGTGAGTGTTTCAGGGCAGCTCGCCAGCCTGCTGAGTGGGAGCCAGAGCTTTGACTGACTGCTGCACCTGACTTTGCACAATCCCAGAGATCAGCTGCCGTCACCAGCAGACACAGCAGTCCACCAATGAAAACGAGTGCATGCTCAGACTGTCCCACCCACTTGCCACTCTCATCCAATGATGATGGCTCTCTAGAAAGTAGATTCAACCATCCATTTTTCCTCCTCTTATAATCCTCTTTAATAAGATGATGAATGATGTGGTGTCTCCCAGCAGGACGGCCACACACACAAATCTATTACCTTACATTTATAAAGTTACATTACGTTACATGCAGTTGTATTGATCTTTTTTCTCTGTTATTGTGCTGCTGTTTATCTACAATTTTCTTCCTGTCTGAATCTGTATCTTTGTGGATTACATTTGTTTGAGCTGTATCTTAGAGACTCTGCAACTAGTAAAACTTGAATTTGATCACTGAGACAAATTTCTGATGCTCTGACACCTTATTTAAAAGCTTAAAAACAAATCTTATTTTGCATTTTGTGCTTATTTTAAAAGCTGACAACAATATCAGCACAGCACATGTGAGAGAACAAAATAAGGACCATTATGTTACTTAAGAAGTATGAGACAAAAAGACAAAATCCCATGTTGGATCAGGTGTACCTAAAGAAATTGTTTGGACAAAGATGAGATCTTTATTTAATTCTCCCTCTCTCTGGTGGTTTAGTTCTTTATAAGGTAAATTAAACATGAAGACTTTTAGAAACAGTTTGCGTTGCAGACTCCTTTGCTTTTTCTGTCCATAAATCTGCATTTTTACTTTATTCTCACTTTACTATAGTTGATTGTAATGCACTTCAGACACACTGAAAGTCTGTAAAGGTCACAGATCTCACACTGTGTCCTTGTCAATAATCACAGAGTCTTTAAATTTCTGTTTCTGTCTCAAATCCTATATCATGCTTCACTTATGAGGTCTACTCAACAGATTTTATATGTCAAAGTTAATTTACCAGTGCCAGGGCGTACTACACAGCCTGTGAAAACAGTTGCACAATGTCTGGCAAGCAGATTGGATTTTCTGGGCATTTTTTTCAGCCAAGTTAGCGACGTGGCTTTGTGGATGGCTCACACCACCACCTTGGCCCAGACTGAAAAATCTCAACAAATTTGACCCCTTCAGTCTTCATCTAGTCAGTCCGAAATTGTCCAATACTGTCTCAGCTGTGCTTTGTGTTTAGTACATATTAGCAAATGTTAGCAACCTAACATACCTACACAGTGAACATGGTAAGAGATTTTACCTTCTTAACATCAGTAATATTAGCATTGTGAACCTGCTTATGCATGCATAACTGCAGCCTCTCAGAACTGCTAAAATTGCTATAGACTGTCTTATTTTAATCGTTTTTGGATTTGTACCATAGACGTCACCTGTAAGTTTCTGTGGAGCAGTTTTGAAGCTCAGAGTGGGATGCTCTGCCTTCATCATCTTTGCAGTGCCTGACTCCACCTAACTCCTGGCTAATCCAAAAAAGGGGAGATGGGGTGTGTGTGTGGAACCAAGGTTTCAGTGAAAGCAAGTTTGTGGCAAGTATATGCTCACCACCTGTCACTCAAAGCAACATGCCCTCAATTATACATAACTTTATGCTTGATAAGATTTTACTGGGTGAGTTATATGGAAATTCATCCCCTGTACAGTTATCATGAAGGGGGAATTAGCTTTAGAAACCAAAACAGGCTGTCAGGCTGTAAACATGATTATTTCTGCTGTAAAGTTGGGCATTTTAATATGGGAGTCTAAGGGGATTAACTCACCCTTGGAGCCTTGAGTGGTCATTTAAGGAACTGCAGTTTTCAACAGCTCCCTGTTGCATGGCTTCATATTTCAATTGAGAGGTTGCCGCTTGGTTTGTACACCAGGTTTATGAAACTGCCCATTTAAGTGTAAAACTGACTGAAGGAAAAAACTACAGTTCAAACTGAAAAAAAAACATCAAGTGCAACATATATGACTAATTAGTTTCTGTCTATCTGTGTTTGTTGTTATCTTCCAGTTAGGACCAACCCACAGCACTTCCTGATCCTGCTGGTTTAGACTTGCTGCTGTAAATGGAATCATTTTTGATTTACGCTCTGCGTCACCACTCTTACACTGTCACTGTCAGGTCCATACACCACACACACTCTCAAACGCATGCTGTTACTCTTAAATCTTAGAAACATGCACACACTCTGTTGTATGATGTACTTGAGTGATATCTTCAGCCCAGCTGTGTGTAATGCATAAACCAGAGATCTTCAGTCTGGCTTGCATGTTAATTGCCTATGGGGCTCTTCTCCATGCAGTTCTCCTGACTAGACCACCCATGGTGAGGAGAGGGTGCATTCGTCTCCATTTCAATAAAGCGTGTCATTATCTCCTCGCCTGTGATGTGCCACTTCACCACTAAAAGATAAATGCTGTAATAACATATAAGACGTCTCTGAGGAAATGTGATTGATGTTGCTAACTTTGTTGGATACCCATGCAAGTTTTTTGAAAGGTGTGATGGTGCATTAGTGGGAGTTTGTGTCTTTGTTTCTCTGTGTTAACTTTAGGGAATATTTAGACTAAACCTCTTCTCTGCTAGATCTGGTCCTGCCGGTTTTGCAGGCACAGGGAGGATTTGGGGGTAACGCATGATTGGAAGTAGGTGGTGCTTGATAGTGGAAAAGCTGCTGCTGAGCGTGAGCAGACTTCCCTCCTCCTCTGACCAAATCCTCTTTGGCCACGGGCTCTACCCTGTGCCAAGACCTGCTGAGAAGGGCCTGAGCTAAACCAACAACTGGGCTGCTTGATGAAAGGGACACGCAGTGGGGGGGTACACCATGAACCCAGGGTCATCCCACAATCCTGATGACTCTATCCCCGGTTCCCCTTTCACTGGCACATAGTATACACCACCAAAGCATAAACCTCGCCGCAGGGTGCTGATGTTCTTTTAACATCGCTGAGCTAAACTGAGCCGAACTATTGTGACCTAGGATCTGCCACACTGGCTTGGCACATACACACTACATTGTACATACTCCATGCAGTGTAGCTAGTTGAATGGTGGTTTAAAGGAACAATGTGATCTGATACAGAATAGGTGCTGGTGAGAACCGTGGAAAACGCAGCAAATTAAACTGCTCAGAAAGCATTTTTCTTGTCCAAGCCAAGTGTGTGTAGCCTACGTACATGTCTCTGTGCATGTGTACTCTGGTGAACCCAGAACTGCAAGCTGCCTCAGACGCTGAAGATGAGCCCTCCAACCCTTTATGTGGAAATCTCGTTTGTCTCGTTTTTCATTTGTGATGTGTGTCAAAAGGCAAGACGGATGTGAGCTCAAGCTTGACTGACCCAGAACTTGACTGTCAACTGTGAAGATCTGGGTGGGGCTGGGCGATGGGAGGCTTTTTGTCTTGCAGATACAGTATGACATGAATGTGTTTGTCTTCCATGCAGACAGTGCATATGTGCAAGTGTGTCTGTGTTTGTGGGAAAGAGGGGTGTTCTTAGTTAAGACAAAGACACAACAGGGCCCGTCAAACTGAGATAAAACCACTGCTCATTGTCACTGTGTTGCAATGTTTGAATCAGTGGGAGTGGAAAAAAAGCATAAGAAAATGTAAAGTGACCACCCAAGGTTGAGAATATAGCTGCAGGGAACAACACTGCTTGTGAGCAAGAGAGATCTTGGCTCCTGACATGTCCCTACAGCAGGCTGGAATACTTCCTGAAGATAAGACAAAGTATTCCTGCAATCCGCCATAGAAGAAATAAATCATGTAAAAACAGTTTTTTAAGCCGCACATTCGTTTTCAAGGCTCACATTTGCTCATGCAATTCCAATGAAAGCAGCAGAAACAAACACAGCCTTGTGCTGGGACATGCTATTTGTTTTCCTTCAAGCACACCACATTTTGCACCGCTCCACAGGATGTGAGGCGTGACAGAATATACATATGATTTTATTTCTCTGATCACAGGCTCTTTTTTTCCCCTCTTGTTTTTTTGCATATGGAGCTCATCAAAGATGAACGACTTGTTAATGCTAGAACTGCTCAGCTGGAAAGTTGTTTTCAAGCACTAGGCCATTGAAGAAACACGTTGTAATAAAACACCAGCCAGAGCTGTTCCTTTGAGCTTCAGAGCTTTTCCCCTCCACAAAGAAGTCAATCTTTAAAAAGCTTTTGCTTGTGGAGCGGAGCACAGCAAAGCGTTTTAGAGCAGGTCTGCATCACTTTTTCTCAGATAAGGATCAAGAGGCATGATTGTACTGTGAGCTTTGTAGCGTTAGCATGCAGACGACCCACTGGCCCTCGAGTCAACCTGAGCACACAGACTGAAGTGTCTCAGTTTGCTCCCAGACATGTTTTAACACTTGAAACTCTCCGGGGCTGTGTCATGGTGGTCTACGTTTAGCCTCTGGAGGCCACTGCGCTTATGTGTAATGGTCAACTGAGACACATTGTCCTTGGACAGAAGTCCTCACGTCCTGTTCCCTCGGCAGCTGCCTCATTGAAACCCTTTTAGTAGATTTGCAAGCCATGAAACATTAACAGGGGAAAGTGTGTTGGCATGAGGATATGCTCATTGTCAGCACACTGGTGTTGTGGAAAGTGCAGTGGAGAGTAAAAAAATGAGCACGTGTGCGGCTGCACCTGGTGCAAGTCACCACTGAAGTGTACTGTATGATGTGCCGCTGTGTGTTTCAGCGGAAGTTGTAGTTTGAGAGGTTTTGGATGTTGTGGATAACATGGCATGGGGATTAGGGTGAGCGTGACCTGCTGTAAATACAAAGCTCACACTCACACACATCAGGTTTCTCATATAGTGAGATGTGCACACATCAAGTGCCTACACACACACTTAACAGGTATAATTACCCTTCCCAGTACTTGTTGATTCATGGAGGGTGTGCTGTTTAGTTGCACACAGCTGTTCAGCATTTGTGAGCGAAATTGTGTTATTGATTTCTGATCATGTTTCACTGCAGTCAGTAGACAGACAGACAGACAGACAGACAGACAGACAGACAGACAGACAGAGACACTTATAGAGTGTGGAGCTCAGACTCATATAGCACTGGATCATGCTGTCTGTCAGATATATCACAACCAATAGTGGATGGATTTTCATGGAATTAGTTATATTTCTTTTCCTCTAAAATGAATTGTGATAACATTAATGATCCAGACTTCATCTTGTGCTGTCATCAAGTCAAAATCTTTACTTATCCATCACTCGTGATGTTTTCCATTAGGGACATGCGATTGAAAACATTATATCTGCTAAACATCAGCTTACTAGCATTGTCATTGTTAGTATATAAGCTTGCTGAGCCTGTGATGATAATCCATTATTGATAAAGGCTCTTTTATCTTGAGAAATACAATTTAACGAATAATTTTATTTTTAAGGAAAGGGTCAAGTAATATATTTTGGTTGCAAGATAAAAGAGTCTTTATTGATGATGGGCTTCATCAAAATAGGACAAGTGGGACTGTTGAGCATTGACCTAAATGCTAACATCAGCAAGCTAATATGTTCACAATGACAATGCTAACAAGCTGATGTTTAGCAGGCATAATGTTCACCATCTTCGTTTATCATGTTAGCATTTCCTAATTTTAGCTAAACACAAAGTACAGCTGAGGCTACTCTTTGTGACTTCAGTGTATTGTTCAGTGCTAAATTCTCAAAGGTAACAACGACAACAGGGGAAGCACAAACCACATACTTGCACACACACACCAACATTCATACTGTGTGCACATTCACACTAATGCACACATGCGTGCACCAACAGTATGGATGTTTATTGTGCTAATGTGTCCAGTTTGGACCAATCTAACATGATCTGCAAGAACTGTATGTAAAGGAATGTTTAGTTTATAGGCTTTGAAATGTTTCTCATGGAGACTCATGGTTGGATGTGTGTTTTGCCAGTTTAAACACATTACTGTAACGCTGCTGCATGCTGGAGTTCCCTTGAGATCCCCGCAGGTTTATTCAAACATATTATGTGTACAGAAAGACACTGACATCATTATGATACAATCTCTCTCAGGGGAAATTGCATTCACTCGTCACTCTAATGCAGCAACTCTGATCCTCTGACACTGGTAGCACTTCTGCTTTCTTGGACAGTGAAGACTGGATAGTTTTGCCTGGGGGCAGCTAAATGGTTTCCTTGTTTAGCTTCTCTCTCTCTCTCTCTGTCTCTCTCTCTCTCTCTGTCTCTTTCTCCCTCTCTGTCTTATAATGTTCATTTGAATATTTGGCTGCTGACTCATGACACCCACGCTCATTCATGTTCATTCACAACATCATGATAGTGTGTATATCACCTGTTTGGCTGAATGACAGCTCCTACCAGCAAAGGTGTAATTAATCAGAACAAAGCTGTGCTATGCCTCTGACAGCTTTGATAGATTGGGGAAGTTGCTCAAGCTGACTGGGTTTGTCAGGTCAAAGTTATGACTGTCGTTTGGAATGCATGAAAAGAGCCAGTGACAGTGCACTGTACCTGTGTGATTGATAACACGACTGTTAATGGCTATTTGTCGTCTGATCTGGAATGTATCGCCCTGAAGCACAATGGTTATTTACGCACAGAATTTGTCTCAAGACTTTTCAAAGATGTGAAGTGAGGAAAAAAGCTGCAAATTTCTCTGTCAGTGGAGTGTAATGCTGCCGCTGCTGCTCTGCTTTTCCATTACGCAGCTATTAATGAATCTCAGAGGTGAGAGTTATGCAATTGCGCAGCGAGCTTGGCACTGTGCTCCAGACTCATTTGTCAAACTCCTTGTGATTGTACAGAGATTATACTGCAGTGTACAACAATAACAAATTAAGATATAAACACACAGGCCGTGTATACTTGCTAAGAAAATATCATCTTCCCTCACTGTGATCACTTTCTTCCCTTCTTCCAAAAATAACTTTTCCTCTCTGACTGTTTCACATTTTGTTTCCTGTTAAATTTTATTGAGGCTTCTTGTGATTTCTGATTCTGTTTTTATGATAGACTGTTGTGTTGTGCATTGAGGAGGAACGTGGAGGGCTGGGTGGGATGGGATCGAGTGAGGCACCCTGCTGTTCTCTGCCAACGTTAACAAGGACCTGAGCTATCACACCATCTGCTGTCTGTGATCTGTGACTCATGGCTTTTGGACAGCAGCCATGAGCCAAACTTTACCTGTTTGCCTGTTTGCCTGCTTGAGATGCACCAGACATATTGTGTATGCATAAGAAGCCATGTAGCAGTGTTTTTGCAGCAGAGTGATTCTCAACACGCAACATGGGATCGACCATGCCCCCAGCTGAGGTACCCTTGAAGCCTTACTAATTTCCTTACAACAAATGATACCTGATGTCCCTGTCATCTTGTTGTTAATCATGTTAAAGATATAATCTACACAGATAATCTACAAAGAGCCCTACAGTTACTTAAAAATTAATTGCAATGTGTGGGCTGAAATGTATTATGTCATGACACCTTCCTGCAAATCAAAATTTTACCTGGTGTTGATTCATATATTTGGATATTAAGTTCTATAAATGAGAACTCTGAGCAGGCATTTACTGAAGCTGTAGCCATCTGAAATTATGTAAATAATGTAAATATGAGAATTAAAGGAATATTGCAAAATAAAGTATTACACTTCTATTAAGAGACAGATTTAAAGAAGAATGGTAGCAGAGGCTGTGGTATGTTGACTTTAAGTCCCAGAATGAGTCAAGTTGTAAAACACTGGACCTACACTTCCCATACTGCAACTCAATGGCATCTTTCATTATACTGTACCTGCTCGGTAGATACGCATATCATTCAAGCTCTACAGCTCTCATTTGTAGGGCAGGTTTCATTTTATAAATATGTAAACTCCAAGCCCAAGACAAAACAACCCTAATGACATCACTATGACATCATAAGGGTCTTTTGAAAGCTCACCCTGACTTTATACAACTGCTGCCCCTTTAATTTAGAACAGTGGCAAGGTCATTATGTCAGAGCCATGTGGGTATTTGAAAACAATGTGCACACCTCCATCCAATCAGAATCAGATATTCTCCACAGAAATAAAATAAAATTCTTTGTAAATGTTATGAAAATGTGGTCACTTACTATATGTATTACATAAATTACTACAATAGTACTACGCTATGTGTAGGACTGATAGTCAGCTGGCGAACCTTTGGCTTGGCTGCAGTCATCTTTGCAGCCAACGCACCTGTGGTGCACTTCCACAGCACTGTGACTTTAATAGAGCGTTTCAAGAAGCAGTACACTTTTATATTCTTGGCAATGTTTTATGCTCATACAAAGGATGGAATGAATCATGTTTCTTGCAGCTGGTTTCAGTTCCACGATAACCTTGTGAGACAGCTGGATTTCTTGCAAGTGAGAGTCCATTTTGCCAGGCTCTGAGGTACTGGATGTTGGTTGAACCACAGCTGTTTGGACCAATCAGCATTCTACGTGGGAGGAACTATAGGCCGCTATGAAGTTGTGACTCTTTTTTAAATCTAGCTTTAGATGTAGCTTTGGTGTTGGTGCTTTTTATTGTGCAAATTTCTTCTTCTTGGTGTATTGTTTTTTCAATTAAATTATTGAAAACATTCAAATATATTAACAATACAGACTTGTGCTCAACATAGTAAACATAGATTCAAGAGTAAGAATTTAAATAAAGGAAAAAAGGCAAAAGGCAATGAAAAGAAAAAATAAAATAAAAAAAGATTGTTGTCTTTCCTCTTTGGCACGCCCCCTACTATGTCGTATGATTGACAGATGGTTCATCCAATCACCTGCCAAGTTTTTTATTAAAGCCTTCCCTGATGGTTCTGTGTAGCACCCAAACCTTTAGGGTCAGATTACTTACCCACCCTTTTTCCTCTAATGTTAACTGCCCTCCCATAACCTAGATAATAAACACAATTGCTCTAACATGAGCATGAATTAGCTTTAGGAGTAGTTAAACGTGCCGGGCCAGGTTTAACAGCAACGCATAAAAATCTGAGCCAGGTTGACTGACAGTGTAACACAGAAGTTAAAATGCAGTGTTTGACAGACTGGTATGAATGACAACCGGAGTGTCCAGGATTATTTCTGATTTGGGACTAAAAACAAATAGATATTTAATGAACAGAGCATATTTTATATCACTTTTGTAAATGACAACTGGACATCTGGAAACTTTAACTGAAAGACAGACAGGTTGTCCCAGCCATGAAAGGATTATCAAAAGGTTCTGATGCAAAAATCATGAGGGTAAATGTGAGCTGAGTGTCAGGCTGATGTATCGCTTGTATATGTTGGGTTGATAGCTTTAGGTTGTCTGCTGCATGCTAGCTGACATACTGTTTGTAGCATGGCTGCTGGTCTATCTATTTTGTGATACTTACTTGATATAATGGATTACTGGAAAGTAAGAGCTGCTTAGTTTGCTTCTTGTTGCTTCTCCTCTTATATCAACAGGTCCATGTATTGGTGGGGACTACTGGATGTCCAGAGAACTGATTTGGGACAACAGAAATCATGCTGAGCCTTCAGGATGCAATGTGGGTTTAATCAGCTAAACATCTATAATGGTAGGTGCAGACCTGAAAAGTTGTTCCATCAATGTACATTTTTTCAAAGTGGCTCCTGATTCCTCACTCCCATTTCCCTCAATATAAAAAGAAGAGGATGTCTGTGTTCAGATAACAGCACTCTGCAAAAACAGCTCCCTCATTCATCTGAATGGGGCCACTGTGTTAATGCAGTGGGGCTGCAAAGGCAGAGGACTGCTGCGAAAAACATGCAAGATTGAGAATGGTTTAACTTTTGCCCTGGCCCAGTTGTATGGGGGTGCAAAGCATGCATTGCACCCTCAGTTTAATATCTCTCAACCTCAGTTGAAATCTGAATAATAAATATGTTAATTGTGAGTGGTGAGTGGGAAATTTTGCTTGCTCAGTAAAACAGTGGTTGACATTGCACAGGTCTACTGCATCATATCTTTCTGTGCAGCTGCGCTTGGGTGTCCTATCCATGGTTGGACAACTTCATTCTACCAGTGCGGTGGTCGGCAACTGGCGCCCCATGGGCCAGAACTGGCTCGCCAGCAATAATATCTGGCCCGCCAGATTATTTTGATAATCTATTTTTTTTTATCTTACAATATGGAACTGACAGTCTCACATTAATGTCGAAATAGAGACACTCCTCCACCTGAAAAGTCTTATTATACTTTTATCCATGTTGAGTGTGAATGAGAGACACAACTGTGTCACATCAGGAGCAGTGCAAAGCACCTGGTTTACAATAGATCACCGCCATAGCAGTAACAGTTACCCACAGAATCACTTCCTTTTTAGCAATTTTGACTGCAAAATAAGAGTGCAAGAATGTTTTTTTTTTTCTTTCTGCAATTCTATAGTTCAAACAAGCTTTTAGCTTTTACTATGAAAAATTGTGACAGGAAGTTCCAAAGGTTCTGTTGTGCTTGATAGACCTGTGAAATACTGGACATATGATGTGATATGAAAAAAATAACGTATATATGTGACTGTGGCGACACATTAAAGTAAATTTATGTTGTATTTTAATCAATCAGTCTCTTCATAATTAGCCTTATGTTCTTGCCCACCATGTAATGGGTTAGGAAAAAATTGGCCCAAGGCCAAACTTACTTGCCGATCCTTGTACTAGTGTTTGTCCAAATAGCCTTATATGGATATTGGAAAACGTTACCAGCAGCAAAGCCATTATAAAGACTCAACAGATGCCAGACAGCCTTGGTAAAGAAGAGCCTGTGCAGGTGTGTCTACTGTTTACAGCTTTTCCAGCTGTGTTCCAGCATAATTTGGTCATCGGGGATCCGTAACAGACAATTCTTCACTGCTGTTGCCGGTATTATTTTATATATAACCATCATGTCCACTACAGTCTAGTTTCGAAACATATGCAGCCTAAACAAGGATATTTGACAACACACTAAACACATACAACATTGGAAACAAACAATACAATGATATTGCCTATAATCACGTAAATGTTATGCTTATAGCATGACATTACAAACATTTCTTTGGCTTTGATCATTTGATTTCAAGAAATGTTTGTTTTACAAAGACATACTTTTGCTGTTACCACGGAGAAGACAAAAAGTTATGTGTATTTGCACATTATGACTGTTTGATCCAGATGAAAGCAGCTGTAGACATACAATATATGAACCGTGCGGTAATCAGTTTTGAACAGACAACGATTAGGTGTCTGTATAAGTGCTCCCTGACTAATTTCAGATGCTCATACACAGCATTGTGCAAGCGCACATTCCTGGTAGATTACATTTCAATGGCATGCAGTATTTTTGCCGTTTACCATTATACACTTACTCTTAAATTATTGTCAATGTGATAACCTTCCAGAGTTGAGAAATTCTCATAATATTATGAGTCACTGTGCAATCCTTTAAATGATAACCTTCAAACTGATGGGACTATAACTCAAACTGGACAACGTGCCTGTACCAGCAGAGACCTCTGCATGTTATAAACAGGGTTGTTTAAGGTGCACTTCTTTTTCATTTCAGTTGTCAGCTCTTTCTGATGAATACTGCAACTGTACAATAGCAATAACTGTAAAAGAAAACTTAATCCACCACAGTGTTAGTATGGCAGCTCAAACACACACACACATATATATATATATATATATATATGTGTGTGTGTGTGTGTGTGTGTGTGTATGTATGTATGTATGTATGTATGTATGTATCTGTGTAGTTTTTTTTTCTTTGTGAGGATGAACCCTTTTAAATGTGCTTCCGATTTTCAGACAAGAAGTTGTATTTCTTCTACTTGTACATTCCTGTAAAGTCAGTTGTTTTGGTGCTCCAGGCTCATTTTCCCATTGGGAAAGAAGCTGAAGGCCAATGTTGAGGCCAAGGTCTGGATCACAGCGCATATACTGCTGCCATGTCTGCTTTGTTCTGCCTTGTCTCCCTCCAATCCTTCACACCATTGGCTGTCAATGGCGAGGTCAGTGGATGACCCTGCTGTTAAGCCACAAGCTTTATAAATGGACACGCTAGCTGAAGAGACTCAGTCGGGATGGTAATGCACGCTTTGGAGATAAACTCAGCTGAAATTCAGGGAATGATCAAGGGTGGCGGTGTAGATAATTAATGATTTCTCTTTTTCCTCTCTGGAAAAAAAGCCCCCCGCGCCCTGTCGCTACAGCTGACCAACATTAGTAATAAATTCCTCATGGTTTGACAACATGTTGGGTGGACTTTCTGGCCCGGGTAAAGCTCAGCACTGTGTAGCCCCTCATTGTCCCATAGGTTTTACATTACATTTGGGAATGAGTAAGTCCCAGAGAGATCAGGATCCCACGTTAACTCTCTCTATTTTTCTCTCACTCACACAAACACATGCATGTACTTTCCCCCTTTTTCGGACTTTGCTCCCACACACTGCTCTAGGTCAGAAAAGTTGATCCACAAATCCAGCCTGTTAAGAGAAGAAATACAAGCTGCAATTGAATTATCGCTGCAGTTGTGTTTGTATCATGATGACATGTCCATGCGTGTTTTCCTCCGCTGAGTAAAACTGGCACCTTGGCTGCCAAGGAGATAAACACAGAGCTGAAAATATTTGTCATAGTGAGAAATGCCATAAAATATGATACAGTATGTTAATGTATCACTAATTTTGTTTTTAATTTTTTTGTATTATCTTTCTGAAAGTGATGAGGTAAAGATGTTTGACAGTTACGGATAGAAAATCGCTGGCAGAAAGGCATATTTAATGGTTTGCAGAACAGGGTAAGGGTTATGTGTTTTTTCTTTTTGCTGAAGGGATGGTAGTCTGCCTCTTTAGGGAGATTATTTTCCTCTGTCCAGGTTTTTAGCATCGGATCCATCAGTAGCCACTGACCTACCATCTGTGCCTTGTTCATTCATCAGTGGCAGTAATATCCATTTGTCTAGAAGTTATAAATTCAAAAAATCATCTAAATTTAGTGATTTATAATACTGCTTTATATATGTGCATTGGTGGCAATGGTGGAAATGATTATTCCATTAACTTATTAAAGTTAAAGCAGAGGTACACATCTGGGCCTGTATACACAAAGCGTTTTATCTTAACACTAGTCCTCCTGAGTCACACTAAAAATTTTCTCTTAAATCCTGTTCACAAAGCTGCTGAGACCAACTTTTACTTAGGAAAAGTAAAAACTACGAGTGCCACTCCTTTGCTATGGCTGATGTCAATTCCCATGGACAAGTTTGCTTGCAAGAACCACAGTGATTGGTCAATGAAAGACAGGTCTGTGCTGGTGAAAATGGATGTGCAACATTTTGCAGTAATAATAATAAAAAAAAACACAGAGAAGTAAACAAATACAAATTAAATAATAATGGATTACGTTCTGTTTACAAAAGTAGGGCATTCTCTAAAATGCATAAGGTTTGTCTAGACGCAGGAGAATTTAATTTCACAATGAAAACTTACATTGAATTCACTCAATGGAATCACCTGTCAAAGGCTACCTAACTAAGCCTAACGGGCAGCCTGTTGTACCTGTACCTGTTGTAATGTAGGTCTTGGCTGTGGGTTGAGGTAGGGTGTGAGAAACCATGTCTTACATGGATATCCACTGTCCCTCACAAAGTGACATCCAGCTGGAATATGATGCCTTTTATGATGCCAAACAGCTGCCTCAGGCCACTCTCCATTAAGATCCATGAATTGTGTAGATCCTCACCTCCTTACAACAGTGTCAGAATTGTATAGGTAGCATCGAATACAATCCGCGTGTTGATGGTGGGATTTTTTTTCTGTTTACGAATATGCCCTCGTCCTGTAATAATTTTTACATGTGTTTCATCTATGGCACAAAATGCTATGAAGCTGGCTTTCTTTCTCTGTAGTTGGAGAACATCTAAAGGGTATCATATGAATTGTCCTATGATGTGGGGTCTATGGAGCACATGTATTGTTTGGTGAATAGAATAGTTTGCTGGCTTACTGACAGCGGGGAGATCTCCAAGTTGTCAGCATTGCAAAGTTGCATTTTCCCTGTTGCCCAGTATAGCAACACACTGTTGTGCGGTGACTGCAGCCCTTTTTCGATTTTTTTGTGATTTGGCCCTAGTGAGTTAAGAGTCCTCTCAACTACTTCTAACTTCTCCCAGACTTAGGTGCTACTTTATCACCTAAGTCTTAGCACACAAATTAAGAGTCCTAAAGTTAGGACTGAATTCCCATTATTTTTAGGAGTTTCTCTTAAATCAGCATGTTAGGAACTACTTTTAGCCTTAAGGTGTTTTGTGAATATGGGCCCTGATGATCATTTCTGCTTTGTCTCTTTATGTTATTAACTGATTAACTGTGTGAATTGTACACATTTAGCTTTTTAATATATTATATAAGATATATTATTTATTTATCAATAGTATCGTCATATTTTTTTAATATAATAGCAATGTATGAAAAAGCAATGTGACAACTTAAAGGAGGTTACGAGCAGTGATGACCCTACTGAGAATTATCACCTGAATCTGCAGCTCCCCTCAGCTTCAGCCTCTACAGCATCTTTCAGCTCATTGTTTAGTCGCCTTCCCCTCAAACTGACTGCTTTGGTTCACTCTCACCTCTCTCACAGCTGTTTTCTGCAACAAGCAGCGGTTTTCAGCAAGAAAAGCTCAAATCCACTGTTTAGAGTCAAGCTGGTGAACCTGAAGAGACTCAAAACAGACAGACAGTTCCCTCAGGAGTTGGTGGAGACCAAAAACATAACTACAACAGAGTGAGCATGGTACTTAACATTTATACTCCAAATGACTGCTAATGTTTTAAATAAGCAACTGTTTACAGCGTGTCTTTTAAGGACAAATATTTGGACAACCCTGACACCAAAAATACTTTTATAGGGCTCTTGAGGTTTTAATCGCTTATTCGCCTTGTTGTTGTCTCAGCATCAGTCATTTAGAGAAGTTTCACTGTCCGCATGTGGAAGCACATCTGTACCATCTGGATCTAAGTGTTTTCTGGGTGTGGGTCCAATTTCACTGAGGTAGCAAAGAGTCCGTTTTTTTTTTTTTTTTTTTCTTCTAAGGAAGGAGTACTTGGCCTTTAGATGTGGGTTTGTACAAGTAGAAACTATTTAATTCCTTTTCATGTTTTATTGCTGTTATATTTTAAATGTATTTTACTTGTGGCCATTTAGTTAATTTTATGCATGTGTACATTAGACTGGATAATAGTTACTATACATTACAATGCCATTTTGAGTTGCTGTCAATCTCCAAAGCTTCTCATTAGCAGACACAAGCTTAAGAGAACAATGATCACATTTACACCTACAAGACATCTCTCAGCACCTGCTCAGGAGGAGCAAGAAGCTGAGCATCCTGAACAGGACATTACACACTGCCTGGCCTTGTTAGCATTGTTTACACACCCTGCTGCTATATCGTGCTTTTACTTCAAAGTGATAAAAACTACATAGTAAAAAAAACCCCACCATATCCCTAATCCAGCTAAGTCACTCTACAGGATATCCTTGAGAATCTACACTGCAAATGTCACAGTTGTTTGTTTAAGCCAGGATCAGTTCTCCTGAAAGTGACACAGCTGTTAATTACTAGATTGTTGATTTTACCTCAGACACCACCACAGCAGTTCTTATCTTAATTAGATGTTTGATGTCAGTTTGAGTTTGCCTCTGAAAACCCTGCCGCTTCTTAAAGCTTGCTGATTCTCTTTTTCTTTCCAGTTCGCAAGACAAGTCTTATAAACAGAAAAATAGATAAATAACTGGATGTAAAAATTCAAGATGGGTCAGAAATGGCAGAAGGACATTCAGTGAAACAAACTCCAACTTTGTTCCACATTTGAGGACTTAAGAGAAACACTACGTTGTAGCTACACTGTTTTTTACCCAACTATTAAACATTATTTACAAGCTAGTTAACTTTGCAAACATGAATTCAATTAGCCCTTGGCAAGGTCAGCATGGTGATCAAGTCTTTGCATTCAGGATTTGGTTGGATAAATTTCTTCTTATAAAATCAATAAACCATCAGTATCAGTAAGGCTAACCTTAGTAAGGTTAGCCCCATAATAGCGTGCTGCAGGAATAACATATTTATTATTAGCATCACCCTGATTCACTCGACAAAAGGCCAATTGGATTTATCTATTGGTTTTTGGATTATTGCCAAATAGTGACAAATAAAAATGCATCATTCTTACACATTTTGTTTAGCATGATAATCTTCACAAATGAACATCACTTTTATGATTTTTGAAGCCTAAATACAATCACCAGATGTAAAAAGCTAATGTTAGGCCAAAAACGAACTACTCCAGGGGAACTCAACATAACCAGCAGCAAACTTCCAACTTGTCGTTTGGAGTAGTGCACTTACTTAAGCCTTTCCTCTTAGACAGTTAGCAATAGTAATAGTAATAACAGGCTGTCAGAGCAGACTGGTGAGTAGTTTTCATGTTTGGAGTGATGACACTAAATGTTACCAATGACCTCTGTAGTCTCATTCAGCCACTTGTGAGCAAGCACATAATAGCTTAAAAAAAACACAACTGGGGTATATACTGATGTATTTTCAGTTGTAGTATAAAACGTGAAAATGTCTTGACCTCGTGTTAACCACAAACCTTATTTCAGGCATCTCAAAAACCCATGAAAAAGCCATAGACATCAGAATGAGGAAACCAGAGGTGTAAAAATGCTCACTAATTTCTAGGTTTTAAGACTCATTCCTGCAGAACTGCTTATTTAAGGCTCAAAACACAAAGGTTAGGGCTTTAACTTGACTTGGACTTCATAGCTAAGGCTTTAGACTTACTTGTACTTTGAAAAATATAACTTTGCCCCACTTTTGGTGCATTCTAAATCTGCAGCATATTTAGTGTAGTGTAGTATATTTAGAACGGTTTATAGGTGCATACAACTTTGCAGTATAATTAAATATCTTGGGAGCGGCCACCTCATCTTTTGTGATTGTGTGCAACACAAAATGAGATTTACATTAAGAGCCTGCATTGTAGAATTTTTAAGCTTACTATTGATGACAAGCTATGCGCACAACACATGCAAGATATAAATTCAATATTTGTAAAAGCATGTTTTTACTGCCATATTTCTGATGTTTGAATGTGCTGTCTGTTTCACTCTGCAACATAAAGATCAACTTTAAAGATCAAATTCATTACCTGTCAGATGTTATATTATTTATTTGTTCACAAATTGGCAAATGAATTACCTCATTATTTTCTTGTTGGTGGTCGGGATGACTGTACTGTACATCACCACAGGAAGTGTGAGAAAGATAAATTGTTCCATGATAAGTGGAAGGTTTCTGAAAGCTGAATGCAGTGGTATATTTATAGGTTTGCCTTCATACCTTTGCAATGCACGTCAGGTTAGAAAAATAACTGCTTTCAGTTTGATTTGATTGATTGCTGAGAGGAGCTTCTGCTGTTTCAGTCCAAACAGCCCTAAATCAAACTTGTCACAAATTTCCGGATTTAACAAGGCATCCCGGACTGAAGGAGAGGAGAGACAAAAATCCATTATGAGCGAGAGCTGCTAAAGGTTATTTTTCAAATGTGTGATAAGGATCTAAGAAAAATTCTTGTGCTGCAGACAAACTAACAAGTGGTGGGAGTGTTTGTGAATACATTTCACCTAAGCTGATAAACAAACACTGACCATAAAAAATGAATGCAGAGGACTTTCCTAAACATTCTGTAGTTTTACATAAGAAATCATTTAAACTGACTTAATCACTGACACAATTTTCAATATGTTAACCTTTACACATCCAAACATTGTGATGATCACAGAATAAATAATCTTTTCAAGGCAGACATTTATGTACATATTTTCTGTAAGAAAACCAGCAGGGAGACTTCTTCTAAAAAATTCTAAAAAATACCAAATATGTCAGGCTATATTTTAGCAAATATATGATACAATATTTCCTTTTGAGGGACTGTACAGCCTAAACGAATGGAGTCAAAATAAACATAATATACACTACAATATTTAGAAATACAAAATATTCAAATAAAATACTGTCTCTTAACCAGCAGCACCTTTAAGAAGACGGACGAAGTTTAGATGCAGTTACTCCTCTGCAGCGTTTCAAAGCAGAGGAGCCTAACTGGAGGGTCTGTATCTGAAGCTGCCTCTCTGCCCACCTGGAGCCCATCATGGCGGCCAATGCAGGCCTGGCAGCTGCAGCACTGCACTCTGGGATACCGGACACCCTGAACTGACGACTCTGATGAATCTGTCTGCTCCTCGCCCTGTGGCCCCCATCAGATCCATCCTACTGGGAAACAAGTGTGTCTGACTGACCCAGACCAAACACACACATACACACACTGATTCAAACGCACACTTCCCGTGGCCTCTACCACAGGCCACACCATTAATACCAATTGGCCTTTCTTTATGGCTACAAATATTTTTCACATGCTCCTAGCATTCTCCAAGATCATCTTGAATCTCCGTGGCCACAACAAAAGCTCACAAGTCCTTGTACTCTGGAGTGAAAAACCACAGGATACTCAGCCTGGGATATTTGTTAACATGATTTGTGAAACTTTTCAGACCACAGGACAGACTGCAGCACAGAATTGCACAGTGTGTGGGTGGAGAAGAAGTCAGATCCCCCTCTGCCACGTCTGATGGTTCCTTTATTGTGTCTACAACACAGCCAGCAGGGGAGTCTGTTAAACGCCAGTCAGCCACACACACAGGCTCATTGTCAAAATATCGCAGAGCAGCGAGGTGTTTGCTCTTGACACATCAACAAACAGAGCAGAGCACCCAATGCAGGACTGATCTGTGATGGGCCAGTTAAAGATCTACAAGATCCAATTATACACTTGTATTACATTAGATCCAAAACTATTACATCAGTCAATCCAACTACATCGTGTTCATCTGTGGGTCCAGTCATGGCACAAGATAACCCCCTGGATAAATCTAAGGTGTCACAAGCTTATTAACTAGATAAGAAAGAGGAAAAACAACATACAGTATGTCTGCTCCACAAATTATCATCAAAGTTCATTCCTGACCTTGGTAACAGTTGTAGTAGTGAAATGAAGCTCCATGTCAACAGATATATTGCCACGGCAACTGAGCAAACTCCATCAGTTTATGGTATTGGAGCCAATGAAATCCCTGTGATATGACTGAGAGCTCCAGCACTGATCGAACACACTAGGTCACACTGAACAAACCAAATAATGAACACATGACATTACAATATTAATCAGGCTTTCCAATCTAAATAAGATATTAGAGGGTAAAATGAATAAATAAGAAACCAAAACACAACAAAAGTAAAATAATTCAGATTCTGCAATATGTATTTTCTTAGGTTGTTCATTTGTTTTCATATAGTTTGTACAGTTATATAGATATTCTAAATTGATTGATATTCAATGAATCCAGATCAGCAGTTCTGTCTGTTTGTTGTTATTTTAGATTTTGTTTTTTTATTGTGAAATATTTTGTCTCTTCAATGATCCTTTTCTTGAGGTTTCTTCCTTTCCTTCTCATAAAGTGTATTGTCCCTTCTCCACATCAAAGATCTTTGGATAGAAGGTTTTACATGCTGTGCAAATTGTAAAACCCCTTGAAGCATATTTCAGATTCGTGATTTCAGCTTATAAAAATACAGCTCAGAGGCATATGCAACTTGTGTCAAAGGTTTGTGAAGAGATGTAGTTTCACTTCAAAGCGTCACATGCCACAGAGGTTTGGAACATCATCAGCGGGATTGCTTGAGGACACAGTGAGAATGCATGAATCATCAAAACATATACATTTATTAACAGTTACTAATGCCGCCTCAGTGCTGGATGAATGTGATAACTGTCACAGCCTTCTCCCACTGGAGGAATTTTGGATTTACAAATCTCCCCACATCCCCCTGTAAATCATTTGGCTGCATCTCTGATATAGTTGCTAATGACAGAACAACAACAGAGCAATTATATCTAGTTGACTCTTGTTCCTGTTTTGTGTGTGAGTGACTGTGTACATGTGCATTTTATGACCAACCAGCCAGCCCCACCCTGGACTCCTGGAAGTCTTCTGGCCCCGGGCTTGTTTTGAGTCAGTTGGTTTGTCAGTGAGCGGGAAGCCCTGATGCCACAGTGCTGTGTTTACTTTTCACTCAGCATATTAGATATGGCTTCACTCTGCCCTGATGCTGGTATCAGCTGGGCTGTGTGTGTGTGTGTGTGTCTGTGCCTTTGTCTGCATTTGTGTGTGCACATACGCAAATGTCCCTTCATGTGTGTGTGTTTGTCTGTGTGCTGTTTCCCATGCCATCCTGCTGCCAAGATTCACACGTCACAAGCCCACCACTTTGAAGAGTTTATCAGATGAGAGTTTCATGCCAACCCCCTGAATCCCCCCCCCCCCTCCCCCCTCCCCTACATACATCATATTCATATTTATATTGGTGTCTGGTACAGATACAGATCCAAGACTGTCGCTGCAGATTTATCGCTTTCACTATAGTATGTATATTGCATCACCAAAAATAAAGACAGCTATCAGGAACTGTGTGCAGTGAGCGTGAAAACGGAGCTACAGAAGTCAGATGCTGCATGTAAACAAAATGCATTTGAGGCATCCGGAGCAACAGCACAGTGAAGATGAATTCCTAGACTTGTCAAGATTATTCTCGCTCTGCAGTTGTTGAACCGACTCTCAGGTGCAGTACGAGCATGTGTTTATGCTGAAGGACGTGGGACTTCTCGACTGTGGTGTTCTGATAAAGACAAGTAATCAAAACAAGAAGTGAATAATGTGAGATGCAGCTTATTGCTCCAGCTGGGGTTAGGGTTGAAAAGGTTCCTGAGGTTAAGTCCAGACCAAGGTTAGCTGCAGGAGGCATGATTGGTGAGTATGAGATGTGGTCAGGGGATGAGACGGGTCTAGGGGCAGGCAGAGGGTGTTCTGGGAGTTTTTTTTTCTATAATGACAGGGTGCCGGGCAGCTGGATCCTGTTTTCCAGTGCGATCGGGGAGCGTAGCAGGGCATGGACAGCTCCGTCTGTGGGCCCTGTGTTCATTAGTGGAGCAGCACTGCAGCACTGGGGGTGATTCACAAGCATATCAAGTTAAAAAGAAATGCCTGGCCACAGAGGGATTTTCCTGCTGGGCCGGAGTATGTGTGTTTCTGTGTGTGTGTGTGTGTGTGTGTGTGTGTGTGTGTGTGTGTGTGGGTGGGGAAGAGTGGGATGGGATCAAGGGGATGGAATTAGTAAACTTCAATTGGAAAACTTCCCAGCATCCGAGGAGACTCTTAAAGTCCTCGATCAGACTTTGACAGACATCCACAACACTCCTGTTCTCTGTTCCATAAAACATGCTGGGACATTTTTAGGTTCTGCCTTAAATTCAGTGATGTGTTTGGGTTATTTTTTTTTTTCAATCTGGCCTGCTCATCTTGTGATTATTTGGAGACCTGGGTCCTGTGCTTGTGTATGTTTGTGAGTGTTTTTCCCCTGACACTGCGCTGCGCCACTGCTGGTCCAGGCTTGGTGCCAGTCGATCAGGTTTCACTCTGCTTGTGTTTGCTTCTCTGACTGGCTTGGCAGAAACCAATAAACACCACACTCCCAGTCTTGTACCTCTGTCTTCGTCTCACCCTCCAAGAAAAAAAAAAAGAGCCCATTCTTGCTCTGCCAAAGCACACAAAGCGTTATGGATCAATTTGATTTTTTTCCACTGGTTCTTTTCGGTCTTTGTTGAAATTCCTTGCATTCTTGGCAGCATGCAACTTAACAATTAAAACCAAAACACCAGAGTAAGATTGAGCTACTCCATATATCACCGTAACTGGATCTATTTTTCTGTGATGCCACCAAGCCTCAGCGCCCCATTTGTCTTTGGCAAGACCGCTGGGTGACTTTGGGGTGGTCCTCTGGTGTTTGAGCCTTGGCCACCTTCTACTGAGTGTTTGAATCTGGACTGAATTGGTGCCCCGCTGCTCCTCTCGCCCCCACCTCTTTTTGTTTCATGTGGTTTGAAACTGCAGCACGGCACATGTGGCTGATATTGTTCAGCTCAGTTTGACCCCCATCAGAATCTAAATTGCTTTAATAGAATGAAGTTTGTCCTGATGCCGTTGATGAAATACCACCATGTTTCCTGGTAACATACTGACACATGGTCCTTGTTGTACCATAAAAAAACACTATATCATTAGATATATATATATATGTAATGGTATTGATATTGTTGTGGAAACTGCAGAGATAGCATTAAAATGTCACTTCAATTTGAATTCCTCTTTGAGATTAAATCAGTGTAATATACATCCTCTGTCAAAATGTAAATATCTATTTATACAAGTTTTTTTTTAAAAAATGGAAAAATGTGAATATTAGCTAATAGATAATAATAGTTTACATTTCTTGACACAGACAGTGAAGAGAATTCAAATTTCAGTTGGACTCTAAGTGAATGAGAGAGGCAGGGACGATGTTTTGGCTACTGCAGGAAGGTTTATCTTTCACAACATTGTCAACAGTCTTGCAGCCTTATTAGCTCTACCAGAACACATTCCCATTCCACAGATCAGTCACCATTTCTGCCTCTTCTAACTTTTTTTGTGTCACAAGTATGTATTTCTAAAGGCTCAGGCCCAATTTTCTTTCCTGCATGAGACAAGCTACATGCCCTTATATCGGTTAAACTGTGAGTGGAGGTTTTTTTTTTTTTTCCTGAACTAGAGGTTTTATCTTGCTCTCTATCTCTACTGACAGTGCACCACTATGCCTCCATAATGGCATATTTGCCAAAGACGTCAGTGTTTTGAGAATACACAGCTAGGGACCTGTTAAGTGTGCACGTGCGCTATGGCTCGACATGTACTGTAAGTGCATGGACACAAGCTTTCTACACACACATGGATACACACATTTAGCCTAAATAGAATGGAACCCTACAAGTCAGACAAGTCCAACACAAAGAGCCTGTCATATGAAGACGGCATAGAGGAACATAGATCTTCCACATGTCTGGTACAGTTGCTTTATTTGAAAACATGCAAACTATGTTTATCTTGCTCCCATGCAGTTATGTCTGGCATTTGCACAAGCATTATGCGAAGTTTCCACATCCAACGAACCGCAAGACGAAAAACTGAACTTTGTAGACACACTAATGGCTCTTTTGATGTGATCTTATGGTATGATGGTCATGAAATACTGTAAGTTCTGTCAATTTTTTCTTGGATAAATAATCCTCATTAATGAATTTTCTGGTGATTATTTAATGGTAGCGTGACCTCCTCTCAGTTTCTCTCGGAAACTCATTCAGACCATATCACCCTTCCCTCTTCTCCCCAAAAAGCCCCATAAATCACTTTCCTGTAAACAGTAGTGACACACAGCCTGATGTGTACTTCGATATATCTTTGGGAGACCACAAGGCCTGAAATCTGAGCCTGCTTGTGTTTGAGAGACAAACTGTAGAGAGACGTTGTGCTCACATGTTTTTATGTGCAGGCTCTTTCCTCTGTGTTTGTGTGGTTTGTGTCGCTCTCTTTACATTCACAGACCTATAAGTACATCCTGCACACAGATGGCATCGAGCTAATTTGTTCGTATTGTTACAAATTATGTTGTCGCACTTAAGCGTGGTAATGCTACCAGTAACAATAACACAGATTCAGACCGGGCCGCAGCTGGAACAGCTGCGTGACGCCACTCATGGCCTGCTCGGCTGCACAGAGTTACTCAGAGGGAATGGTTTTTGGTGTAAACACTCTTGGCAGGACATATGGCATAGGCCTGCAGACAAATGTACTGGAATGGCAGTTAAATAACATTCACCTCATAGCACAAATAGCTTTGAGTTATTATGCTTCACCATAAACATCCACACCTCAGATGCATTTGATTTTGTGTGATAAAATGCGGATGCGCTGAGGATCTACACATTACGTGACAGATACTTTTATCCACACATAGAGAGTACAATGAAAGTGTCAGATAACATAACTATCTTTACAGCATTTAATGAGTGGTGGCACAGACAACAATTGTAACAAATATTTGTGTGATCACACGGTGTTATTTAAAACAGACAGGCCTAGACGTATTTGCCACAAAAGACTAAAGCTTATTACAGACATGCACCTCATTGTATAAACACTCAGCACATCTTGTCCTCAACATGGCACATGTGAGGGTGACAACAGCCAAATATTAAAGCATGCATTGAGAAAGTAAACACACATTTTGTTCACCTGAGCTTTATTAATGTATCTCTTAACAAAAGAAGATTGGCCAAAACAGTATATGCAGCATGTGAGTCCCACAAGGTAGCATATTTCTGTATCTAATATAAAGGTAATTGAGATTAGAGTATTAGGATTTTTACTGATGAAACAGAGAGGACAATGTCCCTTGCATTCAAAATGGTCATTAATTAAAGGTGCCCTGTGTAGAAGCGCTATGGAGCAATGTTTCCATGAGTGGGTCCCTCTTTTACGTGCACATAGTGATGTGATTCCTACCAACGGCTTCATGCTTTTTCACTGATCAGTGGTTGGTGCTAATGCACCAAGAAATGCAGCAAGGTGCCAGCAAAGTCTGCTAGTTAGCTGGATGTAAATAATTTAGGTTCAAAAAGTTTCAAACAAACCAGCCTTGCAATGTTTTCTGCAGAGAGAAGTGCACTCAGCACATTTCTTAGACCTTAGGATACACACAATGCACTTTGGTAGAAACACTGACTTTAAACAAAGAATTCCACAGGGCATCTTTAAGGTTTCAACAACAAAATAAGCATTAAAATCCATCACTGATGTAGCTTGTGAGAGAATATCAACAAATATCATGCAGTCATCACTGGTTCCATAATGTCTGAATGAAGTCACAAGAAACATTATATCCTGAACATTTATGTATGAATGACAAAAATCCATTGTTTTCTCAGGGAGATGAAACCAGTAACGTTACATATGCCATCTCTGAAAGTGGCTTGAGAATTTGTCCCAAATGTGAGCACTTAATCATTTCTCTATGTGTGTGTGTGTCCATGTGTAAGATGAAAGCCAACAGAGGCTTTTCATCAGGTGTTAGCTGGGTCTGGGCCTGTGCCACCCTCTCAACACCGGATGGCAACTGGAAGCCAAGCTCCTGAAACCCAGGAGAGGCGCTGAAAAATGTCTCTGATTACAACCCATTATTAATTGTGAGACCAACAAGCAGAGACTGCAGCGATCATTTTTCTGAGCAACAAACCCAGCTTTGGCCTTCTGTTATCTCTCTAATCCTATCTCATCCCTTTCCCGTCCACATCAGCTCAGTATTGTAACTCCGAGCTTGACCCAAAATGGAAGAGCGAGTAGTATTGGGGGGGGGGGGGGGGGTTTAGGGGCCTGACTGGTGGTGACCATGAGGGGGTTACCCATGGATCAGTTTTAAGCCCAGGTGCAGGGTTTTAATGAAGATGGTGGAGCGCGGGATACACTTTGAATACCCCGTCCCCATGTGAAGTCTCACTCAACACTGTGGCCCTCTTTGACCCAGATTAGTTTCCTCTTCCAGGTTTAGAAGCAGGATGCTGACCTCCGGCATTCCCCCCTCCGCTACCTGAACACTAGGAGATAGCCCTGTTTCCCTGGGGATAGATATTGCTGTTGCGCCTGTTGCCTGGACTGAAGCCAGCTTGAACTTTTCACAACAGTGAAGGTGCCCATCTGGCAGAGCAGGCAGGAAGCTTTGTTCCCTGTCCTGATGCATCCATCCTGTCCTTTGTAATACACTGTATTCTTCATGGTACGTTGCATATTGTTTGTCTTAGGTGTTTCGTGTGTTTAATGTTCAATAGCACACGTTTTTGTATTTTTACAAAACCCTTCATGGACTACCTCCATCCCAGATGTACCTTTGTTTATGTCTCGCATGTCATGCATTATATATTGAATAATATTTTCTTAATGACTGAGTGAGTCCTGACCCTTTTTCCAAATGCAAAATCCAAAACAATCAGATAATATGATGCACTTAAACAGAGCTGTTCCATGTAATCTTTTAAAAATTTAATCGTAAGCAGTGTTTATGTGCTTGCATTTTGCACATGTTGCCTCTGTCACCTTTGTGCAGGTGGAGGAGCATTTACTCAATTACTGCACTTAAAAACAATTTTGAGATACTGGTACTGAGCTTGAGTAATTCCATTTTATTCTACTTTTTTGTGCCACTACATTGGGAAGTATTGTACTTTATACTCTACTGCATTTTTTGAAAGCTTTAACAATGTATAATATACCAAGCTTTTAAAATACTACACATTGTTTGAAGTTAGCATGCTAACAGGCTAGCCCCAGTCCATCTCATTACTTTATTAGAGCAGCTCACTTTAGCCTTCAATCTGTCCTGAAGATGCAGCACTGCTTAGAGGCCTTATTATAACCTCTTGTCTTGTCCTCACACATCACCATTATTACTCAGTGGGGCATTACCCCTGATGCTATTACACAGAAGTAAGCTGGTTTTAAATGAATGAACATTTATTTAAATTAAAAGTTATTTTTTTGTAAAATGAAATTAGCAACAGGTATATCCGCAAAAGCCTTCCTGAACACAAACAATTTTAAAGTTCATAAGCACATAAAAATGAAACTTCAAATATGTTCATATTTTATAGAATGTAATGTAAATTTCCTCATGGATTATATATTATTTTACCCACCTGCACCCCATCTGCTGTTCATCAGAATAGTAATTTTTATGACTTGACCCTGCAATACCCGCATCACTACTATAAATGAAAGTCTACACACAATTTTATTGGTGATATAATATAACATACTATATTGGGTTTTTTCCCTCCTCCACTTTTCATCGTTTTCGTTCTTGCCCACATGAAGATTTGGACCTTTTTCATAAAGAAATAATGCCAGCTGATAAAAACTGTGTCCCTCCAGCTGATATATTCTAGCATTTACCATCAGTCAGACAGTTTAAATTCTGTGCTCTAGGCAACTGCCTGTGTCACCTCTGCCACGAGCCGGCCATGCCCTTTGTATGTTTGTGTATCTATCTGCTGTAACCTAATAATGAATTTCCATGTGCAGGGCTTTGGAGTGTGTGAGCAGGGTATGAAACATTCCTGATACAAGGCTGGGTTGACTTCAGGGCATTAGCACTGTTTGTTCTAGATCGCTGCTTGTTTGTTTTGGGACCAAATGTGTGTTAGTGAGCTCGGGCAGCGGCTGGCTGCATGTCCTCTACTAATTATGCTGGAACTGGCAATGTGTAGATGCTCAGCGCATCCGCCTCCTTCAGATCTGGAGAGATAAGAGTGCGTGTGTGTGTGTGTGTGTGTGTGTGTGTGTGTGGGCAGGGGGGGTGGTGGGGGTGGGAGCACTGGAAGTGGTGAAAGGGTGTTTGCAGGCTGAGAATGTGGCTGTGGTTGTGCACACACCTTGTCTGCGGTTTCTCTCCATCTTTCGTTCTCTTACTCTCTTCCTGGGCTGTTTGTAGCGCCTGCCTGTGCTATCTGTCCTCATATCTTCGTTGGCTTCCTAACACCTGTTGATAAAAGACATCCTCACCTGTCAGCAGCAGCCACCCAACTACTTGTGGGCCCGATCCTTAGAAGAGCCGAGAGCACTCTACGAATGTGCCTCTGTCTGTAATTACTTCACACATTCTCTCTCTTGCTCTGGTTAAATTGTCTCTATTTGCTCCATACATTAACATGCACAACAGAGAGAGAGAAGAGAATAGTATAATATTGTGGCAGACAGATATATCTATTACATTGTCCTGTGAAAGTACACTCTGCTAAATTTACACCTAAAGATTTGTTTTCTTGTCGTGGAGGAAACTACTCAGCCTGTGAAAACAGCTGTGTAAATCTTCTGTGGCTCCAGAGCAGCTTTGCCAAGTTTGAGAAAATAACCCTGATGATGTCATTGGGGTTATCTCAGCTTGGGTTTGGCAACTACACATTTTTAACAAAAAAAAGAAAAACCCTCCAGTAGAAATAGGAGGCTGGGTCCTGTACCACAAAACAAGATTTAGTGGGTTATCCAGCTAACTTTGGGCTTAATTCAGGTTTTGTGGTGTCACAAACCTGGCCCACTTTTAACCAGGATACATCACTGTGGTAAGCTGTGCCGCACGGCCAACCTGCTGCAGAGCAGGCTAACTTCTCAGGGTCAAATGCAATATGCTAGTCGATCTTTTCAGGCACTAACCTCTTTGTCCTCCTCTTTCCTCTCCTCTCTGCTTTGGCATTCTGAAACAGCCTGACATTACTTTTAACTTTTTTATGTGCATCACATATTTGTAATAGTTTCTTCATCATCAGACGGAAAAGCAAACTCGCTTCAATTCCTGCACTTATTTACAGTATAGCTGTGGCCTTACTTTAAAGTTTGAAAATGACTTGTAGTGTTTCTACAGATTCTTACTCTATCCTAGTTCTTCATGTGACCATATTGTTTACATTTTACCTAATGGAATATCTACCAAAAAACAATTTTCAGGATTGTTACTTGTTGTCCTTAAAAGTCAGGATATCTTAGCTTCAGGTGAATCCGATTTGACAAGCCGTTTTGTCAGACCTGCAAACTTGTTGCCGTAAAAAAAAAACCTTTTCAATAAAGCACTCAGGTGATTTATGTAGCATTTTTTGTGGGCATGCAGGGGTTTCCACACTGGGAAAACCAAAAACACACCTGCACTCAAAGCTTTACAGCATGGTTGGAATGCACATTGAAGTTGGCCACCATGTTTTTCATTGGCATTACTTGAAATGTTGCTGTTCAGTTGAATAACAGTTATTGTACCTTGTCAAAGTGAGCTAACCTTAGTGTTGTTTGGTGCAGAAATATCGGCGACTGTAGCCAACAAACCTGCATCTGTTTCATGTAAATTCCCATATACCTACTATGTCTTAACATGCTATCTCTCCAGAACAACAACACCTATCACATCCACTCCCTGAAACACCTTGGCTACCTGCCTGCGTCTGAGTCTGTAGCCTGGTTTCAGACCTCAGAGTCACAGCACACATGTCTGATTTTGTGAATTGCAATGAAACAGCCAATCAGTTTGAATATCAGGCCTCACAGACTGGCCTAAAGGGACTATATCATTCAGGGCTGTTTTTTTATATGGTGTCACATTCTCCTGCTGAGGTAATTACTCTTAAGTACAGATGTAAAGGAGCTTTAAGAGAAAGAAGGACCTGAGAGATGTCATCAGATCCAAGATTGCCTTTTGTTGAGTAGAGTGGTGTTAGAGCTGTATGTGTGTGCGTAACGTGTGTGTTCCAGACAACAGTGTGTTAAAGACGTTCATGTCACCAAGGTGAATGGAGGTGGCAGGGTGCTAACAGCTGGAGACAGGTTCCAAGGCAGTGAGGTTACAATTGGTGTTAATAGATGCCTGCCTAAAGAGCGGATCACAATACACATGAAAACACACCCCCAGCCTGTGCTCATTCAGCTTCTTCTCTGCCTGCGTTCAGCTGTGTGTTTATGTGTCAACCACAAACTGTTTGATGTTAATTTGTAGCCAACATGAGGCTGCAGAGCAGGCACTTACTTGCAGCATATGTAGTAGTGTGTGCAGTGTGTGTATTCGGTTCTGAAACAGAGATGAGGGGTCTTCGAGGGAGAAAAAGGAGGGATATCAGGAGTTTCAGTTTGGAGAAGTGAAAAATTCTCCGATTTTCTACTTGTCTTTCTGCTTCAGTTAATTTTAAAGTTTCAACCTTCACATTAATTAAAGCTAGAGATGGTACAATATGCTTATAATAGTGATCACTGAATCCTGTACAGAAAGGTTGGATGGTCCTCTCTCTCTGAGAGGCGTATTTGTTTATTTACAAGGCCCTTCTTGGAAAACTGCCCTAGTATCACACTTCCATGTTAATTTGGTCCACTGAACCACATTACACCAGGACTAATTACTGGCTTATGCTTCAGGTCCCTCGAGTTCATACTGAGCCTGGAGGAACTGCTTTTGGCTTCTTTGCACCACACTTTGAACTGACTGCATAGCCATTTAGATTCTTAATCTCTTTGTTTTTAATTTCTGTTTGTACCAGTTTTAATTAATTCTTGTCATTACATTATTTATTAATTGTATTTATATGTTTGTTTTAAATGATCAATAATTTTGAGTTTTTTGAGTTTAAGTAAAGAGATAATGACAATATATGGTTTATATGCACGGATACATACACACACATCTTAGTTAGGGCTGGATAAATGTATATTTTTATTATTAATATTTTGTGTACTATACTTATATACAATAATATGTTTGATACCAAAAATCTAAAGATGTTCTTACACTGTAAATGAATAATAAAGTGTGAAGTAAATAATAAAGTTCAAATAAACATGATCAAACAAAAACAAAAAGGAAAACAAAAAAACAAAACAAACTAAACAAAAAAAGCACCACAAGTAAATAACTTGGTTGCAGATGTCCAATGTATGTATGTATGACCGCGCTCCTGTAGCTCTGGTCAGGCACAGTCTAACCTACAGCACAGACCTGCACAGCTGACACCCAGCAGCCTCTGGGAGCTGACAAATGGAAAAAGGCCTGAAGATGAATGAAGCACAATTACCCGAGGTAACAAATGTTCCTAATGATTTATGCGCGGCTCAGGTTGCTTTATTTTTGCCTGGGTACAATTCTCCAGGAGGACAGTGGTGGTGGTGGTGGGGCAAACCCTGGGGCTGCTCTGAGCTGATGCTCGGACAGTGAACTGCAGACATTGACTTATGAGCTATGTGAGACCACCGCCATTGATATTTACCTCATTTCTCCTTCTCAGCCACTGTCTCAACAACGTCAAGGCTAGCCATCATCCTTTGAGTTTTTTCTTTTTTCCTAGCCTAGGTATGGGTGATGCCAGGGCCCTCCCCCTCACTCGCTTCTCCCAAAGTCCCACCCTCGGTGCCCCAGGGCAGAGGAGAGAGAGGGAAAAGGTGAAAGGGAGATGGGGAGGGGAGAAGGTCAGACTAAAAGCTTCAGGCATTGCAAGAAACACACACTTCTCTGTGTTTTCACTTGTCTGCTTGATGAACTATCATACACACTACATGGCTGAGGAAAAAAAGGACACATGTTTTTTTATACTATATTCTGAGGTGTGATGTCATAAAACATCCTAAGAAATGGCTCTGCTAATTCCTTTAACACCAGAGATCTATGTTGACTTGAGAGCTGTTTTTTTTGATTGTACTGGAGCACATGTGGATATTACATTTGAGCATCCCTGAGTAGAACATTCATCAGTGGAATTACCAGTAATTATTATAATAATTTAAAAATGCTATCTTCTTATTGAAATCACAGTAATTTGTCAAGATAGAAGGGGAGACAAACCCGTATCCACTTCAGCTCTCTGTGAAAGTGAATAAGCAGTTTGTTGACAATGAGGAAAAGGTAACTCCGCTCCACTTGACGCCCTGAGGCCATGTGGAAGTTCTCACCTCACATTTTACATATGAGCTGTTACCACTTTGATATCTTGGCTTTGTGCTTCTGAGAGTTATGATATTTGAAACACTGGTTTTGTGTGGAGCTGAAAACCTACACCCTGGTTACAAACCTCTGGCCCAGGTGGTCCGGCTCTGGCTCCAGACACTAACCTAACCACCATCAAGAAAAATAAAAACCACAATCCATATTAGCAGTGGAACAGTCGAGCTCTCCTTTTCGCTTGCTCTCTCCCTCGCTGGATAACAAATGGCCAGAGTGACACATTCATCAAGATCAGATTAATTGTGAAATAAAGCGCAGTCTTTCTAAATAAGCTTCTCACACTCAGGGAAGCTCTTCACAGGAGGTACTAATTTGTCAGTTCAATGAAATTAATCACCTAATTGAAAAGCGGTTCCACCAAGACTCAAGTGTCAACAAAGGCGTGGCAAAATGATATAACTGATTATTCAGTTGAAACCATTAACCCAAGCAGCTGTTATTATGATGAATCATGCAGGGAACCTAAACAAGCACAGCTCAGTGGACCACTGTTAATGAATATTACCCAATTTCAACCTTGTGTGATTTGTGTATTGTTTGGTAATCAGAGGTAGTACCTCTGAAATGTTGACTGTACTGTATTTAAAGATGGATCAGGTTTCTCAATGATTGCTCAATGCGGTTCACTTTCAGGTTAAACGTGCTACATGTCGCATTTTAACACAAACAAAGCATTAACACATTCGTTTTAGATGTTAGTACTTAGAGCAAACTGAGCCATTGCTGGGAAAATGATAGGACTCTGAAGGGCTTCACTTAATTTTACTGTACGTTGATGTGACCCCCAGTGATGTGATATTCTTTTATTTCTTATTTAACAATAACAAATCAACAAAAGAATGATAAATGATACAGTATGATGAAATATGATATATCATTAGATTAACTGGTGACTCTAAATTGCCCGCAGATATGAATGTGAGTGTGACTGGTTGTTTGTCTCTATATGTCAGCGCTGTGATAGACTGGTGACCTCTCCAGGGTGTACCTCAACCTCGCCCTGTGTCAGCTGGGATTGGCTCCAGCCCCCTCGTGACCTATAAGGATAAGCAGTATGGCTATTGGACTGGACTGATGAGATATACGGCGGCATGGTGGTGCAGTGGTTAGCACTGTCACACCTTCACAACAAGAGAGTTTGGGGTTTGAACCTGCCGGACGGCTGGGGCCTTTCTGTGTGGAGTTTGCATGTTCTCCCACAATCCAAAGACATGCAGGACAGGTTAACTTATCAACTGTAAATGTAAGTGTGAGTGGTCATCTCTATATGTCAGACCTGTGAGGCGTCCTATCCAGGATGTACTCCGACCACGCCCGACCAATGTCAGCCCCCAGTGACTCTGAAATTATAAGCGGTATGAATAATAAATAATAAGATATACTGTACATTACTGTCAATATTAATACCTGGAACCTGGTACATTTCTCTTTGATATATATCCTTGCAAACACACACACACACACACACACACACACACACACACACACACACACCCCTACACCCACTGATGTACACATCATCATGAGTCTACAAAAAGCAATCCCATATGCTCACATGCATGTTCAGACACATGCAAAATATTTTCAAAATAATATACAGATGCTTCCTATAGAAATACGTTGCAGTTTCACACAGTTTTCCTCCTCAGTGTATCACAGTGGTATGTTTCGTTTGCAGGAACTGAATTGTTTGGGGACTGATGGGAGGACATTGAAATGTGGGTCAAGCCGCACTGGGTCTTTCATCTGCAGGTTCTGTTCATCCTCACTCTGCCTGCTATTCGTCCGGGGAGATGCCTGTCACAAACTCCTGCCTTACATGTCAGAGACACCCGTTCCCCCATGCAGCTCTGGGCTGGCCTTATAGACACAATCCAATGGCACACTCACTTTGTAGTAGCCACAGTTGACATCTGGACCACAGAGACAAAGGTGAAACACAGGAGCACACCGATACTGTAGTGTGATGAGCGTGGGTCTTAAAACAGATTTGGGAGCTGACTTTCTCTGCTGTCAGAAAACATATCAGGTTATACAACAATCAAGGTAGCAGCTATGAAAGAACGCCGACATCAGCTCATCTTTCCTTTTGTTGCTGCACAGGTTTTCATTGTTGACCTGTTTCCAACAACCCCTCTTCCTCCTTTTACTTCCTCCTCTCTCACTCATGTCATCTCTCTGTCTCCTCATTTCCCCCTCTCTTTCCTCCAACTTAATGGGGATCACATTGAAAGTTAAATGTGTCCCCACCAACCACATGAAACGCTTCAAGCTTGTGCTACCGCTGTGTCCGATGTCT
Source organism: Trachinotus anak (assembly GCF_046630095.1). Taxonomy (NCBI): domain Eukaryota; kingdom Metazoa; phylum Chordata; class Actinopteri; order Carangiformes; family Carangidae; genus Trachinotus; species Trachinotus anak. The sequence goes on along the minus strand of NW_027273859.1, from coordinate 6,131,793 downwards.
GCAGGCGGCGCTTTGTGTTTGACTTCAAAATACCAGGCTTCAAGCTGAAAGGTAGCCATTGTTTAGCTGCGTAGATAAATATTGACCATGCAGAGCCTAGAAATGTTTGTGGTTTGACTTTGCAGGACACTTCATGCTGAACTGCCTGTCCTCCCCTGCAGCTGCAAGTTGTGTAATGATTTTATGTAGTAGACATCAGGTAATCTGTTGGTACAGGGTTTAATATTCTGGTGATGTTGCTTTTAAGCTATATGTGGGTGTTTTGAGAGCTGGGAATAATAGCAATGCTTTTCTCATTCCAGTTTTTTGTACAACACCGGGAACACTCCTTGCTGAAAAACATCTCTCGCCCCGAGGGAAACTGTCTCAGTTCCTGTGCAAATAAATAGCAGCACATGCAGTCAAGACAAAACAGCAATTATCCAGGAGAGACAGAGAAAGAGAGAGAGAGAGAGAGAGAGAGAGAGAAAGAGAGAGAGAGAGAGAATTTCACACACCAATATTTTCATGTTCACCACTGTTTCTGTCTTTACATGTCTTCGCTGCCTCTGTTTTTCTGGATTTGGGTTGTAAACATCTCCATGCAGTTTTCTGTGTTTAGATAAATACCGTTTAACACTTTGATGATCATAGGAGCTCATTTTGAGTTGTGTTGACACTAAAGTCTGAGCTGAAAACCATGTCTGTGCGGTTGTTTCAGGCTGTGTCCTACTAAGTAGTCCAGGCTACAAATGCAGGCATGTTTCTCTACAAATATGACTTGGTGTATAAACTAAGTCTTAAGCTGGGCTGACAGCACAGCTTGATTTTTTAAGATGCCTTGCAATGAAAGCCTCTCCACCCTGTTTTAAGTAATAAGAGATTACAGGTAATCTCCTCGTAATGGCAGGTGGCATTCCACCGCAGCAAGCGCATCTGAGGCACTGTGGGAGATGTTGTTTTTGAACTAAAAGCCATGCTAATCCTTTCTCAACATATTAATTGGTTCATTGATGAGCACAGAAAGGATCAACAAGGTCTGGGTGAAAAGGTTCATGTCATCTGTGTCTTATTACATGTGAAGGTATGTGAGGACATGTGCATTTGTTTGCAGAGATATGTATCTACCTGCAAGCATGTGGACACATACACACACACACACACACACACACACACACACACTATGTAAATGCATCTGCAGCCAGGCTCATGGGTACTGTAGTTTCACATATTGTCAATCTTTACAATCTAATGAACACTAAGTGTGCAAAAGACTTGATCAGCGCTCTCATTTTTGAGACCATTGTTGAAAATTGGCAGGCACAAAAATTATAGTGAGGTATCACAGAGGCTGCTCACCTAGACAGCAACAGTGAGTTTTTCTAGCAACTGAAATGTGAAAGTCCTCATGCATGTAAAAATTAAAAAAATGAATGACTAAATAAATGAATAATTCCCTGTCAAACCACTTAGTACACTGGCAGCCTTATATCACTGATACATTAAACAGAATAATGAAATTTAATTTGTATCTTTGTGGTGTCACATTAAACACTAAAGTTATAAAAAATCTGTGCATGAGATATTGAACAGGTATCGATACAGCAGAACCAGAGATATCATCTTTTTTCTTCCGCACATTCTTCCTCTTTGTCAAAACCTGGTAACCTATGTTACCCATAATGCAACTCAAGTGACATCACTTGAGGCAATCTGTGAGATTTGGGGAGTACTACTGCATATGCATGCAGTACTACTTTAAAATCAGTGGAGTTCCTCTTTAAGAACAAATCTGTTTATAGGTGTGATTCTTGTATGAAGCCCGCTTAGATTCAAATGTGAATCTAAGGTGGAAACTATCCCTGGAACTTGTGACTCCGCCTTGTTTCCACAAGGCTGCAGTAAGCACAAATTAACACAAGCATGAGATAAGAAACCATGGTCTAATTGGTTTGTGGTTATCATCGCAAAGCATCACGGTTTATTTCACAATGTTGATGTTGGAAAAAAAATGTTGCATTTTAAACTACATGACATTAAGCACAGAGAGTCTCCTGTCAGCAGCCGCTCCTGTGAAACAACCAATTACCTGTTTTCTCACCCTGCTGTGTAATTTCCAGTTCCTGCAACAGGTGGGTGACATGTTTTTAAAGACCAATGTAGTGATTTGATTTAAATGGCATATTGCGAGGGAGACTGTAATAATAACCCTTTTCTTGTGTTTTGGTAAGTCAGAGGTACAGTGGCATATGATGATGGGGGAAGGTATGGTAGTTTGCCAGAAAAATGTGTGTATGTGTGTGTGTATGAAGTAAGCTGCCTGTTTTCCATCTCATTTCCCTTCTGCCATCTTCTAGCTACCTTTCACTGCTGAGCCTAGTCTGCCTTCAGTGGAAGCCTTAAAGGAAATAAATACAGTACAACTACAGTAACAGCTAGATCAGACCTGCTGCTCCCTCTAAGAAACATTCTCTTCCGTAATGTTTTTCTGGAGGAAAAGCGGAGCTTTCCTCTGGCGTCCTCTGTGGTCTAGTGAGTGTTTTTTGATGTGTGCTTTTATACTTGAGCTGTTGTATAAGCTCTTGCCAGTCCAGGCAGATGTGAAGGATGGATTTGCTCGCACCAGTGCCAAATCATAGTTGTCTTTTCAAGGTCCCTGACCCTGAGATAAATGGCCATGTGCTCCTTTGAATTTGATTACAGTTCAGCGTTACTACTTGTGCTCTGCAAATAAACCCGTATGGCCAAATAAACCTGTAAGATTGAGTGCATACCAACCTGAGAGACCCGTAGACTACAAAAAATATGTACAATCACTGGTTGTTTGGAAAAGGGTTTAGGAGGGTTATGATTTCTCAGATAATGAAGATAAATAAGTAAAAAAAGATCATTTTATTTGTTTCCAGTTAAAATGAAACTTGGTTTAAGATGGATTTTGAAAGCTTTTAAAAATTCGTTTTTTTTACTTAAAAAAATGGGACTAAGTTTGACACCAGACTTACTTATGAAAATGTAAATTTTTTTGCAGTGGTTTATTTTAGCATGTCCGCTCTGTTACCAGAGTCCTACTCAAATGATCCCAGATGAAAGACCCCTGTGTGCAGGCTCTTCACAGAGAGACGATGATAAAGTTCTCACATTAAAACATGGCATCGTTGACATGTTTACTCTGTATTAGCATTTCATAGGGGCCAGCCAAGAGCAGCAATGGAGACAGTTTCCATTGCTGTTCGGTAAATATTCAGTGGTCTTTGTGTGACTCACCTGAAAGGTCATAAAGCAGCATGTCCAATCATCGCTCGGCCCTGTGCTGATTGGCTGGCTGCCTGCTCTTCATTGTTGGGTGCTTACACTGAGCAGTGGGTTGTACTGATTTGCTGTTTGGAGAAGATTTAGACCTGTCACACATGCACACATACATGCACACAGTGGTTTAAAGGCAGGTGGGGGTTATAGGATTATGAAGAGGAGAAGTGAAAATTCCTGTTTGGGAGATCTGCTCAGGCTTAAGTTTCCCCGTCGCACATGTCAGGGTGGAAAAACTCCCAGGAGGAGGTGGGGATCGAAGCGTCAATCCCACACTAGGCTCAGGGTAAACACAGAGGTATTCAATGACCCAAATAGTGCTCTCTGGCTTTCTTTTAGCCTGGCTTGTGTTTCTTGCTTGTGTTGCTCTGAATGGCAATGTTGCCACGCAACTATATATTCAGCGCTTGCAGCAACAACATACCTGAGCATTTTTCTTGACATAAAAACCAGTGGATCATATGCTTTCACATCTGACTGTGACTAAGCTGCAAAACCCAAACGTGTTGTAAATCTCTCTGTGACAATGAGTCTTAAAGTTCTATCTCATGCCGAATGCTAATCTCTGTTTATAATAGAATTCACTATAGGATGAGAATTTTTTAAGAACAAAAACAAAAGTAATAATTAAATAAAGATAAAATGTAAGAATATGAAAAAATTGAATCATAAAAAACTTTCAAGAAGCTATTTAAACCATAATAAATAAAAAAACTGAAGGACATTTTTTTGTGACATCTACACATAAAAGAGTTAAGTGTCACTCTATATGCAATGTGAAATGTGGGGTGCTGCAGGATGAACATTTTATTCACCAGATTAAAAGCGGGTGGCACATATACAAACATGTCCATACTACAATTGTCTGTGAGAGAAAGCACGACAACAGTGTCCCACTCCTCTGAGAGAAGCTTCCAGTTGTGTTTGGAGAGTACTGCAGCTAAAAGTGAGCATGCATTACAAGGCAGCCGCTCTTGAGTGACTAAGCTGGATGTCATCGTCTGAGAGAGAGAAAGAGAGACTGCAGGGGCCTGTAACAACAGAGAGAACAGCACTCAACTCACCACCGACTGTCAGCCGCACAGTCATCTGAAATGGCTGCGTGTGTCAACACCTCCCAGAATCGCTGTTCCTACTTCAGTATGTGTGTGTCTGTGTGAAATGAGTGTCATCACCTGAGTGTACCGCACTAGCACCAATGAGGGATCTGAAGAGCATAAATCAGTATATGTGCGTGCATGCATGTATGTCATCATCTGCGATTCTTTTATGTCTGTGTTTGTGTGTGTGTGTCTGTGTGTGTCTGTGTGTGTGTGTATATATATGTGTAACAGATGTTTGTGTGAGTTCCACGAATGTGTTCTTAATTTACCATGAAGGACCTGCAGTATCTAAGATATGTGAGTGTGTTTGTACGTATGCTTGTGTGAATTTTTGTGTGACATGCACATGTGCTTGTGCACAGTGCATTAGCACTGTGTGATGGTGCTCATAATGAGTATAACAGGAAAAATACTACTACTAATAATGCTACTGCATGGCTCATCCTTTGGATGTGCTTTCTGAACCCAAGAGTAGGATCCAAGTATTTACCCTCATCTACAATTAAATATATGACCATTTATGTAAACATTTAGGAAAGTTGTTCGTGTGAAATATTGTGTAAGTGTTGGTGTTTTCCTAATATTCTGCATAATACATGAAGAATATATCCAAGCAGTTACATTTGACATCTGTGTGTATTTGATTGAGCTGCATTTGGAGTAGACTTACTGCGTGAAGCTGTGTTGCTTAAAGTTTACACAATGCATCCATGGTTCGTTCAGACTATATTCTCTGAACAGGGGGTGAGCTACTGGAAGCTCGTGAGCCACCTGTTGGAGACCCCTGTGCTACAGTAATGACTTATCCACCGCCAGGGAAACATGCTTATTGGATTGATATATCTCATATCTGTCCATTAAATATGAAACTACAGCCAGGTGTCAGATGGTTTTCTGAGCCTAGCATAAAGACTGGAGATGAACAGCTAGATTAGCACCTAGCAGCACCTGTAAAGTTGATTAACTCTAGACAAGAAAGCAAATAAGTTTATTTTCCCAAAATGTGAATCCTTCAAAGGGTAAAAGTTGGGACGGCAATGAGTTGTCTCCTTTTTTCCCTGATCATTACAGACATCAGTTTCTCTCTCTCTGTCTTTCTGCTTCATCCTTTTTAACCACAGGGTGAATCTCCTGGTTTCTGCCAAGGGAACATTGCTGTCATCGGGAAAGTCGAAGAGTCACCCTGCTGGTATTCCCACGCTTCAATCTGGCTCCAAAACTCAGCACAAACGGGCTCAGGAAAAAAGACACAATAACTTTTTTACATGCAGTAATGGTGACATCTATTTGCAGTCTACTTGTAGCTTTCATGGCTTAAAACAATAGATCAGTCACACTGTTGTTTTTGCAAGCAACAAGATGCATGTATCAGTAGGACCAATATGTGAACAAAGACAAAGGTAAAGTTGAAGTTATTAAAGCAGTGAAAAAATAAAATAAGATTGGACTTTTTCAGGTTTCAGATCTGACTTCCAGCAGCAGATTTTGTCCAGCAATTTTCAAGACAAGATGTCCAGAAGAGAAAATGACACCATGACACCAACTGGCACTTCTGTTGACCTCTTCAAATGGAAGAAAAATATACAGAGAATTTAATGTACTCTACACCCCATTTAACACTACTGAAGCTTAGAAAATTCAACCACCCATGAGAGTATTTGATTCAGCAGCTAGTGGCAGTGGAGGTGATGTTGAGATCAGTCTCTGGCATGCTGTGCCCCTCCAGGTCGCCCAGAGTTTAGCCAAGCAGCACAGGAGCAGAACAACCTGAATGTTCTGGGAACTACAGGGGTTTTCTCAGGTGCGTTTCGGGCATGGTTGATCTCTTTCTTTAGCCAGTGGAGGGCCTGGCATTGCAGAGAGCAGTGTTGGTGTTAGTGGGAGCCCTGGCTCTGCGAGTGAGGTCATGCCACAGGGACTCCAGCGTTCTGGGCTCTGTCGGGCCCTGAGGCTCCCTCACATCTGTGTGTTGTCTGACCCAGCAGCAGGCAGCTGCTCCCTCTCATTATATCCCCTAATGGATGGATCCGTTTCCCTCTGACCTCATCCTCCCTCCTCAACAACATCCCTCCATCACTCCATCCTGATACCCCTTCGTACAAGCACAGGCCCCTTTTTCTTTCACATCTTAAGCACTCAGCAGGCACAGCTCCAGCCTGCAGTGAAAACAAAGGCAACGCTTTAGATTACACTCCACAAATTACAGTGTAATCATTTTGTATGTATGGTGTATCACTGAAATACTTATTGGCCACCTATATATAAGTACATGGCAAAGCAACTAAACTTTTAAATATGTTTTTTGTATGTTTTTTAATTGAAAATGCCACACGCAGTTTAGCTCTCTATCAGGACAGTTACAGTGAAAGGACATAGGGACTACAGGCTTTGGGTCTAGGTCCCTCCCCAAATGCAAATGTGCTATGGCATTATTTACTGTACTTCTACCTGTATATACACCCAATAGGTATTTCATTTGTATTTGCATGCAGTCATATAAAGCATTAGCACAAGTCTTCTGCCACCAGTTTATGAGTTAAACATACATGTACATGCTCTTCTGTGTAAATGGCGCTTTCAGGATCATCCACGTCATACTGTATTTCAAGGGCTTATTTTGCTCAAGCAAAAAGCACAAAGTTCTGCAAAGCAGCTTTTATGAACATGAGATACTTGCTGACACACAATCTTCTTTCATTCATTCTTTTTTCTCCTTTTTCTCCTCTGCTGTTTTCATGCTGCTGACCCATCTGATTTTGCAGTTGCGGTTGCTTGTTAAAAGCGGGCATCACTGAAAGACTTATCACCTTCACCTCTCCATTTCTCTGTGATCTCTCCACAGTTCAATCAATTACCTCCACAATGCGTAGCTGTGAGTATTTTTACCTATAGTGGCTGGTGTGTGTGTGTGTGTGTGTGTGTATGAGAGAGAGTGAGCATCAGTGTTTGGCATTTATCTGTCCTGTCCAGTCCATTGAAAGGGGTGAAGAAAAGGCTGGGGAAGAATAAGAGGACTATATATTCTCACCACCTGCGTTTGCTGCTAAGTAAACAGGAGCTGTTGTTACCAGTGGAAGTCAGCTTGTGGTTTGCTCCTTGGAATTGAATTTCAGCTTCTCTCGGATCTTTTGATTTCACTGCAGTAGGCAAAGCGAGCCATCAACACGCCCTCCCAGCGAGGCTTCTCTCGAGGCGTGATGGATAGAATCAATAATGCCTCGGTCTACCCCAGATATTTGTCTTTATCATTAGTGCGGGCCCGCTCTGTTTGAAGTGCTGTCTGCGAGGCAGCCTCAGACTATTTATAGGCTGGGAGGCTTTTTCACCGTGCTCATCTCCTCTCATCTCATCATGTCTCCTCTCCACTCATCTCAGACTTGCTGAGCTGCAAACTGAGGAATTACTCTTTTATCACACGGCTTCTGTGTTTATTGCTGAGCAGCTCCTATTAATCACTCCCATTGGTTAGCCGCAGCTCTCAGACCTGTCAATCAACAACCATGGTTGCTGATCAGAAACCTGAGGTGCAGACCAAGACAGAGGGGATGCAGGAAAAAAAAGATGAAAAAGGAAGCAGAGGATTGAGAGATGGAGAGAAAGAGAATTCAGTGATAATCTCTTCTGCAGATGGAGGGAAGCAAAAAAGAAAAAATGGGCCTTGTGATGATCCATGGGAGATCTTGAATGCATTTCAGTGATGCAATCCCTGGGATACCTGTGTGTGTGTGTGTGTGTGTGTGTGTGTGTGTGTGTGTGTGTGTGTGTATGTGTGTGTGTGTGTGTGTGTGTGTGTGTGTGTGAAGGGAGGGGGTGTGGGACAGATAGAAAAAAGGCCAAATAAAAGCTCAGCAGCAAAACATTTGGTTTCTTGGCAACAGGACTTCAAGCAACGATAGTACTGAGTTATGAAGAATGGTGGTGCATGACTCAACTTCTCAGATCCAGTTTCAGGATGGTGTGGGGCGGAGCAGAGGGGGAGGGGGGAGGGTGTGTGGGGGGTGGACAAAGACAGAGAGAAATGTCTCCACCTGTCCAGATTTGTCAGGCCCAGTGAACAATGACACTGGTCGCTACAGGAGCCTGACTCTGGCGTATCAACAGGGGCCCTGAAACTGGGCAAAGATTAGAGGTCTCTTGTTAGTTTAGGGGTTGGTCCAAGTCATTTACACAGCATGTAATCTAAAGATGAGCTCATTGTCTTATCACATGTCTGTCATGTGTTTTATAGGCCAGGAAGCTTAAGACACAAGTTGCTAAAGTAAAAGTTTCTGCAGAAAAATATGCCTGTGTTTTAAAGTATTGTACTGTTAGATTGTTAGTACTGATGCATCATTGTTTTCAGTGTTTTCTCCCTTCCTACTGCTCAACTTGCATGTGTGTGTGTTTGGCGTGCAGAGCTGCATCTGTCAGTCAAGTGATTCCAGTCAATTTGTCAAACACGCCAGCTCGCCAACAGACAGGCAGACAGCAGACAAAGTTAATCCTGATGGTTTTGACAGTTCATCGCCTCTAACCCCGTGCCACTGGGAGCATCATCTTCCAGCGCCTATCAATCCCCATTTCCCTCAATTACACCTCACTGGATATTAAAAGATTTAGCTTTACATAATTGAGGCTTGTTCACGTAACAAGAGCGATTTGCAGATGATATGTTATTTTGAAACTATTTTAGAAATGTAACAATCGATCTAAAATTAAATAAATGAAAATAATAAATAAATAAATAAAATGAATTGCATTTTTTGCAGATTTTTTTCCTGTCATGGTAGAAAAGTCTGTGAAAAATATTGAAATGGTCATATGTCACAATTAAAAGTACTGGTTTAATATACAGAGTCATCAGACACAGAGACCATAACTAACCCCTGTTTAATCAACACTGCATATAATCGGATATAAAGAGTATGAGGTAGAAATATTTAGGATCATTTACAGATGCAGAATAAACAAATTACTTGAATATTAGAATATTAGACTAGAATAAGTACAGTCATGACACCAATTCCACTAAAAGTTTTTAAAATAAATAGTCCACAAAACAGCACAGAGTTGGAGAGAGGCAAACAGATAAAGGGCTGAAACCAGAAGTAAATTTGTTGGGGACTATTTTCAGCTACTCATTTGGTGCACTAGTGAGGGTTTACAAAACCTGACAGTGTGTGTTATGTCAGGCTTTGACGACACATACAAAACCTTTAGGATCAGTTCATTGGTGCTTTTGGTCTATTCACAAGATTTGCACAGAAATTATAATCAGCAGACATATTTGTTCACTGGTTTCTGTGAGTTGCCATCGATCATATCAAATATTCATCTTCTAAAGTCTCCTCTACAGCATCAGATGCTGCACAGTGCTCACACTGCCTGCTGCTGGCTGCTGCTGCTGCAGCCCGAGGCCATCTGGTTTAAACCAGGTAGTAACACTTGTTGCAGGGAGGAGAGGGTCCCTCGGATGTGCAGCTAAAAAAACACTTCCTCAGATAACCGTGCAAATAAGAGGCTGAGCCCTCGAAACACTGTGTATGCTCCTGTACTGATTACAGTGAACATGCATACCAGATGGGAGGCACACATGTTGTACTGTAGCGTGCAGTGAGTCTGCTTGGTATTTTCTCTCATCCTCAGCAGTGGAATTTAGCTTGTAACATGTGCTTTTTCCTTCCGCTAAGCCTCCAAATGACAGTGTCCCACAGCACAATGCTGGAGAAACTGATGTTTGCTGTGTGTTGGTATGTTGCTTAACACTGCTAATGGTCTGAAAGTCTGAAATCCACCTGACTGTTCTGTTTGTCAGTGTGTGTTTATGTATGTGAGGTACAGGGTGTAAAGTTTATATGTTTTTATTGTTTATTGTTTATATGTTTTGTTTTTATATTTTGTATTGTACTGTTATCATTATTGATACAGTGACTGTGTATCAATTTATTTACAAAGTATCTATTATCGAGCAATAAACTCTAACCCTAAACCTAACCCTCTGTTTTGCATGTTTAAGGTTAATTCTTGTGCGGTAAAGTTTTTGACCTAACCTAAAATATTGCCAGGGCTGGAACTCATCATTACTTTTATTATACATTAAGTTATTTTTTCAGTAAAGCTTTACTTTATGTGTCCATAATTTCCCTTCTAATTCACTATTAAGTTTTATGGAAAGAATGATATAATGTGGTACTTAACAAAGGTAAAATAGAGACAGTGTGTAAGACAGTTGTTTGAGTTTAGTTAGTTATTGCAGTTATAATTTTCAGTGGAATTTCCTGAGAGGAAGAGTTCTTTAGGTGACAAATTACAGAAAAGCCAACATTAAGTGTGTTAGTAAGATTGGGGCATCATTTGCCACCAGAACAGCTTTAATGCTCCTTGGCATTGATTCTTCAAGTCTCTATTGGAGGATGAACACCATTCTTCCTAAAGATATTCCCTTGATGTATTTTGATGATGATTTTGACACCTTCAGTAGATTCAGTAGAGTTATGTTGGCTAAGTCCCTGTTTATGCTAAGCTAAGCCAATTAATTGAGTAATTATTCTGGCTACAAACGACACCCAAATTGTAAGAAATGCAAACTACAATTTGTCCTCCCAGGTGATTTGGTCAGACAAAAGAAGCAAAGATATTTCATTATGATGCCATAGAGCACATCCTCACATTTGAGAAGTTGGGCCCAGTGAATGTTCAATCATTAATTAGTAGAATGATTAAAATTGATTATCAGAATTGCTGACACTTCATTTTTTTGTCAGTCAGTGGAGAAAGTGTGTATCATAAGAGTGTATCATATCCATTACCAATTGCTATGTTGTGTTTATTTATTTTTTCCAAATTTTTTAATTGAGGGGTAGGATCTTGAATTGTTTATACTTTATTATCTTATTTTGAAGGGTGTTGCAGTTTGAAGAGTTAGGGAGAGGGTTCAAAGAAAATATTGTTAATTTTGTCTGTTTATGTTGTGTGCCTCTGTCTATTTGAAAAATGATTCAGTAGCGCTGCTCTCAGCACGGCATACAGGAGAACGTCTCAGAACAAAAATGAGCTTTGGAGACAACAAACAGTTCTTTCCTTCTTGGAGTTTGTGTGTGTCTGGATGATGTCAGTGCCCAGCAGCAGACTCAACACTTGCTGTGCTGACAACACGAGGCTTTGTCGATAAGACAAGCCTGCTGCTTGCCTGGGCGGCCCTGCACTGGTCCCCTGGCACCTGCTGCAGCTCTGTCTCTGGGATAGCATCAAAAGCCTTACAGAGATATTATCTGAGCAACATTTCCTGCTAGAAATATGGATGTGGTCTCACCTGAGCTGCACTGGTAGTAAGTGTCAAGCGCCTCACTAGGCACCTTCTTACAACGTCTAAGATCAGACTCACAATTGAGACACAGACATTACAAACATGGTGGTGGTCATTTCAAATAGATGCACCTACTTGTACATGTAATATCATATGTAGGCATATTACACATCCAGACAGTTTGATAGATCATAGATAGAAGTGTGCATACGCTTTGTAAGTGGAGTGCATGTCATATTTGGAGTGCAGCAGCAGACGTCTACACACCAACATTTCTAACCCAGAATTTACTGTATATCATTGCCGTTCATTGTGTTAAAAGAGCAATGAGTTTCAGCCATGTTTTCCAGGACCACAGCAAAACCACTAGGTATTTGCAAGCTAATTGAATCCCACCAGAAACATAGCATTTTGCCTAAAGTTAATATAGATCTTTGGAAAATATAACAGTATAATTATTTTTCATTATCCTCTCTCACTTTAGGAATAACTGACCAAAACTGTAGATTAAGTGATGATGATAATTATGACTCAGCTTTCCAGGATATTTTAAATGAGAAACCAACACAAAACCCTGTAGGGACCAACAATATCTATAAACACCTTAGTTTAATTTTGCTGAAACAAAGGATGAGAATGTACTCATACACAAATGTAATACATGTACATTTATTTCCCTATATGAAATATGAAAGCAAATATAGAACAAAAAGATATATGTAAAAATTATGTATGAAACTTATAAGACATTGGAACAGTTTTATACTTTTGACTGTCCAGCCCATTAAAATATGTATGTTTATGAATGTATGCTTATATTGTAGACATATATTACATAAATATACAGTATATTCATCATAAAGCCTTTAAATAGATGTTGATATTATAAACAGTGGGTTCCAAAGGTCTGAGATCACTTTCCCAGAATGGGAAGTTATATATGTTTAAATATAATGAGAAATTAATAAGAAAAACATATACTGTGCAAGCATACTGAATTTTTATATTCATGTTGTTTTAATAAATATGCATATAAATGAAATAGCCTCTGTATTGTTAAAATATATGGTTGCAACATGTTATGCCATATAAATATTCATCATACATGTGTACAGTAGAGTGAGCACTATTCACAAAAAAACTCAAATGTCAAAAAGAGATGGAAACACAATAAGCTTTCTTGATGTACAGTAATTTACATCATGTGTTGGTGTGTATGTGTTTGCTGCAGTGCACCAAATATGACAAATGCTCCATTTATGTGTCCCTATACACACACTTAGGTATCTAACAAACTGTAAGCTACAATTCACCAAAGTCCACATATACAAATATACACTTATACACAGCTGAGGTCTGGAATCTCAAACATGTATCTGATGATTTATAGTTTGTCAATGTGACCCTGAAACTGGGTCTTTCAAAATAAAATAAACCATGAAATATTAAAATATTAACTCAACTTCACCAGTCATTCACTTTAATATTTGTCAAACATAACAACAGTGATGTCATAAGGTACTCCCTGAGTCTCATCATTTGTTCTTATCTGTCTGACAGAAGCCTCACATTTCAGAGTTTCCTTCTCAAGTTCTCACTATCAGTGCTTCATCTTGAAAGACGACCTGTCAAAAGCCTCGATTTCATCCATGACTGAGTTTGTCAGCTTGCAGTAAGAAGACAGATTAATCTACTGTTTATTTAGCTTGCCAGGACAATCTGTCTCTAGCTCAGCAGAGAGTGATATTGGATCCTTCCTGTCGTACATACCAGTAATGTCACACTGAAACTTACTTGTCATGTGCCTTTGTGTCCTGTTTCATTCATCTCAGTGAGCCTCAACACCTTGTTTAGCAACAGTACAAGAAGCCAAAGGGGTCAAGGGTCAAAGGGACATGATCCTGACAAATGCAACCAAAACTGATGAAAATATTCATGAACAGAATAGAAAAGATAAAAAATCATGTTTGCTACTTCTGCTTCGCTCATTCCTTTAGATACTGAGCCACTTTCAAAATTTGGTTCATTGCAAAGTATTGATTGTCTCCTTCATAATGTTGTCATCAAAATAATCCAGTTGATCACAATTGATTATAAACCCTTAAAACATTTATAGAAAACTTCCAAAATATAATATGTAGTAAATGCCATTTAGACCTAACTCAAATATCATGATTTCCCTATTTTTTATTGCCAAGATCATACTTTCTTTATCTGCAACAAATCTTTAAAGACAATTAAAGGGCCAATACATCAATTTTACACATGAAGATCGATTTACTTAAAATTGATCTCAGAATATACAGAAATTAATTATAAAAGGGTGTGAAAGTGTGAAAGAAAGTTTGAGTTTACCAGACACTAAGCTGCATTTGACCCCCTGGGGGCTTTTAAGTTACAAGCACAGTTTCCCGCTATCTCTAAGCTCCACCCACTCACTCTCGTCTTCATCCAATCACAACCTGACAAGCTGGCCTTTAGCCAATCACTCGTAAGCTGTTGAACTTCAAGAGTTCCAGTCAAACCATCTGATCAGAAGTTCCCCTCTCATGAAGACGTTCCCATCCTTGAGCTTCATTCCTCACCACCACCAACAGTGTCTAGGCTCTGGGGGAAGTTTCCCTTAATTGCAAGGACCTTAAACTTATGGACCTCCTCCCACAGTGATCCTCTTCCTGCTGGGGTCTAAGCATCAAAGTCTATTCCTTCGGTTCATAATAAATTCAATTTTAGCTCAAATTAATTTCTCATAATCTCTTGTTTCCCATATTAGTTCCCTCCTGATTTAAGTGAAAGACACTAGTAAGGGAAGTGTAAGATCAGTTAATTTTGCAGTTAAAGTTTGGGTATCTCAACCTCTGCTGCTTCGATTTATGTCTTTCACAAATTCTTCTTTATAAAGTGCACTAACAACACTTGAATACCACTTTAAACCAGATTTGTGACCATTTCCCATAAACCAAAATGAGTTCATTTTGTGCTGAGTGTGAGATGGGGTTAACATAATGTATAAAGGCACTGAGCTGGTATCCAACCAGGGATGTTTGCAATTCATTGTCAGCGCTCCAATTAGCCATGAGGGTGCCCTTGTACAACTGTTAACCTGCACAGTGTAATTCAATAATACATAAGTGCAGATGAGGCACCTGTAAAAATACCTCCCAACAGGAGAGAGCTTCCAACAGTAGTTATAAATACACACGCATACCTGTACTTTTTTTTTCTTTATGTAATTGCTTGAATTTGCGCCAGCATATGTACACATTCTAACTTGGTTAACCAGGTTAGGCACATTCTCTGCTTGTGAGAACTGTGACTGAAGTTTAGTCTGATTTTAAAAAGGTTACCGAGGCACAGGAACATCCTGCCCTGTCAGGCTTTTCTGCATTTTCTCAAAGGCTTCTGCATTCAGTCAAACAGCAAAACAGAATAGAATTATATTATTAGTTAGAATTAACCCACTGTTGCTCACTTGAGGATGTGGTGGGTTCCTGGTTTCTTCAGGCAAACAGGGAGACTCACCCACAGGGTATTCAAGTAAACAATTTAACCAGAAGAAGACACTGAACAGAGAATGATCAATATCTGGCAACTCAATGCCTGTAAATGCTGCCACCAACATGTGACCAGCTTTTCTCTGAAAGGAAAACTCCTGTTTTTAAGCCAGGCCTTAAACCAGACCTCAGCTTCCCATGGTAACAAAGAGCTACACCATGTTCCCTAACATTAGCCAAGAACCAGCCCTCCTCACTCCACTGCACAGAGTTGTCAGAGAGCGGGAGGCTCAGGGTGCTGTCACTTTGAATGACTCCATGAATAGGCCCGGGCCTTTTAGCGCCCACTGTGTGGCTGTAAGCTGTTTTGACGTGGGCCCTAATACCTCTCTTGCACTTGGCTGAAGGGTTTGGGTTCAGAGCTGTGCTCACGAGGAGCAACACTGCAGCATTTGGCAGCTCGCAGCCTGCAGAGACAAGAGTGGTGCTTTTCTGCCTGGCTGAGAGGGAATGACTGTGGCATGTGGCTCACACAGGGCTGGATGGATGTCAGTCACTGCTGCTCATCTCCCCCACGGACCATCTGTCTGTCTGCCTGTCATACTGTCTGTCACTCTGTCTGGTTCCTGGCTGACTGCAGTGTGTAAAGTGGGAAATAAATGTTATATTTAATCATCTGTGTCTCTTTTACTTTAGGATAACTGAAGTGTATATAACCATAATGTGACTGAAACACAGACCCATGTTATCCCTCCCAGTCCCACTTGTGTTGAACTCTTGTCTAGAGCAGTATGTTTGAGACATGTAGAAAAGTACAACTGGACAGACAGATTTTGTTACAGCCCTTTTAGGCATCTTTGTTTTTAAGCAACACTCATTTAATGTCTTGGTAAGTCACATCATGCCTTTAACAGACAGTATGCCAATTTAAAAACTTTTCCTCTACCTGCATAAATGTGTATGCAAGCATAAATATGCAATTTCTGAGGTGTTATCCTAATGATGCAAAAATTACAAAATTTCTAAATAAAATGGAGTAATGGCTGAGCCAAGCACTGGGTCCACAGCAACTGAAAATGAATGCACTCATGCTACTATGATGAAGTCTGGATAAACATATCTCCCAGACTGCTGGTGCTGAATATACAAGTTCGAAAGTCATAAATATCAAGGCAGGTTGAGGCAGCAGATTGCCCCTGAGCTAAGGAGACTGACTAATAACAGGAGGTGTAGTACAGGATAAAACCTCACCCACATATAAATTTATTGTACCAACATTATTGAAGAAATACAATTTAGTCTGACATGAATTTTTATGAGCTCAATTCATATGCAGAATCAACAATAATATCAAAGTTATACAAGGCATGATGAAAGGGGGAGTAGTTAACACCTGAATCAGGGGCAGTGCGTTAGACATTTCAAGGTCTAACACGCTGTCACACTTTTTCCATGCTTTACTTCATACTTATCAGCTGGTTGGTTTGGCACACAAGTCCTTGTAACATAACAAATATGTCTTAAGAGGCTGCAAACTGTCAGATATACAACAGAAGAATAACTCACAGCAACTGTTTTGTTACAGTGTAAGCAAACAATTGAAAGAGGACAGGTAAGACTGTCATACAGCACCGCCTGTGTGGAAAAATGTGTTTAATGAAGCACTGACTGATTTTGGAACAAGCTGGAGGAACCACCTTATGAAGTTGATATTTAAGCTGACAGACAGTTAGCTATCTACACCTTTAACCAACACAGAGCAATGTTAGCATTCATTTGGAGCAGAGTTTCTGGCCACCTGGTGAATGTCGGTAAAATCTTCACTCTCCCTTTGGCTGTTTTGGTCTCAGACAATTCCTGAGGGAAACATCTGGCGCTTTAGTTGCTAAATGCTCTTCTATGCTGACCAGCTTGCTGCTTACACTGTCACAGTGAGCTTATCAGCTTTTTTTTTGTCAGAATACCTGCCTGCTATATGTGGAAACAACGCTAGTTTGATTGAACCAAAACAATGGGCTGAAAGATGCTAAACCGCTCTGCAGAGCTGAGGGAAACTTCATAAAGTACAATTCAATTTTACCATCTGGCACAGTAAAAACCGTTGTTATAATGTGAGGTCTCTGGAGGTATGTGCATGTGTTGACAGCGGATGTGCAATGAGTCAAACTGTAAACTGAGTACACAAATAATCTTAATCTAAAATAAATAGGGGTATAAGGTGAAATCCTTAGCCGTGAAAAAGTAGGAAGCTAAGGTAACACAAACACTGGTGAGCAGTGCCTACAGATAAGGCTGGTTTGATCCACTGCGTGCACGAAAGACCAAGCGCCCTGTGATGCTGCCTCTGTGTTGTCTTACAGATAAAAGCCAGACCACAAAAAAGCCACAGCAGTCGGCTACCACGGTGAGTTATTCTCTCTGTCAAACGTGCTTTCTGTTGATTTGCTTGTTTGTTTATTGGTGGCTAGCCTCTTTGGAATCTGTGGTCCGATCCTGCGCTCAGAGTAAACGCTGAAACCCTGGGAAAAGGGCTCAGGTTTCCTCTGTTTGACCCTTTGTCTGCGTATCACAGGTAAAGATCAAGAGAGGAAATATGCTCCTGCTACAGATAGGTATGACAGGCAAGTTAGGTTACGTTATGTATCTATGCTTTAGTCCCATCCTGAACTTTCCAATTAGAGACAGTGACTATAAATTGTTGCAGTGTTTCTAGTGTTCGTGTATGTGAAGCAAACACTTATGTTTATGTGATTTTTACTAATTGCATCCCCAGACTGAGCAGTGCTGACTCACTGCTTTAAACTCAAACACACAATTGTTCAGCCAAACATTTTCTCTATTTTCAAGAAAGCAGAAAAGAACAGCTCTCACTCAGGAGAGGCTCAGCTATGCATTACTGCCATCTAATGGTCAGGGAGCTATAAAACACAGACTTCACACACCTCCATCTCACTTTGTTACATAAGCCTGTGAATAAATGTTTAATTTCATTATCCCCATGCACAAAAGGCTTATTTCAACATTTCTTTTGAGAAATAATGCGTAAAAATCCTGAGCCCATTGCTCCTCACAGTGCACCAGAGGGGGTCTCTTACTCAGGACTTTTTCTTTCATGTGTGCACTTGTGTGTTCTTAATCAGTTTTTCTAAACCACCTGCCCAATCATTGTGTAGTAACAACTAAAATCATGAGCTGATTCAACCTTATCAGATCACACCACCCACCTCCTTTGTATCCGCATCTTAAAGCTCTTAAGTGCCATTGTGACTTAATTACATGTATCAAACATCAAATAATGGCTGCAGCTGGCTCGTGGCTGTGTGTACAGTGCAATAACTCATAAACATTGCCTCATCACAAAAGCAGAAGCACAATGGGCATTGGCAGAGTATCAGTTTCACAAGCACTGGTCAAATAGAGCGGCAAATGTAAGAAAATACTGACTGAGTGGCGGTGGGGAGATAAACACACACTTAAAAGCAGCATGTTGATACACTGTATCCGCTGTCAGAACAATTCACCTGCCGCCATCTCTCAGCGCCGCCATTCACGGCCTCGCCATCTCTTTTCTGCCAGAGCAAATTGACATGTCATCACTTGACTATATTGATCAAACCTCAGGTGCAAAGTAGAACCCGGTGCAGGACACCTTACCTAACTTTTTTTCTCCCTGTTTCTTCAGTGATGTGACACTCGCTACCTCTTTGGAGTTCAGTGTCGGTAAACACGAGGCTGAAAGCTGCCGTGAGCTCCTTTAGAAAACAATACAAAACGTGCTTTAACTGTAGCTAGCTGGCTTTCAGTGCCGTACAAACACAGAGCTAATGTGATCCCGGCTAACCCCGGTGCCCACAGTGGTCACACTAGTGTTGTCTGCTGACAGCTCCTGTTAAGACTCTATTGTGTTGACATGGCTGTGGAAGACAAGAGAGGAGGTAGTTAAAAGCACAAAGGGAACATGGTACACACTCCTTTCTTTCTCTCTCTCATCACAGCTGCCCTTACTTCTAGCTGCTGCTCTGTCGATCTCCTGGATGAATGGGGATCCCCAGGCCTCTCCTCAGCTCCTGAGGATGGACGGTGGTGTGGAGTCTGGGGGGGGGGCTTTAGGGGGGGTGTCACCAAACCCCTGAACCGCCAAAGACAGGTGCAGGCCAAGATATGAGAGGCTCATAATGGTGCTGACAGATAAGTTGCTCTCAGATACTTTGGATGGAGCTCAGTGGCTTCCTTAGCCCCTTCAGTCCTGCTCCTCCTCTGGTCGTTTGTCTCAGGCTGAAGCAAAGGTGCTGTTGTGCCTTGTCACTTAGCACATGTCCAAAGCAAAGGAAAGAAAAATAACCATGTAGTAGGGATGTTTCTGTTTCCTTCATAGTATGATTTATCTAACTCTGATTAAGTTTCGTCCGTAAATTTCCACCTTAACAGGAGAAGCTTTTTCGTTTATCAAAGGAGTGGAACCAAAAGCTTGTCCTAATAAATTCAAATGCATTCAGCCTGTGTCAGAGATATTTTTCATTATTGATTATTTTTAAAAGGCTTTTCCCCTAATTTAATTTCCCATTTTAGACATGGCAGTTTAATCTTTGGCACAAATGGGAAATACAAATTACTTTAAACATTTAAAGAAAAAATGAAGCTGTGCCAAGAAACCAAACTCATCTCTTTCCTGAGCAAGACTGAGCAAATGCTGATAATTTGCTGTGTTTAGAGAGGCACAGATTCACCCTGGATGCAGCAAATTGATCCATAAAGTCATCGGCTTGACTTGAAAAATGTACACTTTTGCTGGAACTTTATGAATCAAGAAGGAAACTTGGAAGAAAACTAAAACTGTGAAATCACTCCATGTTCACTCTGGTTAAGACTCCCCTGTGCTGTAAAATCTCATAATAAATCACACTGAAATATCTCTTCTTTTATTATAAACACAATGTCATTAAAGTAGTTTGTCAAGTTCAAGTCAGGTTCAAGTTAAACTTTCCAGATTTTATTTTCATATACTTGTGTTCATGACTTATGATTATTATTAATCATAATCATGATCCTTATTATTATGAAATCAGTGAAGTCATCAGTTAAAGAGTAAGAGCTGAGTAACATTGGTCTTATTCTGACCATGGCTGCGAACTACTGCAGAAAGCACAAGCAGGAACCAGAGTCCAAATGTGATGCACTTATACAAGTAAATAATTAACTGGATGTTAGTGGGCAAACTGGAACTTTCATTTGTGTTGATGACTTATTTTTACTAACATTTTGGCTTTTGTTAACATTTCATGTTTTACAGTGTAAGGGAGCTGTAACACAGCTGTTTATATCATGAAGGGTACAACCTTAATCCATTGTACAAAATTCTGTTCACCAAAATGTTTCGTGTCCTGTTTTGGGAGACTTAATCAGGCTTTCCATATTAAAAAATACTAAAGGTCACTGAGGTCACAGAGACAAAGGCCTTTATGAGGGGGGGTGGAAGCCCTGTGTGCCAGGGATGACAGATGCTGGGACGTGATTGGCCTGTTCCTGCACGGATGGGATTCGCTGTCAACAGGTCCCAATTAGTCCAATCAGAGTGGAAGGAAACGGCACAGAAAGGATACTTTGTGAGCGCCACTGTTTGTGAAGCTGGAGGCAAAAACAAAACACAATTGTTGGTTCTTTCTTCCCACCCCACTCGGCCGTGCCAGACTCTATGGGGACAAATTAACTTGGGATTTAGACTTCTTGTAGCATCGCTTTATTGACACATGCTGCAGTACGTGGGCTACATTGTTACAGCCTTAAATGTTGCTGTTGATGTAAATATTGCCTTTTGCATGCTATTGTGTTTGTGAATAGTGTTCAATGACCAGAGCTACTTCCTGCCACAAATGTGTCATCGAGAGCCTTTCAGGTTGTGCGCAAACACAGCCGCAATCTAAGCAGCAGGCTGCAGTTCACATGAAGAGTTATTCGTGTGAGAAAAATGGAGGGCAGGGCAGCCGAGAAGAAGTGTGCACCACAGAAAACAGATGCTGAGTCACATTTAGAAAATTAAACTATGAACAAAAACTTGTGGGAAAGGTTTTGAATCACTGCGGAAAAAAGGGCAATCACACAAAGTGATGGCTGAAAAAAAAACGGACAAAGTCAGTTTAAAAATAGACACGGTGATCTTTTTCTTTGCACGATTAAATACGTGAAACAAGACAATAAAAATACTCATTTTAACTAGAATATACAGCAGATTTTGGAGCTAAAAAGTTACAGCGATATCTATTTCATAATGCTTACCTGTGAGCAGATAACAGAACATGTATTCACATAATTAAATACACTTAAAAACAGGAAATCTAATATTGCATTAGGATTCATTTAAGCGAATAACCATCTTGGGACCTTGACCTAACTAACTCATCAGCCAGAGTTTAGTGAGTGATGGGACACTGACTCCTGACCCAAGGAAGTCATTTAGACAGCGGGGCACTGAAGGTCTAATTCATGGTCAGAATATGAGTTGAGTCTTGATACCGGGGGAGGCAGAGGTGAGGATGGACAGGTAATTGTGGAGGTGGAGCAGGGATGTCTTCATTCTCTGGACCTGTCACTCCCTTGTAATTTAGATTTTGTTTAATTAGGCCGATGTCTCATCTGAGAAAAATCCAATGCAGTGCAAATTTATACATCTACTGAAGTGATCTTCATCTCAAACAAAGGGAATGTTCTCTCTTCTGAAGAGGTTTTGGTTTGTAATTCTTGGTGTGGATTGGTGTGGATATGGTTTCGATGCTCTGTATTATTATGTACAGCGTATTATTTTGGGGTTGTCTGAGCCCTTTAAAAAAATGCTCCTGCTAATATTATGACAGGCATCCTATTGGAGCGTATTGTTGTGAATGGCCAGAGGAGCAGACGGATGCCAGCCTCCCATGGCCTGATCTCGGATTCCTCTGATATGGTTTTTCCACTGTACAATCGTACCATGACACATACTGACAACCACAGTGTGGCATGTTTTTCCAGTGTTGTGCACTTTGGTTTGGTTAAAGTAACAATCTAAAACATTTATATAAACAAATTCCATTTCCTTCCCTGTATTGCTTGGATAAGACAACAGTGATCCAACTGCCTGATCATGAATACTTTTCTCTTTGGTCTTCTGACCACTCATCTGTTGGTGAGCCATGCCTGGAAAATGTTCTTAGAAAATGATAGATTTTATGTTTCCAGCAGCAGCAGCAGTGGTAGCAATGGGATGGAGCTGGAAAGATAGCATGAGTAACAATATGCTCTGTGACAGGCAAATGGGAACCACCTACAGAAAGCTATGGAGAAAGGTGACACCATAAAATGATCTCTGCAGAAACACAGGAGGTGACTTTTCACAAAAGGAGAGACAAAATCTCAGGATTCTGCCCAAACTACTGTGAGTTACAACAAAAGTCTGCTCGTATACCACTATGTGACCATCAGGCTTTCCTCATCCAGTGATATAGGCCTGTTAAAGTCTCCTTACAGTCAAAAATGTGTTTGGTTTATTGATGCTTCATGAGGATGTTTGAGCTTCCCTGTGCAGAATGATGGATGTGCAAAAGGTTGA
This sequence comes from Trachinotus anak, assembly GCF_046630095.1. NCBI lineage: Eukaryota > Metazoa > Chordata > Actinopteri > Carangiformes > Carangidae > Trachinotus > Trachinotus anak. The sequence goes on along the minus strand of NW_027273859.1, from coordinate 6,109,047 downwards.
CACTAGAAGACTGTTTTCACATTCATCTGGTGAAGGGGGTAAGTTTCTCTGTGCTCACCTTGTGTGTGTGTGCACAAGTGAACATTGATATTTTGGATTGGAGGACAATAATGGCCCAGAATGCAACTTACATGTGGAAAGTTGAAACCTCCAGTGCATTTAAACTGAGGATGAACTTCAGTGAAGTAGGAGACATCTTGTGCAGACGATATGGTCGACATCTTTACCCTTGAACCATGAGGGTCACCGCAAGCAGTTAAACTCTTGAAATGTATAATATTTGCATATTCTTGATTCTGATTTTTCAATAAGGGAGAAAGTATTGTAATGTAATTTTTTATTTTTTATTAATTTTAAGAATTTTTAACAATGTAATTGAACTTTTTTGTGTAAAAAAAAAAAAAATCAAACATAAAAATTATTATAAAAGGCAGAGAATTTTTAGGCCCAGTAACAATGCAGCATTGCACTGACACAGTGCAACCACAATAAAAGGCCCACTGTGATAAAAAAACAAACAAAACAGAACTTTTGTTGAAAAAAACCCCCCCAAAAACTCCTGTCATAATTCAAACACTCCAACGTTTAAAGATTGGGAACACTCTAAAGTGTCAGGTTGTTTGTTGATTTCCCCTTTTATAAAACTCATCTACATAAACTTGATTTTTGATAGAAAATTCAAAACTTGTCAATTATTTAATGAGACAACCTTCTGTGATTCATGTCTTCACATGGATCAAGGGCAGCTTGTGTTCTTGAGCTTTTTCTTTGTGATCAGACATCTTGCAGTTTAGTTTCCCAGACATCAGAGAGAGAAGAAAGCATGAACAACTGAAATGCAAAAACTTTTTCTCTTTTGATGAACCACTTTGCACAACAGTTTATTCCCAGGAGGGTGTGACAGCCTGAAAGAAAGAGTAGACATTGTTATGAAGTGCCAGTCACTGGTTTCAGTCATCGTGCTCTCTCATTGTAAGAGGATACAGGGAGCTCGGAGGTTATTTTAGGGTTCACAGTCACATCTAAGGATGTGAAGGATCTCTGGTTTTTCTTTGGTATCTGAAGGACGACACTGAAGAATCTCTTTAAGATCAAAGCTTGGAGATCAAACACATTGCATCCATAGGAGAAGGAACATATGGAGTCATATGGATCTCAATCAGCGTCTGTCCCTAAACCCAGCAGGCTCAGAGAAGCAGCTTAGTGCTGCATGTAACAAACCCCACAGGCACTGTACTACTGTCTACCCTGCAGAGACTGTGCTGCAGGACCACGAGGCAGCCCAATGAGGCCCCGCCCCTACGCCTTGTGTTCCCATGGCTATTAATCAGCAGCCCTGTGGAGGCCAATCATGCACAAATGAGAACTGAAATCCTGAGTCTATCAGGACCAGACCAGGACCAGGACTGGATGCTGCCAGAGGATAAAATGAACTGTGAGACAGGAGTATTAATTAGCAATAGCCTTCACCTCAGAGCACCATGGGTCAGCTCCACCAAGATTTTTTTCAACTCTTTTCCAAAACATTAAGCCCAAGGCATCTTTTGTTATGGGCTGAACACACAGTCTTACACAACCAGGCAGAAATGTTTAAGGGCCCTCTGAGATTTCCCCTTAAGGCAGTATTCTGAGAAAGCAGGGGACTATATGTCATTTTATATGGAGTGGAAGAGTGAGTGCTCTATCATTTAGGCTGGTTAAAAAAAAACCTCGGGAAATCTGTGACTCCTCTGCAGTCAGAGATTCTTCATTCTGAGCATTTTGGTGGTTCAGTCGGTTAAAAAACAGAAAGAAAAGACTGAGGCTGTGGCATCTTGAGACTGCTTGCTTGTTCAAACACTCAACATAACCTATGACTGTTCTCTGTCAGACGCAAGAAGCATGACCACAAAACACACAGAGCCGGGCTTTGCTGTGTATGGCTCCGACATTGGAGAGAGCTGGTTCACAGTCAGCGTTGGCGTCTGTTACACATGATCACAATCTGCAACCAACCTTCACCAAGTTCCTCACCTCAACCAAACTGAATAACTAACCGTTCAGAGATTCTTAGGGAAAGCACAGCTAACTGCGATGCTACGGTGGAGTAGTGAGGCTTTAAGGGTCGTGCTTAAGCGCATCTTGATATCTGTCCTCAATAGACCAGATGAGGGATTTGAATTTGCCACCTTGAAGTCACAGTCTAACTTCCTTCACCTCTGGCTCCCTCCACCACTGGAGGCCTTTTTACAGGTTGAGGAAGTGAAAACTGGTCTACCCTGGAGCTACATTCCTCCTGTTAGTCTGGCTGACTGATCTGCTGCAAAGAGACCTTTGATGCTAAAGATGATGCTCCAGCTAGCTTCCTCCGTTTGAACATTCAGGAGAGGACCGAACACAACCACCTGCCAGTCAAACTTAATTTAGTGGAAGAGCCTATCTCGCCTGAAGCAGGGGGAGCTCTCAGTGCTCAGCATACCTGTCCGGCACTGATTGAAATAAAGTGAATGTCTGAGGGTTAAATGGCCCTGACAGAGCAATGAAACAGCAGGGAGGTATAGTCACATATACACAGCCCATGTTTGTGCAAGTGTGTGTGTGAGAGAGAGTTTGATGTGGGCTGTTAAGTGTCTAGTGCAGTGAACAACACACCTTCCCAGGCTTAATAAGTCCCTGTACGCGGCTAAACCAGAAACTGCTGTTATTCTTCCAGCAGTGTTCAGTCCACATGGACAGGCCTTCTCTTTACTAGCCAGCAGGCCACAGCAAACCAATACACAGCACACACAAATACACACAGACACACTCTCACAAATATACACAGTTGGGTGAGTTATGGGATAGAATATGATTTGACCACATGGGTTTTTTGTGCTTTAAAATGATTGATTTTAACACAAAAAATAAAAGTATAAGTGTTGCTTTCATGAGGCTCCAGGGTGGAAAAGATCACTTATGATATCAAATAAGTATGAGAATGATATAAGAATAAATGTTCATACTTGCAATCCAATTATTTTAAGTTCACAGGAGACTCCAACATGGACCAAATGTAAAGAACCAGTGCAGACACAGCATGTAACATTATACCTATGATTAAATATAAATTATGGTCAGTATTGGTGTATAATGGTAATTATATTTACATATACAATATGGGCTAAATATAATGTGTGTTAAAGTAAAATGTAACCTCTCTGCACAGAGACGACCTTTCACTTATACAGCTCTGCTGTTATATCTCCTCTATATTCCTGGTTAAATGGATAAGGTCCCTTGGGTGCTTTACTATGTAATTTATGGTCAAACAAAAACCGTTGAGACAAGGACTTATGGCCTGTGAATTGTTTGTGTTAGCCGCCCCATAAAAGGTATCACCTCGTCAGCTTCAGCAGTGTGTGGACTAAAAAAAGTGAACAAGGCTGAGTGTGAGAGTGTGTGTGTGTGTGTGTGCATGCGTGCATGTGTGTGTGTGTGTGTGTGTGTATGTGTTATACATGGAAAATCAGCTGCAGTCCAGATGGCCTTTTAGCTCACCACTTGCCACATCTCTGATCTGCTGCTGGACAGAGAGAAACCTGTGAGACGGTGAGCTGCTTCAAGAAAGAGAGAAAAACAAATGGGAAAATGCCACTCTGGATACATAGTTGAGGGATTATTGATAATATTTTTAAGTAAGACTTTGTAGTTGATCTGGCATATTGGGCAGTTGTTTTGTATGTCTTTACTCATTGTTAATAAAATTTGACAAATTCCAACTCAGGGGACCAAGTTCACATCCCATCAGGCCTGCAATGAATGTTTGCATTTTTAAGAACTGTAACCACAGTCTCTTTTAACCTTAACCTGTTTCTGAAGCCTACCCATATATTATCCACACTTATTTACCATAAACACGATCTTTTCCTAACCCTGACCACACTGAGCAATGCCATGCAAAGATATTGCAGGAAGCACGTTGGCACTGGAAGTAAAACACAGAGACATTTATTACAGGTTTGTAGAATGCTTTTGTTTGGCCATAGGTTTGAAATACAGTAGAAAGCTCCAGAAAAAAAACTACAAAGAGGACTTTGAGTTCTTTGGACAAACTATGATTTCCAAGGTCAGAACTTTAACATTAAACTTTGATTCCAAGCAGTCGTACAACTACTAAGCCTTCATGTCAGCATCTCCATGACAACAAGCAAACTTGATGATGCTAATGAAGACACTGAGATACAGTCGAAAGCTTGGGAAGTGTGAATAAGTGCACCTTAAGTTAAGATTGTTTTGTTAAACTACTACCTACAAATAATAAATTATAATGATACATTTGCACACAGATTTTAGATGATGATAAACACTAAATTCAGACAACAGTCTGCAAATGCTCTTAGTATCACAGAATACCTGACAAAGTCTATTAATGTGTCCTGTATTTTGATATGCACAACATGGAGCCAACAATGACAGTAGCTATACTGAGGGCTCATTTCCCACTGTGGCCACCCACACTAAATATATATGCAGTCAAGGCTGTGGATAAAAGCACTCACCAAATGGCATTACGGGTGTTATGAGCAAGCTGCCTTCTCCTGTGTCAACATTAACATGATTAACATGCTAAACTATCATTGTTATTCTCGTAAATGCTCCAATGGAAATGGTTTTCTCATCAAAACCAGCCACCAAAGTCCAATTTGCGGATTTACCGCCAAATCGCTAAAATCTGTAATCGCTGCTAACGCTGAGGTAATTTGACGCCTCCCGTGAAATATGGACGATGACTTACCACCATGTGAGACTACGGCGTGTTTTAGCTTGTTTCCCAGGCTGTTTTTAGATGTGTTATGGTTGTGGGCATCAGTCATAATGCCAAGGTCATGGCTTCTAGATGGCTTTTCCACTATTAGACCTCATTATAGCTCATTAGACCTCAGCTGCTTGTCTCCTCACCCCTCATAACATGCTCTCACGCACATTTATACACATATAACCCCTGTTCCAGATGGACAGATGGACAGTCGCACATGCACACGCAAACACACACATACAATACACAAACACAAATACAACCCCCCCCCCCCATCAAACACACCCCTACCATGCCAAATGGCAAATAGCGGTGGCTGAGTGTTCTTAGAAACTGGTGTTTGGTAAACGGAGAAGGCTGGGAGTCAGGGAGTGGAGTGGGCGAGTGCAGCAGGTGGTTCAGTTTCAGGTCCCACTGGGTGCATTCCCTCTCTCGAAACCACAGGCCAAGGTAGCACGGCTGTCTGGAAAACAAGTTCATCAACAGCTTCTGACACACTGCTCCTGGAGTGGGGGTGTGCATGGCCGGGTGACTGATGGGAGCTGTTGCGGGCCAAAGACCTGTCACGACCCAGTCAGGCTTCTTCTGTCCCGCCTCTCCTCAAGCAGCACAGTCCTCCATCAGAGCTGGCCCCTCTCTGCATGGGGCTCCGACTTCTGCCATTAAAAACACAGAGTGAACTTCATCAGCTTTCTACAGTAAAGATCAAATGAAAGAGGGATAGAGGTTGATGAAGCTTCTGCCGCAGTTGTAGCTAACTATAATCTGTGAATTCTGGCTCCTTATGAAAACCAAAGATACAGTTTATTAAAGCAGGATTGCAAGCAGAAAAGGTTAGGTTTGGGCAAAAAGGAGTCAAACAGATCTCAAGTCAACAAGGCAGATGATGGTACAGGTTTTAAGCTGTTGGGGGTTGACTTATCATACTCACCATAGCACACAGTTTTCATCTGCAATGTGGTATGTGCATTTCAGGTGAACTAAATAACACACTTCACTGTAATGATGCCCCCATGTTTCTCAGCAGTTACTTGGGTGAGCACAATATTTCAATCACAACAAAATAAGACCCAACTTTAAACAAATTCCCTTGAGGCTCAAAAAACACGGGACCTTGAAGATTCATATTGGCAGTGAAGTGTCCCCTCACAAACCAAGCCTCAGTAACATTTGCTGAACAGCAGTCATTGTGGCAACAAGTGACAATTACAGGATAAAGGCTAATGCTAACACACAGTATCATCTCACCACAAGCAGTGGAGTCATAGAGGCGCCAAATTGACTCTGCAAAATCCATTATACTGAAATATCTACACAAAGTTTGTTAAGGTTAGCCAACATAAGTGATTGTTCATACCAGACCAAGTAAAGTTGGCAGCGAAATCTCTGAGTGTGTTGAATGCTTTGCTTTATTGCTTATGAATTCATCTTATTCTTTATAAGAGGGAGAATGTGTCATTTTTTTAGAGAAGTTACACAGTCTTGCTTTAATGCCTGACAGAGTTGGAAATGCCTCTTAAACAGCCTTTAGCCAAATACACTGAAAGTCTCCAACAGCAGAAATTCTTGTGTTTTGTTTTGGTCGCAGCTTCTTCAGGCAGGATGAGGCAGGTTTAAGTTGACTTTGTTGATCACTTGTTGAATAATTAAAGGGAACAAATACAATAGGACAATATTTCTAATTAACATTTTATTCCAGCCCTTGGAAACAGCTCAGGTTTAGGAAAGAATAAGATCAACTGTAAAATTAACCTAAAAGTTGGTAGTAAGCAGCCTGAGCAGGAGTGCGTCAGCTCATGTTCCCGGCTGACACCTGTACTTGACTTACATGTAGTTCCTGACAACTAAATGCTACATTGCTACATCCCAACCCTGTTTGCAATTAAGGTAGGAGTAGGGGGTGCAGGTTCTGTGGCAGTGGGGATTAGTTGGTTTGACAGGTTCACGGGTCAGTGGTGTGAATGTTCTCCCCCGCTGGCAGCCATGTGCTGAGGTGTATGAGCCAGAAATGTTATGCTGTGTGGGAGCAGAGGACACAGCAGGAGAGGGACCTTTAGTGGAGGAAAGTCTGTTACACTCAGTTAAACTGCAAGATGATAACAGCGGGAGATAATGCAACAGTAGCAACAGTGGCTGTCGTCAGGAAATGGAGGCTGAGAATGACTCAGCTCAGCATTTAGGAAACACTGCGGCGAATATTTTCAAAGTTTGAATTCATATTTGACGTCAATGAAGTTAAAACTAGGCAAAACAGATATTTAGTGTCTTTGTCATAATGTTTCACAATAGAATAACAATATATAATTGGATACCAGCTGCAGTATAGAACCAGTCCCTCTCTGACTCTGGTGTGAATTAGAAACACTTTGCTGAGTGAAATTCATTAAGCCAGTGTTTGTCTGTTGCTTGCTACATCTTTTGGTCCAGACTGAAATATCTCAAGAATTATTGGATTACTGGATCACCATGAACTTTTGCACAGACATACATGTTTGGATGTTCTGTTTTTCAACTTCAGTGGAATGTCCCGTCAGCTATTGGATGGATTCCCTTCAAGTTTGGTAAAACCATTAACGTTTCTGAAAAGGATGAACTTGAGACTTTACTGATCCCCAGACTTTTTCTTAGCGCCACCATCTGGTCAAAATTTTAACTTGTCCAATACTGACTCGCAAAATGATCGACATTACCATCAGCCACAGTTACATTTCATTTAATTTATATTTTACTTTAATTTGTTTGCATGTTTTATATTGACTGGTGTGAAGCACTTTGTTAGTTGTATTGAAAAATGTTACACGCGTAAAGTCTTATTATTCTTATAAAGTCTTATTCCATACAGAAATGTAATATATGACAGATATGTCCCTATATCAAGAGTGATGTTGCAGTACATGTCACATTATCACACATATTATCACATATATACATCCTCTGAATCTATATAGTTATAAGTTTTCAACATATTTGAAATACCCACGGTAAAATTCTGTATATGTACATATACTAAAATATCTATATGATGAAGTTTTATATAGTTGCACATGTTGCAACCATATATGTTAATGATATATATTAAATTTATATATGCAAGTTTATTAAAACATCACAATATAAAAATTATATGACCTTATATATGTTTTTATATATGTTTTTCTTCATTAATTTAATTAATTTAAATTAACAGGCTGTGGGATGGATATAAATCTATGTTACATCGTGTATGTCTACAATAGAAGCATATATACATAAACATGCATATTTGTATGGGTTAGACATATATGTCAATATATGAAATTATTCCAATTTCAAATTTCAAAGGTTTTATATATAATTTTTATATAGGTGTTTTTATTTATATGTGCATGTATGTCATATATGGAAATTCAATATATATAAATTTTTTTTTACATTTGTGCATGGGATATTACTGTGTTTGGTGATAATTAGCAAATGTCTGCATTTTAACATGCTAGACTAAGACGGTGAACATGTGCTCATGTTAGCATTCAGCTCACAGAGCCATTAGCATGGCTGTAGTTTAGATTAGAGATGTTTTTGCTGCTGACATGACCAGCTCAGTCAAGTTTGGTTGAGCAAAACAGATCATGACTATGGAGTGAAAGTAATGAGAAAAAACAAAAGGCAAAGCCTGAAAGCCTAAGATGTAGCAGAGAAAACCTGTTGAAATCCCACAGCGACCATATGGGATACGAACTGCCCACACTCTGAACATATTGACAGGCTCCTCTCACTGTCTGCTTCTCAAACACCTGTGGGTACCAGATTACAGATGCCAGCTGCCTCATCCTATAACAACTAGTTGCTATAAAATATACATCTAATCATTATGAGTGACATCTTATGCAGCCAGTTTTTCAAAATATTACATTATCAAACAAAATTAGATTAAATCAAATTCCACTCACGGTAATTCACCTCAACCGATTCTGCATACAATGAGGCAATTTGTCATCGTAGTCCATAGTGGATGTGTCTTTTCTGTTGTTTCCCATTTCCTGAAAGGACGTGTTTTATGCTACAGAACATGTGCTGAGAAACCAAACCTGTGGGTTCAGGTTCCACCACAGTAATCTCATCCTCTCCTCTTTTGCGATCGGCAGTGGGTGGCAAGTGGCAAGAGGTTTGTAGTGAAAGAAAGCTGGGGGGATATTACTTTCTGTGTGTGTGTGTGTGCTTACATAGTTGTATAGATTGATATCACCTATGTGCAACCCCAGTATTGTACATCTCTGTTCCATCTCCCCACCCGTCACTGTGGAGTATCAGATACGGGCCTGGACTATTTATAAGGTTACAATGGTCCTGTCAGGGTGGCTGAGATTAATGAAGCCTGTTTCTGTGGCTGGGAGGCTTTGATGGGTTGCTTCTACTGCTGCACATGTTCCCTCAGCCTGATGCTGTTAACCCCAGGCTACACAAGGCTGTCCTACACATAACTCAGCTTGCAAAGAGACCCTAAGAGTTTATATCCTGCATGTCTTATCAATACTTTCATGTTGTTTTAATGAAGATAATAAAACCTGAGTCTCTGCAGTTAATGCTTTTTTCTTTATCTGTGAGGTTACTGTGGCAATTGCTGCTCCTTTTAACTACCCAGTTCTTTATTCCAAAAAAACATTTAATCTTTCAAGTAAGTGAGTAACAGGATTAAGAAAGAAAAGAAAGGGAAATGCTGCCGTGATGCAGCACAGATAACAAGGATGATCGGTGTAAATCTATTGACGTCATATCAGGTGGATTCTTCAAAGGTGAGTTTGTGCTCCTGGAATGTATTGATTTTATCTCCCCTCTTCACATATTCACTCATACACCTGTCTCTGAGTCACTGTCCTGACTGTAGCTGACATCAGGAAGTGGCCAGCTACATGATAGCTGTACCATAACTCATAGGTGCTGGTGCCCAGGGGACGAGCACATGATGCCAGACGTGCCGTGAACTCTCCCCCTTCTCTGTGAACTTACCTCCAGGTGGTCATATCAGATGTTGTTCGTCCCATGTGACACACAATGGTCCGTATTAGCCATTGCTGTCAGCACGTCAGCCCATCAGATGAAGAATGGCAACTTTAGAAAAGAATGGATCACCTGCAAGCTTGTACAATAGTCCATGCTTGTACTTCACACTCTGGGGATTATGCAAAGTACAGCAGGGGAGGGATCTCTTAATGCAGTCACAACTGATGTAATCGTGTGAAGGTTCACCAGGCCAGATGACATTAGCTTTCCAGGGGCTAACAACTTGCAGTTAATTGCTTCTTGGTGGGTCATCAGTTTTGTGATGTAGACTGAAAATATTATATACATGTTATATTGTTACAGCTCTCCAGGATTTTTATGGTGAAAACAACTTTCTGTGAATTAAATTTTGCTTGGGCAGGGGTGGTAAAAAGTGATATTACTGATATTGAATTGTCACTCATGTTTACTCAGTTCATTCAGCCTGTCCAAACTACTAAACCACTCTACACAGGTGAGCAACATGAGAAACGAATGCAGGATTGACTCTAGCCCAAGACAAGTTAGCTTGAAGCTAATAAGTATGTTTATGACAGATCAAATGACAACATGTACAGAATGTGAAAAGGTCATAATGATCCCCTGACTCTGCAGTCACCTCTGCTCTATGCAGCATTTTAGCACCTTTGAGCTCACTGATACGACTGTTTTGTTTCTTACTGTTCTCATAAGCACCATGTGCAGGAAATATGCAGCTGTTTTCAGGGAAAAATCTCAGATGAACCCACTGTACGTTAGCCTCTTAGCATCAAACAGCAGACAGAAAAAGTTATAGCAACTAGATGAAGAGTCATATATTTCCCTCAGGAGTTGAATGGCCTGAAGCACCACTTGCTAATTCCAGTGTTGCTCTGTGCCTGCTGGATGGACGACTGATTGCTGAATTGACCATATTAACTTAAAAAGTAATGACATGTCTGTGTTATTTCAATTTGTTTCTGCTGCCCCCAAGTGGACAAGAAACCAATGCAAATTCATGGTTGTTAACAAAGTTACAAAGCTTCTACTAGTGCACATTGGGGCTGCCCACGTCAAGTTAAAGTGCTTTCTAAACTTCTTTTTCAGTGACTTAAGAAAATAAATTTGAACCTCAGATATTTCATATCTTAGTTCTAACTTAAGGCAGTAGAGAAAGGTTTCAATAGAATGATAAGTGCTTCATCTCTATGCTATCTCAAGTTTGCTATTGATAATACTTGACCGGGGGATATTTGTTGGGATAAGGCTCTGAGCAGGTTGTTGAGTGTATAGCATTAGAGAGTGGCATGTTTGGTGACAAGAAAAGATAGCACAGCAACATCTCCCCGTCACGCTAAGTGTCAGTGATATTTCTTATCTTGTGAAAGTCTGTGTTGAAAGAGTCTTGTACACCTGCGGCCTCACAACACATCTTAACACTTCTGAAACTTTATTTTTCACCACTTGGGCTAATGTGCACAGTAAAGTGAAACATCATACCTCTCTGTTCTGTTACAGCTAAAGTTAGCTGCAGATGCATTTTCCAGATCTGTAATAGAAGTGATATCCCATCTCACTGTGTATGTGTATGTGCTCATTCAACCTGTGTGTTAAGTGCAAGTGTTTGAGTGTGTGTGTGTGTGTGTGTGTGTGTGTGTGTGCAGCAGCTAGGTGGGTGTGAGATGGCTATCTGAGGCCATACATCAGGCCTGGTGTGGCAGCGAGCCCGTGTAATTATCAGGTCTCAATGGGACGCTGTGTTATTTTTGCCCAGGGTGAGATGCTTATCTGGCCCTGTCAGCAGCCACCTGGATGGATGAGCTTTGCTCCTCAGAGCCCCGGCTCACCTTCCCTCTGCACCAAAGACAAACTGGTCAACTTCTCTCATGCCTCTGCTAACGTACAGGACAAATCAGCTCTGCCAGGAGAGTGACACTCCGAGGCCAAGGCTGGAGATTAACTGATCGCATTAGTACATTCAGACTGATATATTAATCTGATGTTGTCTTTTAATTCAAATTTAACAGCTACTGAACATCATCCATCTCAGATGATCTTAATGCAGAATTGTAGTTGGATATGTATTTATTGTGTGATTCATGAATAGTATGTGAATTTTACGTTATTAGAGGATTTTGATTATAGCCTTAAAAAACTTAAATAAATTATCCTTTAGTATATATGGTATCATTATTATTATTTAAAAAGAAATATTCTAATCATTTAAAAATTATGTTTGATAGCCTAAATGTTTCTTTTCTACCCTGAGAGGAGAATCTTGATAAAGACTGAACACACATCATCAGCTGCAAACTAAAAATATCTATATCAGAGCAATCAAAAAACTTATTGCAAAGTTGCTTTGATTCTGCAGTACCAGTGTTGCACATATACTGACAACATCAAAAATAACAAATGACATTTGTAATAATATCAGCATGCTAATGGACAGATGTTTAAAAGATTATTTAAATATGTTTACCATCTTTATTTTAAATGCTAGTATGCTGGCTTTAAATAATTTGTACTTAATAAGTTAGTACTATATTGCTATTAGTTTTTAAGGGTATTTGATTATAAACCAACTAAGTATTAAAGGTCTACAGCCATGCTAGTGGCTCTGGGAGGCTGTACTGCAAAGTGGTACTGACATAAATACGATACTCATCAAGCTGACATGCTCACAGTGATAATGTTAACATGCCGATGTATAAGCAATGACCTAAGATAGTAAAACCATCTTAGTTCAGCGTGTTAGCATGCTAACATATGCTAACTGGCACTAAACACAAAACACAGCCAAGGCTTGGTAAAGGTATTTGTAACCACAAACGTAACCTCAGATATTGAGATATCACAGTCAGTCAGCTTCCTCTGGGCATCATCTCTACAAAATCATACAACAGTTGACTGAGTCCTATCTCTAGAGCCACGCTGCTAACATGGCTGCTAAAAACTATAATAGAGATTTGGGGACTGAGGGCACTTTTCAAATTATGATAATCTCTTCTCATAATTTCTTTAGAGCTGCTGTAATGGAGTATGGCAATATGCTGACTACATGTTGAACCATATTGTGGTGGAGTAATTGTGGATGTCATTAGGCACAAGGATCATTTAAGTGTCCATTTTGCTGTCATATTGTATTATTGCACATCACTACATAGTGTTGTATTGCATTTGTTCTGTCTGGTCTTAAATGGATTTCCTTTTCAATGCAGCCTCCAGACCTGCTTGTTTATGAAGCTTGAAGCAGCATAAATCTGCTCTCATCAGTTTTACTGGTGTGGGTGTTAGCTCTCTGAGCTGAGCAGTCATGTTGTTTGTGAGCCGTTACACGGCGATAGCGCTGAAGTGAATTCTGCTGCCAGGCCATATTCATTTTTCATTGCTGAGCATCTTTGTTGAGCTTTATGCAAACGCTGTGGTATTTTAGGAAGAAATGTGAAATGAATCTGCCTTTAAGCTCTGTGAGGTATCTTTTACTGGATCACACAAACAGGGAAACACAATGAACACACACACAAATGCACACAACACAAATATACAAATACACACAAATACATGCACAGCAAACAGACACAGCGTATCGGTATGCAGTGAGCTGTGGCCCACTGTGCCTCTGGGCCATTTCCTATTATTTTTCACCCTGCGGTCTAGAACATGTATTTATTTGGCTCAATGATCAAAAGATTAAAAGCATCAAGCGTAGTGTGTGTTTGGGACACACTGTCAGTGTGAGCATGATTTACAGCCCGGAAAAGCTTAAGGAAAACTGCAGGACATTTTGACTGGAAAAAACAAAAAAACATTGTTTGATAGTTCGCCTGCTGGTGGCACAAGGGTTTGATATGTCTCTCAGCACCCACACAGTAGCCTTTTATGACCGGCCTTATCCACCACCAAAGCCCTTTCCTGTACACTTCTCCCGAGCTGTGTGCCAGCCAGTGTAGGGAAGGTGACTTTCATTACGCAGAACATGGGATCTGAAATAAACTATTCCTCTGAGCACCTCCGAACACAGATGTTTTGTCGACACTGTTTAACACTGAATGCTGGAGTTTAAAGGAGAGAGAATAAAGAACGCCTCTATTGGGCTTCTCTTTGCGGAGATGTTTGTTCTTCATGCTTTAAAGATGAATGAAAAACAAAATTGAAAAGACATTTATTCCATTGGTGATTCAAAAACTCTTGTGTGTTTTAGTTATTCTGTCACTCTTATTAGACAGCTGTAGTACAGCCATGAATCAGCATTTAAGAATGTCAAATTGTGTTTTTATTTAATATAAGATTGTTGTAATTTATCACTTTAACACAACAACGGTTTTTGCTGCCTTCTATGTCATTGTTCTTTGTTTTTAGGAGTTTGGGAACCTGTTTAAAAGAATAACAAGCATAACAATTCTTCAGAGTTAGCGGCTGTGAACTGCTGTCATCAATTTTCAATGGAAAGTCTGCCTGAGACATTATAACAAAGCAGTTTGCTCTGTATGAATACGAGACTAAGATTTTAAAGAAAGAAATGCTAAACTTAACTGACTCCAACTAGCTTCATCATAAGGTCTGTGCCAAAGGCAATAGATTTGTTGTTAGGCTTTTTTATTAGTGTTTTATGTATTTTGTAGTCAAAAATATAATAAAAATTAATGTTTTTGAGCTGATGATGGTGCTAGATGAAAGTTAAGAGATCACCAAGATCTTTCAATTTATCATGAGGTGGGAAAGAATGTCTGTACAAAATTTTAAGGCAAACTTCACTCAAAACTACAAATATCCACCTCATGTTGGTGCTAGAGGTAAAGTGAAGGGGTCACCAGAAGTCATAAGGATAAATCACTGGTAAACTATTCATGTCTGTACAAAATTTAGTGCCAGGCAGGAATAATTTGAGATATTTTTTTAGGGATATGTGAAAATTTTGGCTTGCTTTTGGCGCTGCAGGAAAAGTCAGTTGCTCACCAAAGGCGTTAGGCTGTACAACTTTATGACTATTCATTTTATAACTGTTGAAATATTGAACTTTAAATGAATATTTAGCTATTAACTAATCCAAAGTCGTGGACTTACCGATATTGGATCCTAAGTATTTAGAAAATCCTGCACACTGTCTAACCTGCAATTAACAATTTATTTACAACATTTCCATGCTGGATTGTCATCAGGCAAACGATTGCCTGGTGAAGTTACATTCAACTACCACAAACACTCACCTGGCACCTGCTGGTTGAAATAGTTTTAATGGTATCACCGCGTGGCTTATTGTAACATTCTCGCCTCAGTTCAGAGGCTGGAATCACAGGCTCTTGTCTTTGAGGATCACTTTACATCAGTCTGTGATACAAATGCTGTTTGTGATACAATGCAGTTTGCGTGCTTTGAGATGGAATCAGGACTTTGCTTAATCTTCCACCACAATGCAGAATCAGAAATGAATCCTGCCTCTCATTTACTTGAGAGTAGACAAACATCTCATTATGAAACTCATTACAGTTGTATTACAGCGACAATGAGCTTAGTGTGAATGGCATCTGTTCTGCTAAGTCTCTTGCTGTCTCTAAATTCATTTTAAATGTGCTTTATTTGAACGACAGGAAACATCTGCTGCCGCAGTAGCATCATCTAAAGTGAGTCAACAATAACACAAAGGGAAGCAGTCAGCCTCCGTTCATGAAAAGGTTTTCTTAACCTATCAAATAAACATTTAGTGTTCATACATGCACACACACATATATGCAAAATGTGTGTTATCCCTCTGTATAAATTATTTGCACTGAGTACTACAGTGGCCCTCAGTATTGTTGCATTTCTTTGCTTTTAACCAGTCCATTAGTCCCAGATAACCTCTGCCTGATGAACCTTAGCAGCTTAAAACCCTGTGACCCCGCCCTTGACCTTTGCCCTGACCCCCTCCACCTTACCCCCAGCTTGCTCCCAGCAGAGGCCATGGAGGAGAGGTGGGTGCTCTCCCAGTGCCTCGGAGGAAGCTAGGGTTACTGAAGCATATGGATTCATTAACAAATATCTGTCTGTTTGCTGCAGTAATGAGTAAGGCAGCGATTAGAAGCTGAGTGAACAGCCGCCTGGAATTCAAACTAGCCGGACAGGCTGCTGGTGTCAATCAAACGTCGAGGTTCACCAGCAGGGCATCTCCAGTCTACCTGCTTCCATCACCACTAATACTCATACTTATATAGTCATGAGTGAGGGTGTTTCACTTGAGCCGTAGTCGTAGTGGAGTGATAAGCCCTCACAGATGACGGGTCAGGGGAGAGAGAGGGGACACACACATGGGGCTCTTACACCCCCCTCTGGCCAGGGAGGGCAACACCAGGATTTTTTAATTAAACCTAAGTGTCACTGAGTTAGAGCTGTCTGATAACACGTCTTCCTGAGGCATCTGTTACCATTTAAACTCTGATGACACATTTCAGTAAACACACTCCCGACAAACAGTTTGGATTCAGCTGTTTTTAGTGTTCAGCAGTTTAAACTATGAAGTAACTTGTTGCTTAATTAAACCTACAATTGTGCTGCACTACACTGTGTTGCACTGTACTGTCATCACACTGGGATTATTTAAAGCGGTTGTTCCCAAATTTTTTGGCTTGGGACCCCTTATAATGAAGAATTGCCTACTTGCGACCCCATATCACTGGTTGTACGTCTGTCAGTTGTGACCAAAGAAAAGATTATCTTCATTGTTTCTGAATAAAAAGTAATCTCCAGTGAACATTAGCATAATTTTGTGTCAATATGGAAGTTCATTACTGTTGCTTTAAAAAATTTGAAATTAATTGAAATTAATTAGTTAAATTTAATATTAAAAAAATTAACCATAGTTATTTTCCTTAGGATGAAGTGTTTTTCTCATAATTACAATTAATTAATCCATAATGGGGATAAAAATTAAAAAAAATTAAAGCTGTATCTCATAAAATCTCATTGTGACATAATATCTCATGATAATTAGTAATTCTCTTTTATAATATAGAGATATAGATAGAGATTATTATTTATTAATCAAGGGTTTCCATTTGTTCATCATTTCGCAAACCTCTGAGAATTTTCATGCAGCCTGTCATGGGTTTAGCCCTCAGACCTAAAGCACTGTATGTAAAAATGACAGTTTGTGATAGATTCATTCATTCATTTTAATGTATGCCAGTGAAATACAGTAGCACCTGTAAACCAGACTAATACTGTTTTGTCCCATATTTTACTATCCCCCCATTTAATTTTTTGTAATAAAAACTCCATAAATATGAATAATAAATATAATTTATATTAATAAATACATACATACATTATTAATACATACATTTTTAAGACTTAAACAACTTCATCTCCTTCTATTTGCTGTGCACACACAATTTCCAATGCAAACACATTAGAAATGATTAGACATTAAGTGTGACCCTGAGTTATGTTGTGGAGCAGCTGCGTTACAGGCAGTAGTGCGACAATATTGTTGTGCTGCAGTGGAGTGAAGCCTGTTCAGTCTGTCAGCTGGGCTCAGAGCGGGCATCCAGAGCGTTTCATCTGAGCACTGACAGACAGACGAGCAGACAGATGGACAGACTGATGGAGGAGCTGATGGAGCGCGGCGGCCAATGAACCATCGAGCCAAACTAGTCCTGCTTTTTAAGTCAACCGATGCATGTGGGTGCTAATCTGGACCCCTGCTAGTATGTGTCTGATCCATGTGCATGTAGGTGTGTGTCTGAGAACATGGTCTGTACGTGAGTGTTTGAATTTGTGCATGCATCTCTATGCGTGCTTTGTATTTGAGTCTCGACATGCACGCATACCTGTGTGTAGGGCTGCTGGCCTGCCTGTGTGTGTGAGTAAATGTGTGTGTGTAGATGTTTATTGGTGTGCTATCTGATCAAGGCCCTGTTAAGCCTGGGGGAGCCCAGCATCCCCACAGAGCCCTGGAGCTGGAGCAGCAGCCTTTGCAGAATAAGTGTAAACAGCTAAGGGCAACAAGTGTCTCGATCAGGCAAACAGATAACAGCTGTGAACAAGGACTGTGACTCATAGCTTCCTATCAGATAAACTGGGCATGTGGTGCTAGCAGGGAACAGCTAGCCCTGACTTTGTAGCTGTACTTTCTGGATTTCTGCGGTTTATTTAGCAGAGCAGCTTGACTTAGACAGAAATTAGTGTTGTTTGTGTTCCCATAATCAGATGTAATAGATGTTAAGCAATGTGTTTGAGGCATATTCATTGTAAAATTAATTCATTTTACACAGTTTGTCTGTGGAGAGTCCTTAACCTGAATTAAACTTGCTTAATTTATGCATATGTGTATTTTTAATGTAGCTTTTGTATAAAATAGCTGATTTTTTATGCCCAGGGTAAAGTCTTTAAAAATGCACACAAATTCTTAAAAAAAAAACACGTGGATGGTGTCTTGAAGCTGTGATGTTATGCAGCTTCATCCTATTTACAAACTAAAAACCCTTGCTGTTGTATAAGCTTGTCTGTAACAGCTGACTCAGACAGACAATCACACCCACCGGCATTTTCATTATAATAACCATGAAATACATGTGTAAAGACAAAGTGAACAAAAAACTCCATGTCAGACCAGAATCAGTTTCAGGAGTTATAGTCGTTCTTCACTTAAGTGTGATGTAGCAAATGGTAGATGGATTATATAGCACTCTTACACTCAACCCACATCCACCCATTCACACACAAATATTCACACAGGTTTTTTTTTTTTTTTTTTTTTTTTACCACAATTGGGGTTCAGTATCTTGCTGAGAATCAAATCGCTCACCTCTTGGTCAGTTTAAGGATGATGCCTCTCGAGCCACATCCGCCACTGCTGATGGTGGTGATCAGAGGCTTTGCAGTGCTGATATCTTTGCTACTGTGTCTTACTATCACAAAAAAAGATGAGTAAGTATTGTCTTTACTCTCCATCAGACAACACAAGCAGCTCAAACTGACCAATCACAGCTCTTGCAGTCGCCACATGATATTTCAATAGTTTCAGTAGAGCACACAGTTCTTTGCCTGTGGCATAACTCAGTGATAAAAGTACTCGTGATGAGACACCGGTTTCATTTGGCTTTAATTATTTCTTTAAGGCGATCATTTATTGCTGTATTTAAAACCAGATAATGGTTCCTTCATAATTTGAACATTGGCATAACAACAGCAGCTACATGTGTAATCTCCAGAGCTTTTCCGTATCCCCTTAACGAAAAACCACAAATCAAGCTTAAGGAAACAACCAGTGAGCAACTTGATGCTCATTTATTTTTTCATACATTGAGAATTTGTACTCTGACTTAATTGTTAACTGCTCCACTGTGACTAAAACACTAAAATACCAATGTTTTGAAATATGAATATTATGTGCTGTGACTGATGTTTTGTTGTCCGTGTACTATGTTTGTTTTACAGTGGTTCTTGAGCAAATGTTCAAACCTGAGTGATGTAAGGTCAGCGTGCAGCAAGGGTGCCTTCAGACTCTCAGGGTCATATCTTTTATAACAATTATCACCTGGCAGGTCAGAACAGATCATCCCATAATGCTGGAAGGAAAGCTTGTTGAGTTCCTGGTGTTGCCATGCTGTAGGTCAGAGATGAATGGTTAATGTCACACTAGGATACACACTCTACATCAATCCTGCACTGTGACTCACCAGCCGTGGCGCGGCCAAACTAAACCAAATATTTCATCTACAATGTAAAACATGCTCGCAGTCATAAACACGCCTCAAAACGTGGTGGGCTGCGGCCTGAAAAATGATTTTAACCATAACCGTGAGCGTTCTCTTTCTCTTTTTCCTTGTGAGTGTTTATTTATGTAGATTGGATAGAGTGGCGTATAATTATTCCAGCGCGGCCAATGCCTTCTTTTATTTATTCTTCATTTCCTTTCCTGTGCAGGGACGAATATTGTCTTGGGATGAGGGAAAACAAGGAGCACACATCTATCTTTAGACACATACTGGCCACTTGTGCATGTATCTGATTACTGGTTTTAATTATTTGAAAGTTCCTCTGCAGTGAAAAGTCCTGAGGGGGGACTTTAATAGCGTTGAGTGTATATTCCAACTATTAATTACAGCTCTCAGATCTAAATTTGGTCCATTTGGAATTTAATGAAGAGTGTGTGTGTGTGTGTGTGTGTGTGTGTGTGTGTGTGTGTGTGTGTTTACTGAGTGAGGTTACTTCACACTTGTGAGTGTTTTTGATGCAGAAAGTTGAAGTGTGTTATTGTTTTGTAGCGTGGAAATCAGTGTGTGTAGTCTAGATTGGCATTTCTCTCTCTCTACCTCTGTGTGTGTGTGTGTATTTTTCCATTTCCCCTCTTGCCTTTAAATAAGAGCAGCGCCACTGAACAGTTTGTTGGCTCAAGGTTCCTGAAGTGGTAATGATGCATGGAGAATGATGTGGGCTGAACTGGAGACTGGGAGGCCTGCACACTCTGGCCTTTCTGAAGTTACATTTCACCCACGTAAAAAGCCTCAAAGACTGTGTGTGTGTGTGTGGGTTCGTGTGTGTGAGCAAGTGGAAGAAAATGCTTTTTTTTTATTTTAAATGTCAAAATATCCATATTCTGGTCGACCTTTGTTCCTGGATAAATCCAGAATGGTGTTATTCAGTGGGTTGAATTAAAGCTGTTAAAATTTGTATTAGACACTTAGACACATAGAGGGAGTGTGTCTGAAGGGAGAACATTAGGTTTTCAGCAGGTTATTGTACAGCCTGTACACTTCACTGCACCATCACAGAATCTGAGCAAAGTTGTGACCTTTACACAGCAGCAAAGTAGAGGAAGTTATTTACAATACAAACTAAGATCTCTGGATCAAAAAAGCATCACCTGGTTGTACTTTTTAATGCGAACACTTCCGTGTGTCATATTAAGGAGCCTTCGGTTGTCTTACACAGTGGTTCCCAACCTGAAGGACTGTTGAGGCTGCAGAGGATCCATTATTATCAACTACAGCTAGTGT
The DNA here is from genome assembly GCF_046630095.1 of Trachinotus anak. NCBI lineage: Eukaryota > Metazoa > Chordata > Actinopteri > Carangiformes > Carangidae > Trachinotus > Trachinotus anak. Next base: position 6,088,296 of record NW_027273859.1, on the reverse strand, counting down.
TTCCTGGGATTGTGCCCCCACAGCAGCAGGGGATGTGGCAGAGATGAAGTGTTAAAAAAATAAAGTAAGCAACCCTTTGATGATGTGACAGTGTTGTGGTAAAGGTTTTGTTGGGTTTAGGCACAAAAACAACTTGCTTAGGTTTAGGGAAAGATCACGGTTTGGGTTGAAAAAAAAAGTTGATTTTTAAGGTTAGAGGACATTTGTCATCATGGTTACAATAATAAACACATTATTACACAAGGATATAGAACAGTCATGGTTAAAAGACACAGCAGTGACTGCTGGTTTGAAACAGGAAGGACAGCTGTCTCTCCTAAATGTCGAGTTTGTCGTGATATGACGTCACCTGACTTCTTCCTTTGTCCCTGTAATAATAACCACAGAGACTGGAGGGTTTCGTCACTTCAGCATAAACGTGTTGGTTTAGGGAATTTGCTGAAAAGACACTGTCTCATTACAAGATGCAGACCCAGGTAGAAAATGACTAATTGCGTGAGACATTTCATTCAGTAGGAAAAGTGGTGAAAAAAAATAAGAATATTTCACACAAATTAAACTGCACAATAAATTAAAAATTCTGTCAATTACTGTTAGGTAGTTTTTAAATGAGTTCACAGAAAAGCTGCCACCGTCAAGAGCCGTCTGTATCCTACATTTGATTTGACTATCCTGCATTGGTTGATGTGATTGATTTCCCTTGAATTTTATCTGTGACAGCATCTGTTTAGCAACAACAGTGTTAAACCACAAGAAAACCAGACTAATGAAAAACCAAAGCATGTCTAACTCTGACCGCGCTGATGAGACGAGCGCCATCCTTCATCGACAACAACAGCCCCTCACAGTGAAAAACAAAAGTCACCATTTGACTCAGGGAGGGTGTTTGCGTTTGCGTGTGTGTGCTCATTTGTCAGTGCACGGGGGAAATGGCTGTGATGTTGTGGGACACACAGGTGTGTCGGAGTTGAAAGCATCGGGCATCCGAGTCGGTGGCGCGGGGCCCCTGATATGGTGGTGAAATGCCTCGTTTAGCACAGCGAAGGGCCTGACATTAGAGAGGGTGATGACAGTAACAGTTAGGAGGGTCAGCTGCTCTTCAACACAACCACCACTGAGGGAGAGGAGAAGAGCACAGTGAAGGTGAAAGGCTTCCATTAAAGTATACCTAATGTTTAAACTGCCTGTCTATAATTCATCTGCAGAACAGGTAATATGGATTATATAAAATATTGATTATTTGATTGCCCATCAGCTCAAATTTATGTTAATGATTTCTGAATTGTTGTCTGTGAACTAACATGTTACTATTATGTAAAACCACAAAATAGAAACCAGCACATCTTGATAGCTAATGACAATACAATACACAATCATCATCGATAGATACGTCACTGTATGGGCCTGAATATCATCTTAAATATCAGAATAATTATTATTATTTCTACAAAGTCCTTTGGATAATGTCACATTAAAAGTTAAAAATCTTCAGTTGTATGAACACATGTAAACTTGTGTAAGGCAGGAAGTATAATGCTAACATGGGTTCTTTTTTCTTAGTCTATATTTGTTGCCGTAATGTTTGCTATGTACCATTGAACCACTGGATGTATTGACAACTATCAATGAATTACTCTGATACTGAGGAAAAGTAAAATATGATGTTTAAGGAGCTTTTGTTTGTGATGGACAGTGGATGTAATGATATTTGAGGAAAAAGTTAAAATGAAACTGTCACACTGTGTTCAGTCTTGACTCAGAATATTGACACAAATTGTGGCAATGAACTGCCTCTATAAGCTGTGTGTCACTGGGCGAGGGTTACAGCTGCTGTTACAACTGTTGATTGTGTTGATAAATGGACCTAATGACAATAACTAACCTCCTGTTGGTTTAAGAACTCCTGCATGTACCTGTCCCTTTCACTTCACAGTGTATCTTAGTCTCACATCTCTGCAGCCTCCTTACAGTTTGAAAAACCTTTGGGATATAGTGAAACTTCTCGTGGGTAGAAGTCACTGTAATGGTTTAAGAAGGAGCCCAAATTATAACAATCCACCCAAACAGGAAAACCGCCCAATTTGGCAGCACTGTTGCTAGGCAAGGAAGTTTGTTCAAGTCCTTTTACAGTGTCTTTAAGAGTTAGTCTGCACTAAAAGTTTTCTGGAAGCTCAGTTTAACCTATTAACATAAGAAACATGTTTTGCTGCCGAGGAAAAAAATTAATTCCTGTTGAGTGAAAACAAGTTGAAAGTGTCTCCAAATGTCTTGAGAGTAGAAACTGAATCATTTGACAAACATATAAGAATCAGTGCTGCCACTGAGTGTCATGATGGGGAGCATGAAAAGGAGTCTGAACACCTTAAGAAACTCACTCTGACTGCTGAAAGAGCCTGACATAATCAGGGCTGTCTCATATTCAGGCCAATACAGCAGTATTTGATGTGGCAGTTACAAAAGATAACTGTAATGGGCCTTTTCTCATCAGATAATCTGAGTTGTCATAGTGAGATAAACACGTAAATGTCACTAATTACATCATGGCTCCCTTCTGTTCAGGTGTCTCAGCGTGAGTAACACCAGCTCCCTGAAACTGAAGCAGCTAAAAAAAAAATCAGCCATCATTCATTTCACTATTCAGACTCTGTGCCTCTCCTGCTGTGACACGTCAAAATGTCAACTGTGAAAAAGCTTTTAGAAAAAAATGTTTTCCCTTGTTGTCATACGGCAGTTTTTCCAAAAGGTCCCCAAATAGATGGTAATTGGGTTCTTAGCTACAGTGGATGAGGGAAGCCTGTGTGATGTCTGTAGGTGTTCACACAGTTCAGTGAGTGTGTGTCTACAGTCACTGCCAAAAGCTTCTAGTGACTAAGCCGCTGAAAAAATCACTTGCATTCATTTTTGATGAGGTGCTTTACATTTAAAGAGACCATCATGTTGGTTGATTTTCTCGATGAATTTGGTGCAAGAGAATAAATGTATGTTGTTAATGTCCCAAACGGAGCCTGTTTATTCAGTGTAGGATTGTTTTGGCTGATCTGCTTTGGCAGAGAGAAGCTTTAGGCTGTGTCTGCCCCACAGCTGACCTCAGTTCACCTGACATCAAGATGTTTCTTAGCATGAAATTTTAAATCTGACTAGGATTAGATTTGAAAGGATGTTATCCCTGACATCCTGGTTTTAGTCTTGGCTTCCTGTTACATTTGCCTCACTATTCCCCGACTATTTCTTTTTCAAGAGATGTACATGAATTATTTCATCAAGGAAAGGCTTGGAAAGGAAAGATCCATCAAATTTAAGGGTAAACAGATTCATTTTCTTGTATCCCAACTTTTCACAGTATGCACAGCATCTGTTTATTAATCGTGTACCCAGAGCATTTCTGATAACCTTTGGCCCTGGTTTTCAGTACATCTTGAGGGAATATGTGTTTTTGGTGTCTGCACACACACGGGCATGTTAATGCAAGTGGAGAGGAGTTGTGAGGTTTCTCTCTGTACCAGAACAGACTCATACGGATGCTCCAGCAGCAGAACAACTGTCAGTGAATTCTCAAACAGTCACTGGAGACATCAGGGGTTGGGAAGGTCATTCTTCCTGGATGGTTGGGCACATGCACGCACACAAGCTCACACACAGGTGCTCATTGTTCAGTCAGGCTGCTATCAACCTTCATGCCTGGGGCTATGAATCAATTGGAGGGATAGAGAGAGACTGAAAGTCAGAGACGGCTCTTTAAAGTAAACAGGGGTGAGCAGGTCTCCTCTTTCTGGTCAGATTTATTGGACTGGCAGTCGACCCCAACTGTCCCATGCATGAGTGGGCCAGGTGATGAGCCCGGGTGGAGGTGGTGGGGGGTGTGTTGATTGGTAGTGGTCAGTACCAGGTCATCTAGAGGTCTCTGGGACGGACAGCGGGTCACTATTTAAAGACTTCCATGTCTCATTGGAGGGCACTGACAAAATACAAAGGTCTGACACTGGTAATGGAAATAAAGAGGCACAGACACTCCCAGGGTGACTGGACTCCAACAAGTTTCAGATGTTGTTGTTCTGCATTCCAATGATTAACAAGACATTTGCACTTTTTTATTTGTCATTCTGTGTGTTGATACATTACATTACATCTGGATAATAACATCTGATCCATGTGTATCTACATTTATACTTGGTATTAGTGTTCTGGTTATCACGATTTTGACTGGATCTCAAGCCTTGTCACCAGACAGGTCCCAGGTTAAGAAAAGCAATGCAAAGAATGGACATCATTCATTTCTTAATAGCTTTTTCTGGCTACTGTGGCTGCTTGCAGTGTTTGCCTGGCTTGCTTATGCTGTCAGGAAGAGTTGGAATTAGGTGACCTTTCAACTTCCTGATTCCATCACTTGCAAATATGGTCTGGCTGATCCAATTGAATTCCTATCCCAATGCAATCTGCATGCATTGACACCTGTTATCGACAGCAGTTTTTCTTTGTTTTTTTTTTTTTTTTTTTAGATATGATGAACATCAGTACAACATTTCATGCCGATCCATCAGATAGTTGCTGAGACGCTTCATTCATTAGCACATATTTAAACCTCATGTTGACACTTGAGGAAAAGTCAAGGAGTTTGGCTGAGCTGGTGGCTCTACAGGAAACATCAAGAGATCAGCAAAGTCATTAGATTTCATCCAATGGGCACATATTTATCTGCATTTCATGTTAATTCATTTCACAAAAAACTGAAAAGGTCAACCTGTTGGTGGCACAAGAGGAAATGTAAGTGGATCATTAAAGTCAGTAGGATTCATCCTCTGGGGACCATGAGTGTCTGTACAAAATTTCATGGCAATCCTTCCAGTAGCTGTTGAGATATTTCAACAGACCAGATATATGCTGCTTACATGGCTGCTAAAACTACAAAGTCAAATCACTTTCAATAAGCTGACATGCACATTGACACCTATGTCTCCAGATGTGATTTCTCCTCTGGAAAATAACTCAAATCCAGTTACCTGAATCAAAGAGCTTTCCATCCACCCTTTAGAGATATGGGCCGTGTTTCAGTGACAACCAACCTGATTCCTCGGCCGGAGGGGATAATCTTTGAGAAGGAGGAGGGGGACGCTGTGATTAAGTCGGAGACATTGCGGGTTCACCTCAATCGAATCTGGCCATGCAGATTCCTATCAGATAATAAGCTGGATACCTAGGTGAGTCTGTCTTTCTGCATTTATCTGTGTCTCTGTTGTTTGACAACACCACTCCAGCCCCCCGAGTGGTTTTCTGATCGCTGCATCGACACACGGACACACAGAGGAGAATCTTCAATTTTCACAGTAGCCATCATCAAAACCCCACGCAAAGAGCACCTGTGGGACTCAGACGGCACCATGGGTTTAAATGATGTTTCGATCTAGAAGTGTTTTTCAATAGTGATACCAAAATATTGGGAATCAAGCTGATATTGCTTGAGCCAACTATGACCATCTTTGAATTTCATGGATTATATTGTATTGGATCCTTGAGAATTACATTCAAAAGCAGGATTAATTTTGCCAGTTGATCAATCTAACCATCATTCAAATCATCATGGCGACTGCTGTGCTCTTTCAACATTGGATTTTGTGAAATTAAGCCTAAAAAAGACACAGATAAACTTTCAGTTTTACAGGCAGCAGTTTGGCCTGGAGATAGAAAGGCAGAGTCTAAAAGTGATACGCAAAAAGAAAAATCTGTTTCCCGTTCATCCAGCAAATCAATCTTAGTCTGTCTGAGGCACTCTTACCCAAACGCCCACACACGCTCACCCACCCAGATGCATGAAAATACTTACTGGCCAGATGCAAACATACTGTACATACACAGACCCTGTGGCCTTGCACCGTGGCATTTATCATTATTTACTGCATCCCAGGGACAGGGTGTTTGCCTAACAACTAGACCTTGTTAACCTTGAGCCAGTAAATTTTGGAACCATGTTGCTTTTGCTTCCTTGGGGTCAACTCGGTGTTCGCTTATAGACGCAGCACTGGCCAAAGATTCTGAGCTTCTTCTCTTCTTAATCTGCCAATTTTGCATTCACAGTAATCTATCCTGCGCTGCTTAATGATATGTGGTTTACAGAATTTCAAATTGGAAAGCTCAAGAAAACTGCGGAGCTAATTTGTGTAAGATGCAGGTGTAGAAACTAAGTCTAAAAAGGTTTAAACAAAATATAGAGAATCCAGAGTTTGATGCTGAGGCTTTGACTTTTTCACTTCTCACTAGTCTTTGCTTGTAGCATTATTGATTTAATAATTTAAAGTTATACCAGTGTCAGCCAGATACCTAAAATGCAATGTGTAAATGTCAAGTATAAGCTGCAATGTAATGCATCTTGATTTAATGCTTGCTGAGCTGGGCACGCCATACCAGATGCTTTGCTAATGGCCTAAGACTAAAAGCTCAGCAGTAAAATGAGATATATTACAATGCAGCTGTTAGAGTTCAATTTTCATTTCAGTTTTTTTTTAGCTGACATTCTTAATGAGAGGAGATCCACTTATGGGCATTGTAGTAGGAATGGGTCTGTGGCCCTTCAGTGCAGCAGGGTCTTTTGCCTTTTAATCTCTATTTCACTGTCGTGTGAGGTGGGGTTAGGTTGAGGCAGACAACGGCCTTTTATTGATACTAGATAAGGGGCAGTTAATGTATGTTAGATGGGATCTTTTATTAGCCAGTGTATCAGTTTGATGCCTGATTATACTGCACAGACTGACTAGTATCGGTCACTTATATCATTTGATTTGAATACCGGATCAGCTTTCAAAAAAGTATAATGACTGATGTTACAATGGAGTGTTTAAAATGAATAGTTTTATATGAACAATGGGTACTTGCATATAAAAGGAGTCATTCACAACGAACACTTTGAATTATCACCCATACGGCACTTCCCCTCAGTTCTGTGGAGCGTTTAGCAACTTTAAACTGACTGCTTTGGTTTTACTGCCTTAGTGTACTCTCACTACTCTTGTTAGTGTTATTGTTTCAGCCACAGGTGCAGGCAGCTGGACACTGTACACTACCTGCCCAGCACCAAACAGCAGGCAGACAAAGTTAGCAACTAGCTTGTGAACGTAATGGGACATTTAGCAGGTAATGAGCCACATATTTCTCTCAGGAGGCAGTGGAGACTAGAAACAGAGCTAAAGCCGAGTGAATACTGGATTTACATTGATCAGATGAATGCTAATGTCACTCCATGTCCGCTGGATGTGTAAATATGCAACTGTTTGCTAACATGTCCACCATATAAACTTAAGAGTGAGAATAGTGTTGTATTTGCAGCTGCTTCTGCCGCCCCCAAGAGGCCAATAGATTAGCTCTTGCAGTTTGATCAGTGTTATGAATAATTTTAGAAGTCACAGAGGTAGAATTAAAGATCTCAAACAATAGTGTCAGCTAACCAATCCGTTTTCCTCACTGCAGTCCATAAAGATATGGGAAAATCACTGAATAAATACACTTTTGTGAATTTCTTGGCATAAAAATGGTCAGATTGAAGCACTGTGCAGCTCAAAGTATTCAGTCCAAAGATATCTGTGCTCACCCTCAAACCGTCAAATCTGATGTGTAACTTCTAGTGGACCTGTTGTTTGGATTAATTTCAGTGCACCTGAAGTGGAACAATATAAACTCTCAGTGTGTGGTTGTTGATGATAGCCAGGGGAGAGATAAATGAGGGGAAAGATGGTGGCCAAGCAAGGCAGAGGGTAAAAAGTCTTTAGAAATTACAGGATTTTGAACTTCATCTGCATGTGAGTTCTGAGTGGGGAAGCAGAATTCCTCTGGCTCGGCCCTGGCAGTAATGTTTGTCGGTTTCTGTTCCCTGCAGATAAGCATTGGCTGCCCTCTCCTTCACCGCCAGCTTTGCCTCTGGTGCTGCTCAATTGCCAGAAGCAGAGGGCCATGGTTTTACACTGCAACCCCCATGGTGTAAATGACCACCTGTACTAATCTGATGTTGGGTGGCAGACAAAGAACATGCATGTTCAGTAAATCCTTCCTCAGTGAGAAAGAAGCTAAAGAGCAGGTGACGACCTCCCGGGACCTCTGCTCTCCTTCCTTTACCCTCCAGGCCTGTTGTCCCCAGATCAGCACACGTCTGATTTACGCCCTTGCGGTTGGATCGAGGGAACTGAACAGTCAGATACCTCATGTCAGGACACCCTCTCAACCGTTGCTTCTGTCTTATTTACGAGGCCGGCAGCGTTCAGCTCCATGGCTGATCATTTTTCCATGCAGGATGAGCCTGAGTCTGAGGATGCCGGCATCGGACCCACCGGGGAAAGAGATAGGGTGGGTTGAGTTCTTAGGCTTATTGCCAAGTACAAAGGAAGGGGCTGAGGGTACAGATGGTACTTATTCAGCCGGAGTTACTATTTAATTATACGCAGTTTATTGATCAGAGTAAAGCCTAATGATGAAATTTTTAATTTCCCTTTGCTGACTCGCTATCTCTTTCTCAAGTGGGATAAGAATAATTACCTGGGCCTCTCTTGCATTTTTCATTCAGCCTGTCTGGTCAGCTCCTCCACAGTGGTGCACTCAAAAATAGAAACCTCCGAACTTTTGCTTTTCAGTATCAACAAGTCTCTGCTGCCACATGTTACTGTGACCGAAGAGCTGCATGTTCATGCCTTTCACTTCTGGTGCGGTCCAGTTTATTTTACTCTACTCCACTCTACTGCAGGCAGCTTGTGCTTTGTTGGTGAGTGTTGGAGGTCACCCAGGCCTGGTGTCATTACTCAGTGACTGACAGACTGACAAGCCTTCTTGTCTTGGCCCAGTTGGCTGCAGGTGAACCCAAATAGCTGGGCCGTGATGGATGGCAGCTGACAGAGGACTGACAGAGACTGGACGGAGAGACCAGGCTGACTTAAGTGCTTCACCACTACCAGCTATACATCTTGGAGGTCACTGCAGGAGTTTGGATTTGTGTGAGCAGACATCTCTGTTGGCTGGTGAAGTTTTATCAAACAGGAGTGCCGATGGCTGTAGTTGTTGCCTAGAGGTGGTAAACAGGAGTGAGGCGTGAGTGCGTCCACTCTAAAACTTGGGCCGTGAACCCATCCATCAGTTGGAAAGACAAAGACTCATGTCAGGAGGCAGTGTGCACTCTTTTTCGGCCATGTCACCGCACCCCTCACACATGCACACAAACAAAAAGCCCCTCTGGTCAGATCTTGCCAACAAGGCCGGTCAACCAGGTGATCACTCTGGTTCGGGCTGAAGGAGCACACTGTCATTATCTTTTTAACAACATTGTCCAACTGTGGATTTTTCTCCCTCCTTCTCCTCCAGTATTGCTGCTAATTTAATTACAAAAGTAAAATAAAGTAAAATCCATCTGCTGTGTAGGGTATGACTCCAATATTATATTGACCTTTTATTAAAGGACAATATATTAAACGTCCCCTGCTTTCAGTTTGCAAACTTGTTAGGTTGTTTTAGTTTGCACATTTTATTCAAAGGACTTCTTGTGCCATTGAAGGCTGTGTCTTAACTGTCTGCTAAGCATTCCTCTTTTGTGGAAAGCTTTATATTTGACTGAGCAGATGTTTATTAAAATGGACAGTGTTGCACAGCCAGTAACCTGTGGCTGATCAGTGTTCAGTACATGCTAGTGTTACTGGGCCTTTACACTGTAAATATCTACAAACTGTCTGTTGGTATTTTCCACCCAAATGTGTGACATCTATCAGTTAAGCCATATGAAAATATTTTTCTTTGTGCAGTCATGTCTATACTCTACAAGGACTTTCAGAAAGCTAATATACACAGCTAAGTAATTATAGAATAAAGGAACTAATGCAGACATCTACACTCCCCACTTACCTCCCTTGACCTCACCTTCTCCTCCCATCTCCTCCCAGAAACTCTAAAGCTTGTCAATCGGTGCCAGTTAATGGGGTGAAGTTAAATAAACACCTCAGAGCTCTGTCATGTTCCTGGGAAAAGCCTGGACTGACAGTTGAGGCTAAACTGCCAAACAGCTGGGCTTAAGTGAAATTATGTCCCACGCACACCCAATAAAAATATCAAAATGGAACCATGGAATCACACAAGTGGGGCAGAAAACCAAGAGGTACAAATAAGAAAATATTCTCTGGGCCTTTATAAGCAACTGTGACAGTTAAAGTTTATGTCACAGTGATTGGAAATGCTTGCACTTTTTACTACAAGTTTATGATCTCACCTTGTGGTCAGTGGGAGGTTCATTTGGTTCCTCCAACAGTTTAGTTTGGAAATCTCAGAGAAAAAACATGAGTTCAGCCATGTTTTCTGCTCAGACCTGGCTGTGAGTCTGTGACTGGATGCTGGTAGTTTCTCCACTGCCCAGTCTCCACAGAGCTCTCCCAGTGTCAATACACCCTGTCTAATTTTTTCTTTTTCTGCTGAACTCCTGTCAGTTTAATGTCCATAGAATGAAGTAGAATTTAGCTGTGGCAACATCTGTCTCATTATTACATTTAAACCAATTCCTGTCCGTCATCTCTAACCTATTTTTCTGGTGTAAACAAATATGAAGCTTGTCATGCTTTCTGTTTAGATCTCACTGTGTGACTCTCAGTGGGCTCAGTACCTGGTGTAACTGGCTAGTGTCTAGTGTTGTGTGCGTTGTGTGTTGATGAAGAGGTCAAGACCAGAATATCATTAGAGGTGATCTCCATTTATTCTGACAAAAGAGGTAAAAAACAAATCATTGTGATCATGAAACTTAGCCCCTACACCAGTGGTTCCACACCAGAGGGCTGGGGCCCACTGGTGGGCTGAAAAGGTATTGCAAGTGGGCCAACAAATCATTTGCAAATAAGTAAACTTTTTGTTAAAATATGTAATTATACACACACACACGTATATGTATATATATATGTATATGTATAATGTTGTAAGAACTCGGAACAGGAATATTTACTTACTTACATGAAGACTCACTGATGGAAACACAGTAATATTCCAAGGGACTGAGCAGAAATACAAAAAAAGGAGAAGTTGAAAGTTAATTTTTTTTATTTTATGCAACTGATGGTGAAACGTCTGTCAGCAGTAAATATAGTCCACCTGCTGTGCATCATCTCATTCAAGATCATTAATGTTTTTTCCTGGATTCCTCTGTTCGCCACTTGCTACCAAGGTTATAGATACAGATACACCAAGATTACACTCGAATTGTTTGAGATCACTGAAGGAAGATTTAAAATATCTGCAAACAAGCGAGTGACTTACTACCTTTAAGGTGTTGTCAGACACACAACGATGAGGAAAAAGTGGCGAAGGTGATGTTACATGACTGTTCTGGGTCTCCAAGTCCTGCTTGTTTCAAAGTTATTTTCAACTTTCTGCATCCAGCTGAAGAAAGTTAGAAGGTAGCTTTTTGAATTATGGAGTTATGTATCTGCGGGGCATTATTATGTATCTGAAGAGGTAAAAATCAGTGTGTTGGACTTTTTGAAATAATATCATCAGTATTGCATTACAGTATCAACAGTAATAATCTAGGCCAATGCAGCACAAGCAAAGTGTACAAAGCCTTATTGCAAATTAGCCCTTGTTTCTGGCTCCAAGGCTTGGTGAGCCCAGAACATTGCACGCTAAGCTCTAGTCTGCTCATTCTGTATGCAAACTGGCTGCTCGGCCAAGGAGTTTTTCTTGTCTGTGTCATGTAAGCTGACTGCTTGCTTATTTTTTCAGCTTCAGCACAGAGATAGTATGAGGCAAAGAGTGGGAACCACACAACCACAATTAATCATAGCAGAGACTGGGCTTCCCTAGACAGAGGGACAGGATCCCTGGGTGTGTATTTATACATCTCTGCATGCATGCAACTATAGTACATGTACAGTACCGTGTTGATATATCTCTACTTGTTAGTTTATATGTAGCAGTATGTGTGTGTGTGTTTGTGTGTGTATCCTTCCCCAGTGTCCAGCAGTACCACATTTCCTCACCCACTTGAAAGGATACAATATCCAAAATCCATTCATCAAGGTCATAAAACAGGCTATTATTGCACCAATGTGGGTGTGTGTGTCTGCATGAATGTGCATGTGGATAGTCTGTGTTTTGAATATGTGGAGGCCAAATTCTGTGTGTCCATGTCATCTGTAACAAAATATCTGCAGTGCAGCAGCCATGTAACAGAATGTAGAAAGTGTTCATGTGTGCAGTCTGTTGGGTGGTGCAGTACATAGCCTGCATGAGTGGAGGTGTTAAAATGTGTTAAATTATGCGATTATATGTGGATTAACATAAAATGTATATTAAAGGGATCAGGTGCAGTGTGTGTGTATATGTGTGTGTGTGTGTGTGTGTGTGTGTGTGTGTTCTGGCACATTTGCACAGATGACAGATGTGTGCATGTTTGCACATTCTGGTTTGCCCACCTGTCTGGGTTTTCTATTGCATTTATGTGAATGTAAGCAGAAGCAGCTATTTGCATGCACTCATGTTTGTGGGTATTGCTTGCATGCATATACTGTGTGTGTGTGTGTGAGTGTGTGTGTTTTTGTTTGTGTGTGTGCATGTGTGTGTGCGTGTGTGTGTGTGTGCGTGTGTGTGTGTGTGTGCGCGTGTGTGTTTGGATTGTACTCGACCACATGCTCCAATCGTCAGCAACAGATGGGCTGATAAAATGCCAGAAAACCAGCAATTACCACCAATAAACCATTGCCGGCTGTTCACTCAGTAGAGGGTTGCCAGGTCTGAACACATACTGTAGTGAAAAAATACTCATCCTAACAAGTGCTCTCTGGTCTGATATTCTTTTTCCTTACCAAAGGAGAAAATATCCTCCATACAATTTTAGAAAAGTTTGATAATGCTGGGTATAGACTTTGCATGTCCAAAATGGCAGCAAGACAAACATAACCAAAGTAAGACTTTTTTATTCCACTGAAACCAAAGCCAACCATCACAAACCCTAGAATCCACCACATTTTGAAGTAATAGTTTGATATTTTGGTAAATTTGCTTACGTGGGGGGCAAAAAACTGGATGTGTGGTGTGTGTTGGAGCTGCTGTTGCTGATCTGCTGCAGAAATACACCCATGTGTGTTCACACACGGCGGCATGTCTGCTCCATCGCTGCTAATGCAGGTCTGTGTACACAGAGTTTGCAGGATACTTGAATGTTGGATTTCTCTTAATTTTAAAGTAATTTCTGATTTATTAAACTAAGTAACTAAAATGCCACTGTCTCCACATGCAGCTGCTAAAAGGGTAAAAAAAAAATACATATTTTTCCATGTCTGTGACATGTTCAGATTCAGCCTAGACACAGAGGCTACAGTGGAAGGTGTCAGTTTGGTGTAATGTTGCTGGTATAATGTCAATATGAAATCAACAGGTCTTTTCTCTCTTTTTGCTGCAAGACACACGTCATGCCTGAAAAATAGGCGAAATGCCGAACTTGTAGATAATGCAACGCAGCTGCGAAGCATATCACAGGCGTCTCACACAGGCAGTGTGCTCGCTCGAATCCATTAACATGGGCGCCAAAACGAAAAACAAAATCCTGCAGCCGCCACGCACACACAACGCATTCAGTGTCTTGCCAAGAGGTAGCTTCATATTTAGTGTGCTGACCTGAGAGAAGCATCAATCTTCTTTTTCTTCAAGTCTTTGCAATAGAGTAAATAAATATGTCAAACCACTTCTTTCAGGCTTCAGTTGCGAGATGCGAGAGTCTATCGATACACATATAACATGATCATAATTTTTTGTGGCCCCAGCACTGAAAAACACCATGCTGCATCTCGTGGGAAAGCAGTGGGTGGTAAAAGGTTAAAAATGAGCAAGGTTTGGAAACAACTGGAGCTATCAAGAGTTTTTGTCATCATTGATTTTGACTCAATAAAATACAATTACATAAGTTTTTACTATGGACATTTTTTCACTGTGTAAAAGTTAATGCACTGCACTGCCTCCTTCCTTGGCAACTGCCTACACACATCTTATTGCCTTTTGGGAGTTCAGGCTCATATACATTCAGACACAAACTGTTCCTCTGAGCAACACTATCAACAGTTTTAATATTCCCACTTTGAGAGCAGAGACTCATAGTGTTTATCTGTGAAGACAAGTGGGATCTCTCCACATAGAGTGAATACCCCCTGTGGAGCGATAACACCCGCGCAAGAAGATAAAAAACACACAGAGGGCAGCATGGAAAACAAACTGGAGACGGATGTGCAGAGACATACTCACAACGCTCTGTAAAACATACATTCTGCAACACAGGGGCTGGGCTCTGCTGTACTATCTGATATACTGTGTATAGATGGAGCAGTGCCGGGCAGAGCAGGTAGCTCTGAATGAAACATGTGAAGCATCTGCCTGCAGTGAAGGGCTCTCTGTCAGCAGGCTAGCTCTCATTAGCCGCCCAGGAACAAGGGCCTTCTCTCTGGGGTGGAGAGGAGCACTAGCCCTCCACTCCACCCCCAGGTCCCATCCTTTGGTGCACTGAATCCTCTTGCTGAGTGACATGGGGGAGGGCTGGACCAGACTGGCTAAACACTTGTGTCCCCTTATTGAGTAACCTCAGTGACTTTCTGTGTCTCTAGCCCTTCATTCCAACACTGAGGCCCTGTCTTATTATGTATATACATGCTGTAAAAAGCAAGGGAGAGCATGCTGGGGTAATGTTTACACCTGGGTCTCTAAGTTTAAATGCAGTTTGAAGATGTGGAAGAAACTGAAGTCATTGTTCAGTTGCTTCTTCTTAGCTGTGTCCCTTACGTCATTTGATGTAGTGCATATATTCACGGTGGCAAATGTGAGATCAACAGTTACGATTGTAACACAAAGACATTTTGCACATAAATCACTGAGACTGTGGTTGATATGATTTGTTCGGCTCAGACTGGTGAAGCTTTATATTAGCTTCATGTGGGTTTTTTTCCCCACATTTCATACACAGGAGGCACATTATGAAAGAATCTCTTTCTGAGCAGCATTAACAGGGGGGAAGATCACAGCAGGCACATCCTGTTTCAATGTTAACATCTGCACCTGACTATGAACCATGGCAGGTGAACCTAGCCTTTATTAGACTCATCAGACATGTTCGTTTTTATGGCAAAAAAGGATTTGAAAAATTGCAAAAGCTCCCTGTCTGAAAAGATTTTACACTGCGTCCTTTTTGTGCATTTTCATATAATCTATTTTTAATGAATAATGTATTTTCATAACTTAATTATTTATATAATAATCTACTGCTCATTTATTTTATAATTTGCAGCTCATAGAAATCTTGCTCATTTGCTGTAAGCTGTAAGTTCCACAGATACAGTTACTTAATCTATATTAACTTATATATTAATATTGACATTGATTGAAAAGCAAAATAGCATGATTAAATGTTAAGGGCAGAGACAGGTTCAACATGTTCAACCAACTAACAACTTTCTTTTCTATATAATATTTGATCTTCTTTCAGGAAACGTCCTTCATTTTCTCAGAGATTCTTACAGGATGAGTCATTTCGATGATTCACATGCAGCCTCCTGGCTCTGTAAGTATTAAATTAGAAGTGACCCCCAAAAAAGCTCCTCATCATCAGTTAGCTGCGCTGAATACCCGTGGCCATCAGCTGCTAATGAGCCTCATTATTTCACAGCCAGCCATCATCTTGCACTTACTTTTAGCATATTGCTCTGACCCAGGGTCTGCCAGCAGGTGACCACTGAACACACTCGTCCCATTCACTCGTTACCATATGAAGTAATGCCAATGTCATGAGAGACAATAGGCACCTATGTACTCAGCTAACTCTGCCCCGTTGCTAATAGATGTAATATTGGAGGGAGGAAATGGGTTTGTAATGAACATCTGTCCCTGTTGGCTGGCGAGGATATGAGGGAGGAGTGGCCCTCGCCTACCCAGGGAGGAGTTGAGGTAATGACTCCAGCTGGTGGTGACAGATTTTTGGGAAGGGGGGGAACTGGGTGTGTTGGCCAGGACCCATGAAGAGTCTGATACAAGCTCAAGGCTAGGCAATGATCACACTGAGGACTTATGCTACTTTCACCTCAGATTGGGGAATTGGTCAGATTTAAGTTTGGAGAATGGCGTACATTTAGTACATCCAAGTCTTTTTTTTTTCATCAAATGAGTTCAAACATGAGCATAACTGATTTTATTTGACTGTAAGTCCCACATGATGTGTGTTCATCATTAACCCTGAAGAAATTGGGGTCAGAAAGAGAGAAAACGACTGCACCTTTCTGAATCCACTTAAGCAAATGTGGTGCTCCGTGACTCCGGAGTCGGTCAGAGAATGAGCCCACAGCCAGCTGGAGAAGGTGTGATGAGAAACTGTCAACGTGCTGCTGCAGAATTACCTCTCCCTGCTCTGAGGGCCGATTGAAAATGATGTACATTAGAAAAACAATCAAGCAGAGTTGAACATTTTATTAACTTGTCTGATCTATGGTGAGCTGGCCTCATTGTAGCAGTTAGAAAGTTACTGATTGGTGGTAATTGCCAGTAGCCTAAGAGGAAGCGTTGCAGACATTACTCAGGGTTGAGAAAACTACTGCAAAGTCATCTGCATATTCTGAGGGAAAAACATTAATCTATAATATGATTTATTGTTAACAGTGTGCTGTGATAATAGTGCAACATTATAATTATCTCCAAAAAAACAGAACATTAATCAAAGATAAAACAAGAGAGGACGGTGCAACAGTGAAGATGTACAAGTATTTATCCAAGCATCAGGTCTCAGTGGTATCAGTCAAGCTGAATCATCCAAAGTGATTATACTGTATATACAATTAGTATATGAAAAGGCTAGCTCAAAACCTAGTATGTGGCTGGACCGCCCATGGTCAAATCTTGATTTTATAACCACAACGTTGTCTAACAAAATCACCAAACACATAAATAAAAGACACAGATGGAGCTGTGGTTTCAGCTGTGTTCACTTATCAAATGATCACTCACAGAGACAGTTAGGAGAGAGACTATCTTTCTTTTTAAAAAAAAAAACATCTTTATTACAGTTTGAGGGAGGGAGAGAGAGGGAGAGAGAGAGAGAGAGAGAGAGAATGACACACAGCAAAAGGCCACAGACCAGACTTAAACCCGGACCACCGGGGCAAAGTCTACGCCCAAGTGGCACGCACTCTACCAAGTGAGCAACCAGGGTAACCGCCCCGAGACAGACTAGCTTTATTATTTTGTCTCTCATACAGAGCATAGCCTCCATCTGGGAGACACAATAGTTTCACATTTATTCACCTTTACTTTACTTGTAGCAGGTAACAGACTTTTATTAGAGGCAGGTCGTTATGTCTGACTCCCTCTGTTTGATATGTAGAACTGGTCACAGCGGTTCGTACAAAGCCTTATTATTGATGACTTCTCTCTCTCCCTCCCACTCTCCTGCTCCCTCTGCCCAGTGTTTAGATCTTCCTCTGCTTCCTTTAGTAATAATGATACATGTAATGAAAGTAATTTATTTGTTGTGATGGAGGCGTCACTGAAAGAGAACCTCCGCTTCCCTGCAGTTCTCGAGCGGGCGGGAAACCTGAGTGGCTCAGTGGACTGCGGCTCCACGCTCCTCTGAGCTGTGGTACGGTGGCAAAAAAGCAAGTGAACCCTTTGAAATAACCTGCATTATTTATAAATCTTCATCTAAGTTGCAATTATGAACACTATCTGTTTTGACTAATAGGCTATCAAACCTTTAGAGCCCAGTCAATAAAACCAGATTGGGGCTGTGGGTTAGAGCTACATTGACTTAAAAAACGAAACAAAAAAAAAACGTGCTATTCACAAAAATATCTGCTGTTGTGAACCATCTCAGAAGCCTTGGTCCAAGTATTGTTGATTTGCGTAAAACTGAAAGGGTTACAGAGTCATCTTAAAGAGTTTAGAAATTCATCAGTCCACAGTCAGACAAACTGTTTATAAATGGAGACAATTTAGTTCTGTGGCTACTCTTCCTAGAAGTGGACGTCCAGCTAAGATACAACTAAAAGCTTGGAGGAATCATTGGAGCTGGTAAACATATGCTTGTGAGTCTACCACAAATCATGGAGCATGGCTGCACTGAGCATTTTGCTAAAGAGCACCTTGACACTCCACAACACCACCGAGAAAAATGTTTTGTTGACTGATGAAACTAAGGTTGAATTGTTTGGGAAGAACATGCAGCACTGTGGTGTGTATGAGAGCATCATCCCAACAGTCACGTCCAGTTAAGAGAGCATCATGAACTGGAGCTTTGCTGCCTCTGGGCCTGGACAGCTCGACATCATCCAGGGGAAAGTGCATTTCAAAGTTAATTAAGTTATCTTCCAGGATAATGTCAGGGGGGCTGTCTACCTGCTGAAGCTCAGGAGAGGCTTGGTGATGCAGCAGGACAATTACCCTTCACATCAAAGTACATTTAATACAGAATGACTTCAAACAAAGAAAATCGACCTCAGTCTGAGCCCAGACCTGAATGCAGTAGCGATGCAGAAGAATGACCTGAGGAGAGCTCACACCAGACATCCTAAGAACATCTAAGAATATGATTGAGCTGAGGCAGTTCTGTAGGAAAATTGTGCAAGTCGACTGTTTGTTTGAGGCTGTTGGTGCCAAAGGAGGTTCAACCAGTTCATAAATCCAGAGGTTCACTAACTTTTTCCAGCAGCACTGTGAATGTTAAATGGGTGTGCTCAGTGAAGACACAAAACATTATAATTGTTTGTGTGATATTAGCTTACATTTGTTCTGCACTTGTGACTTTGATGAAGATCAGATCACATTTTGTGACCAATTAATGCAGAAAACCAGGTCACTGTGTGTGTGTGTGTGTGTGTGTGTGTGTGTGTGTGTGAGTGTGTGTGTGTGTGAGTGTGTGAAGGCATCAATTGGCAGCTTTATCATCTTTAAATCTCAGAGTGAGGCATCAACTGAGCAGCGTGCGTGAAAAGAACCATTGTTTCTGCAGGAGATGACAACCCATGGAGCACATGCTCCAGAGCTGTCAATCTGAAGAGTGACAGCACTGATGTCTGGCACTGCAGTATCCATGCAGGGAAGAATTAACATAATAGTGTAATGGGAGGCAAATGACACTGTGGGAGGAACAATGAGCCATGAGCAGCCTGTGTGACTGTCGAATAAACAAAGTAACAACGAACTCTGTGTCAGCCTTCGTGTCAACCACAATCAGCAGGGCTGTGACAGGGGGAGGTCTCAGTGGGGTGCAGCGGTTTGATTGTAACCTCAAGTTCTGCATGGAAATATTTAGTAAATTCCGCCTCCTCCTCCTCCTCCAACTGCATAAATCCTGACTATTCACACCGAACACCGTGGACATCAAATAATAACAGAAAAATGGGGAAAATAATGACATTGTTATCTTTAGGAGTGAAAGCTTTTTGAAATCATCACATTCAAAAACAAGAGGCAAATGTTTTACTAATCATTCCTCAGTGTGTAGATCAGATGGTTAGCATAAAAATGCACATTAAACATTCAGGACGTATTTCTAGCAGGTGTAATGGCCCAGTACCCCACACAAATGCATATCTGAATAATTAAAACCAAATGAAAGTGTGTGTAGTCCTGAACTATTACTTTAACAGGCTAGCTTTAAATGCAGCAACATTTTTCCACAACACTTTCAAAGAAAACTAAATGCTTTCTCATAGGGGACCTGAAGAAAATGCTGCAATTATTCAGATGTGAGGGACCAGTCTAGATAATGCAGAAAAATTTCACTGATGGCTTTCCTTGCACAAAAATGATTGGACAGTTGGATTTTGTAAAATTATCCTTGTGCTGCAATCAAAGTATCTGCAAAGTGCTGAGGAAGCAAGATGAGGCGAGCAATGTCACCATGGCAATCCCAGACTCTGGGTGGCCCCAGGCAAAGAATCACATTGGAGCCCATTGAAGAACCCACTCACATGCAGACTGTTGGTAGAGACTACAACTTACAGATGTCCCTAAACCCCCTTTACAAGCAGAGTATAAGTATATGCTAGCCACAGCACACTTCATCAGGGGCCCCACTGAGAGGAGCTTTGGGGCAGCAGCAGTTGACTGTGTACTGTCTTTACTTTACTCTACTCTACTGCAAAGCTGAGGGGAACTGCAGAATCAGGTGATAATTCTCTATGGGTTCATCACTATGCCGACCTTCACATAACACATAGTAATTTCATCCACAGTTAATATAAAAATAATAATGATTGCAGTTTTAAGTCAGAATTTCAACACCTGTCATTCTTTTCCCCTTTTTCTTCAATTTTGTGTCATTGTTGCTCGAAAAAGTTACATTACATTTACATTTACCATCAACTAAACATGACATGACTGGAAAACATCGACAAGGCTGTGCTGGAATGGAATACTATAATAAATCCTACCGTTAGACAGGTGTAATCTTTGACATTCAGGTGTCTGTCAAGTATCTTTGAGAAATTACCTGCTATTGCGCCGCATATCATAAATAGAAACGATTGACTATTTTGGCTCCTCACGGCTCTGCCCACATTAGGATTCAGTGAAAATGTTTTACAGCTGTGAGAGTGGGATCAAAAGACGACCTCCTTTCCCTCTTGGAGAGCAGAAGACATGACAGGTTGTGACTCAATTTCTCAAAGGGACCACCCTGCTGAGAGGCTCTTATCGGCCCTGCCTCAGACATCTACCGCCATCTACTGTAAGCGCTGGTAACAGCGTCTCAGCAGGGGGCCGGAAGCTTTGGGAATTGGCTCTCAGTGAGCTCCCCCCTCTGAGAATACCGATGTCAAGAGCACTGTGGAAGGAGCATGCCCTGAACCCATACTCCTCAGAGTACATTTTACATCAAGTGCAAATATTCTGTGCAACACAGGGCTACCAACCAATGTTAGTGTGTGTAATACAGACGCTGTCATATTTCATGATCAGCGTCTCAAACTGTGTGGAGAAACATGACTTCTCCCTTTCTTGACAGTGAGATGCACTTCACCCTCATTCTGGACAAGGTGGATTTCTACATTAGAAGACTGTCAAGCTGGTTGCTCCTCAGAGAATCTGTCCATGACAAATAAATCTTAAAATAAAGCCAGTAGCACTTGGTATGGGCACTGAAACATAGTTCCTGCTTCTTTTTACCTTTTGTCCAGTCCCACAGGCTGCATCTGGAGCTGCTGCAGGGTCAGCATCCTTTCATCTTCTGGCTGCACTTGACTTACTCTCCACAGGATGGCGTTGCTGTGTTGCAGCAGAGCCCAGCTGAATAACCGCTGAGCCGGTAGCCCTGCAGTCACTCAGCAGCTCGTCCAATTGAATCAGGGGGGCCACATCAGCACTCAGGAAGCAGCTACCTAAACTGCCTGGCTGATAGTCATCTCTTGGTCCACTCCAGACCCCCTCCCCTCCAAACACAAACACACACACACACACATATAGTCACAATAACAAACAGCTCTGCCCAGGCCAACTCTCATTACTCCCTGTTTAAACTCTGCTCAATAAGTGGTTGCGTTGTTTTTTTCCTCTCTCCGTGTGATGAGCTCGAAGGTTCGCATGTGGCTTATTGTAGTGTCCGTGACTGTGATGGATATAAGTAGCCTTCCATATGACTCCTGATGTATGAGCTCACATTCCTTCAGGCCACCACACAAGGTCTGGGACATGAAGCACAAAGGAACCAGACACAGTGACACACACTCATTTCTTTCTTTCTGCATGCCACAAGCCCCAAGCAGTCAGAGAAGAAGATGTGCTGATATAAGGAGGAGGTGGAGCAAGTGGGTTGGCCGACAACAAAGTTACCCTGTGTCTTATTGCTGCAGCACATGCACACCAATGATTCTTGTTATTCATGGTGCTCTGTTTGTTGTATGTGAGAATGTGAGAGGGAGGGGGGTTGGGGGGGGGGGGTATGTTTGTACTTTGCATTTAAATTATACCCCAGCTTATGCATCTTTATGCACGGTATGCTGGTGAATTTGTAATGTGAAATAACAACGTGCTGCCTTTTCATTTAATCAATTTCCTGGTTTGTGAGAGTTGCCGCTCCCCTGATTTCCAGGGCTGGTTTATATACTTTTGAATGGAGGAACCAGCCTGGTGAGAAGAATGTGAGCACATTGGAAAAACATGTAAAAAGAATCAATTTATAGTCCTGGTTCTTGGCAGTAATAAATTATACATGTTTAACAGTTACATTATTCATTCAGTGCAATATACGGATGGTAAATAAACATTGATTTTCTAGTATAAATTAATATCAATGCAGATTTTGACACAATGGGCCCCTGGACACCGATGTGCTAAAGGACCCCATACTTCCAATGCAGGGGCAAGACAACTGCAAAGATTTGTGAGGTAACCACAAAGACATGCAAAATTACCACAAAGACATACACATGACTACAGAGAGACACAACTGACAAAAAAACAACATAAAATTACCAAAAATGACCAGAAAGAGACAAAACACTGACAAAGAAACACACTTGATATAAGAAGCACTGCCCTTCTCATATCAAGAACTGTTCAGCTGAGGTCTCCTGCCAAACAGCTGCACAATCACATGCACACACATTGTCACACACACACACACACATGAAAACACACTGATCTATAGAAATGCACACCAACATAATCTCACTGTCAATGCCACCACCCTTTGATGCTCACCCTGCCCTCAACATGAGAACACTTGGGAATTCATTGAAACAAACGTTATTCCTTTGAAACTCAACGCCAACCCCCCAGCCCTCCACCCCCCATCTCCAGAAATGTAATTCAAGGAAGGACATAGCTGCAGGACATTTTGACGTCGATGAGCTTTGGGACCCTTCTGCTGTGTGTTGCTATGTACAGTGGCCTTTATATATGAGAAAGACTTGATAAATGACAGAGAGGTGCAATCTAATTTAGGACAAATGCATCACATCTTTTGTGTGAACACACACTGTTTATGAGGCGACGTGATTGATGAATAGATCCAAGCAGAACTGACAGTGGAATAACATTATTCACCTTAGCGTTGTCCTCCTCAGGCACGGTGGCTGGTAGAGTTATCTTCACTATCATTAGTCAAGTATGAAATTGTGGTGATCCTTTACATGAAAACAATCTCAACCCGGAGAATGTCGTTGAGTAATGGGAAAGTGGGGAAGAGTTGGCTGGGAAGAATGTTCTCCGGCCTAGTTAAGGTGTAATTTTCTTCTTTCCATTACTTTGTACCTCAAGTCGGAAAAAAAACTTGTGCAAGGGATTTCTGCTGAAAATATGAAAAGACCACGATTGTGCATAGTGTGTAGATATGGATGAGCACAAATTCAACCAAAGTGGATATGTGGTGGGGGTGGAGGAAAAAGAGGGATTCTGTGTGTCAGGCCTAACTCTAATTATGGCTTCGTTAATTAGTGTATCTCAACGCCGACTCGCTTGGAAAGATGCCACTTAGCTCAGCTTTTTCTCTCCCCCGTATCCCTTTCCCAAATCACAACTGAGCTCCTTCCCTCTTTCCCCTTCCTCCATGCTTCCCCACTTCTTCACTACTCCTCCCATCCCATTCCTGTCCATATATCTTGACAGCTCATAAGGCAAAGCAGCATATCAAAGCAGGCTGTGCCATCGTAGCCCTTAACCAAGCATCTTTTGCTTCAAATTGCTTCCTGAGGAGAGGCAGAAATAAGATAAGAAGGCAGAAAGAGAGAGGAGGAGGTGGATGAAATGGGGCCATACTGAGCAGTTCTCTCCATGAGATGGAAGGGAATGAACACAGAGTAAAAGTTGAAAAGTGTAAAGTTGTCCTTATTTCTCTGGGCTGTCGGTTAAAGCCTCTGAGAGCTGAAGCGAGAGACGTCAGCGTCACTCCCCCCTCCCAGCCACCCGCAGAAATTAAGTCCCATCTCAGTGACAAAATCAGGGAATAGACACATGTCACAGTGCCGCAAATTGAAGTCCTCAGTCTGTATTTACTGGAGCAGAGCCTTTGGCACACATGCCGAGCCCTGCGCAGACTCTGAGCAACTAGGAACACCATGATTCCCAGCTCTGAAAACTACCCCCCAACTAACAAATTCAAATTCTTGTCGCGGCTGCTATTCAAGCTCAGCGGCACTGCAAGATGCTGCATAAATTAAGTCGCTGGAGGAAGCGAGGACGGGGAACAAGCACCGTCTGCCTCTGCCGGATCATGTTGACTCCTGGGGCCATGTTGGCGGAGAATAAACCCCTGTCGAGACCAGGGCCACACCTTTCATTAAGGTCCACTGATTGTCTCCACTCCCCAGTAGTTCTTTTGTTTACAGCCTGTGTT
Source organism: Trachinotus anak (assembly GCF_046630095.1). NCBI lineage: Eukaryota > Metazoa > Chordata > Actinopteri > Carangiformes > Carangidae > Trachinotus > Trachinotus anak. The sequence goes on along the minus strand of NW_027273859.1, from coordinate 6,063,998 downwards.
AGCGTGCTACAGCCATAACTAGGCACAGCAAGCAAAAATGAGGCACCGGAGAAATGCAGGCTTGTGTCACTTGTTCATTTTTTTTTTTGGTGTGCATTTACATTACTGTTGTTTTCTCTGTGCTACCAGACAGAAGTGATGGAGGCAGAGGTTGGGTAAGGGGTGGAGGGAGGTGTGCTGTTTGGCTGGGCCCCCTCCAATGTCAAAGGCAGCCTCAGTGATTGCAGCACTGCCCCTTCTCTTTCACCTTTAGACTCATCCTGCTGCTTTGCAGAGACAAAACACTCTGACGCTGAGATTGTGTCCATTTGCTTGACGCCTTACAACCTGTTATTTTCTACAGCAGCCAGTTCAGAGACTCTGGAGGAGAGAGGGAAAAAACTGTGGTTGTGGTCCTGATCGTGGTACAAAGTAGCAGCTTGGGCAGGGAAAGGGGTGGAGAGTTTAGGGAGATGTGGGATGGGGGTTAGGGGGGCGGACAGGATATGTGCTATTTCAGACACGGTGCTTTCAGGCCAACTGTGCCCTCATTGTTCTATCACTGCCGGTAATGACTTCACCGTGGCTTCCTGTCACATGATGACTGACCCCATGAGTGATGCAGCCAGTGACGCTGGTTTGGAGTGGACTTCACTGACATTTTACTTCCTTGAGAACGGTTGAGCTTTCTTTTTGCTTTCAAAGTGCCTCACAGGTTTCAGGGCACTTCAGAGAGGCTCCATAGTCGCAGTCCGTAAGCTATTACCAAATGTACACCTGAGCTGTAGCACACTGAGGATTGAATAAGATAAGGGATCTGATGCAGTTTTTTTTTCAGTTAGAGAAAAATAGATTCACACTGATGGGGATCTAGTGATATAAGGCCTGGCAGACTTTCATCAGCATTGTTGAGACTTCCACGTTGGATAACACACTCTGGGTGTGATTTTTGTCTGAACATGTGGTGCTCCTGTTAAGATGGTGACCCCCCCCACCCACCCACCCAGTTGGAGTCTAAGTGAGGATCAGTGTCTTTTTCATTTCCTGTCATCTGTGAAGCACTGCTAACAAAAAAAAAAAAGAATTATGTCTGGCTGTGAATGAAAACTGCTGCTGTTAAACTCCTAATCTAGTTATTATCTTTCTTTCCCCAACAAGGTGTGTTTGTAGGTGCAGAGGTGAAATGTGCTGAAGGTCTGTTTTTATGGTGATGTTGTATCAGGTAGTTCTTATTGTACCGCTACATGAGATCTTGTGTCTTCCCTAGATTTACAGGGCTATTTGTAGGTTTGGAGTGGGTGGTGCTGATTTTCACTTGACAAGAGCTTCAGACATTGTTGTCTTTATAATACAAGAGCAGGGCTGCATGATGCACAAAAAAAAAAAAAAAAAAGATATTGCAATTGTGAACACGATTTCAGTTGCGATGATTGTTTTCAAGTTAACTTTATTTCCAGAGCACATTTAAACACAGCTTGAGTTGACCAAAGTACAATTAAAATAAATAAAAGCAAGTAAAACAAATATATAAAGTAGATAAACACAAGCAACGCTGGTAAGTTTACTGTATGAAGACGCATATAAATATACTATTGTAAACAAGAAAACAACAAGGAGCAAATACTGAAAAAAAGAATTTAAATGATGACGATGTGATATTTGTTGGGGCTTGTATGTTTGCTTACATCTGGAGAATATGATTTGTGTCTCTGTGGCACCACAACGCTTACGGTGCTAACAATGCACAACAATGTTGTGACACACAAAAAATTGCAGCTCCTGTGATTTGGATATTACACTTGGCTATATTGTGATACTGATTATATTTCAAGTAACTGTAATACAATATCATATTAACTTAAGTAGAAGAAAAGATGTGATAGAGACAAGAGTTGCTTTCCTCCTCTGGAGACAGCTCTTGGTGAGCAAAGACATGAAGTTTGATGCTGAACTCACAACATTTCTTCTAGACTGGTAAGTAAACAGCTGTTAATGCTAACATTGACCATGTGGTAATAGCAAAACTCACTAATTGCTCCTTTAACCACAGACTTAACTTAAGCTTAAACTGTAACCCTAAACCAAAGTCCTGAAACTGCAGCAGCAAGAAACTAGAAACCAGCAGTGCAGGATCAGCTGTAGGACATTTTTTCATTCTTGTATTCATGTGAGTGAATTCAGTGTTCATAATAGAGGCATTACAATAACACACACACACACACGGACATACACACAACACACACACATACACACACACACACACACACACACACATACACAAGTAGAAGCATCCCTTGTCTACTGTCTCACGATGCCCAGCAGCAGTAGGCAGCTTTGTTATAAATCAGAGGATCATATCAAATCTTGTCATTAGGCTTTGTTACCAGGACAACAGCATTGCTCCAGCATTATCTGTTCCAAAGCCTGTCAGGACAGCAGCAGCGGTAGCAACAGAAAGAGTATACCTGTAGATGAACATAAAATAAACATGGATTCATTGCAGAAAGCTTTCTCCTGCTGATGACATGCTGGTTTACAGAGAGCCAGGCTTGGTACTGTTGACTGTAGCCGAGTGTGATGAACCTGTGAAATGGAACACTTCTGTATTCTGTCTTTGGTCAGATGTACACTCTTGTTTTTTGTCCCTGTTATTATGTGAGAAAGCCAAGATTGTGGGTTCACAACTCAGATAAAGACCTGAATAAATGGCACGTTATGTAATGTGAAGCGTATGAGTCCATAAGGCTGTGTTGTATAATTCATTGCACTAGTGGAATATGTAAAAGCACTGCTCCAATCCCCTTTAGGTCTAATTAAAAGACTATCAGCCTTTTTACAATGAAAACTCCAGGGGATACGGTGTAATCATGTATTAATAGAATGATTACTAAAGAAATAAAGCTCCTTATGCAGATAAGAGCTGCTGAATTTATTGCACAAAGTCACCCTTAAAAAGAATTCATATAAATGTTATTCCTATGATCTTAGTTCAGCTCTAAATTTGTGAGCCATGAACCAGCCTTTCCCAAAACCATGAAAAGCGTCAGAGAGCAGCCATGTTGATCAGAGGGGGACTTTTTTAATGCAGATGGGCCTTTTATCCTGAGAGATGTTGTTTTCTTCATGATCATAACTGTAACCACCACAGTGTCATTAAGCCTATTTGAGTGTAAAAGCTTGGGACAGTTAATCAAGACATTTGGATTCACATTCAATACCACTAAAGCAGTTACAGGTTAGGTAGGTTTACCCAAGCTCACACATACTCTAAAATTCAAACCAAACAAGACAAAGACTCATCCTGGCAGCATGTGAAATGCTAACATGCTAACATGCTCACAGTGTCAAAGTTAACACTTACACTTGTTCACATTGCTCAGACTAAGGATCATTTAACTACCTACGATAATAAAACTCTTGGACCACCTAACTCCCAGTAAGGTGGCGAGCTTGTGCAGAAGAATGTCACCCAGGACATAGTTTTAATTATAAACAAGAAGTGCTATTTATGTAGCATCAAAGTGATCATACACATGTGAACACTAGCTGGATGTCATCAAACACCCTATGAGTCTCAGCCATGTGACTACACTACTAATAGAACTTAACAACACTTGCCTGTTGTGTCCGTCGTGTTGGAGGTTTCATTTACTCTTGTACGTGTTTGGTTGTTAACAGGCTGCTGGTAACTGGCAAAATTTAGCGCAACCCCAGCGCAGGCTAACTGTGAGATTCATCCACATTGCTTCGGCGTAAATCATAAAACATAAACTGTAATCTGAGTGAGTAAGCAGTGTCGCAAAGCGGTCGGTTACATTGCTGTGTAAGTCCAACAACACTGCGATACTGAAAACCACACATACGCTACATGCTAGTAGGCTTTGTGGACACTCACAGACAGTTCAAGAAACACTAAACTTTAAATTTTAACAAATTTACTCACAGACCACATGGGGTCTCTAGTGGACCGCTGGCTGGTTTCAAGTGTTAGCATGCTAAGGCGCTAAATAGCACTAAACCCAAATAAAGCAGAGTGCTAGTTCAGGCAGAGCACTGATTGTATAGGCTGATCGGCAGCCGCTGTTTTCAATATGTTTCACTGGCTCATTAATTGTGGCCATTATAATCTCGTCATTAAGGACGTATTGGTTGTCTCAGCAGAATCCTTGTTGCTGCTCCAATGCTTTCAGACCTCCATTAAAAACAGCGAATCCATTTGTAAGCAAAAGTTTGGACATGGTACAATTCCATATTTAGTGAATTTTTGAGGCGAAAAGAAGTAAATACAACCCCTGCAGTGAACAGCTATTAAAAATCTTAATTCACTTTTACTTTTTTCTTAATGAACATTTAAAAAAAAAGAAAAAATAAACAGTTATTATGGCATGTGCAAAGGTTCGGGGACTCTATTAAGTCCTTACTAATCTCGTCTTGGCAGACATCACAGCTTGTAAACACTTTGTGAAAGCTAAGCATTTCTGTTCTTGATGTGATAAGTTTCACTCCCTCTTCCTGCAGATCACATCAAGTTCTGAGATATGTTCAGGCTATTTTGCACCCACAGATTTCCAATAATGTTCAGGTCACAGGACTGCAGGGGTCACCTGAAAGCCTCAGCTTGTGTTTGTAGAAGTAGTTCATGGTGGATGTTGTTGTCTGCTTTGTCCTGTTGTAGTGGCCAGCCTCTTTTCACTGTTGCATTTGTGTTTCATATTTAGTTGAATCCATCCTTCCTTCTATCTGTGCAGTGTTTCCTGTGTTACTGGCTTCCACACCACCCCAAACCATTTCTGCTAACCTCATGCTTAACATTTGGAAAATGTTCTTTTCATCAAATACTGCTGTTTTTTTTCCTCCAAACACACCTTTGGCCAGAGAGCTCAGTTCTAATTTCATCTGTCCACAGCACTTGCAATAAGTCAAATAGATGGTCTCATATCACACCCATAGTCACTTCCTTCATTGGCTCCTTGTTATGTATAGAATCCAGTTTAAAATTCTCCCTCTTACATGCAGAGCACTGCACCATCAAGCCCCTGTATATTTAACTGATCTACTCCACCACTTCTCCTCAGCTCTCTCTCTCAGGTCAAGCAAGTTGAATCTACTATCTGTCCCATGCACTCGTACAAAGACTTATGGTGTTCGAGCTTTTGGGGCCACTGCACTAAGCTGTGGAATCAATCATTTAAGAGTCATTAAAACAGCAGCTAAAGACTTATTTGTTTAAAAAGGCTTTCATGAAACCTGTGCATACCAGGTCTGCTTTTTATGTGTTACTGGATGATGTATTGTATTCCTGTGTTGTGTGTTTTCAACGTTATTGCATTTTGACTTATTTAAACTGTTTATGACTCATAATTCCTAACACAAGTTCTTGACCAGCCTTATCTAATTCTTAAGTCCTAACCGGTCAATTACGGTCAACAAATTGATTATGATTAAGTGTTTTGCAAGTAAAATTACCACAGTTTACTATTCGATTTTGTAATGTTTGCTTTCTGCAGGGATAGTTTTTATTTCTTTTCACCTCAAACATGAAATAAATGTGGAATTTGCCCAGGGGTGCCAAACTTGCCTCTGTAACCATTTACTTTAAATGGTCTATTCCTTGATGCAAGTGTTTCTCACAGTGCAGCTGAGGTTGATGGAAATGTCAGTAGTTTTTCAGATGTTTGGTCTTAAAGTTTGACCTGAAATTTCACCTGATGATGGCATTAGAGGAAAAGTCAATGTTATTACAGTTCAACCTGTTGGGGGCATATTAAAAATGTGAACTTCATGTTGGCATTCATGTTGGATCACCAGAGTCATTACAATTCATCCCCTGGGGATCATGGATGTCTTTAGGTCATTGCCAGGCAATCTCTTCAATAGATGTTATCATTAGATATTTCAGTCAGAACCAATCTAGTGGAGCAATGGTCCAAATGACAACCAACATTTCCAACCCTGGAGCTGCGCTAGGAGCATGGCTAAAGATCTAAAAATTTGCTTACATATATATATATGTTTTTAACAAATACTGCCTTAGGGATTTTGTATTACTGAATTACAAATTAATTTAATTAGAGGGATACTGTTTGAGCATCACTGTAAGATGTTCTGTTGTAGCATTAGGGCGATGTTTTGCTCTCAGTGTGCCACCTGCTGAGTGTCAGTCTTTGGTCAGAGCTTGGGGATGAATGCTTGAATCTCAACCTGCTTAATCACTTTAATATTTTTGCACACTGCTTCACTGACATCTAACCAAATTTAGGTGAATGGTGGACCACACTGGTAGCATGAAAACCGATTAGAGGACTCTGCAGACTGCAAGCTGTTGATCCAAAAGCTGATCCAGTTTTATTATTGTAACAAATGCATTTCAAGGTCACACTTCAGTAGTTAGTTCAAGTTGAAGTACAATTTATTTGTGTAGCAACAAATGATAAAACTGCAGGTAAAGGGGGTTAATAGAGGGCTAAAACATTTAAACATAAACAGCAGAGCACACAAGTAATTGAAAAAATTGAAAAGAGAAGAAAAGGAGAGAAACACAGAGGCACTAAAAACATCAGAGGTTAAAAATACAGTACACAGGAGCAGTAACAAAGAGAAATCAATAACTTTATGAGAATGGTAAAATGGATAAAAATGTCTCAAGGCTGTTTTTAAATGAACACAGAGTAGATTTGACTCTCAGATCAGCAAGTCAGCTGTTTCGTGCTTTTAGGTGCCTACATGCTGAACACAATCTCACCCGAATTGTTGAGCTCCAGGGATATGAAAGACGTACAGTAGGTACCTGGAGACCTGAGAGAGCCGCTTGGTTTGTAAATTGAGAGTATGTCTGATATACACTGTGGAGCCAGGTCGTTAAGAGCTTTATACCAGTTCTAAAAGTAGCAGAGACCCTTAAAATGTCTCTGAGGACAAGAGAGATGTGTTCTGATTCTTTTTTTTGGTTGTTTTTTTTTTGGTCCCTGCTAAAACAGACCGCTGCATTTGGTTTGTTTCAATACACTGAATAGTGTTCTGGACACAAATACAGCCGAGGCCGATGGAAATGGCTTTAGTTTGGTCATTAAAACCAAAGTATTGGACAAATTAAGACTGACGATGATGCTATATGAAAAGTAAAGGGATCACCAAAGTTATTAAAGACTCTGTTTGATGAAAATCAAGTTTAAACCTTGTTAATGTGTCGATATGGCGTTTTCATGAGCAAAATAAGCAGTCAACACCATGACTGCACATTTCCACCTTGGAACTGCAGTGAACCAATGACAGTCTCAAAAAAACGGATTCAGACATTCAGGGATTCATACATCATCCAACCCAAGGAGCCAATCCAGTCAACCTGCAGGGACAGGGGGCAAAATAAACCTGAAACCTTGTCAGTACAGAGAATGAGAGTTTGCATTAGGGCAGTCTTTAACACTGTGTCAGCCACTGCCATGTACAAACTAACAAACAACATAAAAGATAACTACACTTAACGTTTTGATACATCTTCTAGTCACTGATATAGGTGCACAACAGACGCCTCACCCCTCAAAAACTCCAGAGTCTGGGTCTGACTGTGGCTTACATGTGTAGCTGAATCTTTGATGTTTCCTCCACTAATCATATTGATACTCTCTGCTGTCAACCCAGTGCAAGCAGCAGTGCTGGGCGAGGCACACAGCCTCATCCAGAATTTCTCAATGAGGAAGTAAGTGAAGATGTTCTTGCAGCCCCAGTTATCCTTTTTTTCATGTTAAACAAGATATTAATCAAAGCAGAGTGGTTTTAAAAATGTCTGGAGAAGAACTTTAACATGAGTGTGTACCAAATGTTATCCATCCAGTGCTTCTTGTGACAGTTGAGTTAAAACTACCTATGTAAACCTCATGGACACTTATGGAAAAGCCAGGTGATCATCAAAGTCAGTTGCATGCATCCCATGAGGGATCATGAATGACTGTACATGCAATATGTCCTTTTCTTTAGATACTTCACTCTGGACCAAAGAGGTGGACCGACCCACTGAACAATACTCCCATCCTTGAATCCAGACTTTAATTGTGGCTGAAAATCCCAGGTTCCAACAGTCTTGGCATAAAGGATTAAATTTTAGCCAAATGAAACTCTTTTTGTTATTGTACCCTATTTTGAATGTAATGGACTGTCAAATTATTCAGGGTCCTTACCTGATTCTGACAAAATGCATTGCTCAAGCATCACATTAAGTAGGAATAAGTAAGTGTGGAAAAGGACTGAATGAATTATGCTGCTGTGTAGCACAGTGGATCACTGGCTTCATCTGCCAGTAAGAGTAGAGCAGTTCATACACCTCATTACAATACACTGCTTTAACCTCTCATATGAAGCCTAGTATAAAGCTACATTGTTAAAATACAAATTCAATTCTTCATCTTCATTTATGGGAATAAATATTGCATTTACTTTTTACAAAAAAATATTAGTATTGGAGTAAGGCTGGCGCTGGTCGGGTATCGGCATTAGTATACAGAATTGGAAACAGCAGGTGCAGGTGCAGCTGTCTTGGCTAATAACAACCATGCTCATTAGCTGAGATTCTCACAAGTCATTTTGTTCAAGTCCAAGTCAAGTCTCAAGTGTCCTATAGTTGTTACGAGTATTCTATCATCAGCTGCTTGCCATCCAGTCTCTGCATTGCCATATCTGAGAATTCAAAGCATGTGCTGCATTATCACTTATACAGTTATACATGATGATAAGAAAGGGAACATGGACGGAGTGGGAATAAAAATTGACTGCAGACCTTTGACTTGAACTGACCCTCCAGAACCATCTGGAGACACCATCACATACGGCCTGTGTCACAATTTACAAGAATCATGTGGCAAACAGATGGTAACGAAATGATAATGAAATGAAACAACTGTAGTTCTTTTTGTCTCTGTCTTCTGTATGAGTTAGCAGCTAATCTCAAATTCAGAAGAATACAACACCAAACATATTTTAATTTTAGTAGTTTTTCTCTCTTCATGGAATCTTTTTGTAATAAAATTCTCTAGATCTGAGCTGATCACACAGACAGTACTTTAATTAGCAAGTTAGAATTTCTGCTGAAGCAACAGCAGAAAAGGAAGCTTCTTCTTACCGCTTATTCTGTAAAACTGGACTCACTGGGAGCTGTGGGTTGTCTGCAGAGTTACAGCTGCTAGATACACAAATATTTGAAGCATTTGGATTTTTCTGGATTTTAATGTCTTTTCTCTGAGCATTTCAGACACATTTTGCAACAGTCTGCTGCCTCAGTGTTTTAACGCTGACAAAGATACAAACGCATAAACAATGAGCTGGTGGATGGAGCCATGGGACTGAACCGAACACAGTTTGCCAGGAGACAGACAAGAGGGAGCCTCACAGAACCACAGTGGATTGTGCAGCCTGCTCCACACACAGCTCCATCTCTCTCCCTTGTTGCTCTCTCTCTTGCTTCCTCCCTCTGTCGCTCTCCAAGGAAATGACTTTCAGTGTGTCAGAAATTTGCTTAATGTCCAAAATATAATAAATAAAGATTGTCCATGAGTCCCGAATCTCAAGTCCAAGTCGAGTCAAGTCTTTTGAGGAATCCCAAGTCAAGTCTCAAGTGTCTGTGTGTGTGACTTAAATGCGACTCGAGTCCAAGTTGCCAGCTCAAGTCCCCATTTCTGCTCATTAGTGACTGGTTTCTGAGTGAGAGATGAAGAGTCAGACTTACTGGACTGGATGCTGTGAACCAGGAGAGAGGTGCTGTGTGAACTGACAGAGGGAAGCATGGCTCTGGATTAGTAGTGGATAAAGTGAAGGGAAACAAATGCCGTCTTCCTGATTGAGCTTAATGAGCTTCATTCAAATGCTGAAAAACAGACACAAAAATATTAATTATCCAGAAAATATATTATATTGTTTGACATTACATTAATGTTTAAGTCAGCCATCATTAGACATTAGACTGCTGTGCTTGTTGACTGGCTGCTGCCAGTGAAAGTCTTTGTGATCACAATCAATACACAACAGTTTGGATACTCATCAGAGGGTGGAAAAAGCTGATTGCAATGCTATGTGGTGATGCTAACGATGAGCGCTCTTGCATAAGTAAAAGTGGTAGCCACTTATATGAATAGCAAGAAAATGACACAAAGACTGACTAGTATCTGTAGTAAGTTTGTCTGTAGAAAATGTCAAATATGCTCCTCTCTTGCTGTGTTGCTCCTCAGTCTCTGTGGGCCTCTGCTCAACATCGTCCTCTTACATCATGCCATTGGCTGGTGAGTCTGGGGACCTGCAGCAAGCCACACAACAACATACTGATGTGACATTATTGGATGGGGGCTCGTCTCAGATCATCTTACAACATCAAATCAAATGACGAATGAAGGTTATGAAAGTTTAATTTGAACCTCGGGGAGAACCCAGGCCAACATAACAAAGAACTGAGCCGAAACAAGAGTTAAAACCACAATACTTGAAAAAATAACTAAAAAGAAAAAGTTACAATATCTCAACTACACATAATACAGGAGAAACCAGAATGGCACTCAATGAAGTGCATTTCTCAGCCAAGGCCAAGCACTTTCTTCCACCAGATCTGGATTATTATCTTGATCTGCAACAAAATGTACAAACTCATAGATCTCAAAGTTATAAATATGTCTATATGAACGATAATTAAAAAAATGTTTTAAGAAAAAGTGATGTGAGAAAAAAAAAAACAAACATAAATCCTGATTGGCTCCTTCAACCAGATCAGAACCAAAATTTAACAGGTTCTTGCCCAGCCCATGCCCCCGCCAAGTTTGGTGCAAAGTGGTCCTGCACTTTTTGTGTAATCCTGACCCAAATAAACACAAACCAACAAATAAACAAGCAAACATATCTGAAAACATAACCGATGTAGTAAAAAGAACAAAAACAAAAAGCTCTCCTCTTCAGAGCTTCCTGGTAAGGAGATAATAATTAAGATACAAAAACAAGCAAACAAACATTTTTAAATGATTAATTGATTAACTGAAGTATAACAGCAGAACCACAACCTTTCTGGATTTAATCTGGCAACACCATTCAAAGAAGCTACAGATTACACAAACAACTCACAGAACAGTGCAGCTCCTCAGCCTTTATTTGCTCTCAGATGATCTGTGATTTGAGGTCCCTGAGTTCACCAGCCAATAGCCTGAGGGAGTACTGTGTGGTTCTCTGCCTGGGCTACTTTTTATTTAGTTTAGCAGGTGAAAAATTGGTTTGTGATTTTTGTACTGTTTGGGTGGTTTCCACCAACAAAAATGGCAGTAAACTGGCTTCTCTCTCTGATTTGAATGATTGACAGGGCAGAGTTCAGTGACTCAGTTTGATGTGCAGTGATAACTGAGGTCAAGAAAGACCAAAAATCATTTCAGTTTACTACAACAAGGTAGAACTTGTTTTTTTTCTGATTCAAATGAATATTTGGCCAAAGCTCTGTGGTAAAAGTCTCTTTACATGTGAAGACTCACATTAAGCTATACTGTATGGTGGTGTCTTTTCTGTTTGTTGGGGTCTGCTAGCTGCGTATATGGTGGGTTGGCACGTTCACTTGGTTTCCAATTGTAGTTCCTGTTGTGCTTTTGTCAGCTGGTTTACAGTTATTACACCGTGATGTCTTCATAATATTGCTTATCTGTCTTTGTGTCATGCTGATGTTAGTTGGTTGATAATTGCTCGAGCTGGTTGCTATAGTTGCAGTAGCTGATATTGAATACTGATATTTCTGTTTATGTAAATTCATTGTAAATTCAATATGACCTCAATCACTCTTGAAGGACGATCAAAGAAAGTTCAGCCCCCTCTCATTTATTACTTTGTCTGATTCTCTTACAGACAGGCACGCAAACACACACACACAAACACAGACACTCCTCTCACCTGCCCACGCATTTGGCCCCGCTCATCTTCCACCAGTGTTGTTGTCAGTCTCCTCACACCCCAATGCTGGTGAGATAAAACCTCAAGCCCACGTGGACCAAAGAGAAGCCAGAGCAGGCTTCATAATTGGAGAGAATGAGGGGGAGAGGAGGATGTAATGCAATCAGACTCAGAGAAGAATGAGACCTTAATTAGACATTCTTCTCTTTCTATGTATAGAAGGCTTTCTTTTGAGCTCCTCTCTCCCCTCGCCTGCAAACCTACAGTATCAGTGAATTCTAATTAGAGAGCGCTTGATGAGAGCGTGTGCTCACTGTGGCCTAGATAGGCCTGCTTCATCGGTATGAGCCCTGGTGCTCCGGTGTGGTTGGTCCCCAGCTGCGCCATCAAATGAGAGCTCCAGTCTCTGAGGGGAGCTGGAAAAAGGGGAGCGGGAGGAGGAGGGAGAGGACAGGGTGAGGTACATGGGGAGATAACAAGACTGGGCATCGCCAGGGGTGGTGGCACAGGGGAGGGCGAGTCTAGATCTGAGAGGTACATTAGTAAGGCTGCATGCGTTTGAAGTGGGACTGTGTGTGTTTGTGAAAAAGCCGATGTGTGTAAAGGTATGTATGTGAGATTGCACAAGTGGGTATGTGGTAGGAGATAGTGAATATACCTCCTGTGGTTTGAGGTCTGGCCAGAATAGCAAGACTCAGAGTCTCACAGTGAGTGGGTAACTCTCTCCCAAGAATCCTTCACTTCAGCTCTACATTGGTTCTTGGCCTGCGTGGTCAGGCCTCCTTTGATTGGTCCCTTACTGAGTTCATCCACACACCAAGACAGCAAGACTGACAGTGCATCATTCCTCTCTATCTTTGCCCTCTGTCCACCCGAAGGCTGCATTCAGACCTGTGTTTAAAACACTCACTTGTTCATTTGAATAAGACCCTTCTCTTGACAGAGGATTAACAGGTTAGCTAGGTTAGCTACTGTAGATTAGCTGGGTTAGCTGAAAAAAAAAAAGAAAGAAAAAAATCAGGATTGTCTGGCGAATAAGTTGAACCTGACCTTAAAGCAATGTAACCTCAATGGACAGTGATGCTAAGCTAACAGATCACTTTGGATGTAATGCTTTTACTGTTTATATGGCAAACAAAATATACATGGCTACCGTCACAGAATTGTAAAATCTTTACTCAGAGTAATTCTCAACCTGTGTGCAGAGGTTTATTGTCTCGTAAACCTCCAAACTCACGGATCGAGCACTGAAACTGGATCTTGGATGCTATTTTATCATCTCAATGCAGACGAATGCAGCCATGTGTGTTGTTTTCAACACAGAGCAGGTTTGTGTGTGAATGCTCACTAAACTTGTATTTTCTCATTCAAAAACCTGAACCTTGATAAATCTGAAATTTGTTTTAGTGTCAGATGAGACTGCTACTTTGTGCTTTTCAGTAGTCGTAGAAATGTAAATATAAATTTGAGAACAATAAAAATAGAGAAAGAGGAGATAATGAGGCGTCACAGCAGACTTTAATAACACCACACGCTAACCTGTTCACTCTGGCCTGTTTTGTCAATTTCCGATAGCGACTCACTGTGGCCTCCAATCTGCCCTGAGGACATAGCGCTGCTCAGAGGGCGTATTATAACCTCTTGAATTATAAAGGCAGCAATGGCTGAAGCTCTCGTCAAACAACAATCACCATCACCAGCTCCTGGCCAGAAACTACTTCTGCAAGAGAGAAAACTTACAAATAGTACATAAGTACTAGCATCAAAATATACTAGACCAACCAAAGGTAAAAGTACCATTATACAGATTTCATTATAATTACCTGTGCATAATGTGCGCATCACTTTAACATTGCATTTAAAGGTGAGGATAATTTTAACTATTTTTACTATTTATACCACTGGCTTTGAATTTCGCCCTGCGGATCAACAGTCTTATTTTATCTTAAGCTGTAATAATACATTCATCATTATTTACTTGTTGATTATATTTGGTTATTTATTTTCTGATTATATTTCTGGTCATCATGAATCCATGTAGTGCAGCAAAAACAATACAATATTAAAATACAAAAAATTATTTCACTCTGACCTGTAGTGGAGTAGAACACAGCAAAGTAAAAAATCAAGTAAAATACAAGTATCTCAAAATTATTCTCAAGTATTTGAGTAAATGTACTTCGTTACATTCCACTACTGACAAAGAAAAGGGGGAAGACAAGGAAATGTAAAGGACTGGTGTTGAATAATAATAATAAATGCTGAGAGAAGAAAATGTTCCACCAGACTTTAGCTATGATGCACAAGTTTGATGTTTACTGATGAAAAATAGATTAAAAAGAAGAGATTTAGATCCATGCAGCCAGACAAAATTACTGATAAATGATATTGTGGATTCAGGTTATTTTCACACATTAACAGCGTCTCCAGATTCATCTATGGGCAAAGGGAATAAGAAGAGACCAGGTGAAGAGGCTGGAAGGGTTGAACCAGGAAATGTTCTCACCGGTGTTAAGTCATTTAGCAGCAGAGGCTACAAGCTATTATACCTGAGCTTTAGCCGTGACAATAATAATAATTACGAGACGGCTGGAGCTGAAGAATCGAAGCGCCCATTTAGCAGATGAGCTTCCAAACGACCTCCTGAAAAAAGAAATGGCACCTGGCCAACCAGCGTGTGAGCACTCTGTTTCTCCTTCTCTCACCCTTCTATCTCTGTCTCATGTCTTTCTTTCTGTCTCTCACCCTCTCTCTCTCACTCTGTCTCGTCTTTTTTTCTGTCTCTCACCCTCTCTCTCTCACTCTGTCTCATGTCTTTTTTTCTGTCTCTCTCTTTCTCTGTCTCATGTCTTTCTGTTTCTCTCTCTCTCACTCTGTCTCATGTCTTTTTTTCTGTCTCTCTCTTTCTCTGTCTCATGTCTTTCTGTTTCTCTCACCCTCTCTGTCGCACATTCAGTGTCAAGCTTTCTCAGTGTCACTTTTGAAAAGTGGTAGACCCATGAAATGACATGCACGCACACACAGATATACACCACATATTTTTTACGCTACAGCAGTCACTAGAAAGGATTTTTTTCTCACTTAGTCACACACACACAAACACACACACTCCTTGTTCAACACGCATACAGACACACAATCCCTTTATAGAGTACGCATGCACATGTGAAGAGACACAATCTTCTTGTCCGTTCCCACTTCTG
This sequence comes from Trachinotus anak, assembly GCF_046630095.1. Taxonomy (NCBI): domain Eukaryota; kingdom Metazoa; phylum Chordata; class Actinopteri; order Carangiformes; family Carangidae; genus Trachinotus; species Trachinotus anak. The sequence goes on along the minus strand of NW_027273859.1, from coordinate 6,048,918 downwards.
AGGACACCCAGACTGTCTGATTTCACCAAGCAAAAAAAACCTCTCACACTCCCCCTCACACACACAAAAACACACACACGCCCCTCTCTGGTGTAAAACCACACTGTGTGTTGCTTCATTTTGTGGCTGCAGAGGAGCTGCATCACACTAACTACCCCCTGCAGAGACAGAGAGGTAGAGAGGGAAGGGGAAGGAGAGAAGAAGAATCAGGGTAAATTATGGAGCAGGGACAAACAAATTGAACAAAAAAGATGAGCGATTTCTTTGTGCCGAATACAGAGTTATGACAGAATGAGAAAAAGAGTAAGGGGGGAGGATGGAGTTGAAGTGCAGACTGCGATGGGAAAGAAAGAGGAAGAGATACAACACACTTCAATATTATGGTATTATTTTAAGAATCTGTATCATTACAATGTCTTTGTTTTGAAATGGTAAGATATGGTAAAGCTAAATTATAATAATAATTAAATAATAATTAATTAATAATAATTAATAATTAAAAATGTATGGGTCCTATGGCTACCTCGTCTTTCACAAAATAAATTTACACACTCATTTACTTATAATAGTAGACAATCGCTGATTGACTGTTTGTTGTCAGAGATGGTGCTGGGGTCACGTCAGAGACCAAAGTTTGCACCCTGCCTCATGTTATCACATGCACAATATTTGAATATTCATAATGGACTATAATAACTATGTTTAAAGTGAAATCTGTTGGGGCGACCCAGTAGTCGAGTGGTTAGGGCACGTACTATGTTGTCCGTAAGACGCTATTAGCAGGCAGTCACTGGTTCGACTCCCGACCGGTCGGACTCTTTCCTGCATGTCATTCCCCTCTCTCTACCCCCTTTCTTGTCAGTCTCCACTTATCTATAATAAAGGCATAAAAAGCCCAAAAAAATAATTTAAAAAAAGTTAAATCTGTCACCTGTATTATTATTATTATTATCATTATTATACCAAAAGACGCAAAACGACAATCTTTCTGTAACCTTAACAAAGGGTTTACAGAGCGTAATGATATTAAGACCAAAACCTAGTATATGGCTGGAATGGTCAATGTGTGAAATTGAGGACGTAGCTAAGAACTGTTGTGGAATTACCCTAAACAACTGACATCGTCACATCATATTTGCAGTCAGCGTTCAGCATTTTTTCATTCTCCACAGAGCTCGTATACCCTTGAAGTCGGTTCAGAAAGGTGAACGATATAGTGTTTTTTTATCCAGAAAAACTGCAGCACTGACTCATAGATTTTTATAGGCCATTCTTACCAGGTAATGATATGGCGGTGACACTGATGTCTGATCCAACAGCCAATGCAGCATTTGGTATTGAAAATGACCAATCAAATGAGCAGAGACATCAGCCATTGTCCCCGCCTCCAACTTGACAAGCGAGTGTTGAAACTTTGCAAATGTGTAGAAAGGGTCGAGTGATCGCTCCTAACAGTCCCCTGCTTGTGTGGCCACAGATGTGCTCGTGAAGCAGATGTACTCCCTTGCAAGGATGGTTTTCCGCTCGCAGATATGTTTTGTGCACTTGTGTCATGAGTATGCATGCAGTTTTTATATGCAAGACTTTTGAGACTAATTAAGCACCATGTGCGACTGTCTTCTATGGAAAGTAGCTAAAGTTTGTTCAAAAAGTCACTGAATTTCTCGCTAGCTGATTTTTTGGAAAAAAAAAAAAATCCCCCCACCAAACCCTCCTAATAGAAAACAGTTTGCTGATTCATTTCTAACATTGGGCCGGCCAACCAATGGTGTGACTTGATCACACAACTCTATCACTCAGTCATAGACATTTGCATTTACAGGCATTGCCTCTGCAGTTGCAGTCCAGCCAAAAAACACATTCTGAGACAACCATTTAGAAGCAATATTGTGAAGCATATGTTATGTCACATTTCAGATCACCTGTTGACATTTGAAAATTGTCATTTTGTGTAATGACATGGTAATACATTTTCCAATACGAGAAAATGAAGGCAGTAAAGTCAACAAATAATGAAAAAGTTACAGGAGGGGAAAATGTGACTGCACTAAATGTGTTTTTAGCAGAGCGAGGAGGAAGGATGGAAAACTAGAGAAAATAGAGGTGATGAGTAAAAAGGGGTGAAAATGATAACTGCACACAGAAACATGAGAGAAAGATACAGAGATAAAGAGAAATGTGGAGACAAGCCGTGGGCAAAAATGTGACAAGATAAAAAGGGGAAGACATAAATTACAGTTTAGGTGGAGAACTGCTGTGGACTGTGCTTGAACATAAGGCAGAGGGAACAGGAAAGGGAGGCAGAGCCGACCAGAGCAGGGTGATAAATGATTCGAGTGCTGCGCGGGACGCTCTTGCCTCTTCATATTACGTAGCTGACCTTGGGCTTATGAGCTGTAATAAAACGTGGCCAAGCACTCCTGAAATTAGTCCACTCACTGTAATGCTCTGCAGCCTTCTGCTGCATTAGCATACTGCTTTTATAGAGTACAGCACATCCAACACATACAAATACTGCACCACAGGGACTGTGAGGGAGATGATGACGGAGATGATAGGGATGATGAAGACAAGGAATGCAGCCAGGGGTCGATGGCGGTGACGGGAGATGAAGGGACGGGGAGGGCAAAGAGAAAATGTAAAAGGAATGGTTAAGTAGAAATGAGAGCAGAGTGGTGATTTCTGCGACGCCACGAGTGGAGGTGATGATAGGGAAGAGGGGGGGGGGAATACTGTAATTGAGGAAGAGGAGGTGATAAGATGAGGGAATAACATGAGACTAGGGCATGGTAGATTGATGAAAGCAAAGGGAAGGGAGAGGAGAGGGAAATGCAAAGGAATGCATGAGTAGAAAATGATACACGATGATGATGATGAAGATGGAGAGTCGCAGAAAACATAAACCCAGTGATTTTCATGGTAGTGATAACATTATAGCCTGAGACATTTCTGGAGTTGTCTTAATGTACATAAAGTTAACTGTGCTTTGTAGCTGTCGCATCAGTCAAGAGGAAATTTGAAATGTCACCTCTCTGCACAACATGTTCTGTTCCTGCAGTGGTGGCAGCTGTGAGTGGGAAGATGAGGATGAAGAAGACTAAGAGCAAGATTATTCCATCACTTTTTTAACACCTTCAAATTTCTCTTCTGTGGCCTCTTTTCACCGAGCCAGCATCCCCCCTCTCCATCATAATTACCCTCTGCTGCTCTTCAGGACAAAAAAAAAAAAAAAAACACCTTCATCTTATTTGGGGGGTGGAGGGCTAATAACAGCGGAACAAACAGCATGTCTCTCTCAGGGCTCGGCTGGTATTATCTTCAGCCATTATTATGTTTCTGCAAGGGCTCTGTGCTTCTCTCCAGAGGCTCGTGTAATGGAGCTGTGGAGCACCAATTCTAGAAAAATACAGATTAATTGGTCTGTGTGTTTGTTTGGACAAATAATCAATTAATTCCAGGGCAGGCTTGATTAAGTGAAAGATGGAGGGATGAGAAAGAATGAGATGAGGAATAAATACCTGAGAGACATAGGATCATTTTCTGAAAGAAGTGATGTGATGAGGGGTTAAAACTATTTTAAATATCTTTAGAGAATAACATTAAATATGAACGATGGCATGAAATGTCACATTCTTAATTATCAAGACTTTTTAACTCAGCAAGACGTGTGGATGTGTCAATGGCAACATTGGTCGGCTGCTCAGTGCACCAGTGGGAACGGGAACCCTAATTATTTTGGTGACTGACTTCATTGAATTCACCTGTGAAATATCTCAACATCTACTACAAGGACTGTCACAAATTTGGGTAATAAATCCTAATGACTTTGGTGATCCCGACTTTTCCTCTAACACCACCATGAGGTTCAGATTTGTTGTGTTTAGTGAAATGTCTCAACTACTATTGGATAGATACAATTTTCTACACATATTTGCGTCCCATTCAGAATAAATTCCTTCACCTTCACCATCTGAACCATCATCAGGCCAGAATTTCAGTTCAAATTCTTTATGACCAAACACAAAACAATGACATTCCCATCACTTGTACTTTGTATTTTGTTCTGATTAGCTAATATTAGCATGCTAACATTCCAAACTAACATGGTGAACACTGTAAACGTTACACCTGCTTGATGTCAGTATGTTAGCATCAGTCTTTGAAACACACATTAGACTGAATGGTTGTGATCATTTCAAGAGTAATTTTTATTTATTTAATATCCCTCTAAGTTGTGTACTGTACAGCATATCAAAATGTTCCTCCAGCCCCAGGGCATCCTGGGACCTGGAGTTCCAACTGTGGCAACTTCACCAAAATCACCACAGAAGTGTGAACACTGCTCCTGGGGTTTATACTCATGCTCCAAGGTGGATTTTCTTTTCTTTTTTCATCTCCAAAGAAAAGCAGCATTGCAGCTATGTTCCTTTTATATTGTGGGTTGTAATGTAAATTGAAGCCTGAGGGGGCCCCTAGTGGGGCTTGAGACTTTTAGTATTGTTCATACAAACTTTTATGACAATGCACAGATTCAACAGAAACCTGAAAGCCTGAAGGAGGAGCAATTAGTTTGATTAAATGATGATCTTGGACTTCAGCCATGGACAAACTATTATACAGCACATACAGTATGTATTGATTGATTGATCTGACATCCAGGCTTTTCAATCCCTCAGCTAAATGGTATTTCAGCTCTGTGCTACTCTACTGTTAAAATTAAGACCTGAAGACGAACACCAAACTATGTAAACTGCTTTGCTGGCTGTAACTTTGAGAGGATTTTACAGCTCTAGCAGAGATTTCCATTCTACTGACTACCTTCGAGGTCCTGTGTAATTCATCAGTGCTGCACTGGTTTTGTATGGGAAGCAGTCAAGTGATTCCACAAGGCACAATAGTGATCATGTTGTTCATATCATTATTCTCATTAATATGCATTTTCCTGGGTTTTTGATGGGTTTCAATGCCCCACGGCAGCCAAAATGTTGTTTCAGAAGCTGCTCCAGTATATTTTCAAGTTTTCAGAGGAAACTTGTATTTTTTTCTGTGTATCAGTGATTCAGCATCAGCAGTGTCAGTCCAAATACATCACTATCTGCCTTTCAAAATATACTATAAAAATCTATGTATGGATGTGTACATGCTGTAGAGTGCATTTTCCTCAATGTACAGCTGACAGACTGCCTGCAGCAGTGCGTTGGTCTGTTTGTGTGAGAGAGGGATGAGACTGAGAAGCTGAGTGTTTGTGGGAGTGGACAGTGTTTTAGAAGGAAAACTAAGGGATATAAAAGAGATATCAAACAGCCCTGCAAAAACAATATCACATTAAAAAAAGATAATTGCAATACATCATGAAGAAAAAAATAAAAATGATTGGAAGGCACATCATCTCACCATCAGAGACATAAAAAGAAATAACAACTGTTTAGCTGGGAAAAGTGAGTGAGAACTGATATGTCTTTAGACGTGTTTTATAACTCAACGGTATGAGAGCTGAGCTGAAAGATAACTGGAGTTTTAATTTGAAATTATGGATGGTTAGGGCATCTAAGATACACCATCATGGAATAAGGAGTCACAGATTTAAGAATGTGCCATGTCATATTAAGACTTTGTGGGTGATTAAAGGAGTCTTAAATGTATAATGACTTTAAAGGGCAACCAATGCAGAAAAGCTAAAACAGGGGTTATGTTTCATTTATAATTAGTTTGGGCAACATTGTATCTGAACTTTGGACCGAATGCAGTGTTCTGACTGGAAAGAAAATAAGATGCAGCTATAATCAGAGAGCAGTGATTTATTATGTTATAATAATTATTGTGAGCTAATTTTTCAACTGGACACCACAGGACTTGGGTTTAAGTCCTGTGTTGTCCACCCATGTGTGGTAAATCCAGGCTCAAAAATCATTTCAATTTTGAACTCATCACTTAGAGCAAAACTTCAGTCTTCATTACCCACGAAAATGTGAGATAGTCTAATATCACATATAGAAACACATGAAAATCAGTGAGAAGGGACAAAGACCAGCGGACTTAGTTACAAACAAGTCAAGAATCCAAAATCAATCAAGAGTTCAAGACAAAGTGGAGTAAAGCTTCTACACATGTTGTTGGTGCGTCAGGGCACTCTGTAGCCTGAAGGAAGAGTTCAAATTCACAGTGAAGTGAGTGTGAAGTGTCAAATGCTGTTTGACTAGTCCTCCGCCTGGCCTGATCTGAATTTATATTTGAAATTTGTTTTTGCGGCCCTCCAATAAATATGCGGCCTACAGGGGCGTTTCTTGGATTTGATAAAATCTGGGTCTAAGCCCAGACCATCCGGGGCTGTGGCCAGGATGTGGTTTTTTTGAGGGGTGCACCTGTGTAACAAACAGAAATGTGTGGCCTTGAAAACCTTGCATTTCTTAAGCTTAACTTGATTGTGCATCAAACTACAATATCACAATTTTTAATCTTAAAAAGTTGTCCATACCGGGGCGGCTTGATGGCAGAGTGGTTAGGGCCCGTACCACATGAGCTGATGCTCTTAGCAGGCGAGTGCTGGTTAGACTCCTGATCTTTCCTGCGTGTCATTCCCCCTCTGTCTGCCCCTTTCCTGTCACTCTCTACTGTCCTGTCAATAAAGGCAAAAAATGCCCCCCCCCCCAAAAAAAATGTCCATACAGTACTGTGGTGAATTTCAGAACTGTTATTTGATTTATTATCTAACTCTGTCAGTACTGCATTTATTGGCCCACTGCCTCCTTGGTGGCAATGAAAGGAGCGAGGGCAAAACTTCCAGACTATTTACTTAATTCTAAGTCTGGTCAAATTAACTCTGAACTGTAGTTATAGTGACATTTAAAGCAAGACTTGAAAACTGTGCCTAAAACTAAACTTATAGCAAGAGTTCATCAAGGTCAGAACACTGAGAGACGAAGGCCTTCAATATTTAGAATAAGTTATACAACAAGCAGGCCTGTCACACTGCATATGAAGAATCTGAACACACTTCCCCAGCTGAGGAGGAGAACACTGTCTCCTGCTTTATTCCTATTGTCTGGATGTGAGGAGCCTCTAACCTGACTCCTGACCAACATGTAATCCACACACAATGCAGCGTGTATATGGTGTAGACACACTGAAGGCCAAATGCACTTTAACACCACAACTTACAATAGAATCATAACATGGTGCTACTATGTCATGTTAGGAAGAATGTGTTTCATGTGTGTTAATGGTAGAACTATTACATGTGTGAAGTGTTACAAACTGTGTGTAAACAGTGGAGGTTTCATTTACAGACAGTGGTCAAAGAACACATTTTGTTCTTGCTTTTCACATATAATATATAAGCTTATAAATATATACTGTGCTTTAATTCACTGACCAGTTCACGCATTCACTGCCCCCTAAACACAGTCAGCAGTTTAAGTGAACAGTAAATTGTGTTTTCAGACACTTATCTTCATTTTGCATAATCACAGACAGGTGTAATGTTGCACATCTGTAAATCTACAAAACATCTGTGCCTCTTTAAAATGTGATGGATTGCTTCGTGAGACTGTTTGCATAAAGTCCATGCAATGGATACTGCTTTTTCATTCCGCAAGTGTTTTTCACAGCAGACATTTCAACTTGTCACAGAAGGAAGGACACAGGTTTTACCAGGCGAGGATTAAAAAAGCTTGGAGGCCCCCTCGTCTCTCCACACATGTACAATTCAGGTATTCAATTACAGATTCTTAGTGGAGGCTATAACTTGTTGGAAACACCTGTAGCGTGTACAGCATTTACACTGACATGCTACAGCATATGATCACTACCTGAAGGCTGTGACATCAGCAGCTGTAGATAGACTCTTTCATACAGGATTCACATCACATTAGTGGCATATGCTGGCTTTTTGAAAAATGATAATATAGTGTTTATTTTTATGGTTACTCCAACAGTTAACAGTCTGATCTCACATCTTAACAACTGAAAAGCTTTAACACTTGCTTTCCTCTTTTTCTCCCTCTTCTATCCCACTTTCCTCCGACGTCATATTTCTCCTGTGAGTGTATCTCACCCACTGACTCAAGTCACAATGATTGGCTGAGTAGCATCACCATACCAGCACCGAAAAGCTGTGCCAGTTAAATTAGAAACAATATTTAATAACTCTCAATAATTTATAGGTTATATATCTGGGTCCTGATAGGACAGCATCTGAGTCTGATTCCAGAACTACAATCTGCCTATTAGTGACCTCTGGCGTAGACTGACATAAGTTAAGCATATTAAGATCTGCATCACTGACACAAATATAAAGTTGTGTCTCATCAGCATAAAAATGAAAAATAAACCAAACTTGAGACTACTGGGTAGCATGTGATATAATGTATAAATAAAGTAAAGCAGGGCTAAGAACTGATCCCTGAGGTATCCCATAGGGATGTTTGTTTGTTTGTGTTTGTTTGTTTTTGCACCTATTGTTTTCAAACAATATACTTTATTATTTGACTATTTGAATGCATGAACAGATTTTTGTTGGGTTTTGAAAAATTCTATTTGAGTGTATTATGTTCATTTGAGAGATACACAGTGTGTGTGTGTGGTGGCGTTTACACCTTGGTTTGTGTGTCTGTGTGTTTGTGAGCAGGAGGCACACAGTCACACATGGCAGCCTGCCTTCCAGAGGAGGTGTGTGTCCGTCACACTTTCCTCTCCGACAGCCACTGCCAAAAGACGCTGAATTTCTCACTAACACAGATAAGTCCTGTTCGCTCTGATTCTATTTAGTATTCTCTCTTCAGCGGTCTCCACACCTACCTGTCTGTGACTCAGCCACACTTTGAGAGAATGATTTTTTAAATGTCTTTTTGAACTGATCACTCCAGGGTGAAAACACTCAATTGCAATAATTAAATGCAATGCTGCAATAATGTTTTGTTTCTGGTAGTGAATAGTTTTGCGTGAACCCATTAGAGTAAATATACTGAAATAGATTTTGCTGGAAATTGTGTACCGTACCAGTTTAATTAATAATCCATAGTATTGAATTCCGTTTTTTTTTTTTTTTTCATAACAGAATAAGGACCTTAAAGTGAGTTTTCAAAGCCAGAAATATCAGCACCTGGTAGTTATTGTTGGATTGGGTGGATACATCATGGCAGACCATGACTATAAGAAAAGTAAACTGTATTAAATGAGTGACATTATGTATAAAATGTAATGCTATTAATCTTCCCATCCTAGAATTACTGTCTTCCCCAAAGTGAATAAGACACTTATGAAGCCATTAATTGTGGCAGCTTCCACTACTTTGTTTTGTAGGGGAATGAATAGGGATTCTCCGTGTACAATATTTCCCATGACCTTCTTTTTGGTTGTATTACTTCCATGTCCAGCTCTGTGCCATTTATCTGGACACACTCTGTACTTGTTTCTGAAAAATTTCCATCAGTCTGGAGTCAGACCTTTGAGCCTGTATTCTCACTCCTCCGTTTTCTGTCCCCTGCCCTGTGTTATATAAAACCATTACTTTCAAAACAACAAATATTACGATCCCTTTCACACAACCCAATTCTTTATTCTGGCTTCAAGCTTCCCTTGACATCCCCAACAATTGTTAAAAATTCATAAAGCCCTGCAGCCAAATCACAGTTTTTCAAGGTAAAACAGCTGCCAGATTGATTAAGGCTAAAATAACAGTACTAGATAAATTTTTCTTAGATCAGCCTACCTTTAAAGATAATTTTGTCTTATTTTGGTTGATTGTTGAGATGTGGGATTATCATGGCAACATCCCCAAAAAGTCATGAGGAGCAAGAAACTAATGTAGCCTCAAACAGAGACAAGGAGAGATTCTTTTCATTCTCAGACTTGCCCTGACTCAAGTGACATCACTTGATGCAACTTATCAGACTTTACTTAGGTCCCTATGGAGCCACAAAAGCTTTATACAACTTTTCCCGCACGTGCAGTAGTACTCCCCAAAACCTGCAAACAGACTGTGATGGGTAAAAGTGGTGAAAATTGGTGAAGGTTTCCCTTTAAGGGTAGGTAATAGTAGGTCAAGGTAACTGGTCATTATATTTCTGATAAGAGTTAAGAGTTAATCAGAGTGATCACAAAATATATAAACACTAGCCTTTGTAGTCTGTTATTGTCATTGTGCACTAACAAATGGTGATGATACACACTAGAAAAATAGCTTCTCCATTTCAAACTGAGAGCATGGGTGTGTCTATTGGCTGAGCATGCACATCCACCCAGTCATAGTAAGTAAACTCTGATCTGCAAGTCTGACTAAGGTAGCCAGGGATCCGAGCGAAACTCAAATTTATACACTTTACAGGGACTGTCCTGTGATTTTTATTCCCGCTCCTCTGCTGGTGTACGCTGTTTGACATTGGTGCATTAACTTTAAAGAAATGTCTGATGAGCTGAATGTTATTCCCTCCCTTATTGTTATGCATAGCTTTATAGATGAATAGTGATGACAATGCTGTACATGTTTTGAATTCCTTGGCAGACGAGGATTAATGACTTGGGATGGTGAGTATAATTGTGAACAACTAGTGGATGGAGAGGTCATGGTAGGATCTTACACAGTGGCAGAAAAAGGGTCAAAAAAAGTCCAAACTGCCTGTTGAAAACATCTATGCTGTGACAGTTCTTAGACCAGCTTCACAGTTAAAGTTTGACCTGTCATACTTTCCATGGTTATAAATGTTACAGATGTTTCAGGTGTGCTCAGTTTTGACTTTTCTCTCAAACAAAGCTGATTAGACTACAAGTGTTTCCTCCCCTCTTGCAGAAATCTCACTGCGTTCTAGGGTTGCCACCTGTCCCATATAATACGGGATCATAATGTATTTGAAAATAAAATGCTGCGTCCCGTATTGAATCAATATGTGGATTAGTTTATCCTGTATTTTAGTGCACATCATTTCATTTATAAACTATGTCCTTAAAGTGCTGTGAATAATGTAATGTCAAGTAAATCCCAACCAGTTACAGCCTACAAGTGGATTGGGGAAGTTAATCAATGAGCAGTTGACTGACAAACTCTGTGCACAGTGAGAACATCCATGTATGGTTGCCTTCTACAGGTAAGGACGTGTGATGCCCTGGTGGCTCACCTGGTGGAGCGAATGACAGTAAAGCAGTCTGGGTTAGAGTCCCACCTATGGCAATTTGTATAGCCTACTCTTTAAATGATTGTATATAGTCTATGTTAGATGGTATGGTAGATTTATTTATTTTATAATTGATTAATATGATTGATAGCCTACATTATTAATATGACAATGCACAATTTAAAACATCTACATAAGTAACCATATCAATATATTGTGTATAATTCAGAAAAAAAGTCACCCTTCACTTTAGTGAGTTAAATATTAAAGTAACAGGCAGAAATGATGTCCATAACCAATGGAAAGATATAGTTTGCAATGACAATTAACACAATTGTTATTGTAAACAAGTTAGATTTCAAATCCACAAAATGGCAAGGACAGTGTGTAGCAGTTATTCACTAAAATGCCCAATTTGTATTTCTTTCCGTTTTCGCCTCTTACAACTAATTGCGCCTTCATCTCCTGCGCACAGCAATTAAATAAGGAGGAGGCTGAGGGTTGGAGATAATGGAAATTTATTCCACCCAGTAAATTGAGAATTACAAGAAAGTGCGCTGCGCTCAGACGTGATGAAATAAAAATGGACATCGGCATTTTGGAAGTGAGTGCACAATTACTTGCAGGTTTGGATCTTACGCGCTAGTGATCTACTGCTAATGCCCTTGATCAGACTGTCAACTGGCCTTCTGCTTTAACCTGTTTGAACAGCAGAAGACACAGAGCAAACTTTTTGTTCGTCCTCTGCAGCGGCACATTGCTTTGATTTATTATTTAACTTAAACACTGAAGAAAATTGGAAAAGGCACAGACACACATGTATGTCGAATCAACACATATACAAATGTGAGACTCACTCATAAGCACACATGCACGCCCCATTGAATGAGCATGGACACATATATGCAGATGCATTTTGCACACACTAACAGGGAAAAGTTTGTCCACTCGTGCACGTAGACTGAGTTTAACTGGCTCACAGACGTGCAGGGATCTTTCAAAGTAACTGAAAATAACACACACCCAAGTACGCAGACACGTACACACACGCACATGTCAGCTCATTTCTCAGGGAATGACGACCATGGATGGTGTCACAGATGTCAGCAGTGACTGTCACACCCCAGGGGGTTCTGGGAAACGAGAGAGATGAATGAAAAAAAATTTGGGGAGTCTGCCTTTTGCAGAGAGAGAACGAGAGATGTGAGTACAAGCCAAAGAGTAGAGAAGGTTGAGATGAAGGCGAGGGAGGAACAATCAATTCTCTGACATCTCTAAATGTGCACTTGATGATGCATACCTAAACAGGCCTGAAAGAGGGAGAGAAGAGGGGAGTGAAAGAGGTGAATGAGAAAAGGGGGAAGGAGGCAGGGGGGGTTGATAAAGGAAAAGTGAGAAATGAGATTAATGAAGAGAAACTGGAAAGGAAGGAGATAAAGAAGGAACTAAGTTGGAGACACTGTTACATCTGTCCATTTGGGCCTTAAACAGGAATTGGTCCTGTGAGGACTCCGCTCTAAGCGAAGCGGTCAGCCTTGCAGGTCGTTCTTAGGTCCACAGAGAATGAGAGGAGTGAAAGAGAGAGCCGGGAGGAGAGGAGGTGAATACTGATGAGGAGGAGGTGAAGGAGCGGCCAGAGATTGTCCATGGGACCTGTAAGCTCTCACCATCACCGCAGCTCATTTACCACAGAGCCTCAAAAAGCTCTTGGTCACTCTGCATAAAGAGCAAGATAAGAAACTTTGTCTCAGACAATTTTTCTAAAGAATATCTTAACGACATTTACAACTTTTAATGAAGAAAAGGGTGAAGTAGTGATAAATATTAATCTAAGTTGATTTAAAAAAAACACACCAACATAACCTTTCTTGGACAAGCAAAACCCCAGCTTCATTGAGAGATGACAGCGATAATACACTCAATTATATGTAAATCTGGTGATTGTGGAAACCTTTTAAGTTTGATTGACTCAGTCGGTCCTTTCCATTAGGAAGTAAGTGCATGAGACTCCTTCCCCCCATATAATCCCTATCTTCCCTCTGAAAAGGAAAATTAAACCTAATACAGTACAATTACATCAAAAAACGACACTGAACTCAATAGGTGTGATGCAGATCTACTCTTCAGATCTTCAGAAGTGTAGCTCAAAAGACCTTTTCATTATTTTGTGGAAGTGATGGTAGTTTTACATGTCAGTCTGATATCTAAATCTGAATCATCTGAATCATCACTTCATTAGGTCAGATCTGGTAACATTTACTTAACGTTTCCAACACTGCTCAAGCAGTTAAACAGAGAACTGGAATGTGCTTCTTGTAACACGGTAATAAATGAGTAATTTAATGATCATTTCTTCAACATAAAAAACATCATAAACCACTTTGATTAACTTTGATAAACCATGAAAATGAATGAAATAAAATACAGAGAAAGAATTAAGCTACAATTAGGGTTTGATACTTCTCAGTTTTACTGATAAAATAAAACACAATAAATGATATCTTCTGTCACACAAACAGAAGTTAACATGGGCAGTGATAAACTGCTTTGTGGCCAGTCTCTTCATTAATTTGTTCATAAATATACGGATGATATTGTCATGTTTCTGAAGATAGATATTTTCAGTAATGCAACGTGCACAAGTCCCTGTGAATGGAACAGCACATACAAGCTTCATACCCGTCTTCAGTGATCCGATCACAAGTGGACAGTTCCAAGCAGGTTAGTTCACACCTGGCTTTAAAATGCATCTCCATAACGTCTCAAGTGACCACTTGTGATCACATCCAAACAGGACCACTGCACCTACAGTTACAGTGTCACCTTCAACCAGGAGTAGTTGAAGCCACATAAAGGTAGGTGCGAGCGCGAGGTCCATCGCTGCCTTCTCCATCACTACATGTTATGATACTGCTGCACATTCTGCATGCAGCATAAGAAGACAGACAGCACTGTGCAAAGTTGTTTCCCATATCTTTCAGTGCGGGAACGTGGCTGATAACTTGAGGCAGTTGTGTATGTTGAGAACATGGTGAGCCAGCAAAAGAGAGGTGGGTTGTATTTAGACACACACACACAAAAGGCACAGCGTGTTATGAGAATGATTCAGAGAGAGTCTTTGACAGCCAAATGCATTTTTCCTTAGTTCTTGCAGAAGTTTGATAGAATCTGTGGATCTATATTGAATTTCTAACTCTAATTGGTTTTTCAATATTTACTGGTTAATATTTACACAAATAGTGTTTGTTTTTTTATACATGAATTCATTCAGGGCCATTGGCCACTCATGCACCATATGCGAAATATTGTGTAGGCACTGGAGCTTTATCTGTAATGGCCTTGTTCTATTTGAACAGAGCGACCACAGAATATTTATAGAAAGGAGACTTGTGTTTGAATTCAGATGACACATTAATGAAGCCAGGAATGCTGCATATTCCATTTTGAATAAGGGCTAAAGAAAAGGAGGGAAAAATCATTTGATGTTTGCAATATGCAGCTGGCACACACAATGGCTCAGGGGTTTAATCTTTTGCTGATCAACAAATGCGTTTGAATATTAAAATTTAAATCTGATAAAGAAGCCATGATAGCTTCCTGTGTTAGTGTGAGTGTACAGCTGTGCAGGAGTTAAATAAAGTATAAATAGTATGTTTTTTTATTATCAAGTGTGTGCTCTCATTGTCAATTACAGCAGATCAGTGTGTAAGGTACATACATATATATATATTTCTTTTACTATATAAATTGCTGGTTACTATCAATATGACACATCTTCAAATATGTGGATTCATTCTTGGCACTGTGTCATGCAAGAAATGTCATCAGATTCATCACACTGAACTTGGATGACACTGATTTGTTGATAGCTGATATTTTATAAAATACTGACATCAGCACATTTACAGTAAAGATCTTCATCACTTGCCTTCACAAAATCTCCTGTAAACTAGGCAGGTTTAGTTGAGTCTTATACTACAGTGTTTCAAAATCTGCAATATGGAACAATCTTTAAATTAATGTATAGTTAAGAATTGATCCATTTATATTATGTATAAATATCACTTGTTTTCCATCATGTCTCGGTTCCATTCCCCTGCTCTCCTCCATCAGTTTCTAGGCCCCATCTATGGTCTGGGGGGTTCCCCATAGTCTTGCAATCTGTTAATATCACCTTTTATTAGGATACATAACCTAAAGTGGCCAAGTGCGGTGGCCTGTTGAAAAATATGGCACACTAAAGCATAGTTCTAACAGAGACATTTCAGAAAGGAAATGGTTCACTTAGGATCATTTCCTGTATCAGTGTCACAGGAGCGTCAGCCCTTCAGGAAACTAGTGGCAGGTCTGAGTCTTTTCAGTTCAACGGGAGAAGTGAACCTGAGCACAGATTATGACCAGTTCTTTCGCCCCATAGTCAACAAATACTGTCTCTTTACAAGCCACATATCTTCCAGATATTCTGACACTAAAATGGCATAATTAAATGAACTTTGTTCAAGGCCTGCCTGCGTCTCAGCAACACACAGGTGTTGTGCCACCTGCACAACACAAATTTAAATACATGAAACCAGGAAAAGTTAAAAGAAAATTAAAACTTGTGTTTGTTTGCTTAACAATACTATCACTATTATTATTGTTATTATTATTATTATTAGCAGTAGTAGTAGTAGTAGTAGTATTAACTGTTACAACTATTTTTGGAGGGATACTTGGTGGATCAGATATTACGTTACCAGATGGAAAAAAAAAGGTGTAAATTTGTATTGTATCCAGTGTTGTATTGTCCTGTATTGAATTGTGTTGTTTTGACATGGACAAGCAATAGTCTATCAGTTAGTGTTAAAAATGCCCAGCCTTTGGCAGCAGTGGGCTGTAATAACAGGAACAACGCATCTGTCTCCTCTTTTCTGAAGCAAGCAGACAGATAAGTAAAAAAAAAACTATTAGTTTAGTTAATATTAGCAGCTGTACTGCTACTGTCACATTTTATACCAGCTGACCACACCCACTTAGCACAGGAAGTGTATTTCTTACAACTGGTGCAGCTTGTAATGGGTCATTTTGTTTAAGAGCAGCTTTGATACTCACTACTTCTGCCAGGGTGCTGGAGCCTATACACACGGCACACAACAGTGTGTCTGTTCATGATATTTTACAAAGTTTTCACAGCATCTTTGTGCTATGAAGGATTCATCAAATCAGCATTCATCACACTAAAATTTTAAATAATGGTGAGTTGGGCAGTATGGTGGTGCAGTTGTTAGTGTCGCTATTCAGATAAGTGGTGTAGAGAATGGATGGATGGATAGATGCTGATGCTGAGTTTTAGATTGCTAATGTTAGCATTATTAATTATTAAATGGTAGAGTCCAATGTACAGTAAGGTCAGCAGTGGGCTCTGAACAAAGGGAAACACACCAATGTGAGAAAGTTTTGAAGGGATATTTGTAGAACAAGAACATTTCTTACTTGGGAAGGTCTTCATCGCAGACCATCGCTGTTAAGTTCTTTCTTAACCTCTCCAAGTCAGCACGAAACCAAGCATGTACTTTACATTCTTATTGATGTCTCAAGATCTGTGAAATACTTGCATTCAATGGAACGGTACAACAGTGAAAACCATTTCAGTCAGTGCAAACATCAGTCTGCTGCTTCAACAGAGCTGGATCAGGGTAATCCTTACTAGAAAGGCTTTAGCTGCTATATAGACAGATGGCCTTGGACTGCTTAAAAGTAGAGGGAAGTGGCAGGGGACGTTTTCCCAGGATAGGCTGGGCCTCAGCTGCAGCATCTTGAAAACATCCCAGTGTTGATGTCATATACCTGCTTATGACCACCTGTGAATCTGTACCTGGCGTTGCCCAGATCCATGGATCTTCTCCTGTTCTGTGTGCTGTTCTCCAATATTGACACCTTCTCTTGCGCACATGGCCAAATGTCACACAAGCATGGCACCTCCACCCATAACTGTCCTGCCATATTTGAATAAAGCCATAATATGATATTAATATATTTAGTGTTATGGCAGACTAAACAAGGATTCAAGACAGTAGCTGACTATTCATTATGTGTGTCTGACCTGACATATATTTAATGTACACACCTTGTATCAGAACCTATTTCATCATCTTGCTCGACCCAAGCAACAGCTGGTTTGTCTCCATGGCATGCACACTATGAATCAGATACAAATGGAGACCTCCATACACGGAGAAGAGCTGCTTTATCTGCTGTACTTATGCTTTAAGTAGGTGGTGGTGGCAGTGGACCTTCTTACACAGCCTTTCTGCTCAATCAGTGTCCATGTTTGTTTTTCAGCTTATGTGCGGTTGGTATCCTTGTAGCATGGCAGGCACGTGGATGTCTGCACCAGAGCCTCAAACACACTCTCCAATGACAAAAGTTAGATCACACAGACCCTAGACGGTTGCATACTGGACGTGGGAAGTATAACACTGGCGTTAGTCTTTGCTTGGGTAGCCAAGTAGGTTTTCCATAGGTCTGATTTAGATCAGGTCAAAATCTTCTCTTTTATTCCTTCTTCACAGGTTTATAGTCAGGCTCAGAAGAAATTTTTGGACTTTTTAACTTTTTCATGCCCTACACTGAAATGAGAAAGCATGATGAAGGACCTTAACTCTTTTTCCTCTGGCTGGAGAGGAAAGCTGCGACTCTGTCTTCACTGCAGAAAGGCTGCTCTCTGTGTCTGGGCTCCTGCCGGGGACTCTGAAATATTCATGGTATAAATATTGCAAGGCTCTGCATCTAATAAAAGCACTGGTCTTTATTAACGAGGTGACTGAGGGATCCATTGATCAAGCTTTCTGTTTTATGTCATGAAGATTTTCTCCTTCGCCACTTCTCTCTTTGTCTCACAATCCCACATTTTGTACGGCTCTCTGGCACACCCCGAGTGACCCCCCCCTTTGATGCACACATTGAGCAGCTCTCATAAAAACCTGCTGTCTAAAGACGTACATACTGCTTTGCAAGTCGCCTGTTTATTAGTGAGTGACCCTCTCTGTTTGTCTCTCTCTTGGTATTTTCATGTCTCTCTCATTGCTCCGTGTCTTCTCTCTCGGAGTACCGGCCTGGTTTTACCAGCAGCCCAATTAGCCCTCCTGTCTGCAAGAGAGCTGGCACTTTTTGATTCAGCTAAATGGTCGACGTGTTGGTCTAAATGAGGAGCCCTTAACATCAGAGTTCAGTGACAGAGAGAGAGCGAGCCAGACATGCTGGATGAGGATGAGTTTGCTGCTGATGGCTGTAAATTCATTTTACTGCCGCAATGGTGAGTCAAAAGGAAGTTGAACTGTGACCTCTTCTTGGTGAACATCACAGACAATTCCTGTTCTACTACGTGTTGTAGTGAATCACTCCACTTTTCTTCCTGGTGCCTGCTTTACTTTCACCTCTTTGAATGACTAAAATGCTGCATTGTGCTTTTGTTTATTTGACAGTGTGTTTTTGCCATGTGTGATGCTGTCCGTTGATGTGTTACTGCTTCAGGTATTCAGGCAACTACTGCAAAACATTATGGCAGATCTACAAGTGACTCGAATGCCTGTTAGTGTATTTGTTAACTTTAACAGAGGTCTGATAATTTGCATTTTATATGGCAGGAAAGGACAGTTTGAGGTTTTCTAGTTATTGCTGTCTGAATGTTTCACTCAACAAACTGGAATTTACCGCAGAGCTGTTGCATCATAAGGTATCACAAGACAGTGGAAGGTAAAATAAATTATTAAAGCAGAGAAAAACCAAGCATTTGAAATACTGGAAGTACAGATTTTTTATTTTACTTTCAGACAGTGAAACTGTCTTGTAATACACTCTGTAGTTTTTACTGACTTTATATACGTAAACATGTTTTATTGAAACAGTGAATACTGGCAGAAAGGCAGTGGCAGCACAGTGAATAAAAAATATACATGTTTTCTTTCCACTTACTAGTTTTTGATACAAGCAATAAACAGCATGAGTGCGGGAGGGGGGCTAGGTTGTGAACCATCCATCCATCAATCCATCCATCCATTTTTTATACCGCTTATCCGAACCGGGTCGTGGGGGGGCTGGAGCCAATCCCAGGTGACACTGGGCGAGGGCGGGGTACACCCTGGACAGTTCGCCAGTCTGTTGCAGGGCTGACGCATAGCGACAAACAACCATTCACGCTCACATTCACACCCACGGGCAATTTAGAGTGACTAATTAACCTAACGTACATGTCTTTGGACTGTGGGAGGAAGCTGGAGTACCCGGAGGGAACCCACGCAGACAACAGGAGAACATGCAAACTCCACACAGAGAGACCCGAGGCCTGGGGTTGTAACCCAGAACCCTCTTGCTGTGAGGAGACAGCGCCAACCGGTCATGAACCACTGTACCAAAAAAACTATTTGTAAATAAAGTAGTTGAAACTAGAACAAGTAGTTTTGATACTATAAATACATTTTCAAGATTGTACTTCTCTACTTTTACTTACTTGAATGAAGGATTTTAACTTGTAATGGAGTATTTTGCACTGGCACATTTACTTAAAGCATATGCCTGTACTTCCACAGCTGGATTTTATATCAGAAAAAGGTGGACTTAACTCCCTAGACCTGATCAAGGTCTGCCCCCATGATGAACTCACAAAGTGTAAAGCAAACTTCTCATCAGACTACACAGTAATTATGTCTCATCCGAGACAGTCGATGTGTCAGAGTAGGTGATCATTGAGGCATAAATTGTTGCAGTGATTAGCTTAGATAATGCATCCTACACGTTGGACCCTGAACTATCAAAGCTTTCCATCTTTAACAACCTGTATGAGATACATTGGTGATGAGGAAGGAAGTGCCAATGAACAACTGAACTGGAAGAGCAGTGTGTGTGTGTCTGTGGATCAGAAGTTGTTGATCTAGAATGAAAAGGGGAGAAAAAATGTGTTGGAACATCGTGAGGCTGTCCCAGATGCTCTGTCAATCTCTCTCACTATAACACATTGCAGAGGATAAAATGAGCAACTGTTGTGCACATGTTTGTTAACAATGCACAATATCTGTCAGGTTGGGCTGTTAATGGGCTGATATCATGATATCTTGAAGTCTGATCCTGACATTAGTTATAAGGGTAAAAAAGACCAGTAAATAACCAAAGCATTTAAAATTAGAGATAGTCAAGGTTTCTTTCCTGCTGCCTGCAGTGCTGCACAGCAGCAGTGCGCTCAGTGCTGCCAAAGGTGGCCCGATGGATTTCTCTCCATTCACCTTTCTCTCTTTGACCATGTGAGTGACAGCAGAGTAAAGTTTTCTGTCACAACTTAGAGAAGGGAAAAAGTCTGAAGAGGTCAAAACTTCAGCAATACTTGTAGTATGAAGTAGAACCCTACACATTATTTATGATAATGCATGAGTGACTGAAATGTTAAGGTCTCATCTGAAGGTCATCCAAGACCAAGACACAATTGGCACACACAAGCACACACACTTTACATTACCTCACGTCCTGCCTCTCTTCCTCTTCCTTCCTTTCCTTCTCCCTCCCATCCTGCCCCATCATCACCATCCCAACAGATTGCGTGTCTCAGAGGCTTTGTCGTCCCACAAAAGTCTGTGACAAATTACTCTCATCAAGAGGAATCTGCTAAGTATTTATTATGAGATTCCTCCCAGTTCCCAGTATCTGTCTGTCATGTTGTGGCAGCTGAGAAGGGCAGGGAAGTTGGAGGGAGGGGGGCGGGCGGCTTTGGGTCATTTCACCAATACAGTTTTACAGCATACAGTTTTTTCTCCCCTTATTTTTACATTTTTTCCACAATTTATATTTCATAATAATGTTGGCATACTGGCAATACACAACCCTGTTGGAACAGTGTTATTTGCTGTGTTCAGTCCATCAGTCTCAGGTGATCATAAATGTTGGGACAACTGGAGGACAGGTGTTCAGCAGCTCAGGTGTTCCATATTGCAGGAATTATGCATGCACAAACAAGCTGCAGATGCCTTGGCTTGGGTTTGGTCTACTTGTTGAGTAAGATGGCATAAACTAAGATTAGAGCAAGAGAGCTGTCTTAGATTGTAAACAGATCATTTCAAAGATTTGGTTTAAAAATTCCAATTAGTCTTTTAGAAAAGCAATTGGACATTTAGAAAATAAGTGACCTGCTGGAGGTGCAATCTGAAATCCAAGAAAGGTATCAGCAAGTGATGAAAGAAAACTATATTAAAGCTGCAGACAATCTCCAGATTCCTAGGGTGGAACAGTGGTAATTCATTATTGGAAGAGGATTAATACGGGACAAGTACACAGATACACCACAGGACACAAGGCTTTCATCAGCACCAAGATCAGAGAGAGAGAAAGAGCAGAGCACATCTCTTCACCTGTGAAGCATCTGTGAGGCAGCGTCATGATTGCAGCATGCTTGGCTGCCTCCGGACCTGGCTCAGTGGATCCCACTGATGTTACTGATAATGGCAGCCAAATGAACTCAGAAGCATGCAGACAGATCTTGTCTGTGCTGTCACATGTAATTAAGGAGTCCATTGGGAAGAATAGGTGGGAAATGTGGGCCAAGCCAATTCCATAAATCAAAGATCCACTCAGTCAGTGTCTGTGTTTCTACGGATCTTTATTCTACAAATAACCACGAGAAAATATATGTGTCACAGTAAGATGACGGTAAGAGAGAACTTTAATTTAATCAGTTATGGATTGTGTAAACCTCCTTATAATCTAAGATACTGATATGTTAATTTACATTATGTTTTATGATCTATGCCCTTTTTGTGCTCACAGTCAAACAACTTTGGGAAAGCACAGTACTCTGTAGTTGATGGGTGAACTTTAGCACTACTGGCAATTTTCCCAGTGGTGTGTATTTCCCCAGGGAACCATTTTTGGTTAGTCTAAGTAGCTCTGACTCATTTTCACAAGGCTCTGAATCATGGCAGGCAGCAGGTGGCTCAGCTTCTCCCATTTACGTAAGTGCAGGACTAGTCTATTCTGATAAAAGCAGATACCACTTAAAGCACACTAATACAACTACAACCAAGTGGAGGAACTAAAACGGAGGAGTGCTGGATTCAGCTCATGTCAGAACTCTTCTCTCAGAGTGTATTTATTGATTCTCATCTCTTATTTGAAGCATTCACAGCCAGTGCAAGAAGCAGAGCAAAGTGACAATCACTTGTCCACATAAAATAGGTAGAGCTGGTGACAAACTGATGTTTTGTTCTCTACTTCACACCACTTCATCCAATGAAAAGATATTGGAGAGGGAAAATAAAGCTCTCTGGGCTAACAGGCTTGCGAACAGTCCATTAGCAATCTTGATAGCTTGTTCGCTTGGTAAGATTAACATCAAAAAATATGTCTGCCTCATAACTGTTTGAAAATTGCTGCTCTTTTGTGGAACTTTTTACTTCAAAACAGTAGATTAAATAAAAGTAAATGGTGTAACACAGCTAATAAGCTACTCTTCCTCCATCTGGAATCTCCAGCTCACCATCTCCTTAAAGGTCGGCACTGTCAAGACAGTTTGCTATTGGTCATGGGTCCAAATTCACCTTTTTCATCAACTGCACATGGAACTGAAATGGCCTGATTTTTTATGTTTTATAATGTCTTGGTGCTTGGATTTGGACACATTTTTACAAAGGCTTGATTTGATGCAAGCAGGAGGAATGATGTGAGGAATTATGTGCAAGCAGACTTTATCATATGAGCACTGTGACAAGGAGCTGTTGATCGGTACACTGCACAGATCTCAATGGACTCCTGCTGAGAAACTCCCGTCTCCACAAGAATATTCAAGTGGGTGCTGCAAAAAAAACAAAAAACACTGCACCCCCATTAGAAGCTCATTCTTTCTGAAGCAGTATGTTGTAAAATATGCACTGGTTTGAGTGCTAAAATCTGTTTTCCATGTTGATAGAAAAAAATGAGCTAAAGTTGACAAAGGTGCAGACACTCCATAGGATTAGTGATTTCCCGATCAATAAGCTATACAGTATAGAGCTATATAGAGTCACAGGCCTATATTAACATATTAACATTAGAACATATTAACATTAGTCTTTGCTTCACAGTTTAGTCTATTATGTTTATTCTAAATGTTGCATCTATTTTGATACAGACCAGTCTCCATCTGTTTGACCTGCACAGGGGGAGTCCTCAGAGTTTAGCTGGATCTGAAGAACCAACAGAGATAAGTCATGATAATTACTGTTGTTTATCACAATACAATTGCAGTTGATTTATGGCTGATATCTCTCCAAACCAATTCATTTTCTGCTCGCTGAAAATGTATCGAGTTGTAATCCTGACCAGAAGCTAAATACATACATTTATTGTGTTTTTATCTAATATTAAAAGCTTGTTAGACAGAATGTCGTCACCCTAATTTAAGAGGACATGCTTTACAGGTATACAAATGCATTTTGTTATTGCAAGAGGAAAAATAACTGCATGTTTTTCTGTAAATTGTCTTCTCATTAACATACACTGTGCAGTAATTACCGCAATAAATAAAATAGTTGTGGAAAAAAAAGTGCACATTGGATGTGCATTACCTGAAATGCTTATTGCATTGGGAATAAGCTTTTTATCAAGCACTTTATTCTAGACGAGCCCTCTGCCAGGTGGTTAAATCCATGACAGGGTGAAGACATCCTCATAATAACAACAAGGTTGAAGAACAACAAGTCAGTCTTATTATCCAGCAGCTATGAGAGGCTGTACAGCTTCCTGAGCACACTACATCTATTATAATACAATTTTACAAATGATTCATATTTCGACCTTTTGAAAAACAACTGTAGGAGGACAAAGTCAAGCCCCCTCTCCATAACACTCTGTCGTTTTTTAATTGGCCTTTCTGGGATTTTCTGTCCTCATGCTGCATCCTAAGCTAAATATATATCTAATAGAGAGCGACTCTGGCCATGTATTTCTGTTTCAACCCTGCCCCACCATCCCATAGGGCTTGGGTCAGGTATCCATCCTCTAATATCTTCATCTACTACCATTGTTGAAGGGTGGTGAGACTTTGGCTCAAAAATAATTATGGGTGCACAGTTGCCTGTGCCTGTTTATGCCTCCACGCCGGCAACAGCCAGAGCCAGAGGCATATTGTTTTCTGGTTGTCTATCCGTCTCTCTCATTCCTGTGGGCACCATATCTCAGTAACGCCTCGATGGAACTTATTCAAATGTTCAAATAGACTCATGGATGAATTTATTCGATTTTGGTGGTCAGTGATCAAGGTTGTGGTGACCTCACAAAACACAGTTTTGGCATGGTGAATGCAATACCTCCATAATGCTGAAAGTGAATTTGGTAAAAAAAAAAAAAACATTTACCTGGACTCAATGAAAAACTGATTCAATTTTCATGGCTTAATGTCGAAGGTCAAGGTCACAGTGAACTTTTAGCCATTACTCAGGACTTCACACAACAATTATGACAACATTTCATATATATATATGTATCACTTATATGACAAAATGTGACAAACGGTGATGCACTCTGAAACTAGTCTGAGAGGTGTAGGCATACAACCGTTAATCTAATTCTGACCAATTAAACAAACTCACAGGAACTCAACTGGATCTACTGAAAAAGTCTTTGCTGTTGAGAAATGTACAATCAAAATGCTCATTTGTATTATTCAGCATTATTCCCTAATTCGCAAACCATTAATAAGCATTTAATCTGGGCCTCTCAAATAATGGGTGTTCAGCCAAATATTTCCTTGGATGTCTATGGCAGCAGCATCATCACCACCACCCCACCTTTGCTACGCCGCTCATAAGTCCCACTTCATGGCATTTCTATTCCCATTGTTGCAGAGCCCCCAACACACAAAATCAAACACATCAAAGTTCACATATGATGGTGAGCCAATCAGAAGAGAGCCTCTGAGCTTCTCTTTATGCTGGGAGCACACTGTTTGCATTGCATGTGAGTGGCAGCTGCCGTCGTTGAACTGCTGCAGAGAAGCAGTTGTGTGTGTTCACCCTGGCTGTGTGTCTGCTGTGTCACTGCTACTGCCAGCTCTATCTGTCTAGAGAGAGTTTGCAGGTTACAGGAATGTAGGATTTCTTTTCACAATTAATTAATTTCTGATTTATTTTTGACAAAAAACATCCCAAAAATGCCACCGTCTAGACATGCTACACACACTGCTAAAATGGTTAAAAAATAAACTTGCATTTTTGCATGTTTGTGTCATATTCAGATTCAGCCTAGACGTAGACAGCTATGGGTGTCAATCTTATGAAATGTTGCTGGTATGAAGTCAATATGACATCACCAGATCTTTCCCTGTCTGTTTTTGCTGGGAGACGCACGTCACACGTGAAAACTTGGCGAGATGCCAGATCTCTAGATCATGCAACGCAGCCACAACATGTCAGGCTGTGTGTCCCTCGCACCCGTGAACATGGGCACTGAAATAAGAAAATGCGGTTGCCACGCACACGCCACTCATCCAGTGTGTTCCTGACCTTATTATTAAAAAAGACATGGAAATCTCACTTTGTATGACTTTTAATTAACTAACTTAAACTTCATCAAACTTCACATTCTGGCCATTTAACTTCCACAATCAATTCGTGACAGCCAGTCTTTGTGTTTTCTTGCAATATTTTTCCAGTGTATTCAGAATCAGAATCAGAATCAGAATCAGAATCAGTTTTATTGCCAAGTATGTTTTCACATACAAGGAATTTTTTCTGGTGATTGGTGCAATTGATCAGCAACAGTGGGGCTCTCTAGCCTTGTTGATGAGGCTAATAGCAGATGGGAAGAAGCTATTTTTGTGGCGAGAGGTTTTGGTCCTGAAGGACCGCAGCCTCCTGCCAGAGGGGAGTGTCTCAAAGAGTTTGTGTCCAGGGTGGGAGGAGTCAGCTACAATCTTCCCTGCACGCCTCAGAGTCCTTGAGGCGTACAGGTCCTGGAGGGACGGAAGATTGCAGCCAATCACCTTCTCAGCAGAGTGGATGATACGCTGCAGTCTGTTATTGTCCCTCTCCGTGGCAGCAGCGTACCAGATGGTGATGGAGGAGGTGAGGATGGACTCGATGATGGAGGTGTAGAAGTTCACCATCATAGTCCTTGGCAGGTTGAACTTCTTCAATTGCCTCAGGAAATACATCCTCTGCTGAGCTTTTTTGATGAGGGAGCTGATGTTTAGCTCCCATTTGAGATCCTGTGTGATGGTGGTTCCCAAGAAGCGAAAATGCTCCACGGTAGCCACGGGGGAGTCACACAGGGTGATGGGGGTGGGTGGGGCTGGGCTCTTCCTGAAGTCCACTATCATTTCCACTGTCTTCAGAGCGTTTAGCTCTAGGTTGTTCTGCCTGCACCAGGTCACCAGACGCTCAGTCTCCCACCTGTAGGCAGACTCATCGCCATCAGAGATGAGTCCAATGAGAGTGGTGTCGTCTGCAAACTTCAGGAGCTTGACAGACTGATGGCTGGAGGTGCAGGTGTTGGTGTACAGGGAGAAGAGCAGAGGAGAAAGAACGCAGCCTTGCGGGGATCCAGTGCTGATGGTCTGGGAGTCAGACACGTGCTTTCCTAGCTTCACGTGCTGCCTCCTGTCAGACAGGAAGTCGGTGATCCACCTGCAGGTGGAGTCAGGCACGCTCAGCTGGGAGAGCTTGTCCTGCAGCAAAGCCGGGATGATGGTGTTGAAGGCAGAGCTGAAGTCCACAAACAGGATCCTGGCATAGGTCCCTGAGGAGTCCAGGTGCTGGAGGATGAAGTGGAGAGCCATGTTGACGGCGTCGTCTACAGACCTGTTGGCTCTGTAGGCGAACTGCAGGGGGTCCAGGAGTGGGTCAGTGATGGATTTGAGGTGGGACAGGACAAGACGCTCAAATGATTTCATGACCACAGAGGTCAGGGCAATGGGTCTATAGTCATTTAGTCCTGTGGGCCTTGGTTTTTTGGGGACAGGGATGATGGTGGAGGATTTGAAGCAGGCTGGCACGTGGCAGGTCTCCAGTGAGGTGTTGAAGATGTCTGTGAACACTGGAGACAGCTGATCAGCACAGTGCTTCAGGGATGATGGAGAGACAGAGTCAGGACCGGCTGCTTTGCGGGGGTTCTGCTTCTTAAAAAGCCTGTTGACATCTCTCTCCAGGATAGAGAGAGACGTTCCTTTGGTAGAGGAGGAGGAGGGGGGTTCTGATGTGGCTCTGATGTGGAGGTTAGTGTCAGGCTTGTCCCATTGTCTTTCAAAGCGGCAGTAGAACTCATTCAGATCGTTGGCCAGACGGAAGTCATTAATGGAGTGGGGGGGTTTAGGTTTGTAGTTAGTGATCTGTCTGAGCCCTTTCCAGACAGAAGCAGAGTCATTGGCTGAGAACTGGAGCTGAAGTTTCTCAGAGTACAGTCGTTTAGCTTCTCTCACCGCTTTGCTAAACCTGTACTTGGACTCTTTAAACTTGTCCCTGTCCCCACTCCTGAAAGCTTCCTCCTTTTGCCTCCTGAGCTGACTGAGCTTAGCTGTGAACCAGGGTTTGTCATTGTTATAACTCACCCTGGTGCGTGATGGGATACAGCAGTCCTCACAGAAGCTGATGTATGACGTCATATGTAATTCGTTATATTGTTTGCAATTAAAACTGTTTTATCAGGTAGTATTGATGGGGAGAGAAACACAGAGTGAGAAACTGACAGGCAGGCAGACAGCGAGAACAATATGGCATTTTGAAGGCCCACCGTGTTTCACGAATCCTTGATAAAGTGCGAGGCTTGGCGTTTCGATACGGCCGTTAATTAGCTCCCTCTCCCTTGTGGGGTCTGCCTGATTGAGCGACTAATGGTTTGCTTTAAACTGCTGAATGAACAAATGTGTGTGTGCGTGTATCAAATGAATGTGTGCATGTGTTTCAAAGTGCTTTGTTTGTTTTCTGTTTTTTTTGTATGGCTTGTTTCCTATAATGTGTGTGTATGTGCTGATGGGAGCGTCTGTCTGTGACTGTCTGCACTGTGCCTGTGTCAGCATTTCTAGACACTTGACTAAGGTTGTTCCTGTGAGGTTAAGATGGCAGGGGATGCTGCAGTACACCTTGAGTGGAATAATCCTATGTTTTCATTTAATTGCTCGGAATTGGATTAGTTGTGAATTTTCTGTGGTGGGGTTTTGGCTGGCTCACTGTCCCATTCATGAGCACACACTCACAGTGATGGCCACTTACATTAGGCCTCTAAATCGTTGCCAGTGGTAATGCTAACACAGCTGTTTCGGGGTGTAAGCCCGTATTTATTGTATTTGCAGTTGTTGTGACCTGTGTTTGATCTGCTTTAAAGAATAGTCAGCATGTTTTTGTATTAATCCTCTGTAATGGTACCAACATCTATCACAGCCCAACTGCTTTTGTTCACATTGCAAGTTTTCACAGTGATATCACCTGGAGTTTATCAGCTATCCTCCTTGTGCTCTGAACAACTTCAAAGATGTCAAGACTTATTAACTTTAATCAAGTCCCCAAACATCATTACGTCTGCATAATCAAAAAGTACTTTCTTCATCTCAAATGGATTATTAAAAGGATTTCTCTTATCATGTTAATTACTAGGGTTTTTTGCATTAGTAGGGATTATTGTGTGCATGTTGACATGTGTCATCATGTCATCATGTGACTGATCACTATCACCTTAATCAATTTATAGATTTATAGAGAAAAGTGTAAAAAGCTATTCTTGTGGCTCTAGAGAGGGACATGTTGCTCAGTTTACATTAGATTACCTTACATTATATTTACTTTTTGGCAGATGTTCTATTCAAAGCAACTTACAAGTGAGGGTCAACACTAAAGCATCAGTGAGACCTTGGTGTAGGTTCACAGTACTACACATCTATTCAATAAGAGCAGTCAAGGTAAAGGAGTGCACTGAACATGCACAGTAAGGGCTAGTTAAGCATGCTGGGGTGTTTTTTTAGGAGAGGAGGTTCTTTTGGAAGAGATGAGTCTTCAAGAGATTGGAGATAGAGAGGGACGCACGTGCTCTGATAGCATTTGGTAGCTTGCTTCACTGACAAGAACATTCTGGAGTGTGACTGCCTTGTATGCAGAGATGGCAATGCCAAACGACATCCCTTGAGGGAGGGCAGGGGCGGAGAAGGGGCATAAGCCTGTATGATCCTGTTTGAGTTCAAGTAGATGGGTACAGACCCAGAAGTCACTCTGACGGCAAGCATTAGTGACTTGAATTTGATTGAGATGGCCGTGGGTAGTCAGTATATCTCGATGAGAAGCAGGGTGACATGTGCCCTTCATGCTGATCGAGGACCAGATGGGCTGCCATGTTCCAGACCATCTGTAAAGGTTTCACTGTTCACCCAAGAGTTGGGTGGCATACTGAGTCAGGTAAAGCCAGATTTTTCTGATGTTGTATAGTGCAACATGGCACGACCAGGAGACGGATGCAACAGAGGAGGATAGCTGGTCATCAAACTTGACTCAAGTTTCTCATGACCGTGGTTGGGGTAAGGGATGAGAAGGAGATTACAGTATCACGATGCAGAGAGTGATTGGCTGGGATGATGAAGAGTTCTGTCTTTACCACTTTAGTTCAGCGTGAAATTTCTGAACAACTATTGGCTATATGATGCACAGACATTCATGATCCCTGGAAGATGAATCCCAATGATGCTACCAGCAGGTCGAATTTTGCACCTACCCAGTGAAATATTTCAGCGTCTTCTGCACTGTCTCATTCATGGATCCCAGATGATGGATTGTACTGACTGATGATCACATGAGCTTTGTTCTAGCGTTGGCAAGAGGTTGACATTTTGTGATCCTGCAAAACCCACAAAAGTTACTGTAGCTGTTTCCGAGTGACTGAAGCCATCACTTCAGTCACTCTAAAACATATTTCGAATCACAAAGGGATATCTGGCTTGAGTTCTGCAGATAAGCATCTTAACTTCTGCTTTTAAAGGGGATGACAGATGTGATTGGACATTATTAAAGCTCACTCTGACTCCACGTACTGTTTTCATCCTTTCCTCCACATTGCTGAGGATTGTGCTTGTCTGTCTCTGCTCTCTAAAAATTAGTTGGTCACACTCACATGAAATAGCAATTGCTCTCATGCTGAATTTGAGAAAACTAGAATCCTCGGAGTCCTCCGGTACGTTGGCTCTTATGACAGGAGGCTCCTCTCCAGCTCTTTCAGGCACAAAGAGCTCCTCTGTAATGGGGAGACTTCACACTTAACTTCTCTCCATCTCTCTTTCTCGCTGTCTCTTAACCTGCCGCACACTCCGCCTCTCTCTCTCTCTCTCTCAAAGTCCCTCACTTAACCTCTCTCTTCTCCCCTAGCCTGTCTCTCTTAACATCTCTCACCATCTCTTTTAGCCTTGTTCTCACTGAAACCACCGCTACATCTTTGTCTCTCCCGCTGTCTCTCTCTTTCTACTTTCCATACGTCGCCCCCTCCTTCCTTCTGCCTCATCACATAACTGTTGAAACAGGGAGGCTTTGCTGGAGTCAACGCCATGCCGGCAGAGCTGGGCATTTGGTTTCTGTCCTCAGGGCTTTTCTATCTGTCTCATTCCATCTATTTTTCTGTCTTTTTATGGCTCGTAAAAATCTTTTTTTTTTAATCCTCCTTTTATTGTGTCAACTGGAGACACAATAAACGATGATGTTTGGTCTTTATTGCCTTGCTCTCTCCTCACATACACCATCATGATTGTCTGTCTCCATTGCCTTGTGTCTTTTCATCTTCCAAGCATCGTTTGTCCAACAAACACTCAGTTATTCTCTCTACCTCTGAGTTCATGTGTTTCATTCAATTATTTCCTGACTGTTTTCATCGCCTCTTCCTTAATAGACCTTTCCTTTTCCTGCCATCTGTGGCCTCACTCTGCTGTGACTTTGTTAGTCCTCAGTTTTATGTAGTAAGTTTGGCTGTATGTACTATATTATTCTGGTGAAAACTGTGAGACAGAGTTGTGCAGGTTTGGCAATTAAAAGGACACTCATCTGGTCTTACATGATAAAGTCCACAAACTAATAACTGGATGTTCGGCTCAACCTGTCTCAGAATTACTTGGCAACAGTTCTCCTACTTGTTGAAGTATTTTTAAAGCAGAAATTCTGTGGTTCCGGCTTCTCAATTGTGAACTTTTATCAGTGTTGCTTGTGGAATATCTTTGGGTTTCTTGGTACAAAAAAATATATAAATTAAAGGAGCAGTTTGGGAAATTTGTTTTTTTTCCAAGAGTTAAATAAGAACATCAATACCACTCTGTTATCTGTGCAGTACATATGAAGCTACAGCCAGCAGCCATTAGCAAAGCTTAGCATAAAGCCTAGAAGCACAAAATGTTGAACTATTCCTCTAATCAAACAATGACAAAAAAAATCTGCAGCCCTCGACTAAAGTGACCTCACGTGAGTAATCTTTGTTTGAGCTTGAAGACTTGTGACTGTAGCTTGTCCGGTGATCACATCTTTTCCTTCAAATTGTTATGCACTTTTAAAGATATATGGAATTATTATTCAATCAAATATTAATGTAAGTCAAACACAGTTATATAAGGTTTTATAGAGTAAAGAGCTTTGAACAAAGCTCACACAGAAAGATTTTGACCAGATTATTTTTGAAGTTGCGGTCTTTGACAAGATGCCACCCAAAGTACAGAAATATTCAGAGGATGAGCTGGTGACAATGTTTTATCTTCAATTTATGATGGAGCAACAAAAAGGCTTTTGCAGGGAGCTGCTGGCATAGCAAAGTAATAACTTTAAACCTTGTGTTGAAATCTTGTCAGAGGGTAGCTGCACAAGACAGCGGACAGTTATAGGAACCAAAGACTAGTCCAGAGTTTGCTCATGGAAATTTGGAGAGACAAGACAAAGTTCTACATGAGAATGGAAAACAATTAAACAACTGAAGGAGGAACTGGAGAAATCTTTGAAAAGATTGAGAACAAGATGGACTTTTAGGAAAATCAATAATGGAGGAGTAACAGTATCATTACTAATGGTGCCCCTGAAGAAAATGGTGAAAACTGGGTAATGTCAGAGACGAAAGTAAAAGAAACAGTCAGTAACAAATTGGACCTGAATATGAAGAATATTGAAATAGAATGGGACCATGGAGTGGGGAGGTTTGATGAAAGCAGACTAAGACAGGTTGCAGTAAAATCCCTGAGCTACATGGACAAGCAGATGATCCCAGGCCACGAAACCTAAAGGAACACAGATTTACACCAATGGAAACTACTCTGACCTTATCAAGAAGAAAAGGAAGGAGCTTATACCTGAGCTGCATGCTGCCTGGGAAAGGGGTGATTTTGCAGTGCTGAGGTTTGGCAAGCTGATCATCAAACTCAGAAGAAGTACCTGATCTGTGCACGTCTGACTTTATGACCAAAGAAGGTCTCATTACTAATAATGACATTGAGCCCTGTAACTCTCCCTAACAAAAGCTTGGTAATTGCACCTATGCACATCTGTAGCATTTGGAACAAGATAGACAATTTAAATAATCTGGTGCTTGTTAATTCCACTCATATATTAGCATATATGAGACTCATCTAGATTTATCTATTCAGAACTGAGAGTTAGTGGTTAATGGTTTCTGCCTCTTCAGGAGGGGCAGGAATGTACATGGTGGGGCAGAAGCAATTTTTGTGCAAAACCCTCTTCCTGTTAAACTACGACATGATTTTATGCTTAATGGTGTAGAAGCATTGTTGGTTTAAGTCAGGGGTGTCCAAACTTTTTGCAAAGAGGGCCAGATTTGATAAAGTGAAGATGCCCGGGGGCCCATAGTTTGTTCGGATATTTTTTAACTACAAAAGTTTCATGCAAATACACACTGTTATAAAACAATTTTCATTGTCACAATTATCTTTATTTTTCAAATGACAAAATAACCAAATAAAAGCCACTCAGGCAGATGTGAACAACTCTAAAAACACAAATTCTGCCTTTCATTCATATCTGGAGAGTCAGATAACATTGAACAAACTGTATGAAATACCTTAAATTTACATGAGTTTAAAAATATCTTTGCCTCATGAACATTTACGAACATTACAATATCTTTCAGAAAATAATAGTTTGTGTCACATCTACAGGTTCATAACATCAACAGTAATAACCAAATCTTACTCAAGAGTTTAATAAAAATAAGTGCCATAAATCCAAGCGCATAAATGTTTTTTTGGCTTTTCACTGTTGATAGTGACAGATGTTACCGTTCAAAATACTCAATTTCAGATTGATCAAGAAACAGATAACTTGCTGACACTAATGAGAAGGGTGATACTGAGATCTGGATTTCAGTAAAGAGGCCAGGTCTGGTTTGAGGGCAGTGGTTGAAATGCGTAAAATGTCACGCAAGTGGGAGTCACTTAGTCTTGACCTCAATCGGTTCTTGTTTAAGTTCATGACAGAGAATGTCTTCTCACACAAATATGTGGAGCCGAATAAGCTCAGCATTTTTTTAGCAAATGTTCGCATTTCTGGAAACCTGTCTTTATCCAGCTTGCAGTAAAAGTCAACAAGAGAAAGCTGCTGGTGTTTGCCGCGCCATTCATCGTCACACTGCAGCTCAATGAGCTCCAGCTGCAGCTGTGGAGGAGCATCATCAGGGTCCACGGAGAAGGGAGAAGAGAAAAGCAGCAAGTCCTTTTCAATAACTGCAAAATCCCGAAAGCGTTTGTTAAATTCCACAGAAAGAGATGCAATAGCTGTTGCATAACTCTTCATTTGTGCACCGATGTTGTCCTGTGGGAAACTGTCAATGACCTCTTTCAAAGCCGGGAAGTGCGCGGTGCAGGGCTCTGTTTGGGACAAGTGTCTTTGGAAAAGTTGCAGCTTGGTTCCAAAGGCTTTGATGTGAGCGTATAGCTGGCTCACCACTGCATCTCGTCCTTGAAGATTAACATTCAGATGCTTCGTTATGTCAACCAAAAAAGCCAAATCTGCCAGCCATACAGGATCGGACAGTTCTTCCATCGGCTGCCCCTTCTCACTCAAAAACTGTCCAATTTCCTCTCTGAGAGCGAAAAATCGCTGCAGTGCGGACCCCCGACTTAGCCACCTCACATCGTTGTGATATATTACGTCTCCGTATTCAGCCTGGATGTCAAGCAAGAACTGCTGAAACTGTCGGTGGTATAGTGCTTTAGAGCGAATAGAATTGATTGCCTTTACCACTGGTTTCATAACATGATCAAATTTGAGATGTTTGGCGCAGAGAGCCTGCTGGTGAATTATACAGTGAAGTTTAATGGCGTTACCTCCTTCTTCGCTGACTTTATTGCAGATCAGTGTGGACAATCCACTTCGCTCACCAGCCATGGCAGGCGTACCATCGGTACTGATCCCAGAAACTTTATTCCGTAGTAGTTTCATATCATCAACAGCTTCACAAACAGAAATGAATAAATCCGATCCTCTGGTTTGGCCTTTCATGCTTTGGAGGTCCAGCAGCTCCTCTGTTATGTTCAAGTTGTTGTCAACTCCTCTTAAAAAAATCAGTAGCTGTGCAGTCAGATGCATCTGTGCTTTCATCGCAGGCTAATGAGAAATAATGAAAAGCCTCTCCCCTGTCCCCCAGTTGTCTCTGAATATCCGACGATATGTCCTCAACTCTCCGTGCCACAGTGTTACGTGCCAGGCAAACATTCGCAAATTCTTGCTTCTTCTCAGGGCAAATGTTCTCCACCATTTTCATAACACAGTCTTTGATAAATGTACCTTCAGTAAAAGATTTGCCATGTTTAGCTATTAACATGGCCACTTCGTAGCTTGCTTTGGTGATATTTTCTTTTGACTCACAGGCCCGCGTGAAGAATCGCTGTTGTGATGCCAGTGCAGCTTGGAGCTGCTTCACTTTTTCAGCACGGTCACTCCCTGTTAGCTTGTCGTATGTGTTAGCATGTTTAGTCTGGTAGTGTCTCTTTACGTTGAAATCCTTAAACAAGGCAACCGTCTCTTTACAAATTAGACAAACACAATTGCCTTGATTTTCAGTGAAGAAGTATTGTAATTCCCATCTCTCTTGAAAGCGGCGGCCCTCACTGTCAACTTACCTCGTTTTCTTTGCAGTGGCCATGGCAGAAATGAGCGGAGAGGGGTTCGCGGCACGGATGCAGAGACTGATAGTATTAAAGTGGTGCTGCCACCATTTGGTGAAAGGAGGAATTACAGTTTCAAGTTTTATGATTTATTTATTCTGTTTGACAGTGCAGGCGGGCCATAAATAATACATTATAAGACCAAAGCTGCGGGCCGTATGAAATCTGACCGCGGGCCGTGATTGGCCCCCGGGCCGGACTTTGGACATGCCTGGTTTAAGTGCATCTCAGATGTGAACAGTGAAATATATTTGCATGCTTATTTGAGTGAAGACTTAATATCCAGTAACATCCCAAGGAAGAAAAAATATTATCCTTAATTGATACATATAATTAAGAGTTTTTACTAATTAAGCAGGTCATATGTCCTACTCATGTCATCATATATATACTAATATACCTGAGCTATGCACAAAAATAGCTGTCTCTGTAGCAGTGACCACAATGTGGTTGCTCTCAGGAGGAAGGCTCAAAATCCTAATGCAAGAGCCACGATTATACAAAACATTTGTCAATGATCATGTCACAAAAACATATTCAGGAATATTGTAAGCAAATTATCAATAATATTAAACATGATGGCAAGAATATTTTGGAATACTTTGAATGAAATCATGTGAAGGAAGAAAAGTGTATTTGCCTCTTGTTGAATGAGATTTGTTTTTAACTAAACCCCAGGATATAGCAAACTAATTTAATAACCTCTTCATCAATAAGGTGACTAATCTGAGGCACAGCCTTGGCAGGACTCATTCTAACCCTTGTGTTCGGTGGCCCTGAGAGGTCAACACACTGCAACTTAAGAAAACACGTGCAAATAGACAAAAAGCTAACGAATTCAGAAAACATCTTCATGTCAATATGACAACACACGCGCTGCAAATACTCACAACTACAAATACTCACAATTATTCTGTTAGCAGCAGTAATAGGGACTAGTTGGGACTTCACCCTCATGGTATGTGTTCTCTCAGGTGAGCCACAAGGGCGCTGTCTGCAGGAAACACTTCTGTTGTGTTGTGAGTATTTGCAACACATTTGTGTATTTGGTTGCATGTGTTTTGTGAAGTTGCAGTGTGTCAAGCTCTCAGGGCCTGTGAACTGATAAGCCTAAGTATAAAAAACAATGAATGGTAAACATTGTGTGTTCCAATTCAAGTGTTGAGGTGAATATGTATATGAAAAATCTTTCTTAATGTAGCAGCATAGGCACAGACAACCTTGACAGTAACGTGCCAAGCATCACTGCTGATTATATTTCAGGTCCCTTAAGTCACATCTTGAATAGATGTCTGCTAAATGGGCTGTACCCTTGACTGTGGAAAGAGGGAGAAATCATTGCATTGCTTAAGGATAATATGTTACCTTTCAGTGGGCCTAATAGTAGTCATATAAGAATTCTTCCTGTGCTTAGCAAAGCAGTGGGGAGGATGATTCAGGTTCAGATCCAAGACTACATTAACAATTAAAGCTTTATTACAAAATATCAGCATGCACAAATGACAAATGTTTGATTAATTGAGATTGATAAATAGCAAGAGCAGGTTATGTTAGACGTCAGTTCATTTGATGTCATAGATCATCTGATTTAAACTGAAAAGCTTGAATCTTACAGTTTTACACTGATGAAGTGTTGTTTTCCTCTAGAACACAGAGAGTCTTTCACAACAGTACTTGTCTCTGAAATTTTAGTTATTTAGTAGGTGGTACACCTACCTGTTGTTAATAAAATGGGCCAAAGTATCGTGGTCAGAAGAAAGTGTTTTCCCTGTTTTCCCTCATTTTGTGCCACTTGGCCTATTGTTCAACAGTAATCCAGGTAAACTATTGTTCAACCTCATGAATTAGGGCTGTCAGACTGGTTTGGGCTGCTCTATCAGAACGAACACCAACAAGCTGCACTCCAACCTTTCATGGCTCACCATAGAGCCAAAGGTTTCCTCAACCTTGGCCACATTATTGAGCTGTCCCATTGATTCAAAGAAACCAACTTTTCTATTTGATCAAATAACTTGTAGTTTTGTAGTTTTACTGTAGTAACAAATATTACCATCACACCTGATTGGCTGATAATGGACATATTGTGGAACCCTGATGTTTACAGCCATAACAAATTGGAATAACTTACCTCTCAATATCTGCTCAATGAAAAAATAAATCATCCTTTAACAATAATATCCAGAGAGATTTGTTGGCATGCAGATGGCAGCCTGAAGGGCCTCATGGAGGAGGTTTGACTTCTGCTAGTTTTTAGTATTTGTGTTTTGCTTCTATTACTTGCATAATTTTTCATTCTTTTTTAATATTATTTATACTAGAGGCAAGTGTGGGGAGAATATAAGTAGTGTAGAACAAAGCATGGTTTGGTTCTTTCACCATACTGGTGTTGTAAGATTTTTGAACGTGTGCTTTGTCCCCTTTTATTGCTTTTACTCCCAGTTTCTCTGATTTCCCTCGAGTCTTTTATCTCAACCATGTGCATATATATTTTGTGTAAAGGCCAAACACTGAAGCTCTATTAATGGTGAATTTGGAAGGGATGCAGCAAAAGGTGCATGCATACTTTCACACACACACACACAACTGTCATAAGATAGTGTAGGAAAAATAATATTGTATGTTCGAATATTAAGGTCATAGTTATTATTTGTCACATACACATGCTTTTTGCTTTCTGTCACTTGTGCAAACAGATGAGGTGAAATATAGGAATATATGTCATTATACAGTGCATCCAGAAAGTATTTACAGCGCTTCACTTTTTCCACACTTTGTTATGTTACAGCCTTACTCCAACATGGATTAAATTCATGTTTTACCTCAAAATTCTACACACAATACCCCATAATGACAAAGTGAAAAAAGTTTGCTTAAAATTTTTGCAAATATATTAAAAATAAAAAACAAAAAAAATCACATGTACATAAGTATTCACATCCTTTGCTCAATGCTTTGTTGAAGCACCTTTGGCAGCAATTACAGCCTCAAGTCTTTTTGAGTATGATGCTACAAGCTTGGCACACCTGTTTTTGGGCAGTTTCTCCTATTCTTCTCTGCAGAACCTCTCAGGCTCAATCAGGTTGGATGGGGAGCATCGGTGCACAGCCATTTTCAGATCTCTCCAGAGATGTTCAATTGGGTTCAAGTCTGGGTTCTGGCTGGGCCACTCAAGGACATTCACAGAGTTGTCCCGAAGCCACTCCTTTGCTATCTTGGCTGTGTGCTTAGGGTCGTTGTCCTGTTGGAAGATGCACATTGCTGCATTCATCTTTCCCTCGACCCTGACTAGTCTCCCAGTTCCTGCTGCTGAAAAACATCCCCACAGCATGATGCTGCCACCACCATGCTTCACTGTAGGGATGGTATTGGCCAGGTGATGAGTGGTGGCTGGTTTCCTCCAGACATGATGCTTGGGATTCAGGCCAAAGAGTTCAATCTTTGTTTCATCAGACCAGAGAATTTTGCTTCTCATGGTCTGAGAGTCGTTCAGGTGCCTTTTGGCTAACTCCAGGCGGGCTGTCATGTGCCTTTTACTGAGGAGTGGCTTCCGTCTGGCCCCTCTACCATACAGGCCTGATTGGTGGAGCGCTGCAGAAATGGTTGTCCTTCTGGAAGGTTCTCCTCTCTCCACAGAGCAATGCTGGAGCACTGTCAGAGTGACCATCAGGTTCTTGGTCACCTCCCTGACTAAGGCCCTTCTGCCCCAATCGCTCAGATTGGCCGGGCAGCAGCTCTAGGAAGAGTCCTGGTGGTTCCAAACTTCTTCCATTTACACATGATGGAGGCCACTGTGCTCACTGGGACCTTCAATGCTGCAGGAATGTTTCTGTACCCTTCTCCAGATCTGTGCCTTTTTTATTTTTAATATATTTGCAAAACTTTTAAGCAAACTTTTTTCACTTTGTCATTATGGGGTATTGTGTGTAGAATTTTGAGGTAAAAAATGAATTTAATCCATTTTGGAATAAGGCTGTAACATAACAAAATGTGGAAAATGTGAAGCACTGTGAATACTTTCCGGATGCACTGTATCAGTTAAAGAGTAAAAGAGAAAGAAAAAAGAAAACAAACCTTTAGTATTTGTTTACAGTTGATATGAAATCAGTTGCCAAATACACAGATATTTATACAGAACTATAGTAGCTAATTATACACAATGTTGTCTGTTATTTCTTCAGTGACGTCGGTGGCTCTCGTTCCCCTGGAGAAAGCAGTGCAGAGCTGTCTGTGAACAAATACTGGCTGTGGGAGGTAGATGGCAACTCACTCATTTTCTTGTACTTGAGAATAATTACCTGACTTCTCTGGAGATTCAGTACTGCGTGCTAATTTCCTTTGTTTAGAGTCTCCATGTGTTTGCGACTTTGCTGTTATTGTTGTTGGCTTCCTTTAAGGCTTGATGTAGACTGTTTGTTCCAATAAAAACAGTAGTGAAGTAGACCTACAGTAAAGCACCCCGCTTAGCTGTCATGCCAAAGAGACAGTCGAGCTTTTCTAAAGAGCTTCAGGAGACGTACAGTACTCCTTCCTGCTTCAGATACCCAGCAATGAAAATGTTGCATTCATGACATCCATGGTGTTGACAGGTGTGCTTGGTGTAGGTTAGTGCTGAAATAACTGTCATCCCATCCTGATGAAAATGCCTGTGTTGCATGCATAAGCACATACATGTGCATGTGCATGAATGTGCAGTACCCTGAACAGTGCAGGTCTGGGGGTTTGAAAATATGGTCGTCCTAAGTAATAGCTAAATTTCACAAACCACCACTGACTCAGCTGTGCAGTTGCATCACACTGCATAACTAGACAGACCAACCTCAGGAGACTGCAGCTCATGTTGAGTGTGGTTTTACTGGAGCTTTAAGTTGTAAAACTAAACACTAAAAAATAACACAACAGCTATAACCCACACACTTTTGCAACAAATCCTTTTTTTTTTTTTTTACAGAGGCTTTATGGTGCAAATAACTCACACACATAAGTGACTACATTCATACATACATGCACAGTAAAAAAAAAAAAAAGCTGGGATGTGTGAACTGTAAAACAAAGTGATACAACAATTAGGGGAGGATTTAAAAGTGCAGTACCTCAGCCTACCTGTGTCAGAACAAAACCACTGCAGAGCTTCCAGTTGAATTTCACCTTCATCTGAATGAAATCTTTTTTTATTCACATCGCAGGTCAATCCTCTGGCGCCCGGAATCCCACAGTGCCTTTTGAAACAATATGCAGGAGTCCTGTCAAAAATAAACAGGGTTGAATATTGTGTTGCATTTGCCTCTCTCCGGCTGACCTAGCTGACCACCTGCTGGCTTCTCCCATGCACAAATAGCGTGATTATTATTCAACTTTTAAAACTTTTAAATTTACTCAATATAGCAGCTACAATTTTGGTAGTAAAAAGACTCCTTTGGTGTGTGTGTGTAACATTCAGAGAAATATTCACCACTTTACAGCTTTCTTCTTACATTTTTTGCTTTTGAGTGCCACCAAGGTGCATTACAGGAGGAGTAGGAGTCAGCAATTTTGGAGCTCAACTCATGTTATGGACTAACAATCAGGATCTCAGCCTCTGCGGCTTCCATTCTGACTCCTATTTTTTAAAAATCTGACTCTCATAAATCACTGCCTTTATGGAAGACTACATGTCTGAAATGCCTCTTTGAATTTGATGTGCTTCCTTTTTTTATATAAATATAATTGAGGGTTTCATTTTCAAACAATGCAACCATATCCAAAGGCAAAGAACTACAGTGAATGGCTGATATTTGTGTTTGTGATTAAGTATAAGGAGTTAATCCAGCTGTTAAAACCATGGGTATAGATTTCTGGTAATATAAACAAACTTGATGAAATAACTTTTATAGAAACACTTTGCCATTTACCTTATATTTGTGCCACAAAATACTCCAGTGAAGACATTTATGACAAAGTGTAATCATGATGCACTGATCATACACTTGAATCAAGTGTTACACTCTGAGACTTTTATTTACCTGCTACCCTTCAGGAAATCCAATTATTTGTTTTTCTTTTGCACTATCAATCATTTTGTGAAAGCAGCTGTCACATTTTTTTTTTTAATGTGGATATCTTATTTGGAATGTAACCCATCAATGCTTTTTACTGCAGACAGCCTATCTTTCCCTTTCTTCCCTTTCTCATTTGTTTTCTCTTCCTCCTCTTCCTCTCTGTCCACTCGGGGCCCTGGGGCTGGTCTATCGGCCTGTCAGGCAGCTGGGATCCGACGTGTCTGTCAGGGCTGAGTTAGCCTGCCAGTCAGTCAGTCACTGAGTCAGTCAGTTGGTCGGTCTTCCCTTCAGTCTCAACTCTGCTGAGGTAAACATTAGCGGGGGGCGGGGTGGGGGGTGGGGGTGGTGGGGTGCATGGAAAAACATTTCCATTTTAGCCAATGCTCACAAATTAGTGTATTAGTATTCCACAGAGCGAGGCACTTTCCAGCGCTCTCTAATCGTTCGGCATTGTGCAGCTTCCAACCAATGCAAAAAATCAATGACATCATAGCCACATAATTGCATGTTACCAGCAGAGGCACGAGACTCCAGCGCCTTCATGCATCCCTGTGTGTAAGAGATTGTTGGTGTGCTCCTGCGTGTGTGCATGTGTGTTCAAATGCTTACACCACCAGCATATGTTCATTATGTGTGTAAGACAGTGGAGATCATAGGACTCATCCCCCAAGCTATTTGAGTGATACTTGCAGCCTGCATGCATGGCTCTCTGGTGGATATGAGTGTGCTGCTGAATGACTGTGGAGGAAGCAGAGAATGGAGAACATTCTCACACGCTTGGTCTCCTGGGTTTCTTAATATCTGCGGGCGAACACTGCACCATCTGCACTGCTCAGAACAGAGGAGGAGGAGGATGGGAGGAGAGAGAGAGAGAGAGAGAGAGAGCACTTTCATAGAGAGATAGTAGCATTAGCTGCAATGCTGAGCAGTGACCTGCCACTCTGTTTCCAATTTCAAATTCAAATGTAGAACTCATTCTAGGG
This sequence comes from Trachinotus anak, assembly GCF_046630095.1. Classification (NCBI taxonomy): domain Eukaryota; kingdom Metazoa; phylum Chordata; class Actinopteri; order Carangiformes; family Carangidae; genus Trachinotus; species Trachinotus anak. Next base: position 6,006,680 of record NW_027273859.1, on the reverse strand, counting down.
GAACGTCACCTTTCTCTCTCTCTGCCCCCCCCCCCCCCCCTTGTCTCTCTTTTTCTCCTCTCTCTCCGTGGCCTCCCTCCTTCGCTCCTTCTTGCCTTTCCATCTCATCCCATCCTGCTCTCAATTCGCTTTTTCAATTTCGAAACGCTTTGAAGCCAACACCAGCCGCGAGTTCCCCCCTGAGACTGAACTCTGGGACTCCTTACCTTTTTTTCTCCTCTATATATTTCTCCTTACTGTGTCATCAATCCTCCACCCCCCCCCCCCATCCCTCCCCACCCCCCACCCCCACCTGGCCCTGCCTATCTAGCTCCATTTCTTTTTCTACAGCCTGTATTGTTCTTGCTTGAAAAACTGGTTTCTGGACAGGGGTGAAGTAAATCTTTTGTGACCTGGTATTCCCTGTTGGGCCTCTCCCTCTCTTGCTCTCCCTTTGACTCTTGTAGTTAAGCCCTCTCTGCCGACACAGGCACCAAGCTGTAACACGATACAGATGGAATATAGCATAAACAGAAAAGCTGCCCCTAAAAGAGAATGGTCCTCCAATCCCCTTCCTCCCCCATCTCTGTGTTCTTGCCTTACTGCGCACTCTCTTCACCCTTTCTTCTTCAACAACCAGGTTTTTGTTTCAGCTGCTTTGTTGTTTCCTCTAGGTAGAGTCAGTGAGCAGAGAGGGAGTGTGTGTGTGTGTGTGTGGTGTATGCAAGGTCTACTCGTCCTTGTACAGCATGTCTCACAAACTTTCTTGCTCGTTCATGCTGTGTGTCGGTGCAATTATCTCTCAGACACATCATGGGTTTGGTGTTTTACAAGTCAGTCCCTCAGACACTTACATCAACAGCTCCTCTGTGAAGCCCAGACACTGAATGATACTTTAATGAATGAAATATGTTCTATTGCCTTGACAGAGCCGGGATACAGCACTGACATAATATTACAGAAAAAATAATTATTGAATTTATGTAAATACAGTGGTCACAGCTGATTTCTTTGTAGCTATTTTTATTGTGTTCAAACAAAAGTTTAAGCTGCAAAAGGGAAGCAAATAGCTGGACAATGTCAAGGGAGAGGAATAGAAGTCATGCTGGCATTTAACACAGAGGAAGACCACAAGCTGCTGACGGAGATAAGACCCACCATAGTAGCTCTTATCTCATCTGAGTAACCATGTCATAAATTTAAACGAAACAGGTACAGTATTTTTTTTTTTTTTTAAAGAAGCAGTGGTGGTACGATCAGTAGAAAGTAGAACAATAAATTTAGTGGCATGATATGGTATAGTAACAATGTGCAGCTGAGCTGTGTACAGGTCATAAAACCCCTCAATGCATGACTGATCTACTTATGACTTTCTATCCAAAATGACACGCCTATCTGCTTTAATCTACAAACTACTGGTGGTACCTACGGGTCACCTTTCAGAAATTGATTAGAATCAATCATCATTTATTTCAGCACTAAGCACCCCTATCATGCGCAGCTTCCACAGCATGGACGTAGCGTTTACCGTCTGTCACTTCGGTATGACAGCTAGCTGTTAGCATTCTGACAGGTTCTGCCACAAAGAGCTGTTAGCTAAGGGTCCTTAGGCAAGCAACACACCTGACAACAACACACTGATTGATTGGCACACCTGACAAATCAGTGTTGAATTCAGACGCATGGTGCATTGTTTATGTTTTTATATTGTGTTAGGTCATAATGAGTGGGACAGAACATTGTAAATATCTACATCTATAATAAATGTCTACAATTTTTTTTGTTGTGGTGAAAACCAGGACAATTGGGTAGTGAAAGATGAAAACCGGGACATTGTAGTGTTATTTTTATTTGCCGGGACTGGGGACAACCAGTTTGAAACTGGGACATTTTCAGACAAACTGGGACATCTGGTCACCATCTTTTCCAGATTGTTAGCATGCTAACAAGCTTACCTACCAAACATCAGCTGAAGCTGTTGGGAATGTCATTAGATTTGCATGTATTTTGTCATAATTGTCATAAACCTCAACATGCTAACATGCTCACAATAATACAGTTAACATTCTAATGTTAAGCAGGGTTAGGCTGATGTTTATACTGTATTCACTATCTAAGTTATCTGTGTCAGGACTAATGGAAATTTTGACCTGACAATGGCACTGGATGGAAAGTAAGACAATGATTACAATTATTGTCCTGAAGGGAACGTGAGTGTTTGCACCAGATTTTGTAGTAATCAAATGAAATCAAATAGTTGTTGAGATATTTCAGCCTGGACTAAAGTTGTGGACTGAATGACTGACCAGCCAACACTGCAATCCATGACACTATGTTGCTATTGTAGCTTGGGAGGAACAAAAAGGCAGCATGTCGCCAGTAAAACTACAAGGTAGCCAGTGGAAGCCCATCCAATTTAATACAGAGACCATGACTGTCACTTCTGATCTAAGTGTTTAAGTGCATTAATGTTTTACTGCTTTTGACAACTGATTTTGCATGCTGTCTGAAGCTCTTTGTATGTGTGGGGGACAATGCTGTGTCAGGCTGATGCCTCACAAACGTTTGTTATACTAATCGGACACTCAAAGGCCACTACCTTTAATCAAGCTATCAAATTAAACTGTGAAGCAGAGAGTACACATTGATCTGCAGTTTATTCAAAACAGTAAATTCAGGAGGACTTTACAACCATGAGACAGTGATAGGCCTCCAAACCTCCTCTTTGAGTGCTCTCCAACAGTCTCGTTGGGTTAAGGGAAAAAGGGAGGGAGCTGGTCAGTGAACACTGATATCCCATTAGCACAGACACCGTGACCAAGATTAAACAGGTGTCGGCAGTCGATTGGAAAGGGTCAGCCTAGGTCAGCTGGACTGGGACTGCAACCCCACTCTGGAGGAGTTTCAAAACAAGGATTAAAACTTAATTTAATGATCCTGCCATTTTAAGATAATTTAACTAAAACTTTAAAGAGAGATATTCAGAGAGAGAGAGAGAGAGACAGAGATAGAGAGCGTGAGTGGTGGTAGAGGTGGAGAGAGAAACAGAAAGGTCACATGTGTGGGCAAGTAAGCCATAACAAGCAGGCGTAGGAGAGAGGTGAATCTGAAACTTTATTCTGTAATTATGAAATGATTTTCTGTGGAATTTTATGGTTTAGCAGAAGTGTCTTCAGTCTTCACAGGTAATAATAAAAACTATTATAGTGTAAGAGCAATATGATATAAATGAGTTAAATGCAGGTCAATCACATGAGAGGATCATTACACATTTGTGCCCTTCAACACTTGTGCAAGGGATATGGTCATTAACGTTGATGTGAAGCCAAAATACACACTGACCTTAAAAAATGACACAAGCTAAACTTCAGCGTAACTGAATCTCCTTCCTTTTGTCTCTTAATATTCCCGTGTTAGCTTCACTAAAGGTACCTTCAGTTTGAAGCTACACTTGAGGCTTTTGGTCACTTTTACCAATGTAAACGACAGTGGTGGAAGAAGTATGTAGATGTTTTGCTTCAGTAAAAGTATCAGCCTTACAATGTAAAACAGCACCTAAAAGGTACTTAAGGTAAGGTGCTCATTAGGCAGCAGAGTACCACCTGTCACTGTGATGCTACAATGTCATATACTATATTATGCAATTATTGTTACTATAACATTATATATTTTATGTATGTTACTATTTAACATACTATTTATACTTTACTATTTATAGTTCAACCATTGACAATATATTATTTTGGAAACTCTTTATAGGTTTTCTGTGTAAAATTTGAATCTGAAAAGTGACAACTAACTAAAGGAGACTGTTGTTATGGACCATAGTTACATTTTGTTGTTAGGCAACATCTAGCAGCATAAGTAATTATGACAGGAGCAAAGGGAGAAGTACAATGATGTAGTATAGAGAGCGACAAAGTAAATGGTTGGGGTAGATGGATGGGCCAAGAAAACATAGGAGAGTTACAGTGTACGATTCCTGTGTGAAAGTAGCAGATACTTAACCTCCTTATTATTGTAACCATGACAAAGAAGTCACCCGATGTTGTGGAAGTTCTTATTTTAACCCAAGTCGCCATCTTTTCCTGAACCTAACCAAGCCAAGACTGTTATTATGGTAACCATGGCAACGGAGGTCTGTGAGTCACTCTCGATACAGTCAGCATGTAAAAAACAACCTGTATGGTCGCTCAGGTTGGAGGAGTTGCTAAACTAAAACTGTCAGATAAATGTAGTGAAGCATACTTATAGGGTAGTTTAAGTTCATGCAGTAGTTTAAATTGGAAATACTCAAGTACAAGTACATCAAAATTACACTTAAGCACAGTTCTGCAGTAAATACTGACTTTACTGATGATATATTATTACATTGCTGGCTACACACAGTCCAAACAGTGTTAAGTTACACAAAAACACAGCCCTCTTGTCCCTGTTTGTGTAGTTTGCTTCAAGCAGTAAATCTCTAGCTACAAGTTGTAAATCAAGTTGCCAGTTGATAATGCTTTGTTGCATGCTGTGTATCCTGTGTATTTCCTGTTGTGTAACCTGTGTTGCATGCTGTGTAGCTCCTGTTTTGTGTGTGTGGCCTGATTTGCAGGCTACCTGTGTTGCATGACGTGTAACCTTTGAAGAACCGTCGATTACCCATTATCCATCTTTAGCTTCTACCTACATCCTGGATTTGCTTAATGGCCACTGTGATTCCCTTAACACGTGGTTGTGTGTATCTCCCTCATTGGCTGTGTCCAGTCCATTCTCCAGCCAGTCAGTAGATCTGAGCAGCAGGGTGAGCACCCATCCCTTGTGTTTGGGTAATTGTGTTTATGTACAAGCTATCCAGCCACATTACAGCGGCCAGGGCCCAGTGTCTACCCTGCTCTCATCAGCACAGCTACTGGGGCTCAACAAAGTTGGCAGCAAACACTGCCTCCATCTTTCTGTGCAGATTCCAGCCATTCTCATGAGCTGAAATTGCATCAGGTGTAACCAGGAGATCAGAGACATTCTCATAAAGCTGATGCTTTATTGAAACTCACCTTTTTTCAGCAGAGAAATTAAAGCTGCAGTGGAGAGAAAAAGGTGGAGGAAGAGGTTGGTTTAATGATTAGATCGTGATCGGGTGGGTGTTATGTCTCCTTGTGTTGATGCACAGACTTGACAGATAGAGAAGGCAGGGAGGTGGCAGACAGACAGATTGGATTCAAGGCCGAGCAGATACGCAAGCAGACAGACAAACAGAAAGTCGGCAAGCAAGACAGATAGGCTGCAGACAGGAAAAACAAAGAGACAGAAGATGTAGGACAGCAAGAGAAAAGATGAAGCGGGACCAACAAAGTGGCAGAGTCAGAAGAAAAATGACAGTCAGGGAGACAGATTTGAAAACCAGACACAGAATTAGGTGAGGTAGGTGGCAGACAGACTGGCAGACAAAAGAAGCTAATCCAATGCACTCCCTTCCAGTGGGCCTTGTGTGTGAATGTGCTGATATGAGGCTTAGCTGGAGGAGGATTTTCTCCCTTTAGTTTGGCTTTTCTGCTAAGTAGCATTGAGATACAATCAGCCACTGTACAGGCCGTCTGTGCGTACATATGGAATTCCATTAACCTTTCTGCCTCTGTTGGTTAAATGTCAGCATGGTGCACAAAACTGAATTGGTCATTGATTCAGAAGCAGGACGATTCTCCCACTCAGTTGTAGACAAGTACCATACAGCTGGATTGAATCTGTATGTTCCCTTGCTGGAAACAAACTACTGTTTAAATAAGACGGCTCCACAGAGTAGGAACGTCTGTGAGGACAGCTGTGATATGTCTTCTCTAGAGACAAACAAAGCTTACCCAGCTTTTCAAAAGTTTCCCTCCTTTTTTAACCGTCAATCACCACAAAACAGGCAGCCAATTTTGTTTTCAAAGACAATTTAAGTCTAACTATAACTAACTATACTAATAAATATATGAGGAGGTCTGTATAATATTTTATTGTAATTTAGACAATAAATTATAATTTATTATCTTAAGTCAAAAACAAGAAGATTGTTTATATTTTTGTTGATATTTTTGTTCATTTTGCTGGCTGTATTGTGTCATAAAGATTCCTCACTGGAAACCATTGTGTACTTAACATGTTTTATTATTTGCAACGCTTTCTCCAGTCATAACAAAGCAAACCTGTGTTGTCCACAAGTGGTGACAGGTAATTTCCAGGTCTTTATTTATTTTTACTTATGACAGACAGAGTGGTGACATCTTGACAGTGATTCCTGAGGTGTAATTGACAAGTGCCTTCTAAAAGGGAATACACAACTACTTGAAATGGCAATAAACTGTATATGAATAATAAACAGTTAATCTGACAAGAATGAAGACTTGTTGTGGTACTTATATTGGTTAGGATGGTAGGAAGAAATCGTGTTTTACTGATGAAAATCTGTTGGTGGCCATAAACCTATGAAAATCATTGCTGCACTAATCAATATTTAATATAAAAGTGGATCAATGACTATGTGACATACTTTATAACTACATATAACAGATGTTAAAGGGATCAACTGTAGCAATAAACCCACAGATAATTATCACCTGAGCAATTTTGTCACTTTTAGCTTATTGTTGTTTTTTTTTTTGGGATGCAACTTTAATATTTGTATTAATCCTCACTGGACCTTGTTTCTCACCACAGAAAGCAGCTGTTTTTGGTTAAAAAACTCTGATGAACCAGGGGCAGCCCAATGGTGGAGTGGTTAGGGCGCGTACCACATGAGCAGGCAAGTACAGGTTTGACTCCTGACCAGCCTGACTCTTTCCTGCGTGTTATTCCCCCTCTCTCTGCCCCTTTCCTGTCACTCTCTACTATCCTGTATAATAAAGGCAAAAATGCCCAAAAAAATAATCTTTAAAAACAAAACAAAAAAAACAAACAAACCCTGATATACCCGCCTACGTTATACCCAGCAGTGGACAAATTAGCAACTACCAAACAGCTAAAAGGAAAGTGAATATCTGACTTGTGACCAACTCCAAATGAAAGCTAATGTTGCTTTAGAACTATATTCGGTAAAAATATGTCATTGCTGCTTGTTCGAAAAAGTTTTTTGTCAAAATTTCAAGCAATTACGTAATCAGGTAATTTTTTTTGTTTTGTTTTAATTGTTGCATTTCTTTTACCATCTTACTTTTCACACACTTCACTTTACCAATATTTTTTTAGCAATAGGCTATAGTTATCACCATGATAACACACATAATGAGTGTTAACATCTCCTGAACTACTGATCTCAGCACAGAAGGCATCATAAATGAATTTTAAGCCAGCTGTGAATGCATTCACTCATTAATCAAAACATGAAATAACAACCACATTTTGTGAGAGAGGTCAAACACTCATATTTTCCACTTGGAACCACATGGCACAAGTTGATTTTAAACTTTTACCATTTTCTAATAGATATTTGGCTGCTCTGCTGAATATATGCACTCTACAGTCCTGCCAGATGCATAAACAAATCCTGACCTTTGAGCTCATTTGAAGAAGTTCGGTATTAATGGTGGAGAGGGTGGCGGTGGCTGAGAGGCGGCGCAGGAGAGCCTCAGGAATATATAGGAGTTCAGATGCTAAAACAATGAGGAGTGGTAACAATCGTGCAGCACAGGAGGTCAGCAAATCAATGTGTGGGGATTACATGGTGCGATGTGGATGTCGATAGGTCAAGAGACATACTTGCTAATGAAGCTGAGTTATGACTCATTTATCTGGCTCCAGGCCACACACACTGCTATCTATTAGTTCAAAATGCTTTCTCTATTTCCCACAGTCTCTTCATTTTTCTTTTTTCTTCTTCCTTTCTTCTTTTCTTTTTCTCCAGCTTTTACTCTTTACCCCCTTGCATCAGAGTAGGGCTGCCTACCACCATGCTCTCCCACCCCCTTTGTTTTTAACCTTCCTCCTCCTTTCTCCTTTCTTTTGCACTCTCTCTGTCTCAATGCTCTCAAATTGCCTGTAACCAAATCTCAGGGTTCTCCATTTCCTTCCTGCTAATACCCTAATACCCCCTCCCACACACACACGCAGACATGCACACCCACACATGCACACATATATTCCAGTCTTAGTCTCTGCACAAAGTCCAATCTAAGAACACAAAGATTTTGCATCCACACTTTGTTATATCTGTGAAAAATAAGCTCATCTCAGTGTCATTGATCCCTCTAAGACCAATTTATTCTACAACAGGTAGAAAAAAAACATGTCACTGAGAAAAAATGTGACAAACTTCAACCAAAGCTCCAGGGAAAACGCTTGGAGATTGTTTTTACCTTAGCTTATGTTTCTCAATGAGGTGACAGTGTGGAGCATTCATGTGTATTCCAAAGCTGTAACAGTAAAAATAATGTGCTGGTTGTTGAAGCTGTTTGACTTTGTCTTCAAAGAGGATTGTCGAGAGATGCAGTAATCTGTGTAACACTGGGCCAAATCGCAGCTTTTAGCACTGCCTTCATAACCACTCTGTCACCAGGCACTCTGCACTAAATCACTCTAACTCCATGTCATCAGCGAACTGTGAATTTTTCTTGTTCTTAGCCTTCCCTTTGCCTTTGTACTCAGCTGCATTATCACAGTCTGCTCATATAAACACCTGTCAAGATGGTGAAAGAGGGGCTGAAATGTGTCTCCTCAATTAGCTGTGACCCCTCCGTGTCAGTGCATTAGATTCTGTCTCTCTTGTGTGTATCTTAGACTGAATGTATTTCAGGTTTCATGTCACAAATTGCATGTGTATTACAGCCAGAGCTCAGTTTGCCTGTTACTGTGAAAGCGTGCTATGCGGAGAACAAGACGACTACAAAGGACAGAGCGATGGGGGGGTTGACGTTTCCAGCTGAGTCTTAAGCTTTGTTAAGACCATTAAAAGTGAGCAACTACAATATCACATACTTCAAACATTCATCCCCTATGTAGCACTGATGTGCGTTCAATTTGTTTCACGTCATAGCAGAATATCTTAAAGAGATTGGTGACAAATGAAAGGAAACAGCTCCCAGTTTGGGTCAAGGAGGCAGACTCCTGCTCTACATTTAAGATGAAGCTTAAAACTTTCCTCTTTGATAAAGCTTGTAGTTAAGGCTGGCTCAGGTGAGTCCTGAACAATCCTCTGTTTGTGTTGCTATAGGCCGAGGCTGCTGGGGGGAACGGAGCACTTCTCTCTTTTTTCTCTCTCTCTTCCCTCCATGCATTTATATCACGCTCCTGCATGTCATTAACTCAAATACTCATCATCATCATCATGATTCATTTTCTTCTTCATCATCATCTTCTTGTAATTGGTGTTGCTATCATTGCTGCAGTTATTATCAATAACACTATGACACCTGTAAGTATCACTATTATTATTGCCATTATCGGTTTGACAGTGCCTGAACACAACAGCCTGAACCTTTACTGATTTGATTCACTCTCACTGCTCTCATCAACCCTGTTTTCTGCGGCAGGCAACTGTTTTTGAGCAAGAAGTCTTAAATCAACCCATAAACCTACCTGCCCAGCACAGAACAGCTGGCACACAGAGTTAGCGACGAGCACATGAACACAGTGGAGCCTTTAGCAGCCACAGAGACAGATATAACCTTCAGGATTTGTTGGAGACTGGGGAGAATATTGGACTTATCAGGTGGACACAAACAGAACTCTGAGTGGATGCTCTATAGAGGATGTATAAATGAAAACTGCCAATATGTTCCCTGTATTGTGTTCATGAGTCATTCTGCTGCCTCCACATGGCACCAAAAAAAATAAAAATAAAAATAAAAATCCATACTGCTTTAATTAAAAATGGATATTAATAAGATAAAACTAACTGGAAACTTCTTACCGTCTCATTCATAGGGTTTCCTATCTGCTGTAAATCACAATGGCTGCCATGTGAATAAAATGAATTCAGGACATTCACCTGAAGACCTTGAGATGCTCTTCCTTTAGCGACTTTATGCATGACGCAGTGGTGTGAAGCCAGCATTAAGTCCTGCAGGCTTTTATGATTCCTGCTTATCCCATGGTTCAACACCTCACTTTCCTTTTACACTTGCAAAGTTAATGTGCTATAGACAAAATGAATAGATCCCTTATGCTCGACTGGACAGAGGAGAGAGTTCCACTCCCCAGAAACCTGTTGTAACTGATGTAGTCCTGTAATAGGTTCATGTTTCACCAAAAATCCATTTCTGTTCGCATTTTGTTTTTATTTCCTTTCTGTAACATTATTGCTGTAAAATTTCTTTGGAGCTATTATTTTGTTCATAGTATTTTTGTCATGTGACCTTTGACATTTTGACAATGATGTCACTTCCAGCAGGCCCTGCTGAGGAGATGTGACACAATGCTCCCATCAATAGTTTATTAAAACATGGTAAAAACCCTAAACAGAGGCGTAAGTTTTACTTTGTACTAGTTACAAATGCTGTTCTTTGTTGCCATAATGTTTATTTCAGTGTGTATATGTGTTTTGTTTTTTTAATCATTTTCAGCACTTTTGTCTAACATCTCATTCTAGGCTAACCATAGACTGTATATAAAAATGGATGTTGACACCGGCTCCGGAAAATGAAGCCAATGCGGAAGTGCCTTAAACCTGCATTCTATCGAATGACCATCAGGGGGAAACTCCACTGGTTGCAAAAAGAAGACCGATTGTATGGAAGTCTATGAGAAAATGACCCTACTTCTCACTTGGTTTATGACCCCAGTAAACATTTTCATAACGAGTTTATGGCCTCAATGGCTTGTTTCAAGTCTTCTTCAATACAACATGATCTTCATTTTTAAAATTATAGTCCCATTTAATTTAAAATAGATGATAAAGTAGGGTATGCATTGGGGCATGGCTAACGTATGATTGACACATTTTGGCTTGTCAATCTAGAGCAGTCTCTTTTAACTATTAACTATTAAAAGTACTTTAACACTGCGTAATAAAGGTTACCTCGACTTATGGAAAATGACTTCAGATTCAGCAGCGCTACGTAGCTGAAAGATTGATGCCGTTGTCAGGTCGACAGTTTAGGTGGGCGGGCATAGTGACCTTGGCTCTCAGGTCAGCCCCACCCCTTGCTCCTCCTCAGCTCCACCCTCTTCTCCAAATATGGTTTCTTCTGGTTTCAAAAAATCAAGATGGCGGCGGCCAAATTGCAAACTCGAGGCTTCAAAACGGCAATTCGCAAACCAATGGGTGACGTCACGGTGGGTTGCCACTTGCGGCTAACACTCTGCGATGGTTTCTCCTCTGGTTAACTGTTCTGTCCATTTCTCTTTTACAGGTGTGCGTGTTGAAACCCACTCATGTGAAGTCAGTGTAGTGATATTATATATTTTTCACTGGTGTCTGATCTCCCACTTTGTTATTCTCTTATGCAAACGTGTCTTGTGTTGATAATTTTGGTGTACCTATATATTTGTATGTATGTTCATTATCATATTTTGAATAAAATATTAATTCATAGAATACAGAAACTGACGCTGATGGTTGGAAAAAAAAAACCTTGACAAGGGACGTTCTAATTGTAAGATACAATAAGAATGGGATATATTTTGTTTTTTGATTTAATGGAGGATTAAATGTGGCGATGGTGCACAAGTCACATGGGCAGTTGGCAACAAGCCGTGCTGAGGAGAGCTGTGCATGTAGAAACCTGGCTCAGGTGAGGTTGCTGTGCCGATATTATTATGTTTTAGATCAGTGGTCCCCATCTCATTACTCATCATCTGCAAACTCAGTGCAGAGTTCATAGAAAACAGAGTGACCTTCTACACTGTCACATATTATTATCCAGAAAGGGAGAAAGGCACAGCTGGTACAAAATCACTTGAATCACTCACACCAAGGTGACACTATATTGACACACCACATTACAAAAGTAGAGTTCAATCTCCTTGTTAACCCATGAACAAAATGTTTTAATGTACAATCCATTCTAGCGGATCTCTTTTGTAACTGATGCGACTCCAAGCTGGTCAAAGCGAAATGGGAGGAACATGAGACTAGATGAAGAACTCAAGGAGTCAAATTGTTCAAGGTCTCAAGGATTAATTGCCAAACACAAAGCGCAGTGTAACTTCAGGGAGAGCCAAGGCCAATATAACAACCATAACAAGCCTAACTACAAATAAAACCACAGTACTGAAACTAACACAAAGGAAGAAGTTACAATATTAAACTCCCTCACAAACTCACAGCAGGAGAAAAAGGGTTGAAACAAAATGGCAGCTCTCCCCTACACGGCTTCTTGGCAGGGTTTACCAACTACAAATCAAACCATACAAACAGTGACTAATAACCGAAATGTAACAAACAAAAAGTCTGGCACAGATCCGGCAATCACAATTGCAGCTTTTTAACACACATACAGGCAGCAGGCAGCAAACAGCATGTGGCAGAGAGAGTGTGAATTGCAGCCCCTCAGTCTTCATACACCCAAGGTGAACTAAAAGGCCCAGACTGATTAGCTGCAGGTCCCTGTAACCGATAATCATGAGGAGGGAGGATTCTGAGTGGAGGCTTACGGAGTCTTAACACACAACACGTGATTACATTCACCTTTGGCGGGGAGGTTGTAACAGTAACTCTGACTTGTTCTTTAAGTCATGATTGGCTGCTCTTTTGACTGTACCTGTATTTACCCCCAGCAAGACAAATTCCTTGAGAAGAAACAATAAAACCACAATTTCACTCAATCAATTCCTACCTCTGCTATGTGTGTGTCTGCTTGGTTTGAGCCCAACCACCCCGGCCATCCTCTCATGCCTGTGGGACTGATGGGGGACAAAGCACAACAGAGTGCTGACTTGATTTCCTATTACCCGTGCTGGAGGAACTCTTTTGTCTGTGGATGGGTGCTATAATGGAGTGTAATGAGAGAATTGAGGTGTTTGCGGAGGAGTAGTGCAGTGCAACAAGAGGGCCAATTTCTTCTTGCTAAATTTGTTTGTGTTTCCCCCCGAACCCATTTCCTCTTTTTGTCAGCTCCTAATAGTGTCAACACATCAAGAGTTAGCTAGAGAGTGTGTGTTGGAGCTTGTGTGGATGTAACAAATGTAGGCCAAGTTAGAGAGCGTGTGTGTGTGTGTGTGTGTATGTGTGTGTGTGTGTGTGTGTGTGTGTGTGTGTGTGTGAAAGGAGGGTATACATGCAAATGTGTGTAGTGTGTCACTTGAATTATTCTGGTCTCTCTGCTCTCTATCTGTTTTTGAGATCTAACCGCATTTTTTCATCTCCTCCTCTTTTCCCCCCTCATCTCTTTCCTGTCCATCTCTCTTTCTCTCGTTCTTCACGCTCCCACTGTCTCTCCCTCCCCCTCTCTCTCTCTCTCTCTCTCTGTCTGTCTCTCTCTTTTTCCTCCCTGCTGACGGCTCCCGTGGGGTTTCTCTGGGTGTATCTTTCCTGTTTTCCTCGCCCCCATCCGATGCAATTTTCTCTTTATCAACATTTGATTTCCACCGAGTGAGTTGTCTTTTGCGCAGAGAGCAACAAGATCCAGGGGGTGGGGGGAGAAAAAAAACCCAAGAAACTCTTTATCTAACTTTCCCCTCCCCTCTTTCCAACCTTCAATTGCTTTTTATCTCCTTTCACCTCTCTTTCTCTCTCTCTCTCTCTCTCTCTCTCTCTTACTCATGCCCCCTGTCTCTCTATCACCAATACTCCTGCCAAATGTGGCCCGTCCAGAGATGACCATCAGCTCGTATCACTGTCCCACAGCGGCAGCCAATTGACCATTCGCTAGGCCCTGCCGCCGCGGTTACTGTTGCTATGCCTGTCAGCCTTTCCAGTCTAGCCCTGCACATATGTACTTTACTGAGTTAATGATGGCAGATTTACACCCCGAAATGCATAGTAACTTTTGTAAGAGCAGGTCATTGATTTCAGAAGTAGACCGAAGCATCTTCTCATTTCTAAGAGACAACTGTCGATAGCAGATTTTATCAGCCATAGCTAGTTAGTTAATTGAGCTGACATTTGCTTCATGTGCTCAGTAAGTCTCTAGCTGACTTTCTAAAGTTTCAGGCTGACTTATCTTAAACTGAGAATCTTGTGAAAGGGAACTTAAAATATGCACTTCATGACTACATGCATGAGCTATTAGCATTACCCTGAATTCTAGTTTGCTAGCAAATTAAGCAAACATTAGCTTTGTGAGTTCGTCTCCAGCTTTAATGTTTTGTGTAATTTAAGTTATATATCGAACATTACATGTTAGATACACAATATAGACACATAAAATGTGTCTGAACATATAGTGTACCTGATACAATGGAGAAAGACTGGAGCCAAAGCTGCCTGTCCCAGGCAAAAAGTTAGCATCACCATGGTCTGAGTAGAGGACATTGAAATAAACAGTATTGTTGAAATGCAGCACCGAACAAGTTAGTCCTATGCTGTATGTGATCTTATATGAGGTAGTGTGATTGAACATTGTGCATGTGTCGTAGCCCTGTTGGGCTGCTTAGCTTATATACTAGGACTAGTAAGACAGATAGATTTATGCTTTATTGTACATATTTTCAAGCAGTATGTTTTTACATTTAACATTACAAGAGAAAGATTTTTAGGAGGAAGACTAAATGATCTGTTTGGCAAATGAAATACTACTTGAGAAACTGAAGTTGGCTTTGACTGCTACAGTTTAAACTTTCCTCAATTAAATTAAAAGCAGAACAGTGCCACTAACATTACAAATTAAAGCACAAAGTATGCCACTGGTCCATGCCCATGACACATAAGGTTTTCTGATCTGACACCACTATCAACAAGGGGAACACAGTGGTCACTTTTAGGCATTTTCTGAAACGACAGATGTTCTCTCCTCAGTCGTATTATCAATATTATCAAGGACTGCCCTCTGCATAGTGGATGTGCTGTTGTGATGGGACTTGATGGGGAAAGTTAGTGAGCTAATGAATTTCTCTCTGGCCTTGAAGTAAACGCCTGGTTAGTTTACTATGGCAGGTAGTGAGGTGGTTAGCCAGGCATCCTAACATTTGCAACTAATGGGCAGATAAGGACACTGATTAATCGAGGCATTCACACCACTTCAGCATGTGAACAAAGCCAAAGTCTGACAGGCCTGTCGGGCCAAGTTATGCTGTGATTGAACAATCGATATTCAGGGGAGGGGTTTAGTGAACAGTCAATTTTGATTGCGTGCTAATTTTTTTTCCTTCTGCTTTTGTTCATCAAGGTCTATTTGCTACCTTGATTGGATTTAATATGCTGAACCCCACCTCCAAACAAACCACCCACACAAACTCACAGTGGCTGCAGAGCATTGGCCCTCCTTGGCCTCATTCTCCAAAAAAAAAAAATATCCCTCTCTCATTTTGCTCCTACGCCTAAAGACATCCATTGTGACAAATTCATAATTCAAAGTCTTTTTAATGATGTGATTAAAAAGTCATTTTGAGCTTCTTTGTAACCCCCCCCCCCCCCCCCCCCCCCCCCCCACCATGCTCACATGCACACACATTTTAACACATTATTTTTTTCTCTATTCTTCCCTCCCACCCTCCACATTTTGTCTGCAGAGTTTCTAATTTGCTCTTAATGAAGGCTAACTCTTAATGAGCCCCCAGCCACCTCCTCCTCTTCTCCCGGTTTTAGCTTCTCTCCTGAGCAGCTTTGATCTTTTAGGGTGCACTTGATAATTTGTTGCCCCGTGTTTGGAGACAGATGCATTGCAGCTCCTTGCATAACAAAGTCCTCTGGGAGAGTGGTTAATGGAGGCTGTGAGGCAAGGTGCCTGCAGATTGGAGCCGATTGATAGTGCTGCAAGTGTCATTTAGATTTGATTGACTGTGATTCTAATGTTATACCTTCCCTTGAAGGTTCCATTACAGGACTAAAAAAAAACACAATTCAAAATTATATCAACATTTGCAAACACAAATTGTTAAAAAATCCTTCAACTTAACCAGTAAGTTGTCTGGTTCCCTCCAATAACAGTACATTTCTTAAAGTATTAAGTAATTTTGTTTTTTTTCAATGTCAGTGGTTGTGACAAGCCCAAAACTGCTGCAAATTAAATGCCACCCTATAGACAGACTTAGGGCAGTCGAGTAATGAGATATGAGTATGGACAAGGACAGCTGTCAACCCCACCATCCCACCAAAGCAAAGAGGACTTTTTAATGCTGTCAGCCAAATGTTTATTGAGATATTATGCTGTATCTAACGAAAACACAAAGACTAAGGCGACAAAGACTACAAATACATTTTAGGAAATTACTTGTTAACAGAAAAACTAACAGTATTTTTGCATCCAACATCAACATTTTTATATTCAGTGGGCCGAACAGAATTGTAGTTCCCCTTTTCCCCTTATTTTACATTGAAAACTAGCTACTAGCTAAACTAGCACCTTGACCAGCTACTTGACCAGTAGGGCACAAAGGCCACTGACTTATTTGATATCTACAAATAAATAACTTGCGTTTCTGATAAGAAAAAAAAAAAAGAACACACATAACATAAAATCATAAGTTATTAATTTTTTTAATATAAATAAAAAAGACATATTAAGATGCAGTCTGTTATGTATCACTTCAAAAAACCTACGCCATTGCATTGGACAACGGGCTTCTGTATTTGTCTTGATAGATCTTGATGCTGCATTTGATAACACTGACCACCACATCCTATTGCAGAGACTCGGACATTTACTTGCCATTAAAGGAACTGCACTAAGCTGCTTCAACCCATTTATACTTATCAGTGAACCCAGATGAAACTAATCTGTTAGTTAAGGGCAAGCAAACTTAGCAAACTTAGCAAACTAGCAAACAAGCAAGTTTGCCTTAAGGACATGAAAACCAGTAAGATCTGCTATTAAATCAGACAAAGCTGAAGTTATTGGACTTGGTACCCAACAGCTCAGAAACAAGAAACATCTCATGATATAGTCACTCCAGCATTGCCCTGCCTTTCAGCACCACTATAAGGAATCTTTGTAACAGATACATGCTGCAGAACATGTACAAAAACTAGTCCATGTATTTGTTTCATCTAAGCCATTGCAATTCCTTATTTTCCGGGTGTCCCAACAAGTCTCCAAAGACTCACCAGCTGATGCTACAGGACTGACAGGAACCAGGACAGTACATCCTCTCTCACATATTCTCTGCACTGGCTCCCTGTAAAATACAGACAAGAATTTAAAATCCTTCTCCTCACCTACAAAGCCTTTACTGGTCAGGCACTATCATATCTCAATTCTAAAGAGCAGGATTACTTGTGGCTCGCACAGTCTCCAAAAGTAGAATTAGGGAGGCAGAGCCTTCAGCTGTCAGAACCAGCATCCAGTTCAGGTCTACCCTCTCCACATTTCAGAGCAGGCTAAAACTCTCTTTTCTATAGGCCTAGACTGCCAGGAGACTTACCATGATGCACTGAGCTCCTCCTCTCCCTCTCCATCTGTACACATTCATTCATATCCCATTAATAGATGTTACTAACATGGCATCTTCTTTCTCCCATAGTTCTGTGCTTTCTCATGTATTTCCTCCCTCCTGTTGCTTTCTGCAGGTAT
This sequence comes from Trachinotus anak, assembly GCF_046630095.1. Taxonomy (NCBI): domain Eukaryota; kingdom Metazoa; phylum Chordata; class Actinopteri; order Carangiformes; family Carangidae; genus Trachinotus; species Trachinotus anak. The sequence continues at coordinate 5,989,134 of NW_027273859.1, read as the reverse complement.
TTCTGCCTCCAGAGCTGCAGAGTCTGGATCTGTGACGACAAACTACTGACTTGATCCTGCTCAACACCCACTAATGCATTATTATCATTGTTGTTGTTGTTGTTTTTGATGTGGAACTTGCATTGTACAATGTTCTCTTTCCTTCTGCCTTTAAATTTATCATTAAACCTCTGGAGCAGGTTTAATAATAAATTAAACCTGCTCCAGAGGGACAGCCCTGATATGATGCCAGAGCTTTGTCGCTTTGTTACTTTACTTTAATCACAGTCTGGTCCCAGTTCTTGTTATATTATGAGAGTAAGGACAGAAACCAGAATACTGTATGCTGAGCAAATATCATCATTCTTTTCAGCAAATACCAATATAAATATTATCTGTCTTGCCATGTATAAGATATGTGTTTGCTCTTATACCAAGCTGCAAGAAATACTTTGTAATGTTAGACAGGCTTCATCCCTTTTTTGTAGTAATTACATTTCACTAAATGATTTCTGCCTTTTGTAAACTTTTGCCATACTTTTCATTGGTAGCCACAGTCTGTCATATGTCAAACATCTTTTTACTGCAATGTAGACAGACGAGCAGCAGCTTCAAACTTCAAAAACTGCAAGAACATTTCTCCTTATTTCTTATTTGGAACCGATTCCAGTTCAGAACCTGGTCTTAGTACACAACCTTACATATGAGTCAGGGCCAGGGAGCTGTGGTTAGAGTGTGTGTGTGTGTATGTGTGTGTGTGTGTAGAAGTGTGCATGTCTTTAAATAAACTCTCTAACAGCAACAATATATCTTACTGTTGAAAATGTCATAATGGTGTCAGATTAAATATCACAACACAGTGAACAAAACCAATAAAAACTGAGACTGTCTATATATCACAGCTGACCAGAGCGCTCTTCTCTGTGGGTGTCATGTGTGTATATTTGTGTGTGTGTGTGTGTGTGTGTGTGTGTGTGTGTTGGCTAAGGTGAGGCCCGGGGGTTGGACAAAGCTGACAAACTGGGAAACAGAGCTAATTTTTTCAGTTGGGAAATTCCACGTCTTCCCTTCTCTCAAACCAGCCTCATGACTGTCGCTCATGAAGACTGTGTGTGTGTGTGTGTGTGTGTGTGTGTGTGTGTGTGTGTACAACATGTACAAGTATTTATGTATACAAAATCTATACAAGGCAGCATCAATCCTTGCACTGTGCACTTTTATTTGTGTATTTCTATGTCTCTCTCTGTCTGAATGTGTGTGTGTGTGTGTGTGTGTGTGTGTCTATGTGTGTGTGTGTGCGTGTGTGTGTGTCTGTGGAAACAGACAGATCCGTGGGCACAGTAGCTATTATGGTGCCGACAGAGCCATGGTGCTCCATTAATAAAACAGACAGAGGCAGAGGCACTCGGAGGTTGGTCCCTGGATAGCTGGCCTGGCTTTTTCCACTGTTTGTGTGTGCGCGTGTGCCAGTGTGTGTGAGTGTGTGTGTGTGTGTGTGTGTGTGTGTGTGTGTGTGTGTGTGTGTAAGGAAGCAGATCTGTCATTGAGGAAAGACCACAATGGGTTGGTTAGAATAATATGGTTACAGCAACCCCCTGCTACTAGCACCACCCTGCTGTCCCTGTGTGGTCCTCTGACTCATCTCGCACACACACTGACACACACTGACACACACTCACAGGCACACACAACAGATACACACACCATGACTGGTCATTTGCCAGCTGGCCTTAGAGAAGAGGTGTGTGTGTAGCTAAAGAAAGGTCGTGGTTTGTCAGCGTGTGGTACGAAAGGTCTGTGTGGGCATGTCAAGGTGAATTGTAGGTGTGTGCATCATTTTGTGAGAGTCTGTGTATGCATTTTGTGTCTGTGCGTGTGTGTGTGCATATGTGAATGTGTTTCCTTTGTCCAGCTTTGCTAAGGGGTTAAAATAAGATGAAGCAGGAAAGGAACAAGGAAACAATCCATCCTGCTGGATGTAGCACAAAGGACACACACATACACACACAATAGTACAGCCCAAAACTAGGCCTGCGTGCAAAAACTCAGACCCACACTCACTCCTGTTCCTCACCCATACACACACACACACACACACACACACACACACACACACACACACATACACTTCCACAAAGACATTTGTTCCTGTCTTCTCAGAATGAACAAAGACACCAAGACATCCAGATAGCCTACATGAACACACACACAAACACACACACACACACACACAGACTCACACCCACGCCCCTCTGCCAAAAAAATGTGGCAACTTGTCCAACATAAGAGGTGAGTGTTGGGCTATGATGGAGCGCTGCAAAACAACACCATTAAAATAAATGGTCAGGCTGTCACAGCATCAATTAATCTGACAGCCTCTCTCTCTCTCACACACACACAGATCAAGCAGACTTTATTTGTCCTCCATCCAAACTCTATCGCTCATTCTCCATCTCCTCCCAGCTCCCTCTAGGCCCTTTCTCTCTCTTTCTCTCTTTTATTTCATCCTCTATGGCACGCTCATTATCTCTCGCAGGCAACAGTTCTGTCTCTCTGATCAATCCCTGCTGTCTTTTTCCTCTTTCCAGATCTATCCTTTTCTCTCCCTCCTTTATCCCTCTCTTTTTGCCCTCTCTAAATTTCTGACATAGCCATTTGGCCTTAGACATGACTAATCGCTATCACAGCTTATCAGACTGCTGCTTTGGCCCCACTGTTCTACTCTGGCTTTGCCCACTGCATGTGTTTGTTTGTGTGTGTGTGTGTGTGTGTGTGTGTTTGTGTGTGTGTGTGTGTGTGTGTATGTGTGTGTTTGTGTGTGTGTGTGTGTGTGTGTGTGTGTGTGTGTTGGGTCAGTTGGTTGGTGGGAAATAGGCTCAGTCATGGTCAGAGTGACATTGCCAAATCTAAACATGGGGTTTAGAGATGAAGGGCCTGGTAGGAGCAGCACCTGGTGCCAGCTGTTGCTACTCTCTCTCTCTCTCTCTCTATCTCTATCTCTCTCTCTCTCTATCTCACGCTCTCTTTCAACTCCAGTTTCATACAGTGGAGGGTACAGCCAGTCACGCTGCTACAGTGTGTGTTTGCTCTGGTCTCAGAGGAACCTCCTGTTTGTGTTGGTCTACAGTGCTGCACTGGGCGTGGTGATCTTGATATTTATTTATTGTGAACACTCATATCTGTTACAGCTCTGGACCAGATGCATAATACTGATACTTTAAAGGGACGCCTTGAAAACGCAGCTTCTCAACCAGCGTCTCACTGCGGGTGATGGGCTCCCACATGAACACAACATTTTCAGCCAGTTTTGATTGTTTCACATGAGAGATTTCTGCTTGTGCTATTTTTGCCTGTGCTTTTCTCGCAGTTTGAAGTGGGTGGGGCTCAGCTGTAAAAAAGGTGAAGTCACACACTTCCGTGCACTGATCATTCTGGCAATATTTGAATTCAAATGTCGTGACAGTTGTTGGTTTGCATGTTTGTGCTGTCAGGCCTGTCAATCAATCAAGTGTTAGGTTGCTCAGTCATGAATATTTAATATTTCAGAGAAATACCTGACACTGAGTTTTTGGGGGCTTTACAGATACGTTACGAAATACATGATAGTTAAAAGCTATGATAAAGGTGCTACTTAAATTACTGATTATTTTTATTGTCAAATACTCTGTTGCTTAATTGTTAGATTATTTAATTAATCTTATAGTCAATTAAATGCCAGAAATCTGTTAAGAAAACTGCTCCATTGCCCAAAGTGATGTCTTCAAATGTCCTCTTTTGTCCAACCACCAGTCCAAAACCCAAAGATATTGAATTCACAATAATATAAAACAGAGAAAAGTAGCAAATCCTCACATTTAGAAGCAAGAAACTGTGAACATTTGCAGTTTTCCTTCATAAATAAACAGTGGAGATGAGGGAGATTTGTCTGAAGTTATTGGAGAATTTTTGAAAATATAATATGATAATGAGTTCTGTATAATCACTAAAGCTATCAAGTACTGTATATTAAAATGTGAAGTCCCACCAGTCATTTTTCAAACAGAAGTATAATATATTTGAAATATATGTAAACTAGCACTACCTACACACTGCCCACATTTCCATACAGCCTTGCAAGATATACTGTAACACGTCATCTGTCTTTTTCATCAGAGAGATACATTATAAAAAAATATAACAATGTTTAGGTTAGCTATTATGTTCTATGCATATATAAAAGGAATTGGTTAAACAAGCCACATAAAACAAAACATTAATTTGGATGCACAGGAGACACCAGTTTTCCTAATCAGCTTCTTACTCGGGGTGATGTGGCCGAACATAAATGAGAGATTTCTGTGTTGTTATTGTCTGTGATTTTCTCACTTGTTTGAAGTTAATAGCGTGAGTGGGGTTGCTCATGTTGTCATCCACATTGTCCCAATGAAGCAGATAAGCTGAGTTTCTGAACTTTGAGGATTTTCCTTTCAAACTGTACCTTGACTGTTGCTTCTTTAGTCATAAACATTTAGCTACAGAAAAGTACTGTTTAAGACAGATTCGGGGCTCTTTGTCAGGTTTCTGTCAGGAGCTGTAGGCTGATGGATCTCAGTGATTCTGTGAAACTGTGATGAGGTCTATGATATGAGTAGCTGAGTAAGCTGCTACAGGGACAACACAGAGCTTACTATTGTTGATTAACCCCACCTTTTCAGCCTTATTACTTCCAGCTTTGCAAACAAAGTACAGTCACTACTCTTTTCACCAGCCTTTACCACAGACCACACCATGAAACTGGAGGCCTCTGACTTTCTGTCCGTCTCACACTCTCTCCCTCTCCAGACTTCCCATCTTGTAACAGCTGCAGCGTGTACTGTACACATACACAGCATGTTGTAGTCAGCAGCACAATGTGTGTTTGTGTGTGTGTGTGTGTGTGAGAGAGAGAGAGAGAGACGGTGACCTAATTGCTTGGAGCTGGGACTGGTCATTTCCTGTGTTTATTTTCTTGTCATTAGCAGTGCACAGAGGGGAAACGCAGTTCCTACTCTTGGTCACTTGGACACTTAGTTGACCGTGCCTTTCCATCTGACTCGAGACAAGGTGAAGGGGAAGCAAACATAAATCCCTTTTTACTGGGATTACAAAAACAGGGCACAGAGGATAATAAAATATTAGCCACGCTCCTCTGTTAATTTACTTATTGCTCTTAGTCTGTGCCAAATTAGACTTGGGGAGTCAGTTATTCCTCAGTGAAAGAAAGAAAATCCTGGCTCATTACTTTGAGAACAACTTAAAGGGGTAATACTTCAAGACTGTAACACTAGCTCATGTAAAAGAGTGTATGGTAAATATGAAATGGAGTTTATGGTCACTTAAAGGTGCTATAAAAAAGTCAAAAATCAAAACTACATTACCTGATTACCACATTTTACAGTAAGGCTACCATAAAAACTTTTCACAAAAGATTGCTAGTATTATATTAGAAACTAGCAGATTTACCATTTGAAACCCACAATCATTTTTGAAACAGTGGCTCCTTGAGTTCATATTGACAAAAGCAGCTTCTCATTTCTAACTGAGAATCATGGGCTCTGGCTGAAATTGTGCAGATTGAATAAGCTGTAACTGATTGAGCTAGTAAAAGTGCTGTATCTGGCTGAAATGTTACCATTTCCAGTTAACTCATTTTATAACAAGATTTCTTAAATCTGCATTTGATGGCTGCATACATGATATCATGGTATCAGTGTATAGCTAGTAAGCTCTTAGCTAGTTAGCTCTTACAAGTTAACACCCCACCAGGTGACTAAACTTAAAATTAACAATTGACAGGGCAGCCTTCCTCGTATGGGTTTGGTTTAGCAAATGGTCACTTGCTAGTATCGCTAAGACAAAGTCTGACAAGAAAGAAACACAAGCACTTAGATTGTGAGACACACTGCAAACAAGCCAACGATGGCCAAACAGGGCCACATCTAAGAAAACAAGATCCTTTAAAACAAAAACTACTACAGGAAGCAACTTAGCAGGACTTTTCTCTTACAGGAGCAAATTAAATTACTCTATCAATCAACTGGCAGCCAGATCATCTGATACACAAAAGACTCTCTGTGGACAGGACTAGAATTATCAGACTATAAGTGCACTGAAAATTGCTGGATAATTGGGACCCACTCAGGTTGAGGGGAAAGTCATCGACATAGTTGTTACGGACAGAATTACAATTGAGGAGCTTTTCACTGAAAACATAATTTTCTGTCTTTCTGGGTTAGTAGTGGCCTGTTAACTGGTATGAATGAATAGTGACAATAAGGTCTTCTGATAAACGGTTTTATCTCATAATTTCACAACATAAAAATAATGACATAATTACAGAGAGTAAATGAAACTTCTGGCCCAACATATGCCTGGGTCCACTATCCAAGTCTGGCCCATATGCTTCCACATCTGGGCAGATTCTGGCTGTTGTCCTCCAGTATTGGCTGACAACTGGAAGATTTTTTGTGTCTGTGCCAGAATTGGCCCAGTTGTGGAAGCTGCATCTGACAATCATGCTGTATATGGGCCAGATTTAGGCCATGCGTATACTGGGCCAGAGGAAAACAAACATATGGTCCAACTATCATGGGCCAGACTTGTTTTGCTTTTTGAAAAAAAAAAAAAAAAAAAAGCAAATGTAGTTTCTATTACTATGATTTTTTTTTTTTTTTTTACTGTACAAAGACAAATCAGTTTCCTGTGGTTGCAAGTTACTTTTGAGAGTATGATGCTGCTAAAATCAATCATTAATTAAACATGGCAGATAGTTATTCTTGGATAATGTCAGTGTCAACCAGCACACAGCCCTGACAGAATATACATCAAGCTTAAGTGCTTTGATTATTTGGAGTATTCAATTACGTTTCCAGTGGGACAGAAAACTGAATTAGGTTCACTCAGCACTACATGGGCTCACCAGGAGCTGGTTGCACCAGCTCCTCTAAAACCATGAATTAAAACAGGTTGTATGCACATTAACAAGTTGCTGCAGAGAAATCAGTTGTTAGTAAATATTTGCAGTTTGTAACTGCCAGGAGAAAAGGTTGAGTAGTTCACTAAAGTAACTGACAAAAATACTGTTAGTTTGCCTATAACTGACTTATTAAGATTGAAGAGTAAAAGAGGTGATATGTGACCTGACACTTGATAAAATGTTGTTTAACAATAATATGAACTGGGAACATTTAAATTACTTTTCACAATAATAACATATACAGTAATACAGTACATGAACAATAGACATGACCCAAAACCCAAATTGGCAGCAATAACTGACCCAACCTCATTTGCTATAGACCTAAACACCTTCTACATATGATTTGACACCATCATCTGCTCAGAGGAGGCACTATTACTATTACTCTACCTATCCCAGACCCACACCCAGGACCAAGATGTACCATGGGGCTCTCTCAGTTAATCCTCACTACCCACTCTGTGGAAAACAACCACTGTCATACCAGTACCTGAGAAACCCTGCCACTCAGAGCTAAACCACTCCCAACCAATTGCTCTCATTTCAGTATTAATGATGTGCCTGGTGCCAGTGCTGGTGCTTTGCATCATACTTCCTGTCAGACCAAAACTGGACTGTAAGGCCAAAGGGGTCTGAGGATGCTGTAACATGCTCCCTCCCCTCCCTCCTTGAATCAACTGACAACTTCACAGATGTCCTCTTCATCAAATTCAGTTCTGCTTTTTACACCATCAGCACCACCAGATGATAAGGAAACTCCTGTGTCATGATCATCATCCTGTTCACCTGCTACACCAGTGACACCCATCACTGCATACTTCAGATACTCAGATGACATGGCCATACTTGCACTCAGTAACTGACAATAACTCTGTTTTAGGCTATCAAGACTCCTTCTTCACACAATGGTGCACGAACCATTACTTGCAGCTGACTGTGACAAAGACAGAAGAAGTATTAATTAATTAACCCATCCAGCACACACAGCACAGCACACAGCTCCACCCTCAACCCCACCCGCATCAATAATGAAACTGCTGAGATGGTGGAATGATTCAAATACGTTGGACTCACCCTGGATAATAGACTGTGCTTTGATCATCGAGTAAAGCTGTCATTAAGGACTCTCTGTCATTCACAAACTCAAAGCACTCTCTGTTGCCCCCCCCCCCCCTTCTGCTGCTACTTCAACCCCTTCTCTTCTATATTCCAGGAGTTTCTTGAGCATGTTAACTCATCAAACTCATACACAAACTGATACACATCACACAATGCCTCTGAAATTATTGGCCTCCCTGCCCCCAACCTCTCAGACCTGAACATCAAAGTCATCACACACAGCACACGTGCCAGTGCGGTGGACCCCAGGCACCCTTCAACCTGTTCCTCACACTGTTTCCAACAGGTCACAGACACAGATCCTTGGTCTGGAAACGGGCAAACTATGGCAGGATTTTTTCCCCTCTGCCATAGCATCATTAAACTAAACACCACTGTAACTATTATGTATATATATAGTGCTATGTTTATAAGTATGTGTGCATAAATGTGGATGAATCTTGTATGGATGTTTTCTTGCATGTTGGGAGCATATCATATTTATGTGTTTATGTGAGGCACTGTATAGACTGTGGCGACAAATGTCAAAAATAACAATACACAATCTCTCGATCTACCCATATACAAATGTGATATATATATATATATATATATATATATATATATATATATATATATATATATATATATATATAAAATGTCTATGTATGAGGTAGCCTGAAAAAATGTATATGAACACTATGAGAAATGTAAACATATGTTGCATAAATATATATATCCATCCATAGGCCTGTCAATATATGTTGACAGAATGGGAACATAGACATGTTTAAAATTAGTAAGAAATTAATAAGAAAACATATGTAAGCATATAAAATTTTATATGTATGTTGTTTTAATGAACTTGCATATATAAATTAAATATATGCCATTAACATATATGGTCGCAACATGTTATAGCCTACCATGTAAAAATTCATCATACAGATATTTTTTATATATGTACATATAAGAATTGTACCATGGGTATTTTATATGTGTAATAAAGTTACGGCTTCATATATCTGGCAGAGTGTGTGCACGCACACACACACACACACACACACACCCATGTTATCTCCCCTTAAAGATGACATACATGGCAACGTCACTCTTGATATGAGGACATTAGGTTTCACATGGTTACATTGTTTTCACATTGTGATTTGATACATTGTTGAAGCAAAAATATTTCTTAAAAATATTTTCAATTTTAATGGTGCAACTCAACTTGTGAATTATTGATTTGCTGTTAACCTGACATTCACAGCTCTGGTGGACTGACAGTTATGAGATGCAAGGTGTGGTGAAATAAACAAAAAAAGTATCCATAATTCATATATTATATATTTGTGTTGGTATGTACCAGCATTATGGCATTATGACAACAGTAAACTTTATATTACCCATTCTACTTTTTCAATTAAATTGTCCAGCATTTCATATTAGAAGAGGTCTGAGAGGTGACACAAGAAGGGACCGTTCACAAGTAAAACATGGAGGGATCATTCATAAAATGAGACATTGTTCATGGCAGTTTTATTAAGTGGGAACAGCAGGGGTGATAGATAGTTTTAACAATCTGTGATGGTTTTATTGACTAGAATTTCCATTTACCTTCATTGGTACAGCATGAGGTATCCAATAAAATACAGCACTTCCATTAAAGTTGGAGAATTAAGTTAAGTATTAACAAGAAAATGGCAATTTTGAGGCATTTTACTTTGGAACGATCAAACATGGGTCTTTAATAATTACTACCCACCCAGTAGAAACTAATCCAAACATGGCTGGATTCAGGTCTTACTGAAGCGGTGCCAGTTGCACTCTGCAGGATCCTGTGAATTTTATCTGACTCGAGAGAAGTCATGTCTCTATGTGTGGATGCATTTTGTATAAGAGTGTCTGTGTGTCAGTATGTGTGCACTCAAGGTGTGTGTGTATTTGCTTGTGTGTGACTGTGACCTTTGCAATTCCACCAGGGACATCAGAGTTGGCAGCGCAGCCTTTTCTGTGAAACCCTGGAAGCAGAAAGACAAAGTAGCGTGCAGGCATCTATCTTCCACTCCTGTTGATGATGCTCATTGACCGAATATAAATATCTCATACTGCTGCTCTGCATGGATTTCTCTTTTGACCACAAAATATATACTCCAGATCAGAAATGAGGTTCCCTGCAGAGAGAAAATAAGAAAACAGCCCAAGGTTGAGTTTTGGGCTCTTGCAGGTGAACTCCATCACCCCTGGATACTGCAGAGCCCAGCGGGATACCTATAACAAATCTTTGATTGGCTTTAAAGGCATAAGGTTCATCATGACCTCGTCTTTCACTTCCTTCAGTTTCCTCTTGATAACACTTTTCTCTTCTTTCCACTTTCTCTACCTCCCTCGTCATCCTTTTTCCATCTTTGCCTTGTCTATTGTTCTGTATGCCCACTGACTTTCCCTGCATTTCCTGTCTTTCACCCCCACCCCGATCCCCTCACTTCCTAGTGTCTCTCTAGCCTTACCACACACTAACATTGCCCATCCATCCACCCTTCTCTCCACAACTGCCTCCAAAAATCCTTGCATCACTTTTTCTATCCTTCCTTACCCCTCTGTATTCCTTTATGCTTTCATGGTCATTCTCCCTTCCTCCCTCCCTTCCTTATTCCCTGCCTCCCTCCCTTCCCCTACCGTCTGTCACTCTTTGCCTTCCTGTCATTGTCAGTCTGAGCTTCCAGGAATTCATCTGAAGGAAGTGTTGCTTTCCGTACTTGATAACACCTCACCTACCGTCAGCTGTGTCACTCACAATACACATCCAGCTTATATGAGATATATAATATATTGCATACTGTATTCTGCCTGCTAAAGGAATAGTTAAACATTTTGGAAAATATGTTGATGCACTTTGTGCCAAGAGTTAGATGAGGAGATGGATACCACTCCCGTATCAGTACTGCAAAATATTAAGCTATAGCCAACAGCTGGCTAGCCTAGCTTAGCACAAAGACTGAAACTGATTCTGTCCAAAGTAGGAAGATGAGTCATGAGAACCGATACTTCGGTATTGAGTTGATAGCTAAATTCTGCTGGTACAAATTTTTCTACAGTTGATGTGTTAGGTACTGGAGATGAGACTCTTCCCGGAGTATCGAGGGCAGTGTAATGACACTACAGACATCCCAGTCTGACATATAAGAGAAGATGACGCCAGGTACAGTAAACAATAACAACATGTAGAATGGCAGCAGCAAGAGTGGGTGCAGAATCACTTCTGCTGTGACTTGTAGAAAAAAAAAAAAAAACCCCAAGACTGGTGTATGGAAATATTTTGCATTTAATGCAGATCATCCACAAACAGAGGATTTCAAATGAAAGGAGGAAACACTTCAAACTTACATAAGCACCTGAAAGACAGACATCCACATCTGTAAGCTTTTAGCCAATTATAGACCTATATCCAACCTCCCCTTTATCTCCAAAATCCTTGAGAGGGTCGTTGCAAGCCAGTTATGTGATTACTTGCACAGGAATGGTTTGTTTGAAGACTTTCAGTCAGGTTTTAGAGTCCATCATAGCACAGAAACCAGCTGTTCCTGGTCTCTCTCTCTTCTCTCCCCTCTCCTCCCCCTCCCCCTCTTTCTATCTTCCCCTAAACCCAACCGGTCGAGGCAGACGGCCGCCCACCCTGAGCCCGGTTCTGTTGGAGGTTTCTTCCTGTTAAAAGGGAGTTTTTCCTCCCCCCTGTCGCCAAGCGCTTGCTCGTTGTGGGAACTGTTGGGTTTTTCTCTGTAACAAAGTAAGGTCTTGACCTTACCCTGTAAAGTGCCTTGAGATAATGTATATTATGATTTGGCGCTATACAAATAAAATTGAATTGAATTGAATTGTACAGTCAGGGTGAGTAGACGTCAAAATCTTCATGTCCTGAAATGTTTCAGATATTGTTTATGCATTGCGACAGCTGGTTGATGTTGTAGCAACCCTCCACACACAGCGTTCACAATGCAGCTTGTGTCAAATCTTTATTCTAAACAAAGCTCACGCGCTGCTGACTGTAGCTTAATATTCACTATACAGATACGAGTCTGATCTTCTCATCTAAATCTCAGCAAGAAAATAAAAAGTGTGTTTCCTAAAATGTCTTGATATTTATTTATGTGCCTGTATGATGTAAATAAATGTAAATAAATGGTACCCCAGCTGAGGTCTCCAGAAGGCAAACAAAATATGACAAATACCCACCTTGCACATTTATATAGTATAGACTGCATGAAAAATACTATTATTCTCTTTCAATTTGCTATACATTCTTATCCAGCACTACATTTTTGTCCTGGGAGGTTTCAAAATGTGAAAGTAATTAATTGTGAAGTAAAATTCATTAAGTGTCATTTCAAGTACTCAAACTGTTTCATCAAAGTGTCATTATTTTGCAAGCAAAGGTCTTAAGATGCTTCAGCTAATTAACTTTAATGATGCTCCATAATAGGGTTTCACTGTCATGCCAGCAATCAATTTGTCAGAGTAGGTATTGTATTATTTTTTCTAATGGCAGACAGTCTAATTTTGGAAAGCAACTGCACACAGACTGAATATAGCACAATGGCCATATGTTCACAACTTGTACTGCAGTTCAATAGTTCCTAAATACTGGAATCTGATCTCATAGGCATGATAGTAATCATCACACTAAAGAGCTTAGCTAAGCTGCTTTTAACACATGATCAACACTGCCGCAAGCTGAGAGAATCACTACACACCCACTCCCATCACTTCATCCAATTCCAGGCTCCTATGCTATGCTATGCTGCCAATTCCTACCATGTAATACAACCTCATAGCATTAGGCCTGCTCTTTTTGTTCAAAAGGGGGAATCTGCAAATGAGGTAAGAGCATGTTATATTTTTTAGCATAATTCAACTAGGCGTCAAACAAGTGTTGTGAAATCTGCCATACTCCTTGAGGCAACAATCAAGTAAAATTATATCACTTAAGATGTGAGGAAATTATTCAGTGATGGGGATGAACCTGGGTGTACTTGCACTTATCATCTGTATTTTTTTTTTTTTTTTTTTTTTTTTTTTTAGGCCATGTTGCATATCTAAAGAGGATTAAAATTTAAACTCAGAACAAGGGAAGTGTGCCCGGCAGCACAACCCAAATATGAAGATTAATTTGTGTCCCCAGTCTAAACCTCCTGCCAGCCAGACGCTGGTGAGGGGGTCCAATGTGATGTGTTCTCTAAACACCGTTGCTGAGACAAAACAGCAATACCTGAGGGTCATGCAGCACTCTCTTCTAATGAAAAATAGATATTGCAAATAAAATATAAATGCCCCTGAAAAGGTATTACAAGCATATATTACAAACATGTCTAAAGTAAATATAAAACCGCCATAAAGCTGCTGGATTGAAAATAAGAGAACTGTTTGCACATGGGAGCAATGGAAAAGTATGAAGCATGATTCTGTCTCTTGAGGCGGAAAGAGCAAGATGCAGGTAGGATTTCTCTGTGAATGTAGGACTTTGGGGTCGTGGAACTGATGATTTGAAAAGAAACCTTATATATTAGTATGTGAATGTGCTTCTACTTGTGCCAGCAGAAATATTTGTTACAGAGCAAGCAAAATCTCAGCTTGAATTTGCTTGAATAAGCTACTAATTTCTTCCTAAGTAGCTACATTAACTAATTCTAGACACTGACCAGTTCCTCTCACAAAATAGCTCACTTTCTGGCCTTGGCCCATTATTTCTCCTTACCCTCTCACTGGCAAGCTGAAAAATGATGAGCCTCTAAGTCCATCGAATTTGTATGAGTATGCATTTTCAACCTCAGCACAGGCTTTGGGGTTTATCTTTGTTATTGTTGTACTTGGCCTTGTTCTGCCCCTTTTTGTTACATGATGTACATTCACATTTCTCTGCTCAGGAGTTATCTTTTCACTATGCTGTTGGTTACTGTGGATCAAGTTCCTGTTCCTGTAGTGATGACTCCAACTGTTTGAACGAGGGAGGGGGGGGGCTGCACTGGAAGATGTGGGGTCTGAGGGAATAGCATAAACCTCCCATGTTACATCCGCCCAGTGAAAGCCCTGACCGGAGGGTAAAAGGTTCTCTGTCACACAGATGTACCACAGGTCTGATTTTGCCGTCACAGTGTGGTGTTATCAAAAGGAGGCCTCGGCACAGTGCAGCAGCAGGGGAGGTGCTACGGCCTTGACAGTGGAGGCTGATATCTTAACAAGGATATCCCAGGTCAAAGGTCATCCAGCATAGGCAGGATATCCTCTCCTGCTCTCCTCTCTTGCTGTTCCCCCTTCCAAACTCCCACGCAGCCAACAGACATCTATTTGAACGAGACGTTTAATCCTATTTTTGGTGTTAAAATCCTGACTGTGGGGTGAAATAATTTCAATTCTCTCCACCATTGTCTCATGTGGCGCGCAACAATATGAGGCAAATTGCTTCACTTGTTTCAAGATAAAGCAACAAGACGGTTGAATTGAAGATGTGAAAGGAGTCTCAGCCCAGCGGCACATCTTTTTTAACTTACACAACTTCGACAGTAAATAACTAGATACATACAACTAGATACAGCTTTATTCCCAGTCCCATCTGAATCATCGGGGGAAAGCCTTGAGAACTGGAAAGTGCTGACAAAGTGCAGTGAAGTGTGTGGGCTAGAGTGTGTGCTTTCATGTTAATATCTTATACACAAACAGCTCTTTGTCTTCTTCTTCTTCTTCTTCTTCTTTCCACCTCTTCATCAAGAAACACTCCAGAGCTGATGATCCAGGCCTTGTGCTGGCCGTAGTCATGGGCACTGAAAGCAACGCCTCCTCCAGAGGCAGCTTCTTCTTCAGCAGTCCTCTTGTTGGCTCCCCTCACACCACAGCCAGTCAGGATGACATGGACTACAGTAGACTACCAATTATGCGTACTAATAACTAGCTCTCATTATTTCCAGTAAAGATTTGTAGGGCAGTCACACACACACACACACACACACACACACAAACAAAGTGGCATACAACCACGGCAAGCAACTGTAAATCACCATAACTCTCTCCCCAAACACACTCCCATTGAGCTACTGTTCCACTCACCATTATAATAACTCTTATTGCCATGAAATATGGAGCCTCTATTCATACCTGCCCTCAGCAGAAAACAGAAAGGGCCAGAAATAAGGCATTAAATATTGAAGCGTAGACCATTAGGAGTTTCCTCTCAGCGTTCTGACGTGCCATTACTCCCCATGACAGACTGCAGCTGATCCCTTTCCCTTTACCCCGCGCATTTCCTGAAACCCTGTCAGTGACGACATCATTGCGTTTAATGAGCTCTCAGTCGAAGCCCTCAGGATCATGTCTCGGGCACTTCTTTCACTTCTGAGCTCTACATGGAGTTTTAAATGTTTACCTTATGACCAGCAGGGATGGGAACAGTTGTAAAAGTTTCTCTCCAAGTGTAAATGCTGAGGATGTACTGTACTCCTGAAGTAAAACACCCTTCTGAAATCCTGCCATTGGCCAGTAAGTGATGAATACACTACGTCGCCTTGTTTTGACCTATAATAGCAGATTTACAAGCAGCCAACAAAAAGCTGCTTCGGTGAGGTGCTGTCTAATTTTGATGATTTGTTAATGGCACTCTACACTTACAGGCTGACAGCAGGACTTGGTCTAATAAAACATGTGGTAAACCTGCTGAGCGGAGGCTTCACATCTTGCGAGCTGGGCTGATGGGAGTGAGATGATGGTGCGTTAGTCTGAAACTGCCTGTACAAAAGCACAGAACATTCAAAAACCTAGAAATTAACCATAACCTAAATTTTAATGTTTCTGAATATCTTGTGTGTGCATCTATTTAGATAAAGGGAAGAATTAATTTCCATATCAGGGGACAATATAGTCAGACTAAAATTTATGCAGTATGATCGTTCCCATGTGATGCAAAAATAATGAGAAGACAGAGTCTGAACTAGATTCTGTCATTAAAAAATCACTAAAAGACTTCATGATAGTTTCTGTAGATCGTCCCACTTTTCCACTGCACTCAGGCAGTGTTTTCAGAGCTCTAAAATTCAAAGAGTCAAAACTATAGGTGAGGGCTGTGGGAATAATTTGGATGTGATGACCATCACTGACTTCCCCATAAAACTTGATATAAATCTAATCTGTGTAAAGTCTGCAAAAACAGTTCTCTGCACTGGAATAGGATATAGCAAAAATAGATCTAAAGACTAGACGCTGCTACTAAATGCCACTACTGGATTGTAATTTCTGGCCTTAAAGCACCTTTGGTAAGTAACAAATACTGAACAGCGGCCTCTGTGGTTGTAAGTTGTAATTACAGGATGACAGTAAGCAATATAATGTGATGTGGCAGAAACACAAGTAGAGAAGAATTATAAAGTCAGTAAACTGATGCAGAAATACCCCAGTAAAGTTCACCAACATGAGCCACCATAAGATAGTGGTCACACCAGGCCAAGTTACTATTTACCCTGATTTATTCTGATGAATCCCACTGAGATAGAAATCTCCTTTATAGAAATGAATATACATCTAAAAAAAGACACAATCCAAAAAGAATTTACAATATGATTTAAATAACAAACAACAACAATTAATTAGTTTAAAATCTTGTTTCTAAAATGTAGATACCTTGTGGGACTATCCATTCTTAAAGCGCTTTGTAGCTTATTCCATGTGTCATAAAATCACTACTGCAGTGTATTGCTTATGTTTTTTCTTTCTTTTCCTTTATTAAAGGAAGAATGTGTTAATTATCCCTTGATAACGTACATATTTTGACTTTAAGATACCAAGATACCCAATTACAGGCAGTCAGAATATAATTAAGTGCACTGGTCTGACTGTAATTCTAAAAACAAAATTATAATTTATAGATGTTGTGATTACATGAAAATTCTGCACACATAGAATAATAAGTGTTTGTTATTCCTCTCAGTAAAGAGGAAAATAGGCTGGATCAAGACCTCAGAAATATTTGCTTTGATTGAAAATTTAGAGAACAGTTACCAGAACAGTTACCAGTTTTCACACCTCCAGATGTGGTGATCTGAGAAGGGAAAAGCACTTTTAGTTGGATTGTGTGTGATTCTCAGTCTGTATGTTTGTCTCTTTTCAATGTTTTTTTTTTTTTTTTTTTTTTTTTTTTACTGGATCACCAGGAGGCAACTCATCCATCCAGCCACTGCTGGCTGAAATAGACAGAATCTAATGAGATAATGAGAGAGAAATGCGGGGCAGGGAGGCAGATGGAAGTTGAAGAGTGAGAAAGGCAAACAGAATGAGATGCATGGCCAGAGAACACTGAACCAAAAAGGAGTAGCTGAAGAGAAAGATACCTAGAGCAATTTTCATGTTACTACACCGTGCCGTATCCCTGCAACGCAGACAGCTCTGCAGGCCAAACAGTGTTTTATTCATGCAAAAGCCGTCACAAAAAAGTGCTAGGACTCAAGGCTGTTCAGGCTGTTGCTCAATTATTCATCAAGCAGAGAAATGTATCCTGATTGAAGTTGCTTTGAACTTAGGGCATCATTTTTCACAGCTGTTTTTTTTTCTGTTTTTTAAGCTGTGTGTAATGCGCCACCAAACAGTGCTGCATCTCACAACCCTCCTCCCCACCGGGACTATGACTGTTAATTTATACCAATTTCAATTATTTATAATGGAAAAATATATTCATGCTAAATTAAGCCCTCATAATGCCTTAATAGCTAGTGTGATATACCCTGCTGCTGGTGCATAATATTTTCACTTTTCATTTTTCATCTTTGACATATTATGAGGTGAATGTGAGATTATTATGGTTTGTGATCTGTTTCATTGTAGCCACTAGTGCTGTAATAGCTCTGGTATTTTTTTTGAATATTTTATTCTGTGGTGTGGTGAAGTATTTCCCTTCAGAAAACTGCATGAATCATTTGCCTTTGTCTGAGAAGGCGTATGCACGACTATGATTTAGAAGGACGTTCACACATACTCACAAATATACAGGATATGAGCAACTTCATGCTGTTCAGTGTATTTCAACTCTAGAAAGTCCCTCTCAGGGGAAGGCTGTGTTTACCAAGCATTTCCTGTCTTGTTAGGTCCACACACCTCACTGTGTCTGAACCACAGCCCAGATAGAGTACAGATTCCTCGGTTTGTTGGAAGCCAGCATTACTGAATCTGCAGCGGCTTAAACATGTGTATTTATTTAATTCCATTTTCTTTTGCCACACACATTTTTTATGAACATTTCTGCTTGACTTAGGGGAATCTGAACTCATTTTACCCAGCTCACTTGCTCTGACACCATGCTGGTCTGACTGTCAAACTGCAGTTCTGTGGAACATGATGCCAGTATCAAACGTGCCCTCTCTTTTTCCCTCTGGTTTTTCCCTGTACTTCTTTCTACCCTCTCTCTCGAACTCCTAACTTCCTCTCTCATTTTCCATCGCTCTCCTCCTCTCATTTTCCCTCTAATTCTCCGTCTCTTCCCTATCTTTCCGAAGACAGGCTTTGCGGCTAGTTCAGCAGGCCGGATCTTATTTCGGTGTCAAATAAAAATCCCTGCCAAGTCGGCCGTTCTGTCCCAGCGGTGGAATAAAAGCGGGACTCTTAGTGTCGTGTCACTTTGGAGGCGAATGGCACAGATTCCTCCACTGGCGCACGAGCAGACGAGCGGCCTCCAATTAAAAGGCCGTTATGCGGCAGGGGTTATGTGGCTTGTTTTGGTCTGTTCACGCACTTGTGGGCTGCAGCCGAGTCTTCCATTCCAGATTCCCGCTGTTTTCAGTCCACATGCAGACAGACAGATGAAAAAACACTCCAAAGTGAAAGAGGCTCACTTTGTACCTCAAGTTTCTGTTTAGATTTCAGGTTAAATTACGATTTCACTGAGGTTAGGGTAAATAAAGAAGCCAGTATGTACCTCTGACAGTGTTTACAGCAGGGGTACATTTCACTCTGTTTTTATTTCCCCAATGATTTTTCTGAAAGTTTCATTTCCACATCTTAAACAAGCCTTCTAATTCACTCTTTATCTCCCAAGAGTGGAGACACATTGGAGCTTTGTGCGTATGTTTGCATGTAATTGTGTATGTGTTCTTACATGCTGTTGAAGCTGTGTAAGTGAGCTGTCTGAGTTGCACCGTGTTGCAAACTCGCAGGTTGTTTACTAAAATGAATAACGAGATATCTCCCATGCACTGCCCAGATTTCAACATGAAGGCGCTCCGTGTAAAATATTTACTTGCTGCTAGGAAGTAAACAAGCACCCCTTGGTTGCTTGTTGGGACCAATCAGAAGTTTGGGCAGAGGACATGAAAG
The DNA here is from genome assembly GCF_046630095.1 of Trachinotus anak. NCBI lineage: Eukaryota > Metazoa > Chordata > Actinopteri > Carangiformes > Carangidae > Trachinotus > Trachinotus anak. The sequence continues at coordinate 5,969,717 of NW_027273859.1, read as the reverse complement.
CCTCAGACAGCATGTGGCATGTGGGTGTGGGTGGGGTGTTTGTGTTTATGTATGCACTCGTTTCACTCTTCAGTGAATGTTTCCTCGCAAAACTCAGTGCGCATGCATGTGTTTATGTATGTTGTAATAAACTGGTATCAAAAGACTAGCGCACGCACCATGTGGCATCCTGCTGATCTCAGGAGCCGCAGGCCTCTGCTGCTGCATTTGTGTCTGTGAAATGAAGAAAACATGGCAATTTCAAATGGAATTGCCACTCTGCAATCATAAACATGAAAACATGTCCTGGTGGTAATTTTTAATTCCCAGCCTTGGTTTGAAAAATGCACTCGTCCCTATCTCCTCAAAATAAAAAGGAGCTTCTCGCCTCAAAGAAATTCCTTGTGTTTAATATATAGGTTGTTGTTTATTTAACTCGCTTGCATCACTGTTTCTGTTACCAGGGGAACACTCAATTAAAAGGGTTACAGTTTTATTTCTCAGCTTCGGTAAGTGTGTTAGCGCTGGAGTGCGAGTTTTATCTCAGCAGCGCCTGGCTGATTTGCATATTCCATCATGTTAAACAAATAGAAGACAATGAGAGCCTTAGGGACGAGGGGCAAACATGTGCATAGCATACAAAAAGATCAATCTGTTTCCAGTGGCATACAAAGGCCTGCTGTTGGAGAACCCGTCATTGGCTCTGCATTAGAGATTGATGGACTTCCTCTGTTGTTAGTGCACAGTGCACTTGGTAAAGCTGTATGAGCAGCAGTGTGCTGCTGGAGGACTCACTTCTTATTATGTAAAGTAATTTTGTTGTTTGTCATGCAGAATAAAATCCAAATTACCACGTGAAAAAAAAAAAGAAAAAACTGAAATAAAATTTTGAAAGACTTGTTCCTGATGTGGCTCCATGTTGGACTAACATACCTGCAGCTGCAGAGTGAACTGCAGTCTTTTATGAGCAGCTCTTTTATGAGAAGCATATACATCCTAAGCCCCCCCCCCTCCACTGTACATGCATAAACCAGTGATAATTGGCCAGTAGCCATGCCTGTTAGTGTGGCAGCCTGTTATTACCCTCCTAGATCCAAAAAGCAGAAATGTGAAACTCTGCTAATTTTAGGACTCATATGCTCTGTCTGTATTAAACACAGGTTCTTGATAAATCAGCAGCTGCTTATTAAAAACTGCAGTCTCCACTGTAGGAGATCACACAGCCTTGGCAAAAGAGTAAGGGGCTGTGGTATATTTAATGAATGCATCCTGCATGTATTAACTCACATGATTTCTTTTCCTCTCTGTTTCTCTGCTTCTCTTCTTATCTTGTCCTAATAGTAAAAAAACAGGTCATATATTGTGGTTATTGTTTCCATAGAGACAAAACGCAGTAGCTGCCAAAATAGCTTTCTCAGACACTTCAAATCTTCTGCTCATGTACTCATGTAACTACCAACTTTACAAGTGTCTTCATAAAATCATATCCCTCCCTCTCTTTAATGTTGATAGCCAGTCACTTTTACATGTGTGTTTACCTTTATATATGTACATATATTTCATATATGGAAATTCAATATATATATTTTATATATATATGTAGTGGATAAAATTATATCAAAGGGGCCATGTTACCTTGTGAACACTGAACGCAGCTCTATACAATATTTTTACAAGTGGATCAAATGACTATGTGCGTGTGTGAAAGGTATCATTGGTTGCGTTGAAGCCACCGTGAATCATCACCTGAGTGCAGTTTTCCTCAGCTCCGCAGAGCTTTACTGTGTCTTTTCCCTCATTGTTTGGTTTAACGGGTTTAACTTTACTGTTTTGTTCACTCACTGCTTCTACCAACCTTCTTTCTAGACACAGCTGAGAGCTGTTTCCAGGAGGAGAAAAGCTCTAAAAAGATCCATTGCACATTACCTTCCCAAGCCCCACACATGAGACAGATAAAGTTAGTGTCCAGCTAGTTCGCTAAAGGGAACGTGAATACTGGACTTAGATTTGTTACGTGGTCAGAGACATGACTCTATGCCAATGTTGCTCCGTATCTGCTGAAAGTGCAAATATCTAACAGATAGAGTGAACAAGACGTTCAATGTATCAGCTTAAAATGTAATAATCTGTCAGTGTTGTGTTTATAGCAAGCAGCAACCTCCAGGGCTGAAAAATGAAGCCAACATGGAAGTGCCAAAAGCTCCTCAAATGACCAGTTGAGGCTGGCTCCAAAAGAGTCAATCCCCAAAAGACTCCCATGTTCAAATGTCCAACTTTACAGCAGAAATAAACATGTTGACAGCCTGGTACAAAAATGGTTTTGGTCTCTAATTTCCTTCTTCATGACAACTGTACACAAGAGAATTTTTATAAAACTCTTTAGGCCTTAATTTTCTTAAGGCGCAAAGTAATGCATAATTGAGGCTGTGGCTGCTTTGAGTTACGGGGGGGGGGGCATCCCACTCTTGGAGGATTTTTTATGCAAATTTTATTAATATGTTAGCACTAATTAGCAGATATAGGTGTCTGCACTCACCAGACCTGGCTTGTTAGCTTACCTTGTTAACTAGCTAATTAGCCAGCAAATTAATCAGTCTTGGGTTAGCCTTGGACAAGATGTCCAAATAGCTGGCTGTGCTAACGATGCTAATGGGAGCCTATGTTTGCTACTGTTATTAAAACAGTATGCTCTGAAGCCTCGGCTCCACACACGCCCCACCTATTGGCCCACGTTTGGATCAGTTAGGAGTCAGGCAGAGTCAGGCACTGCCAAGACGCTGACGGAGGAGCAGCCCACTCTGACCCTCAAAACTGCTCTTCAGAAACCTACGGATGACGTGACGGAGGCTACGTGGCTCCAGCTGAGCAAAATCGGACTGCCTCAAGTGGTTTCACTCAAGACTACCAGTTTGAAAATGAAAAAAAATCTGGGGAAAGAAGTGAGTTTCGCAGACCTCTGAAGTCCACTCCTCATCTCTGCTTGAAGCCAGTGGCTCAGGGCTACGGTAGCCACATGACGCACCTGAAACTGATGGTACTTTCCGTAAAGTAGGCACCAGGTTCTGACAGGGTTAACTTGTAATAGTATTACTACTTAAATAAAGAATCTGAGTACTTACTCCTCCACTGCTCTCTCTAATCAGGTAAAAAGTGATGACTACAAAGTGACACAGGAAATAGCCTATGTATGACGTCTTATTAGCATTTGGGTTGTGTGATGCGACAGATGCGACAGATGCATTGCCAGGTTTTGCTGACTCAGAGATGAGTAATCTTTACAGAAGCTTTTCAGTCGCTTTCTTTGCCTCTCTCTTTGCAGAGGAACCAGCTGCAGGTTGGAAATGCCCAGACACTTGTCAGAGAAGGAAAGATCACACGAAAGATAGTGCACGCGCCCTCGCTCTCTAATTGTGTTCTAATTGTCTGGGTAAACAAGGAAATAATTAGAGGTAAAGAGCTTTCATAAACACATTTATAAAAATGTGCACTCACAATCAGACACAGACTTGTAGTGACTTCCAGCAGATGTGCAGAGCTGCCTACAGATACTTGCAAGCTCCTGTGTAGGTACAAAAACATCAGTAATCCATGGAACATTAAAACAGCTCTGTCCAGTTGCTATTAAAGGATTACAAAAGCAAGTCCTGAATGGAAAAAAAGCCTGGAATAACATTTGATGGAGGATAATTGTAAGTTTAGACCAGAGCAGTTTGTTTTTAATAGGGTGTGTAGTACTTTATCTGTGTAACCGTGAACATTTATTTCACAAAGTCCAGCTGTATGGAGTTTCTTTCCTATCCTCTTTCAGCAGCGTGGTCTTTCAGTTTGAGAGCATTATTATTTGTAATGCTTCCCCTCATACCCCTGCACTGTCTCTCTCACGCTCTCTCTCTCAGATAGCGCCTGGTCGAGCACAAATTTTGCTCCTCTCCTGCTCAAAACTGCTTGTCTGCACTCAGACAAATTGTTGCAGCACAAATGTCCTGTGCTTCAGTTTGAGTCCTCAAACATCTGCTCTCAGATTTCTGCTCTCACTCTCTGATTTTTGTGAAATGACCCTGTCAAAATATACCAGGTATGACACTGACCGATGAAATCTTCAGTGTCTGATTGTTCGTTTTACGTCTTATAGCGTCCCTTATGGTTCCTGCTGTCTCTCATTTGTTGTCAGGGAACTTATTCTGATATAATGATGAAGTAGGGGAGAGCAGCAATTTTCTTTGAGCCCGTACAAGTCAGATCTGTTAACCTGCGTCAGCACGTACAGCATGCACCACTTACCAGACCCATGAAATATCGCATGGATACATCGTACTTCTGTGGAGTTTTACCTGAGGACTGTTTTGGACATTAACAGATGCAGAAGTTTGCAATGTCAGTATAGAAGCAAATTAGGTTTAACTGTCAGGATTCACTGTCTGGACGATTGAAACAGTTGTTTTAGTAAGCATTTCTTTCCTCCTGCCATTAATGCAGTGGCACTGTTTACAGCATTTGTTAAAACATGTGTCTGACATATTGTACCATCAGAGTACACTGAGACTCAGAGTGAGAACATCACAGAAAAAAAAATCCACATGCACATCATTAATTGATAGGCCATATGTTCTAAAGATGAAATGTAATATTTTTTTCATTAAGATAAATTACAAAATATGTTTGCAACCACATATTAAGACAGGCAGTGTCAGACAATTTTAATAAAAACAAACAAAAAAAAGAACAAGATAAACAATTCAACTTTATACTGCTGTGTCTCATCTCTCCCACCAACTTGGGATGACAAGAACAACAGACCACTTCTGTGGACTTGTTCCACATTTGTGTAAAATAACACCTGGTATCGATAGACCAAATATGTGAGTTGTTGATCACAATGAAAAACAGTGGCTCCCTGTAACATCATCTTTTTTAATGACATTTATCTTCAAAGTGTTTCATTGGTCCCTGCCTCTCCCTAATGAGGAACTACTCTGTTTGATGTATCACTTTACCCACCAAAGCTCCATAAAACTAAAAACAACAGAAAACTGCCGATAGATTTCACCTTACTTTACGGTACAGTTCTGTTTTAATGAGTTCTTTCATTACCCTCTAAGACAGTCTCATATGGGTCTAACAGTGGGAAATAAAGACGCAGACTCCTGGCAGCTTCCAAAGACTAATGTTAGCGACATATGGGAGTAGAGAAAGCATCACTACCTACAACCTCCACGGGACTCTAGACAACTTCCTGGCTTCGAGGGAAGAATGTGGTTGGACTTTAGTTTACGGTAGAGTTTTCTTCTTCTTATTTGTGTCACACATGGTTTTTAATTGCAGCACAGTTTAGGTGTATGGTGCCTAATTAGGGTACAACTGTGTTTGTTTACTGCCTAACATATTATTTCTAGTTTTGTCTAATTTGATACAAAGTGTAGCTTTGTACGTCTTATTACTGCACTGCAAAATAAAGTGCGACCAAAATAATGGTCTCAAACTGAAAGATGACTCTCTTGAATAAGGATAGGAAAGAAAATCCATACAGCTGCCAAATAATTAAACAGCATAAGCATATACTGTACATGCACATACTGTAACACAGACCCTCTGCAGTTGGTGTGGATACACCCAGTGTCAGTGGCACAAAAGCTCCATGCTGCTGCAGTTGGAGATACCAGGGATAGTTGGCAGGGCAGAACCTGCCCTACCCTGTGGATGGTTTCCCCTGGTTGCATCATTGCCAGTCTTTGCACTCAGAGACCCTAAAACAAGCAAACTTATAAAGAGGCTGCCAAGCTGATGCCTCTGTAAGACAACAGAGAAATAAGAGCAAAACAAAAGCAGAACTGTTAATGATTCTCGCAGGTGATTCAAAATGCTTCATAATTGCTGTCTTTTTTTTTTCTTTTTTTTTCCACACTTTGTCCACTGATGCCTTTTTCTACCAAGGAGTATAGATTTTTTCCCCTGTGCATATTATTTAGAGATTGTATTTTGATTCACAGCACGTCAACTTTATGACAAGTTCTATTCAAATTGTCATGCAGAGATCTGAACAAATTGGAGCAAAAGACATTTAGAATTTAGTTTGAGTAATAAACAGGAGTGATATAAACAGTTTCTGTTTCACACAGAGCGAGAGAGAGATGCAGGCTCCACACAGGTGATATCACATTTAAATGCTCTGCTACATGGGCAAGAGGAGAGGACAAAGGAAACGAAAATGAGGAGAAAAAAAGATGCAAACAGGAGCAGAAGAGAAGGGAGGGAGGGAGGAGGAGGGAGATCGATAGCAGCAGAGTAAGAACCAGGCACAAACAGTGGTGAGGGGGGAGATGGGGGAAGGATAGAGCTGATTTCTAGGGCTGTGCCTAGCTGGCAGTTGAGACGGGGTGGAGACAAATAGACAGGGAGGCGTTTGAAGTCAAGATGGGCCTTTCTTCACTGAGCTCCCCCATCACATGACAGAGAGGAGGGATAGATGGGAGAGGGATGGGGGCAACGAGGTGCGCAGGAAGACTGAAACACAAGAGAGTAACAAGGTCGTAAATATTAAATGGAGAAAATGAGGAACTGAGGAGGAGAGAGTGAGAGCGGAGGAGAAACAAGAGGTGGCAACAAAGAGTGACAGAAAGAGAAAGAGAAAGGGAGATGAAGCGAGAAAATTAGGATTTTTCTGAAAGAAATTACAGAGAGGACAATTTGGCAGTGGGGAGAGAGAGACAGAGACAGCTATTCATATTCCAGACTGCATTTAGCACCCCTCTGCCTCAACCTGATTGAATTTCAGATTCTGTCACAAACTCTGTTTTATTAGCACGCCTACATACGTATAAGAGCATTATAATTGCAGCCTGCCTGCAGAGAATTTAGCTTAGCACTTTATGAAATAACACTTTGTACGATTGCCGAGCAGTCATGGGTGGGAGCTTCAGGGATGTTGCAAATGGTTACAATTAAACATATTAATAGGGCTGAGATTACACTACTATCCACATAATCACATTGCTTACAGTTCTTATCTGGTGTGATGGCTTTCTGTGAGGCTGCTCTCCACCTCAGCTGTTATTACCCAACCTTCCATGAAGAGCTAATCTTTTGTCATTACACTATCATACAGTATCAGTTGCTGGTACTAAAGTCAATAAAAACCAATTATGCTTCCTTTAGAGGGTAGCTCTTTCTTCTCTATGCATGTGCAGTGTGTAGTGGTGTGTATGAGGTGCAGGCTGGGTTTCTGCAGTCTGTCTTCAGTAGAGATATGAGACGAGTGGCAGCAGGGAGCTGGAGGAGAAAATGTATTTGTGATATAATATAATAATACAATACCCGTACAATCCTGTACTATACTGTCCTATACTATAATATGCTTTACTGTACCAGGCTAGACTACACTATGCTAAACTCTATTATACAGTGCCAGGTAGTCCAGTACAGCGTACTTTGTTTTTCTATACCATACTATATTATACTGTACTATACTATGCTGTACTATACTGTACTGCACTGTACTATAATATACTATGCTATACTGTACCATTCTCTACTATACTGTAATGTAATGTACTATACTGCACTGCACTGTACAATACTATTCTATATATTACTATACTACCAGTATATTACAGTGCAGTATAGTATAGTGCAGTATAGTATAGTATAGTATAGTATAATGTAGCACAGTACAGTATAGTATTGTAACTACAGTATAGTATGGTACAGCATAGTACTATACTATACTATACTATACTATACTATACTATAGTAGTATAGTATACTGTAGTCACTATACTACACAGTACTGTACTGCACTGTACTATACTATATTCACTATACTATACTATACTATACTGTACAGTACTGTAATATACTATACTATAATGTACTATACTGTATTTTCTAGACTATGCTGTATTTTATTATATTACACTTATTTACTATATTATTTACTCTACTTTGCTGTGCTCTATATTTATTTGTGTATTTCATTCCCATTAGCCACTAAGAAATTGGCATCTACTCTTCCTGGGTCCACACAAGTCAACATTACATCATGCAAAACAGTAGTGTAATAAAAAAATCTAAGGCAAAAGGGATAAATCAGAAGGCAAGGCAAATGCCTCTGTTTCTGTCCGACCAGACTAAAATGGAGACCCAGAGTTTTCCAAAAGTTTCCATTTCAGTGGAAATGGAGTAGTGGATGCCAGACGTAAACATAAAAAGTCATGATTTTATTAACTAAAATGTATTAGTGTGGACATAGCCTGAGGCTCAGTGGTTGTGCTTGTGTCATCCATATCGCCAGCTTCATTTTGAGTGACTAAACACTAGGGAGTTTTTTTTTTCATGAACGCACCGGGGAAAGTATAAACTGAATTAACTGACATGAGCAAGATTAAGCCGGGGAGAGGTTCTAAATGTCAGTTTTAATAATTTTTTGGTTAATTGCCCAGCCCCTGTTATGGGTTTTGTTTGTTGTTTATTAGAGGAAAAGAACCAGACGGTGGCTTCACATGATGGAAGTGCAGCACAGTCTCCAGACATAAACCCTGTGGTGCTGGTCTGGGATGGACTGGACAGAAGGTGAAAGCAACTGGGAACTTCTCCAACAGTGTTGGGACAAACTTTCTGAACAATATTTGATTTCCAGTGAAGAAAAAACAACTATCATGTGCTGCTCCTGGCTGTAGTATAGTGTATATACTAGATAGAGTGCTATATATGCTATACTATATAGTAAGATATTAGTAGACTATGCTATACAATATTACACTACACTATGTTGCGATGTGCTTTGCACGCCCCACATTATACTGCACTTACCTACACTACACTACAGTGTGCTGTGCTCTGCTGCAGTGTTATACGTGTCTGCTGCTGCACAACAGACTAAACTTATATCAACTTTAACTTAAACTTTAAATTTCAAAACTGACATTTTGTTGTTCAGATGACTGGTCCTGTTCTGCATAGCACTACCATATTACAATAACATGTCATAATGCTGCGGCTCTGTCTCTGTCTTTGGCTTCAGTGCAACTGTCTATCTCATTGTCTGTCTGGAGGCAAGTCACACAATCTATTCATTAGCCCCCTTCCTGCTGCCTGATAGGCCAATTGTTCCTCACTGATGCACCGTGGGAGAGATCCACACCAGGGGCAGGCTGTTTTTGATACACCAAGAACAAGTAGGCAGCCGACATGTTGAGAACAGCAGCCGTGCAGTTTTTCCAAAGGAAGAGGCAAATCTGTCAGATAAAAAACTACAAGTCCGCACAGGGCTTTGAAGGCCAAAGACAGTCAGCTCCATACTTATCAGGCTGGTGCTGACAGTAGCAACGAGCTAATGGGCTCATCTGCGAAGCATATTGACAGCACAGCTCGCCTCAGTTCTGCACCAGACTAGTCAAAGACAGCATTGTGCTTTATTAGAGGTGAGATGTGACAGTTTGAGCACTGCAGTCTTACAATTCCATGTTCCCTTATTTATCTAAAGACCCAGAAAAAAAAACTTCAGTGTTAACAGAATTATTTTGTACCTTTATGATGCTGTAAGGAGCTTTTTTTCTCCCTCAGATCTGTATTTTGTACGTTGTAAGATGCCGGCTGCAGGGGGAACAAATGTGAAAGCTGCAGATCTTTGGTTTGCAATTCAAAAGCAATACAGAGACAGGGTTTTGCTTGTTTACAATGTAAATAACAATCTATAATTGCCAAGCTGTCAATAACGCTACTGGGAAAGACAGCCATTAGTGCTACAGCTGCCAAACTCAGATCACTGCTGTGAAAAAAGACAACACACATACAAGCCCAGTGTCTTTGTTTTTCTCATTTGAATTTAAGGGTAACATGATTATGTACTGTACAGTTTGTGCTTAATAACCCTCATGGTCCTTGGGTCATTGCCAGCAGTAATATGTGGCTATTTTCAGATGTGTTTACTAGTTTAATATTTGAAAAATGCTTTTTTATTTATTTTTTTAATGTGGCCTCAAAACTGAGAAGACCTCCACATTGAGCCTTACATGAACTCATTCTCGTCCTCTGCTCTGTCTCATCAGAGGTTATTTATTTTTAGACTGCTTCCAAGTGCTGTGACCATCAGCACATGACTGAGGTCCTGACAACAAGTGAAGCAAAACAAAAATTCACTTACCGAATCGAAAAGCAGAGCAAATTTCATTAGGCGCTCCCTGGATGCTGGCGTTGTTTATGAACTGGTTATGAATTTAGCAAGCCAACAGGGATCATCAGGATTACGTGACAAGACAACTCAAATTATTCATTATCTTCCAAGTCTCATTCAAGATGACAAACAAACGAATTATGAATCATGGTAACAAGCTAGAACTGTTTTTCTCACTGTGCCCAAGGTCACGTTGCCAATTAATGTTTGCAGAGCTGTGGGTGTGATACCTTTGGGGAGAGACAAACCACATCTCTTCAAGCTGTCATTTCTGTGTTCTCTCATTATCTGCACTAATCTGTTGTCCATTGTTGGCTCGTGAGATCTCTGTCATGTTCATCCTTGTCGCTAATGTACATCTGATTGTGCTGTACATGTAATATCTGGTCTTTAAAGATACTGTCTATCAACTGGAAGTCCAAGGTTGTGAAAGACAAAAGCAAACTTGTGCTCTCCTCATACATTGTGTAACTTCACTAACGATTTAGAAGCTGAGCGCTCTTCAAAAATACACGTCAACGTTTGTAACTTTGCATGAATTAATTTTGCAAAATTTGCAAATACAGCAATATGCACTAATTACCGACGACAACAAAACAGATTTTCTGATTGCATTAAAAGCAATAACACAGCATGTTTTTTCTAAACTTTTGTCCAGTCTGCAATTAATTAAATTAAATAGTGGTCTACAGTCACAATGAACACAGTTAACACAGAATACAGAATAAATCAGAGTGCCTCTTCTGACATCAGAAAAAAATACACTTTCATTAAAGGCGTTGTTTTGTTAGTTTTGCTATTGCTACATAGCAAGTGTTAGCATTAACAGCTGTTTATTTATCAGTCTGGAAGAAACCTTGAGTTCAGAATCAAACTTTATTCCTTTACTCACCAAGAGCTGTTTCCAGCTTTTCTTCTACTTAAGTTAGCATGCTAACTAGCGACTGTAGAACTGTATTAAAGAGCAGAGACACTACATCACACAGCAACAACCACATATTTGGTGAGGTCATTTCTGTTACCTGTGTGGTGCAGATGACAATGATCTATGGCGTCTTTGCCTGTGGTTGTTTCAGTTTTTGTAAAGTTTAAAGAGCCCCGTCATATTTTCTTTTCTTTTACCTGTAATGTTTGGAGCAGATTAAAGAAATGCATTTTTTTTTAAAAAACCTTTATTTGTTGATTTATTTATTAGACAAGTCATAAACACAACATTTACATCTTATCACCTTTTAAGGTTATATGATATAGTGAACTTGTTCACACACATATCACACATCCAGTAGCTACAGTACGGAGCAACACTAGCAGTGATTTGGAGTCATGTGATGAATCTCAGTCCAATATTTACAGTCCTTTTTCTCTCTCTCTCTCTCTCTCTCTCTCTCTCTCTCTCTCTCTCTTCAGCTGCATTATGTTCAGTAGCTAGTTCCTCATGTTTTCTACCTGCAGCCTGATGCTAATGCAACGGAGTTATTGTAAGTTATTGTTTAGTTATTGTATTGTATTAAGTCAGGCTGAACGATATGCAAAAAAATCATAGTACGGTTATTTTATTTTGGCAGATATTGCAAATGCAATATGAGTCAAAATTTCAGTTGGAATGGTCATTTTTGCAATTAATTTTCACTGAAAAAAAAGAACGTTTTTTGTGTTGGGGCTTGTACCAAATAAACATGTTCCCTTCACAACTAGAAAATAAGATTTGTAGGCCGAGGCCTTCTCTGTAGCACCACAGTGCTTCACTTATGTTAGGTTGTGACACATTTTACCTTTACCAAAAAAAATTGCATCTCCTTTGACTTGGATATTGCATTTGGCCACAGATTTCGATAAAATTTCGATTGATTGTTAAGCCCTAGAATTAAGTTACTGACTTGTTAAATATAAATAACATTCACATCAACATCTAAGTCACAATTAAGGCCAACTGACAGACAATAAAACTTCCTGTAAAGCCGAGGGGAACAACAGATTTGAATGGTAATTGCCTGTGTTGCAGCTTTTACTGCTGTTAAATTGACTTTTTGTCTTACAGTCCTTCAATGAAGGACTTTGATTCAAACAAAAACAGGAGCTGTCCTAGCTGCTTGTGTCCTCAGAGCTCTATGGGAGCTGTCAAAACAGAAACAATTTTACAAGACTTTCTATGACAATAACACAGCATGCTGTAAAAACGTCTGCTGGAGTCCATGTAAACATGTAGCAGCAGAAATCACAGCAATTACCAGTAGAGCCTGAAGGAATCCGTTTTAGCAAACATCAATAAAACATTTAGTGGTCAATTTGCTGTATTTTATTAATTTATTAATTACAAATACTGAGGGCTGATTGAAATGCAATCAACAGGAAACCATCACTTATCTTTAAATGAATGAGTCACTTCTGTTTATCCCTCCCTCTTTTTCCCACACTCTGACTTCAGTTCTGCTTCTGTTATGCTCTGTGTTTTCCCAGCAGCCAGATGCACTCCCATACAGAGTCTTACAACCACTCTCTTTAACATGGGGTTCATTTTCGTCAGCACGCTGGCAGAAGACTAATAGCTCAGCGGCGTTATTAAGATGACAAGACGAGTGTACAATTTGCCCAATGTGAAGAGCACACTGAACTTCCTGTTGACTCACACCGAGCGGGAATCGGCATCAAGGACATAGGGAAGGAGGGGTGAGAGACGAGACGACGGTAATGTGATGCTGCTTTCAAGAGCTGTGGGAAAAGTTGTTGAGATGACTTGACAGATAAAGTTTTTTCTAGACTTCGGTGGCTCTTTTTTTTTTTTATGATTCAATTTTATGTTTTACAGGAAAAGAAACATTTTGAACAACAACAGAAGATCATAATCTGGCTGTCTTCCTCTTCTTCCAGTCCCCAGCTGGATAACAAGCATTTTCTTGTTGGAGCTGCAGTGTTGAGAGGTTAAAAGAGGAAAGCTCAGGACACTTGTATCTCCTATCTTCCCCAGGTGACACAAACGCACCATGAGGCAGTGGAGGGTGGAAAGGGCGGGTCGTTGCTTCTTCCTCTCTTCCTCCTTCCCCAGGCGTGGCAGCAGCAACACCTCAGGGCTCCTTTTCCCCTTCTCTCTGATATTCCTTTCCTGCCCCGTCCTCCCCTCCCCACCCGGTCTGCTTGCTCTGGCTCCTTCCCTTCCCCCCCGGCCCTCCCTGGTTTTTGCTGTTTGATCGCCCCGCACAAGCTGCAACTCCCTGCAGCAGAGAGCTCACAACTTTTTTTATTTTTTATTTTGTAGATGGGGTTGTTGTGATGAATTTACAAGGCGCACATACAGACAGTGGGCAGGGTAGAGACACACTTACAGACACAGAGAATGAGAGAGAAGTGGGGAGAGCAAGCGACTGTGAAGTTAATTAGAACATCCTGTGTCTCACCCCTCCCCACCCCCCCACTCTATCTCTGAGAGGCTTTGATGTGGCTTAGTGCTTGGAAACTTAATGAAAAATGTATAATAGCCTCTCCGTTCACTGTCTCTCCCCCCTTTTCTTTCCTCTCCTACCGTGGGTCCTGCCTCCATGACACGAGGCTATTATGCTACATGGAGCAAGTTTCTGAAATCTACTGAGACAAAGTGTTAATGCTAAGAGTATGTCTATGCTAGGCTGGCTAATTAAAAAAAAAAATGTAAAAACAGTATTCACCCGCACAAGCATTTCAGGTGTGTTCGTAAAGATCTCTGCCTCCGCCTTATTTCCTCACATAGAAGGTGACAACACTAGTTAGGGTTAAAGAGAAAGCTCAGGTTATTTGACAAGGGGCTGTAGCTGTAGTCAGTGTGTTACCTGCAGTGATTCTGATCAGTGCGCTGCCAGTTTATAGAAGCGGGTGGAGCACTGGTACAGAAGCTGAATGATGTCCTACGCTGGACAGGGTCAGCAGTAAAACGTATTTCAGCCAAGAAAAAAGTGCCTACCGAAAAAGTTAAGTGTTTGCTTTATAGTTCGACGTTTCACAAACCATTGTTCCAAAGGACGAGACTGTTTGACAGTGAGTTAGAGTCATGAAAATATTCAAAGCAAAATGTACAATGGAATTGATATCATTTGTAAGTGAGCATTTTCCTAAGAGGCTAAAATAAATTTTGTTGACCCCGTTCACAGCAGCACATCACTCAGCTTCCCGGCAGTGCTCCTCACTGCCTCACTGACCTGGAAGCGTGCTGATCCCAATCTACTGCAGGTAACACACTGACTATAGATAAGTACCTCACCCAACCCCACATCAAACAACCCGAACTATCATTTGAATGTTTTTGTAAATTGCTCTTCGCTAATGGACAGAAAAGGAGAGAAAACACATATGTTACCACTGAAGTTTAGCTAATCTGCGTATTTTTCAGTCACTAGCCCAAATGTAACCAAACCATTTTTCAAGGCTAAGTTACACACTCACACTGTGCGCTGTCATACAAGAGCAACATCTGTATACAAGTGCACTTGTGTACATATTAAAACCTGTGTGAAGGACTCAAAATGAGAGCTTGTAAGAGAAGTTGAAACTCTTCCCAGTAAGCTTGCAGTTTAAGACGCTGACCATGACCTGCAGTCCAGCCGAGGACCTTTGTTGCTCTCTCCCATATTTCCTGTCATCTGTCCACTGTCTGTAACAATGACTTAAAATGCCCCTTACTCCACTTACTCAGTAGAAATTACAGAAGCTATTAAATGTCTGAATGGGGGGGGGGGGGGGGGTTCCAGACACTGTTCAGTTCCCACAAGCACTTTTGTACTGACTACTTCACTCTTGTGCTGCTGCAGGGTGATGTCAAACAAATCGCTGTTTTATGATTTCAAAGTTGTCTGACATGATAAACACATCTGTATTCGGCTGTATAAGTTACACATATATGGATTATGTCACAGATGTCCGGAGGTCCTGTTTTTTCCACACAAGACCACAAGCATTTTAGACTGATCCATGCTGGATATCATTTCCAAAAACATCAGTTTTCACCTGTAAAAAATGCCAGATTAGTGGATCAGTGGACAGAAGAGGGAGAGGTCACAGGTTTTTCTAAATTATCCAACCATTTCTTTTATGGGAGCACAAATGGCTGCAGATGCAGATGCCACAACACGGCACAGACATTTATAACAGGGTTTTACAACTCTGGAAAGTTATCACGGCCGCAGTCATTTTAGCTTTCCTATGAGTATGTAGTTGGCCAAAGCAGCACCTCGCCAGATGACATCACATTGTGTTGTGGCAGAAGTTGAGTCGGGTTAAACTTTTTTACCTGCATTTGTTTGCTGCATCAATGCAGTACTCTGAAATTTAGAAGAATTGGGGGGCTGTGTTTGTTTCAGCCACTGATGTAGTTTGTGTGTCTGACTTCAGCTCAGCCTCCTCTAAAGCTGCTGTAAAACTAACGCCACGTTTTGTCACATAGGCCGACTCCCTCTGCCTCCACCTCCTCCCTCTGTTTTACCCTCCTGTTTTGACCCTCCTATTTCCCCCCTCCCTTGCTCCCTCCTTCCTCCCTCGGCGGTCGCTTTCTGCCAGTCAGCACATCCCCGGGTGGGGAGGGGTGTTTGATCCCAGCCCCATCAACTCTCCCTCTCTCCTCTCTCTCGCTCTCAGTCTGTGTTTCCTTTCAGCTGCTCGCTCTCTGTTGATTCACCACTCTCACACAGAAACAGTCTCCATTACTTACCGTCAAGTCCAAGTTCAAAGATGACATTCTCGGACTTTACTGAGGCCCGTCAATTCAACTCAGTGAAGTCGCTGCACTTAGGAAAAGGAAAATGAAAAGAGTAAAAAAAAAACAAGTTTTTGTGTCATCTAAGATACATGAGTGACATCACGGGCCAGAGGGAGTTTGAGTCAAATGTAATCCATCACCACCGATCAGCATCATGTGGCTATTAATGTGCTTTGGCCATGCTGGGCATCAAAAGGGGCGTGATGAGCAATCATCCACCCGTGACTATTCCACGTCTCACACATCACGTCTCTCATCAGATTCATCAGATGGTGGATTTTTTTTTTTTCTCACCCGCTCATTAACCATCCTCCCTATTTGCGGTTGTAGCTTTGTCACTGTACCTGTCATCTCTCATCCAAATCAGCATCTCCCATCAGTATCCTTTCCTCATTTCATTCCTGCTTGTTCATAAAGATGAGACTCAATTTTTGCCTCTCCCTTCTCCTCCTCACTGTCTCGTCTGTATTCCCGAGCGTGTTTTCAGCTTTTAGGCACGTGTTTCGATAAGCACATGGCAAATACATTAGATAAATCAGCACCTTTCCTCCTACGTTCCATCTCCCCCGCTCTCCTCCTGGGTTTGGGGGAGCTATATTTGTTAGCAGATTTGTTTGCAGATTCATTTCCCCTGATCGAGACTTGTCTCGGTTTGTTACCGGCTGCTTCATCTCGCTGCCTCTCTCGTAGAGAAGTAGAGAGAACATTCAGTTTCTAGATATTTCTCCCTGCTTCAAACAGCTACCTGAGCCCCCCTAATCCCCATCCCCATATGAAAACTGCACAGATCTCTCCCCTTCCTACGAGGTAGCAGGGAAAGAGTAGCATTTGTGCAGAATCAGAGTAACTTGTTGGCTAATGGTTGTGACTTATGGAACATTACCTCACCGACACAGACAGCTTAATTCTTATGGGTGGAAAGAACATCTTTTTCTTTCACACTGTTTTTTATTCCACCCTCACACCCCTCCTTACTTTTCAATCGTGCCTCCCCCTGCTCTCTCCGTCTCTCTCCTCCTCTCCTGGGATCCTTCCTCCATCATACTTAACTCCTCTTCAAAGCCATCTACTCCACCTCATCCCTCCCTGCCCTGCGTATCTCTGTCTGTCATTACTATTTTGGTTTTATGAGTTGGATGTCCTCTGTCTCCTTTATGCAGCCATCCTCCATTTCCAAAGTGAAGTTGAACACACACACAAACACCCCCCTGCCCTCCGTTCATGTCCTCATTGGGTCGAGTAGGCCGTTGTCATCAGCAGTCCATTAGAGCACAATGGCAGGAGTTGTGCTGTTCAGACAGAGTGCAATGTGCTGTTCGGGAGGCAACAGGGGAACAGCACAGAGAGGCACTGACTGGCCTGACACCCCCAGCAGACAAACAATGCTGCTCTTTCCACTCATGGTGTGCAGCTGAATGTGGCGACCCTGTGGCCTTTGCCAGTGGAATGATGTGGCTCATTCTTCCATTTCTCACTTTACTGGCATTTTAAAATAGGAAAGTAAAACTTCATAACCTCAGTAAATAAAATATACGCCTTCACAAGATGTGATTGGTTAGTGACATTTTCACTGCACCAACAACAACAAGGTGAAGCAGCTTCACAAGCACCAGAGGCTCCATCATCTTCCAATCTGTGAAATGAAAGAGAGTATGGGGAAAAAAATAAAACAAGATTTGTTATTAAAGCAAACTTGAAATTGATTAATGCAGTGCGGGTGATCACCCAGGCTATCGTAGTGCTGAGTCACTTTCTGTAAAAGAATCAACTGTAGAAATAAATAAATACAGATTTGACATGACTGTTAAAGGCCCTGAAAAATCAATTTTTTCAATCAGCCTTTTACTACAGTGTCCTACATGAGCACTGTCCCAAAGTCAGAGCAGTTACTGACTTCTGTATTTGTGTTTTTGTGCGAGCTTGGTTTGAAGTGGGCGGGGCTTGTTTGGAAAAAGTTGATGTCACATAATTTTATGCACAAATTAAAATCTAAAAGAGACAAATGTAGATTTGTTTGCTCGTCTTTACACCACTGTCAGTCAAATCTGATCAAATCACTCACACAGTCCTGAAGAAGCAAATACGCTTTGAGCTTTTAGCCACATTAGCTGCTAATATGTTGTCAACTATTTGATGAATTGTCATAAAACTTTGAACAAACATTCATCCTTCTAACTGTAAATACCTGCAAAACTAACGATATAGTATTTAGCACTAATTAACAATAAACTCAGATGGTGAGCAAGGTAAACAGGCTTAACAACAGCATGTTAGCATGCTGTCAAATGGTAACAGACTGCTGCCTTCATTCCTCCTGCTATCAAGGTACTAAAAGCCAACAGTTGTCATTTTAATGTAAAAGTTTTAAAGTCATTTTTATTACTTACTTGCTATATAAATTAGAAATGTCTATTTTATTTGTTTTATTTTTATTCATTTTACTTACTGCTACTCGTTGTTCCCTTGTACTGACCCACGTATGTTGATCTGTTGCCTCTGACATAGAACTAAAATGCCTGTGAGTTTGGGAGAGTTTGTGTGCAGTACACAAATTACCCCAGAATCTGGAGATGTAGTTACCCAGATATTTCAAACTATGACCCATATATGATGAAATGGACATGCTCCACTCACAGCATTGTAAGATGTCATATCAAAAAATCTCCAGATGTGATCCAGATTCTTACAAGAACCTAAAAAGATCTCCAGATTCTTGGGGTTTTGGCACAGTGTGTGTATGGACTGGGTAAACTGCAGAACTTCTTGGGATTAATTACGTTGTCTGAATGCTGTCATTGTGAGCCTGTTAGCTTGCTGATGAGGTGCACAGCCTCCTTGCTAGCATGGCTGTAGACTCTGAATCTTGTTAAGTGTTAAACTAATAAAAAATAATAACAGAATGTTTTTGTGAACTGTAACTGTAACTTTGATTGTTGCATACTTAGTCATGAAAATGTAATGTTACAGAAAAATGCTTCAAATCAAGCATCAGACTCTGCTTGCATGTCAAGCTTGGAGTAATTAAACAACTCATCCACCTTATGAGGAGCCACTGACTGCACAGAGCAGAGGGGGCGGTTGAACTGGCAGTAGATGTGTTGGTTTAACTCCATTGTGGTCGTCTGCTTGTAGCGTTCAATATAATACCAACATTAAAAATGTGCTGCAGAGAGATGCGTTGCTTACAGATGCAAAAAGGCAGCTGGAGCCACAGGAGTCTTAAGGTTGCTCAGTAAAATAGTCGGATGTGGTCAATGGGCCCTTCTATACCATTTCACTTCATCAGCACTGATGGTATGTTTCTATGTCTAAAGCAAGTCAAGTTTCCAATTGCAGCGAAAAGGAAGAGATACTTAACTCTTTGATTACCAAGTGCAAAGCTTTTGGACATTTTTTATTGTTTTGCTGTTTTTAAATGTCAATTTTACACCAAGGAAATGTTTGTCCAAATTGTTCATCAGTTATCACCATCGGTTATATTCATTTGCCACATTTGGAAGGTCAGCTGCCTGCAACGAATGCAATTACTGCCAGCAACAAATGGTGACATATTAATATTAAAGTGATCATATCTGAGTAAAGTGTCCCTTTCAGGCATCACCTTCATTCAGGAGCGATATTCCGAAACATTGAACTTGATGACAATGACTCAGCTTATGGCCTATAGCACCGGTGCACTGTGGGATGAGCGGTTTTGTACTCGTTTGCAATTTTGTGCTAGTTTTTACGTTAATTCCTCAAAATTCTCCAATGGAAATAGTGTGGGAAGAGAGGTTAATTTACCAAGTGAGTCCCAGCCAAAGATTTCACATCACAAGTGACCTTGTCAGCTACACTTTTGTGTGTGGTGACATTTCAGTTAAATCCAATATGCTTATCAGTTTAGTTGGTTTAATTACAAATAAAGCTCTGATTAACAGTGCCAAATACTTTCCAAAGTAACACTTAAAACCTCCAAACTGAAGCTCTAGCTCCATTATCAGACACAGGTCACAGATGGTCACAGATAATAGGCACTTCTAATGTCTGTTATTATTTTCTGGCTTTATCCCCACATGTTTTTGTTGACAAAAATCAGCCCTACCAACTAACAGAGGTTAGACGAGATGACAAAAAGGAACCACAACCATACTTTGCTCATCAAGAGTTACAGTAGTTGAGGGTAATGAGCCTGTCCAATTCCAGTAAGAAAACATCAAATTGACTTAGCATCCTGAAATACAGATATTGTTACACAAACGAGCGTATGCATTTATGAACTTGTTTAAATCCAAATGTCATGGTAAACAGAAAAACAGAGATGCCAGATGCTGCCTGCAAATGGACGCGTTTATGTTGCAATCACAATTAACTCCTACCACCTGTGACAGGTGCTAGTGTTACCTGCTGTTTGAGTTTTACAATAGATGAGAGCACAGTTCTCTCCTCCTTTCTGCCTGTCTGCCTGAAAACAACACTATAAGGGACATCACAGGAGACATGGCGTGACAAGTCATCTTTTAGTAATTAGCTGCATTCTCACTGTGTGTGTGTGTGTGTGTGAGAGAGACGCTGCAAATGTGTTCATCATCAAAACTGTTCTTTGTGCTTAATGCTCGTCAGAAAGACAGTGAGCGGTAAAGAGAGCAGAGTGTGTACGACCATATATGCTGCTCCATTCCTCATCACATGTGTGTGTGTGTGGGGGGGTATGTGTGGGTGTGTGTATCTCCACATTGGTTGCTGTGTGGAATTTCTTCTTTCATTTCAGTGTCAGTGCCTTGCAGACTGCCCTAACCTTTTGAAATGGCACCGGCTGTCCGTTTCCCTGGCAAGAACTCTAAAAGAATGGAGTGTGCCGCCAATAAGGTTGCCTTGGCTCCCCTCTGTCTGAGTTACTCTGTTTTGGTCAATCACTCTACCCCTGTTTACGCAGGACTCAATTTGCCGTGATTGATTCTGCACCCACTGCACACACCCGAGTCTTAAATTCAGAACAAGACTTTGGAAATTGTCAGCTATCGATTCTCAATTCGCCCGCTCCCGTTGGCAAAATTTGTTTTCACGTTCTCGCCATGGGGGTGCAGCTTAATTAGTTTTAAGATTTGTTCCACTTGGACACAAATGACAGTTAATGGTTCTTGTGGGACTTTGCACACAGTCTGTCGTGCTATTGGAATGGTGTGTGGCCCAGCTGTGAATGCAAGATGTCTTACTTTTTACAATGAATTGATTAACTTGCCAAGAGGCTGCAATTGAAGGAAACCTCTTATTTATTCCTAACAAAAGATTTAACAAGCTAAGCCACAGTCTGGCTAAAACACGACAAATTTTAACAATATACATGTATATTTAAATTGTAGTAACTTAGGGGCAAGCATGGAGAGAGTCAAGCTAGTGTAGGACGAAGCACCTTTGTGTGTCTTTCATCTTATCGTGCATTGTAAGATTTTTGAGCCCTTTGAGAACTTTGGCTCTTTTTATTGGCCTGTTTTCCCCTTAAATCTCTTTTCTTAATTATTATGAATATTTAGAGCAAAGGGCAAACGTTGACACAGTATTAATGGTTCATTTGGAAGGGATATGGAAAAAGTGCACACATACACATAAAGATTGTCAGCAGGTAGTGTTGGTTTAATAACATTGTGGATTTGCAATTTGAAGTCATAGTTATTATTTGTCACATACATGTCTTTTGGCTTTATTTCACCCCCAGATTGATAAAACTGCATAAAATATACAGCTATTTATACAGAACTATAGCATCTCCTTATATACAATGTTGTTTGTTATTCCTTCCTCATTTCCATAGAAACTCTGTGGCTCTGTTTCCCCCGGAGAAGGCTGTGCAGAACTGGACATGAGCAAACACTGATTGCTAAAGGTAGATGCCAACTTGCTCATTTTCTTATCCATGACCTTTGTTGACATAACTATGATAGTAAAGGTCACGCCTACCTGAAGTAATACTGTGGCTAAATATTTAAATAAATTTGCTCTGGTACGCTGTAATTATATTTAATTCATGGACTTGCGAATCAATGTTGGTAATAAGGGGCATGTGAGATGTCACTGCAATGGATCTAGCTGGTTGAAGCACCTGAGTTTAGCAATTTTTCTGCCGCAAAATGAAACAAATTCGTCCAGCAAACATTACATATGTTTACATCAATGGTTTTAAATGCGTATTTAATCCAAAAAAAACAACATATTCCCCCAAATAAACTCATTTTTGATTGTTTACCAAAAATGTTTGAAATGTCTGTACCTGAACCGTTTCCTGCAGACCAGCATGACGTAGTGTTTGTTTTTCCAATAACAAACAATAGTATCATAGACCTACACTAAAGCATCCCGGAATCAGTGGAGTTGTACCATAGAGTGTAAATAAAGATGGATGTGGTCTCTGTGATGTCACCCATGCGTTACTGAGGAGGGTTTTTGAAGCTCAGAGTGGGCTTCTCCACCGTCGCCATCTTGGCAGCTCCTCACTCTGGCTCATCCAAAAATGGGCAAAGAGGTGAGGCGAGTGTGGAGCCAAGATTTTGGTGCATGCTAATTTGAGGCATGAACACACTCACCCAGCTATCACTCAAAGTGTCCACGCCCTCAATTATGCAGAACTTAAAGCCTTAATAAGATCTAAGTGGGATGAGTTCTGTAAAAATTCGGCCCAACAGTGTTTAATGTTTATTTCCGCTGTAAAGTTGGGCATTTTAACACGGTTATTCGAGTAACTGCCATTTTCATCACTTCTGTGTTGGCTTCATTTTTCCATTTGACTTGAGCTGATATGTGCAAGGGAAAAAAGAAGAGAGCAGCCAAACCCCGAATGACCAAACTGGAACAGAGAAACGTCCAAACCAGGCAGATGTGGTGTCGTTTGAAAGGCCTGATTAAGAAATAGGCTTCTTCAAAAATTTCAGAGCAGTTACAGACAGACACAGACAAACAAACCACTCTCCAATTATAGTAGTAGGATTTAGATAAAGCACTTGCATCATCTGGATCTTGATAGAAAATGCAACAGAAGTTGGATTTCTAATTTGCCAAATATGCAAGCATCTATTGAGGAGGGTTAGAGAAACAGCAGAATAGATTCAGATGATAAGAATGGCATGCAGACTGAACTGTCAAGAACTACAGGCACAGTTAACAAAGAGTCAGACAGGCATGGGAATGCCTACTACTCTAAATATCTTATTGTAATTGAGTGAATATTTATTCAAAGACCCAAACCCTCGCCTGTCTACTCAAACCTCTCCTCCTTCCTCAGACTAACTGTCCTTACAGTTGACCCCCTGCTGACAAAATGACAGATGGGATGTAGAAGCTTTTATGACCTCAACAAGCAAGCAAAGGCGAGCTGATACTGGATGTCTTAAAAACCAGGCCACAGTCACTCTTTTTATCCTCCACAGTTTTATTTCTGGAGGACATATTGGCTTGAGAGGAAAGTGTGTTGGAAAGGTGACCGCAGCGCCTGTTGTTTTGGAAGAACCTAGTGGAAAAACAACCATTGCAGGCTCCGCTCTCTTCCTCCACCTTGACACCCCAATCCGTCTCCTCTCTCTTGTTGATTCTTTCTCTCTTGCGCTGGCCTTTGTCATCTTTCATCCACTCCTTCACCCTCAGTTGTTATTGTTTTCTTTCTGTCATCATGTCTCTCATTCTCATGCTTACTCCAGCTCTTTTTCCACCTCCCCCTCCCCACTTTGTCTTGTGTACGTCGTTCCTCCTTCCTCATTCCCGACTCTCCCTCACTCCCTCTCTGCCTTTCTTCATGTCTTTCTGGCCATGGTCCCATTTCCCCAATTGGCTTAGTGGCAGTCTAATCATTCTCCAACACCCCTGCTGTCGTCTCTTCTATCTCTCCGCCTGCCGCCGCCCTAATCCTCTGATCAGTAAATACCCTTCTTCAGCACACACTGCTTCTCAGCAGCACACTGCCTTCCTGGTGTACTTCTCCATAGTGCATACTGATGGTCCTTCTACTTCCTCCAGGCAGGCACAGCACAGAGTGACTCTGAGGGCATCACAAGTGAAAGATCCACTTGAAACTCCTCAGGTACTCTGATCAGATCAAAACATTCATGATTCCACTATTCTGAGTGCATTGCAACAGTTTGGTAACACTTCACTTTAACCCACTGTCTTAAAGTCGTTATGATTTGCAAAATCTCTGCATGGTACAATACAGTCCCACTAAAAACAACCTGCACAGAAGACAAATATTCTCACCCTGAAAAGTCATTCACTTTTTTGGAAATCAGTGAGTCAGCTGGACCAAATCATGTCAGTCAAGTCCTTTCAACAGTTTTCTTGTAGATTTCTGTCTCATTGTGCTTAATTCAAAAATGCTGACAATCGCAGCCCGCTGTGGCTCTGCATGGCCGTCATCTCCCTCTCGTCTGCCTCCCCGGCAAACTATGTTCTGTTCAGTCCCACGCAGCAACAGACAGGAGCAGAGCAGCAGAGCGAGTTCAGGACAGCTGGCAGTGAGTCCACTCTTACAGAATGAGCAGTAGGCCAGAGACAGATGGGTTGTGGTGGGCCAGTCCGACTCAAAAGTCCCGGGCTGATTTTTATTCTCTTTTCCTGGTGTATTTTGTTTGACATTGGCCTTGATCGAGCTTCACACTGTGCTCAGCACATTTTATGTTTTTGGTGCATTAACTTTAAGGAAATGTCTGATGAGCTGAATGTCATTCCCTCACTTATTATCATGCACAACCTTATATACTACCTTATCTATACCTATAGATAAGGTAGTGATGACAATGCAGTATATGCTTTGAATTCCTTAGATATGGCAAAGCAGTGTTCTAAGGAGAATGAGCTGCATTTAGCTGGTGATAGAAAACACATTACAACTATAAGAGACTTGAGACTTGACATGGATGTATGACCAAAGACTTGAGACTTGAGTTGGGCCTGTGATCAAAGATTCCAGACTTGACTTGGAATCTAGCTCAAAGACTTGAGACCTGACTTGTACTTGTGACCAAAGACTTAAGACTTAACGTGGACTCTAGCACAAAGACCTGAGACTTTAGACCTGTGAACATCTCTGGTTGAAGGATTTCCTTTGACGTGTGATCTTTTCCACAGCCAGGTCTTGTTTCTGTAGTAATCAAAATGAGCTGTAAACCTACACTTAATGAATTGCTGGCAACAACCGCACACTCGTGTTTGAATTGTAATCAGATTAAAGCATTATTATTTTGACACTAATCAATTCTTAGATGATAATTAGTGTAGAAATGAAAGAGAGTCGCACACCTAGATATTTCAATTTCTTCAGCTTAAGGGTTCAACAGACGACTTCCTACTGGTTCCCATAATCCAGTCAAGTAAACCTAAAACTCCTCTTTCTTACCCACTAAGGAGCTAATCACTAATCCTAATTAGCTGCACCTGTAGCCCTCTGCTTCCAGCTCCTGATAGTGATGCCAGCAGCATCAAGCCTCCATTCAGCATCAGCGTGATGACAGCCGCGCTGAGGGGTAATATGGCTGAAGGATTATAGGGTTCATCCCCATAATCGGGCCTTAACCCCAGTGGAAGCAATGCCAAAAATCTATGTTGAATCAACAGGGGTTTATATCTGGAAGTCTCTTTTTGATAAAATTACATAAACTTGTTACTGAAAACTGTGTGAATGTTTCAATAAACAGATTTGCAGCTTTCATTCTCACCAAAAACTTTAGTATTACTGTATGTTTTAAAGGCTACACTGCATGTAGTGCACTTACCCTGTTAGATCATTGCTGTCATCGCTGTCATATTATTGTGTTGTGCAGCATTTGATCCTGTGACTCATATTCCTCTTAGCAGTTTGATTGTTCATAACAATTTCCCTGCTCAGTAGTTACTATGCTTTCTTGTCACATATCAAACACATCTAAGAGCATAAACAACCAAACAACAGCTGCTTTGTCACAAGACATTTATTTTGTATGAGGGAGGCTCGTAACCACTATGAAGTATTATGAATAACCTGACCTGCGTCCGAGCCTATTGTCACAACCTCATAAAGAAGCTCACTCAGAAACTCTTATGCTGTCCTTGTGTCTGTGATGACACCAATTTGACCTCATCATTGAACTAATCGCTTCATAACAGCCCTTATCAGACACTCTCAACTTAGGAGAAACTAATACTTCGATACCTAAGGCAACAATATACAAAGCCATCTCAACTCAAGGACTCAGCCAAGATCGGTTTATACGCACTGACACAAACATTTAGGACAGGATATTTCTTCTTTTTAACAATTTACGAATGGAAAAAAAAAATACTGCTTCAAGATCAGACTTGTAGCCATCGATTAAAGTCTCACATCAGTATTCTTTTATTAATTCTTTATCACCTGCCACTGAAGACCCCTTGTTCTTTCATTCTCTGCAAGTGTGTCTTATGTTTTAGTATTCTTGTTGTCATTCCACTTTCATCATGTCTTTTGTCTTGTTTGGTTGTGCTCTGTGATTGATCTTAATCTTCTGCAGAACTCAAACCTACAATAAAATCGAGTTAGACATGAAGCAAATTAACACATGAGACTGATTCTGAATTTGAATTCATGCGAATTCATTGCAGTCTCATGTTTCGTTTTAAGTCATAATCAGATAAATAAATATGTTTCTATCACATTCTCCTCAAATATTCAGAGAACAGATTCTAACATTTTCTTATGGTCAACAAATAAAGCAATTTATTGAATCTAATCCCTTTAGAGCACCTGGATTTACCAAGGCTTCGAGTACTGTTGTGTTCCTACTAATAACCACAATGCCATGCAAAAAGGAGCTTTAAATATTATAAAAATTAAAATGCTTATATCTATCAGTATGTCCTAGAAACAATAGCTTCATGGTAGCTTATATGTGCCAGGAATTAAATGGTTATACCAAAAGAAAAATTGTATTTGTTGGATTTGTTCAGCCATTCATTGCATCTGTTTGGAGGTGGTAAATTACAAGGCTGTATGAAATGATAATTTTGCATTTTAGCCCACTGCCTTAAGGTCATTGGGATTTGCAAGATTTATGTAACTACTGTATGGTCTTGCCAAAACAACCTCCACACTGCACAAATATTTCCACCCTGTAAGTCATTAAATTTTCTAGAAACCAGTGAGTCAGCTGGGTCCGTTCACTTCACTTGTTTCTAATGCAAATGAGTCGACTTCTTTCAAGACTTTACACATTGATTTCTGCCTCATTGTTCCTACGCGCTGCCTAGAAGTAAGAGCTTAATGATTGTTCACATGTGCAAGCAGTGAAATGGATAAATCTGAGGTAACATTGGTATGCACCTAGACACAGTCCGTGTTTCTGATCCTGCAGAGCATCTGGGAAATTGAAATGCAGCTGAAGAACAGACAGTGCACTGCACCAGCCTTCCCTTGAGGCGCAGACCCAGAATCAACTTATCCTACCCAAATCTGAGCCTTGATCACTGGGAGTGAAATGCACAACTGACCCCTGATCAGTCAGGCTCTGGGGGCCACTTATGACTACTCCCTGTGCTATTCATCAAACTGACGGCCAGAGATTGGGAAGTGGACCCAACAGAGCTGTCTTCAAGTCCCTGAGATGGCCTGGAACTGTCTGTGTGTGGGTTTGTGGGCTCTTGAGGCAGAATGACAGATTCACCTTGACATCATTTTTGAAAAAGACTTTTAAGTTTCATTGAGACTTTTACCCGGCTGAATCCATGAAAGATAGACACATATATACATTTGTGTAGCTATGTATTCCTCATGCTATTCACAGAGGCATTCATCACAGTAACACCCCATCAGCTAGGTGCATCTATCATTTGTCAGTGTGCGGCTGCCATGGCAGCAGTTGCGGGGGCAGCAGAGAGTTGGGCCATGCAGACACTTCATTGGGTTCTATACTATTAATCAGCTGAGTCAGTGCACACCTCTCTTAACAGTCCTCCACTCACTTCAAGGTAATGATAAATAGATTTATTGATGCAAAAAAAAAAAAAAAACATTTTACATGTGCTGTGTTCATGTGTTGTGGGATATGTGTCAAAATGTATTAATTCTAGATGACATTTATTCTAAGATGTATTTTTCTTTTCCAACATTTTATGCACCACTAAGTATTCTGTATATCTGTAAATGTTTCTGCGAGCATTTGATATGTGGAATCCACAAAGATAGAATTTAAACTGGTACATGTGAAAACTGAGCAGTCTGATGCACTCTGATAGAGCTGGGGGTCAAATATTAATACATCTTTGGTGCTAAGAAAAAATGTCTGGTTGGTATGAAATGTCTGGTCAAATGTGTGGACTTATTCTGTTTCTAATCAGATATTGACAGGTTTATAAAGCATTTTCTTTGGTTGTAAAGTCCCGGCATTGCTTGTAGAGCTTGTGCAGAGATTTAAAGCAATAGTTAAACATTTTGGACACATTTGCTTTATTGCCAAGAGTTACACAAGAAGATTGATACTACTCTATGTTTGTAAATATGAAGCCACCACTAGCAGCATGTTAGCTTAGCTTATTTTAGCTAAGCTTAGCTTAGCTTAGAGACTGGAAATAGTGAAGCGGCTAGCCTGACCATAGATATAGAAATGCAGATACCTCATTGACCACTGCTGTGTGTCACTGTGTGTTTGCACATAAAAATTGTAAATCTTGACAAGGTGTACCTCACCTTCACCAAATGTCAGCTGGGATTGGCTCCAGCCCCCCTGCCACCATCGTGAGTATGGCTAACGAATGAATGAATGAACATTGTAAATCTCAGATATTTTATTATTTTCAACATTTCAACATAATAACACAATATGATAGTATAATATGCTGGTATAATACTACTATGATATAGCTGATTAGATCCAACATATCACCATTTTACAATTTACAATTTCTCACGTTTATAACAAACCACATTTCAGAACTTTGGCTGCTTTCGTTGAGAACAGAATGACAGTCAATTAATGAAAAAATGTTCTTTTTGTCAAAGAATATTTATATTCCTCAAAGTACTTTTAAAAAGATTCATTTTGGCATCAGTTCTGAAAACAGGATATTGTATCAGCACTGGTATTTCAAATAATACACGACCCCGCTGAAAAGAAGAAAAATATCAAGTCTCCACTGGGCAGAACACTGACATGACTGAAGCGTCCTCTGGTTTTTTTGTTGCCTTTCACTTCAAACAGAGGATCTGCTGCAGGGTAAGCAGGTCAGGTCAACTAAAGGACATGCACTTGTAGTGTTGACATCCATCTGATTCATGACTTTTGTCGTGTGTCACCCATAGTGTCTTTTCCATCTTTCTCAACATCCAAGTAAACAGAAACACTTTCACTGACATGTCCAACTTCTGGCTGTGCTGAAAACACTGACGCCTGCTCACTGACTGAAAGTTAACACCGGATGAAAGACTCAAATGGAAAAGTCTAAGATATGCTAAAAAAGAAATGCGACACACATACATATAGGCTACTAAACACAGCCTTTGAGTCTTGGGAAAAACCCCTAGAGTCAAACTGTCAATCATCATTATGGCCAGTTTCCCTGTGATGGATGGCAACGCTTCAGAAGTGGTTGTGTCTTCATGTGCTAAAGGCAGGGCAGGGTCAGCTTCACACACTCACTCATCTGTTGAGGGTGACAACATGATTTAGCTTCGCGACACAAGAGCCATAAATAGGGAGCAGGCACCCTAAACACCCCCACCAGCAGTCATAATGGAGCCTTTTCCCTCCCCTCGTGTTTCTACTTCTGTTATTTCTGCGTTTTGCGCTCATCTCTGCGCCTCTCTCCTTCTTTATTTCTCTATTTATTTCATTCAACTTCCATAATCGGTTTAATTAGATTCATTCAGTGGAGTCATTTCGGTGCAAGCTCAACAAAGAAAAAGTTGCAAAAGCACA
Source organism: Trachinotus anak (assembly GCF_046630095.1). Classification (NCBI taxonomy): domain Eukaryota; kingdom Metazoa; phylum Chordata; class Actinopteri; order Carangiformes; family Carangidae; genus Trachinotus; species Trachinotus anak. The sequence continues at coordinate 5,939,965 of NW_027273859.1, read as the reverse complement.
CAAGTGAAAGGATAAGGTCTCCAACTGTAGCTAAAAACAATACATACTATAGAAAACTGTATCTGAAACAATGAGTAAATAAAATATGCATAATTAAATTAAAAAAGAAATGGCACCACAGTCTTCTGTTCCTCTCTAGTTCTCAGTAGGTGGCAGGGAGTTATTTTGCTGCACTGATTGTACACTTTTCATCAAGTAAATCCAGCCGCATTCTCATTATTTATTTTCTTTTGCTTCTTTGTTGTCATGTTGCCAGTTTGTTTTGAAATGGAAAAAATGCTTGTGATTTCTTTGTGTCTGAGTGTGTGCGTGTTTTCAGCTTTATGCGGTCTCCTAGAGTTTTCAGACTGCAGTGTTATTCAGCCCAGCTCGGCTTTTCTGTGCCACCTTGATATGTTTTTCTTCTTATTTCCAATTTCCTTATGAAAAGGAGAAAAACACAATAATGACATTTAGAGGCTACGACTAAATTAAAGATTGTATTTTCAAAAGTGCCACAAACTAGGACATAGTCATTAAAAAAATACAGACACGTTATAAAGTTCAATCGTATACAGGAATCTTTTATTGATTTTTCATCAAGATATATTTCTATCTCGCCACCGCAAATGCACTACAAATAGAGCCTGAGGTTTCCATCTGAGCTAAGGCAAAAGCAAATGCTTTCAATCCAGCAATGGTCTCTGAGATAGAGCTTCTCATGCAGCTTGCTCAGACACGCTCACATTCATCCACATCAGGATACACACTTCAATCCACTAAGAGTTTGTCCAGGGCAATTTGTGTTAAGCCAATTACCAAGAGCATAACTGCCTATAATTATTTTGGAATTGTAGTCTATATAATGGTGGGGATCAATAAGAAAGAAAAGTTTCAGTGAGCAGCCACTCTGCAAACATATTGATTTGTTGAGCACACGTTGATCAAACAGTCGGCTCATCCGATGCTGAAAACTCGTAAAATGTGAAAACAAAATGTGCTGTGATGTATACAAACAGCGTTTGCCACCAGTGTTGAGATGATGCTCCTGTTATTTTAGAGGCATGATCTGATTGTGGATTGTCACTGTTGGTTTTCATAATCCCGCTGCTGTTCCTCTGATTAGTGACACTTCTAAGCAGCACATGACTCATGTTCCATATGGGTCAAACAAGTCAAATTATACATTTATGAATGTAAACGTACGGTAGGTGGCGCTGTACAGTTTATGTTTCATGCTGTTGTCTTTGTGAATATCTCGTGTTTAAAGTTTTCGGTCGAGTCAGTGAACATGCTGTAGCTTTCTCTGCAGATGTTGGGCCCAACCGAGAACAGGACATACAAGTCATGATGTTCCTTCCTTTGCAGTGTCTCACCTGCCAATTCCTGGTCTGAACTGGCACAGGAGGGTCTGAATGATCTTTTCTTTTGAAAGTGAATCCATTGATTTGTTTTGTTGCCACCGAAGGGCCAAGTGAGAGCGAGAGTACACAGGAAGATGGTGTCAAGGGCCATCACACAGTGTGATTAATCCATGTAATTTTTCTTGGACATGTTATTTTTCTGTAACTACTACCATGTTATTTTTGACTATACAGTTACAGTGCAGCCGACACCGATTCACACTCTGTACCTTCCACTCATGCACACATGGTACACACACAACTGATTTCACTGATGACCACATCCCATGGTTTCCTTTTGTGTTAATTGTACGATTTACTTTAAATAAATTACTTAAATGAATTACTAATTAGTTTTCACACTTTCACACTCTAACTTTTGTCATGACTTTAGAGCCACAATATATCATACTTTCTGGCTCTCTATCTAATATTATGTATTAATTATTAACCACAAAATGCTACTGTATAGATAGGTACTGTCTGAACTGCTGCAGGCTGTCAGACACACATTAAAATAATTTGCTTCTTTCTTTTATTTCCTATGATTTAAATCACTTCTTGTACAGTGAAATGGAAACTTCAGGCTTTCACTGCAGCATGAAGAGACTTTGGGTCCAGCTGGAGATCCACCACTGACCCGCAGTCACCACTCTGGAAACCGAGCATTGCTCACTGTATGTGAGTGTGTAAGTGTACATTAATGCCTCATGTCAAGATGATGGCAGCAAACCGGAGATACATGTCTCTCCCCCTGTGGAAGCATGTAGGTAAAGTTTGTCTCTACTCAGTGTGCATTCTGCAATGTGCTCTGCAACAAAACAATTCAAGTTTGACCTTGTCTTTCTCTGACATTTAATGGCTTTAAAAGCTGAGAGCTCTGTGCTTTCTGCTGCGGCTCACTGACACTGTGCACAAAAAAGTGTTTGTGGGTCAACACACACAGACAGACACACACACACACACACACACACACACACATATAAACACACCAGCAGTGACTACCTTTGTATACTTCTCTCTTTCTTACTCTCTTTATTTGCTCCCCTCTCCCACACACACACACACACACACACACACACACACACACACACACAAACACACACACACTTGTTTATGCTACTTGGGAGGACCCTGCATTGACTTACATTCCTTCCCTCGAGACTCACTGGACCCTAACCTTTATGATGCTGCATGGCTAACCGCAACCTTGACCCTAAATTTAATATAAACCCAGTGGTGCCTTTGAACCAGCAGCTGCACAGCATGTGGCTTTTATCATCTTAACAGTGCTACTGTACATCCCATATGAAATCTATTTGTGTATATAATTACACATAAATTCATATTTTCCAGTGATTATTTGTCATTTTAGATGAACAATACATGGTTTAAGAATACAAGCTTTTTATGCAGATGTCCAGTAACAAGGTCAAGTGAACAAAATTAAATGTCATTAATTTGCCTACAGGGAATAATGTTCGGGACTTGTTGCCAACTGTAAAGGTGAATGTAATGTAATCCTGCTGAGCTCCACCTGTAGCTTGGTTGTGCACTGCAGTTTTGAATTGAAGTTAGCAACAGGTGAAGCAGATTAGTTGATGGAGCTGCTGAAGCCATGGCTGTGTCCAAACCATTCCCTCATTCACTCTTCCCATTCAACTGACACTCACAGTTTGCACTATAGTCAGCAGTAAATTGATACTTCTGACTGATACTTCTTCATTTTTGCATCCGTGCTGACAGGTGTAGTGTCACATGTGTGACACGTGGATCGTTGCATTTTGTGATTGCCTGCAGGAACACACCTTTTTTCATTCTATTGTGGGAGTATTATATAAATACAGAGCATTGATTTACACACTCAGAACTCAGGCACTCAAATTAAATGTCAAAAAATAAATATAGCTCGCTACTTTCTAACCAGGGAGTGATTTTAGGCAGTTTTTCTCTTCTGTCATTCTGAAATGGTTAATCAAGAGAGACCAATTAAAAGACAGGCTTAAAAAGTTATTAAGAAATTAATTTATGTGATTGAATGTGCGCAACAGAAAAAATGAAAAGTTGCAGAAATATATGAGGAGCCTGTGGCAATTAGTCCACATCATTAGGACATCATTTTAGGGGCTGGATCCCCTGATTGTGATGTCATTGTTTCAGGGGGGATAATTACAACATAAGACATGGTCAAAGAAGTGGGAAAATCTTTGCTTAAGGTCTGAATGGATGTGATTGTGGTGTGGGGGCCCTTTGGATGAAACTGAAGGTGGGTCACATCTGCCTGACACCAAAGTGACAACTGAGAGAAAAGAGGGCCTGCAGTGGTCATCGTCAAAGTGTATAATAATAGTAACAGTGTGATCGCTGTCAGGCAGCTAACAGAGTTGGATGGATAAAGTAAGCATGAAGGTAGTCTTCACTAAGCTGCATTTGAAGCAGGAATAACATGTATTTTGACACGATGAGGTTTTTAGGCAGAGACTTGTTCAGTAGTGTTCACCTGGAGGAAGCTGTGCAATCATCCCAGATCAAGCACTGCCTTAAAATAACTATAACAATGAAGGGGTAGGTACTCCTGTGACTGAGCACTGTACGTCCATAAAGTTTGAAGGACTCAAAAATCAAAGCAGCTTAGTCCAAAATATCCTGACTTTAGTTCACTGGTGAAGTGTCCCTCACATAAACTAAATCAAGTCTTAACCATAACTGTAGTGGTTTACCTTCAGATGGGAGGTCTGCCCCCACGATGTCACTGTGTGAACAGATCTTTGTCCTCTCAATATGAGTAATTCAAGTTCACACACACACACACACACACACACACACACACACACACACACACACACCACACACAGTGGGAGCTGTATAAATCCATGTCTCAGGACTATAACTCACTTCACATCTGTATGTGCCTTGTAATGGTTTGCTACTTATCTTCCTCTCTCTCTGTCTCTCTCTCTCTGTCTTTTTCTCTGTTTCTGTCTTTCTCTCTGTCTCTCTCTCTGTCTTTCTCTGTATCTCTCTCTCTCACACAGTCTTTCTCTCTCTCCCCCCTTCCACTTCACCTTCCTCATCACTCACCCCCCCCCCCCCCCCACCCCACCCCCCCCCCCCCAGTCACCCCTACTGCCTTCACCCAACCCCGCCCCTTCTCTATTTTTATCTTTCCTCTTCCGCTCGGCTGAGTGGTGTCTTTTCCTGTCTTCTATTTCTGTCCTGCTCCATGTCTCCCCTTTTCTCCTCTCCTCCTCCTCGTCTCCAACTCCCACCTCTCTCCTCTCGTCTCTCTCTCCTCCTTCTCAGGGGTCCTGTTCTAATTCAGTACTCATCCTCCAACCTAGTTTTCTGCTTTCTCTAATCCCCCTTTACACTGTAACTGCTTGTAGGGATGTATGGTGGTGATACAGTAGCAGAGGCCTCCCGCAAATATCTCCACACCTCACCTTTTGTCTCATCCCTAAACTTCTTGTCTCCTCCTCCCATCTTTACCTTCCTTCTGCCTCTTTCCATCTCCTCATATCTCCTCTCCTCTATTCTCCTCACCTCTTTTCTCCTCTAATCTTCCTCTTCCTCTCTTCTTCTGACAATACAAAGTCATGGCTGGCCACAGGGGCGGTTAAGAGAGGCTTTTGACAAGAAGTTTCGGAGAAGCAAACACACTTTCTCAGCAAGGAATTAAGAAGACAGCTGCTTATCCACCCTCAACACTTCTCAGTCCCCTTTTTTCTTTGGAGTAAACAACTGTGAGCCTCTATTCTGCTCTGCTGCTGCTATCTGCCTGCCCACTGTGACAGCCTGCTTAACCAAGACACATGTGCTAACACCTGTCAGACATCATGTAACACACCTGCCCACAAAAGATCAAATTTTAGTTTGTTCATAGCTGTGCTTTCCACACGACAGCGCATATGAATGACAATCATAATAACACGTCTGACTCTTCAGCCAGAAAAAGAGATAAAAAACCTTTATATTAGTTACAAAGACTCTTTAGGAGAATCTCTTCCTGTTATGAATAATGGTGAGACGGCCTTGAGTGATGCTAAACAGGCTGAGATGAATTTTGTGCCAGTAACACGGAGAGAAATGAATTCAGACAGGCTGCAGCATGAAGCAACTGCTGGCTCTTTGTTGCAGCTGCCTTCTCTCTGACAAATTCTGTAAATCTCAACAATGCTCATGGAATCACAATCTCCCACCACACGCACACACAATTTTTCTGGAACTAACTTAAAGACCTCCAACGAAAATCAAGTTTTTAACCTTGTTAACATGTCCATATGAAGGTTTTCATATGATACAAGACATATCCTGAGCGAAATAAGCAGAGTATTTCCACCTTGGAACAGCAGTGAACCAATGACTGTCTCATAAAAACTGATTCAGACAGGCAGGCATTCATACGTCAGATAACCTAAGGAAACAATCCTGTCAACTTTCGGGGACACAGGGTGTATAAATTCGAACCTTGCCAGTACAGAGAGCCAGAGTTTTCATTAGCACAACCACTAACACTGTGTCAGCCCCTGCCAGTTGCAAGCTAACAAATAACATAAACAAATTCAAGATGCTAACTACACAAACTGTTCTGATACTCCGATTTTGGTGCACAACAAACTCATCATCTGAGTCTGGGTCTGACTGAGGCTCAAACATGGTTTTGATGTTTTGCTAAATAAATGCTCTGCTCCTTCACCAATCACTGAAACCTTATCAGTACAGAGAGCGAGAGTTTGCATTAACACAGCCACTAACACTGTGTCAGCCACTGCCTGTTACAAACTAATAAAGAACATAAACAATTAACTAAGCTAACCACTCTGATACATCTTCTAGTTGTCAATTTATGTGCACAATAAACTCTGGGTCTGACTGAGGCTCTTTCACCTGTCAACATAGCACAAGCAAGTAAATGCGATTATATGATTTAGATTTTTTGTGTTTTTCTGTGGGAAAACCATGTTAAACAAAATATTAATCATAGGACAATATTTTGAAATAGTTTAAAACACATCTAGAGAGGAACTTTAAAAGCATAGTTTGATAATTTGATAATTTGCTTTCTGCAACTGTGCAAATTAAACCTTTTATTATTTATTTTATCGGTACAAAAAATCTTGTAATGCAAGATGAAATGCAAAACTTCCTGCAGTCTTGTCATCACAGTGACATTACCAAGTCAAAGAAAGTGGTATTGAAATTATCATGTCAAATGTCCCTGTAATATGTTATCTACTGTACGTCTTATTTTGATTGGCCTTCTCTGAATAAGTTGGCCACTTGAAGTAGGTCAATGAAGTTTACTGTCATCATCACATACAATAGAGACTGCAAAGAATAACCTGTGCTGTGGCTAAGTTATATAGCATTACAACAAATACGTACATAATACCAAATTTGACAGTAGCTTCATATGTTAAAACAGTCTATAAAGTGCAATAGCTCAGTTAATTCCCAACTGTTACACAGTGCTACTGTCCAAAGGTAAAAACCGTCCCTGGGTCAAGTAGTTTTGATGCTACATTAATGCCACCATGATGGTAACCATGTGAATAAATGATGACCTGGGTGGGATGTGGGTTGTGTCCTTGATTATTCGCCATGTCTCTTCCTGCAGCAGCTGGTAGAGGTCAGCTATCTTCCTTTTATCCTAGATAATCCTGGATGCAGCTTCTGATCCTTTTTGAGATGCTACCAGACCAGGCAGTCCACCTGCTGTAAGAATACTTTCAATAGTGCAGCAGTAAAAATATATCTGAAGACAAACCTCTTAAGGTGAGAAAAGAAGAGAAGCATCTGCTGAGCTTTGCCTCATGTGCATTCAAAGTTTTCAGACCTGGTCTAGGTAATACTGGTCACTGCTGAAGCAGGTAAATTACCTGCTTCAGCAGTGACCAGTATTACAGCAAACACAACAGTTAACAATCAAGGGAGAATAGTTCCTTGGGACGACAGTACCTTGAAGTGATCAATTAAACAATCAATTAAATTGCTGTCCAAGGTAGAGCTGATAAATGACATGGTTCTTTAGCACAGTCTTGATATGACTGGTCTAACTGAGCTTTAACCGTTCTTCTCATAGTTTCCCTGATGCCTGTGTTTTGATAATAATTAAAAAATTGTGTGTTTTAATACTTTGTTCCTGATTAGTGCTTGTAACTGATAGCGTTTGTCTTCCTTCTGTAGACAAAGGTACATTTATATATAAGGTTACACAATTTTGAGTGGATTGTTTCATTTTATGTTAACGGTCTGATTTGTTTTTTGATATCTTAATATTTACAGTTTGGGGAGAATGGATAATTTCCTTTTCAGTTGATGTATTTTTTTTTATTGCAGCTTTGCTCTAACGTGACTAACCAGATGGTTTGTTGCACAGAACCATTTGGGAACGCTTTGTTGGAAATTATTTGGAAAAGGGCAGGCGCTTTCAAAAAAATGCTTGACAGGTGATTGGATGAGCAATCTGTCTATCATATGACGTAGTAGGAGAGCACAGAGGGGGAAACACAACATGCCAACAAGCCACAATCTGAGTAGCTTTGAAAGCCAGTCAACATGTTGGTAGATGATTCTTTGTAAGTAAAATTTGTGCATAAACACACTCTTACAAATATGTTGTTTCTCTGTAGCAACCAGTAGCTTCTCCCTTATCAGACACTGACTGGTCAACAAGTGTGGTTCATCCACAAGTGAATAGCTCAGAGCCCAGTTAAGATGTATTCTCATTTGAGATAAATCCAGCTGCCTTGCAAGGTTAGCTTTATTCTAATGTTGTCTGCAGATTAAATAACGGCTCTTTGGAAACAATTGACAGCTCCCATACGAGAACTGTTTCGATTCCAATATTGGAAATGCCTCTCATAATGCCTAAAATAAAGGATCAGGTATCGGTGAGTATGCCAGTCCATGCATCCGATACCATGTAATTTGTAATTGCTGCCATTTTGCTAACCGCTTATGTTACACTAATAACCAGAAATCAATTCTAACCCACTTTAAGTTTTTTAGAGGACTTTTTTATACCTAGATTTATTTAGTTTTTAAGTTGCTGTTGAACTACTGTTTTATACTGTTATTTAAGAATTTAAATGTCTTATTTTACTAAATTGTGGCTGCACTTACATTTTTTTCTTTTAAAGGAATTGTTATTTAACTTTAACTTTTTTATGACCTACAGTCAAATTAGATAATACAAGAAAGATTCTTATTACAAAGGGTTAAACCTGAGCAATTCTATACCACAATAGCAATCACATCACATCCATACAGTGTTAATAGTATACAGCTGTTTTGTTTTGTTTTTAACAAATTGTATCAGATCAATACTTGTATTTCAGGTATCTGGAAGGAAAAAAACTGTATTGGATCATCTCTCTTTCATACGCACTGCAATTATGTATGTGCCCTGTACAGTTAGTCCCACAGGAGAGTAAACCAGCCTCCTCTGACAGTCATGGCTGACAGCCGGCAGCCCTCTGGCGACACCAGCCATGCCCACTTTAACCGTCTGCCAGGGCCACATAGCCAGGGACAGACACACACACACACAAAGCAGTAGCATCATGGGTGGTTACAACACTGCATGAGTGTATGTATGTGTACGTACAGTACGTGGGGGGTGTTTGGACAGCCTTCACGTGCACATTATCCACCATCAGCCGCAGCAGCAGCAGCATAATTCATGACATGCTAATAGCAGCTCGCTGCAGAGACATGAGACAGTAACACCACTTAGAGCCAGCCCTCACAGCTGGCTAAACAGTATCCACTGCAGTATCATTTACATGTTGTCACCAGTCATTCATTGTGTAAGTTCTGCTAAAGCAATCACAAGTGCTCAGCAGAAAGGGCCCATGGTGATGTGTTCCGCCAGCGCTGCCTGTTAACTCAAATGTAACACGGTGTCCTCCCATTCACCCCCACCAAGCTGGAACTCGGAGGCACACACATAAGATGCAGCCGAATGGCTTCAAGAACTGGCAGGTCCTTGGTGGTTTTTCAGCCAGACAGAGAAATTGGAGCCAGAGTAAGAATGAAAATGAAGAGAATGACTCCAAAGAAAAAATCCAAAGCTACAAGGGAGTAAAAAACTGTAAAATAAAAAAGAGGAGGAGAAGGGAATGATTAAGAAAGAGTCATGGTAATGAGCGGGTTGTCCTTCCTGGGATGCCTTGGTGGATAGTTGCCATCTCCACGTGAATGGCCTGGCTGATTAGCCAGACAGACAAATGAAGGGGATCATGTATCACTACAACCAAAGACGAGACTCCTGGAGGAGAGCAGGTGACCGAGGGTATCTGCAAGAGAGATGATAATGTTCAAAGTCGAGCCAGAACCCTGTGGCGCATTCATTTCTCTCTTAATTAGATGGCAGTTTGAGCTAAAACACCCCCTCTCTGACTGAGGGAATGCCATGGGAGCAGATTGGGAAGATGCTGAGTACGTTTTTTGTGTTGGGCCTCATTCATGAAACATTCTGATAAAGAGATTCCATTTCAATTTCAGCAAGTACAAAAACTAGGAGGTTGCAGTGATTTTTATTTATGTATTTTTTGGCACTCTTTCTCTCTCACGCAGTTTAGGGAAAATTGTAACATTTCAGGTAACATTTGTAGATATTTATTTATTTGTGGAGAACTGTAATTTTCAGGCTTATGTGTCTGATGTTTGTGTTGCAGTTCTGCTTTAATTATCCTGTTTGTGAAAAACAGGGTTGCCACCCTGAGTAGCTTTACCATGAGCAGAGGCTGACAGAAGTCACATTACTTAAGCAATTAACGTCTCATACATATTTATGCATGTGCACTCACACATGAATGTATTGTACAGGTATGCAAAAACAGAGAGGTTGCATTTACTGAAATGTTGTTGGTGATTTTCTTTAGTTTTTTTTTTGTTTTTTTTTTTTTTGGTATTAACAAAGTTAATGTGTTGTGTGGGAACAATGAATGACCGTAGCAAATTTGGTGCATATCCATCCAATATATATTAAAGGAATAGATCGGGTTATTTAACGAGGGATTGTGTGAAGTTTTTATCTCTTGTCCGTTTATTACCTACAGTAAATTCAGATCAGCTCCCAGTTAAGCTCCGGCACAGAAGCCGAGTGATGTGCTGCTGTGGACAGGGTCAGGAGAAAAGCACGTTTTAACCAATTTAAAAAATGCCCAGAGACAAAACTAATATCAGTGTACACTTTATTTCAAATATTTTCACTGCTTTATGTCGCTGTCAAACAGCCCATTTCTTTGGAACTACAGTTTGTGAATCATTGAACCATGGTATTCCTACGCACAAGTGCACTGTATTACTCCGCAGATCAGCTGTTCGAGTCAGTGTGGGTGCACTTGTGAGTAGGAACACAGTAGTTAAACGATTCACAAACTGTAGTTCCAAACAAAAAGGCTGTTCGACGGCATACACTGAATTTGTTAAAGTGGCTAAAATAAATTTTTCTGATGAGCCCACCCCCAGCAGGACATCGCTCAGCTTCTGCTCCTTCTCTAAACTGGGAGCACGTTGTTCTTAATCTATTGCAGGTACAGTAATACAACTACCCCATACAATCCTGAGTCAAATAACACGAACTATCACTTTAAGTTATTCAACTTCATAAGGGAAAGCTTTGTTCAGCTGGTGGCGTCAGAAGTCATCAACAAAGGATTTATCCTCTGGAGATATTCAATACCAAACTTTGTGCTACTCCTTCCAAAGGTTGCTGAGATGTCTCAGTCTGAAGCACAGTGGTGACCGACCACCTGACCTGCACTGTCATCCCCAGAGCCACACCCATCCATCTGCTGGACCCTGATGTCTGAACTGAATGCCTGGGGCTGGTGAGATTTTAGTAGAGCACTACTTAACATGCAAGCTCTCCAATAATCAATCCAGTGCACACATCTGCTTCAGTTTTCTCCTGCCCTTCCCCCATGGCCCTGAATCTACATCTGACATCCAACAGATGTGACTTGGTTTCTATTTTAACTTCCACACAGGTGCGGACTCTGTTTTGCCTCACGACAACTTTTAAAATCTTTGAGTCATGTGTTTGGAAATGTTTTGGTGGAGCGTTCAAGCTGCAGATGTCTCGTGACGATCTCAGGGGGTTTGTGAGGTGCTATAAAACTCAGTCTGTTTGGTGCCAATTATCGATCTATTTTCAAAGTGGCTTTAATTGCTTGTCTTGACCGTCATTTCATGTTGTCAGTTCTGGCTGTATGGTTCCCTGTCTGAGCACCTGCAGGGAGCAGCCATTCGTGTATATGGACCTCATGTGTATGTCTGTATTGTGTATGCTTGTACTTCCCAGTCAGGCTCCACTGTGGTAATGATGGTGGGAATCTGGCTGAATAACAGCTTGTCAGTAACAGAGACCCATTCAGTGCTGAGACATCCTTCCCAGCAGCCCCCTGGGAGCTCCACCAACAGAGAGAAGAAGAAGATGACATGGGGGTGTCGGACAGAGGAAGTCATTACAGTCTGGTTCTGACCTCAGCGTCCACCCCCTCTCCACCATGCCCAAAACCTGACTGGACGCAACAGATGTTAGTGGAGGTGGAGTCAAGGGATGGGGGGTGTGGGGGGGATCTAGATGACAGCTGTGCATTGTCTGTTCAGGCCAGCCATTGTCTGGAAAGGAAAAGAGAGAAAAGAGAGAAGAAGGAGGGAGAAAAGAAAGAGGGAACTGTTGATTACTGGTGTTTGAAAACATATTTTCTGCAGTTCTTTGGCAGAAATGCCAATGATGTGATTGAACTAATGACTGAATGAGAGGACAGAGTGAAGAAGAAAATAAGAGAGAGAAAGGCCAAGGAGACGCAGCCAGCCAGACATTGTGTGGAGCTGCTCTCTGGACACAAGAGTTTTCAAAACATTACGGAATCTGAGGTACTTGAAAAATATTAGAAAACATTCATTCTACTCCCTATTGTTCATGGAAGGTCAGAGCTGTTTCAGGCTTTTATCTTAAAATATAGCTCACCCATACAGGTTAACAAGTTAACACAGCAGTACAGTTTTTAGTGGCTATTCAGTATAGATTCAACTTCAATTTCAAGCATTAGTTGTCGCCGATTCAGGATAGAAGGTAAACATGGATAATAGCCAAGGTAAAAGGTTAGCGAATAATTATTAAACAGGCTCAAAAATCAAAAGAGTTTAGAGCGCAAAGTGATATTTCTTGTGTTATTTTCATTCTTTTATTTTATGTTTTGATATTTTTTCATTGCTTTTTTATTAAAAGTGCTTTAGAACAGGTGCATATTGGCCAGTAGAATAAAAAAAAAGCTTTAAGAGCACCAATTCATTTGGCTGGTCCCTGTGGAAGTAGATTAATACCCCAATGTTCAAAACTGATGAGAACAAGGAGAGGAGGCGGGATTAACAGAGTAAGAGAGACAGAGACAGATGGGCGAGTGAGGGCAAGCATCCTGGATGGTGGACAGCCAAGGCTGACAACTTGATATAGGACACAGGGGGAAAAAAATGCTAGGTCAAGCAAGAAACCCCAAAGGCAAAGGAGAAAATTCATGACATTCACATCACATCAGCAATATCAATTTACCAAAAAACAGTAAGCAGGGCATATGGACAGACAGCGCAAGAGAAGAGAGGAGGAGAAGGAGAGGGAGTGATAATATTGCAACTGATGCTGGTAGAAATCCAAGTATAGAAATCTTTTCCAAAAGGCTCCAAACTGCACTCAGGGAGGGGGTAAAAGCCATCAGGGCTCATATCGATGCAGCAGAGGTCTGGAGAGATCGAGAATGACACAGTCAGGCTTCTCCCGAGGGGAAAAAGTGACGAGAGTTGTTCCAAAATCAGCTGTGCAGACACCAGTTTTTACCACTGCGGGCCAACAGCACATAATTATAAAAGACAAACGGCAGCAGTTTTAATAACCTGGAGGCTGAGTCAGTTCAGCTCAGTTACAGACTTTACAAAGCGCAATTGATTGTGTTGAGAGATGATTGTTTTTCAATTCTTCTAAGCTTTTAAGTGTCCTGGAAACAACATCCTTCAAATATGTTGGTACTACGACACACAAGCAAAGCCTGCGCGCACACAAGCACGCACAAAACCAGTGATTCATGGATGTTATCAGGTTCTGGTTTGCTCTCTCCTGTTTTAAAACTGTTGTGCTTCTATCCAGAGGCCAGCAGCTGTTTTCAGTGAGGAAGCTCTGATACACTACCTGCCCAGCACCAAACCACAAACAGAGAAAGTTAGCGTTTTGCAGGTGAACAAAGTAGTGCATTTATCAGGTGAAGAGACAGATATTTCCCTGAGAGGTCGGTTGGGACCAAAACAGAGGAGGGAGAATATTGGACAGATGTTGTTGCTTAAGAAATATCTGCTGTGCTAGCTTCACCAGCTAGTAGCTGCTAGAAACAAGACTGAGGAGACGGAACCAAAACAACAAAGGTTTGAGCTGTAAAACCAAAGCAATGAGCTGAAAGAGGCTAAAATCTGCTGCAGAGCTGAATGACACCACAAAGTCTGTCGGTTCTCTGTGGGTTTGATGCTGCAAGCGACACCTTTCACATTGCACACAGTCATTTCATTTATTGTTAATATGAAAATATCGATTAGTGCAGCTTTAAGTATTTCAACAATCAAAGATGTTTTTTCTTTCATATTCACAACCATTTTCCCTAAAAGCTGATCTTTTGATGACCTTTATGTCCAACCATTTATCATCTACCTCAGAATATCTTGTCAATCATCAGTCAAAAGAATCTCACCAACACACACCAGATATCAGGCTCTATATTTTCTGTTGTTCCTGAGATGCAGGGATCTCACCACAGCTTTAGTCAACTTACTGCTCTCACCTTTTCCTCACATCTTATTGCGCACTTTATTGAACCATCATGCCTCAGCCCCACAAACAAAATAAATCCAGAGAGAGAGAGAAGGAGCAATTTTCCAGATTTATCCTCCCCTGTACTTTCCTGTTTCTCAGTCTCTGTCCGCTGGCCAAATGCTGTCTGACGCTGCCCAATCATAACAGTCAGCTGTTCATTTCTGCCTGGAGTCTAATGCAGGGCAACGATAGCTCATGGACAACATTAAATATTTACAGCTACATCTTCTCCCCCTCTCTAGTCATCTGCTCTCCAATAGTCTGGACAAACAGCGTACAAGCACACACACACACACACACACACACACACACACACACACTCAGGGAGTGGCTAACTTGTAATGTAACACGCACTGTACACCCACTCACTTGTGAGGTAACCCATGGAGTATATTCCTACACACAAATGAAAGGATACACAACTGGGAATCTTTGTTGTCAGTTTGAATTAAAAAAGAAATCCATTAAATTATTGGTGTTTATTTTGATTATTAAAAAAACAAATGAAAATCTGATAAGAGAGGTGCATAATCAACTCCTCATTTGTATTTCTTTACCATTTTCCTACTCTATTAGGAGAGCTGTCGATATCACAAAAGCACCTTGTTTGCTATAAACAAGTCCTCTTACACTAGGAATCACAATAAATTCCTGCATAGACAGTAAAATGAAACTCCCAGCCCAGCATATGCCTGGGTTCTCAGCCCAGTTCTGGCCCATATACAGTACTTCCACGTCTGGGCGTAGTCCGGCTGTTAATCTCTGGTGTTGGCTGACAAGAGTTTCTGCTCTCATGCTGTATATGGGCCAGATTTGGGCCGTGGAACCAGGCATATACTGGGCCAGAACAACAAGTGTGTGAGCCAAGTATGGCCTGGATTTATTTTGTTGTACAATCTGGGTGAAAATCAGTTTAAACCAATTCTGAGTGATACCACTCTCAAATCTGTCCATTACATATAAAGCTAGAGCAAGCAGCCAACTAGCTTGGATTAGCTTGCCTGGCTCTTTATGAAGGAGAAATAATCTAACTACAGTACCTCCAGGTAGGCTCCTGACCAGAAAATACCAGAAAATAAGACTTTTTTTTTTTATTATTATGTTTGAAAGAGTGGTGGTGGTATTATTTTGGAGAATTATACATATATGCAGGATAACAGGTTTCCTTACATCTGTATATAGTGTGATTTTACAGTTAGTAAGCTCTGAAAGTGTTCTTCAACGTTTTTTTCTCCCTTTTAGCCAAGTTTTTGCCCAGTTATGCCTCATGTAATACAGGCTCGTGTAATGTGTTTCTCTGTCATAGAGGAAGAAAATTCCAGGCAGACGAAAAGAAGTCAAGAGCATCTCCTGTCTCCTGGCTGTAACTGTTTTCTGTTAACTAATTTTCTTCTCTTCTTACTTTTGGTAAAAAGCTCAATTCCAAAAAATGTCAAACTAAACTAGAAAATCCAGGAAGGCCTATCTTTAGGTGAAAATCTGTAGAAACAAAACCAGTGAAACTCCCTAATAAAAGAGGACGGTCTGTGCGCTGCTCTTTATATTAGCATGCTAACAACTAAACGCAGATTTATACACAGACATAACCACACACTCACTCACACGAGGGAGTGAAAAGAGTCAAACAAGTTCAAATCTGTGCGCAGCCACTCACATTTAACATGCTAACACACATACACACACACACACACACACTCCCAAGCCCACAGCTCCAGCCCCGCCTATGTATCCACATCTCGCAGTGCCATTGTGTGTGGCCACTCAAGCAGGTAATTCACTGACAATGAATAAAATGAGATGTAATTATTTTCAAGCAGTCACTTGTTGAGCAAGACTGAATGGGCTGAGAAACATGTGTTGCTCCCAGACTCCATTATGATCGTGCTGCCGTGCATTTTACAGTAGCCAGACAGGGGTTAAAGCTCCGCAATCAAATTGTATGCCAGCATGTGTGAGTGAGTGAGTGTGTGAGTGTGTTTTCAATTGCCTGAGAGAGAGGGTGGGTGGTGGAGGTGCAGTTAGATGGGAGTGTGGTGGGGTTGGGGAGTGGGGGCTGGTGTGGTGATTGGAAGGAGGTGAAAAAAAAAAAGCCTCTGGCTACCATCACAGGAAATGGCCTTAGACATCCACTTCTCCGTCTCCCTGCCACCCACCCTCCACTCGCTGGCTATCTCTCACACTGTTGCTATCTCTCTTTTTTATTCAACCTTTTCTCTGCCTCTTGAGCTTTCTTTCCCTCTCTATCTCCTCCTCCAAGCTTTCCTAAGATAGCTTTCTCATTCACTCCCCATCTCTGTGCAGCTATTATCTGTTTTTGCTGCTCTTTCCCCCCGTGGCCGCAGTTCTCTTTCTCCGTCTCACTCTCTAGACCTCAGATTTTCCCTCTCTCCGTTCCTCCACATGTGTCTGTTTTATTCTTCGTCTCTTTATATCGCTTCCTCACCCTTTTATCCCCTGTTCTCTCATTCTCTCTCTCTCTGCATCTCCTGTGCTCTCTCTATCTTGCTCTGCTCCCTCTGCTGTGCCAGAACAGGTGGAGGACAAGCTGATAAGTCTCAGTTTGACACTTTTTCACCGGCAGCCATCACTTGCTCTCTGATCCTGTGTTACTTGAAACACACTTTTACTGTTATCTGTGTGTGTATATATGTGGATCACACCGTATCTATGTATATATATGGCTGCATTACAGCCAGGAGAGATATACCCACCATCTTTGAACTGTTCACACAAAGACAGCTCTGCCTCGCTCGCCATACCAAAGGAGCAATTCCAGTTGATTTCATCCAGTTCAGTCTTGGTAATTTGCATCCTTTTCTCAGCTGCTCTCTTTTTTCCATCTTTTTCTCTTTCTTGGCTTAGTGTCTTTCATCTCAAGGCAGTGCTCATAATACCCAGAACTCTTGTCGCAGGGACACGCACAAGCACACACACACACACACACACAACACTCTCATATCTCTTATTGCATAGGCTGGATAAGGTTGAGCAGGACTGGAGTCAGATCATTTAACATATTACCAGCTCCCAGGGGTTCCTGTTTATGCTTGCTCACTCCAGAGCAGATGAGTAGGATTCCAGTAGCTGCTGTGCATTAAGCAGATCTCTGCAGGTCCGGAGGGCCCCCGAGGACCTCTATTTGAGACAAATGCTGAGAGAACGCAAAACATATTCAAGATATTCACACATTTAACATGAATACTCACGAAGCAGACACATCAGAGATCATATAGTATACTTTACTCACTAAGAGCTGTCTCCAGCAGTGGAAAGCAACACCATCGTTAACTCTTGTCTCTATGATGTGTTTTCTTCAACTGAAGTTAGCACGCTAACCAGCTAGCCCCAGCCCTTCTCGTCACCATCCTATAGCAACTCACTGCAGCCTACAATCTGTCCTGAAGACAGGGGTCATGACAGGGGTCACGTAAACTGAATATTTTCCATCACTGACTGAATTTAAATGACAGAAAAATCTGAAGGCTGTAATTTTGACAGATTAGAGCAGAGTCAGACCCAGGTTCTGTGTCATCACGCTCACACAGCCAGGTGCACAAACCTCTTCCGTTTTGCACACAGAGTTCACCGTGGAGGTAACTGAATTCCCCTCGGAGCAACGGCTCTTAATATTCAGATAATGACAGCTCATTACGCGCAGCGTGTCAGGGACCACTACACAGAGGGGTGCAAGCAAGTGCTTGCATGAATGGGAAATCCCCCATTCAGAGAGTCGTGCCAACTTCTGATCACTTCACTGTGAGAAAAGTTCCCCAACTTCAAAACTCTGGCTGAAGTGGCACTGATAAGTCAGGTCTCCAGTGTAGCAGCAGAGCGTGATTTCATCCTTCAGAACAGCCATGAGAAGTCATCTGTCCCAAGCAAAGACTCAAAGCCTAATGACACTTGTCTCTGCAGCCCGTCTGCCTTGATGCTTTCATCCAGTTTAAATCCAAAGAGGAAGGTTTGTGTTCAGGCTACAACAGGTCAGTGGAGTTCAATTTAATTTATTGTCAATAATTTTTTCATATTTAAACTGTAATTTTCAGAATCAGTAAAACTGCATTGTTCATAGGTGCCAGTTTCGGCACAATGGCCACTGTGTTTTATCTGTCACAGCAGGGAAAAAATGAACTCGACTGCTTCTGTGGTGTTGTCATTAAAAGTGCTGCACAGTTGGTGTCTCTGTTCCTCTTTTCTCCCTAGGCCTTCATAAACGCATAATCCAAGTTGTTTTTGAAAATGAAATGCCATTAAATAAGACATGTTTTATTATTATTAAAAGTTAAAATTCAAAGGACCGGGAATAATAGATTATGATGGAATTTTTTCGACTCTGTCTGTCAAAATGACAGACGATGAGAAAATCTTACTCAACCTCTGCTGAAGACGCAGCGCTGCCCAGAAGGCGTATTATAACCTCTTGTAAATACAACAATGGCTGAAGTTCTTGTCAAGTAACAATCATCACCACCCACTTCAGGCAGGAAGCCTTGTTCCACTGCAGAGAGAACTTATAAATAGCCCCTTTAACTGATAAACAATAAGCATAAGCTTAAGAGTTAGAGCAAGTTTAACATATAGATTAATATGATTACAGCCATGTTAGAGGCCCATGAGACTATAAAAGAAACTGTTGGTGTCTCTATGGAGACATGCAGACCGGCGACAAATTAGAGGAGAAACACGAAAAATTAGTTGAGAGACAGGATGACAATGGCTGGTTTAATGAGAATGAAAATCATGTGAGTCATATGATGTGGCCTTCAGTCACCAGATCTTAACCCATTTGAATGCCTTCAGGAGATTTTGGTGCTGTCCACCACTATCATCAAAACACCACATGAGGAAATATCTTTTGGAAGAATGCTCTTCATCCTCCAGTGGAGTTCAGAGAATTACTGCCAAGGAGTATTAAATCTGTTCTGGTGGCACATGATGGCCCAACACCTTACTCAGATGCTTATGTTGGTTTTTCCATTAATCTGATACCTATCAGTTGTATATTATTACATTTTTCTTTTACTATATTGTTAATTATTGTCTGTTTATACATTTGCATCCACTTAAGAGTGTCCGCAAGAGGAGTTACAGTTGTTAGGGTTAGGGTTAGGGTGAATTTTACACCGTCACTGCTGCTGTTACAGCACCAGCCAAAGATTCTAGAGTGTAGTGCTGTAGAATCTTTGACCCTTTGAAGCACCCTTACTTGTTGTCAAGCTGCCACAGACACTTCCTACGAAGATTTTACATGGCAGAGCAAGATACTTCATGGCAGCTCATGTCCATGGAGCAAAAGGGGACGGTTCCGGTCTGCATAAAGGGGCGGGGCGGGAGACCTTAAGTGTTTAAATCCAACGCCTGAATCGTCGTTGGAGAAGATCGAATGAGTTGGAAAATAAAAATATAACTTACCCAGAGTCTACTGATAAACAAATTATAAGACATCTTCATAATTACACGTCAGACATGCTAATGTTAGCGTCTAGTTCAGACAGGCTGATGGTTATGTGTTGTCAAGCAAGAGAAAACTGTTCTGCAATGCTAAATAATAGACTTTTAATCATGTGATAAAACACGTGATTAATCATGATTAACTGTTGAAATTCAGCGATTAATCGCGATTAAGAAAAAATTAATCGTTTGACAGCCCTTACATATATATACACATATATACATATAATTCTTAAAGTGAGGTGACGATGATGATGTGTTCATTATTTTTGATTTATTGTTTTACCCTGATCACTGAGTAGTGAGTGACTTGAATCACTGACACATTCAGAGACTTTGGCAGCAACTCATAGGTCTGGCTACCCTGTTAGCATGTTAGCATCACTAGAGCAAACAATAACTTCACGCAGGTTGGCATGTATCACATGCTAGTGTAAGAATTGCATTATGTTGGACTGAGGCTGACAGGAATCCATCACTAGTTGATTTGTAACAAGAATTAGAGCTGTTACGTCCTCTCATGAACTGAAGTGTTGGACAGGGGAAATGAGATTTCAGAGGCTCTCAACGCAAAATCAGAGGATCACCAAGGACTCTCAGATTCACTCTGTGTGGACTAAAACTGCTGCAAATGTCAATGTGGTCCATCCAAGAGCTGCAAAGGTATTTTACTCTGGACCAGAGTCAGAAACAGTCAGATTGATATAAAAAGAAAATGTTTTGCAGCACCAGACAGCTGTAACTTAGATTTTGTTGTTGGTGAATGTTAGTCTCTGAATTCAAATCAATTTGGGAGAAATCTTTTATTTTGCTTTTCCAAATGTGTTTAAAGGAATTATACAAAGTATAGGGACACATTATAACACTGTGTAACATAATGCGATCCCCTGACATCAAAACCTCCCTTTGTGAAGGGAGTTTTGTGCTGGAGAGAGACTGATTGTATATTATTATCGGAAGCCATAATTTGTAATGTTGTTAGGCCTATAGCAGTGGAGGGAGCTCTAGCGAGTGAGGAAATCCAGATATCTGAGTGTACTTTGAAATACACCAAACACTTCACACTCTTAACACGTACACAAAATGAATGTGAAAAAAGTGAAGGGGTCTGAATACTTTGTGAATGTTGTGTGTCCATGCATGACTACGCAGGGACATAGTATATGAACATGTGCAGACGCACACAAACTCAACTCAACTCTGTCAGTGCAGCCTGACCTTGTTACAGTAACAAGTCACATTGCTCACCACACTCAAGTCAGCAGTGCGTTCACATGCTCTTCAGTACAACAAGGTCTCTATGCTGCTGCGTCCGTTGGGAGACGGAGTTCAAAATGTATCCAAAGGGCTCCGGCTGAGACAACAGAGGCCCGTGTTCTCCTGCTGCTGCCGCTCTGCTCCTGGCCTGGTGGAGGGGAGCACAGGGGCCGCTGATGGAGACGAGTTTCAGGTTTCAAAAGGATTTTTTTTCTCCCTTTTCTACCCAACTGGATCAGGGAAAATACAAACACAACACAAGGGTGTGTGTATGTGTGTGTGGTGTGTGTTTATTATAGCATTTGGAGCAGAATTTGAAGCGTTCACAAAGCGCCCAGTGTGTGTATGTGTGCTGTTCAGGTCGCCAGTGGAGAGTCGCATGCTCTGTTCTCATCACCACCTGATCCCACCAGAATGTGTGACACAGCACAGCAGAGCTCTGTGTGTCTGTGCTTACATGTACACATTATGAAAATGTGTATATGAGAGTGGAAAAAAAGGCACATGGAGCTGTTATGTCATGCAGTCACAAGCCCAATTCACCCCATATGTGCTGTGTTACCCAGGTCTCCACTCACTCAGCTACAATAGCAGCCTGCTTTTCAAAACACCAGCACAATGTGTGTCCGTCACGTGGTGAGGCCGAGCCCAGTCAGGGGATACCACCCTGGGGAATGACAGAGGGGGGATTTAAGTTCAGAACCAGGAAGTGTTTCGATGAAAGCTGCAGGGCTTTGGGGGAAGTTTCTCCACCCCTCCTCCTCCATTTTGCTTTCCCTGCCAGCTTAAACACATCTGTCCTGGCCTGACCACTCTCCCCACCCCCTCAGCCCTACAGCTGGAGCAGCTAGTCAGTGCCACCCTTAATGAAATAGGAATATGAGCTCACTGGCACAATGCAGAGCAGTGATAAGTATGATTATAAAACATTAACCAGATTGCATATTGTAAAATATGAAAATTGCTAAGTGGGAATTAGCAAAGTCAGACAGTTTACTCTAAAGTTTGATTAAATGTAAAGTACAGAAGGTGGTAGGTGTAGAAACTGTGGCAACAACTGACATTTAATTGATGTAATTTAATTACTGCACATATGTCTGTGGTTTGTACTTAGTGATTCTATAGGTTCCACAGAGTTTCAGTAAACAAACTTTTGCAGAATTCACCTGTGACTTTTCATTTTCAAGTAGCACCAAACTCCTCGTCAGTGGATCGTGCCTTGGCCATTACAGGAGAAATTAGATGTGTGTTTCTCTACTGCTGTGCAAATATTAGGAGATGATTTGTAAAAAACTGATGGTGGTAATTTTCCATCAAACTACTGCTGAGGAAGAGGGCAGAACTAAGTAGAGAGAGTGAAAAACAATGATGATGAAAATAAGTTGGAAATGTCATATTTCTGTTTGTTTGCTTCATGATTTATTCGCCGTCTCTTTCCAATACACTTTGTCACAGTTTCCACCCAGGTTTTTTTTATGTGCAAACTGAAAATAAAACCAGATGGGAAGCCACATCATTGAATGATAATTCTAACATGCTAATGTTTAGCAGATATGTTCACCTTCTTAAAGCCTAAATGTATTTACCACAAAATCCATAGCCCCACCAATAAGAAAATAAGCTTCTAACTAGCACGAGTGAGGAAAAAAAATCTCTGGCACAGTGTAGGATATCATGTAGAAAAACTGAGGGCGACATAAACCTCTGGTACAGTGCCTTGCCACAGACTAACCAACTCCTACTTTCAAAATTATGCACACCCGCTGCTGAAAGTGGGACAGGTCTGGCTTTAAGGAGGGCAAACGTATCTTCAAGTGCTCCACATAAACCCTTCCTTCCAGTCATAAATATGACTTACACTTTAACGACAATCAAGTTCTTTTGGTTGAGAAAACCTGACACTGTCGCCAAAGTAAATTTTTTCATTTTAGAAATCAAAGAGCACACAGGTACTCTGTTCTTCAGCAGCACAGAAGATAACATGTAGCAAAAATACATTTGATCCTATGTGATAAAATGGAAATCAAAGTGGAAAAGAGTAGGAAGAGAGAGAGCCACCTCATATTTGCCAGCAGGTATTGGCGCAGATCACATCTCTGCACTACAGGCTTTCACATTTAATATTGTTCATATGCGCTCAACTTAGAATTACAATATTTCCATCAGAATTTGAAGGCAGCATAACTACTGAAGTGCTGCCGACCCCCCTCACATCTGCCCACCGCCCATCCCTCTCAGGGTCTTACTGGGAGGGTTGTTGGAGTGCTGGTTGTGTTTTCTTTGTGCGGCCAGGCCTTGCTATCACATTACCGCACACATGCTGATGCAGCAGCTCCTGCAGTCGTCTCTCTCCACCGCTCCACGCCAACCCCGTCCCAGCCCTTTTTATTCAGCCAGCCAACAATGGAGTGAAACAAATTACTATTTCAATTTAAGTACTGCCACATTACGGTTTCCAGTCACAAAAATAAGTCGTTACTTTTGTTATCACCACTTCTAAATATAAGATTAAAGCGGAATTATCCAGGAAATACAGGCGCCCTGATTAATTTTCATAGAATTAGTCATCATCTCCTCGCACATCGCGCTGAGCTCAGATGAGGAATGGCAGAAAAGTTGGCTTTGCCTCGAGGAAATTTTCTCTCAACTTTGATTTTATCTAGGAGCAAGGAGAGGAAGAGAAATTAAGTTGAGTCCCAGTTTCAGAGGATAAGAGGACGCAACTGACAATTTTACAGCTATAATAACAAGGTCATTTAGTGGTGTACTTTTCCAAGGGAGTAATAAGCAGGTTTTTTTAGCTTCTTGAAAGGAGTCCAAGCAATTGTGAGTTACATTACCTGGCAGATTAATCATAATCCTCTTTGGCAGTTGCTTGCTCTTTAACAGTTGAAATCTCCAATAACTCGAGTGCCTCTCTTGTCAATGATCTGGGAGAACAAAGAGTTGCCAACCAGTGCTCTTGCAGTAGCTTCACTCAACAAAATTAGGGACTGTTAAGAAGTTAATGGGACGGGGAGCGCGCTTAATCTATGTCTAACTTTTAAAAATCCTCAAGTTTAATAAGGTTTTCTTTGGACAGTTTTGAGTTGGTGCAACCCCTTAATAATAACTAACTAAAAGAGGAAAAGCAAAATCATTTTTCACAAGCAAATTCCTATGTGCAAGGTGAACATATGAATTAATCATATTAGTCACGTGTTAACAGCTACAGTCTTTATTTTTCATCTCACTACGGCTTGGTGCACAGCTGAGGATTTTCAGATCTTAACTGATTTTAAAAACATGGGAGACCAAAGACATGATGACATATTTAATCAATTTTTAACATTTGAATCAAACCAGACATTTTGTTTGAGATGCACGACCACACACTTGGCATTTATACTTCTGTATTTCACAATTTCAGTGGGACTTGGGATCTCACAGAAACAGCAGATCAAATATGACTTAAAAGCAAAACAAACATTGTCGGCAGCTGGTTGCACTTGTGTGTGCTGTTTTTTGTTTGTTTTTTTTTACTGCAAAACAATATATGAAAAAAAAACTGTAGATTAGGTCATAGCTGAGAAGACAGAATCAACAGGACAAGCTAGAGATGAGTTGGAAATAAAGTTTTGTTGGTAGGCTCACATGAGTGAGTGCAAGCTACTGCTACAAGCTAACATCGTTATTTGTACACAGGTGGAGGGGAGAGTGAAACTTGTGATCATTAGAAATGTAATTATTGATAGCACCCATAGGCTAAAGAGCGGTTTTGAAGCTCAGCGTGGGCTGCTCCACCGCTGACATCTTGGCAGTGCCTGGCTCCATCTACTTCCTGGCTCCAAAACCCTTGATATGACAAATGTTACTGCAACTCTGCTTTCTGTTATGACGCAGAACAAAGAGACTATAGGCAAGGCAAAACTCAGTTGTGCTTTGCCAGAGATAACACTTAATCACTGATGTAATCCATGCCTATTTTATTAAAACTGATGTGTTGGTCTGACTTAGCTACTTATTTGATTTGTAACGGAAAATAAAGCTGGACTGTTTCTTTCTGCATATGGAAAAATATACTTTTGATATAACTAATTTGTCTTTTTTATGGAATTAATCTCACAAGGGAAAGCTTAATTAAAATGAAAATAAAATACAATAGCCTCCCCCCTTTGTGACCAACGCTTCCTTCAAGTAATGTTTTTTAAAGCCATGATATACTTGGAAATTCTTTCATGTAGAGAAGGTAAACACTTCCACAAAATACAGAAGAGCACAATAAGGATAAGTGGAAAAGTTAATTAAAGGATCTAATAACAAATCCAAGTTTTATTCCACTGTAAGTGCAGTAGTACGGCTGAAATCGAAACACTATTGGGTTTGTGACATGCCATTAACAAAGATCCCAAATTCTTTTTGCCATCGTCTGTTGTCGCAGACAGAGAAGAGCTGTTTAACAGCACAAAATCATCTAAACTAAAAGGTCCGAGGAGTTTTCCTTAAGATAAAGACGATGAAAGTGGACGGGACAGGAGAGCTGCCAGCTGAGGCTGAGAGCTGTATAAGCTACAGTAGTGCTCTCTGTAGCACCAGACTGAAGCAAAAGCAAAAGGAAAAGGTTCAGTCAGAGTGTTTATTTTTCCTCCCAGCAGAAAAGGCCTTCATTGATGGTTTTGGATATGCTGCCCTTTTAGAGACATGGAGCGGTTTTGACCTGGCCTTTCTTTCCTTTTTCCTCTCTTTCCTCACTTTCCTCTCCCTCTCTCTCCCTCTCTCACACCCAGAGGCTGGAGGGGAGCTTGTAAAGTCAGCAGCCATACATTGTGTTATAAAAATAATCCAAGTTTTATTGGCATTGCCATGGGAGGGTGGCATAAGGGGGGAGTGCAGGTTAAATGGTTATACAGCACAATTCGCCTTTCTTACCGGAGAGAACTGCACTGTTGCATACTGTACTGACTGCCCCACATGCACTCACTGGAAGACAGAGGAGCTATTGGAAGCAACAGTGGTAATGTCTTAGAGATAGAGCACAAAGGTAGGAGTGTTGACGTGTATGTGTGTTTCCGTGTGCATGTGAGGAGGCAGTATGTGTGAATCAGTGTGTGGGGGTATTAACAACATGCTGGTATTTAAACTGCTCTTCTAACAATGGGTCTTAAGTCTTTAGCCAGTGCCCACAGTCTGTCTGCTAATGGTACCAGTCCACTCACTTACCCAGCAGGATGGAGACACTCCAATGGCTTCACGGAGTGCCAGGAAAGGCTAAATATTACTAAGAGAGCCTATAGAGCCCCATATAAATGCTACATCTACCTGTAAACATTTCACTTTTCTTTTTATAGGAGCGTTTGATATGGATTTCCAGGAACGTGACAAGCCCTTTTTTGCAACAGGAAAGCAAATATGCCAGGTTGAACTCTGGGAGTATCCCAGTCAAGGTGATTTAGGCTAAAGGCCATCAAACAAAATGTGTCTGAGCAAGTTCAAACACTGTCCAAGGCATTTTAATGGTGATACAATCACAGCTGTGCACAGCCAGGCCCACATGCGGCGCTGGGCTTGAAGGACAAAAGGCTCTAGAGAAGAAATTGATAGATTAGAAAAGGCCACGGTCAGTCATTTGTCTTTTGTTTTCCCTATCAGGGGCCTTCAGTGTTGCCGTGTTACTGCAGACAACATTATAAAGCATGAAAGATTGCCTAGCTTATGGGCATTTATGGCAAGTGTAAGTATTTTGACTGTTTTTCACGGCTGAGTGAGTTGCCCTTTAGGATTGCTAAGATGCCTCGCAAAGGCATTGTGACGCCCAGACTCCAGAGAATGCAAGACATGGCATAAGGTAGGGGGCTTTGGCAGACAGAAAGAAGCTCAGTGTCTCCCTGTCATTGTCTAAGGGGCCATCCGCGGTCGCAGCAGTGGAAAATGCCCCCAGTGGGATGGGCAAGGTGTGGGAGGCATTAGCGGCTGTCTCCAGAATTCGAACACCGTCAGCCCTTCGTATCTGTCTCTTCCCTAACAAGATGAACCTGTAAAATTAGCCGGCTGAAATGGATAGTTGTTTCGGTGACAGAGGGAGCACCGTGACAGGGATATTTGTCAGGAATTGGATTAAAGCAGATGGCTTTCTGAAACCTCAAACCAGTGTGATTAGATTTTCACTGCTGAACACTGACTGAAGGATGATTGCATTAGATGATACTGGGTGGGTGAGGTGGGGGGTACACACATAAACAAACTAGATTTGAGCAATGTGGCAGGATTGTAATCCTCTCTGCCCTCCATGCCCACACGGATGCCGTTATCAAGCCATTGTCATCAGTGATCAAGAAAATGCCGTCGCTCTGTACATGTTGTTTTAATCCCCATGGCGTCATGTTTAAGGTGTTTTTAGCCACGTTTGATGCTAATGTTGGTCTCTCCGTTAGTCTACCACTTTGTCCCAGGCTGAAATATTTCAACAAATACCAAATGGATTACTGTGTTGATCTGTTTACAGTTTATTACATCCAACTCTTATTATTGCCATGCAATTCATGCCAACAGCAACGGAAAGTTTTCACTTATCCAGTGACTATCTGACCAGTATGGATTGGCATTTTGTGCAGACAGTTGCGGTTTCTCGACAATGTGTCCTACTGACTTTGGTGATCCTCTGATTTTTCCTCCTGGACCACCATGAGGTTGACATCGCCACAACATTTGGTACAGACATTCATTATCAATAGGGTTGCCACTTTCTATGTGATGCAAAGTTTTTTTGTGACACACAGTCTTTAATGTGTTAATAATCCAAAATATCAAGGGTAACAAAAAAATTTTGCATAATACTGATTTACAATTATTAGAGGATGACATGCAGGTTGGAGTCAAACCACTCAAGATCACTGCGGTAAGGATGCAATTTGTCCCTCATTTTATTTTCAAATACAGGATGATCTTGTATTATACAGGATGGGTGGCAACCCTAAATCTCAAACCTAATGATATGACCATCAACCTCGGTTGTACTTTGTGTTTAGCACTAATTGTTAACATTGGCTAAGATGGTGAAGATGATAAACATTATAAATGCTAAGCATCAACGTGTTAATTTTGTGATCATAAGCATGTTAGCATGCTGACATTAGCAGTTAGCTCAAGTACAGCCTCACAGAGCCGTCACTTCCAATTAAACCTCATCAAAATGTTCACAAATCTGTTTTACCACTATGTTTCATAAGAGGATATTTAACTTTGACACTTTTTCAGTGTGATCACACCGTATATTCACTATGTAGATTTAGTATGTATGGATTTGGAACACAGCTTTAGTCTTGTTCAAATTGATCATGCATCCAAAGAGAAACCCAGCCGTGGATCGAAAATGCATAGTCACAGAAACACATTACCAATGCTGGAGTTGGTGGAGCTCGCTGTATTCTACATTCGCGGCAGCTTTCTCCGAGCAAGCAAGTGGATGCGAATGATGTGCATTCATAGCCAGCTACCAAGAAGCCTGAGGCAGAAATTGGCCTTTTAAAAAATGGCACCATTTTGTTAAAACAAGGGTTGTTTTTATTCAGACACTGGCCAAACTTTTGGCATCCCAAATGAGAGTCTCTAACTGCAGGCATAACCAGAACCTATTCCTATGTATCCTCCTGCAAAAGAACAGAACAGTGTAGGAGTTAAGCTGGCCATGTGTAATTTCTCTCATGTTTGCTGGCGTGTTTGCATATGCATAGCTGCCGAAGAAGATTCATCAGGTAGACTTTGCAGCAAGGAGAGTGATGGAGCTGAGGCAAAGTGAGGGCATTCACTTGCTGTTTATTATAGCCAGCTAGGGTCCAGGGGCGTAGCAGAAGATGGAGAGGAGAGGAGAGATACAGGGGTCCCAGGGGCCCCAACCCTGTCTCAGCAGTTTTTTCCCCCTGCACTGACAGCCGGCACACTCCCACTTGGGGACTGAAGACATCCCACTTCCTCAGTTTCCAGTGGAGTTTAATAACCCCCCAAAACTATTCCTCTTTACATTAAGACAGTAAATTAGCATACTGTTATTCCATCAAGAGAGAAAGAGCAGCAGTGAGGCAAACTAGATATCCAAATTAAGCAGAGATCCAGCGCTGATTTATAGTCTTGGACACTCTGTGAAATTAAGTGAAAGAAACCCAGGGCTGAACTAGAGGTTTATCTCTGTCATCAGGCTGATCTATCACCCCGACTTTTAAGAAAATTAAACTCCTTCCTAGTGTTGTAAAAACACACTCCTTCACTGAACTGGCTTATTTTGGTGAAAGCAGGCCTCATTCCTTCTTTTCTAATCAAACACCACCATTTGAACTGCGGGTCAGATCAGAAAGACGAAGCATGTTTATGAAGCGGTAATGAAAAGCAATTCTTAGGCGAGTCTTATTCTCCCTACCTAAAAATGCTCTGATTAAAACTTTGCTTGTCACTTCCCATCTCCCTTTAATGAATACACAAGTTGAATGAAGAAACGTTCTATTGAACTGTAATTTCCTTTTTTCATCGAAGGGGGAGGAGGGAGCTACTCATCACATGGGACATGTTTTAATACACTCGTCTCAATAGATATTAACCACCAGGCGACTGCAGAGGCACTGAAACATTTGGGCCATTCGTTTCAAATGAAGACAGAAGATTTCTCCACTTCGTTCCACAAATGTTTACCCATGAAATTGCAATGAGATGAAATGTGACAGATCAGCAGTGGCTGAAAGCGGTTTTCTGTCAAAAAGCTAACGTTGCGAAAAGACCTTTAGATTGATTATGACAACTTTGGTTCTCCACCGCTTAGAATCAAACTGCCACTGCTGGACGTTAAAATCATTCATTACTTTTCATTTCCATCTCCTTACAATCCAGATGAAAGTCTAGGATCCTAATTCTGTTATAAGGTCAGCTCTGTCGACCCCAATTTTACTAATGTAAGTAGAGAATATGATACATGTCTATTAGAGAAGTCTGAGTATTTGGTTCCTTTTACTCCCTCCATCCTCAGCATCGTCCACATATTAACACATTTAACATCCACATGCAGACTTGAAAGAGCTGTTGGAATCTCTGTGCTGTAAAAAATGAAAGGTAACACTTGTTAAATGAGGTAACAACTGTTTCCTAACTCTAACTGTTCCCCAGCATAAATCTCAGCCAAAGTAAACCAAAGTCTCATTGTGATGGAAAAGTCCAAACAGAGCAAAACGAGAGGAACAATGTAAAGAGAGCCGAGGCTCACGGGAGGTGACCTGTGCTCTGCCTCGTAATGAGACTTTACCCCACTTTCTCACTGCCTGGCCTGCTTTCTACATTCACCAGACGTGTGCTAAAAAATGTTCCTGTGGCTGCTTGTCACTCATTCAACCTTGGTAGCACCAGTTCAGGGACATCTAAGGCCTGGAAATGGAGGAAAACAGTGACTTTGCATTTTGAGTTAACCAGTTGAGAATATATGAAACCATGATTTTCCTTTGTGTTTTTTTGTTTTTTTGTTTTTTTGTTTCTTTGTCCCGCCTTGAGGCTGAAGCTTGTTAGGGTTTAGTTCCCATCAATACCAGCAAAATCTCTTTCTCTGTTGTTGCCGGGGAAGATTGACCTGAATTATGAATCACTAGAGTTAATCCCTCCTACGTTCACTATATGAAGAGCTGGATTTCCTGAGCCAGCTTCATGCAGACCATCCTGGTAGCCAGCAGTTCGGATTAAGCTGCATGCTGCATCAGGTTGGTGGTTCCTTGCACATTGTAGATTTATTATGTCTTGATTCTGAATCAGTCCTGTTGCTAAATTAAAGCCTTACAGGGAACAGGAAAATTCAAGAGGCACAGCAGCAGATGAACAGATGCATAGACAAGAAACCTAAACTTTAAAAAAACAAAGATGCTTCATATTTGAACTCCTACTGTAAAAAACTGAACACACTAAGTAATACAGCGACATAAATAGAAACAATAAAGTGTAATTAGACTAATAAAGTAACAAATAAAGTAAAGTGAAGTTGCAATTAAAAAGTTTCATACAAAAATTGCTCATGAGAGAATTAAAGTGGGTGTTGCATCCTCAGCAGCTTAAAAGGCAGTTGTTGCAAAACCAAAGTGTATGAAGTTGTGTGTCTGGTCTAGTAAGACAGCCATGAAAAGGTTAGAGTTGGCACTCACTTCTAGTCCAGTGAATGTTTTACTCTGACAACGACGCTGAGGAGTCTGACAGCAGCAGGGACAAAGGACTTGTAGGAGCGCTCTTTTACATGGCGCAGGTGGAGCAGCCTGTCACTGACGGAGCTGCCCACAGAATTCAGGTGTTGTTCGTGGTCTCTCCTCTCTCCTCCGAGGACTCCAGAGAGCATGCTAGAACAGAGCTGGCCTCTCCTTATCAGTTTGCTCAGTCAAAGTCTCATAGTGACCAAACAGCCAGACAGAGACCGCCTGCCTCTGAGCAAACTCTGGAGTGCTTCACATTTTCGGTGTGAAAGCAAACAGACCGACCGCAGGATTTTATCACAGCAAATATGTGATTTTAGCTTGATTTCAAAAGCTAAAACTAAAAGCTAAACTTCCATTGAATCCATCTGCTGACCATGAACTGTTCAGGAAGCAATCTTAAAAGTGATCTGTACATATTTATATTCAGTAACCATGGCAACGTGAATGCACGTCGGCACGAGTGCAGAGATTATCCCTGATGACTCAGACAGTCAGAAGCGGTTAAAACTGGTGCGTCTGTTTGTGTCTGTGTGTCTTTAAAACTAAGTGATACAAAATCCTGCCATCCTGTCCCCAACCTGTTTGTCTTTATCAGATCATGTGGTCTAATTATGCTCACAATCATGTCGTCATTAACTCTTGGTGACACCAACGAATATTAATATGCACATAAGAAGCATGAACGTCCTGATGATGCAGCGATGACAGCTGCCAAAACTTTCCAATCGGTGAGTTACGTGTCAGTGTGAACAGAAGAAAAACCAGTGTGAACATGAACTAGACCAGAACTAAACAGCAATGCATCATTTTATTTCTCCTTAAAAAAATGTACCACACCACAGATGTGAAAGAAAGGTAGTGTGACCTTATCGATTCATTCTTTTCGGACAGGGCATTTGTGTTGTTGGTTCAGTAGAGTTTGACGTTGAGGTGAACACCCAGGCCTGTGCATGTTTGAGCCATCGGGGGATGTTTTGTCCACCACCAGCAGCTCTGTTTGTAAATGGCAGTTTCCTGTGCTGCGGCTGAAGTCTAATGTGTCCACTGTGTCCAACAAACAGCCCTGTGCTCGCACATGCTGTGGTCTGTTGGTGAGGTAACAAATGGATGCAGTCTGAGGCACACAGACTAAACTTGTGATTTATTTAAATACTTTCTAATCTGAAGATGATCTATTGAAGCTCCTCTCAAGGAAAATGCAAATCTGTATCTTTTTATCCTCTCGTATTAATTTCTGGAAAAAAGAAAAAAAAAACACATTCCACTGCAGTGCTGTAATTACTTGCATATCCTTGTTATTATTGTTTATCAGATGCTGAGAAAACCAGAGTAAGCGAGAGCTCTGAGCTGCTGACTCGCTATCAGCCGCTATCTTTCTCTGTCAGCCATTAGCCTATAATTTATGCTTTCACACTCCCAAGGCCTTATGTGTGTTGCA
This sequence comes from Trachinotus anak, assembly GCF_046630095.1. Classification (NCBI taxonomy): domain Eukaryota; kingdom Metazoa; phylum Chordata; class Actinopteri; order Carangiformes; family Carangidae; genus Trachinotus; species Trachinotus anak. Next base: position 5,907,382 of record NW_027273859.1, on the reverse strand, counting down.
ACGGCATTGCTGTATGCCAGAAAGTTTTCGCTTTCAGTCTGTTGACGGCTGTACATTGACTGATAAACAGAAACGCTGACAAATTGAGTGCTCCCTCACGCCCACTGCAGGTGTTCACACAAAAAAATAAAAAAAGGGAATCAAAAAGCTCCCGCTGGAGAGGAGGTGTGAATTAAAATCCGGTGCAGTTTGGCAAGAAACGTGATACACTTTTTAAAGTAAAAAAGAAAAGACAGAAAGAGTTCAACTCATAAGTTCAAACGGACAATCATGAAAATCTAACTGGAAAACTGAAAGCAAAGAATGAATATAATATAATATATAATACTGGTAAATCTGGATCTGCCTCTTGGAAAACTTTAGCTATTAAAGCCTATCAGACAGACTGCAGTATTGTGAGATCGGCTCCATGGCTTCCTGAAGCAAGTATCTGAATAGCTTTTATAGGCCTGGGGGCCATGAAACTGGCTCAGCATATAGGAAATTGAGTGAGAGCGCAAGTAAAAAAAAAAAAAAAAAAAAAAAAAAATACACCATATAAAGTTGTTCCGTATACCAAAATTTATTCTTCGCTGTCTGCTGAATAGGCAGCACAGTACATCAATAACAAATTGAACTTGAGGTCAGGCATGGAACTTCACACACAACTGCTTCTTCACATAATACATCTGAGGGCTACTTTATCCAACCTTGGGTGCAAATAATCCCTGCAAATTAATTTTCATCATAGCCCTTTATTTTGAAATGCTACTGAAAACACTGCATAGAGGGAAGGTCAAGGTCTATGTAGGATTCCTTGTGCTTTCATTTAAATTCCTAGAAGGCCATATTTACAATACTAAGCATAACTTTCTAGCACGAAACCCACATTTTCTCATCAGCGTCTCTTGATGTGGCCCGAGGCCATGCTACTTCTCCTTTTCATCACTGAGCTGTTTTTAACTCACTGCAGAATGAGAGTCCGACTCCAAATTAGTGTCCTAAATCCAAACTCATTAACTCTCAAAGCAAATAAATCTGTGCCAGAGCGTCTACGATCTACTGTGTGTTGGAGATTATGAGCATTATAGTTCAGCCTTGTTTATTTGGTAATCTGTCTGTGTGAGGATTTGGGCAACTATCTTCACGGCGTCTCCGTCAGGCGGCAAGTGAATTCAGACGGTGCAGACAGTTAAGCATCAGCTGAGAGGTGCCATACACACGTTCACAGACAGCAGTGAGCAGTAGTTAAAGTGTTGAATGTATTCCTGCAGTGAACAGACCAATGAAGATGTTTGTGACTTTCCTTTGGGAAATACTCATGTTCTTATCATTTTATTGATTTGTGCTGGGGGTTAAAAGGCCCCACGGTGTCTGCAGCTACATCAATACTAACACTGAGACAAAAATCATTTGTAATGTTTTCTGTGCTAATACGTAGAGATTATCATTCTAATCTGTGCACTTAATCTTTGGATCATAATCCAAAATCTTCCGCATTATTTCATGTTTTTGTCATCTCTGCTCAGGATTATTTACATACTGTAAACAATCAGTGAAAACAGATTTGTATTAATTGTGTTTTTCAGCAGTTAAAATCTTCTTTATTTATACTTGTAGTGTAAGGCAAACTAAAACGAATCTCTTCTATGGGTTTACAATGATGCAGCCAGAGGAAGGCATGAAAGGAAGCTTCCCAGCATGCAGTGGGGCCACAGACTGATAGCCTTAAATCTCAGTTTATGCATGGTCCTGCATTGTTCTCTCTGCCAAGGAGGTTATGCTTTCCCCTAAAGCTGTTGGTTTATTTGTTTGATTGCTTGTCAGCCCTGTGAATGCAAATGTCCATGACTGACTGAGTGAGTGATACAGTTACACCATTGGTCAGCTGAATGTCACATGACTGTGCCATGACCATTGGACCATTGTCAGTCGCTCTTCAAAATGAATCAGCAGAGTTTCTACCAGATGGTTGTTCACAGCCTGCAGTGTTGCAAACATAACACATTTGTCACTATTTAAATGTTTTTTCAAAAAAAGCACTTAAAGGGAAATCCACTGACACACCTCTGTTCAGTGAGTGGCAAACAGGCAGATCAGCAGCTTGATACCAAGATGGAGGTTGTGCGCTTTGTGTGGAAGATATTCTGTTGGTACCAACTTTCTCTGATCATTTGACAGTAAATACAGCTGAAAGCACAGCAGAGTCTTTGTCTTTAACTGATGTGTTTGGTGATTTTGTCAGACGACGTTGCAGTTACAAAGTCAGGATTTTAGCAGCAGCTCGTGGTCTTAATGGATCGTGTTTCAGTCACTATTTCAAACTTGTTCCGTTGTCTGACAACACAAACACAATAACATGTAAATGAGAGCAGCTTTACTGAGGATTCAGTTGTATTAAAATACTGTATATGTGAGCACAGAGAGGAGAAGAGGAGCAAACAGACTAAGAGCTGAAACCAGCTGACACTGGGCAGAACGACAATATGACAGGATCATATCAGTCGTTTGCAGCGGTTCCACAGCAGTTTTCAGCTTTGACCAAACTATCCAAGGTTTTGACATATACTCTTGTTTATCTGTCTCTTGTGAATCCCCCACCATTATCCAATGTTAAATTGCTGGAGTTACCCCTTTAAGAGCACTGAGGAACACATGAGCAACACATGCAAGTAACCAACACATGATTGGTTACTTGCATCCCAATATAACAGCATATGGAGTGACTTTGGTTCAAGAATAGAGTGTTGGGAAAAAACAACAACAACAACTGGCTCTTCCTGTTGTCCTGAGGAAGAACAACATTGAAACTGTTGATCTACAGGCCAGAATTTACAAAACATGGTCAAGTGAAAATATTACTCCTTCCACAAATGTTTTAAGACATACAAATACTCTGATTTGATTAAGAATTAGTTTCTGATGCAGTTACCTTGTGACATCGCTGCTTTCATGATTCTTCCACCAAGGCTTATGTCAAATACTCTGTGGATCCTGGACATTTATGGTCATAAAAGCTGATACGGTAAGTAGCACTTCTGGTTTTGAAAACAATCAATAAACTTAGATCATTGGAACAGGCAGATCCCAAATGCTGTCATGTGGAGAAGATGTTTTGAGACCACAAGCCGTCCATTTTACAGGATCAATTATTGATCTTTTCATGAGACAAAGAAAATAATAGAATAGACCTGAAACTATAACAGTTACATCTGGTGCTTCATCTGAAAAAAGGATCAAAGAGACAAAAAACAACTCATTATTTTTATTCTTTTTGTATTTTCCTCACTTGAGTGCAATAACAGTGAGGGTAATAATAAAATTACTGTAATGATTGGAATATTTTCCTGGGCTGGTTTCACAGTGATACACTATGACCATGTCTTAGATATAACAAATAATCCGACTTCAGATAGATTACACAAAGAGCTTTAAATCTTGACCACCATAAACCGACTGTAGCACAATGAATTCTGGGTAAATTAGGACTTTTTTTTTTTTTTCAAAATAAAAAAATTGGTCCAGCCACTCAGCTCCATTTACTGCAGCAGAAAATGTTTGTCTTTTGGAAGAATTCAACCGTTACAAGAAGATTTTAAATTGGGAAATTAAGCGAAATTAATAACAATTAATTAACAAAAAGAAAAAATCAGACCTGGAAAAAAAAAGTCCCTGCGATCTTGAACACTTCCCCTTCTCATTGTTCTCTCTATGACCATGTGAGCACACCGGAAGACATGAGCCATGTTTTCCAGTTTTTTTGTTGCTCTGATTGTTACCATGGTAACATTGGTCTCAGGCCTGAGTTAGCTTGTGGGTAAGTGTCTAATATCTTTGGCTTTAAATTAGTCAGTCTTTGTTTTTATGAAAATGTCTTACTCGCAACAGACTAATTCAGACTGGCCTGACACAGCCTAACGCTACAGACCAGTCTAAAATATCTCCTCAGGGGTCAGGCTCTGCTGCAGAGCTGCCTCAGAGCCGGTGCCTTGCTCACTGGCACTTGAGTAAAGGCGGAAGTGGAGGTGAGCCAGAGCCTCCAGGCTAACAATGGTCTCCAGGCCACCCTGCTCCACTACATGCTCATTTGGCTGTGAGAGCCCGTAAAAGGGCCTCTGGGCGTCTCGGGTCAGACCCCAGGTTGGGAAGCACTTTGCTAAAAGCAGACTTTCACTTTCTCGCACAATGAAACGGTCTTAATCAAGCGGTGTAATGGCTGCTGGGGGCCCCTCGTCTGCGTCGGGGCCCTTACCAGGACAGGATAATGGGCGGAGACCTGTTTGTGTGCCTTTTTTGAAATCCTCCCCGGTCCCCGCTGTGATGCGTACTGCAGAAGTAGGCTGGGGGCGCACACGCTGCAGCGCCACACACACTCACACACACACACACACACACACACACACACACACGCATCAGTCGAGATTGGCACAGAGACGCAGCGCCACGACCACTCCGATCTGTCTGTGAGGTGCAGACTGCTGAAACTTGTGCGCAGAGACAGAGAGGCGGAAAGACCCATCCAGCTCGTCCTAGATAGTGGATTAAATTCACGCTTTATTTTTTTCTTTCTTTCCCTTCTCCCCTCCTCCTCCTCCTCCCCTCCTCTTCCTCCGGTTTCGCGTTACAAAGCCTTGGGAGGGAGTTGCGCGGAGAGGAGAGCCAGTCCCTCTGTGTAGAAACTGAATGACAGGATCATATGGCTCGATTTGCCTTAGAGTCGAAACATTTAGAATAAGAAGAGGAAAGAAGAGGAGAGAAGTGAGAAACCGGGGGGCGATTTCGTCAGAAAATTGATGAGGATGTGGAATAATTTATAACTCAGATTCAAAAACAAACCCGAGATAACGGAGAAAGAAGAGAGAGGAGGAAAGGATACTGGATCTGTCGTCAGAGGAAGACGGAGAGGAAAGCGCAGGACGCGTCGCCTGTAATCATCACCACCATCACCGGCATCACAAGGTAAGTTTGGAGCCGTTGTTTATCGCAGTGGTGTCTGCAGTGCTGTGAGGTGGCTGGATTAAAAGTAGACGGAGGAGGCAGAGGTAGAAAACATCCTCATCCCGAGTCTCCGGGTCTCCAACTGTTGCCACGAAGCCCCCCCCCCCCCCTTATTCCTCCTTGGAAATAAGACGCTTTGAGGCACAATATGTTGTCTTCACATGATTTTAGGTGTTGTGTGTTTGTGTCGCTCAGTGTGGTGCAACTTTATCTCCTTTTCGCGCAGTGTAAACACGGCGCACTGCGGTCAGGAGCTGCTGGAAGGGAATCAAGCCCGGGCTCTCACTGTAGTCTGTATATCTCCACGACTGCTCCAGAATCACAGCCCAGCAATGCATCTACACCGTCTAACCTCTACTGTATCACAGGCTACTTACAATGCACTGCTTGTGTCTGAAATATCACTTCACATTTTATCGTCAGCCTTTAGGTGATGTCTGTAAGTCTGGAGTGTGTGTGGTGTCCTGTAATGAACTTTTAGGCTCCTTTCTCTGCTTGGTAGTGCTTTGTATTTCCTGTGGAATCCAAATAATATTCCAGTAATATTCTGAACTTACTTTCTGACGACTGTCCTGTGCCAGAACAGAGAGTTTATAGTTGAAGTATTTAAACAGATGGTTTTGGAGTTGTGCAGCTTACTGTAAACGTATGCTGAGGTTTTATGAGTTCATTTTCATACAGTAGCTGTAGGTGTCATGTGTGACAGCCCTCATCCACTCCCAGAGCCATAACAGCAATGAGTCCCCTGGACTGCAGCTTCTATTTCCCGCTTGCTCAGCTGACACTCAAAAATTAAGCTCTTATGGTGACAATAATCCACTGACTTGAGATATTACTTTGGGGAGCTTTTCCTCCTTATTCTCCTCCTGATTTTTTTTTTTTTTTTTTGCCTTGATGAAGTAAGCATTAGTTTCAGTTGAGTGATTATTGTAATTACTGAGGAGGAAGAGGGGGCGTCCACACTGGACAGTGAGCAAGGGGAGGTGGTGGTGGTGGTGGTGGGGGTTCTGCCTGTCTGTTTTTTTACAAGCTGGATGGTGCCACTGCCAGTTAACTAACAGACAGTACAGGGGGAGCACGGCCCTACAAACTGAAGACAGTAAAGGTTGTGGGTAAGTCAGCGGAGTCATGTTATTGCCATGCGGGGTGGAGGAGGTGGCAGGGGCGGCTTTATATGAGAGTTATTGTACTTGAGGATCCACTTCCTGCTGTGATCTTTGTGTAATTTTCTCATAAAGTTTGTCTTAGGATTTCTTTTTCATAACATTCACGAGCAGGTAGTTCTGTGTGTGTGTCGCCGTGTCATTTGCAAAGATTAATGAAGGTGACATGCTGGTAAAATTCAGCCTCAGCATTGAGCCGCAAGTTGACATTTGCAGTGTAGCGGAATGTAGCGGGGGATAATCCTACCGAAATTCACTTGACTCAGTTTTTAATTTGTGAAATCAAGTTCACAGACCTTTTAGAATACACATAATCCTTCATATAAACACACAGAGTAGATTATACAAGAGTGAAGCAGGCTACGAGGAGAGATGTTTGAAAACCAATTTGGTTGTTTGAAGGATTCCTCCTGATCTGCTTTATTCTGAGTCTGGAAAAAAAACCTTGAAAATCCAGTTTTATCCAGGGCAGTTGCAACAAAGACACAGACAAACACACACACACACTGCAGCCCTCTGGCCCCAGATGTTAATGCCTCCACTGAGAGAGCCACAGGACTCCTGCCGACTCGATCTCTTCATTGTCGGACAGACAATGGACTCCACATCCTAATAGCCAGCCTCCTTCCCATCTTCCCTCACACACCCCTCACGCTCCCCACACACACACACGCACGCACACATAATTAACCGGCACTCAGTCGGGCAGACAAAGAACCACATCCCTCACATACACATGCAAAGAGGCATGCTTTTACAGTCAGCTACAGGCATGTGTGTGCAGGATCACAGTCAACATACAGATTTTCAACATTATTATTTTGGTGCTTGAGTGCCCGTGGGGCGTCTCTCTGTGCGTTTGCTCCTGCAGCCGTTCATTTCACTACAGGGCTGTAACGACTATTTTGATAACAGATGAATGTTCTAGTTACTTTCTCCATTGATCGATTCAGTATTTTGTCCAGAAAACGAAGAAAAAGACCATCAAAGTTTGAAAGACCCCAGATGGCGTTTTCAGATACCTGGTTTTGTTCAACTCAGTCTTAAACCCAAAGATGTTGAATTTACTATGATATTGAACAGAGGAATACTGCAAATCCTAAATGGAAAAAAGATACTTTTGGTATTTTTTGTTTGAAAAGTGCCTCAAGTGATGAATCAATTATCAGAAAAAGTTGCATTCATTTTCTGCTTGATCGTTTAATTACCCAGTCCCTTCAGCCGCACTTCACTATCTGTGTCAGTGTTTGTGTTTTGGCGTCTTTGTGCGTGTGCACACATACGTGACATAAACTGTGTGTTTTGACACCAAAGGGCCAACGTTGCATCACAGCCGTTACATCATCACTGCACCAGATGTCTCCTGTCTGACTCTGTGCGCTTGTGTTTGTGTGTTTGTGTGCGTTCAATTGTCATCTCCGTGTCACATACATCACGTCAATGCAACAGATCCTGCAGCCCACATGGCGAGCAGCTGAATGCACGGTAAACTCCCGAAATAACGGGATGATTTCTGATTATGCAACTCAAAAGCTTCGCACACAAGAACACACACTTAGACCATTCAGCCTGCGTTCATGCTGGCTATGGTGTTGTGAGAGCGTATGCATCTCAATTCGCTAACGATAATGTATTTTAGATGGTGGGAGAGGATTTTTTTTTCACATCCTCTGCTGAGCAACAGTTGATGTGCCAGCTTCCCACAGGAGGCTTTTTTTTTTTTTTTCAAAACATCCTTTTCATCCCACCAACGATTTAATTCCTGCAATATCTGCTTTTCATTTCTTGTAAAAATCTCTTTTAGAAGCAGATTTGCTTTCATGTTTGCAGGATCAAACTGGTCTGTGTGTTGAGCTTCCTGCGAGGCTGAGGAGAGTTAGGGTCTCTGGCCATGACCTCTGTGTTCTGATGCTCCATGATGAGAATTGTCCCAACATATTTTTTTTAACACTTCACAAAGTATGTGTGTGTATTTGTGTTTGTGTTGAGCATAGATGGTTCATTGCAGGCCAGATGCAAGGTCTAGAGAGCTGAAACAGATGGGTGTTTTGTGTGTGTGTGTGTGTGTGTGTGTGTGTGTATGCTGGAGGGGAACAGCGGGAGGCAGGGCTGAGCTGAGAAGGCTGATGTTTAGAGAAGAAGGACGGGAAGACGCTTGTTTACAGGAACATGATGGAGAATGGGCTCTGGTAGGGTGCAGGGTCAAAGTGATATAAACCTTGTGTTTTCATGCCTTCAGTTTGTATGAGCCTGCCTTGTTATTGTTATTGGTTCATTATCAGGGACTCCATTAGCTATAGAGACAAGGTAATGAGTGTGTGTGTGTTGAGAAAGGTTTTGATGTGCACAGCTGTGGAATAAAGAGGAGAGTGGTGTGCCTCAATAAAACATAAACATGAACACAGAAATATTAAGGAGTGTCTCACGTTATCATGTCTCTGCCACATTAATCATGATATCTTGTGTAATTACCACAAATCGTCCAATTGAGAAACTCCTGGCTTCTTTTCAGTTTTTTCATTTTGGTCAAAATTATGACCAAGAACCACAGAGCTTGTAATTTCCTCTAGGATGTTGCTTCTTGTCCTTCCTCACTCTATTCCTGTGTTGTGCCTTTATTTCAATTTGCCTTTCCTGTAGAGGATAAATGTGTCAGAAGGCCCTTTGTTTTTTGGCTTTTCATTGACCTTTCACCATCTGCTATTTTGAAAAAGTGCTATGTCTTTGAGAAGAACAGGAAGAGGAGCGCCCTCAACATCATCTGTGCCCTGCAGCAATCTTTCTTTGTGCCGTAGAACAATCCAGCAGGAAATCTGCAGTTGCTATGAAATTACAAAAATTAGACTTTACCAATTTGACAACACATTCAGGACATAAAGAAATCCACTGCAAACTCAAAAACACAAGCAAGTAGAGAAACGCTGCAAGTTGTACACAACACAAAGAAGGTGAGTTGCAACACATTAGAAGTTTCAGGGTTGACCACCTGTCAATAATAATGTTGGAAATTGAGCTAACAATTTTTGTTTTAGCCGTTAAAACTGAAATTATTGCAGATGTTGGTTATTTACCTGACATTAGCATTTTGCTACTTCCTAGCACCTTCATCAGTTTCTGCTATGATGTGTTTTGTTGTGTCCTGGTTCCATACTAAATATCACATGTAACTGCAAACAGCATATGTAGCAGCTAGCACACTGTTTTGCAGCTAGTAAACAAAAAAAAATAGCACAATAATTTTGTGCCGAGGAAATGATTCACTATGCATCAGTCAAACTGCTTTGAAATGTCACTGACTAATTAGCTCCTCAAAGAGAAAGTCGAATGTTTTTCCAGTACAAATGTTTATCTTTTTTTTAAAAATTCCATTATTATTATGTTTTTACCTGTCCCCTCACCACCTGCAATTATTTTTTTACAGCTGTGAGTGGCACCACCACCATTTCCTTTGTACGTTGCACTGTGGGACATCAAAAGCTCAAAAATGAAGTTTTTTTTTTGTTTGCGTTTCTTTGTTTGTGTGCGCTGTTTTTGCAGAGCGTTTCTTTATGCTGTGAACATGTTGCGAAAGTTGTGAACCTGCTTCCTAAGTTGCTTGTGTTATATTCATGTGTGTTCTAGGCCACAGCAGATGCGCCACATGCTGATGATCTTTCCTCATTGGCTCGTGTTTTCTTTATGTTACTATATTTATATTTATCTTACAGAAATGTTTCTCGTCTCAAAGTTGCCGCTGCCATAATTTATTTATGTTGCAACGTCAGAAAATAAACTCCTAATATAGAACACAAACTGTGCACAAGCTGAAGCACACGCACAAACGCCGCGCATCCTCCTGCCCCCTGCCCCTCTCAGTGGCTTTAAGTTGTTGAGAAGTTTACGTCAGGCGCTGAGGATGGATCCAGAGGGTTTTGGCAGCAGCTGTGACTGCAGTTGTTCCGAGACGAGAAGCTTTTGCTCTTCTGCAACTTAGCCATCCCTTTGAGCTCTCTCTCTCTCTCTCTCTCTCTCCCTCTCTCACCCACTTACACACACATATTTTTTTCCTCTTCTTCTCTCTCACTCGTTTCGGCTGAGTACAAGTACCATAATGAGGTCATTTTTGCATTGCCAGAGTGTCAGAAGTTACCACTTATGTAGCTCAACTTTAATTGAACAGACAAGTGCATATTCAACCTACTGTGAATGAAAACTATGCTAGGATAGAGGAAAGTAGAATAATCCTTTTTGGTGGCTTTCATAGTAGTGCCAGTACCTATAATGCCCTGGGAGCAGCCATACGGATCTGTCTCTCACTTCAATTCAGTTAAATTACAAAAGCGTTTTCTCAAAAATTATTACATATGGCCAAAAAAATTGTAATACACTATATATAGAGAGCCCAAAGCAGTAATAAATATTTGTCACCCTCAATGAATGATGCAGCCCCCCTTTGGGGCAATCAATAAATAAATAAGCCCTGAGGGGGGAGAAGTGTTTCCAGGAAAGTCAGAGTGGTGGAAAATCCAATATGGTGCATACTGATGTTCCTGGAGGCAAATCTGTGGAGCAAGTATAACTGGATGCATCACATCTTTTCTCTCTTGCAATGTGGAGGTTTTGTTTATCAAATCCTTTCATCCTGACCTGTAATTTCCCCTCTGATCAATGTAATTTAAAAATGTCAGAATGCAGTGGTGAGAGGCATCACACAAATCTGATTACTGTTGTCTGAAACAAATGGACGGACAGACGGAGAGTAATCCATGAGCACGACATAAAGGTTTGTGCTTTCTTCAGCTCAACAAACTCTACGTCTGGCTTTATGAGACTCGCTCAGAGAGTTGGAGGCCTCCAGAAGACACTTAGTGGAGCTGCTATAGGTGGCTCCAGTCCTCTGCAATATTTATGAGTAGTAGAACAGAGGTGGAGGAGAGCCCTGACCTGCTTGTTTGTTACCAGCTGACCACTTTTGGCCATCTGCTGTCCGCCAGCCTCTCTCTCTCTCTCTCTCTCACTTCCTATCTATCTCTTATGTTGCTCTGCTCTCTGAATGAATCTGTCCATCAATAACTGGGTCTCCATCCAAGTCTTTATGTAAAACAGGACACAGAGTCAGAAAGGTTAAATTGATTTTTTTGCCAGCCTGAGATAGAGCAGGGTTTTGTAAAAACAATGTCATACAAAGCGATGACAACACAGTACAGTATAAATGTAACACACACAACATTAAACTTAAAACTTTATGTATTTCTGTTTTCATTTTTATTCTTCATTATAGGAATAGTTAGGAATGAAGCTAGAGTCAGGAAACTCTTAGCTTAGCTTAGCATAGCAACCAAAAGCAGGAAGAAAGATGTTTGCATGCTAACGTCCTGGTTGCTGCAGTTTTATGGCCCTAAATGTACAGACAGATACGAGAGTGGTGTCGAAGCATATAAATGTAAAAGTAGAGCTGAAACAACTAATTAGTCAAACCACAAAAAATATCTGGAACTATAGTGATAATTAATTTATCAATATAGGACAAAATGCCAAATTTGTTGGTTTGAGCTTCTTTTAAGTTTTAAATTTTAAGATAATTTACAGACTAAATAACTAATCCGTTAATTGAGAGAAAAAAATCCTCTGATTCATCAATAATGAAAATGAAAAGCTAACCATTTCCTGGCTTCTGCATATTTAACAAGCAGTGATGAGGTGGGTGTCAATCTTCTCATTTGACTCTTGGCAAGCAATGAGTTTTCATATTTCATTATCATCATTAAATCGTCATTTGAGTCATTAAATTTCATACTCATTAAAGTATATTATCATTAAAGTCCATAGCATCTGCATTTATGCTGTACATCTATGTGTAGCATCTTCAGTGATGCAATTTCCAATCTTCTAACTGATTCAAAGACAGACTCCGGGAGAAAAAACTTCATTATATTTGATACTTGTAGCAATTTCCTCTTCAGATAGCATCTTGACTCATCTTACGCTTTTCATCTTGTTTCCTGTGTCTGTTCTTGCTGGTCTTGGTTGAAATTGTAAAGCTGGGTTGGAGAGAGAGAGAGTAATATGCTTGGCCAAAAACCTTGTCAGTGAGCCAACTGTGTTTCGGGGGCACCATGTAAGGTATTTAGTATGTTTTCCGAGGTCCCTGACGTGCCTGTTCATCAGCTGCTTGTTGTTTTGTTTGTTGCGACTCAGCAGATGTTTTCTGGCTCAGTTGTCCGCACTGTGCTTTGTGTACAGGGGACCGCTGGAATTGTTCTCTTTTTTGTTATTCTGGTTTTGGTGACATGTCAAAGCTGTTTCGTCCCAGTGTGAATGCAGAGCTTCCTATTGTTTACTGTCAGTGGCAACATTTGCTATATGTGTGTATGGACTTTGCATAGAGAATAAGTTTATGCATATTCAGCTCTTGCTTCTTGCTGTTTTCAGACATTATGTCCTTGATACTGTATGCAAATATGTGTGCACAAGCAACAATAGATAACCGTTAAAAAAAATAATGGTGCATCGACTGGATATCAGAGATTGTGTGCATGTGTGCGTGTGAATAATAATGCAGATGAAATGGGCAGTGGTGGGTGGGTGAGTGGGGGGGGGGGGGGGGGTAGGCCTCTAACCCCCTCTTCCCTCTGCTAACCAGAGTATAGTAGTTTGTTTTTATGACAGCCTTTTTTAGGCATTGTTCTGGTCCGATACAGCTCACCCTCCCTACCGTGGGATTGGCCGTTAGTAGGCAGGAAGTGCCGGGAGCGCGCAGCTTGAGCATACACACACATAGTGTATTGCAGACTCCAGCACACACAGCCCCTCCCAAGCTATCGCCCCACACTCACACATAAACTTTGGGAAGGACAATAAAAAGTTGCCCTTCGGCTTGCAGGCTGGTGAGCTACAGCCTATTCAGGAAGGCGCTGCAGCCAGGCTAATGGCCTCTCTCCAGGGTAGGCACTACAGAGGAGCCCATGCAGGCTTATCAGCAGCAGGAGGGCCCCTACATGGCTGCTCTCTGAGAGCGCGGTTGAGCTAGTGTGTGGGAGTTTCATAGCTGTTAGGAGACTGAGAGCTATGCTGCTTATTTCCTGCTGTGTTTGTTTAGTGTTAACTTGGCCTGTAGGAAAATCAAAGTTAGTCGTTAGCCCCTCCTAAATGAAAATATAGATATTTAACCAGCGCAGCACTAATTGGAAATTCAAAGTTAACTTGTAACTGCATGGAAACTAAGCCTATCAAGTCTTCCAGGGAAGTCAATGTTATCCTTTATTATTTCGAAATCAGTTGTAGACCAGTGTGGCTTTTAGCTCTTCTTTCTAGTACCACGGGGCCTTTTGGCAAGTTTGAAGAAGACAGCAAACAATGTGAGAAACACTGTGTAAATATCTCCACAGCTTAGGTGTATTTCTTTTCCTTAATTGGAGATGTCCCAGCAAAGAGCCAGCCTGATCGGCAGAAAATGTTTTAAAGTGTATTGAGGAGGAGTGAGATGCCATGCCCCCTGGGTGACTAATCAGATTTTGCCTCATGGATCCCAGTATGACGACTCCAGCATGATCCGAGCTCATGAGTCACCTCTTCCCTTTCTTCATCTGTGGCAAAGGAGGAACTGATAACAGTCTTCACATAAGCTGCAAACTCGACTGCAGCAAGGTAACCTGTCACTGTTTTCTCTTATGAAAAGATTTGTTTAACACAGCCCTTTTTGCCTTGAATGAAAAGTAAATACAGGCTGTACAGAATCATGCTCACATATCCTAAACCTGCTGTTTGTTTTTGTTGACGATGCCACCTCCCCACCTACTCGTCTGCTTTCCATATTGCCCGTGATAGATGCAATTAGATCATACAAGCAACTAAGAATACCACAGTAAATACTCAATGTGATAGTGAGATCACACTGACATAGCTGAATAATTAATCCTGTTACGGAGAAACGGTGGAAACAGTAGACACAGTGCTATAGCGTCACTGTAGTGATGCATGCTCTTCCACACTCAGTCCACCTGCACAGTGGGAGCTGTCCGGTACAACCACAGCCTTTGACTGGGGCCATTAAACAGATCCACCAGAGGGGTTAACCATTTAATGAACACACAATTACCTTTTTGTGGTCTGCTTAAACCAAACTTTTACGGATCAACCAAATTGGGTTGATACTATTGAATATCTAAAAAACGACTTGTCATTTGATATCAAAGTTCAATACCTGAGGAGTAAATGAGTAAATCTCATCAGCATCAGTGAGCCAATCAGCATGCAGCATGCTTGGATCAATATCTAATGATGCTGGTGATTGGCTGTCTATTTACATGATCATGTTTGAGTCTGTAAAGAGACTGAGCTAAAAAAAATTGTAGCATAATGTGTATTGCAATTTTCTCTTTGTTAAAATGGATTTGATAGATTTGGTATCAAAAAAAGTATCGTTAGAAATTGGTTTCAAAGTCATGATATCATTATCAGTACCAGTGTTGAAAATAGTTTTAACGATACCCAGCCCTAGCTTAAACTAAAACAACCTTAATGTTTTTGATTGTTACACACTTGCAATGGTGATGGACATAAAGATTTCGAGGATTTATTATGTCGCACAACCAAAAAACCTTGAGTCTAATCTATTGATACATATATTACACGTTCATGTAACTTGTCACAGTAAAGCAGTCAATGATGTTTTTGCACAGAGCTCGCTTCCCTGAGGTACAGTGGTTAGGTAAAATGTGTACATTACACATAGCCATGGTAGCTACACTGTAGTATTTCCTCTTCCCAGTGAGGATTGTTGAAAGACAACATTATAGAACCCGAAAAAATCAGTATTCATCTTCTTTTCAGTAAAACTAACAAAGACATCTCTGCTTCAAATCCTCTCCTCGCTGTGATCTTCACTCTCTGTGTCAATGCATAAAAAAATGTAATGTAAAGCAAAGACACTACATGGAAATAATCTCTGACTCAGTGATCAAATGAGACAAAATAGAAGTTACTTTGTTGTTTGTTTGTCGTTCCAGTTTTATAAGTGCTAGCTCTGGTTAGCACCCTATTAGCCGGCACTAGAATCTCCTTTGAGCCCAGCTGCAGCTATAATAGTTATGTCGTTGAGGTGTTGGTCTGGTTTACGTGCTGGTGGGGGGGGGGGGTGAAAGAGACTGTGTGTTTACCCCCTCACCCGCCCCTATCCTCCTGCAGACTCACCTTTGACCCCCAGATGGCTGCAGTCCCCCCTTCCCCCCTGCTGCTCTTTTCCAGTCCACTGCTCCCTCTCTGACTGTAGAAAGATGGAGAGAGAAGAAAAGAAAGAAAGGCATGGGATGCTTAATGGGATGAAGCCACTACAATATGACAGAAAGGAGATAAAAGAGGAGAAAGACAGATTGGGAAAAAATACAAGAGTTGCAGAGAGGGAAAAAATAGAGAAAAGTATGCAGGTTGCCAGGTTTGGTCCACTCCTAGAGAGACAGAGATTGGAAAGCAAGAAAGAAACCAGCTTGCCCAGACAACAGCCCTGAGAAACCAAGATAAGAGCCGACCAGCAGTCAACAATTACACCATCAGTTTCCAACCTGGCTTTCACCTCTTTTTCTCCCTCTTGCTTTCAATCTTTCTCATCTTTTGCCTCATGGTATTCACTCTTATTCTCTTTTCTCCCCTTTAGTTCCCACTGTGTGCTTCCTGTGTATTTTTGTAATATACCTCTCCGTATGCAGCCTGTTACACACACGTACACACCCTCATACACTCACACACATGAAACATCCATGCATGCAGACATTCATGCTTTGAAAGAACATTTACGGACAATTTTCAGGTGTTGTATGATGCTCTTCTGTTGCTTTTACTCTACTATATTGTTTGAAATACTGTACTAGCATCTGTCTGCTATTTATCTGATGTGTTAAAGTATAGCTATAAAGTAGCTGATCACCTATAACATTAATATACTCTTATCATGTTAATGCATGAAGACAAATATAATAATATACCTCACATATATCACTTTATGAATGATTTTACTTTTGATTCACTTCTTACCCAGAATATTTATGTATTCCTTTTACTTGTAGCATACACGCTAGTAGTCACATGTTAATTTTTTTTTCCTATAAACCTACACCTGACAGTCAGAATGAATGCACCCTGTTGATTTGACTAACTCCAACATAAAAAAAAACAGATATAAAGTAGCTGGCAGTATCTGTCCTCTCATGAATCTGTAGGTCTTGGTGTGTGCTGTGTTGAGCATGCAATTTGTACACACATGTATTCGCGGCCGCCATACACACCCACAATGTTGGTGATTTATTTCCACACGTCATTCTTCTTTCAATATGTCTGTAACTCATAAAAGACACATTGTAGAGTTGGGTAGCTGGGTACTGTGAAGAGGCTTGGTTTTGTTTAAAGTTTAACAAGTTTAAAGTTCCTTCGCATAGTGGAGTGTAGTTTCCACCAAAATCGAGATGTTGGAAGTCATCTTCCGTGTGGCTGTTGCTCGCACTGTGTCCAAGGATATTTGCATATTGATCCTTTTTCAGCTTCCCACTGTAGTGTGGCAGGATGCTCTTTGATTCTGTCGAGTTCAGGTGGGGGTGCGGGGCTGCAAAGATAAATTTGATAGGTTTCGAATAAAAAATTCAAATGAAAAGTCAAGATTGCCAAATCAGATACATGGTTTTCAATGAGCAGGAGAAATTGTTACTTGCTTCGTTGACTTGAGGAAAGAATCCAAATACTTCTTCCACTTCTTATGCTTTCACACACACGCTCTATCACAGGCGTGCAAACACACACCCCTAACATCAGACAAATATGGAAGACCACGTGGGTTTTCTCAGGCACACACACACTCTCACCTGTACTAACACATTCACACATTGCTTACCAAACACATTTGTACGCACACGTAGTCACATGTCTCTATCTTCTCTTCACCCTCACACACACAGACCCGTGGCATATGGAACAGTTTATCTTGCAGTGCATTTTTTTTTTTATGCTTATTAGGAAAAGTCTTTTTTAGGAACACCAGGGAGGAGAGAAAGGTCTTTATTATGATTTTTTTTTTTCGCCCGAGGTTAGACTAGCCACGGAGAACTCACACACACACATACACAGAGCCCACCTCTGCGTCTACATGTCAAAAAATCAATAAGATGTCCCTTTAAAAACTAACAGAAAGAGACAGTGAGGGAGTGAGAGAGGGATGCTGATGAACCCCACAAACGCACACATACAGATACACACACACAAAATAGGCTTGCTCTATTTCTGTGTTGCTCATTTTCTCTGCTGATCATGCTATTTCTACAGACAGACAGACAGACAGACAGACAGACAGACAGACAGACAGATAGATAGATAGATAGATAGATAGATAGATAGATAGATAAGGAAAAGCAAGAGGAGTCGTGTCAAATTGAAGCGACAGAGTTAAATCACTCTCTGAAATTAAAATTCATTGACCGTCCATCCTCCACCCCTCCATCCCTCCATCCATCCTGTCCTCTCATATCTCTGCAGCTGAATAGCTCTGATTTGTGTACAAGGATTAAATTCCTCAAATTTGTCTTTCACTCCCTGTGGGAGAAGACCGTACTTTTTAATTAATTGATTTTGAAATTAAGTTAGCTGCTGAGTGTGTGTGTGTGTGGTTATGGTGGAGTCTTTCCCTCTTTTCCTTACACTTAGCCGGCTAACAGCAGCTGGTTGTGAGTTTTGCACAGTGTGTGCCTGTATTTGTATCTGTGCCTTGGTGATTATCCGTTCTTAGAGAAGCCAAACAAATGGATGACGTTTAAACTTAATCAGAAGCGTGAAAATGACAATCGGTGAAGGCCAAGACACAAAGGAGTACATTGTAATTTTTACTGTTTGGGTTTTGCATGAATTAGAAGATAACTGGCCTTATATTTCTGTATAACAAACAGATAAGACCGTGGTGTCAATCTTCCCAGCTAAGTCTTGGCAATAAAACAAATAGGTATTTTTCTCAAAATGTCAAACTTTTCCCTTAAGAAATTAGCTTAAGAGGCAATAAGAGCTTAAGAGTGTGTGTGAAAATGGGGAGCAGTGAGGTGAGGCGTAAAAGGTAAAGTATCTTGTCTAGTCAATGCTCAGTATCCATGTTGGTGAATAATGGTACAAGAGGAGGTCATATGACCTGATATCTCCTGGGTTTAAGTTCAAGTATGGAAACATTAAGCTCACATCAACAAGCACGTCACCTGTTACTTCACTCAGGCACCTTTGTAAATCTGCAAATTTATCTGATATCCATGTAGAGACAGAGGAAGGTATAAAAAAGTTTTATGCAATTAAAGGGGAGATCTTCTCCAACTCCTTTAATTTTTCCCAGTTGAAAAATGTCAAAACCTGTTTATGTCAGACTGAATGCAACATAATATAATAAGCCTGCACAAGGCTATAAAGGATAATTTACAGTGATATATAGATGACAGTAGTGGAGGTATTTATACAGCTCTCAAGATTTATGAGAATTTAATCTGTTATTTAGGTTTATGAAATTGCCTCCTTACAATGAATCAATCTCAAGTTTTTGTCTAATATGTGTAACAAACAGTAATGTTGGATTACGGTGTGAACACATACAGAGCAGAGTAACAGCGCTGAGCTGTTGAAATGTATGGCAATCAGAGCCCACTCGAAAAAAGCATCTCCCAGTATAATTACATGCTTCTACATCTCTTCACCAAACCACTTCACCTGTGTTGCTCAGTTTTCACATCCAGGCCAAAACCAACCTGCTGAACAAAAAGCCCCTCCACAAAAGTTTTTGCTGCTGAAGGTTTGTTATTAATGTCCGTCCTCATTTCACAGACAGGTCTTCCTCATCGAACTTTGTTAAACACGTAACAAAATGTAAGCCACAAAAACTTCCAAACAAAAAGTACAGAATATATCTATATCTGCGGTCTATACACAGTATAACTTTTCTAACGTTGTTAACATTAGCTCACCGCAAAGGTCATCAGCTACCTGTAGTTTATGTTAGTTAACTGAAAAATCATCAGCTGACTGTAGTTTAGCGAACCACAAACTTTGTTAGCTGATGGTAATTTACACTAAAAGTAGTTGTCAACACTTCTGTATTTACAGGAAAGGCCTACCACAGCCTTCACATTTAAATGCATTTATTGTGAGGCTTAGAGAAAGTTATAGCAGAAATTAACACTGTGTGCTAGCTTACCGCTGACACCTCAACTTTTTAAGAAGCTTTGTATTGGTCCTAAATATTTTTCCAACAACTAGATAACTGTTACATTTAGGAAGAAACTGTCATTAACTGAAGTGATTTTCGTTGTGTCTCTATGTCAGTCCAGAAGGGATGCTAGATCAAAGTGGAGCAGGCTTTAGGACGAAGGCAGTACGCAGCTGGATGAGCCTCTTCGGCCCCAGCCCATTCTGATTAAAATCCTGTAATAGAAAATCAGTGGCAGGTGAATCATAGCAACTTAAATGCGAGGGTTGTGCTTGGTAATTATGTCTGTGTGTGTGTGTGTTAGTTATCAGTCTGTGTTTCTGTGCGGGGGTCCTCTGTGTCTTTGTGTGTGTGTATGTGTGATTCTCTCTTTTGCGGTTGCATGGACACTTGCTTTGTTATACAGAGCTGCTGTGTTGCTGACTGCCTCCTGTATTTTGTAGTGCACAAAACTGTTGTCTCTAGAGCTGCGTTCACTATCGTAGTGCGTTGCCTCAGCACTGGTGGTGCTGCTGCATGCTGTCAGGGCCATGCCGTCTGTCGCAGTGTGTGTGTGTGTGTGTGTTTCTCTTTCTTTGTGTCTGTGCCTTTGCCTTTGTTTCTTTGAGTTTGTGTCGCTGTTTCTTTGTGTCTGCATCAACGTGAGTGTGTGTTAACATGTGTGCATCTTTATCTCTTTGTGTCTGAATTTGAGAATGTGTGTATTGTACCTGTGCCAGTGTGTGTCTTTATGTGTTTGTGTCCTTGACTTTAGAGTGTGTGTGAGGGTGTGCCTTTGTCCGAGTGCTTGTGTCTGTATCTCCTTAAGTCTTATTAATTATATACATATATATAATATGTATGTAATATATATATATATATATATATATATATATGTATGCATTTTTTGGATGTCTGTATTTCTCTTTCTGCGTGTGCGGGGTGGGGTGGGGGGTGGGGGGGCGTTACCACAGTTATATGGCAGGCAGACCTCCCGCTAGACTTTATTAACAACATTTACTAGAATCTCTGCTGGGTTTGTCTAAACTGGGAGATAAAGATGTGCATACACACACACTTACAAGACTGACTCACAAAGACACCAGGGGTTTGGGAAAGACAAGGATTGTGTGTGTGTGTGTGTGTGTGTGTGTGTGTGTAACTCCTTGTGTGGGGGGGCGAGCTATGCAAAATCAACGAACACATGTGCTGTGGCATTCGACACATAAAGTCTCTGTTCTCACATATACACACACACAGACAGTAATTAGTATGAGGGCATCATCGTCGTCACCACCACTCAAACACCTGAGAAAGTGCACCAGGGTGTTGTTACCAAACTATGAAGACATTAGTGTGTGTGTGTGTGTGTGTGTGTGTGTGTTCATGATGCAGTAGCAGCAGTTGGAGTCTGTCTATTGACTTATTGGCTCCAGCAGTGGGATCGTGAGATTGATCAATTTCTCATCATTCATTTAAATGGAGGGACTCCACAGGTAGACACTACTTAGAGCTGAGACAGAAAAAGACAGAGAGGAACAACCTGAAAAAGGTTCAAGGAAAAGGTCAATATATATGGTCAATATTTTTTTTTTCTCGCGGGGAGTGACTTTTTTCTGATGTTTGTGCCCTGTTTGTCTAGAATTGGAGTCTAGACATAGTTTACCTAGCTTTGCTTAAAGACAGAATGGGGGGGGGGTTGTTGCTGGTTACCTTAAGACAAAGTTAGGCTAGCTGTTTCCCCTTGCATTCAGTCTTTATGATAAGTTTAGCGACTCCTGGTTATAGCTTCATATTCATTTTACAGACATGAGAGCAGTATCAGTGGTTTCATCTAAGTCTTTGGGAGAAGCCTGAAAACTTTTCCCAAAATGTCATATTACTCGTTCAAAGAAAAGTGACTGAAAAGAGCCAGAGATAAAGTGTCAGGCAGCTAAATAGACTGGAAAAAGGAGAAACGAGGAGGCAGACAGAGACAGTCCAACAGACACGAAAAGAGAAAGTCAGAAAGTGCCAGGCAGAACTGAGAAAAAGAGAAAATAGAGGTTGAAATAAATGAAAGAAAACAGAAAACTCATATCAAGAGAATGGGAGTCTGAGAGGTATCTGAAATGATGAAAGAGAGTCAGAGAAGTGAGACAGAGTGATGCAGACACGAATAGGAAAGCGGCAAATACTGCAGATAAAAAAGACAGAGGCTGATTGTTGTCGTCAGCAGCTCTCTGACTCCTGCTCGGTGACCACAGGCCTCCTCTGCACTTCATTTATTGTCTGTCTTTATTTGATTTCTGTGTACCACTGTCATTTTCCCCCCTCTGTGTTTGCCACCCAGACACCCTGCCACTTTTGTTTTTCCATTGCAGCAACAAAAAGGCCCAGTTCTTTCCTCTGAACTTGACTTACAGGGCCAGGGAGTGCCATTTTCCCTCTCGTTGGTACAGTTTTGAATATTTTATTAATCAAAGGTTTCTTTTGTAACTGTTGATCAGTGTGCTGTGGTTGGTTTTAAAGGTTTGACTTTGATTTGAATCTGGAAGATGTTTTTCCTTGAATGTCTCAGTATGTGCCCTAATTTTCATATAATGTGATAGAAAAAGATAAACGTGTCTTGAATTTGACACGTCCTTTTTAAGACATGCTGCCAGTCTGTCTAAACAGCCAGCCCACCACTGGTTGTGGTTCTGTGCAGATGTGGCTTCCATTCACCGGATTGAAGACATTTTTCCATTTTAAATTGACTACTGAGCTTTTGATTCAACAGCTGACAGCATGTGTCAGCCACCAGTGAGTTTCACATTTATTCAGAGGCAGGTTTGTTTATGTTGATATTATTCAAAATGGTCTGCAATTTGTGATGGCTGGAATGTTGAAAAAGCACCCCAGTGACAAAGCTACATGTGATGACAGTTTGTATGAATAAATTACAGGTTCTAAAAGCTGATCTTTATGTTTAGGTTAGCATAATATCAAGCTGATTTTACTGAGTCTTTGTCTGTGATTGTGATGTTGATGAAGTAATGATTTTTCTCTGCAGCTTCTGGGCTGCCTGCCTGTAAAATCCCGCAGTGAAACTTGCCTTAATGAGCTGCAAACCCACCTTATAGAATTTTGTTTGCATGGTATTTATTGGCTGTCACATGGCGGTGTTACAGCAGCTCCAGAGAATTTTCCACTCTGACAAAAATAAACTGCACAGACAACACCGAATCCAAGTTGTTCTCTTGCAATTTAACAGTCACATTTCTAAATCCTGGGTATCCAACAAAAGCGCTTCAATCTGCAGCTTCCGAAGATATTTACCTTTAAAAATCCAAATCAGATACATCTCACATTCCAAACCTCTGCCTCCCCCCTCTTACTTGACAGAGGGAATTTATCTTTATAACATTACACGGCGAGCTATTCGCATCGAACGGCCAGAAACTGCATTTAGCAGGTAGCATTATACTTTAACACGGTTTCTCACTGTCCATTACTCCAACATTGATTCCAGTTAGGCTCACATTGGAAATGGATAAAATGTAAGTGAGCCCAGGGTTTGAGTGGAGAGTTTAATTTTGTCTTCACCAGTCCTGACAGTTTGAAGCATGTCGAGCAATTGGCTGCAGGCCCACTGTGATCTCATGACGAGGCGATATAATCCCTGTTGGTCATGGTGTCTGGGCTGCCAGTTGTTTACCATTTAGTGAGCAGCAGAAGAGTGAGATGAATGTAAATGCCTGGCGTCTCTTCACTTCTGTTTTTGAATTCATTGAATTTACGTCTAAATATACATTGAAGAATATATGCAGGCATAAGGCACCATAGTAAATATAGGCTCCCTCAAGAACATGAGAACACTACGGTTCTTTTTCCCTGCACCAGAACATGGACCCACGCAGTAGAAATAGTGTTTTGTCCCAGGTCTCCACAGGTCTGAGCTGGATCACTCCGACCAACAGCACAGTGTGCTCAAACCCGTCTGGCTACATTTGCGTTTGTACCCTCACCGACTGCCATCTCTCCACTCCGCAGCATCCAAGAGAAGCACAAATGTCATCAAACAGCTTCATCGAGGTGGAAAAAGAAATTGCTTCTCAACCCAAATAGTAAATGCAGCCTAACCAGAGCGAATGGTGAAACTCACCAGCTGTTCTGCATTTACTGAGCAAGACGGTCCACTAAGGTTAAAATGTGTCACATGCTCTGTTCCTGAGCTGCTTTGGAGATCTTCCATGGCTTATTTATCTTATCACTGGGTTTACATCATGTAATATATAACTTACTGCATTGAACCTTGTTTGGTGGTGGGATTCATTAATCTGCCACACCCTCTGCTCCTCTTGCTATTGCAAAATGATACAACACACCAGTGATTAAAGATATTCTCTGTTCATAAAACTTTTACTTGTTTGTTTTACTTGGGCTCTGCAGCAGTAAACACTCACTGTTATGTAAGTCAGTCCCATGAAGGATCCTTTGCAACAAGTAGCATCATGGGAAGTAGTGTGTCGTGTATTTGTCAGCAGCAGCAGCAGTTTGTTGGGAGTAACTAGAAGAATTTGCATCGTGTGAAGCAAGATAGTGACAACCAGTGAGGCTTTAAAAGGAAAAGAGTTCCACCTACAGAAATGTTACTACACAGGAAACAGGTTCAGACCAACACCTCCCCTGACATTTTAATGAAGTCATTGCATTAGTATTGCAAGGGTTTGGATGCGGAGGGACAAAAAAAATAAAGTGTCCTGCAAAATCATTGGACCGGGCTCAACCCTCAACCAGTGGTGAAGAGGAAGCCAAGCCAGAAGGTGAATTTGTTTTCCTGTCAGTGTATCTTACAGCCTTCAGCCATGCTCATGAGCTTTGTTTAACAACAGAAAGAATTAAATTGTGAATACAAGCAGCCCATATGAGTTTCCTCCATCTTCCTTCATGTCTGGGCTCGTTGTTGAGCACAAGACATTAAAATGGACACACTCAGTTCTGTTTGTGCTGCGCTGGAGGAGGAGCTAGCACTCTTCACAGGGTCATAAATGTTAGCCTGCACATCGATGGTCCACATGGACTCTTGTGGACATGGGCAGATTTAAAAAGTATAAACTGGGCTTTAGGGATAGGGTGTGGAGCTCAGACCAGACCACTTATTAAAGAATCCAGGCACATTATTAGGATGCCCTCCTTCTGAGCATGTCCAGAACATGGGCATGCACTGAGATACTAGAAGGCAAACCCAGTACGTGCTGAAGGGGTTATAGATCCCATTTGGACTGGACCACCTGGGCGTACAGCAGAAAGAATTAGAGGATGTAGGTTGGGAGAGGGAGATCTGGGCTACCTTGTTTAGCCTGATGCCACCACAACCTACCAGACTGTCAAGATGAAGAGGGAGCTTAGCCTGAAGGCTGCTGTCTCTTAATTTACAGAATTATGTTCCAGACTCCACCTGTGCCCATGAGCTCTGTGTAGAAACAGAAAGTAAAAGACTGGGTCGCCTGCGCCTGGGATCACCCATAAGAGCTAGATAGAGTCCAAAATGCATTTAATGTTTATATTGCATTGAGTGTGTGTGCATGCCTGGACGTGTTTCATAAGCTTCAATTTTACAATTCATGTGGACCCTCATGGACATGGCCAGATTTCAAAAATTAAAGGACCACAGGGAAGCAGAGGGTATAAATTGGGTTTTAGGGTGTAGACCTCAGACCAGCAGAAGGAGCTGAGAATAAAACTGCCGCTACCTTGAGTTTAAAGAATGCGGTTGTGTTCATTCAGGCATCTGGTTAGAATGTCCCCTGGAAACCTCCTTCTGGATTTGTTCTGGACGTGTCCAACTGTTTGGACTACAAGGCAAACCCAGGACATGCTGGAGGGAACATTCATCCCACACGGCCTGGGAACACCTCAGGCGAGACGAGAAAGAACTGAGGGATCTAGCTAGAGCGTTAACCCACTGCTGTGGAAGAAATGCAGTATGATCTAGCAATACACTGCATCGGCCAATCAAATGCCTGCATGCACACAATCCTGGTTGATTAATTTAATTTACTGATGTCATGTAAATGTCCCAGAATTGTAAAATCTTGTTGCGTAGTATTATTAACTGCTGTGCAGGGTTTTGCGAACCTTTGTTGTCCACACTGTTTCTGGACTGCACACCTGCTTGACAAACTACCTGGAGTTTCTTGCTCAAGGGCACTTCATCATTGTCACATGGCTGTTGTACTGCAGTGATCCCAGGTCAGGGCCTAATGTTCCATCATAAGCCCTGCAGAGCACAGCTACAGTCACCCTCTCACAGAGCAAACAGGACATGCAAATGCTGAGAGGTAAACATTCGTAAGAAGATAAATTCAAACCAATACACACACACACACACACACACACACACGTTAACTCGCACATAAACAGACACACACAGTCTTAAGCTTTGATGCAAATTTTAGCTCCGTTCCACTACTTCTCTTCCCCTGACTCACACACAGCGACACACTCACACACACACACACACACACCTGTCCTCCTCCCTTAGGCACGTCTTGTAGAGAACCATCCCTCTCCTCTCCTGTCAGTGTGAACAAATGAGCCGGGGCATGTTTCTTAGTGTGTGTCTGAGCGTGTGTGCTGGGCAAACTTCCTTTCTGTCTGGCCTTCCTCTCTTTTGCTGTACCCCAAAACACACACACACACACACACACACACACACACACACACACACATACACACACACACTTGCTCCGCACTGTTACCCTCTGACAGATCACTGACATGCTGTCTCTAGGCCATCCTGCACTGTGTGTGTGTGTGTGTGTGTATGTATGTGTGTGGGGGGTTAGACCCCCCCCTCCTGCTGTGTCAGTCTGGCAATTGCCGTCTCTCAAGGAGCTAAGGAAGGCAGGGAAGGGAGGGCGAGGGCCTTGATGTGAGTGTGTTTGTTGTCAGAGGGTTTATTAATAAAGATGACCTCAGCCAGAGCTGCTCAGAGGGTGTGTGTGTGTGTGTGTGTGTGTGTGTGTGTGTGTGTGTGTGTGTGTGTGAGTCTGTTTTTTTCTTTTTGTCTTTCCTTCTCTTCTCTCTCTCTGTGACTCCTTCATATCGTCAAATAATTATTACTTTGAGACAAAGAATTACATTTTCATTTTTCCTGTCTTATCTCCTCCTTTGTCTTTCTGTGGCAACAGTCTGAGGTTGTTGCACTTGTTTGCGTCGACTCCTAATGTGTCTTTGCGTGCATGCAAGTCAGCTGTGTGTGTGTGTGGGTGTAATGGGGATAATCCTTCTTGATCTAACTCCTTTGTGTCTCAGCGTCCGTGGATGTGATTATGTGCTTCATTATGTTGGGCTAAACAGGTTGAGTCCACTGCGTGCGTGTGTGCAGACGTCAGTCCCCTGCTGTGTGTGTTAGGAAGAACAGATGTCCTCACAAGAATAGAAAGATGAGTAATTCAGCCTGTCGTCCCTGGGATTGTCTGACTGTCCGTCTCTGTCACAGGTTGAATGATATGACTTGGTTTACAGTTAAAGGGTCAGTTCACTCAAAGTGCATGAGTCATATTTCCTGTCCTCTAGTGGAATCTGTCCTCGTAGGTAAGGTGGGGTGTATTTGTCCAGTTGTCAGACTCTGACACCTCAGCTTAGAGTTTAAGAGGATCTACTTTCTACTGAATAAATGTTGACAGCATATTCTGTGAATTATCCAGACCCAGGTGATGTTTCTCTAACAAGGTGCATCTGTTGAATTCTGTTCAAACCTACAGCGAGGTGACCGTATCGGGACAGTAGCAGAGATGTAACTGTGAGCTACACCTGTGTTCATTTAGCTGTCTTGGTTTCATCTGACAGACCCCTCTAGGTTTTGACCACTCAGTGGTTTCATACAGTGACATAAATGTGTCTTTTTGCATCACTGTGTGAACCACTGTCATCTGGCCCTAGTTGGCTGTAACAAGCCCACAGTAACTTTTAAACTGAGACAGTTGCAATAAGTACAGTATAACACATTCTGTCCAACAACTAGATCTTTAAAAAACGATCCATGCAGTCCCCCCATGGCACCAAAACATGAGTATCCCCACCTGCAGGTGGCCGCGGTAGGTTATATAGTTATTGTATTACACCCCGTCTCTCAGTCCCTTTAAGCTGCAGTAACAGCTCAAGATTTAATCATCTCAAGCAGCAGAAGCCTTCCCGATGGTTTCCCATTATATTTTGTTTAGTGTCCCAGAGTGTTTTTCCTGTGTTGATGTGTCAGTGTGGCAGGATGGTTTGGACAGGATTCAAACTGCTTCTCTAGAATGAACTGAATGCTGAGGTTTTTTTTTTACCAACAGCAAACCTGGGGAAAATAAAACCAAATTATCTGCAGATGCAGATATTCTTATCATAGAGTTACGTATGAAAATATGTCAGTAATTTGGGTGAACTGGCCTTTTAAAGAAAAATATAAGATACGATGAATGAGGATAGGTTGATGAACTGTTAGGAGTCAGGTTAGGTTGAGGAAGACGTCAGTACTGGGAGGTGATCTCATTTGTTTAGCTCTCAAACTCCACTCTGTATCCGTCCCTGAGGGCTGGAGCATAAGCCAGAGTGGGACAGCCAGCCAAGCAGTGGGCCCCCAGGGGTGCAGCAGTTACCATGGAGGGGGATGGCGGCCCATATTTTGCCCTCTGTCTTCCCACCATAATGAACACAGAGGCCATTAGGGACAGGGTCCTCCTGCAGACTGGGAGAGCCACATAATGACATGATGCACTGAGCTCACGCTGCTACATTCACTTACACACACACACACACATAAGGACACATGCAGATGCAAGTATGCACATGTGCACAAATTAAGCTACACACACACACACACAACACCCAGTGGGGAAGTATGGATGTGGTGAACATATGAACACACACGCTGACTCACACACACAGATGCATGAATTGATCCACGCTCACATACGCTGTAACATCAAAACACTCACATTTTGTTGCTTCACAGCCTGAACATAATTCTTCCACTTTTTTTTACTTCATGTAACTTACGACACCCAAGTGAAACAAAAAATAGCAACAGCTCTGAAAAATAATAAAACTATAAAAAAAACTCCAATGACTTGATTTGATATAAAGTCCTTCGCCCAGAACAGCATGTTTTGCAAACTCAATCAGGTGACTTTAATCACCTTCTGGATTAAGCACTAACATAACTGGCTTCCACCTGTGATCAATTGTAAAGATTCTGATTAGTTCAAAAATTGTAGTGCTTGCTAGTGTGACTGCAAATAAACAATTCACTATTGGTGGATGGAGACCAATGGAAGCTGTGGAGGAATTACAGGACTTTGTGGCAGAGAGAGGTCATTGTGTGCATCCAGAAAACACCGTAGCTCAGGTAAAGCCTGCTGGAGGTAGCATCCTGTTCTGGGGATGTTTTTCTTCAGCAGGGACTGTCAGAATAGAAGAGACAATGGATAGGAGGAAAATACTGCCAGAAAGTTAAAGATGAGAAGGTTCACCTTTCAACGTGACAATGATCCGAAGCACACGGATCAAATTGACCGTACAGTGGCTGAAGGAGAAAACGGTCAGTGTCCTTGTGTGGCCCAGACTTAAACCCTAAGGTTCTCAACCTTAGGACACCATCCAATCTGACTGAGCTTGAACAGTTCTGTAAGGAAGAGTGGGCAGACGTCGCTCAGTGTAGGTGTGCAATGTAGCAGAAGAAGTATCCAAACAGACTCAAGGCTGTAATTGAAGCATCGTTGGTTCCACAGGGGGGTGGTTCTTTATCACATCAAGTTACTGGAGGTTTTTATTTTTTATTGTTTTTCAGAACTGTTGATGATTTTTCTTTCACTTGGATGTTGTAACTTGCATAGGGTAAATAAAGCGTTTTTGTGTTTTTATTTGAGGCTGTGAAGTGTTTTGAAAGGGGAAGATCCCTCTCTATACCCATATTACTCTTTAACCTTCCTCTCTGTCAATAATCTTCCACTCATGTAGGGTTCCCTGGCTATTTGCTATTTCAGCTGCAGAGCTGACCCTCGGCCAGTTACGTTTTGTTGGACAAACGGCAGCAGCACCGAGAGGAACGCTAATGAAACAGGATATCCCTGCCTCTGGTTACTGCACAGGAGAAGAAAAAGAAGAAAAATCACATTTGTTGCGAATGCCTGTATGTTCACCCGGTTTACGTATTCACTGGTGGGTGCCGCTGTTCTTTAGGGTCAACACAAGACCTGAAATGCCACGTACTCCCCCGTAAGACCAAGGCGGTGACATAAGATTTTCAAGAATACTTTTAAAGTGTCTTTTCTTTCTCTGCCAAGCCTGAAAGTCAAGAAACTTTGCTACTGCATAAATGAGTGTGCCAACCCTCAGCTGAAGAAGCAAAGAACAGTGTGTCTATTTCTGGAGGTGTTTCATGACAGACGTATGACATCAACACAAAATGAGAACAAAAAAATGAGAGCAAAAAATGAGAGCAAAAAAGAGATGAGAAAAACAGATTTTTCCTTGGGACTCTTGATACTGACTTACTCTGAGCCCATTGGTGGATAATTAGAATAGAATAGAACTTTTATGCTCTTTTGGCTTTTTCATATCAAGGCTGAATCAATTTATAATAAACAATAAAGCTACAATAACTCAAGTATTCCAGACTATATTTTAAAGTAATTTTCTTACTTCCAACTTAATTTTATTGTTTTGGGTTTTTTTTTTTTGGCCATTTGGAGGCAGTGTAACATGCTCTAAACTCGACCTTGACATATTAGTCAGAGTCGGATGAAACATAATCATTTAATCAGTTTTAATACAAAAAATATTACAGACAGATTTGTCCACCTGTGGTCACAGTGACTGAAATGAGTTTCCTGTGCAGGGTGGCTGTGCTCAGCCTTACAGATAGGGAGAGGAGCTCGGACATCCAGAGCAAGCTTGGAGTAGAGCCGCTGCTCCTTCACCAAAGGAGCCAGTTGAGGTGGTCCGGGCATCTGGTCAGGATGCCTCCTGGGAACCTCCCATTGGAGGTTCTCCAGGCTTGTCCACAAGGTGCGAGACACCAGGGTAGGCCCAGAACACACTGGAGAGATTATCTCATCTGGCCTGGGAAGGCCTTGTGATCCCCCAGGAAGAGCTGGAAAACAGCGCTGGGGAGATGGATGGATGGATGAATGGATGGATGGATGACAAAATATTTATTAGTGCAGCTTTAACAAAACTTTCAAGACCAGTTACAAATGGTAAAACAGGCATCTGACACTGATTGGTCTTGGCTTCAAGATAACCTGTTTACTAACTGGTTTTTATTTTTGCTACAGCGCCTTGTCAGTGCTCCCACCCTTACTGGGCATTTCAGTGGATGGAAAAGTTTACTTGTGGGTTGACACCCATGTGTGGTGAGAAAAGCAGAGATCAGGAGTGAAAGTGGTCCAATGAAAAGCCCTGCGTGGAAGGTTGCAGGTTTTATTGGAGGGCGCCTCAGCAGAAGGGATTTGTTAGGCTTTACCCCAGTATGAGACAAATATTAGGATAAACCTCCTCACTGCCCTGGGCCTTGTTGTGAAAAGGCCAGGGCCCAAGCCAGTGCTTTACCATCACATCCTCCCACTTATCTAAACAGATGTCTCATACAACACACACACGCATGCATGCATGCACACTGAGGCCTCCCGACCTCATGTACTCACCCCACTCATTTTACAGGGCTTTCCTCTTCTCATGCACACATACTTAACACTCAAAAACACACTTATACCAGCTCAGGTGAATGGACTCTCTGCTCCTTGAGGCTTGATTTCATCACTTTTCACTTTCAAAACAGATAAAAGCTTGTGGAGTATGCACCTTTGATATCAAGCACTTGTACGTGTGTTATGGATCTACTGGCAAATGAGAGTGTTTTTCTCTCTTTGTGTGTTTTTCCCTCAGTTCATATCACACACCAGTTGCTGCTGAGTATTTGGTGTCCACTCTGGCTCCTGTGTACCCTGGCATACTGAGAATAACAATAACAGCTCCTCGGCTCAAACCAATATCAGTTGCCAAAAGCAGTGACGCAGACATCACACAGGAAATGAGGGGATGGTAGTGGGAAGGGCCCACTTCACTGAAAAAAAAATTAAATCACAATCACTTTATCTGCCGACAACCAACAAATGAGGAGGGTGTTTTTTTGTACCGGCGCAGAGACAATGGGACTTGAAACAGCTCATTCACACTGCCAGAAACTTGGCGGATGCGTTCTGACAGACGGCAGCGCCAGAGGCTTTGATTGCATCTTTGCTGTGGGCTGCAGCTACAAAGTTCACAACTGGAAAAGCAGGTGTTTTCCCCTGACACTGGTCATGTTAGAGAGGTCATGGAGTATAGCAAAAACTTTATTATCCATCTTACCAACTCTTCTCAATTATTTTTCTGACTGAGGAGGGGTTCCCAACCTGTGGGCCACGGTGCAACAGGGGCTGTGATGGCCTACGTGATTGCAAGTAGGCCACAAGCCATTTGGGAAACAGTACAGTTTTGATAATAAAAATGTAAAAAAAATAAAATAAAAATATAATTCATTTTTAAAAAATGTTTTAAAAAGAAGTTATCTTTAAAAACATTTAAAATGTTTAAAAACTCTTTTCATTTTATTTTTCTCATATTACCATGACCACATTATCATTAAAGCAAGAAGTGCTCTGTGAATGCATCATTCGGCCTCCATATTAGGGGTTGAGAGAAATGAGAGGACTTTGCTGCCTTGTAAAATCAGCAGTTTGGGAGGAAGACATAATTTTCATTACTCCACAAAGTACTCATTATTAAATTATTGTAAATATAATGTACTAATATATTTCTTAATGATTATTATATTGCTTTAGAAATCAGCTATAGACCATTATTGGGAACACATTTTGGTTGCCAGGTAGTGAAAAATACCTTTAGTTGTTTTTCCTTTATTTTCAGTAATAAAGTTGTAACCCATGAATAAATGCTTGGTCCAATGAGCGGTCATACAGTCCAATTAGTAAAAGGGATTTTTCACAATTTAACAACCCAGGAGTTATTTTTATTATGCTTATTTATTAATGGCTTGTAATGGATCGATGAAGCTTAAGTAAATCATGTATTAACATGAATGAAACCATTAATTACAGCTTTAAAAAAGTGGTACCAGGTGATCAAATTCAACATACTCCAAGAGCAGAGTGACCTCAGCCATCACTGTTAAAATGTCATATTGATCTTCAGAGCCAAATATCTCTCAAAGCCTGTAACAGTAGAATGGTAGCACAGAGCAGATACAGTATTTCACAGACAGGGCAAAGCATGAAGAAGATAAATGCTACACCTTCAGCTGTATAGCAGTCATTTCTATGGTACACTGAATAATTGATCCTTCAGTTGACTATGGATTGACAACTCTCATGAGGGATCCCAGTGAGAATTGACTCTGTCATGGCTTGGCGCTGATAATGGGCCTAGCAAATGGCAGCCATCTCTAATTTTAGCTTGTAAATTACAACGCGTGAGTAATGGGCTGCACTTAGAGGGGTCAGAGTTTACAACCGAATCACTCTGGAGGACGAAGTCGGTAAAGTCACGCATTGCAGCTCAATCTTTTTGTTTTTCAAAGGGGTGCAGGCGGTTGTTGTGCTGGTGGTGTGGGTGAGGTGATAAGTTGGCATTCATCGCTCAGATCCAGCTCTGACCTTGTCCAGATGTCCAGGAAGATGGATTGTGTGTGCGCGTATACGTATGTGTGTGTCGACGGCCAGGGTTTCGGAGAGTGCTCGACTCTAATAGGGACTGGCAGGCATTTTGTTGGGCTTTATTGCCACATGCCTCTTCCAATCCTGCCGCTGATTAGAGCTGCCATTACTGGCTCACACACACACGCACACACTCTTACAAGACAGACCCACACACTTTGGCACACGCTCAAAGCTCAGGCCTTTGCATGTGATTAGCATCCAATTGCGTTGTCTAGTGCAGTGATCAAACGGAGCGTGGAGTTGTGCTCTCGTCGAGGCCGATTGGAGGAAGTGACGGGTACATCGTCGCTCCACTTTTATTCCGCTCATCAGGGTGCTGTCAGCTTAGACAATGTCAAATTTGGTGCAAAGCAATTAAAGGCCCAGGCTCATATAGACACACCGAGCACGCACACACATCAACACACATTCAGACACTGGTACACACGTGGGTATGCAACACATCCACCCACACGTGCACACACACATGTATTTACAATAAGCATGCAGGCGATTAGCTCAGAAAGTGCAGGTTTAAACCGTTAGTCATTGCTGATTCACAAGCGGCTGGCTGGCTTCCACACAGCCACTCACTGTGCTGCCTGTCAAACACACAGGCAGCCAGCACCTGGAGGTGTGTGCGTGTGTGTGAGTGCGTGTGTGTATGAGTGTGTGTGTGCATGTGCAGGTGTTCTTGAAATTCTGTTTCTTAACCAAACTCTCCTACTCCTCCTCCACTCCGCCCCTCTTCCTCCTTTTTGGCCTCGCGTGTGTCTGCCTGCGTGTATGCTTAGGGACCATATGTGTGTTGCCTTGGTTTGTGTACAGACGTTCATCCATATTTATGTGTGTACGTGTGTGGGTTTGAGTGTGTTAGTGTGGAGCCTTGCAGGGTTTTGGCTGCTGTGTTCTCCTGGATGAAGCCAGTGGAAAGCTGAGGTCTGGATGACTTACTTATTTAGGAAAAATCTACCAGAGATGGCCAGTATGCTGCTGTGCTGTCACATAGTCATGTGTGCATGTGTGTGTGCATGTGTGTGCCTATAGGTATCCCAGCCCATGGCCTCAGTAGCAGCAGTATATTTCATTTTGGAGAGACATTTTTCCTAACAGCCTCTAAAGTTATTCTGCTGCTGTTAAAGCTTCAACAGACAGGCCGGCGGTTCAGTCCCAGGTGGAGACACTCACCGAAGGGTTAAACGCTCTACCAGAGGCGTTTAACAGGCATACACACACACTCATATGGTGAGTTAGCCACAGTCATGAGGTTCCTGATTAAGTCTGAATTCACTTTCCAGCACATTTAATTAAACTAACTCAATTTCAGAGACCCTACCACCAAATAGAGTTTCACAATTATGTAACTTGCCTTTTATTTTCTTGCAGGATTTATCCAGTCTTTTGGTGCTCTCTCCTTTTAGAAAAACAAGTCAATAGCCGGTTTCAAATCACTACTGCCCAATTAAAACCATGAAGGATTAAATTATCCTTTATGGGTTGAGAACATTTTTCCACTTCTCAGGATAAATAAACTATTTAAAAACATATCGGATTGTTTGGAAACTGCCTCGTCACAGAATTAAAACTGGGCTTTTTTACTTCTTCAGGACATTCGCAGCAAAAAGTCTGAATCACAGAAATTTCAGATTTGATTTTTCAGAGAGCTGTGTGAAGGATCGACACACAATGTCAGGTTGTCTTGTGTGTGTGTGTGTGTGTGTGTGTTCAGTCCATATAGACTGACAGACATCACAGCTTTTCCAGTCAATATAGTGCAGCGCTGTGTGCATGGACTGTAGCTGAGTTTCCAGTGCTGCTTTATTGACAGCAGTGAATGAACTATGATGGTGTCAGAGGTTTTGCTGCTGCCTTTGTTTGTTCCCTGTGTGTAACCGTAGCCGGCCCATACGTTACTGACACTATCCACTTGGCCCTCGGCGCTCTCTTTGTGATTAGTGAGCCGCTGATGCTGACATGAATCTTGGCCTCTAGATGCACACACAGAAACACACACACACACACACACACACCGGCTGGGACTTGGCAGTTAGTTGTGTGATCTGCGGTGTGAACCATTGGATCCAATGAATGTGCCTCAGGTGTGTGAATGTGTAGATGTGTGAGGTCAGAGTGTGTTTCAGGTGTGTATGAATTCCAATAACAACAACACAATTAAAAAGAAAAACAGCACAATTTAACTGCGAAATCAATTAAATTAAATCCAGGCACATTTTTCTCATCAAGCTCAGCTTCAGTACACACTGCTGTATTCATGCCATAGCAATAGAAAGCAGTCTTGACATCACTGAGCCAGAGAGTCCAAAATGGTGGAAATTACCATACCTTGTTAGCTCTGCTGCATCATCCACTTTTTTGCGTAAATTCTGCTTCACAAATGAGGAATGATTTTTAGACAGTTGTGAGATAGGAGTCAATGGTAGAAATAGGTAGTTAAAATAAACTTAGCTAAGTCTACAAGCCAGAAGACCATCAACAAGAGCCTACAGAGAATCTACAGCTGAAAATAGAATATCAGAGGAGAAGTGAGAAAAATGAGTTTGCCAACCAGCAGTGAATAACTATCAGAACTCTTTAGCTTTCAGGTTTGTGCAGTCAAGAAGGAACTGAGACTTCTAAAGAGCAACTCTGGACTTTGTACAGAGTATCCAGCTGCAGATGAAGAAACTCTCTCATAGCAAATATACAAAATGTTTTATTCATTTGAGTAAAATGGTTCTTCATAGACAATAATAAACAGGCTTCATGTATTATTATACCAGTTGGTTCTGAAAGGTTGCTTCAACCAATTAAATTCAACAGATCCTTGGGGCTTACAAAGTCATAATAAGATCATTTAGAGGAGAGCTGCCGTGAATGGGTGTGGCTGATATCTGTATCTGGTTTAGCAGGGCTACTCGGCTGGGTGCAGTACCAGGGGCAGCAGGGTGGGTGTCCGGAGGTGAGATGAGTCTCCTTACCTCAGAGTTTATTGATAGGATTATAATCCTGCATAACTGGAGGCTTGGATCCCAAAGACGGAGAGCTGGTCCGGACCACCTGTACAGGGGTTACCTGGCAATCTACCAGTTACACTGACAGATGATTAGTACAGTAATTAGATTACTACAGCACAGATGATTAGCTATAAAAATAAAATACTAGGCAAGTATTCAACCAACATATCAAATACAATATGATAAAAAGCATTTAATAACTTATATTTAGTACAACTCATGACCAGAAAATACTTTAATGTAATCACTTAGAAACACAGAGCTCGTTTCTCTGTGTGTGACAACAGGAAATTTATTTTGCAGCTCACAATGCACACTGAATTTTCTTCCCACATAGAAAGGGCAGTTTCTGAGGCTCAGGCACATGGATAAACTCAGGATAAACTGTGTATTGTTTAGTTTTTCAAAGAAAACCCTTTCAGATTCTTGTATTTCTTATGGTAGAGCAGGAAGTGAGATTCTGTCTCAGCCTCTGCGTCTGACGGCCTGTTTCTGTCAGGCTTTCGTTTTCCAGCAGTCTGGTGGTCGGGTACTCTGCCACCATGTGCTCTGTGTTTAGGGTTAAGTAGAATTCTACTTTACTTTGTTTTTTTGTGCTTTTTGCTCCAATATTTGATCAGACTTTGTTTTTGTTTTGGGATGATTTAGTTTGCCAGATTGTGTTTGGTGTTTGTCCTGAAGCTCTGGTGCTTGTGGGCAGAGCTTTAGGATCAGCTGGCACAGGGGACTCTCCGTCTTAGTTTTGGACTCTTATCTTTTGTTCTTATCTTTGTATGTATGTGTTACACAGTTTGGTGTCGAAGCCTTCAAATTTCAAACTCTCTATTCTTAACTTCACAGTTTCTGTAGTTACTGCTCTCGGCCTTTAGAGAATCAAAGTTGGGACGTCACATCTGGGTGAAAAACCGGCATCTACTACCGCATTTATTATTAAAACTTGAAAACTTTTAGATTTTTTAAAAAGTGAAACAACAACTTTCAAATTCGTTAGCATTCATAGCATCCAAGAAAATGCACCTGGCTGGCTTGTCTGTTAGCGGTTAGCTCGGCAGCTACAGTGGTTCACCAACTAGCCAGTTAGTGTTAGACCACAGATGAATTTCACTGTGTTACATTCTGTTGTGGGCAGGAGTTTAATGTGTGTGTGGGTGTGTGTATGTATTTGTGTATTTGTGCGCGTCCACCTGTCACTCATTACTCGTCTCTTCTTCTTCTTTTCTTCTCCTTAAGCCCAATGTGACCTTCATCTGGGTTGCGTGTCTCTACTCAACATTCACGAAGACGACAGAAGCAAAAAAAAGAAAAACTGAGAGGGAGATTAAGAAGAAAGCACACAGACGCGCGAGGGAGGAGAAGAAAAACAAGTAAGAAAGTAAAAACAGAACAAAGGGTGGAGAAGAAAAACAGCAGCATCTTTTCTGCCTCCTCTGAAACCTTCCTCGGCAAACAGCACAACTGGCAGAGTGAATCAGAGGAGGAGAACAGAGGAAAGAGAGGGAGAGGTATGGGGAGGCATGTAAAATGTGCTAAGAATCAAAAGACATAAGAAAGTGAGTATGAGAAGGGAAAGGAAAACCTTGCAAGAGGAGAGGGAGGTGGCGGTTGTCAAAACAGGATGTGGAAATTACAGACATTTTCAGGTACTCCCAGAAAGAAATTATTCTGGTGCAAGACAAAGAGAGAGAGCAGAGCGACGCATGAGTGGAGGGTGCAGAAAAAAAAGCAGACAAAAGCAGGGGAAAGAGAAAGAAACGGTTGAATTTGGGTGGGATATTGGATTTCAGATATCAGAGCATTTTGTTAAGAATGATGCTGAAGGTTATGGGTGTGAATGTGTGTGTGTATGTGGGGTGTTCACACCTTTTCTTGATTGTGTACGTGTGAGTGAAAGTGAGGCTGCAAGATTCCGCCTGAAGCACAAAAGTAGAAAACAAAGAGAGAAGAAGAAGCGGGAGAAAAGAGAAATGACCGTGCGCTGAATTTCAAGTTTAGGTTTACTGAATAATGAATTTTGTGATGTGTGACTAAGAACAAGGCCATAATTTCCACTTTTACAGTTTTAGTTTAGTTTAGTAAAATCCCTCTACACTGTGTCCAGTCACCTAAATTCGGTTTCGAGAAGTTGAGAAAAATTGATGAAAATGTTGGTCCATTCATTTTTGTTGCTCCTCAGTTATCACTTTGCCCTCAGTTTTGCTTCCCAGGCTACATACAGACCATCCTAGTCTTCCCATTGGTGGAGGTTGTTGGGGTTGTATGCAGCCCAATGCAAATATAAGCCATTACAGGTAAATTACAATGACCCTCATTTGTTTTCTCAAATCTATTTAGGAACATGCACAATGTCAATTTTGACTAAACCCCTCAACAACACTGGACAGGTAATAACACTGAAAGGAGTAGTTCATATATACTCGTAGTTGCATTCCTGCCCCCAGGGTTAGATGATAAGATCAACACCACCCTCATACCTGTCACTTCAACATGAAGCAGGAGTCAGGAAGCAGTTAGCTTAGCTTCGCATAAAGACAGGAAATACTGGGAAACAGCGAGATTGGATCTGTCCAAAAATAACAAAATCTGATCCTGTAAATCCAGAACCGCTAAAGCTAATTTGCTAACACAAAGCATCAAGAGGACAAGTTGTGGTTCTACAGTGACCTATGACTATAATCAATTTGTAAAAAAAAAAAATAAATAATAATAATTGTGAAAATGTTCATTCTATTGTGAAAAAAACCAGCACTACCATGGCTGTCTCCCTCGCAGCTTCTTACATGGGCCTGGGCTGCTGCACTGAATGCTCTGCATAACGGACACGACATCACTTTCACAGACTGAAAATGAAATGTAGGTGCTTGTAGCTGAAACAATTCACAACCCAACCCGGCCACAGAGAGAGTGATGTGCACCCTAAAAAGGTCTGTTTGATAAATACTTTGGATTTTAGTCAGTAGACAGTAAAATTATAGAACCTAGTGATTAAGTTGTATAGAAGCTATAGATAGCCTAGACTACTATTCCAGCACCAGCAAACTGAAGCCACGTCCTGAAAACATGCACCTAAATGAGCTCCTATACAAGTAGTTATGACTCTCATTGTATTGATTTACCCTGTTACAGACTAGGTGCAAAAAAATAGATATTAGAAAGGTTCAAACTTATGTTTTTTATCATTTTTGGCCAATTTTGACAGAGTGACTTCATGTTGACAACAAGAATTTTTGCCATGTTCATAAGAGTGGTATCAATCATCTCATCCAACTCCTAGCCAGAAAATCCATAATCAACTATTCCCTTAAAGCCCTCATCATTTTACTTTGTATTGTGCTTTAGTTACATATTCACAAACTAATTTGCAATTAATTAAATTAACACAAAAATAACTAATACATAATGAATATGGGGTCTTTGGGATGCAGGTTGTTGCCTGCTTTGGGTAGTTGATAATTAACTTAAAAAAAACAAAACAACAGAAACAAGATGACAACTCCTGTACTCACAGAATCGAGGGTTATCATCAATAACCAACACTCCATTGCTGCCTGCACGTCGAATACCAAGCCTAAGCCCTCGTCATGGATACTATGTGTGATAGTGTGTGTGTGATAGTGTATGTGTAAGTTAGTAGGTGGCTGTCTCATGTTTGAAGTGCGTGATGAAGGGCTTTCTCATTTACAATCTTCTGTCTGTTTGATCGAGCGGCTGGGGGCTCCGGCAGACTTTAGTAAATTGCCTTCGATAAAAAAAGTAGTTTGTATCCCAACTTTCACCTACAGAATACAGAGACATATGGGCAGAAGAGGGATGCTCTTAAACACACGCATAGATATATGTACCGGGATGACAACAACGACCAAGCCGCACACACACAGTCACACACATAAACACAAAGGTGAGAAAAAACAGCCTCAGGCAACACTGCGCTCCTTTCAGTCCATATTTTTTCTGCAAGTGTATGTGCTTCTCTCTCTCGTCACAATGCACTTATCCCTCGTTCTCTCTAATAACTCTGGATCTCCCTCTCTCTCTCTCTCGCTCTCTCTCTCTCTGTCTCTCACTCTCTATCTGTGTCTCTCACAGTGTGTGTTTATCTCTGTGAGGATATTGGTTGCCGATCATAAATAGCTTTTCTCTGACAGGGTGCCATCACAGATGCCAAGAGCTCGGGAGAGGAAAAGGGGGAGGAAGGAGGAGAGAGGGCGAGAAAGGTGGAAGAATGGACGATATGACAGTGAGAGTAGGGAGATGAGAGGAGAGACAGAGCAGTAGATTGAGGAAAAAGCAAGAGAGATGGAGGTGGAGGTTATGCACATCAAGGCAGCGTGACAGGTGTCAGGTATGCAAAAATAAATGGACTCAACTTATATGCTACGCCTCCATACACACGCAGTCACAAAGCAAGAATTGCAGTGTTCACACACACTGACACAAAACTCAGATGAGATGCAATACGACACAAGCTACTTCTGTAAATTCTCAAATAGTAGTGGGTGCTTTCATTTATCTGAGCTGCTGGAAGAAACAGCAAGTATATTTTATCTTATTTTGGTGACTGTCTCCCTCTTTTCTCATCTGCTCCTGTTTTAATTTGTTGTTGCTGCTGTGTGCTGTTAATGCAAACATAACACTTCTTCCATATCCGCCTGCTCCCCTGATAAATGTAATATAATGTACTTTTACACAGCACAAACTCCCTCAGAACAACAACAGAACCACTCTGTTGCTCTGTTGCTCTGAGTTTCTCTTATGTAACAAAATTACTGTTTTAATTCACTTTTTTCAGTCGCTTCCAGTTTGCCATTTTTTTATATCGCTGTTAAGCTACTCAACACTGGCTGCAATGGCTTTTCACATTAAAAGTCTTTCAGTGCCTAAAGGGGTGTATCCTTAAAGGCAGCTTCTCTCTGAACGAAAAAAAAACAACAAAGTATAGAAGCAATTGGAATACATTAGTGAATGAAAACAGCGTTTTGGTTAAAGGACTAACTTGACATTTTGGGAAATGTACACACACTAAATATGAAGCTAAGTGGGCAATTAGCTTAGCTTAGCATAAAGACCAGAAATTTCTGGTCACAGTGTCTGGACAAGAAATGTTCCAGTTTAAAACACTGTATAAAACTGCAACATCTTTTTGCAATGCTGTTTGCGTATTAAACTCTTTGACAGAAATATCCACTTATTCATTTCAATTGCCTCTAATTTCTCAGCTGTATGTCTTTATTTTTCATCAATGCAACTGCAACAATACAACAA
Organism: Trachinotus anak; assembly: GCF_046630095.1. NCBI lineage: Eukaryota > Metazoa > Chordata > Actinopteri > Carangiformes > Carangidae > Trachinotus > Trachinotus anak. The sequence goes on along the minus strand of NW_027273859.1, from coordinate 5,866,083 downwards.
TTCTTCAAATTAAAAGCCTTTTAATAGCTCAAAGCGGACAGTCATTGGAGTGGCTCAGTGTTATCGCCTTGTAGGCTTTTAATGTGAAGTGATGGAACTGTACATCAGACTGAATTACTGAGGGGTTTTTTTTAACCAGCTGTACGTTTTTGTGCTGACCATGACCCTTTATTGGGATACTGGCTTTTATTTGAGAACTTACAGTAAATAACTGTTGTGACAGTAAACACATTTGAGTGACACAGACATATATACTCTTGGCCAGTACCCAGTCACACACACACACACACACACACACACACACATGTTCCCCTCCATCAGTTTTGATGAGGTGAAGGAGTGTGAACCTTCTGCATCTCGCATTCCTCCGTCCTCTCTCTCCACGCAGCAGCAGTCCTTGTCTCTCAATCGATCCCAGCTTATCTTCCCGTAAACCTGGACCTCTTCTCTCTCCTCCTCACCTCGCCACCTCATACCCTCCTCTCCTTCCTTCTCATTGCTATCGATCAGTCTATGTGTTCGACAAAGTAGAGAGCAGGCAGCGGTTAATGTAGAGCCAGGCCGGAGGAGCGTTGCTCGCGGTTCACGTATCACCTTTCCCTCCTAATGGGTCCAATCAGGCTCTAATAGACCCGGGGTTAGAGCGCTCTCTTCTCATTCCTCTCACCTTACACTTCTCTCCTCAACAAATATCTGTCTCCACTGTAACTCTGCCAGGCGCATTTTCAGCTGATGACTGTTGATTTCACTAACTGATCTGATAGCTGTCACTGGCGGATTTTTAAATATTTATTCATCCATGGAAGGATTTGCTTCTGCTGAGTAGGCACACTCTTTGTCGGAAATGGCCTGCTTTGCATTTTTTTACAGTAATGCACATTCATTCCTGGGCTCTGCCCAGTAAGAACCACAACCTACTAATTTTGGCCACTGGGGTCAGCCCAGTACTGGAAGCTCAACTCTTTCATCATCTTCTGACTTCTCTCAGTCACTGAGCATGTTGAATCTGGTTGGGTTAAATGCCTTGGTGAAGGGCACCTTCATTGTTGACTAGTTGTTGAGTCAGGGGAAAGTGTCTCTCACCATTCTCCTCTACAGCTTTCGCCTGCCGTCCAGGGATTTGAATGGCTCATGAATAAAAAGTAAAAGAGTAAATGTGGTATTCAGGGAGATTAACATGGATGCACCGTTCAATGCTGACAGTAATACAACACAATTTCTCATTATAATATTTGAGAAACATCTCTTTATATAAAATGAAAATGCTATCAGCTGCATGTTAATCAAATCAATTAATTAAATCAACCAGGAGTCTGACAGTTAAAGTAAGATGATCACCACCAGGGGTTTTGCTGCTACAGCCTTTGTTAGTCCTATGTGACCTGTAGCTTATGATAGCTAATGTTAGCAAACTTTAAAAAACATCGCTGGATTACAGACAGTACGGAGTCAGTTTGCTGACTTTCTGACTTAAGCCCCTTTTCCACTGGTCAAAAAAACCCACTAACACACTAAGACCTGCTGACAATGTGCTTTTGTCAGCAGTGGAAAAGGGAACAATTGACTTCTTGAAGGGCGTGTCTTCAGTCGAAACAGAAAGGCAAGCTCGACTGGCAGTGGAAAAGGGGTCGACTGGCCTTTATTAGAGGGTTTAAAAACCTGCAGGTAATACCAGCTAATTTTGGTGGAAAATGGGTATTATGATTGCATAGCATACATTATTAATAGCTTAGCTTTTAGCCTTATCAATACCATAGTTTTTAACCTTTTCAATAGCTTAGCTTTTAGCTTTATCTCATATTTGTCACATTTAACAAAATATAGTTTATTACAACTTTGGTCTTATTTTTGTAGATTTTGTTATAGTTACAACAAAGTCTGGCAGGATACAAACATTAGTGATGTGACATGTTGTAAACAGGTTTGCCCAGAATTATGCTGTAACTTTTTTCCATTTTCCTTGACATTTACAGAATTATTTTAATTTCTTATATTTTTTGGATCAAAAAATATAAGAAATAACAAGTAGACATGCAGTACAACTGGCAACGAGGGGTTGCAAGTCAACAAGGGTTTATTTTAAAAAGAATAGACGTTTACAACAGTAATCATTTTTGGAATTTTGTTACTTTAAAATAAGTTTGCTAACCTATGGTATGTTTAAAACCTCCCTGATTATCTCTCTGCACGTTCTTATCCTCATCTGACTTCTGTTTAGTATTGTTCATATAATGTTCTCAGCTCTCAGCTATAATGCCTATTAGTGACTGGCATATTGTAATAAACTGAAATGATCCTTTAATATCTATGCTTTAATAACTATGCTATCACTGTCAGAAACAATCTGTACTTGTTCTGTGTATGCTTACAAGGTACACAGATAATCAGGAAGCAGTTCAGGTCAAGTTTCAATCATTTACTTCAACAAAAATATGCATTTTAATTTGGGCTAAAGCTCTGCCCCAGATCAAATCTGAGCAAGCTTAACACACACTGTGCTGAACTCACAAACCCACAGAAGAGCCAAAGATACACAACATCTGACCAACATGAAGAAACATAATAAAGTCAGATCAATCTAAATGCTGAAGGTGGCTGGGGAGGTGGAGGGAGATAAATGGGCTGAAAGCAGGTAGTGGTGTAGCAGCAAAGCTGCAGTGCTGAGGGTTGATGCATTATATGGACCATCCACTGGTAGATAAAGGTTGTTGTCACGTGTTTGGACAGCATTTAAAATATGTGACCATAAAACAACTTCTAACTGCTGTAAGACTCCTTAGAAAGCCATAACACTAGATAAATAGATCCAGTATTTTATATCACTGAATAAGAAACTTTACCATTGAAGCCTCAGCCCACAAAGCCACTCTGACCCTCAACATTTACACTACAGTTGGTCATGTCTTTTCCTTTCAGTCCTGTTTTTCCTCCATTGCCTCCGTCATTCTATTCATCTCTCTGTCAGTGTAACCTCGCCTCCCTCCCCACCTGCCGGCCATTGATATGTGTGGGCTGTTTCTATAGGAGTCCAGCGAGGTGTAACCTTTCTGCCCTGTGGCACCTCACTGGGATGCAGGGCTATGGGCTCAGCATGAACTCCTGAACTCATCCCGAAAGAAACGCTCAAAGAACGGAGCCGAGCAGAAAGGAGAGAACAGAGAGAGTGGGAGGGAAAGTGAAGAAGCGCTACTGGACAATTAGCCCCCTCAGGAGCGTAGTAGGCGGTCTCCCCAGGCCAGAATACACTGTGAGCGTTGTGAGGTGCTGGCAGCCAGAGAGAGGAAGGAGAAGCAAGAGGGAGATAGTGTGTGTGTGGGCGTGTGTGTGTCATAGTGTTTTGCATTCACACGCCCAGCGGTTGTTGTTCCAAAATGAGACGGTGCGTCGGGTGCCTGCAGGCGTCAATATGACCATTTCTATTATTCAGAGCTGATTACAGCGCTAAATCATACAGTGGTGAATACTTTTTAATGAGCTCTGAAATACAACAGAGAAACTTTGTCAGCTTTTTTGTTTGTCTGAATCTGGCTGGCGGGGGAAAAGAGTGATGTTTGATTAGTGTATTGGTGTGTGAGGAGCAGGTGGCAACATATATGAGTGGTGAGATTGGAGATGTTTGTGTGGGTGTGAATATGACACTTAATTTAATGTTTTGCATGTGTGCACAGTGTATATTATGCATGTATGATCCTCATGTATGTATGAGTGTGTGTGTGTGTGTGTGTGTGTGTGTGTGCGTGTGTGTGTGTGCATACAGACATACACATGTGTGTATGTAGCAGTCTTCTTGGGTGCACAGCAGTTATATTCAGTCTGTAAATGTGTGTGGGTTTGCCTGTTGTTCATAAGTCAGTGCATTGCCTTCAGCAAGGTTGATCGACCTGTGACTACATGGTGATCATGGACTAGCGCACACACACTCATATATGCGCACTGATGACAGGTCAGAGTGCTATCCCAGCATCCCCTGGGCCTGCACACAGGGCGAGGCAGGGCAGAGTGCACGTGAGTTTCACTCATCAGAACCAACATACGCTGGGCAGAGGAGGACGAGGTCAACCAGAGAAAAAAGGGGAGAGGGAGACCTGGAGGTGGAGAGGCTGCGAGAGAGGAAAACACAGACAATGTGTCTGCTCGCACATAACTAACCTGGTTATTGTTGGCTTTCTGCTGTAATCACATTTCTTAAATGTCAAGTAAACCAAAAATCTGGTTTCCTCAATCAGGTTAAAGGAATAGGAGTAGTTAGATTGTGAATCTCTTACGGACCTAAATGCACTCTCGTTGCAGTGTTTTCAATTATCTGTGTGCCATATAATATGCCAGATAATAGCTACAACAGCCAATGACATATAAGCACATCTTCAACAAACCAATCAGCCCACAGTCATGATAACAGCTCACTGTTTGGAGGTTTTCACTGTACTGTTGTGGGGTTATTTTGTCAAGTCACATTGAGTTGAAAAGCTTATACACACACACACACACACACACACACACACACACACACACACATATATATATGTGTATATATATATATATATATATATATATATATATATATATATATATATATATATATATATATATATATCATGATATTAAACTGTGTGCCATTAAGCCCTGTTATGAAGCATTTAACCAAACACTTCAGGGTGGAAATCTTCTGGAGAAAGGGTTTGACAAGTGACTCCTGACCAAGTCTGCTATTTTGACTGATTTCTGATTTTATCAGAGAGACTGATGCACTGATGAAATGAGTTGCTGTAGTTACTGGGTGGAATTATAACCATTGTCGTCTAGAGCACAGGGTTGAGGATCAAGGATCAAGGCCATTTATGAACGGTAAAAAGTCTCCACTCATGCGGAAACTCATTAAGTTCTTTTGGGTTTGAGGCAGTTCATAATGGCTGCAACAATGATTCCACACACTCAGATACTCCTCAAATATTTCTATCATGGTAACAAAAATGTGCCTGTTTACACACCCAGCACAGGGAAAAACAATGGTGTGAAATGGTGTTTGGCTCCACCTGATGAGTGTAGGTCCAAAATTAATTCTCCTTTTATCTCTGTTTTTTGGTCTCCACCAATTCTTGAGGGAAATTTCCCCACTGTTGGACTAATAAAGGACTATCTTATCTCAAATATCTGGCTCTTTAGCCACTAAATGCTCCAATATGTTCACCAGCTAGTAACTAGCTTTATCTGTCTTTTCTTTGGTGCTGGGCTGCTGTGGCTGGGAACAGTCTTGATAAGAGCAGAGGGAGTGAACCAAAACATTAAAGTTGTGATAAAGATGTGAAAATGCTGCAAATTACACGTAGCCATTTGACCCATTGTTGATATAAAATATTTGTTGGTGCAGCTTTAATATCTGATCAGAAGCCACACCAGCTTGTTATTAGGGCCAAACACCTGTTCCCAGTAGCAGCATTAAAACTATTCTTATTAATTAAATCAGGTCCATAGTCTATTTCTTCTCAGAATAGTTGTGAAATGTCTCCATCCCACGTCCACTCCCCAAACGTCTGAGCATGATCCGCTTCCATCCAGCACACCAACAGCACAGATGGTCTCGCTGTCTGTTAAACTGGACATCAGTCCCTCTCGCCTGCACCTCCTCTGCTATCACTTCCTCAGGTCTGAGCAGGTGTTTGGCCCGCAGTTAGACTCCAAATCAGATCCATTTCATCTGTAATCAGCTGTAGCCCCTGGCACTGATGGAGGAGATCAGAGCGCCGATCAAAGAATTATAAGCTGACCACGCCTGGCCAGCCGACCATGACACAGACAAGGCGGCGAGGGGGTAGGGGGTGGGGGAGTGAGCAAGATCTACAGTAGGGATGAAAGGAGAGAAGATGGAGATTTGAAGGCCTGCATAATCTCCCAGGGGGAGAGACATGAAAGAGCAGGGTGCTGGGTGGAGGCAGCAGTGACGGAGGCTTAGATGTTACACTGCGAGCTCACATGGGACTTTTTTTTTTTTTTTTTCAACATTTCCATCAATTTGCAATAGGTTGTTTAAAGTCAAATGCCGTGCTCGGTTCCGCTTCAGTTTGAGGTAATTAGGACGGGAAGTGAATTCCAATCACCATGTGAAAGGAAAGTCAATGACATTAACTTGATGCATTTGGATTGCTTGATGCCCTGACGCTGGTTAGCAAATCATTAATTGTATGCAAATATAGGAAATCATGTGCTCAGGTGCATGAAAACTGATGGGTGACTCACATGATGATAGCGGATTTAAAGTGCAATTTCAAACACTTTTTAGAGGATTTTTTTTTGAGGAGGAGGACAATACAGCGAGCCTGATCACTGTCTTTCATACTCATCTTCTACATTCACACACACACACACACACACACTGCACGCAGCTGATCAAACCGCTCTTTGATTATCAGTCTTTCATCTGTGCCAGCTCAACACAAACACGCTGCACAATCTGCCAACGCTTCACCCACACACACACACATGCATGCACACACACACACACACACACTCAGCTCTTTTATGTGAGGTGGTCAGCATAAAGACTCAACACGCCCATTTGTAACATCTGTATTCACAGATATGCTAGTTAGTGCTATCACTTCGATGCAGACTCACTCAGGCTTGATATTGCTTTGAAGCCTGTATTCAGACTATGCAGAGTATCATACAAAAACACACACTCTGTCTGCTTTTATTGTTGACCTGTGTCTTTGTGCCAAGACTCTCAGACGCTGAGTGCGCATGGTGTGTGAGGGTGAGTGTATGTTTCACTGTCAATGGAGTGTCCATGTCCGCGTGCTTCATGTCAATGCATAGAAAAAAGCTTCCCCGTGAGATGTAGAGCTGTGTTTTTTCAGCCCTGTTGCATACGTGGTTCTGAAGCACTGTTTGAATAGGTGACAGGTAACAGCACCAAAAATGCTGAGTTCGATATTGACTTCACTTTACATCCCACAAGTCATTTTGTTCAGTCAATTTTGCAGGGAGTTTTTGTAACGTGATATTTTATCAGTCCGATTTCATAGCCACTTTACTCTGGACTTGAACCCAGAACCTTGAAATTTCATCTTTGATGCCTCGCCACCACTGGAGCCGTTGTATGTGTTCACATTCATATTCCCGACATTTAGCTAAAGCTGCAACAGAGAGTGACTTACAGTGCCTGAGCTCAGATTCAAATCAAAACACTGCTTTTGGGAGGTGTCTGTGTTTTTAAAGGCTGATCTGTGATCAAAACATTTCAGCTGTAAAAATTCATCTAAATTGGAGAAATATTCTCCCAAGGCTCCCTGCTTGGTTCACAGACTCCCTGATAACATTTTGAACCCTGCAGAATACATTTGAATCACAAAGCTGAAACTAGGTGAACTTGGGTCACAAATTATCATTTGGCAATGAATCTTGGAAAAAGACCATGTTCTGAACATTTTTTTCTGAAAGAGCTCTTCCTGAAAAAAGTTTGAAAAGCTGAACGGTACTACCAATCAAAATTTAACACCCATTTTAAGCAACATCCTGTATGATGGAGATTCTTCATCATCACATTATCAAGCAATAATTCCCTTTTAAAACAAGTGGAAAAATCTGTATATGTAACAAGGCCGTTTGAGCTGCTTTATTCTGTTGCCTCAAAATACTGACTTATTTCCAGAAAAAAAAAAAGTTTAAGCTGAAATCATCTTTTTTGCACATTTCTCAAAACACAGTATGTGTCCATGTAAGCAGCACAGTGAGACTGTCATCTTCTTAGCTATAGCAGTGCTTCGAGCCTAATGCTAATGTCTGTCTCACAGTGGCAATAGCCTGGTTGCAGTTTTGCACAATATAGAAGCTTTTTTTTTTTTTTTTTTTTTTTTTTAGAAAAGTGGACAAAACACAATTGTGAATTTTGCTTTGTGCTTTGTCGAATAGTCTGAAAAACCACCTCACTTAAACGTACAAAATTTTGTGTTTCCATTACTTGTTTTTAAGTTTGCACCCTGATACATGTCAAGATTTAGTGGGTAATGTTTACCATGTTTACCATTCATATTCATCAGCTTAGTCTGGCATGTTAGCAAACTAACATCTGCCAATTAGCACTGAACTCAAAGTACAGCTGAAGTTTTACAGGTATTTGGTCATAAATTATTGGATAAACTGAAATTTTGATGAAAAATTTGGTCAGGTTTCATCCTCCCCTGAAAATCTATGAAAATACATTTCATAGCAGTCCATCCAACACTTGTTGAGATATTTCTGTGTGAGGACCAAAGTGGTGAATGGGCCAACCAGCAGGCTTACAGGGCCACACCGCAGGCATGGCTAAACATAAGACTCAAGAAGAATAGTGCACTTCTACTAGTAATTTCACGTCAAAATCATTTCTGAGGACTCAATAGCCTTGGTTTCAACACAGAGTTTCAGTGTGATGCACCTCAGTGCTGACACCTTTCTGCTCTGACGAGACTCAGTCTCTCAAGAAACACCTTTCTTGAATGATCTAATGTTGAAAACCAGCCATCAGCAGCATCAGAGGCCCCGACATAGCCAACCATTAATGCACAAGAGCTGCTCCAACACCTCACTATAATGATTTCAAGGGGAGGAAAAGACGGTATAAAAGTCCTGGAACCGCTCTTATCCCTCTGTCCATGAGGCGTGAAATCGTTTGATCCTGCTTGTTCTATTTAGGTAAAAAAGCTTTTGAGTGTTAGACTTTGCACTTGGGTGTGTTTGTGTGTGTGTTTTTTTAAATGCTGCCGGAGCAATAAAAGGTGGAGTGATAGGGGAGGGAACATGGTTGCAGGAAGGAAGGAAGGAAGGAAGGAAGAGAGCTGATGGTAGCTACTGTGTTTGTTTTGCAGGGAGGCGAGAGGGGAGATGAAGGGTGGGGGCTGTCCTGTAGTCCATCCATCCATACATGTGTGTGTGTGTGTGTGGGGGTGGTGGGGGTGGGGGCAGTTACGGGTTAATGGACATTAAGTCTGTCCCTGTGTGATAGTCGGGGTGGAGGGTGGTGGGTGATGTGCCCTGGCTCGCTTTAACCGACAAAAGGGTCAGAGGTCGAGGTTTAAAGTCAAACAATGCCTGCAAGGACTAGCAATCAGCTGGGACAGCACCAGAGGTCAGTGTGTGTGTGTGTGTGTGTGTGTGTGTGTGTGTGTGTGTGTGTTGTAATATGGGAGGATGGGAAGGAAAACGCTGCCAGGAAAGGAGAGGTGGGGAAAATGAAGGGCAGGAAGAGGACAGCGGGAAACAGAGAGATGCAGCGGTGAAGAAAAGAGGACAGACAGATGGGGGATGAAAACATTCTTCATCTCTTCCTTCCTCTTCTCCGCCCTCGTCAGAGAAACAGCCCCGCTTTGCTTCTCCCTACAGGGATTCATCTTAACTCCAAATACATTCTGACAAGAAACGGACACACCGAATACATGCAGGCTAAAACAGACAGAAGTGCACATGAAATGACACAAATCGACAGGCGCAGCCAAAACACACACCGCTCAGGAACCTAATCAGAACATGTGGCCTATTTCTCTCTATGTTTTAATGAGCTCTCCATTGTGGAGTGCTGACTGATATTATTAGGCTGCCGTGTCTCAGCTCATTAGCTAAACCAGGCTCAACAACAACACCAGCAGCTAAAAGATGATTTGATACCGCCTGCAGAGTTATGTGACACCGCAGGACCTTAAAGAGGCTGTGGTGAGAGGCAGAGCAAGCACGTTCATTTGGTCGTCAGGGGGAGAGCGAAGCTGAACCCTGCTTCTCACAACACATGGAGGGATCATACGAGTCAGTTTGATAGAAACAAAAAAAAGAAAAGAAAAATAAAATAAAAATTCATCATGGACTGACTTCAGCCGTCTCCCCCCGGCGTTCATAACATTCCCTGCGGAGGTAGCTCGAAGAGTCAGTGTGCAGTTTTAGTGGTGTCAAGAGAAGTAGTCAACACTGAGTGGAAAACAATCCTGCAGCTAGCTATTCTGTTCTTAGTTTGATTGTTATTGCTCTATAGTGAATGGCTCAATCTTCTATGTTGGCACTGTATGGAATCCCTCTGCTGCATGCTGTTAGAGCAGCTAAATGAATCAAACTGACTGAACTGAAGAATATGCCTCTGCTGCTTTTTAAATAGTTTGCACAGGTACTGTTCAGGCTCTCAAAGCTAGTACTGCTGCACGCTATCTGTTAGCATGTTTGTGGGCTGTGTAAGATGTTACTACGCTGTTATAATGTAAACAGTGGGGGGACGTGGTGCAGATACTCAAGTGACAGGTACACTTTTGACATAGTTATATGTAAAGTGACTGCTTCTATTTTGAGATGCTTTGCACTTCTACCAGGTGAATACATTTATTTGACACCTGTTAATACTAAGATTGCAGATTGCAAATTAATTTGTTTTTTCCATCCCCTACTATGGTGCAAATATTCACGGACCAAACCAAATTTTCCACCTCAGTCAAGCATAAAAACTTATTTGCAAACTTACAGTTTTCAGAGGGTTGGTTTATGTCTAAACTGCATATGTAGTGTTTGCATTTGCAATATGCATAAAAACATTCAACTGAAAGCAATTTCTGCCCCATGTTTTATTTGTGTTGAATGTTACACAATTATTGATATGGCTCTACCTAATGATATTTCATTATGACTTCACAAACCATTTTTTCCTGGATTTGAAAATAAACATTTAGTATATCACTTTGGCAATAATATTTATGACAGGTGTGTTGTGGCACTACAGGGAAGAGGAAGGAGAGAAAGATAAAATAAATGAAAAGAAGAAACAGGAAGCCAGTAAGGAGGAAGTGGAAATGAGAACGAGGTAAACATTGAGGATTTTTAAGCTTTTCTTCAAACAGGCAGAAGCCTTGAATCTCCATCTCCTTCGCCTCCTCTTCCTCCTCATCTTCCCCTGTAGTGTTTACACGCTGCCTCTTCACTTAATCCGACCTTCAGGATGCCCACTTCACTTCGTTACGTCTCAGCACAGAACATGTTTAAGGAGACATAAAATGAAAAATTGCAAGCTTCCCGCAACGTCTCCAGATGTTTTTTTTTCTTTTTCCATAACGCTCTCTCCCTTTTTCTCATCCTATCAGCCCTTCATCCCTTGCTCCCTCCCTCCATCTCAATCTCTTCACGGCTCACTCAAGCGTTGGCCAGCAAGGCCTCCAGCATCGATCCAATAAAGCTGGTAGTCTGCACCGTGAGGCTTGGAGAGCTTTCACCCAAACCCAGCATTTAAGTACGCTCATTTAACAGCACGTTGCCATGATCTGATCTGGGGGTGGACGGTGGAGGGGGAGTATTATTTTCCTCTCAAAAGTGTAATCAATAACAGTCACATTGGTTGGAAATGGGCACAAAAACACACACTCATGCACGCACACATCTCCAAATCTCAATTACCTCCCCTGCCAATCCACCAAATAGACCAAATGTTTGTTTGCCAGCTCTGGAACTTGATACTCGCACGTGGGAATAGACGAGTGAGAAGGCGTAGGAGATGTAAAATGTGCTACACATACATAGGTATTTTCTTTCTTTTGCTGGATTAGAGTAAATACAGTTTGACATTTGTGCCTGTTTAAAAGTCAATGGGCTCCCTCCTCCAATGAGCACGTATCATCAAAGGCGTCATTTCACTCACTGATACGCAGCAGCAGCAGGTGCGGAGGGGAGAGCTCACAGATGGCGTGTGTGCATTTCTGCGCGTGCATTTCACTTTTCATGAGGGTATTTAGTCCTCATAAGAATACTAACATTAACAAACATCTATCATCTCTTATCCCTGCAGTGGATAAGTTAAAGTTCAGTAACTGGTTTAGTATTAAGGTTACACATATTGAGTTGGAGTCGCACTGTATGTCACCAAATTATCAAAGACAAATATCCACTTACTCCTAGTGGTGCCAAGCCATGCAGATAGTTTTAGTTTTATGTGCTGAGGTTTTGGGATATCAATCTCAGAGATTTCTGCTGCCATTTGAATACAATGGAAGTGAGAGGAAACTTTGGTTGTGCCGCCCACAGCATTTAAAATGACATTTATATTCAACAGTGTCCTCTTTCCACACACAGTGCTCCACAGACCACACCATGAGGAGTTGTCAAAGGAACTACTTTCCTCTGAAAAAAATAGTCCCTGGATGAAAACAGAGGACAAACTGTTTTGTCGATTATCCTGAAGACCTTAGTATGCTTCAGAGAAAGTGCTGATCAGATTATGTAACACTCTATGAAATCTCTTTTCCAGTGGTGTAATCAGGCAGGGCTGCTTCTGACAATTTTTGGATTTTTTTTGAAAACAGACAATCTCACATTGGTACTTTGATACTTACTTACTTTACACAGTGATTGGCCTAGTGACGTGAAAGGAACACAGGGTTTGAACTTCTCTCTCCAGTTATCTTTTTTAATTCTTCACACAACTTCTTTGCATATGTATGCAATGTATACATATTTAACCCATTGGACCATCATGAAGGCCTTTGATAAGAGACTGTGCTACACTACACTCGTGGATGAAAGAGTGAGCTGCAGCCCCGAAATAAGTTTTTAAAATGCACCAATCGAACATCTCACACAGCGGTTCTGACACTAGGAGCACCAACCCAGATGTAAGATGCCACTGATCTGTTTTACAGGTCTGCAGGACGTCTAGCAGCTCACTCTTCCTACCCTGCGTCTGTGTGTGTGCTCTGTAACTGCATCTGATGACATTACTCCCCACATATAGACGCAATAGACGCACATTTTGGTGGAGATAATGGAGACTGCTTTTGGATGATGATGATGATGAAATCATCTGTATGATTACATGAGAAGAACAGGAGAAGTAAAAAAATACATGTATTTGTCATTTGGATGAATGAACCCTTTAATAAATTTGATCTGAACAAGCAGAACATGTAATTTTTTTTCTCTGTTATCTCCTCCTTGACATCACCAACTGTGGTCTGTCAGCATAGGTGGCAGACTAAAAAATCCACTGATGACAGCCATATAATATAATTTAAAAAGTTATTTTCACACTTAAACACGCCACTAATGAAACTACTGATGAAAAAGAAATTAATTTATTTAAGGCTGCTGATGGTTGATTTAACAGTTACTTGTTAATAAGTGATGCACTTCATCTTTAATGTGAGTGCGCTCATTACATTTACACCACTTATTGATGTCACTGAGTTCACACATACAGTGTGTCATTGTGTGTGTGTGTGTGTGTAAGCTTTGTTTTAATGTGACAGTCCTCTTCTCGCCCTGTGCATCAGTCTCACCTGCAGCACAGTGACAAGTCAATCATCCTGTGCTGTTATTGGACTGTAATGTTGCTCTGTAGCAGCACACTTGACATGTTCATTAGGTATAAACCAATTCATTTACAACACAGTGCTATTGGATTGTCCTTGCCTCGACATTCATTTCCCAACACTTTGGTGTTTGATGCGTTGCCAGCACCAATTAACTTTGATAACTCAGCCCCAGTTTAATATACTGCTGCTGAATTGGCTTGACAAGAGTGCAGCGATAAGCTATTTCTAAGCTTTTTTGAGGGGTGATAGCTGGATTATCGCTCACAGTGAGGGAGGGACAGGGAGAACTTTCCTGCATAACCCCCAAGGCCAAAAGTCATTAAAATGTTTGCTTTGTTTTTGTTGGCAGACGCTCGCACTCAGAGGCACATACACTGATTATAGCTATGTCCTTGTTGGCTTTAATGATTTGCATAACTCATTTCTGTTTTACATTATTGTGGAGTTTGATGACCGTGTTCAGCTTTATAGACCTAAATGTTTTCAAAGTGAGAAATGTATCTTTCACTGCAATGTATGAATCGTTTTGCATGGCTCTTTGAAAAATGTGCATGTTGCAATCACTTTTGTGACAAGATTGTCTCTGATAAACAACCAAGTCAGTAATGAAAGTGAATTGCTGCTTCCAGCTGATGTCTTGGTTTTCCTCTCTACCTGGCAGGCTGCCAGAAGCCCAGCTGCTCCCTCAAGTCCCTCTGATCAACTGATTGATCCCTCAATCCATTGCTCAACGCCAGTTCACGAATGGGAGCTGACATGGGAGCCATGGGTGGGACGAAGGTCTTGCTCCTGGTGATTCTGGTTGGATGGGAGAAGTCGGAGGGTCTCAACTGGAACCCAGTCCCACGCAAGACGGTTCGATACCAGGGTGAGTGAGCAGTGTAATACCAGCTGATAGAGGAGCTCGGCCTCAGTGGCCACTGAAACATTTCAGTGAAAGCCAGACTTCAAGGTTTAATCCCACACATCATATAAAACAGCTCTTCACTCTTAGCTTTGTTAGCTAGCTAAGTTTGTGCTAACAAATATCCTCACAGTCACCTCCTACGATATTACTCTGCTGTCTACCTACTAGCCATCGTTAGCATGAGCATGGGCAGAGATAGCTAGTCACCAAATTATGTTTGTTTTGATACTTGTATGTGACTGCCCCCCAGTTCATGTTTAGTCACCAAAAAGATTTTATGTCATAAAGGAAAATGGATTTTACTGTAAAAGTAAAAAAAAGATTTTAGACATATAGACATATTTGATAACTGAATTATTGATGAACTACTGTAGCTGCCAAGGTAAATGCTAACATGCTATCCAGCCTGTAATATGCTAGTGTTGGCAACTCTGTGAGCTAAGATAAATCAAGAGATGTCATTGTACCTAGTTAGCTACGATAGCCCTCACAGGTCAGTGCTATCAACATGGGTTTTTATCGGTCAAAATTGTGAATTTGCATGACAAGTTGTTGCTAAAACATATTTGTGGACTTAAACAGCCCTATGCCACATATCCACTGATTGCAGCTGCTTGGAGATTTTGGTTTTGCTGTGAAATTTGCTGTTTTGAATGGTGCTATGACCAGACCTTATATGGCAGATTTAATCAGCTGAAAGCTGTTGGTAGTGATTTATCAGGTCAGACATCGGATACGAAACGGATAAAAATGTATTCCATTACAACAATCAGGGAAGATTTTCCATTATTTCAGAGGTGTATGATTTCTGATTTTTGTCAGGAGGCCCTCAGAAAAACAATACATCCATCTAATCCTAGTGCTCAACTGTATTTGCACTATTTATCTTGGCCCTCCTCTCCAGCCTGGCTTTCTTCACTGTACAATGCCAATTGTTGCAAGAAGAGAAATAGTCATTTTTTAATCCTCAAAGGGGAAGTGCTGCATTCTCTCTCTTGGGGATTATGGAAATACCATAAAGAGAAGTGAAAAAATATGTGGAGAAAAGCTACATTTTCTCACCTCTCTGTACCACCTATCCCACCTTTCATCCCATATCTATCTCTCCTTTCTGTTCTCTTCCTCCTCTATCTTTTTGCCTTTTATCCCTCCCCTCCCCTTTTTTGCTTTGTATGCTGCAGCTCATCACATGAACCCAAAATGCTCTCATGCCGTTTTCACAAAGAGCTCCGATTTCAGCCACTCTCGAGGAGACTGGCACGTGGTGGTGGTGGTGGTGGTGGTGTGTGGGGGTATTTCAAAAGCTGCTTTCTCATACCGCTATCGCCCATCCCCCCCTTCCCCTTTTTTCCACACAGCCCTCTCATCCCCTCCATGCTACAGGCATCATTGGTGTTGTGGTGAGATGTGAGGACAGAGAATGGGGGAAAAAACAATCGATAGGGCATCAATAGTTCCTGGTGAAATGCTCGAGTGTGACAATGTGAAGCCGGTGTTGGCAGAGCAGAGCAGCCCAGATCTCTGCTGCACTTTGGCCAGCACTCAGTTGTGGTAAAGACTCACCAGACAGGGCAAACAGGGACAGCTGCACACATATGGTATTATATGAAAGGAATGAAAAAAAGGATCTCATTTTCAGTATTTTTCTGAGAAATAGCTGAATGAATTTGCCTGTAGAGACAAGATAACACCCCTCACTTTGAGTGCAGCCTTACTGTTTTTCAGAAACGTCTCAGAAATAAAAGCCTTGTCATGAAACACAGGAGAAGGCAGATCACGTCACTTGTATCATACTTGATTTGAGTGTGGCACTTGAGTGCAGAACGATTCTTGACGCAAATTGATTTGCATTGGAAACAAGTGGGATTATCTTACCTGGTGACAGATTTCTCCACTTGGTTAAAGAAAAATGAGATTTTCAGGCTCAATACTGGGTTAAATGACTTATATGGATGGATTCTTGCTACAGTGCTGAGAAGGAGATATGAAAGAGACGAAATGGAAAAACAACGCTGCAGAAAGAGGGAGGGATGGATTGGAGAGTCCAAATGAAAAGAGAGAGAGGATATATATAATGGAAAGAAAGCAAGCAAGAGAGAAAGGTAGAGAGACATAGAGAGACTGGGAGAGAGAGGCCACTCACTAACTGCCTTAAAAGGACAGAAAGTAGCTTCAGACGAATGACAGAGAAAGGAAAACACACACACACACAGACACACACACTCTCTCTCTCTCTCTCTCTGCAAGCCCTTTACCCTGTGTTTCATTTTGCATGGAAGCATCTCCCTGCACAGACACACACACAGCATCCATATTAACGTGTGTGTGTGTGTGTGTGTGTGTGTGTGTGTGTTTATGTGTGTGAACTGCTGTTTGCATGCACTGTGAGTTTTCAAGACAGAGACAAGAAGACAGGCAATAAAAAACAAGAGTGAGAGAAAATGTGGGGGCATAGAGGGCGTGTGTGTTTATACCTATTTGTGTTGAGAGAGAAAGAGAGAGTGTGTGTGTGTGTGTGTGTGTGTGTGTGTGTGTGTGTGTGTGTGTGTGTGTGTGTGTGTGTGTGTGTGTGTATCTGTGAGTCTGTCTATCTAATCCCCTTTGTTTATATGTGTGTGTACTGCTTAGGCTGGCAGTCTGAGGGATTTGGCGTTCTGGGGCAGTACAGGAGGGGTGTGTATGTGTGTGTGTGTGAGAGTTGGGTGGGTTATGGTGGGGCAGAGATGGCTAAAGAGATAATATTCCCCCCACCAACACCACCACCACCACCGCCCAACAATTACATGAAGCTTACATGAGGTTGCAGAAGAAAAAACACAAGCATCCCTCTTCACTCTGTGCGTCTCTTTTACTCTCACAGCATTCAGTTCTTCTCTTCTCTTTTTAATAGTCACATGTTGACATTTTAAATTGAAGGCTGTTGTTGTTCCTCACCAGCCACTCATCACATTTATGAAAAAAAAAAATCACTTTTGGCTTCTAATGAGACATTTTATGTACACATGTTATGTATGGCCCTCATAGAGCTCCTAATGAGTGTTGTAATTTACATACTTTTCATTTTTCTCTCATATCATTCTAATTATTGGCAAGGTGCCTGTGTCTTGATTTCTTTTCACTTTCATGTGGATTATATTTCATATTTATGTTCATATTGTACAAGTTTCTCATTCATACATTTTTACCTAATGTTAAAAAATAAGACTGCATTTCATTGCAGACCAAAATTAACAAAATGTTAATCCATCTTTCATTACTTTTGTCGCTCCCAAGTCCATTGGTTCCTACAGGAGACATAAATCTTGAACTACAGGTCATAGTTTATGTAATTTCACTGTAGTTTACATAACAGAGTAAACAGTGCAGTTCTTGGGGACTATTTTCATATGGGGAATAGTACATGTTTCAGGTATTTACAGCACCTGGACTATATGTTGGATTGATGTAAACTAATGGTAATAAAGGAGCTAATGGAAACAACTGAGCTCTGTGACACAGAGGAATAAGATAAATCAGTGTCATGTCTGTGTATGAAATCCCATGAAGTGAAATTCCGGCTCAGATCCTGAACTTAGTATTTCAAGTCTTAAATGAGTCATTATGGAAGAACGTTAGCAACATTAGGCTAAGCTGAGTGCTAACCACGTTTAAGTCACAAATAGCAAATGTCAGACACTGATGTTTATTGATTTTAAAAAATAGCATTTATGCTAAATCTTGGATGCAAGAGCTCTGTTACCACACAGACTGTGTCAAGGGCTCTTTGATTGGATGTTTTAGTGGTTGACAGCGTAACACTAGCTCTGCGCTAACGCTAGCTCTGTGTTAACAGAGTTGGAAGTGGCTCCATCTGTGATTTTTTTGGCCATGTGTTGTTTATATTGTTCCTCATTCTTGCTGACAACAGCAATTGTATATTTGTGATATGTGATAATCTCAGCTATCATCTTGTCTGCCTGTTGGTGCCAAACACACCTTTCCCTCCTGCTCGCACAACATGAGTCTGCTGTAGAACTGATTCACAGTATAGTTTATATGTCGTCATGAGTTTTTTTTAACATAATTGAAAAAAGGCTTAAGACCGTGTGTTGTCACAAGCTAGCCTATGCAACATTTGCTTAATATAGGCCAACTTATATTTCCAGGGTAATGGTAATTAACATATTATGTAACACAGGCAGAGAATAGTTAGAAAAGTCACTGAATAATAATAATAACAGTGATATCTATCTAACACAGTAGCTGCAAAAACCCTGAGCGCCCTGAATTAAACATCTCTTTCTATTACTTATGAATTCAACTTCTGTAAGAGTTAAATAGTCAAAGTCGAGTTGCAAGTCGTAGGGCTCGAGTCTACACATCTGGTGGGATCAATTCATTGTTGGCTCTTTTCATGAAATTTATTGACAATAAGATGAAGCAGGATATCACCTGCTTTATCCTTAAACATAAAAGTTCAAGAGGAGTGAATTTAATATCCTTTCTCTCGCTTGTTTTCTGCCTCTCACCTCTACGTCTTTTGTTCTCTGTCTCTATGACTCACCTATTCCATCCTTTTTCCTCCTATTTCTTAATGAACAGGCCACAGCTGATTGGAGCATCCATTACGTTGTTTTAAGCTATTTCACGCCTTTAACCTGGCCCATTTCCACTCACCACAGAAAGTGCTTCAGCTGATAACACCACAGTCTTCTCCCACTCACTTTTCTCTCTCTCTGTCTCCCCTTCTCTTTATGTTTTTTCCCTGGTGGATTCATACACACATTCGACCACACATACACGCCTTAGCCCAGCCCGACAACAGATTCCAGTAAGCCAAACTATGACAAAACACAGCAGCTGTGGTTAAACGAAGAAAGAAAGAAAAATAGGAAGAAAAGACAGAAGGAGAGAAGAGAGCAGGAGAAATAGATCCTTTAGAAACTTGACGCTGCGTTTGAAAATCTAGCCAGCTTTTATGCAGCAAATGAGCCCTACATCTTTAAAGAAAAGCCAAAGCAAATTTATGCCTCTTGATTTAGAAAAAGAAAGATAGAATGAGAGATGGTGGGAGAAAAAAAAACAGAGCAGAAGGAGAGTGGAAAAGGGCTGGGCCTCTGACCTCCAGAAACCTCTCTCTCACCCTCCCTTCCTTGCTTTCTCTCTCTCAACCTTACTTTTTTTTCCCCTCTCTCTGTCTCTCTGCCGTATCTCCCCAAACCCTCCAATTACAGTAATGAGTGGTTGAGAGCGAGGCAGAGGAGGAGGCAGAGAGAGGCTGTGCGTGACTGGGAGGACAGATGGGGGAGGGATGGAAGAAGGAGATTCATCACCGCTTTTTATCTGCATTGAGTGTCACTCATCCTCTGACCCTGCGCTGATTGGTCAGTGAAGATTAACAGCCGGGACCAGATGTCAGGACCTGGAGTGATCTGTGTTGTCATACTGACTTTGTGAGAGCTGATGTGTGGGCAAATGGGCATGTGGATTAAAATGAAAACGCTACTCAAACGCTGCACCTATCTAAAACACCTTCTAGGGACATGGCTCACCACTTTTGACACAGGACCGCAAACTACTGCCATCCATCGTCCCCATTCTTAAAAGAAAAATGTCATATATAGGAATACAGGATATTTCACATAATAAAGTCACGTAGACACAAGTCACTTCCTGACATTTCAGTGAAATGCAGGACATCACATGTGAAAACAACGTGCAATATCACGTGTACTGAATTCACACACTGTATGTGGCCACTTGACATGATGAAACCTAATAATGGCATATTGCAATTTATCACGTCAAAAATGTCAAACATGTCATTTTTAGACATTCAACATATGAGAAAAAATCACATGACACAAGCATGCTTGATTGTCACATGTGAAGCAGGGTTCAAATTACAGGAGGGATGGGGGGTATGACACCCCTGATTAACCCTTGGACCTCCCAAAGGAGCTAAAAGCAACATTTCAAGAGGCGTTGAAATATATATTGCTCTTACTTGTAATTGTAAATATTACAATACATTTCCCATTTTAATGCTTGGAAGACTCTTGTAATACCTTTTCTTCGACACCCCTACAGTGGACCATACCATTTCTTAACCATGATGCCTGCACTGTACAGAAAATAATCAATAACAGTTTTTAAAGTAGAGTAATTGTTTAAGTCATTTAAGAAGCAAAAATGCCAAACATTGGTTCCTGCATTTCAAATTTGAGGATTTGCTGATTTACTTTTTACAGTGAAACACAAATGGATCGTGATGTAATACCAGTACATAGGCCTGATTTGAGCGCTGGGTTAACCAGTGAATTATTGAAAAATGAATCAGTTATCAAAATAATTGTAGGCCAACTACACTGCCTTGTGTGAAATCCAAATTGTCTATAGATACCTATAGTATGAGGATGTGTAGTCATGATTAAGCTGAGTTTGAGTTTAGTGTTTCATCATGTTCAATGGCTTTTCACTTGAATAAGAATCACGCTCCTTGTGACCAAATACTTTTCTTTTCTGGCATGTAATCTTTTCAGCAAATCAAATTCCAATACTATAGCAGAGCCATTCAACAACCGCTGGGCTCCACAGGCTCCTCTCTATCTCTTTGTGTGTGTCATCGCCACTACAGCATTGTACAAAAAAAGGCCTAGCTCTCCCCAGCTGGTGCCCATCACTGTAGCAGTCATACATGCCGAACCATGACGCGGGAAAGGAAAAGCCTCACTTGTGGCATCAACCAGCTCTTGATTTGTTCTGCTTGTTCTGGTTTTGCGATGGCGACCCCCCACCGAGCAAGCCTGTTTCACCCCCCCAACACGCACACACACACAGCCACACACACCCCCTTCGTCTCCAGCTTTCATCTCCCCCCTTCACCCCCCTCCATGGCGCTCACTTGTTCACTTGTTGTGTTAATCCACTTTTACCACTTCCTCTCCTCCCACTCTCCCATCCCTTCATCTCGCTCCCTTCCAGTTCTGCTGAATTCAATCAGAAACAATAATGATAAAGCTGTGTACTGCCACGACAACCAGCAAACAAGGGCTTACACATATAAGCCACGCAGAGACGAATAATTATTCAGCTCAAAACATGCACTTTAATTATGTATTCATCAATGTATTTACTTTATTCTTCATGGAGAATTGATTCAGTCATGAACGAGTTATGCACATGAATTCCTTCTGTTTCAGTCTCAATAATCCAATGAATGTCATTCACTCTTAATTTACTATAGCATTTAATCTATATTAACCTAAATTCAGCCCATAATTGGCAAAAGGTATTTTTGCAGATGCAGCCAGTGAAATCATGTATATCTTTCCATTTTCCCTCCCTCTTTCTCCATGCTCTCATTCTGTCTTCCATCTGACTCTCCTGTGAACTTGTCGTCTGTTCAGCAGACAAAGCTCATACATCCACGTGGGAGTGTGTGTGTGTCTTTGTGCGTGCGGTGTTGTTGTTTTTTTTCCCTTCAAAGAGGGTACCTGCTCAGATGAAGGTCTGACGGAGCTCTGCATGCATACTCGGGTACATCTGCATGTCTGTGTGGGCGCTGCACGATGTCTCTCCCTCCTCTGTCTGTCTGTCTCTGCCTCTCATTCGGTGTTTGTTGCTGCTTCAAAGCTCTCCCTAAAATAGGCCTTTAATCATAGTTTGGTGTGTGAGTGGCTCGGTGGTTAGAAGCTATAAGCAGAGGCTGGGTGTATTTATAGCAGGCAGGGAGGGGGAGAGAGGCTGGAGCTCCGCTGGAAAGCTGATGGAAGCAGATCACAGAGTCGAGACCCGGTTCGAGACCTTTTCAGCTGGCTATGAAGCAACAGGCCGCTCCCCCTTGTCCCGTCTTCCAGCCCCTCCTCCCTCTCCCCCACGCCACATGGAAGTTCTGTTTGGTCTGGCTTGGTTTGGTTCAATTCGGTTTGGGTGTGCGCTTGCATACATACACATCTGGAATCAAGTACAAGCACAGACACGTACGCAACTTGCTTGAGATAGCTAATCCATCAAGGTAACATTTTTGTCCCTGCTGCTGCTTTCTAAGAAGCCATGACATTCAACACATTAGAGCTGGCTGCTGAAGTGCTCCCTGTTATTGCAGGAAACCAACAGATTCACATTATACCTTTCATAGCCACAAGGTTTCCTAATGTGTCACTATTGGTGGCTGACAGTACAGTTGTATACAGCTCTTTTGGTGCATTAAAGTACACTGTGTAGTCTGTCACACATCAAATACACAAGACACACAATAAGTAAAATGGTCAAGTCTCAGACATTGTAGTTTTGTGTTATGAAGCAGGAAAGTTGAGACAGTCCTGTTAACAATAGTGTTACCACAGGTTTACATGGACGGTTACATGTCTTTGACAGTGGTGGAAAGTAACACAAGTACATTTCAACATCAAGTACTGTACTTCAGCACAATTTTAATGTATTTGTACTTTACTTGAGTGCTTCCTGCTGCATTTCAGGACATTTTGTACTTTTACCACTTTATATTTATCTGGCAATTTTAGATACAAGTTACTCTGAAGATTAATATTTAACATACAAAACATAGTCGCAATCCCAACATCCACCCTCATGGACTCTGAGGCTCAGGGCTGCTCCAGTGTTAAATCAATGGATGACACTGACACTTGGCTGAGGGAATTACCCAAAGTTCATAGCGTTGTGACCTTAACCACGGGGTTACCATGGTCACCTGGAGAATACCAGACGTGTACAAATAAACAGTAAAAAACTGTAGTAAAACAGAAAAAAGAAGTAGAACAAACGAGCTTGGAGGGAAGTAATCTGAACATTAATGTCACAAGAAAAGAGAAGTTTGCATGAATATAAAGACAGAGCTCAGTGGTGATTCAGAGCCAGAACTGTGTGTAGTTATTTGTCCTTTGATGACACAATGATGAATTCATAATCTGCTTTCATCAGATCTGATCCAACTTGACTGTTGTGTTTACAAACAGGGAGCGAAGGGAGGAAATAAAAAAGTCAAATCAAAAGTCCCAAACCTACAATTGTACGCAACATGTTTGGCGTCGTCACAACATGTTTGGCGTCATCACAACATGTTTGGTGTCGACACAACATGTTTGGCGTTGTCATATGTCACAAAGGGGAGACAATGGAACTGGGCCATAAAATATGCTGAGTTTATAAAGTGTAAGGCATTTCTATAGAATTAACTGTCCAACAGTAAATAAAGGAGCTAACTTCACCTCAGCTACAACAGCTGCTCACAGATGACATCATCATTACATCAATAATAGTTCATTCAGTAATATAATAGGCTACATAAAAATATATGGCTTACAGGGGCCTTTTCCTGCTTAGTACGTAATTCTACTTTAGATTCTTTAATAGACTGAATCTAAATTTAAAATTTTTATTTAGAAAAAAGTAAAGCAAAAAGGCTAGAAACAAATGTTTAAGACATATTAATTTATTTATCATCTCTGTAATCATCTGGTGACCCTTTTAGATTTATCTTGGTACCCCTTGGGGGTCCCAACCCCGAGGTTGGCAACCACTGATGTAAAATATTTCCTGTTGTTTTAGTAAATGGGCTGAAATGTGCAAAAGTGCTTATGTGGCTCTTTTGAAGGCCATTTATTTATTTATGTTTTCTGAATCAGTTTATGTGCCAGCTACTAAAATAAAATACAATATATTTACTTCAAAATCAGACCTCTAAAAGATTATAACCTCATATTTGTCTTCAAGTTTTCTCCCAGTAAGTCCCTCTTTTTATTTTTTCATATTTTTTATATCTCTTTAAATATATATGTGTTGCTATCAGTGGTATATTATTCACCCTCTCAAATCCAGATCCAAGTGCCTGTAACACACTCTTTCTCTCTTTCTATCACCTTTCTTTCTGTCACAGCCTCACAACCGTCTGAAGACACACACACACACACACACACACACACACACACACACACACACAGAGAGAGAGAGAGAGAGAGTCAGTGAGCGGTCATATTGTGTAGTCTCTGATCATCTCTGTGTCCAGGTACTGATCTCTGTCATGTTTTCCTTGCTCCCTTTCTCTTTCTCCCTTTTGTATGAATTTCTCCATCATCTGTTGGACTCATTACACCTCCCCCTCTATGTCTTATTCACACCCTTTTATTTATAATCTCCATCCTCCTCTGATCCCAAACTGTTGTCCTCAAGCATCAAAGGCCTTGTAATTTATTGCAAACCATCCTTACACACACACACTCTCTCTCTCTCTCTCTCTCTCTCTCTCACTATATCCTTAATCTGAGAGTTCAACAGTTTTCAAATACACAACACTGACATGATTCTGATTCACAAATGTAGTTGTACAGTTTCCATTATTTCCGTTATTTCATGCACCTCAGTATGTTCTTGTTGGTCTTTTCCTTCTCTGCTCAAGAGGACGGCTTTTTATTTTGTAGTTTATCTTTTCCTGAATTCAGATCCATACAGCTGTAAAAACATCTTCAACAGTCAGCTTTTTCTTAAAGCAGCAGATGCTGTTTACATTCATTTAAATTCACACCACATCTTTCAAACACACACACACACACACACACTTGCGCACTTACACACAGACACTGATGAACCACAGGTGTGGACAGTTTTGTTTTGTAGAGAAACCTACACTTGAGCAGGTTACAACCTCTCCCACACACACACACACACACACACACACACACACGTACACACAGGTAGCCTCAGGGCTGCCACAGTGTGGTGGCAGATGGTAAGTGCGTCTGCCCGTATCGCTTCTTAATGACAGAGCCGCTGATCACTTCAAACAAGCCACTCGGAGCGAAACCTTCCCTCTGCTGGTGGAGAGACGATCGAGTCACTGAGCAGGTGCCCGGGGGAACTGTTCAGGACTCTGCATGCAAGTGTCTCTGTGTGCGTCTGTGTGTGTGTGTGTGTGTGTGTGTGTGTGTGTGTGAAAGTGTCTCTGTGTGTGTCTGTGTGTGTGTGTGCAAGTG
Source organism: Trachinotus anak (assembly GCF_046630095.1). Taxonomy (NCBI): domain Eukaryota; kingdom Metazoa; phylum Chordata; class Actinopteri; order Carangiformes; family Carangidae; genus Trachinotus; species Trachinotus anak. The sequence continues at coordinate 5,840,899 of NW_027273859.1, read as the reverse complement.
TCTCTGGGTGTGTCTGTGTGTGTGTGCAAGTGTGTCTGTGTGTGTGTGTGTGTGTGTGTGCAAGTGTGTCTGTGTGTGTCTGTGTGTGTGTGTGTGCAAGTATGTCTGTGTGTGTGTGTGTGTGTGTGTTTGGTGTGTGTGCAAATGCAATGTGTCTTTTAGCTTACACATAAATTGTGTATATTCAGTGTACAGATGTGCACTGATGTGTGTGTGTGTGTGTTTGTGTGTGTGTGTGCCTCAGTAAAAGTGTGTCAGCTCTGGAGTTTTTTTTTTTTTTTGCCTGGCTGTGTGGAACAGCAGATGTGCTCAGTTCTCCCCCGAGGATGGTGCCTCTCTCTCTCTCTCTCTGTCTCTCTCTCTCTCTCTCTCTCTCTCTCATCTAGCTCTCCCATCCGTACATACCCTCCAATGTTTATACACCAGTGCTCTACAGATAATAAGCTGACTTCAGTACTTATCCGCCTTCCTTCCTTTGGTTACTAATTCCCTGCTCTCTTCCGTCTCTCTCCGGCTTTATCTGTTACAACACGTCACCTCTCAGGTTTTTTCACCTGAACTTCTCCAGATTTCCTCTTATGTTTGCTGCATGGTCACATTCAAATACACACTCACACAGATGGGAGTTGGTCAGTGGAGGGTTTGCCCCATGATGGTTAAAATGTTGTTTCAAAGGTCTGTTACACTATTTACCCTCATTAAAGAAGTCTGAGGTCAAGGGTCAGAAGCTCAAATTACCTGGGGGCCACTGACCAAGTTGGTCTCCAAGGTGCCTCTTGAATGATCTGTGGATGCAAAAACAAAGTCTGTCAGGGTTAAGATATAAACATTTAGTCAGGTGACAGGTGGGCACTTGGTCATATTTGACGACTTGTGCAGTTAGAAACAGCTTATTTGTTTTGATCCTGCACCCAGGAAATTAAATGATTACTTTAAAATAAAAGACTGGAGGAAAATCCAAATTGGAAAAAAATGAATAAATAAAAACAGTGATAATAAAAATAATAAGAATTTTGGGAAGGGCTTGTGAAATTGTCTGAAAGGAAAGATCTGATTTAGCTCCTAGGCTGCAGAATTATAAAGTCCAAGATTCTTGTTTCTCTTCATTTTGTAAAGTCAAGTCAATTTTATTTATATAGCACTGAGTCATAATGGACGTTATCTCAGGGCACTCTTCATGTAGAGCAGGTCTAGACCACCAGTGGTCTTTATATTATTTACAGAGGCCCAACATCCCCCATGAGCAGCAGCTGCTGACAGTGGTGAGGAGAAACTCTCACCTGTGGTCTGAGATCAGATAAGAGTGTTTATTAGTTCCACAGTGGGGAAATTTGCAATCATAAGTCGTTGTCATCAGCATCAGTTCTTAAAAGAAATCACTTTGTATTTAAAGAAACCAAATCTTCAACACATTTTAATTTCAAGTTAGTAAATATCTGTGTATAATATCAGTTAATTAAGAGTGAGTGTTCATGGTCAGAAATGAAAAGCTGCACATTAATTGTGAAATAAAAGCACATTTTTATGTTCAGATTTCTCAGCCTGGCCAGAAAAATTAAATGATTACTGTCGAATAAAAAACTTGCTGAAATAATTTGCAAGTCAGTCTAATTCTCAGCATGTAGGGGGGCGTTGTTGACCAATCTGGAGCTTGACAGTTCCATGGATGGTCAAATGTTCGGTTGTTGTGAGATCTTTTAAGTTGAGCTTGTTTTTTTTTGATTATTTTGGTGCCACCTTTGGTGTAAAAAGGTCAGTGCATTTGATGTGACTGCACTCAGCTGAAAGCAGTGTTGCTTTTCTGTAAAAATAAAAAACACTCCTTCCTGTGCAGCAGGTAATGAAAAGGATCGGCTTGTATTTAAAGCAGCAGACAGAAGTGGCTTTAGACTTTGCAGTTCAATGGCATCAAGGGCATCTTAATGGTGAAACACTTAGCATTAGGCCCTCAGTAACAAGCCTCACATCTCGAAGCTTCCTTTCTTTTGTCTCTTACATACACACACACATACACACACACACACACACACACACACACACACACACACACACACACTCACACTTACAGTCTCTCCCTTCATTATGTACAGGCTTTTCCATATATAAGTCTGAGTAGGCCTAACTAGGCCACAGCGTCACATGAGCATTTAGTCGCACCATAAATCACACCACTTCCTGACGTTCCCTCCCTGAATTTCAGCTGCTGTGTTCGGGTGGGAAAAATTATTAAAGAAGTAAAAATATTTGTGCTATAGGGAAAAAAATAATAATAATATTCATTGTCAGTTTACAAGATCATACTACCAGGCTGTCGTCAGCTTGCATTTTGCACACACTATGTCAGCCAGATAAAGTGAGAGAGAGAGAGAGAGAGAGAGAGACAGAGAGTGAGAGAGGGGGAACAAGGTGACACTACAAGCAACAAGAGTGTGGGTAATGAAGACTAAACACCATCCTTTCTCTCTTTCCTCCTGTCTTTGTCTTGCTTTCTTTTCTGCTCTGCACCAGTAGTTTGTCTGTATGCTAGTCGGAGGATTTGAACTGCGTGTTTGTGTGTTTGTTCGTTTGTGTGTATACGAGAGAGAGAGTGTGAACAGCAAAACAGCGGGTGTATCTTTGTTAGATTTTGATAAAAAAGTCAGCTCTGGTTTTCCGACAAACCCCGCAGACGGGACCGTGGAGAGAGTGTGATTTTTTTTCATATTCTTTCTGAGATTGCTTGTGCTGGTCTGCGAGCTGCAAATATGAGGAACAACCGAGAAATGTGGGCAATCCTTAAATATATGAGATAAATCTCATCGATTCAGCTGTTTGATGTCAAAGGATCAATAACTGGGTTTACGGGGAGGCTAATATTCTGTTAACACTCTGAGTGATGGCCCAATAAGAGTAAAAGGCCTCATTTAGGCCATGTATTAAAATGCAATGTGCATCTGGATGTGCACATCAGATAATGAACTAATCACGCTCGCAGATTTACACCCATTATTAGTGGGCATTTATAAGCGTTCTTACTCTGCATTCTGCCCACGTTGTCACTGGGATCACATTTTCCATTTGCAATAATGCTGCTCTCTCCAACTCTAAATCCTTGTATTGTTGTGTATAGGTGTTCATGTAGGGCCTGGATTAAGCTGCTCCTCTTCCAAAGAAGGAGTCTCCTCAATGCTGCAAAGCTGAGTTTATAGGTCCTTTAACAATCTTTGGTCTAAAAGCTGTGTTAAACTGAGGCAAAACACAATTCAGGTTGTTTTCCAAAACAAGATTAGCTGTTTTTGTCAATTTGAAAATTGCCAGTCTTAATGGAATTTTTATTGAACATGTCTATGATTAAAAACATCTTGGCATCTGCCTCAACAACAAGCTCACTTTTAAAACTCACATTAAAGCTCTGGCTGATTGAAGCTTTTGAGGATTTATTTCTTTCACAGATAAAAAGAGATTCTGCCCAGACCTACAGCCTTTCTATCATTCCCAGAATATGCTGATATTATCTGTTTTCATCAATAAACTGCTCTAAAAAGCTGTAGATGTTGCCTAACTGTGCTGTTGAATTGATAGCTGGTGGCTGTAATGGTGCACGTCACTGCACTTTTTGTCAAAACAAGGGCTGGTCTCAGAGCGCATCACTGCTTCTTGTTTATTTGCACAGCTTTTCTAAATAGACGGCTGCCTTATCTCACTTCTGACATGCAGATCTGGAACTTATCAGACTCGCCCTGAAGACCGGCTTCTGCTCCAGGTTCTCAAAGTAAATACAGAGCTTGGGAAGCTTTCAGTGCTAGAATAATTTACAGCAGATCTTGGAGATAGACACTGTGGTTAGTTTCAGCAAACCCATTAGGGTTTGATGAGTTATAACCGTGTGAGCTTGTAGTTAAACTGCTTAACATTCATGTTGTGATGATGTTTTGTTCCTTTCCACCAGTTTTTATCTTTAAACAGAGGATTCCTGTTTCTCAAAGTGCATTTATTGTTAATTATTCAAAATGTAATAGGGTACTTTGATAATCAAGAACACAGTGGAGGTGTAAATTGGGTCAAAATGAATCTTGTTGACACTTAAATGACATGAGAGGGCTGTTGTTCTTCTACAAGCTAATGGCTTGTATATTTAAACCTGCGTTAATTGATTTTTGGCCACAAGGGGGCAGTACGACAAGCTGTAAACACACCATTATTAAATTGTCCCTTTTGTAAAGCTCATGTGGCAAATATTTTAGCAAACACACTGAGAAACATTAGCACACCTTTGGAGTTATGCATATACAATTGCAAAATTCATCCTTTGAGCCCCATTTTTTCTCTATGAACTCCTGAAGGAAATATCTACATGCTAAGGTTGTTTTTTCAATAGAAAATGTAGCAGCCTAGCAGAGGTAGAAACTAGGTGATGTTTGCAGAAATCTGGGCAAGTAAATGCAACTGATATGGTTGAAGATCGTGAGTAAGAGGAGCTGGCCACAGGGTTCAAATGTTCAAGAGCTTTTAGAGGTTGTGAGTCTCTACTTAATGAGGAAGTGTGGGAGAGATGTACCATGAACAAGCAGGATGAATGACTTATAGACTATAGGCAGTGGGCGAGGCTCAGTGGTGTGAATAAGCTGAGACGTCGACAGATTTCAACAACTGAAGTGTGAAGTGTTCTTCTCAGGTTTTATTCTGTCGTCTGTCAGCAGATCAGCTGACAGGAAAGATGAGGTATTTTGCAGCTATGTGTTATCAGTGATGTAATGATGTGTCTTTGTGTCTCTCTAAGATGTGTTGGACAGCATGGCAAGGTTCAGCCTTCAGGGAGTGTTCAACTACAGCATGCTGACTCTGTCCGACCACGAGAGGGTCTTATATGTCGGAGCACGGGAGACGCTGTTCGCCCTGGACCCCAATGACATCAGCAAACAGCTCCGGCCACAGGTAACACACACACACACACACACACACACACACAAACACACACACACACACACACACACACACACACACACACACACACACACACACACACACTTTAAATGCTTTATTCTTCCACCAGTGCGGGGATTCAAATTTACAAAACTTCAATATAGACAAGAAAGGATTTTTTAAAAACAATTATATCCACAACACTGCCTGACTGTTGCTGCAAACACGCACACTCTCTGAAAGGCTTTTGTAGAAATGCAAGAAATTAACTCATATAAGATTTTGATATTGTACAGCGTCGTAATGGACAGCTCGGGAACAAAAGGTGTCATCTCCTCCACACGGCATGGTAACTGAGTATTCCTGATATAAACACCCATTTGAAATACTTAATTTAAATACACCAAATTTAATTCTGAAATCAGTAGTGATATAAGTGTTATATGAAAGTACATTAAGATATAAGATATAAGATATTACAAAAGTTCAGCTTGGATAAGCAGGGAAGGAAAGGAAACAACCAGCATAATCCCAGCCTGTTCCACCATTCATGGTTGCCTATTAACTTACAGACTGTCCTCATTTTATTCTTTCTTCTTTTCTTTTTGGCTCATTTTTGGATTCGAGGATATTTGAGAACACACACACAAAAAGAAATTCTGGCAGATAATCAAAGAATCTAATAGTGCCATAAAAAAAGTCAACTGAGTCATATTAGTTGTTGGGTCTTTCATTGGTCTGGCCCATATTTCTTTTATTAAATTTTCAGGCCTTGTAGAAGCTAATGTACAAACTGTCAAGCAATTTGATACTTACTCAAAATATATTAACATGTCCTCCTTGAAGGGTGAAAAATATAATAAAATGTATTAATTGCTGCTGGCAGTTAAGCACTCTACCTCCAATACATCAACATTTCCAAAGCAGAGCATAGCCTTGGTTTTGGTTTTACACACAAGGATAAGCCAAAAAACACAAACCACAGTGTTATAGGATATTTTTTCCAGCCCAGAGACAAAACCACAGAGAATCAAAACTAACTAAATGTTTTAAAAGGTTATCAGACAAGTCAAGAACAGAATACATCAATGGAAAATGGTGGTTTTTTGAAAATGAAATGTTAAAAGAAAGTGACTTTGATGAAGACAAGATACTTGAAGATGAAGATGCATTCAGTCTGTGGACGTCCAAGAAGCTAGAAACTTTGTTAACATTAGCTTGTCAGCTAAAATGATTGCTGTACTTGTAAAAGATTGTGTACAGTGACGCTACAGAAATATGAAGTACATTATATAGATGATTAACAGGGCAGACACTGACTGGTGTAATATAGTTAGCTTCAGCTAAGTAGTTGTGCTCAGTGTGTTTAGCCGTCACTGTTTTCAAGATACTTTTATTGATGTATTCAGTTATATTTGGAGACTTCTTAATTTTAGTGAACCTTGTCAGTTTTCTGCTCCATATATAAAATCTTTCAGCTGAGTTAAACCATGAATCAGACTGACTGATAACTGTCACAAATACACTTTATTATCTATCGATTTCTTGTTAATCAGAATAGAGATTTGCACGGTATCAGAACGTTCTGGAATCACTTCAGATGTTTGCTGACATCTTGCCAGGTTATTACTTTAATTTCTGCTTTATTTATTTTATCTGGTGCTAAAAGCCTCCAACCGTAATAGTGTGAGTGCACTGCCAAATTTTAAGATCGTAATATGTGCACCTACTGGCTCCACTATTTCGCTTCTATCAGCACAATCATATCCACTGTGAATGTGTGGGAGTGCACAGGCACTCTGACACGTATACACTTACACAGACGTTGGCCCTGTTTCTCAGAGTTTATGATGCACTTATTCAATCATGTTTTTTTATTGTCCTTGTTTTAATTTGTGGATCATGTTTTTCTGTGAAGCACTCTGGGGAAAACTGTTTGTTAAAAGCACTACAGATAAATACCCTTGACTTGACCTGATACACACACACTCACACACAGAGATGCTAAGCCTCAGAGACTCGATCTGGTTTTGCCTTGTTTCCTCAGTAATTGGTCCATATTGCAATCAATACAATTACAGCAGTCCAATGAAGGCGGAGTGAGCAGCCTACAGCGGTATGGGAATTGTTATCTGATTTGCCGCTATAATGAGCAGTTATTAGATGCACACACACACACACACACACACACACACACACATACTCCGGCACAGGCTGTTTGAGTGAGGGGTATGAGACTTACAGTAATGATAAGACCACCTGTTGTCAGCCCCCAGTGTGCAATGTAGGGGGAAGGTGCCAACACAGAAAAATGACTGAGCAAGGACAAGGGAATAGTCCATCCCCTCTGTCACCATCTGCCCATCACTCTCTCACCCCTCTCCCTCCTCCTGCCTCCCTTTAACTGCCTCTTTTTTATTTTTTTGCTGCTGCCTCACTCACTGTCTTTCTTCATTACTTTCATGTCTGTCTTTCCTCCCTGGACATTTTCTACAGATGTTTTTTCTCAGGATACAGAGTTTTTTTTGGAGACACATAGCTCCCATTTGTGTCTGAAGTGCTTCCTTTTACATAATTTAGGTTTTTTTTGTTTTTAGCTGTTTTTATTTTCCACTTTAACAAAAATAACACATAAAATAATGATGTACAGCCAGTGAACATACCGTAATACCCTAAGTACCCCACCCATAAAACTAAACCACACAAAATAAGATTTGAAAATAAATAATAATTATAATATAATGAAGGACTTGTGGAGCAGTTAATATAGACCTCTTAGATGGGCAGGGTTGATTGATTTGATGTGGGTCAACTATGCACCAGACAATAAGAGATTGTGAAAAATACACTTATTGCAATAGACCTTTCAGCTACATATTCACATTCAACTCTTTAGCCCCATTTATATGAGCTGCTGATAACTCCATGTAAGGGAGACTGGGAATGGTTGCACCAGGGGTCAGTTGTAACACTTGAATGACTCCAATCAGGAATATGTTACAAATCACCTGATTCACTCTATACATGATTATACATATACATTTAGTCCTTATACCACATGTGAGGAAGAAGCAGCCTGTGGCAGACACAGGCAATTTTAGAAGGAAAAAATAATAATTTTGAGGGAAGAAAGTTTTTTTTTTTTTACTTTACTTATTTTTGTGATAGCATTGCCTGCTTTGTAGTTAGTGAGTAGTTAGTAGAGGGTTAGTTGCAACAACAATAAACATACACAAACACACACACACACACACACACACACATGCACATGATGTTACATTTGACCCCAGGATATGTTACAACCGTATATATAGGTTGAATTGTAACATTTCACGCCTTGTGTTGGAGACTAAACCATGTATTTTTCTGATTATGTTGCAGAGATAACACCTACACCATTTAGTAGCAGACACATGTAACTAGTTTGCATAACATTTTGAACACACTCCCTTAAAAGATACAGACAGAAACATTAAATGTTACAACCATCCCTGGTCCCCTCTACATACATCAAGAAAAGAGTGTGTGGGGCTTTTTCATCATTGTCTTAGCGGCTGTTAAACCTGCAGGCACCATACACCTCTGATATTTAAGAAACACATAATTTAGTTATGTTCTTTCCCATGATGATTGCTGATTGTTTCATTTTATTTCATTTATTAAAACTGTGTTCAGTCATTCCATGTGGCAACTGAGACACCGCTGATACAAGTTTTACCTTGTTCCAGCATTACACACTACAAAATATTATATATACTCACCGTGTGTCCCACACTGCAAGTTCAAATGACATGAAATTCCCATATCCACATTTCCTTGCTCTGCAAATTATATGACATTTTAAGGCGGCACTTAGTTACTTGAGGACTACTGTTCAGGCCAAAACATAGACTGCAGACGCAGTGTGAGATAAAACATCAGAGATTAGCACGTGCCTTTAAAAACGCTGAACCCAAGTGGCCATGTAATAACACTGAGTTCCTTCCCAAAATAAATGTTTCCACTTCATTTTCAACAGCTGAGACCTTTTCACTGACCACATCAGATACCGTTATTAACCGTACTTACTCCCTACAATCTATTTGTCGCACAAAGACTCTAAGATAAAAACACTATTGTGAAGAGAGTTGAAGAATTTCCCCACGGGCTGTTGCTTATTATTAGTTCCAAGTGTTAACACCAGGCAGAGGAGATTTATTCTGGCAGATGTGTCTTTGCACGATGTTTGTCATTAACAGTGAGAGCTCCTGCTACTTGTTGACTTGCTCCTGATACTCTTTGTAAACTACCTGATCTCTGTGGAGCAAATGAAGACTGATTGTGCAGTAAAACTGAGAGTGACTGGTGACAAATAAGAATGAATTACAAGTACCAATAAACTGCTGCTTAATTTTATCGGGTCTTAATCTAAAAGTCCATTAGTTTAAACCATAGATCCCACAGGTAATATTTTTACAGCCACTCATTCTAATAATTAATTCAGTTATTAAATCCTAACCATTACAACGCCATAATTTCTCCAGTGACCATTGGAAGACTCTGGAAATTAAATGTGGATATTCAGTGGAGAGTAGTTGTGAGTATGTGAGTAGTAAAATATTATCATATTAGATAGGAATTGGAACAAAATCTGAAATGTATTGGATCTGGAAACACTTTTATGCTCAAATATTGAATGAATTTGTGTAAATATGGGATCACGAAAAAGTTCATTCCGATGATCAACTGGGTGTATCACTTCTTCTATTCAGGACCATTAAAACTAAGAATTATTACACTATATAAAAGTTAATGTTATTCAAGTTTATGACTGCTGGTACGTGGCAGTAATCTGTTTGTTTGATTGCTGTTGGTTTAAATCCAGTCAACTAAATCAGAGTTTAATTCTGAAATTATAGCAGCTCTCAGTCTGTAATGGCCAGTGTAATTATTTCTAATGGTGTGGAAACTCCTCAGTAAACACACTTTATATTTTAGACCTCTGTCAATAGAGCAAAGTTCAGCCATGTGTCACACAGTCATTAAAAAAAGCAGCTACTGTAAATAGCCCTAAATAATGGTCATCACTAAAAGGCAGTATGGACCCGAAGGTGCACCTTTCTTTTTTTATTTGCTTCTCCCTCACATGTTTGAGCAGAATCGTGCCTTTGAGGGGACAGCGCGTTATGGAAAACACTGTTGGTCTGTTTTTGATCCTTTAAAACGTACTGTAATCATTAGGGAGTTTTGCTTCGGGCAGGACCTGACAGCGTCCTACCTACCAACAGTGTGTTTGATGTGTTTGGCTCAACCTGGGTCTCTGCAGCAATGCTTTATCCCTGCACCACCATGTGGCTAAGTCCATGGACTACTGTAAATAATTTTACAATAATTATAACTTTTGTTCTGAAATAGTTTTTCACATACTACTTTGCACCTATGTGGTGGAGCAAAAAGTAGGCGCCTGCTCTCATTTTGGCCCATTGTTTACCTTTTATGGTGCATTTGTGGTTAATTTTTATTTTTTAGCACAAATTACTATACTGGTAAAATGTACTTTTTATGAATCTATGGTTGTTGCCATAGTTACAGCAGCTGGTGGTCAAGAGTGCAGAGACTGTTGGCTGAGTTAAGCAAAATGGCAGCAAGGAAAGTAGGAATTCTTTTTTTTTTTTTTGTATGCCATGATGTATCTCTCAGTGCACTCTATCACAAAGAAAGGAACTGATGTTGTTTAGAGCTGAGCTGTGTGCTTTATTTTTCTGGTCTACGTCAATGAATAAAAATGATGTACTGATAGATAATATACTTGTGGAATGTGTTGCTTAGAGACGTCATCTTTCCGGGAGACATCACGCCTGCCTCTTTCTTTTCTCCAGATTGACTGGCCAGCTCCACAGGATAAGAAGAGAGAGTGTGTCGCCAAGGGCAAGAACAACCAGGTAACCTGGAATTTAGCTGACAAAATGGCTGGGGTTATACACTGGCAGACGTTTTTAAGACCGTATCTTATTAGAGCACCATTACTCACTTTATTTTACTCAATTACATTTATGAAGTCAGTCTGGAGTTTCGAACTGGAAACCTTCCAGTCATTACATTAGCACACAGTGAAGTGCATCTTCCAGACAGGGTTAGCATCAGCAACTTTAAGGTGGTTCAATACAGGAAGTGTTTTGTCTTGAACATTAAAAATGTACATGGACATTTGCTCCAAAACAGATGGAATATTTAATAAAGAGTTAAGTCATCCTGAACAGAATGCAACACAGGAAACATACCATTCAATACAATATTTCCTTAGTCCTACCACATTATATAACACACACTATAATTACCTTGTATCAACTCAGTGTAACTCTTAGCAAGAACCTGTCCCTTTAATAAATGCATTTGCGTCAGATTTGCTACAAAGATGTTATCACAGTCGGAGCAGTAGTCTTCAATCACGTCAAAACAAATCTCATCACGATTGTATGCTTTTGCCAAATATTTTATAAAAATAATGTAACTCAGCCCTAACTCAGAGAGTGCACAGAGAGTGAATTGACCCCCGCTCCATGCTTTAGTCTCAGCAAGAGCCCCTCACTTCTTAGGCTGCATAATGTGCATTTGCAAGAAGTCTCTTTAAATATTTTATAGAATCCCACAGAGTTTTTTGAAATGGAGCTAAAACTCCTCTCATTGCACAACAGAAACTTTTGATGTGGTTTTAAACTGAAGGAGAAATAGTTCACTGGCGTGCAGCAGTGGCAGCATCACTACTTAACTAAACTGAAGTCAAAAATACATGTTGAGAAATTAGTACAACTGGAGCCCTAGAAATACTTTGAAATGGTCATTAAATGTTAACGCATATTCAAACTTCACCTTCCCTGGTTTTAGTGCAGTTTTTAAAATCATGCAGGATGGACTGTGATCGTTTAACTAAAGCAGAAGCACATTAATTCTGCACATCTACTTTAGTCCAATAACTGAAGTATCTGAATGTATTTATACATATGGTAACAGGGATTGTGCAAGAGTAACATATGGTGTTTACACTGCCCATCATTATATTTAATGATTAGTCTCTTTATGTAATGTTGTAGTTAAGAGCTTGAAAGAGGCTCGTCTGCCATCGCATCCTGATTATCCACAGTGATTGCAGGAGCTGTAAAAATGAATTTTAAAAAATCAGATTGCTTGTATTACCATGAGGTACTGATATTGTTTTGCTGCTGCAGTGGCAACATCAACTGGATGCACTGAATTATTCATTCCTCTAGTGCACATCATGAGTGAGCATCTGTTTCCAATTCCATTCAAAGGGTTTTAGTGTTCATCACAGTGCAGGCATTAAAGGACCCATCCCATGAAACAGCCCTTATATTACACTGGAAACAATCTGTCGCTTTTTTTTGTTTAGCTCTAATATTACTGAGATGATGTGGTTGTGTCACTACTTCATCTATTATGCTATGTCTTCAACAGCACACTGAACACTTGCATAACAGGGTTGAAGTTAATAAATAAGTAAATAAGATATACTTCCAGGAGGCCACCCCCGCTCAGTGTCTTTGCGTTTACCTGTTTGTGAACCCAAAAAAGAAAAAATGGCTGATGTTTCTGTTTGCACAGGCAGAAGATTCTTTCAGTCGCACGTTATTAATAAAAGGACATTATCAGCAAACATTGTCTGGTTTCAAGGTGATTGAGGTGTTTCAGGATGAAAGGAGCCTCCTTGAAGCATAATAGTAAAACTAAATCTCAGAGGATGTGTTACCGTGCTGAATGGACTTGGCTTCACCTTAACAGAGGACAAAACAGCAGCGGGGTGATTAAACAACAGCACTCTAACGGTTCCTCCCCCCTCCTTCACAGACCGAGTGCTTTAACTACATCCGCTTCCTGCAGAGCTACAACCACACGCACCTCTACACCTGCGGCACTTACGCCTTCCAGCCCAAATGCACCCTCGTGGTGAGTATGCACGTGTGTGTGTGCACGTGTATGTGCGCGTGTGTGGTATGCATGTCTTTCCCTAGAAAGTGAGTCATAGCGAGCCAGTGCTGACAGGTGTCAACTTGAGATGTCTACCATCTGACCTGAGGCTAAGACCACTGTGTGACAAAATAAAAATAAATGCCATGGGAAAAAGTATCTCACGCTGTGTTAGCAGAACGTGTGAATGCTAGTGTGTGCGTGCATAAATGTGACGCTGATGCGTCGGGACAACATGGCGAAGGGTGAAGCTACGGCCCTTGTAACGGACAGACAGAGCTTGCAGCTGTGTCATATGGGTCATAATACATACTGACCACGAACCACCTGTTTTCTCCATTGTGTGTGTGTTTTGGCAGAATGCAGACTATTTTACCCTCGACACTGCAGCCCTGGAAGATGGGAAGGGCAAATGCCCATATGACCCAGCCAAGGGGCACACTGGCCTGATAGTGGGTACGTATGCATGTATTCATAAGGATGCATTCATGTAAGCACAATGCACATACATAGCTTTACATGCACACATGCAAGTACAGGTTTTTGAATGTTCTTTAACATATTTAATTATCGATAAAGGAACATTTCACCACTAAAAAGAAAGATTAGTTCTTAGTTTAAAATCCATTGACATTTATACCAACACCAAACACACAGTCAGCCCCTTTTTTTCCATCCCATCAGTCTTTATATTTAAGTGAGCAGCCCCATATTTTTACAGCTCTAACAGACGCATTAAATGTGCATCAGATCTCCACAAACTGCGCCTGCAGCATTTCCCATCTGCTTCGCAGCCATATGATTGCTCGGAGAGACCAGAAGTCTAATTTAACTTTGCATGCTGCGTGCACCTCAGCGTGGATGGCTTCACTGACTCTGCAGGCACCAACTCTCTGTTCTCTTTTTGTGTCTCCCTGCTGAACCACTGACCTTCTCTTATTGTACCCCTGTACGAATGTGGTTGTAAAAAAAAAACAGTATTAAATTAAAGCTTGTGTTTTGTTGGTACAGATAAGGAGCTCTACTCAGCGACACTTAACAACTTCCTGGGTACAGAACCAGTCATTCTGAGAAACCTGGGCCGACAGCACTACAGCATGAAGAGTGAATACCTGCCTGCCTGGCTCAACGGTGAGTGGGAACATGAGAAAGACAGAGAAAGAATTGGTGCAGGGAGAGAAGAAAGGGGGCAGGTCCTAGCAGTGTTTGTACTAAGAGCTTACTAGCTTATGAGCTTATGACCGTTGGCAGTCGTAAGGTAGTTGTCAGGCATGCTAACGTTTGTATCGTATGTTAGAGCAGATAAATACACTGTTTAAAACATTTCTTATATGTTCTGTGTGTGTTTTAAGAAATTAAAAGAAAATAACTACCATACAAACTACAGTACAAAGAAGCCCATATGTATGGGGTTATGTGTGCTGAGGAGGGCTTTAGCAAACTGTTAATGTTAAAATTGTGTCCAGTTATATGGAGTGCTGCAGGAATGAGTCCGAAAACCAGGAAATTAGTTAACATTTTAGCACTTTTTTAGAATGGGTTTTTGGTTAAGATGGCTGAATAAGGTCTGTGATTAATGCAAGTTCAAGAAATGTTCATGTTTTATTCTACAACAAAAAAATTGTCAGTAAATATTTCATTCATGATTTCTTTAAGCTTTTATGTCTGTTAAAAAAAGTCCAGTTGCTAACAAGTGGCTAAATACAGATGTACAGCCTTCCTGTTTTTATACTCGCACTTTTGTAAACTATCACTAACTTTTGTAACGTGTATCAAGTATCATAAACTTTTGTCTGTCACAGAGCTCATTTTCTGTAATAATCCAAAAGTCAATGTAAAAGTCCCATTGGCTTTTTGTCGAGAGAACCAGGGTGATGTTAACGTCTAATGTCATCCCAGCAGCACTCTATTCAGAAGAAAATTAAAATTGATGGGAAAACATCTATTCATCAATACTTGTATGAAATTCAGTTACGGTTTAAGAATTTTTTTTTTCCAAGACACTGTGACACAGACAAATGACAAATGTATTCAAATAAAAGAGAAATCCCATTAGGCTTGATAACAGCTGCTTCTTTAGGAGCCAGAAACATGCAAAAGAACAAGAGAAAGAGAAATGAGTTGCAGGAAATGAAGTCCAGGACTCTGCTACGGCGAAGGATTGTTATCTTTTTGAATGTGTGTCGGGGGGGGTGAGCCCCTTGGAGAGAAATGAAGGGTAGAGAAGAGGATGAAGTCGCAGCAGGAAAAATGGGTGATGAAAGAACAGGCATTAGGATTGGTGATGAAAAGATAGAGGGAGAGGTGAGATGAATGAAGGGGGAGGACGGGGGAACATACAGATGAGGCTGAGGTTTGGGGGGTTTGATGTGTACGTTTTTTATTCATGCTGATATGGAGATTTTATTAAAAACTATACCTGCAATGAAGCTAGCCTCGCTTTAATTCAAGGTGCCTCTGACCAGTCTAAAAGCATTTAATTGGCCTGGGTTTCAGTAGAGCTCTGTAGTGTGGCTTAAAATGCTGCTTCACAGGCTTTTACACTGAAAAGAACAGACCATCTGAGGAAATAATGTATCTATGTAATTAAAAAAAAACTTCTGCATAAAAGTGGTTGAATTTGAAGCCCCCAACTGCATCAGTCCAAAAAAAATGTCTGTATCTGGCTTTAAAAAAATATAACACTTACAACCTAATGAGGACTGGATATAGAGAGAATCTGAGACAGACGGGAGGGAGGACGTGAGAGGAAGTGAGAAACACAAAATGGACCACTAATAGGGAGCACTGGAGAGATGGAGAGTGAGAAATGACTGGAGGAGAGATGAGGCGAAGGAGAGAGTGATGATAGGAAATAGACAGAGAGGTGAGAAGAGGTGGCAGGGGATGAGATGGAGGCGTCAAGCTTGAGTGTGTGCGGTGTTCAACTGCACCTGCAGGCTGAGACTGACTGTTCGGTCATTACTGATGTACAGTATATCTTCACTATTGTGTGTAAATACACTTTCTGAGTCAATACTATTATGTGTGTGTGTGTGTTTGCAGAGCCGGACTTTGTGGGTTCAGCCCTGGTGAGGGAGAGCAGCGGCAGTAAGGAGGGGGACGACGACAAGATTTACTTCTTCTTCAGTGAGCGAGCGTTGGAGCTGGACTGTGACACAGAGCTCACCGTGGCCAGAGTGGCCCGCGTCTGCAAGGTACTGCTTCAGTTTATTATCAGAGCTGCTCTCTGATCAGATTCAATTAGGAGCCTCCTAAAACTGCTTCATTCTCTCTCTCTATGAGGGAGACAAAAACTAGAGAAAAGCACAAACTAACTCTAACAGTAATCAATCTGCAAGTGACTATTCAAGAGAGTACAGGGACAGATTTGTGAGCACAGAGCAAGTTTTGACTGCAGAATCATAGTTTCATGCATGCTTGGCCTGGAATCAGCTGTTTTCTGTTTCCTCCAGCTGTTTTGGCAGCTGTTTCCGAACACTTAATAATGTGAGACAGCACTCGCTAACAGTTTTGGGCTTACAGACTCCAACTGGAGTTTTCCAGTTTAAGAAGAAACTGATAGAGCTGTGTTACAGTCATATATGTAGAGTAAATATATATACCTGTAAATCTGATGAGGCAAACTGGGAATAACCTGATGTCACTCAACTATTTTTAGTGTGACTTTGACGCAGACTGCCAAAAACTGAGAGCACACAACTTTTTTCAATGCTAAATGGAAGCATTGTTGTTCGCTTAAACTTAGGCACTCAATTTCCCCAGGGGGCTGAAATTTTTTATGAATTTCCAGTATTCACCTGCAGCCTGATAACCACTTCCACACTGTGTGTCAATTGAATTAAACCTGCATTTTCTGTGCATCTGTCATGGTATATGCAGTGTGAGATGTGTGAACTTTCTCCTCCTGTATCATACATGATCCGATCTGATGCCTTAAGAAAATACTTTTTATAATAAACTACTAAAACTGCTTCATGCTTCAAAATACAGTTTATATTAATACCAGGCTGCGATAGAGAAAATAGCTGCCCTATAATTTCATTTGACACAACAACAACATGCCAGTTTACTTGCACTGTGTTATGTGAAGACAATTACATTGACGTAGATCTATTTCGTAATTAATGCATTAATTTCCTTAATTAATGACCTTGTTAGGATAACAAGGATTAGGTTTGTTATACCACAGTCCGACATGGTCAGACATGTTTTGTTGTGAGGAGAGTCTGTTTTGTATGATTTCAGTGACCTTTGAGCAAACACAACAAGGGTTACAGTTACTTATGCATCAGTGTAATCTCAATAACCTTTAAACTGAGCAAAATAGATACAGATTGTTAACGGTTCGAGGAGATGTGTGCAATTAAGTGTACAATATATACACAGTTTAATAGGAAGTGCCCTTTAATGTCTGCACTGTGATGAACAATAAAGCTCTTTGAATCAAATTAGAAACAGATGCTCACACGTGATGTGTGCTGGAGCAATGAATAATAGAGGGCATCCTGCTGATATTGCAGCACAGTGTCTATAACTCACTGCTGTAATATGAACATTTCCAATTTTGAATTCCATTTTTACAGCTTCCACAATCACTGAGGATAATAAGAATGAGACATATCTGCCAAATGAGCCTCTTTGAGTCCTTTTTTTTTTTCTCGTACAATTTAATATTATTATTTATCCTGCATTTCATTGGTACCATCTCAGTGCCCCAACAGCAGTGGAGGGGGGCTTGGTCACAATGCTGGGCCATTAGCCTCGCCCTGATTTATTTATTATACAGTAAATGCAATGGGTTTAAAGTGGAATTTAAGAAGTGAAGGTGAGGCCAACGAAATACAACAACAGCAGCAGCAGCAAAGTGAAAGTGTTCAGCAAAAAGAGACACTGAATACCAGGTTTAAAAATAAAGTTTCTCTGTTGCACCTCTAACCACACCCACTAGAGATGTCACAGTGTACTGACCAAACCCCAGAGTAAATATCTATATCACTGTGAGAAGTTACAGCGCCACACGCCAGGGAAGAGCAGGACTTTCAGCTGCTGTAAAGTTGTTCTCTAAATTATTGCAAACGTGTTGGACACATGGGGCAGAGAGCAGAGCAGTGTGTTATGTATGAGTGAAGCAGCGCAGGTTAAGGTCTCTGCTTGAACTGGCCAGTAGAGTTAACTGAAGACCGCCTCCAGGCATGTTTTAAAACATTAAAAAAATTATAAGCTTTAATTAATAATGTGTTTGATATGGTTCTTCTGCAAAATGTTTCATTAGCCTGTAAAAAATTCTTCAGCTTACATCAGTTCTTCTCTCTCATTCAAAAATATGGAACCGATGAACATGCAAAACATGTCAGAAGTTTAAGACAAAGGACAAAAGATGTCTCGTGCTTTTTTGATTCAAGTTTCCACATCACACTTGGGTAGGTTGCACGCTGGTCTGTGAATGGCTTCTAAACTAGTCAGGAGACTTTAGGTTTCTCTTTCTCTGCAGCGAATGAATGTGAAAACAGCCTTCTAGTGCCAAACGCTGCACAGCAAAGCATAAATATCCGAGTAAAGTAACAAAACACAAAATATATTTTGGAGTGGAGGGTGGCTTTATGAATCCAAAATCCATTTCAGCCATTGATAAGACCTCATGTCCTCTCTCAGGGGGATCTGGGTGGTACCAGGACCCTGCAGAAGAAGTGGACCACCTTCCAGAAAGCTCGGCTGGAGTGCTCCCTCCCTGAGCGTCACGTCTCCTTCAACAACCTGAGGGCTGTCTTCACGCTGCCGGGGCAGGACTGGCGGGGCACCACCTTTTATGGCATCTTCCACGCCCAGTGGTGAGTCAGATAGAGTGGTACCAGTGACCGAAGCTGTAACTCAGTTTCAGTAAATGCGATTTAATTACTACATGTGCCATCTGCTGTCAGGACGAGACTCTACATCTCTTTGCCAACATGTCAGATATTGGGCTTTTTATTAAAACCCCGGGTCAGCCACTGTGATATGATGGCTCTAATTATGCAATTTGTGTGATTAGATATTTACTGTGTAATTGGGCCTTTAATAAAAATAGCCCTTGAACTGACACTAATGTGGGTTTATTTTGAGTGGATACAACTCAAGTGTGCTTGAATATGTTTTATTAGTGATTTAATGTCTCATGTTGTCAGATGATATAAAACCATTTTCTAAACAGCCTAATTTGTTCATAAACCATGAGGAGGAGAACATTTCATAGGAGGCTTTTTAAAAACTTTCCAAAGTGAATAGCTGGTTAAATTATCCCTGTTGGACTCACTGGTCTGAGCACAATTTATATATATTATTCTTCACTTGTTATGCCTTTCACTTTGAGTCTTACTGTTACTCAAACGGACTATTTTATTTCTTTCTGTGAGCAGAAATTCATCAGATCACTGCCTGTTTTTGTTTTAGTCTACGGTGAATTATTTCTCCTGAGCATTTGTTGTCATCCACTGGTTGTTTGTAGCTTGATAAAATCAATGTAGATGGATAAAATAAACTTTTCAGTCAAAGTAATGATGGAGAGAACAGATTTGGAGGGGTAGCATGATAATGAAATGACAATGTGGTAATTAAAAGCGCTGACTACAGTAGCTTAGTTTTATAAGGGGCTGTGGCATTATTAGTGGAGTAAAGATTGGCAGTTGTTGGACCACTATAGAACACGTGTTAATGAGCTATTTATCAACAAAGACGAAGGAGCGAGGGCGGGAGGCTTCCTTGGGAGGAAAGTTGGAGACTTGCTCTGTCTCGGGGCAGTGCCCTTTGATGTGCGTCTTTTGTGTTCTTCATTAAGATATCATATCGCAAAGTGAACCCACTTTGAACTTCAGGCTTGGTTTCTTCATTCAGAGCTCCTACTGCCGCTGAAAAAAAAAGCCTAAGCCTGTGTGACTCACTGGGGATTCCTTAAAGCCCCCTGGCTTTGATAGAGATAACATTAAGATAATTGGACATTATGTAAATGATGACTCGGAGTTCAAGCCATAATCTGACTGAACAGGCTGGCTTTTTAACTTGCTAAGACTTCAGAGCTGTCCTTTGGTTCTGACGTTCACCTTATAAAACCCACAGCACTGCTGCACATTAACAGTATTGTTCCAGACTGGAAAAGCTCTCCCCTCACAGGACAAATCAGATTATATGAATTAATGGACACAACCTCCTTTTTTCCTGTTTACAGCTTTCAAAGACGCTGACATTTCCCAGCAGCAGCACACTCTGCATTCAAAGCTGAATTGGAGCAGTGTACGTCAATGAAAAACTGCAAGGAGACCGTAATTGTAGGAGTTTGCTACTTCCTGAATACTAGACATCCTGCTGAAGAGCCAATCTAGAATTAGCTCTTCCAGCTTATTCATAACTTTATATCTTAGTATGAGTATGTGAGTCACTTAGTTTGAGAGCTAAATTAAAAAAAGAAAAAGTTGTTTTCTTTCCTGTGAATCAGCACAGCAATGCAATCTGGTGAGCTGAGGAGGACACGTATGATTTAATGCGTCTGGGTCATGTGTCAATACCCAATTTTAGTCCCACTTGGGGTCTGAAATTGGGTTGTGAAAAAAAAAAAAAAAAAGTTAAGGTCCCATACTCCCGACCTTACCATTAAATGAAATATGTTTCCTGATTCACAGCACCAACTGATTGATTTCAGTGGCCTATGAAATCAGTTTGTACATCACTCTATCACAACTCGCAGCAGAGAGAGGGGAGATGTGTCGATGCATCTAATCATTGCAGTTCACTCAGTAAAGGGCAGTTTAGGCTTTTGGGTTAATATTTATTTGCTGCACTGTGATCGCTACAAATGTTGTTTCAAAGCACATAGACTTGTCTTGACAGTGTTTATTTTAGGTCCTATTCCCTGCTTTTGACATGACTGATGACAGCCGATTATTTTCATATATTCTGTTCTCTTTATATATATAAATATCGTACTTTTGTGCATGTTAGTCTAGCTGTTATTAAAAGAGTCACATTTTCCACCTGGGTTTGATCTGTCGGTAATCTGTCACTGTTTTTATTTCCACATCACTTATTCCTCACTTTGCCACCGTGTTTCAGGGGTGACGTGGATGTGTCAGCTGTGTGCCAGTACCTGATCGGTGATGTGAAGAAGGTGTTTGAAGGATCCTACAAGGAGTACAGGGAGGCGTCTCAGAGGTGGGGACGCTACACCGGTGCTGTCCCTGTCCCACGGCCTGGATCGGTAAGAGACTGGGAACCGTGCGCTGGCACAAGAGATGTGAAATTTGACAATGCAGATTTTACCAAACAACTTCAGGAAGCAAGAAACACACATGATTACTTTTTCATAATGTAAGATTTTTTTTAAGCACCTTCTATGGGTATGGGTATAGGGTAGAGTTGGAAGTGAAAAGCAGCAAATGTTGGCACAAAAAGCTAAGAACGTAATGAACAGGACGAAAGGAAAGGAAGCAGAGGAAGGGCTGTAATGGCAGGCGGAGGTGAGAGCAAGAGCCAGAGAAAGATGGAGAAGAAGAAAGGGGGAGGGCAGTCATGTCCAAGCCAACGAACCATGCCAGCCTGTGCCAGCTGCAGCTAAGAAGTTTCCTCCTCTTCCTCTTTCTCCTTCTTGACCCCTCTTACCCTTCCTTTCGCCCTTCCCTCGATTCCTTTTCCTTCTGTGCTGCAGTGTATAACTAACTCAGACAGGGAGAACGGCTACAACAGCTCCCTGCAGCTGCCTGACGCCACGCTCAACTTTGCCAAGAAGCACCCGCTGATGGAGGACAAAGCTCTGGCTCGCCCCCTGCTGCTCACCAAGGGCGTCAACTTCACCAGGCTGGCTGTGGATCGGGTCAACGCCCTGGACCAGCGGGCATACAACATGCTCTTCATCGGCACAGGTACAAATTACATGAGGGCTCCTGTTATTGGCAAAAACACTAGTGTTTTTCTTTTTTTTTTATTGAAAAATATCAGCCTTCCATCAGCCAGGAAAATTCAAGCAGTGAATGTTATCCAACAATTTGAACATCCAGCTTTAGCCTCTTCATACTCATTCACACATTCACCTAGAAACTTAATACACACCACCGTCTGTACTCGATCAGTTCTGGTTTCATGCTCTTTTCCGACCTTCTCAAACTTTCACGTTGGCGTGTTCTGCGTGGATTGTTCAAACTTGTAGTCATGTCACGCACTCTTCCTCCTCAGCTCCTGAACTTAATGACACTTCAACTATTTACAGTGCACAGTTTAAGATATTGTAACATGTGCACAGTGTTTGCATGTGCAGAAGATTTAACCTTTTCTAGATACATAAGAAGTAGTTTGAGACAAAGCCTTTATGACACAGTGTCTACAGTATGTTTTTCAGGGTCATGGTGTTGGATTGCATTATACAGTATATGGTGTTCCTGTTACTTTGCCCACCTCCTGTAGTATGGTGTTCTCTCAGTGTGGCAGTGAAAACATATTCTAGGTGCACAGCCTTTCTTCTTATTTGGCTGTTCCCCCACTGTGGCTTAGTGTGTGTCTGTGTGGGTTGAGGGTAGCTGCACACAGTGTGCGTTGAGGAGATGAGAGCTTACAGGCCACAGCAGCAGACAGGGACAGGTACTGGCATTAGGTATGGTGGCACAAAACAACATGCCATCTGGCCACACTTCAGCTGGGTTTCAATTAAGGGCTTGATTTGCATGCTGAGATCCATCTTCATGCATCAAATGAAACATTACGTATGTGCGACTTAATTAATATCTCCAGTCAGGCGCCATCGGGTCCGTATGCAGGTGTCCTGTTTTGGCACGGACCTGAAATCATCCAGCCCTCCCAGAACCTTAATCCTGAATGACACAGAACTGACAGTGGATTTCAGGGAATGTGAATTTGAATGCAGCCAATCTCATGAATGGAGAGAAACTCAGCTACTTACCATTCAGTCCTCTGCAGCAGCAGAGTGACTGTGGCAACTGACAGTGTGACAGCAGCGGACTCGGGGCCTCACTGCTGGCAAGCAGGGAGGCCAACCCAGACACACAGACACACACGCAGGGGCAACACACTCACAAATTGGTACACAGGCGCACACAGATACACGCACTCACACTCCATGAGCCAAGTGCAGTCATCCCCGCTTGTCGTGCTTCACAGCACAAACTCAACAGGGCCCCTGGCAGACGTGCGCTCATAGTGCCAATTGGGCTGCGGGCTTGATTAGCTATTAGCTGCAGCATAGCGACAGCTGATGTGAAAAGAGAGAGAAGGGGAGCGCTTGCCGAGACTGTTTTTCTGAAAACCAGTCTACAGGATTGAGGGATTAGCTGACACTGGTCCCTGAAGCCGCGAGAGGCGAGTGTGATGATATGCCTGCTGCTTGCTATGCTGTATTTGTGTGTGTGTGTGTGTGTGTGTGTGTGTGTGTGTGTGTGTGTGTGTGTCTGTACGTGCATTTCTTTCTCTCCAGCCTCCTGTTGGCTAAAGGGTTGCTTTTCTTATTATCTGTGACAGTCTCTTAATGGAGAGGACCTCACAAAAAAAGCACATGTCAGCATCATGGTCACCCCATCAGCTGTGCCTGAAACACCTTTCATTACAGGGAATCTAGACGCGTTCACAATGTCCTACATAAAAGGAACACAGGATCTCCTCTTCCTCCTCCTCCTCCTCCTCCTCCAGCATCAGCTCCCCACATTCTGCTCTTCAAATGTCTTCTACCTGTAAACAAGGCCACTAACAGCATCTCGACTCGTATAAATTCACATTTAAGTAGTTCCTGGCTGAGCTGGACTCAGTAATGCAGCTGTATGTCCTGTCAGAAGAAGTTGTTTTCTTTTTCATCTTCTGTCTTTCTCAGGTGCAGAGTCATGTGAAATTGTAGTGCAGCTGGCATTAACATTTCACAAACTGAGGTTGGTGAAAGTTGCAGACGACTTGATGGCACTTTAGCTATGTGCATTTGTTATGATGTATGTGACCACACACTTAACATTTTCTGCAGAGAGCGCTTTGCTCTCGTCTTTAATAGACCTTTTTGCTGTTTGCGTGCTGTCACGACTTACTGGAGCACCAAAATAATATTGAAGTTATTAGTTTCGCCTGCATTCTTCCTGTTGTGACAAGTCAAAAATAAGCAATAAATTAAAAAAGCCATTGCCTCAGGTTAGTTATAGTCCAGCTATTAGGCATCGCAAGGTACAGTGTGAACCAGCAGCAGCTGAAGAGCACAGTCATGGTGAGGAAAATGTTTGTGAGCATACATGATGAGTTTGTGCTTTAATATTTAAATAAATTGTTATGGCATCAAAGGACTCTGTTTGTATATCATAATAACTCATCATTAATATTTAAATGAACTCCTCAGCGGTCACAGATGTGAGTTGGTGAATATTTCCATCAATATTTAAGTGAAAATACAGTGCAGTCACAGGTGTTTGTTTACAGCTCATTAATATTCAAATTGGCTGGTGTGCTGTCATACGTGTATGGGTAAATTTATCATAGCATATCATTATTATTCAAATGTGCTAGTGTGAAGTCACAGGTGTGTGTGGGTAGATAGTTTGTCATCTCATATGAATGGTATTTAAATGAACTGCTCGGCTGTCAAAGGTGTGTGTTTGCCAGGTAGTTTGTACTGCGACTCGGCCGAATGTTGAAGCTATTTGTTTGAAAGTATATGTTTTTATGCATGCCATGAAAAATTGCCCCGAAGGGATGAGGGAAGTGAAGGGAAATTGAAAGTCTGACTGAATCCAACAGATGTGAAGTGAACTGAGTCCTCTTTCCTCTCTGTGCTGCAGCGGAGGGCTGGCTGCAGAGAGTGGTGATCCTCAACTCCGAGGCCCATGTGATAGAGGAGATCCAGCTGTTTGAGTCGGCCCAGCCAGTGGACAGCCTGACCATCTCCCACTCCAAGGTAAGGAAACAGGGATAAGATGTCTCTCAGCTGTTTCCAGGAATTTGTCACCCAGATTTACACACTGAAATCAATTTACCAGTCAGGGATTGTAAAAGGTCTTCTGTGGCATTAGAGGAGCTCTCTCTAATCAAGAAATAGATCTCCTGATGACATCACCAAGGTGATCTACACCATAAATCTTCAGTGGAGAGCCTGTATTACATTGGCTGACTGAGGGCATAGGGGTTGGAAAGATGTGGGTGTTTATCGCACAGATTGTCTAAAGGAATGGATGCATTTTAGTATTTTAGGAGCTCGATCCAAACTAGTAAAAAAGAAAAAACATCAAGACATCTGACATCTGATCACCTGCTGCATCAGTTTTGACAATTTTGATTAGGCGGATATGTTTTCATATGTCTGTTTGGTTGGTTGGTTTTGGTTTGGTATTGCACCGATTTGCACCAAACTGGGTGCAGGGATGGGTGAGGGTCCAAGGAAGAACCCATGAAAATTTTTTGGTGCAGATCCAGTTAAAAGAAAGGATCCAGGGATTTTTTATGACTTTTCTGCGAGATCAACATTTTTGTCATTTTCTCAGGAAATGATGTATGGATCTTGATATAAAAAGTCAGACATATTAATGGTGTTGAGATCTGTGAGTTTGTACAATTTGTTGCAGATCCATCAAATATCTGGCTCTGGTGGAAGAAAATGCTCAATTAGACTACTTCCTTTTTTCCTTTTTCCTTTTATTTTTATATTTGTAAGCTACACAGACGTGTTGGATTGTTTGGTGGATCTTGCAAGTCCCTCAACTTTATGGAAGTGGTAAACTAAAAGAAAATGAAAGGATATGCTTGAAAAGAATTAGTATGTATTGTCAAACCACATCAGAAGGAAAAAGTGTTTATAGGCGTTCTGAACAGCCACAGTAGGACACAGAGTGAAAAGCATCATAGAGAGGCGAGAGACGCGATAATTGTTTAAATATGGGAATACACATTCAGACAAGCTTTCGTAGAGGACATTCAGTTTTTTTGTACACAGAAAAAGTGACAGAAATAATTGTTTAAAAGCATGAAAAAGAGAGCTTGCAAGAGAAGTTCAGATCCTGCTTAATCTCTTCCCTCTGTACACCTGGTAAAGTTGGCGTGATTGTCGAGTTGTTGGTTTCAGAAAGTAACAGAAATTGTCAGAGGTAACCCCATCATCACAGACGTTGTCCAGATTTTGAGGTATGATAAATCTTAATGGTATCTCAGGGGAAAACATTGCACAACATTCCTTTGTTGTGTTGGGAACCTCCTGTCTGCACATCTGGCAGGTTCTGTATTCATTTGATCATATTCCTCAGACGTAGTTTGCATTTCCATTCGCTCACTTTCCTGCTGCATCACCTGTTCATTGGTATTCAGTTCTAACAGTGGTACTTTGTCTTTGATGATCTGTTAATGCCCTTTTTCCCAGACACTTGCTATCACAGATCCATTGACAGCAGACGGGCAGTCAGCACAGTGCAATTGACCTGGTGCCACTCAGCAGATGTTTTTATCAGCACCGCCCCTTTTTCAGATCAAATGTCACCTCATGAATCCAAAGCTCTCTTCACAATAACAGTAAATACAATCCCTCAGTGCGGTCGGGAATTGAACCTCTGCCCCTGTTGTTTTCTCAATCTCCTGGCCCTGTTGGCTGAGCCTTGAGTGTTGACACCGGCCGTGTCCCTGTGGCTTTGCTATGGCATGTCCACCAATCGATGCGGTTTTGACGGGGTGTTCCCAGCACGAAGGCCCGGTGCTTATCTCATTAATGCTGGCTTAGCTGCGACCAGACATTTTATAACAGCTTTTGCAAAAAGAGTACAACCCAGATTGGATTGGAAGAGGGTCAGGGGAGTGAATGTTATTGTAATTGAGAGTGATTATCCCATTATCTCCTCTAACCCCAAACTGAGTCTCTCTCTGTCTCTCTCTCTCTCTCTCTCTCTCTCTCTGTTTATCTTTCTTCTTGTTTCTCATCTCTCTGGTTTCTGTCTCTGGATGGATGGCTGGATCTGCTCTTTGTCTCCTTCCTTCTCACTTCTTCGTCTCTCTTTCTTTCTCTGTAGAAGTACTTGTACATTGGCTCTCGTTCAGAAGTTCTCCAGCTGCCCTTGGCCAACTGCAGCCGCTATCAGTCTCAGCCAGATTGTCTGCTTGCCCGGGACCCCTACTGCGCTTGGGACAGCGAGGGTCGGGCTTGCGTCCGCATCGACCTCCACCGCGGGTGAGACGAGTACCCATGTGCACCCATACCTATACCATATTTTAAAGGAAGATGCTGATTGCAAAAATTGGTCAGGCCTATGAAACAGTTTTTAAATATCATGTGTCCTTAAATCTCTATATAGACACCCATGCTAATGTTTTAATTGATTGCATATAAGCAGCTCCTTACAACAAGCTGCTGAGTGAAATCCTCTCTGCTTCACATACTTCCATGGTCATTAGAAACAAATGTAACCATGATACATATTGAGAAGCTGTGCTGAGAGAGAAAACATCAGCATATCAGGGGAGGATGATATGTACCAGATCTGTTTTATACTAAAAGGCTGATACATCTGTCTAATTAAGAACATTTAAAAGGTATCAGTAGCTAAAATGTTGGCCGTGTGTGTGTCTGGCACAGTATGAGTGGAAATGTCCCTTAAATCTGGTGAGAGACCATTATTAATCCTCCGCTCCGCTTTCTGCTCTTTCCTCTCCAGGTCCACCTCTTCCCTGTCACAGGACCTCATGCTGGAAAGGTTCAGCCGAAAACCCAAATTCGATAAGCCCGTGTCCATCCCGAGCCCTGGTGAGTACGGGGCCACACCTCAGTAGTGGCCCCTTGTAGGAATTGACTGTCAGTGCAGAAGCAAGTCAGAAGCAAAGAAAGAAAATGGGCTCGAGCTGGACTCAGTGAATATATTTGGATTGAGCTGAATAAATTGAATTAAGCAGAAGAGAAGTGGCTGCTGTAGAATATGAATTGGGATTAATATGGATGATATTTAACCTCTGGTCTTTTCATCTCTTCCCACCACCTCCCCTGTCTCTCTGCAGAGCACTCCCGTCTGAGGAACGTAACAGTGGTTGTGGGGTCAGACATGGTGCTGCCTTGCCAGCTGGTCTCCAACCTGGCTCAGCCCTGCTGGTTTCTCAATGACCGTGAGCTCCTGCTGGGAGACCCCGAGGCAGGAGGGCCACGCTTCGACCGCACCCTCAAAGCCCTCGTCATTCCTGAAGCAGGCCAGATGCAAGCCGGACGTTACATCTGCTACTCTGAGGAGCAGGGGGTCAAGTTTCAGACAGAGCGCTACCAGGTGGCAGTGGTAGCCAGCGCTCCGGTCTTCATGGAGGCCCGGGCTCCAGACAGCAGCATGGGGCTGTTCTGGGTGCTGGTCATCACCCTCGGTGCGGCGTGTCTGCTGCTCCTTGTAGCAGCTCTTTACCTGCGCCGGAGGCTGAAGCTGGCGCTCGGAAAGGGAGCTGACATGAAGCCTCTGGAGAGTACCCTGGTGTACCCCATCACTCTGCCCAAGGAGCCACCCACCTTTGTGCCCAGCAAGATGCCCAGCGATGAGGACCGCTTCTGGGAAACAGGCGCCAACTACTACTACTCAGATGGCTCGCTGAAGATCGTTCCCGGTCACGCCCTGGGGCCCACTAGCGTCAGCAGCACGGCGTCGCCCAGCGCCATTCCCGGCCAGCCCATCCACTCCCCCAGCCGTCTCAGCCTTACCAACATCCGAGGCTCTGGTAGCAACGGCTACATCCGCCTCAACCTGAGCACAGCAGGGGAGGAGAGGGCTAGCGGAGCTGGCGCTGGGGGCGGCGGGCTGGGAGGCCTCAGCATGGGCGGGAACGACTACTCCAGCCCCTTCAAGGAAGAGCTGAGACGCACTCTGCAGCAGAGAAGCGTACTGCCCGACGCGAACCCCGAGGAGTCATCCGTCTAGGCCTGTCCTCCTCCATCTCCGTTCCCTGAGTTGGAAAAACAAAACAACCAACCTACCTCCCTCCTCGTGAGGACGCCTGCTCTCTCTCTCTCTCTCTCCTTCAGTGACAAGCTGTCAATTCCCCATGTTGTGTCTCTCTCGCTCTGCCAATGCCTGTTTGGCTCACTGTAGACATTTATAGCACACAGCATGTTAAATATACACACTCACACACCGTGTTCGCCAACATGCGCTCCTGTAATTATTGTGTTCTGGGCAACATTGCCACTTGTGTAAATTGTGTATTTAAAAAGGCTGAACGCAGAGAACAACTCAAGTATGGAAACAAACAAATGGTGTTTTCGGAAGGGCATGTTCCTCTTACGTTGACTGGACCAAGTGAGGCTTTTAGCCCCTGTGCTGAAACCAGTTGATGAACAGCAAGTACAATGGACCGTAAATATTGAACTGATTCTCTGTCCCTCTTTTTCCTTTGAGACTTTTTCAGCTTACTGCACTTAAAAAACTGGAAGCGCGTCTTCCGTTTTTGTATTTGTGAGCCATGAGTGTGAGAGCGGTATAAAAAAGACTAATTAATCTCAAAGCAAGACGACAATCATGTCCCTATAGCAGGAGCTCTTTGGGACAGGAGAGGAGAGAGAGCAAGAGACAAAGAGAGAGGAAATTAAATGGAAAATGAAGTGAATTGAAGTGAAGGGCGCAATGGGGTTTTCAAATGAAGGACAATCTCTCAAGACTTTCTCTGCTCAATTTGTATTTTTTTCCCCCACATTGTATTTACCCACGGAGAAAGTCCTCGATCCCTTCCACTTTAATTTGTTGTGATGGTTGGTTTGTTAAGACCTTTCTCGTTGTTCTTTTTCTCGTCGTTGTTTTTCTATGTCTTACGGACTACAGCAGTGTTCAAACAATTGTCAAGTGACTAGTGGCTCCCCTCTGTGAATGACAATGTGAGGGCGAGCAAGCTCACATTACTTGTTCAGGCCTGCACGGTGACCTTCAAACGCACGTTCAAGTCCATTATACTACAAGTGCACTCACGTGCGCACTTACATTTACACAGTGTAGAACAGATATGTGTTTTGGTCGGGCTCTGTTGGACATTTGCTCATCTCCTCAGAAAAGAAAAGGCTATTCGCATTCAGCTCTTAGCAGCGGGACAATAATTGCACACTTAATTTTAAATTGAAGTTGACATGAAGACATTAGGCATGGAGAATGTAGTTGAACCCTCACCGCTGCGACCGCTTTGGATGTCTCAATAAGTGCTTTATATCTTATGTGTTTGGTGAGGGCGGTAACTTGCACTGCCAAGATGGAAACTCCCCCTCCCACACACACACATTCGCTCATGCTCACAGTCCTATGAATGCCGACCATCCTGGACGAGAGTGTGTTTGTGATGCACCCTTAAACCCCATGAAACCCCTCCCTCTTACCGATGCCCAGAGACTGACCCAGGGCTACTGTGGACTCATACAGAGGAAGAGCACTGTAAAACACACAAAAAGAACACACACACACAATGTTGATGGACTAATGGATAGACAGACAGACCAATTGCTGCTGTGCTGAGAAACTGTTGGCTCCAGGCGGGAAGCAGCCATGAACCAGTGACAGGTATTGTTTAATTTTATTGAATTAATGCAAACAGGTTTAAGCAAAGTCCTAACCTCTGATGATTTCCAACCAGTGTAGTGTCAAGAATTATTTTGTTTATTTATCTGGATGTCGCTTTGCTAAACTTATCACCAAACTGAATAATTCAACATTTTGGGAAACACACTTATTTGCTTCATTGCTTCATTGAGATTTAGCTGAGAAGATCGATACCACTATCACATCTGTCTTTTGAATATAAAGCTGGAGTCATGGTCTAGTCAGCTTAAGTTTGCATCAAATCTAAAAGCAGGGGAAAACCAGCTCACTAAAAAACACATTAAATTTAGCTACAAACCAAAGTGTAAAAAAACAACCAACAAGTTGCAGACCTCAGGACTCCAGGACAGCACATAATATAACTGCAGTTTATTGTTTTACACTTTTTGTTTTTGTACGAATTAAACATACAAGACATAACATGTTAATTTACATTTACTCATTTGGCAGAAGCTTTTATCCAAAGCAATTAACAAGTAAGGGACAACACTAAAGCTTCAGTACAGCAGGAGACCTTGGTGTAAGTACTGCATCTGTTCAATAAGACAAAGTGCAAAGAGATCAGAGAAAGAAGTGCCGTGAAAGTGCACAGTGAGTGCTAAGTCAGGGTGTTAGAGCTGTTAGGAGAGGAGGTGCTTTCTAAAGAGATGAGTAGATAGAGAGGGAGCGAGCCAGGATCACTGCTTCCAGTCTTTATGCTAACCTAAGCTAACCTGGCTCCAGCTCTATATCTAGCTAACAGATATCAGAGTGATATCAGTCTCATCATCTAAAGCTCAGCAAGAAAGTGAATAACTGTGCTACAAAAAATGTCTTCAAACCTCATTTAAATCATCAAAAAAAAACAAAACAATCGTCAACAAATCATCATTGTTTGGTTGGTAACACCACTTAGGGATACCTTCTGTTAAGTGTTATGAAAGACCAGCATTATAATAAGAGGGCTAATCTGTAACAAAGCAGTGCATTTACAGTGTATGGCCGAAACTCAATATGGCTGATATAGCCTGGTTTATTTCTGGTTTCTATCTATGCATGTATAAAGCTGAATGCAGCATCCTACCATCTACTGTTTGCAATTCTAATCAGAGGATGATGTTAGCCATGCTAAGTTAGCCAAGTGGTGTGTGTTGGTTTGTCTTGAATATCTACAATTACAACAGTTATTGGATGGATTGTCATGAAATTTGGTTCAGATATTCATATGATTTGTTTTATGACCAAATACCTGTACAAACCTACGACAAACACATCAACCTTACTTCATGTTTCATGTCTAATTTAGTATTAGGGATCTAACTGTGAACATGGCAAAACATCACTGAACATCCCACAAACGCCAGCATGTCAGCATTCTCATTGTGAGCATGTTAGCATGCTAACAATAGCATTTAGGTCAAAGCACCACTGTGCCTCAGTACAGTCTCACACACACCCCTGGCATGGATGTTAACTTTATATTATATGTTGTGCACCATCATTCTCATCAAAAGTTGTCCTTGTGCACTGTGAAAATATCAAGGGGCAGGTGCATCAGAAAATATACTTTCAGAAAAGCTCATAACTGTAACATTTTTTCAAAATGTTTCAATCTTTCTAGGATCAAAATTGGTTGACCTAAAACATATTTTTGTCAGACTGAATCATCTGTTTATAATAACAATATTCAGACAGATTACTGGACCTTTTAATACCAATCTCCTACTCAAAACAGGCAGATATACTGTAGCAAAGTATCACTTTCACAGTCGCTAAAAAGTCTCATATACCCTTATATATTTTCATATTATTTTTTTATTATTCATCTACAATGATATGGCACAAATCAGTCTGCTCAAAGTGCTCCATGGTGATGTGATGAAAAGTATATCCTAGTTTGTGATCTTATTTCAAGAAAATATTGAATATAGGTGTAACTACATATGAAAGTGACAAAGTCATATTGTGCCTCACTTTGTTGCTGTTTGCTGTTCCTAACTTTACTTTGTCCTCTTTCTGTGTTTCGTCCATCAGGGGTGGTTTTTGTTTTTTGGGACGTGTCTGTTGGGACCAGAGGAGCACAGCAAGAAGGAAGGAGAGGACAAAATGCTTTGTTTTGCCTCACTGTGTACAGATCGCTGAGAGACATGTAGAATATCAAATATGATCCCAACATTGAAGAGGTACTCAGCCATCAGCACTCCATCCTAGTGTTGCATGACCCTCTGCAAGTGGACTGTACATCTTTGATATGATCATCCTTGTACAAGTGCATCATTTTGATTGATCATTTTTGGACTTTTACAGACACTACTATTGTGGAACACTAATGCTCTCTTTGGAAAAAAAAAAACAACTAAATATGTCTGATTTTATGGTTCAAGGATTGTACAGGAATTCATGGCTGCATTTCAACATGTTTACTTTTTCTGTGCCTCTTCACCTTTTGAATAAGCCAAAGTAGACTGCAGTTGCTTTTGTTCTTGTTGAAAATACTTAACTTAATTTAATTTGATTCCAGATCGATATTTAAATCTCAGCAGTCCGTCCTCTTTGCTACACTGAGCTGAAGTCTGCAACATTTCTGCATGTTTCTGCAGCTAAATTTTCCCTCAAGCAAAACACAGAAAAGGCTTGATTCTGATGGACTTCCTGTTTGCTTCCTGTTTACATGTCAGTAGTTATTTGCTGGATCCAATTCTGTGTGCCCTCGCTAATGATGTACCAAAAGTTTACCCATTATTTAATTTGTCAGCTCCTGAAAAACCAAATAAGTAGCTGCTGATCAGGACTAAAATCTGCCCACTTGGTAGTATTAATTTCCCTGAAGCAGAAAGCTAAAACACATTAGCTCTTTACACTGGTACTTGGTTATGTCTTAATATATTTCCCTTTTACAATTAGGCTTTTACTTTGATAGAACATGTTGCAAAAACTAAAAAGATAAAGAAAAACACATCTAAAACTTGAAAAAAATGCATGTGTAATGCACTGTATGTGCATTTTCCTCTTACACATTTGTTTGCTTGTAATATATTCTCTCACTCGAGGCTTTAAGTTCTGCTGTTTTTCACATTAATATTTTATTATTCTATTATCAACCCAATTTTATTTTTGCCCCATTTCGCTTGTCGGTTATTGATCTTTTATGTTGTTTTTAAAATATGTTAAGTAACTTATTTCACTTGTACAAACATGTTGATATTTATTATCATTGTACATATGTCCTTATTTTTTATAAGTGTATATATACACAAATAAAAATAGAGATATACTCGAGGTGTGTGAGTTTGTTTGTTGAAGATGAACTTTCCCAGTTTTACACATCAAGGTCACAGGATGTATTCAGCCTTTTTTAACAGTTATAATAATGTTTTCTGAGGTATCTTGGCCAGAGTTGTCAGAGGGTGTAAAAACAAGAAGATAGGACCTATAGCACCGACACATCAGCACATCTTGGTCTCTGCTGATTCAGTTTTGATTTCTTCTCATAATCTGTGTTTTGTCAGGCTCTGAACTTTACGGACTGCACTAAATTGCTGATGTGCTCCATTAACACATATTTTGAAGGTAACATTGAGGTAAACTTTAGACAGTTCTTTTATCATTTAAGTCAGTGATTCCCTAACTGGGGTCATTTGTACTTCAAGATACGTTTGGGACAGAAACATGTACAGTATATCCACATATTTGTGTTTTGACAGAAAATACACACATAGAGGTAACAAATGAATGTGAGGAACATCTTATTAGTGTGCATATGTGAATAACCATTAAACTACCAGCTGCAACACAGTGACACGTCCCTAACATACTCTGCATCAACTGTAACTATTATCACCACAGCTGAGAGTGACAAAAACAACAACTAGAAGACGACCAGAGATGTGTTGCTGGATAAATAACTGAATAACTGGTCCAGCTTCTGCCAGTCAGAGTGGTAGAAGTACAAACACAAACCTGACAGATTCTACTGAAAATGGAAAAAACCAAGAAGAAACCAAGAAAAACATGAACCAAAAAAACATAAAACATACTGCAACAATATTTACTTTTATGATAACAGGTACCGTTAAATGAGAACAAATAGGCTGGGAAACACTGATTTAAAATATCTTGTTCCATTTATTGATGGCCATTATGCTTTAAATGATGACAGGGAGAATTTAAAGTATATTGATGTATTTAGGCATGCTGATA
This sequence comes from Trachinotus anak, assembly GCF_046630095.1. Classification (NCBI taxonomy): domain Eukaryota; kingdom Metazoa; phylum Chordata; class Actinopteri; order Carangiformes; family Carangidae; genus Trachinotus; species Trachinotus anak. Next base: position 5,806,328 of record NW_027273859.1, on the reverse strand, counting down.
GTAACAAATTAGGGGAACTGAAGGATAATATGAAACATACATGAAGCTGAAAACTTTTTTTCCACTTAATGTTTTTTTAGTATAGTAAACATCTCATTGTGGGCAGGAACTCAGACACATACACTGTTATTTCACCTGTGAATGTCTGGAGCTCTTTCTTCTCCCCAGCCTGTGCTGCACAACAATAACAACAACAGTCAAGCTTCTTGCACAGTCCGGCCTGGTGTCAACAGAAGAAGCCACAGGCCTCATGTGGTCGACAGCCCCAGCTGTGGAGAGAGGCTCACGGTTGCATCTGATCTCAGCGTACTCGGCTGTGCCACAGACTCTCGAACCTCACAAAAGGAGGTGCTGTGTGTGTGTTTGAGATGGTGTGTGTGTGTGTGTGTTTGTGTGTGTATGTGTGTGTGGGTAGGGTTTACTGAGCTTTTCAAAGAGTAGAACAAGGTTCATTCTCCGGTTGGGGCTTGCTCATTCTCAGTTGAAAGTGATGTAAAACCATCTTAAACCATATGAATTTGTGGTATTTACGGGTGAATACATTTTTAGTTGCTTTACTTAAGGTGCCACTCATTTTGCTTCATGCTGATGGCTGCTTGGCTTTTAACCAACTGAAGAGCAAAGCTTCTCCTCTTTTATTTACCACAACTTCATCATTAAAAATCCAACAGAAAAGCAGGTGAATGGACACAGAGTTCAATGGTTCCCAGCTGCTGTGGCCCAAAACCCATATCTCTGCTATGTGTGCTGAAAACAGTCTGTCACACTCTACAACCTCCAACAAGAACATGCTGATAGCTACCTGTCTGGCTGACAGATTGGGGGAGTTTTCACTTTGAACATCAGGTCAGCTATGAACCAACAGACTGAGAGACGTTTGCAGTCAAGCTCCAGCTGTTTGGTTTCAAGACAGTCAAGGGCAGCTGGGGCCCTACAGTCGAGGGATCAAGTTCCAGTCCAGCTGGATCGCTGGCAAAAAATAAATACTTTTTTTTATTTTATTTAAATTATTCATTTTGTTTGGTTTTTCCTAACATGCATCTGGACTATGGATCAGTGTTTGCATCAACTGAAATTGATGGGGAACTGATGTTTATCAAAAGTCTGGACACTTATCTATCTATCTATCTATCTATCTATATATCTATCTATCTATCTATCTATCTATCTATCTATCTATCTATCTTTCTGTCTATCTATCTATCTATCTATCTATCTATCTTTCTGTCTATCTATCTATCTATCTATCTATCTTTCTGTCTATCTATCTATCTCTCTATCTATCTATCTATCTATCTATCTCTCGATCTATCTATCTATCTATCTATCTATCTATCTTTCTGTCTATCTTTCTGTCTATCTATCTATCTCTCTATCTATCTATCTATCTATCTATCTTTCTGTCTATCTGTCTATCTATCTATCTATCTTTCTGTATCTATCTATCTCTCGATCTATCTATCTATCTATCTATCTATCTATCTATCTATCTATCTATCTATCTTTCTGTCTATCTTTCTGTCTATCTATCTATCTATCTATCTATCTATCTATCTATCTGTCTATCTATCTATCTATCTATCTTTCTGTCTATCTTTCTGTCTATCTATCTATCTATCTATCTATCTATCTATCTATCTATCTATCTATCTTTCTGTCTATCTTTCTGTCTATCTATCTATCTATCTATCTATCTATCTATCTATCTATCTATCTGTCTATCTATCTATCTATCTATCTTTCTGTCTATCTTTCTGTCTATCTATCTATCTATCTATCTATCTATCTATCTATCTATCTATCTATCTATCTATCTTTCTGTCTATCTTTCTGTCTATCTATCTATCTATCTATCTATCTATCTATCTATCTATCTATCTTTCTGTCTATCTTTCTGTCTATCTATCTATCTATCTATCTATCTATCTATCTATCTATCTTTCTGTCTATCTTTCTGTCTATCTATCTATCTATCTATCTATCTATCTATCTATCTATCTATCTATCTATCTATCTATCTATCTATCTTTCTGTCTATCTTTCTGTCTATCTATCCATGTATGTGTCTAGGTCGTTCACTGTGCCTCAGGTTGATACTGGACAGCAGGATGTGCCCTGTCTCCTTCTCCTTGCAGTATCTTTACTGTGCTTCTGAGATGTCATTTAGCTCACTGAATTTTGAATGAGAGAAGTTATCTGGTTAAAGTAAATGTCCCTTATTTCATTTAATGATTTACATTTTCTAAGATATTTTTGGAGCTTTTGTGCCTTTATTTGATAGGACAGTGGAGATTAATAGGAAAAGGGCAGAGCAAGGGGATGCAGGAAAGAGTCAGGGCAGTCAGGAGTCGAACCGGCAACTCACCTGCAAAGAACATTTGCACTCATGTGGCATGCACCCTAACCATTCAGCTGTTGGCTCAGCCCTAATGACTTTCAGGAGGAAGTGCATCTGTCTCAGTCTCCTCTGTACAGCTGTGGCCACATGTTCTGTTTTCTTTGGGTTGCCATGATTTTTTTGTGTCGTCCTTGTTCGATTGCCAGTGTTTGGTCACTCAGACGACACCTGGTCAGGATCTGCCTCTGGATTCTGTCTCTGACAGTTGAGAGATATTGTGCTAATTTATAATCTCTGTTTAGGGACAGATAACATTTAAATCTGCTTTGGGCTTTTAATTTCTTTTTTCCAGTGTTTCAATAGGTTCCTCCACATTGTGTTATAACTGGGTTTACTCTGATGGGTGTTTGGAAAGCGGTGCTGGTATAGGGGACTCTTTCTGGGCTCAGCTCTTGGGTTTGGAGGGCTTTGGAATGGAGAGTGTCTGGGGGGCTGGGTTTAAGGTGCTTAAAAATGTGAGTGCTCTCTTTTGAATGTTAATCGTCAGTGGGTATCTGCCTGGTTCTGCTCAACAGGCATTTGTTGGGGTACGTGTAAAATGTATCTGTATAATTCTGCATGTAGAGATTCTGTTGGGTGTTGATCCTAGCAGGTGAACCTGTGATGACTGAGTGGACCCTGGACGTCACCACCATATCCTATAATGGGCAGGAAAACACCATCAAATATTATGAGCCAGGTTTTAATTGGAGTTTGGAAATTATAAAAGTTTAATTTAGTTGCACTTACATTTGGTGCATTCACTGCCATGTTGAAACTTCCTGATGCTATTATGGTTATACCAAGGTAGGTGTAGCTAAGACTGTGTTCAATGATTTGATTACTTATGATGAACTAGTATTTGTTTTCCTGACATCTGAGGTGTTTCCATATTTGCATATCAGGGCCCAGTTGTGGCGATGTTTTTCTACTAAGTCCAGCTGTTGCTGTCGCTCTGGTTTAGGATGAGACAGTAGAACCAGGTCGTCACATTAATAGAGGCTTCACCTCTCTGTCTAGGAGTTAGAGGCAATGAGCAGCACATTGATCCAGCTGAACAGCAAGTTAATTTATATACACATTGAATAACGTTAGAACTCTGATAAAAAACCTCTTCTCTGGTTGAAGAATTCATATATTATGCCCCATATACCACATAGTAGAAGTCTGTAACAGGGTCCTTCATATCCTTCATTTTTTTGTTTGGTCAACATGTTTGTGAATTAAAGTGTGGAGGACATATACATGATCTGTGGTGTGGTGTTTTGGAAGGAAGCAAATTAGATTTTTTCTCAGGGTGTAGTGTTGGTCAAGGAAATCTAGTGTTCTTTTATTTAGAACACTACAAAGTAATTTACCAGCAGCTGCTGACACAGATGCCACAGAAGTTACTCAGGTCGGATTTGCCCCCACTCTTATAAATGTGGGAAATGAGCCCTTTGTACCAGTGGTCAGAAAAATATCCTGACTGTAATACAATACTGAGCAACTCTGCATTTGAGCTTTGAACTTGGACCACAGGCTTTTTCTTGATCAAAGAGATTTAATCTATGTGATTAGTTCTGCCCAAGGACCTGGGAAACAAAGGGGCTTTGGTTGCCTTTCATTATTTCTTATGATGTTTGGAATTTTTCTTTTACAACATAGTGATCTGAATTAATTAGACTTTTATATTTATTTAAAACTTTATTTTATCTGATTCTTAGGATGGGTTGTTTGGTTGGTTGTGCTTTTCATTTGATATTTCTTCTCTTTTCTTCTTTTCTGATCACCTTGCATTCCTGATCAAACCATTTGTCAACATGTTTTCTTTTATCAAGCTTCTGTTTTTGTTTAATAAGGCCAGTTGTAATAGCTGTTTTATGAAATATCATATTGATATTATCAGTGGCCTTGTTTGTCATATATTAATATATCATTCATCAGATCAGGTGATTTTAAAGCCATGATGAATTTGTCTCCATTGTCTAGGGCCCATCTGTAAGAAGGATTTCATTTATACAGTTTACTTGGCTCCTTTCTGTGTCGCTCATTTGACCTGACAGTATGAAGAACACATTTATTTTTTGTGATCTGATGTATTGATAGTGGAGGGGTCCGTGTCAGTGATTGCTTAGTGTACTACACTAGATCAAAGGGCTGAGTAATATGTGGATCTCCCAAAAGAGTCCACCCTGAGCCTACCATTAACTATGTATAGGCCTGAGGCCTCACAGAGATGCATTACCTCCCTGACACTTTGATTTATTTCTGAGTCAAGGTTTTTTGATGGGTGATGGTTGGTGTGGTAAACAGGGGAGACTGAGCAAACACATCGTTTTCTTGTGGGTCAGCGACATCAGGTTCAATTTCTGTTCTTCCATTCAGATCTCAAGTTAGAGGCACATTTCCCTGGACCTGGAAATAGGTAGTTTAATAGGCTGAGGAGTGGAGACCCTAAATATTCCAGCAGCTTATGTGAAATAAACGCATTAAAAAACAATCAGAATGAACCTGTATAGTGAGACAAATATGAAAACACCTACAAACTATCTATACATTTATAATACTGAATAGTAATATATTCTATGGAGCCATGTGTCATTTTCATTATTATCCCTATACCACTATTATTACTACTGCTAACTACCTTTATTACTACTAGTAGTAGTACTACTACTACTACTACTACTACTAGCTGTTATTACTACGACTAAACAACTTGAGTATTTCTGCGGTTTTACTCCAGTGAGAAAATGTTCTGGTGCATCTATGAGCAGGTGCACAGGTTGTACAGCACTTTCTGGTGTCTGCAGCTCAGAGGTAGTAGGTGGAGACTGTTCATCTATCGATCCTGCTTTCACTGTGGGAAATCACGTGGTATCCTGTCTGGTATTTCTATTGGCCAGTTCATATTAAACGAGTTCCGGTCAGTTTTAAAATACGGAAGTTAGTTCCGTCGCTCGTTACATTTTCGCAGTCATTATCGGCGTTTTTTTTTTTTTTTAACAACGTCCGTCTTTGTTATTAATATTTTTGCTTTATAAAAAAGACTACAGAATACATAGCATGGTTTGAAGTTGTACAAGTGTTTACGAGTGTAGCAGAGTTTTTCCGCGGAGGGATCCGTATGCCGCCGCCGCTGGCTCTGTCGTGGAGCGTGATTTGAATCCCCCTCTGCTGCTACCCTCTTTATCGTTTTTATTCTGTAGGGACATGTATTGAGATATGAATGGCCTTTTTATGATATTATAGTTTGTATGTGTTTCTATATACATTTTAACAGCAGAACCCCCTATCATTTACCTTAAATTTACAAGGTAAGTGTTTTACTTGCTGTCACTCTTGCTGCTGTGAGCTAACGTCCCATATGAACAGTCAAGCGTTTAACAACAATTATCCTCGGTTGTGTTTTTCTTGGCTAGTCGACATTTGTAACGTCCCGGGCAGTCGTCTACTGTAGCTGTAAACTGTTATCGACACATTCAGTTCGTTATGCATATTCAATAAATGCATTTATACGAGCACATGCGGGAAGTTTTAGGTTCACTTTTGGGGTGTCCTTATATAAACGAGGGTGTTAAGCTAACTATATTAGCATCCAGCTAACGTTGTGGACTCTGGCATTAAGTTTTGCTCATTCAAAATGTTGGATACATGTTGTTCGCTGCTAGCTTGATTCGTACAGGAACAGTATTTTGTGGGAATACAGGTGTCTGACTAATCCTCTGTTGTCATCCATCTTTAGTAACTATTACTAGCTTCCTGAGGAAATCTGGTCAGCAGAATCAGTGACCTCTTCTTCCTAGACCGTACTATTACTGAAGAGCTTTTCCCTATTCACTTAATTTTAAACTTCCTAAGGCAAATTTGTCTCCCCCTTATAGATTTGTAGGGTTTAGTGAATTCTTACTGGTGAATTTGTATTTGATTTTGTTTTTATTGTCCAGATTACTCAACCCATGGTTTTATGGATTTTTTTTTTCACTGATCGCCCTCTTGTTGATGACATTGCTTTGGTAATTGCTCTGCAGTACTAAGACATTTCAATTGTATTTCTGTTTTGCTTGTTTTTAACTTCCTTCTGCTGCTTTGTGTAAAGTACTTTGTAACATGGGATTAGAAAAATTCTCTATAAACAAAGATCATTATTATTATTATTATTATTATTACCATTAAGATATACTCAAACTGTCTATGCAGATGGCTACCATAGATGTGAACCATGAGGGAGACCAGAAGGAGAAAATGTTGTCCTCTTCCGAAGAGGACGTTCCTGCTGTGTTAAATGGCACCTCAGCCCCCCTGAATTTCTCCGAGCTCACACCTTCTCAGTTTGGCATCTCCATCCAGAGTTTTACCCCAGCAGCATCATCAAACCGCAAAGGTGAGAGAATTGGTGCTTAACAGCATAGACTATCACAGCCATTTCACACAGAGTTGTTTGCTTTGTATTGATTCTGCTGTGCTAAGCCACTACTGGAAGAGGTCATTAGAAAAGCTGTAGAAACACTGTAGGGTTATAATGTGAGCATATTAAACCTTACTGCAGTCACAATTGTGACCAAAACAGTAACAGATACTCTTCAGCACCACTGATTCATAAAATCAGAGACCAAAAAAGTCAAGAATATGTTAATATTTACCATATATTGCAACAGTTAAGTGTTAGTGAAGTCATTTTCTTCTCCGTCTTGTTCTAGATAAGTCTCGTCTAGCACAATTAAAGGCAAGGCGGAGGTCCAGCATTGGTGTCCGGGGCTCCCCAGAGACAAACTCCCTCATCCGTTTCATGGCACAACAGAGAATGAACGCTCCACCGACCCACCAAACTCCAGAGGTGAGATGCTTCTCAGGATACAGTCGATCAATTCTTGCACTCCTGTCGCATTACTTCAGAGTGTGAGGCAGTGTTCAGGTTAGTGTGGCCTTTGGTCAGCTCTGTGTGATCATTACTGAAGCTGACTTATTCCTGATATGTGGCTGTGCAGCATGCTTTCTGTTTTTGTCTGTCAGACACACACAAGGACGGTCACTGCCACAACATTTCTGATGCATACATATTCACATGTGTGCACTCTTACACTGAACTTGCTTTCAACAAACTTCCTCTGGCCTATTCCCTCCAGCCTCACCGGGTGATTAGAGATGAGTTGAAATCGAATCAGCCCCTTGAATCCACTTCCACAATCCCCTTCATTTATGCATAGGCACACAGTGAGATATTGAGGTGTTTAAAGCCTATTTGACCTAACAATTATTAAATAAATATTTACTGTGAAACATGCACTGGCTTCTTCTCTGTCTGCAATCATATAATTTATAAAATGAGTAATCTGCTGTAAACAAAGCCCCCCATTGAAATGTTTTGGTTTGCCACATCAGCTTCAGTAAAATTATCATATCCTGACCAGAGGGGAGGATATCATGTCTGTCGGGTCTAACACACAGTTGCTTATGTAAGGTTATTGGTATTGTATCCTGGCACAGCAGTGAGCTGTGTGCAGACATGATTAGAGTCTGTGAAGCGCACTCAGGGAGTGTACATATCAGGACTAGCTTTATGCATCAACATCAGCCTAATGCTGTAAAAGAACAGAGAAAAAAAGAAATGATGGATCTCTTGCTCTGACTGTTAAATAAAGTAATATTATGTACAGGGGATTGCCATGGCACTGAAAATTGAAGTTTGGCAGCCCACAACTCACATTCTTTTTACCGAATAATATGTCGTATTAACTTTAATATTTCTACTTCAAGGATATGAGATAAAAATTCAATTGAACTGAAGATTTCTCCTTCAACACACAAGCTGCTCTAAATTTGTCAGAACTTAGAAAGTGACCAAACCTGTACAATTATAATTTCTCATGTGAATATAATATATTGATATTTTTCACATGTGAATGTGTAGAATGTGTGGCTGAATTAGCCCCTGTTCTACACAATATATTATTATAAAGACCACACACAGAGCCTTACTCAACCTCACTCATGCACAGCCACATCTAGACATACATTGAAAACTAATGTAAGGAAATCCAAAGAAAACAACTGAGTCAGCAATATCAAACAATACAAGGTAGAGCTAGACCATGGACTTTACATGGACTGACATCAGAATTACATAATCAGAAAAACACTGTTCAAGTTCTGACCGATTTAGAACAGCCTGTGTCTTCAGTTGAATGTCATTTTTAACTCATTCAATCCTTGTTGAAGTAGAAGGTTAGGATTATTATACTATACAATATATATACAATAGAATAGTCAGTATTACTCTATGAAATAAACGTGCATTGCTTTCAAGGAAGCGGAGCCCTTCCTGGCATCTCTGTAATTAAAATTCTAGTGTGAGGGAATACACAGGAACAAACAAATATATTTTCTTCCACAAAACAAGCCTTGACCAAAGGTCAAACCACGTGTAAGTGTAATAATGCTTCAAGCCTTGTTTCTTCTGCCATGTTGAATACATTGACATAGGAAGAAAATGCAAAATAACAGCCTATAGAGAAGCTATTAAAGTGATGTCCTACCAAATATTTAATTATCAAAGACTCACCCTGTAGGTTTGAGAGCTAACTATTACAAGTTATTTGTTTCCATAATAACAGCTCTGATAGCAACAAGTCTCTGTGGTATAAAAATCATGATAACAGCCTGTGACACTTTCCATATCTGCTGCCCTTCCTCATTCTTGGTGTGTTCCAAACCAAGACCCTGTTTACTTAAGTTGTTTTAAACATTGTTTAGTCTGACTAAGGATAGACAACCTCTGAGCCTGAGTCATGTTTTCTGATGCTTTTAGGTTTGTTTACCAATTTCGTCTGTCAACACAGACAACATGAATTTTGCTGAAACTAATGTGACAAAACAATAGGGTTCAGATTTTAAATACACAGCTTCTGAAAGATATGTCTTCTCACTCATTGCTGAAGATTGCATGTTTCTGACCAATAGAGGACAGGAAGCGGGCACTAAAAGGGTTGAGCCAATGGAATTAATTTGTAAAAATGTCACAAGTACACAAATCAAAACAAGGTTGTACATTTGAATGGACTTTATTTATAGAGCATCTTTCATGCGCAAAATGAAGCAAAAATACTTTACAGTTCAATTGAAAAAAAACATGTCAAACACTTGTGTTGAACCATAAATGTACAAGAAGAAGTTTTGTGCATGTGCTTTAAAAAATGGTATTAAAACAGTCAATTTTATTATAAAATAGCCTGAGGTTGTTTAGATAAATTAACACAGAAAGCTGGTACTTATAAGCTATGTGAAAAAGATGTTTTGAGTCATTTAAAACTGATTCAGTAAGTCTGATATTTAATGACATTGTGTTCATGTATTTGTTGAATAGTTAAAAATGCAGCTTCTGAGGAGCTTAGGGTTCATGGAGGGTCACAGAACGATAGTTAGTTTTTAAAGTGCTGAATGGCCTTGCCCCTCTCATATCACAGAACAAGAGAGAACTTAAAAATCAAGCCTATAATATACAGTGAGGCACTGTAGGATGTGTAGAACAGGAGTAACATGTTCTCTCATTTTAGTGTGGTTCTTCTTTGTTCTTGGGAGGCAAGTATTCAGAGCATTACAGTAAAAACAAAAGCGTGAACAAGCTTTTCAGCATCTTGCTGTCTCAGTAGAGGTCTTACCTTTGCATTGTTGCAAAAATTATAAAAATGTGTTTTGGTCACAGAGTTGAAATGGGGCTGTACAGAGATCTGAATCTAAAATGACACCAAGGTTTCTTACTTGTGGTTGTGTCTGCAAGGCTGGATGTCCCAGATTAACAAGAGCAAGATTTCTCTTATATTTTGGGCCAGTGAGGAGGATCTCAGTCTTATCTTCATTTAGCCATATGATGATGACAGAGCTGTGCCTATTTGGAGCATAGTGAGCCTATCGTGGACAGCAAAGAAGGGTATAATGTTGCGGAAGTGGTTTAAGAAGTTTGTGTGGACTTTTTGTACTTTGTTCCACTGTGAAAACCAATCCTCAAATCTGCATGAGGTGAGTCTGAGAGTGAAGGGATACATTTTCAGTCATATCTCACTTGAAGAATTATTTTACTCTTGTGTTAATGGTAATGACAGAAAATACTGAAGGTGTTAGATGGTGCACAGCTTAGCAAACCTTAATGTTCCTGCATTGTGTGTGTGTGTGTGTGTGTGTGTGTGTGTGTGTGTGTGTGATAAATGTGCTCACTAATGCCACTCCTGTAATTTCATAAGCGTATGACTTGTCAAGCTGCATCTCTGAGCAGATATGTTTGTTTTTGCTGGCTCAACTCTCAGATTGTCAGGAGTAGCCCCTTCCTTCCCCGGGTCGCTTCCACACTGAAGCAGAAGATGGCCTCCTTCCAGAGCCTGATGGATGTGGAGGAGAGTGAGGTCTGTGATCCGATGCCAAGGCAGGACAGAAACATTGGAGGATGCATCAAGACAAGAGATCATCTGTCTGGTGAGGCCGCCTCATTGCCACAGGATTAATAGTTTAATAGTTTCATCTCTCAGAGAGGATCTATGCCACTAGGATTTCTTTATGATGTCTGGAGGCACCGTTCAAAGCAGTGGATTAATGCATAGCACAGTTTAGGCCGACTCTGACAACAGTCATTTCTTTTAAGCTTGGTCAGCCTTCTAAATGAGCCAATTTTTGAGCTGTTTGTTGCTGAAATGAGACTGTATCTCCATTCCTTTGATCAAGTTTGTTTTGACCTTTTTCCTTCCTTTTATGTTTATTTGATGTGTGATATTTTATTTTTATTTAGCTGAGGTGTCTCCAAGTCCCATTTGTTTTTGTATATTTATGTAACATTTCTGTCTGAAATGTTTTTTTTTCCTCTCAGATGGGAACAGCACTGATGGAGGAAAGGAGAACCAACCCCCAATGACGACACCCACAGCCAAAAAGAGGCGGTGCCTGGGCCCCCTTGAAGGCTGCAAGGTGCAGATTAGAGAGGCCAACGCTCCGATCCTCCACTTCAATTTGAAGGAGCAAGAGGTACACTCACTCTGACCATGTACTTACTTGACTGCTGTAAATAATTTAACTAAAAGGTTTTACCTCTCTGTACTTGGCTTCCATTGAATCCTCTGATTATTTTTAACTCCTCTATGAATGGTAGATTCAGTTCTACCAGGTCTTTTCAACTACAAGCATCTAAAAGAGAAAAAAGCACTCTCAAACAAACCAAATTGAGGTTTATTTATTTATTATTGCATCTTCTTTGTGTTTGTTTTTTGAGCTTTTACGTGTATTTTGTAAAGTGTAATATCAAAGCACTAAAACAGCAATTTGGTAAATTCATTATTTTCGGTACCCATGAGAGAAGTGGTCTTGCTGTTGCGGTGCAGTGCAGCAGAATAAAAGCAGCAGCAATTATTTTATTATGTCCACAGGAGGATGACAAACAGGTAACACAGGTTTTGACACAAGGACCGCTGCCACCTAGTGAGACTGTGGAAGAGGCCCAAGCTGTGCTTATTTCCCCAGCCCTACATGATGACTTTGAACTTCAGGCCTCTTCCCCCACTAAGAACCAACAGGTTTGGGCTTAATCCAGACACACACGCACACACAAATTAGTACGCACAAAAATTGGGAGTGTGTCCTCACAGCTAAAACCAGGAAAGAGCTGTAGTGTATTTGACACCACAACCAGATTCAGTAAGATTCCAGGCAGAAAACTGCCGAAGTGAGCTGACATGATGTGACATTTGTAACATTAACAGTTTTCTGGATTGAAACGTGTGCCACCAAGCAGTAATGAGATGCGTCTCAACTGCGATCATACAATAAGCGATCATCAGGAGGTGAGGCAGGTGTCTGTCATCGTTTCTTCCCTTAACCAAGAGCTGTTTTGCCTGAAAGTACTCAACATGTGTGGTCATGGAAGCAGAAGAGAACACCATTTTCTAAATGTGTTAGTAGATTTAGTGAAGTTCTCTAGTGATTCAGTTAAGTTTTTTTTCCCTCTGCTACATACATACACACACATACATACACACACACACACACACACACACACACACACACACACACATATATATATATATATATATATATATATTGTGATACATATATATCACAAAACAACCTGTTTTGTGAAGCTCCTCAAACTACAGTCCACCAACAGAATGAGGGATGTCATTGATTCTCTCTTTATAGGATGGTGTCTTTGAACTCCAAAGCCCCAGCCAGCCACCACCTGATGATCCTGCAGTAGCTTCACTAGCTCACCCTGCCTCCCCCATCTGCATCCCCTCTGTTCTTTCTCTGCTGGAGATGAAACCCGCAGGTAAACACACACTGTCATCTGTGGTCAGTCTAAAGTAACTGGACTTTTATCTGGTATTTGAGGCTAGACTGGATGCTGTGTATCCAGGCTCTGCAGCAGGACTTACTAAGGACCTACCCATTACCTTAGAGACACCAAAACGTTGAGCGAAAGTTTACAGCTGCGAAGGTTGTTGCAGCCATTCTCAAAAATGAATTCTCATTTTTCATATGCACACACCCCATGAAGCTTGATATGTAATTTGAAGTCATATAAGGCGCACTGTCGTTTTTTGAGAAAATTAAAGGCTTTTAAGTGTGCCTTATAGTCCGGAAAATACGGTAAGTACATGTATGTTTTCACAAGATTTGAGGAATTTCAAAAGTCAGACTTCAAGTTCTCTGCATTTGGGCCAAATCGTCTATTTACACAGTGCTCTAGGAAAGTTTGATATAAAACACGTGGTTGTTATGTTATATGCTGTAGGGGTGGGAAATATGACCTCAAATAAATATTGAATAATTAAATTTTTTTTAATGTTTTTGCCCATCCAGAATAATATGCAACTGTGGCGTTTTCAAACTAAAATGTGTCCAGCAGCGTTTCCAAAAGTCTCTGTTTTAGGGGCTTGAAAACTCCAGAGTAGTGAACAACAGTCACTAACGAAATCTGTGCTAACTGGAAAAAGCCCGGTTTGCAATACAACCGTAGTTTCTGAACACGGCCATGATTAAAAAGAGCACAAAAACGACACTTGATGTCTTTTACAATTCTGTTTCCGGCCGTTGGAAATTAATTGAAACACTGCTACGTTAAGCTTGACAGTTAGCCAACTACAAAGCAGGCTAGTTCAGCAGCATAAGTTACCTTGGTTACTGAGCAGGGAATCCCATCAGCCACAGTACTGGAACTGACCTCTCGTAAATGTAGCAGTACAGTGATACAGTGATGTGTATTAAATCTAAAATGTTTTAGTGTGGATGTTGCCTGAGGTTCAGTGTTTGCACTCGTGTCATCCACATCATCAGCTTCTCTTTGAGTCATCACAGGCTAACATTACTTGGACAGAGGCACATGACTGAACACGAGCTAGCTTTTTTTTTTTTTTTTTTTAAGGGGTCAGCTCTGTTTTGATACTTTTTCAGTGAATTACCTGCACTAATACACTGGTACCTTAATAAAAGTGAATTAAAAAAAAATATGTAAAAGTCAATAAAATACTGTTAGACTGTTATAACTTGAGTTCTAAAATTCTGGTATGTAATTTGAAATATCTTCCAGTAAATCAATTATTGTTTTCTCTCTCTTCTACTATTTTCTTGTCTAATTGGCATGAAAATACCTGAACTTTCTTGATTTAACCCGCAGACACACTTTTACCAAGTATTAATAAAACACCAAGAACCAAGTCTACGATATGAAGAGCTTATAATGTAGAGGCCTTTGTGTACTTTGTGCCCATGTATATGTGCATAAGTGGTTCAGTTCATTGAAGATTTTCCTTTCTGTGCAGGAGAGGATGACTCTGGGATGTCCGCAGTTAAGAAGAAAAAGAGGGTGCGGTTTGGAGGTCCGCTCTCTCCTGAGTTCTTTGATAAGAACCTGCCCCCCAGCACCCCATTACAGAAGGGGGGCACACCGGCCCGAGCTCCCACACCAGGTCAGAGCTTACAGTTGCGCTCAGTGCTCAAGACACCACAGAGGAGCGAATCCCAGACACCAAAAGCACAGCCAGACCTCAGCAGCCCGACTACATTTGGTGCCTCCCCTACACTTGCAATGCCTCGCCACTGCAGAATGCAGCCTGTGGGAGACGACAGTGAGGTGATGGTTGGAAAGGTAGAGAAGAAGCCAACATTTTTTTGATTGAACAAAAAATACATAATAGTTAGTATTGAAGTTACACTGAGCTAACGTGGACAGTCAGGCAGCACAAATTGTCCCGACACATAGTTCTGTTTTATTTTTAGTTGTTTTTCCAAGGCTCAGGCTTTTTTCTTTGTATACTTATAATTGAATATACACTATCTATAAGTTGTGTTGTTGATGATTATACATCACTGAGAAGAACCAAAGAATGAACCACTATCTTGTCTAGCTTGTACATGTTAAATTCATTACAGAGCAACATTGTTTTTCTTTATTTTCTGGTCCCAGATTGTTTTCCCCTCAATGGAGGAGATTGATTCTGCAATGACAAGTGATGCAGGTTGGTTATTACAGTTTCACCCAGCAAGTTACAGTTTATTGTTTCCAGTAAAATGTAATTAAACTCTGTATGATAACACCTCTTTGCACATGTTAAAATTTCAGAATATGCGTGGGACTCCCAGCCATTGAATTTAAACACTGCTTTCCATGAGGAGTCTCTTTCTCAGACAGCAACAGGTGAACTCCCATCATAATGTTTTTTCCTTTTATTGTCGCTTAACTTTGTCTTCATTCCCCTCTTCTCTGTCTTGTCCTGTCTCCTGACAAATCCAGGAGTGTTGAGCAATAAGACTTATCAGAAATGATGTTCAGTTTTGTAGCATGCAGCTCAGGTTTTCGTTTAGAGGTCAGCCTAAGAAAAAAAGCCAACAGCCAGTCTGCAAGTGTAGAAACTGGTATCATGGAGGTCAAAATGATAAACATGTTAAACCACAATTTGCAAGTATCAAATAGAGTACAGTGCTTTTCTCATTTTGAATTCAGTTATGTTTAGTTTTCTGTTGGGTACCGCTTATGCTAAACCACAGAATCAATAATATTATAACCTACAGTTGAAGTCACAAACAGTTGACATTTCAGCTGTAATACTGTAGATTTGTCCTCAGAGTCTGAGACTAAACCCAGCACCACCACCAAGATGGACGTCCTGGATGAGCCTGTCTCATTGCCAGAGAAGGTGAAGCAACCTGAAGTAGGTGCTGAAGTTCCAGCTCCAGTCAGATCCAGCAACCGAAGGAAAAAGGTCTGCCACCATCTTTTTTTTTTTTTTTTTATCTACTTTCATGCTTAGGTCATTCTGGTCATATAAGATATATTTTTAGCAACACACAGCTTCACATTTATGCTGTTACCATCTGTTAATATTTCCAATTAATAATTATCAGTAATTATTTATATTTGCTATAGAACCACATACTGTGAAATATTTTATGCGCCAAAAACTTCAAAATTTCTGTCTTAGCAGCCAGAACCAGAGCGTGAATCTACCAGTGAGGCTCCCGCTTGCTCCAGCAGTCGGAAGAGAAAGGTTTGTTCTTACCTCAAATTCCTCTCAGCTTGATCTAACTTGCAGTGATCTCCATTTACCAGACAAGATTGTCTTTCTTAATAATTCAGGGGTCATAACATGTTCCCATCTAATCTACTGTTTAATTCTGGACTTAATAAAATCAGAGGATATCCACTTTATGCGTGAGAGTGTGGCACAGACATTCTTTGTATAACACATCCTCATGCCAACTCTTTGCTCCCCCAGCAACCAGAGGAGAGTGAACCTGCTAAGAGGTCGACACGCTCTGCTGCCAAGTCGGCCTCCGGGAAGATGAAGGTGAGTTGGTGGGGTCTGCTCGTTTGATTTCTCTTTACATAGTTTCACCGAGGGATCTGCAGACCTGTCTGTCTGGGAGGTAGTTGGCTGCACAATGTGACAACAACTTACTTCAGCTGATTTCAGGGCAGGATCTGTGTGTGTGCGTTAGGGCTTTGCAGATAAACAATGATCTCTGTGATCGACAATCATCAGAGCGATCGCTGATTGCTTCTGCCTTTGCTGATATCAAGATGACATCTGGCTTGTTTTCCCAATAATGTATGGACTTATTATTGTCATTACTTGTAATATTAAGTTATTTTCCCTGCCATAATTTCATATATATAACCAATGCTTACAACACCAACGTGCGAACACACAACACTGTGACCAGCTGATTGTCACTGCAGCGCTGCTTGTTGTTTGCAGGTGCCACGCTGTGATTAAACAGAGCAGAGGAGATGGATGAACTTGTCACTTAGTTCAGTTTATTCACATGCTGCTTTTTAAGGTTGTAAATAGAAGTTTGAAGAGTGAGAGATAAACAGCTGTTTCTACACAACCCCCCTTGCTGATTGTGAGTGATTGTGAATGTTCTGATGCTTTATATGTGATGTCAATTTGGTACACTCGCTCTTTCTCACTCACTCTCTCTCATAGGGAAATGTATGATCATCCCCACACAGCCAATCATATCGCCTATTGGCAATTTGACGGGGTAACAATAGGACAATCACACTCTAGAACTCTAGTGTGCATTTATAGATTCCTACACCACCATCACAGATTTATCATTCTTACCATATGATCATAATGGGAATTGAATTATGAAATATTAAAGTAAATCATAAAGTTCAGCCTGCGCTGCTGTCAGACAATAGAACAAGGCAGAAAAGTTAAGTGTCTTTTTTACTGTTTTATTGTGACCCTTGTAGTCATGTTGAAGGATAAGGTAGTTTTGTATTCAGTATTTTTGTCAACTAATTCAGTGTCTCTCAGGGCTGAGCCATTCATTCTTACAGAAGATGTTAGCTTTCAAAAAAAGCCACAAACATAAACTTTATTGTATTGTAGTTTCTCCAAACATTAACTCTGACAGAAGGAAATGTTTTTTCGGTGGTTGGTTTGGGGAACTAGTGAGTATTTAGAGCTCCACAATGGAGCATGTAGGATCAACTCAGACTACAGTACCTATGTTCATTATAATGAACATGAGTGCTGTAGTTTCATCATAATGAAGGAACATGTGGCCCACTATAATTGTGTGGCTCACTGATGTGTTTAATAGACTTTCAACAACAACAGACTAATAAGATGAATCAGATTTTGGATACGCACACAACATTTGGTTCACTGCTGGTTTTAGTGTTTTTATGGGATTTGTTGACAATAAAAAAACGTAGAGTATCACCAGACTTAGGTTTAATCCCATTCAGACAAAATAAATATGTTGTACTTGTAGCTGACAGTACATTCCCCAGTGCATCGAACCAGCTATTTGAAGGCAGTCTGCAGCCTGGGTAGCTGTAGCTATCTTGACTGTGTCTCACATTACAACAGTCAATTTACTGAGCTTGTAGTGTCTGGTTCTTCGAACGGCTTTGTAGTTTTTTTTTCTTCGTACATACAGGCTCTCCAGCAAGGCTGTGAATCAGTCAGTAAATGGATTCATATCCATCAGATTAACCAAACAACTCAGGTTTGGTTGCAGAGATGATGAATATTATTAAAGCAAAGGTGTCATTCAGATGAGACTAATTATTAGAGGACAAACCAAAAAGGAGAATATTCCCAGTAGCCTGTGCAAAATTAAAGTCAGCCTAGTTCCCAATTCCCTAAAATAAAATATTGGAGTGATTATTTGTAATAATTGTTTTCATTTGTATGTTGTGTTTTGATTTTAGTGCACAGTATTAATTAACATTAATTAAGTTAATGTGATATATTTTTTATTCATCGCCTTCACAATGACCCACCAAAACTCTCACTAAAAAATAACATCATGTTCACTCACTTGTTGAGGACGATAAGAATCGATTCAGTATAATAACATTCACTGATAACCAGTCTATTGTTGATTAGATGTAGAATAAATACTAGTCACTCCACAACATATAAGTGGATACTCGCCAGCTAATAAAACATTTTCAGTAGAAAGAGTAGAGACCTGCTCATGATGCAGATTGTTTCCACAGATGAGCTCCACAACAACACGCCGGTGGAACAGGGACGTGGACCGGTCCCTGTATGGCTCTCGGGAATACGCCTCCAAGAACCCCAACCTGAGTCCCATCACCGAGCGGCTGTCCTTCACCAGTCAGTCTCCAGCAGCACAGCAGACTCCCTCCACAAGCTGCACAGGACATGAAGGCAATAATTAACTTTGTCTTCGAGCGTTAGAAGCAATAGATAGTTATGGATTTAGTTTCTTTACTGTTGGGTAGAAAAAACGTTGTAATCCCTGTATTTCTTCTCCTATATACAGTTTTCCATAACTTAGAACACTTCAAAATCTATGGTCGTCAATATGTCTCTCCTTTCTCCCGACAGCTCCAAATCCAGACACCCACCTGAACCCTGAGATGGTTAACAATACTGGAGCAACAGGTGACCTCACTGTGACACACGCCTTGGAACATCCTGTAGAAGATTCAGTCACACCTCTCAGCTCCAGTACAACAAGCACCACAGGGAACGGCAGGAGGCTGTTAGGGCAGAGGGTCAGAGGGAGAAGGCTGAAAAGGAAGGTCAGTGTTCCTGACCTGCTCAGTGAGGAGCCCCAGGACCAGACTGACAGGAAGATCAACGAGCACTGTGAAGACCAAACCACTACAAACCTTGAGGCATCAAATGAAGCCCCACTGAACCACACTGTACCAGAACAGGGAGGAGTTGACATTGGACTTAGTGCCCAGATTTCTGCCAACACGCCCAGCACAGACTCAGACAGGAAATCAGAATGTCATGCTGGTCTAAATGCCTGTCCACCTTCAGGTGAAGAACTCAACTACACTTTGAATCTGCCTGTAGAGCTAGCACAAAGAAAAGCCAAGCAGGGCAGGAGGAGCTCTGCAAACAGCCCAGCCCTCCAGGAGCAGTGGCACCAGGTGGAGGAGCACCAAAAGAACCATGACGTGGAGGACAAAGGACAGGGAGACCAAGCAGCAAGCCATCATGAAAACAACAGCAGGTTGAGCTCTGACAGCCGGGGACAGGAGGGAGTAGCTAATTTGGACCTGGCCCCCTGGCAAGCTGACTTTAATTTTGAAGATGTGTTCAAACCTGTCACCACTAGAGGGCAGCGCTCTGTACGCCGCAGCCTGAGGAACCAGAGCAACACAGTCAACGGCAACAACAGTGCAGGTCTTGCCTGGCTGCCTCAGACCTCCCCTGACAACAGTAAAGAGGCCCGCAGGAGGACCCGGGGCCGGCGGCTCAGTGCTGCTCTACCCATCCAACCTTCAGTCTCTGAGGAGACACAAGACAATGCTTCATGAGATTTCAAATTGATCACATGGGACACTGTGTGTTTATTTGAGTGAACTGAGATTAAAGGGAGATAAGTGATGCGTTCATCACACTGTCATACTTGCCTAACCACCCTGTTTTCTTACAATTAAATGATTTTCCAAAGAAGGGGCTGACTGTTTAACATAATCTAAAACCTTAATTCTTTTGTTCTGCCTGAATTATTAGAGCTGACCTGTCATTTGTTGCCAGATTTCCCACCGGTAACCAAGCTAGTCAATACACACTGAGAGCCCAGTCATGTCCGTTGACCACCTCCTAATCAATATCCATCCACTCAGCTGGTAATCGCAGTGCATCTTCAGCCTCCCTCTCCAAAGTCACTGGATCGAGCATCTCTGAATCAATAAATACTCTTTGTGGATAGATGGAGATGGCTGGAGGAGGGGAGAGAGAGTGTGCCTCACACACAGAAATCACATTAATAGGCTCAAATAATTCTGTTTATTTGTGGCTGCTGGAGGTTTTTTTTTTTTTTTTTTTTTTTCTTTTCTTCTTTTATCTTTTTTTCTTTCAATGATCCAGACTGTTGACGTACAGGGAGATGTTAGATGACAGCCCTGTCTCATTGTAGTATCTGTGCTTTCAATGAATGGTTTAAATACTCTGTTGATAATTAATAATGATAGCCAGTCAAATTGCAATTGTCTTGTACATTGCATCAAATTAAATATGAGTTGATGTTCTGAATGAGTTTCCTGAAATGTCAAAAGTGTACCTTGTTAGACTGATAAAATACTTTGGTTAAGCTGTATTCATTTAAACAGATGATTAAGACTCATTTGATAGGAATTCATCCAGATAATAAAACAGCCGCCGTCTCCACAAATGTGATGTTCCAGCTGTGTGGTCACTTCAGTTCCAGTTACAGCAGCTTTCCTTTCACATTAGCCAGAACCTGTAGCCATAACCGAGTGAATCGCTGCAGGAATTACTATTCCTATCTACATTTTGAGCACAGCCAATTGTCTGGAAGTAAATTGACCTCTAACCTCAGATTCCACCAGTTACAGATTCAAATCAGCTCCTCTTTACTGGCTCCATCCATCTGTCAGGGAGGAACGAAGAGAGCAGTAACAAATTGAGTTTCAGATTCAGTTCACATAGGAAAATTGGCTTCCAGAATGATGCATGGCTATAATCTATCCATCACTGGGTAATTGACTCCCTCCTTTTACATCAAGTCAGAGTTAACTTGGCTGAAGGACACCAGAGGTTTGTGACTCCTAGTGTGTGCGCCAAGGTCTCGTCTTTATTCCCATGGAAGATGGATGGAGGGAATCACAGCAGTGCAGTGCTGTGCTGACGCAGTGGGGCCACGCTGCCATCTGGTGGCGGCTGTCGGGAGTTGCACATAACCACTTATTCATCCGTCAACCTTGATTATGAGAAGATGATAGAAGTCACAAGAACTCACGTTATCATACGAAGAGGGAATAATTTAGTAGATGCACATTCATTTGTGTGAGAAGGGTTTCTTGTGTACTCCTGCTGAGCTCTTAAGGCTTGTGTGTTTTTCTTCCACTGCATCATGTTAATCTTCTCATGTTTATGACTGCTCTTCCCCTGTCTTGATTTTAAAACTTAATTGGGAACATCTTAAGTGTGCAGCCAAACTGCTGCACCTTTATGCAAGTGGGTGTGGGGTGTGTTTTCAGAGTGTCAGTGGGCGGGAGAGTGAGTGAGTGAGTGTGTGTGTGTGTACTTGTACTTGCTACATAGTAAGGGCCAAAAAATGTATTTTACTAACAGAGTGAGGACATTTTGGCCAGTCCTCACTTTTTGAGACACCCTAAAATCACATTTTGAGGGTCAAGATTTGGTTTTAGAGTTATGATTAGAATTAGGTTTAGGTTTAGGTTAAGGTTAGGGTCAGGGTTAGGGTTAGGGAATCAGTTGTGATGGTTAAGGTTAGGGTAAGGGGCTAGGGAATGCATTATGTCAACGAGTGTCCTCACAAAGATAGAAATACAAGTGTGTGTGTGTGTGTGTGTGTGTATGTATGAGGGGTGTGAAGCCGAGTCCCCTGTCCCTGGCAGACGGGCATAGTGAAGACGGCTTAACACAAGAACAATGGGGTCCTTTGACCAAAACGACGCCCCCAAGACATGTGGCCTCCTGTCACCGTGGCAACCCCCCATGGGATAGGGAGCGGGCTGACAGCTGGAGAGGAGGACTTACAAAAATGGAGTCCATTTCTTTCCACTGAAACTCTGCGGCTCTATATTTTTTCCCTCTTCTCCCTGTCCTCCTCTACTCCAGGCCCTTATGACTGTGGGTTACATCCCATTTTACAGCTTCATATGATTGACTTTATGGACTTGACTCACAACCTACAATTCCTGCAGACAAAAAACGGTCAAAGAGACAACAACAAATCAGGCCTTTATGGGCTGTGGTTGCTGTCAGTAATAAGAGAGCATTGATCTCATTGACAAATACGGGGCTGAGCTGCAAGATTTCACACTCACTGTACACTTGATTTTACGCCTCATTTTAAAACGGATGAGCACTTTCTGTACACACACAAAGAGGCATAATAAGTTATTTGTACTTCCAGATTTAGAGACTTTCGTCTTTCAATTAGTTAATTAGTAGCTGAATGGTATTAAGTTGTCCCGCTGCCTCAGTCCTTTCTGTGCTCTGTGCTGTGAGCCCTCTATTATTGATGCTGAGAGGCGCACTCTGTAAGCCCTGCACAGCTCTCCTATGGAGCTGAAGACAGCAGGAGGAGGGCAACAAAACAAAGGCAGGACAACAACAAGAGACCCTCTAGCTACTCTCAGTTTGGTTTGCTGTTCCACTTTGTCTCTATGCACCAGCTATAGCTTTTCTGTGGGTGTCTTACCACTAGAGCTGCAGCTGACAATGATTTTCTTCATAGATTCATCTGCTGATTATTTTGTCAATTTATTGATGCAATCCAAGGTGATGTCTTCAGATGTTTGTTTGTTTGGGGTTTTTTTTGGCCCAACCAAGTGTTCAAAATCAGTTGCTGAATAATTTTCTGTTATTCAAGTAACTGATTAATGGATGAGTTTTCACAACTCTAATTATCACAGTGTAATGGTTGTTTTATTGTTTATACCACAATGAAGCACATGAAGTAAATTTAAATTATCAAGATTGCCAGAGTAGGTGAGTTTTCAGTCAGTAAACATCTTCATGTAGAGTTATTCAACCTCAACACAGTGTTGATGATATATACTTAACTGCATATGTTAAATAAATCAAAAAAATGTAAAGCCTTTTGTGGCTCCAGAGGGAGCTGTGTGAGGTCTGATAAACTGCCTCAGCATTAGTTTGAGCTGTAGACTATGTTTGTAAAAAGAATCTGGGAGTGTGGAGGGACCAAATGACAGTTGAGTAGCATTGTGGGTAACACTGGCAACAGGTTTGGACAAAGAAGAAGAATGTGTTGAATTCAAACGTGGAGGGCTTTGGTTCTGCTGCATCTGTTTTGATCCTTTTCCCCTCTGTTAAGTCACAGGTGAATGAAATGCTCTGATAAAAATCAAATTGCTCAGGTTAAAGGAAGAACCAACAACACATGTTTTTGTAAAGTGCTGTTCCACTTTGAACTGCCAGAACAGTTTCAGAGCTTCTCGGTATAGATTGTGCAAAACATCTGGAAATCTACTGAAGGGATCAACACTATTTTCTCCCAAAAGACATTCCTTTTCTCAGAAGAATTGTTTAATTGAGCTATAAATAAGGAGAATAAGAGAACCCTTACTGTGAAGCCACTTTGTGTTTTTACCAAGTGCTGTCACTGTCTCCATGTTTCTTCTCTATCTGTAAACACACACAGAGGCCAGAGGAGGAAATGGAGGCAACAAGCAACATCCTGTTTGTGTCAGGAAGCAACAGGATTTATGGTAAATTGGATTTTTTTTTTACATTAAGACTAACAGCACTGTTGGCATTCCGGCTGACAACATTGCAAATATGAGGAGGATACTAATTATCTTGACCACAGTCTTAATTGTTTATGAAAATTAGGTGTGTACTGTATCAGTGCAATATGACTAATTGGACATTGATATATTACATCTTTAAAAGGGTTGCATTGAACAGTTTGAAAAGAGCAATTTCAACAAACCCATTCATTAATTGGCACATTATAGAAAACAAGGATACATTTAAAAGTTAAGTGTAATCACATCATGTATTTAACGAAACAATCTGAGATGTGTCTGAAAAACTTAAGGACAAAGGCCAAACTACTGTCAGTGGAACAGAGGACACAGACATCTGTCCAGTAACATACCCGTACAAATCTCCACAATGCCTGGGCATGTCTGAACTGGACCTAGCCAATGTGGAAAACTTGGTTTTCAGATGAGGAAAAGCTTGAATGTTAACTCCTCCATCATATTCACTCATCCTGAAACAAATAACTAGAGATTAATGTCTCAGTTTGATTAACATCTCAGTGTTGTAGAACAGCAGATGTTTCACTCAAGAAATCAACTTCTTTCAGTATAACCATAAATGTAAATAATATAATATAATATAATAATTATTATCCAATCTAAAATAAAAAGCTTCTAATGATGATATGAATCTTTCTTGTATTGATTGAATATCAAGAAAGACATGGAATTAATTAAATTCCTGAGCTATCTAACACCCGAGTTGCAGACATGACAGTAAGGAGGACCTGTCAAATTTAATGCATCTTGTTTACACCTGATACTTTTTTCTCTTAAAAACAATCAAATTGCGTTTGGTCTGAATTGATTTTATATTTTCCATCACCAGTTTTATCATTCATTATTACCCATTTTATATCCACAGAGATGCACTGACACTGCATAAAACAATGAGAAACTGGTGCATCCTCATCAGAGATGTCCTGTGGGGTTTGAATTCGTGTTCATGTGAGTTTTCTCCACATTCCACAAACATGCATTCCCTCCGGGCGTGGATATGAGCTATCCCATTTTGTATGTGCTGTGCACCAGTGACCTGCCCAGGGTGTTCTCTCCCCTCTTGTTGCATGCTGGGAAATGTTCCAGGTCCACTCCCTGCCTGCGTTTAGTAGAAGCAGGTATGGGAGGAAAAGATCTGAAAAAAGAACAAACTTCTGCACTTCAGACCTAAATCATAAATACTCAATGGTATCAAAATCTTGTCTGCCTGAGACATACTAGTCCTGGGTGGTGGAGTCAGCAGAGCCAACATCATCAACATTATGTGTCCAGGGAAAACAGGTCGTCTGGATTACAAGAACAGTTTCTTGAAGAAATCCCTGAAGACAAGCTCTATCTTCAACTCTGTGTTCTACTCTGTGAGCATCGAGCTGAAGGCCACTGAAGGCAGCTACTTCTTGTTCTGCAAAGGGCCCTCAGAGAATTAGCTTAGAAACTGCGACCCACTCGGCCCTGGTAAAGAAAAATATATTGCACTCACAGACCAGCGATCGTTACAAAACATTCATTTTAAACAAATTTATTTTGTAATTTACAGGAACAGAATAAGCCAATAAATATGCTGAAAATCTTTTAGACACTGTAAGAGCTAAAAAATGATTTTGTCAGTCTGTCAGTTCCTGTAGCGCCACCATGAGTGAAATGTCTTGAAATGTCTGTTGGAAGAAATCGTGACATTGTAGACAGTCATGCATCCTTCAGGATGATTTGTAATAATTTAAGTAATCCCCTCACTTTTCAACAGGCACAACCTTGTCCACTAATTTGGTTTATGATCAAATACTTGCAACATAACTTCCCCTTTAGCCTCTGTTGTACTTTGTATCTAGTGCTTATTAGCATATATTAGCATGCCAAAACGCTAAACTATAGTGACCATGATAAGCATTATGCAAGCTAACTGTGAGCATATTAGCATGCTAGCATTAGCATGTAGCTTAGTTCAGCGTCATAGATCAGCCAGCATGGCTGTAGATTCTTGCTAACATCTCGCTGTGAGCAGTTTTAACTGAAACTACATTTTTACTAAAGAAACACCAGTGAAAACTTTACAATGAATTCTGTGGATAACGCAGACTAAATATAACCAGAATTATCTGCATGGTTAGAAAAGCTAAATTGTCTGCATGGATACATGAGGATGGTTAGACAATATGTTTTTTGTAATTTATCTAAACTTAGGGTAGCCAAGTAAAGCCATACAAAAAATGTTCATCCCGCTATCTCAAGATAAGCAGCTTGGTTATCTCGGTATCTCTTGTTATTTCGGGATAACAAACAATAATTTTCTCCTGATAATATCTCATTATTTCAGAGTAACAAGAAATAGTTTTCTCCTGATAATATGACTATATCTCAAGATGATGAGCTTTGTTATCTTGAGACAATGGGATAAAAAAAATATTTGCGAGTATGGCCTTTCTCAGCTTCCATATAAACAGACCCTTTAATCCCGTTAACTAATTCTCAAATTACAATAAATGTTTTACTGACCAATAATTGCTTATATTCCCTTAAATGTACAGTGGGTTCCAAAAGTCACAGACCACTTTTCCAGAGTGGGAAGAGATAGACATGTTTAAAATGAATAAGAAATCATTGTTAATTATGAGGAAAAAAATATATAAGCATATAGAAAGTTTTAATAAAACTTCCATATATAAATTACATATATATGGTCAACCTATATGGTCACAACATATTACACCATATAAAAGTACGTTAAGTAGTTCATATAGTTCATATATGTTATAAACTTATCTTTCTTATCTTTCTATATTTAGAGGATATATGTCATAATTATACATCCCCTCATAGGTATATATGATGTATATGTCGTATATTATATATCACTTTTACAAGTACAGATAGGTGATTAATTAAAGGAAAAACTAACATCAAGAGTTTAAATACTGTCTTTTTAAAGCATTTTTTTGAGCTGGTCAATTAAGATTTCATAGTAAAACTTTGCTCCAGGAACTTGCCGTCTAAGCAGGCAGAGAAGAGAATTAGTGACACTACATTGTCCACAAAGCAGTGAGACAAAAGCAGGACATGTAACAATGGTCACATATAAGGTCATATTTTGCTGAGTTTCTGAAGTGGAAAGACTATTCGTTACAGTAGGTGAAGGTCCACCATGAGCTCTCCCATAGGTGTTCAGTTGGGCTGCTGGTGGCTGTGCGGACCACAGCACATGAATCACATCATTGCCATTCTCATCAAACCGAGAGTGAGCCTGTGTGCCCTGTGTAGAGATATCTGCATTTGTGATGTTCCTCCACTCATTTAATCATTGTTTTTCTTCAGTTTAAAGGAATGCACTTTCAGTGCACTTCTTTACTTGAGCTCCTTGCACTAGATGCACTACTTAGTACTTACACCAACATCTCCTACTGCACAGAAGCTTTAGTGATGGCCCTCACTTGTCACCTTAGATAAAGTTTCTGCCAAATGAGTAAATGTAAATGTAAATGATAATGTACATGGTCCAGTGTGAAAGTTCAGTGGGCTTCTCCCAAGATATTTTTGCACAAAAACAGACATACACATACAGTGTGTGGCTGTTATTAAGACAGACTTTTACACATACTGATGTTTACATAGGACAGAATGTTAAATAATCAGCGCACAAATGGTCTGCCAAATGCAACTAAATTCAGAAACACTATCTACCATGTATAATCAAAGTATTAGAATTTCTAAAATTCATGCACACAGTTTCCCGGCAGAGTCTGGGATGTTGCAATAAAAAGCCAGTTATGGCACAAGCATGACTGTTTAACTATTTGCACTTAACTCTGTATGTCTTCTGTGTATTAATCTAAGTCCTCTCAGAGCCAAAGTGACCTGATCAAGATCTGCAGTGGCTGGCTGGCTCCTCTGTGAGAAATGGGCCAGGCTGACATGTGTCAGCCATGATAAATGAGCAGGTGTTTGGGTTGGTGTTAAGTAAATGGACTCATTATTGATGACCTCAGTGCTCCCTGTGTGTTGCCAGTATCAATGATGACTTCCAGGCCCCTGCTTTAGTAAAAGGGGATGTTGTGATTCTGTGGGTCAGGGAAGGACTCACAGCCTCAGGGCCAGACTGGAGTGTCTGCCATGGCAGGGTTAAGTTGAATTACTTGGACTGATGACCTCAAAGAGGGAAGTTCACTGGCACTGGAGCTCTGTGGCAGGCTCTGTGTGGACTGGCTGTGACTTGCTGCTGTCATGAAGATAAGCTGAAAGTTACATTCATTTTTTTTTTTTACATTACTTTAGGGATGGCAGTGTCAGTGAGTTATTTTTCCACAAGTTTGATCCAAACTGAAATATCTTGACAACTAATAATAACAATAATAATAATATACAAAATACAAAATATTACATATTTACAACATTTACAATTTATTTAGATTACAGTATTAGATTATTTACAGTTATGTGATATGTAATTTAACCATGAGGCTACCTGAGCACCCAGACATTGGTTATTTTAAGTGAAATGGTGATCATGGTAAACGTTATACCAGCTAAACATCAGCATGTCAGCATTGTCATTGTGATCATATCTTCGGAAACCCTTCATGTGATATGATTGGCCAGCGGTGAGAAAGTTTAAACTTTTTTCTCTTACTCTCTTTGTTATTTGTTACAAAGCTATGTGTGGCACTCAAATCAAAACTAAATATGTGCAACTGAGTGTAACATTGTGACTGTTACACTCAGTCCAGACTAAAATCTTAACAACTATTCAATGGATTGACGTGGAACTTGGTACAAACGTTCTTGTTGATCTGACGGTGGTGCTAGAGCCAGCAGAAAAATTAGGAGATTACCAACCTCACTTCATTTCATTCTGAAGTGGACATGAATGTCAGCACCAAATTTCTTGAAAATCCATCCCACAATTCAAGTTATTTCAGTAAAAAATGTCATAGTGTAGCTGGAGAAGACTCAGATCACCAAAGGCTGTAGGATTCATCTGCTGGGGACCATGAACCTCTTCACAATGTTTCATGAAACAGTGGTGGATGGACCAACAATTGACTGACAATGCATTTTAAGTGTGTGTACGCTCCTTGCTTTCTACTACACTGTCTGAAGCTGTCTTGTTTGCTGTTGCCATCAAATATCATGGTTGGTGCCACCAAATGTCAAAATTATAAATATATATAATAACTAAAATACTGATATGTACTTTGGTCTAGTCTGCAGGTAGTCTGTTTAATACTATTGCCACAGTTTTTGGACAAATTGCACAAGACAAACAACCATCAGTATAATCAAAAATCAATTAAAATGTTTCCCCTTTTAAGATTTACATCAGACTATAAAGTGGTTCATATATATTCCATACATAAAATCTGATTTGACATGTGTTTACCCAATACTCCGCCCTTGTAGACGTCTGTTTCCAGGCAGGAAATGTGCATGAGCAAAACCTGGATGGATGAGACATGATATAATCATCACTCTCAGCAGCAGTTTCTGTTGTCTTTCTCCATATGAAAAACACAGCAAGTCCTCTGTCACTGTCACCTGGGCTAGATACTGTTATCCAAATGGACTGAAGGTATTTATCACCTTCAGCATGGTACATAAAAGCATGTCACAGTGCTACGTGTCTCTCTGGATAATCTGTGAGTTTTAATTTGCATCAATATCATTACATAACATGCTCCATCTGTTGCCTCTTGCTAGCACAGGGGAAGACAAACATGCATATCTTTACACAGGCAAGAATCTAATTATTCAATTAGGAACCGTATTGAATGAATAACTGATTCACCACAGTTTACATAATAACAACACTGATCATTTCTGCCTCTGTAATGCAATTTAGGATGACCGTGGAGGGCTCATCACTCATGGGAATGTACATTTTTTTGCCCCCATTACCCTGCAGTAATCTGAAAGTGGTATCATTAATATAAATGACTGCAAACTGAATGGCTTTTAATATATATTGCATGGTTCATATTGATGAAATCAAGGAATCACACATCATCTGTGTTCACTCGCCCATTAACCAACGTATCCTTTTTGACATAAATCTTAATCCTGATTCTTAATGGAATTGATTAAAGAGGTCTTCATGTTCTGATGTGAGAAAATCTTGTTGTGTAAGTAAGTGAGCACTTCGTAAAAAAGGTGGGGGTAGCATGGAGGTGGCAAGGTTGGGGGAGAATTAGACAAAGCCCGCTGAGCTCCAGAGGTTAAGCCCCCCACCCAACCCAACACCAGGCCCACAGGAATGTGTGCGTGTGTGTGAGAGTCCTGTGGGCTGCATTGTTGTCTGTGGTGCATCCTGCTCTGCAAACACTGCAGAGCTGCTATACTCCAAAGCTTGGACTTGGGAAGGAGCCTGTAATGTGGGAGGTCTGGATACCAAACAGCCAAACAAGGCATCATGTGATATAGTTGCTGTTTGTTGTGTGAAAGCAAAAAAATTCTCTGTGGTACAGTTGTTTAGTCACAGATGAACTTTTTCACTGTTTGGAAAAAATGCTTTGATGCTGGTTTACCAGGGTGAACACAAGAAACCTCCGGAACAAATAGTGGCTAAAAGGCATGGCCATGGCTATCACTGTCTTTTAGTTATCCTCCTTCCTATCTTATCATTTCCACTTTCGTTGTATCAAGCAGGGCATTTTAGGTTTGCATACACTCCCCGCACTGTCTCAACTTGTCAAGGTTGTTGGTGGTTTTCTAGCTATAGTGTAACCAGTATAACCAGAGATGAAAGGCTGCCGGGCTGCCATACACAACACTGGTGAATATTAAAGCAAAGACATGGCTCACATTACTGGAGATGTGAGCAAGACTACAAAAAGAGTAGGGATGTATTGGAAGCAGGAAAAGAAGAAAGAGAGTGAACCTGAAACCCTACAATCCAAACTGAAAAAGATCGCTTATTCAGCTTTGCCCTTCTTAAAGGTAAACTTTAACATCTGGGAAATACACTTATTCACTTTCTTGCCAGGAATAAGATGAGAGGATCAATATTATTCTCATGTTTGTGCATTAAATATGAAAGATGTAGTTAACTAAACTCTGCATTAAAACCGGAAATCATCTAAAGGAAGCAAAATCCACCTTCCAGCATCTTAGAGATTACTAATTAACATGTTATATTTCATTTGTTTAATCTGTACCTAATTATTAATTCAAGTCCTCGCCATCAGTAAGTGGGTGAGGTATTTCTATGAGCAAGGCCATTTTCAAATCATTTTGAAGATTACAATAATTGTTAAGTTGTGAAAATCAAAAAATAATTACATAGTTTATGTTTCATTGGGAATTGGCCATTAGATGGCCAAAAAAATATCCAAAAAGAACCCAAGCTAGAGAAGAAGAAAAAGTGGCAGTTCTTGTACACAGCCACAGCCAATCATAACAGACTCTACTGCAAGCAAACAAGGCTTGAAGTGCTACAGACCTTATTGATTTCTATACATATTACATTATTCTTCCTAATGAGTATGTCAGTGTCCATTTTATGCAGATGATACGATTTTATATGCCCATGGCTGTGATTTATCCTCAGTCTGCCTTGATGCTGTTTTCCATTATTGATTATCAGACTTGTTTTATTGGCACATGGTTTTCGATACATCCACCTCTGTCTCTCACTATTCAGCTATCACAACTTTAAATGGTAACCATCCCACTCTTGCCAAGCCAGTCAAACACATGGGAATTTGGCTGGACAGTGGAGTGTTATTCAGCTTCCTCTTCAACAACTGGACCAAAACTTAAAATCAAAGGTGCTTTCTTGACAGAGTTAAAGGTATAGTTCAACATTTTGGGAAAATACATTTAATTGCGTCCTTGGCAAGAGTTTGATGAGAAGATCGACACCACTCTCATATCTGTACAGTAAGTATGTAAATGGACACATCAGGTGTTTCGTGTGGTTTAGCATTGAAGACTGAAAACATCTAGCCTGGCTCTGTCAAAGGTAACAAACATCTGCTTACCCACACTACTCATTACCCTTTGAGATTTACATGTTTTACTATTTGATATTTTTGGTGGTCTTGTTTGTGTCATTAATTTTATTTATTATATCTTGTTGCTTGATTGTCATTGACATGTTTTTCTTGTATGTAGGTTGCATCCTTGTCTGGCTATGAGAGTTTCCCGTTCGCAGGTCTCTCTTGAATCTTGAGCTCAATAAAACCACCAGATTAAATAGTTACCTTGTGACTCTTGCCTCTAAAAGTATGTAAATTAGGAAATAGGTGTGTCAGGGGTTTTCCTGCTTCAACACTATCTATTACAGTGATTTTCCCTCCTCTGTTGTGCTTAATACTGTTAGTCAGAGCTATTTGTGCATGTTAATGGCCTTGTCAAGGGCCCTGCTTGAAATGTACGTACACTTACAACAACTGTTAACCACAGGACAATTGATTTGTCAAACACAGTAGTTCTCCACATTTCCCTCCCTGCCTCTCCACTGCTTATGTCTGACATACAAGTGTACTCTAAGGCCCTCTCAAGCACTTCTGGTTTCAAGTGAAGGAGATGGTGTTTTCAGGGAGATTCCAGACAGCAGGAGTTGGAGGGAGCGCGAGAGGTGTCTGGCTTGACTTAAAGCTCAGCGCCTACAAGCTGCACTTCACCTTCCAGCTGCTCTCTGTCCCTTTGGATTCAAGGCAGGGGAGGGAGCAGGGGCCACAGGGAGGGAGGATGGGAGGAGGGGTTTGGGTGGTGGCGGTGAGGGTTACTGGACGGGTGGGGGCATGCTCTTGGGTGGACAGGCCCTGGAAATTTCCGTTGTATGTTTCAGCTCTTTTCAGGATGGGAGGGGTTTGGAGTTTGAGTTTGAGTTTGAGTTTGGGTTGGGGGGGGTGGTGGTTGGGTTGGGGTTTGGGGACTTGGCAACAAGCCAGCCACAGCAGGAAGCTTGCTAGTTTCACACGGACAAAAAAGCAGCCTTGGACACTGCCTGGCTATCTGAGCGCAGCACTTCAGTTATCACCCACAAAAACAGGAACTCAGAAATGTGGTCGGCACGGGTGGTGGCACAGATTGACTGCAACTTACTCACAGCTGCACTCAATATTCATATCTACTTATTTCATGTTGACAAAGTAAAAGGCATCAGCTAGAGCGGATGCAGTTTTCCTTTTAGATGAGTCACTTCCAGACTTCTGATAATGTCCGATTCTTCAGGTCTCATCAAAATCCACCTGATTTCTCCACTGTGCAGAAGCAGTCAAAGCTGCCACGGTATCAGCATGGGTTTATATTAAATTAATCATGTGTCAAGTGGCCATGTTTACTTGGAAAATGTCGCCTCAGCTGGACTCGATATGTAAACATCCTCATTTACTGAACCTGAACAGGCAATCAATCAGATCCTATTTTAAGCACATTTCACAACAGGGGATCTGACATGTATCCACTTAAGGATTTAGAATAAAAACAACAGCAAAACCTTTTTATAGGCTGTATAGAAACTGGCCAACTCACAATTAAAAATCTGGTAACAAAAAACAACTACAAAACAAGCATGGTAATTGTAGCGTGAAAAGTTTTTTTAGACTTAGAGGGATGCTGTAAATTTATTTGGCTTGGAAAAGGTCCAGCTTATAAACCGGTGGCAGGAAAAAGTGGAGCAGAGCAAGAGCCAGCAGGCCCGACAGCAGGCCTGGAGAGCAGGAGGAGCTGCTGCGCATCAGGTGGACGGGGTGTGTGTATTTATGTCTGTGTGTCAGGGAGGGGAGGGTAGCAGGGGGCAGGTGGACACTGGTGCAGCTTGCTGGGGCCTCAGGGCCCCTAGCAGGTGGATGCACAGAGAACAGAAATTAAAAAAGAGGGATTAAGGGGATGAAAGGAAGCTAAGGATTACTTGTCTCCTTTTCTCCACCGAAGACAGAATACAAGCCAGGGGTCTCATACCAAAACATCCATTTGTGGGTAGCGGCAATTTATCACATTGTTCACTTTTTGTTGATAGTTGATAGTTGTAAGAGTTTACTTTGTGGAGTGTGGCAGTGGTAAGTGAATAGGTCACTAGACAAAGATGTCATATAAATGCATGTTTAATAGATGCAAAGATCTATCATTTTCATAACCAATTCATCTATCAATTATTTCTTAGATGAGTCAATCAATTGTATAGTCGGTAAAAAACATCTGTCACAGTTTTTCAGAGTCAAGGGTGACTTCTTCAAAATTGCTTGTTTTATCTGACCTGGAGTCTAAAGACAAATAATTTACAATGAGAAAAGCAGAAAAGTTTCACCAGTTTTGAAAAGCTGCACCAGGAGAACTGCTGCCATTTTCGCCTAATAACTTGTCTTATAAAGTTGGACACTTTGGGAATATACACTTATTCACTTTCTTGCCAAGAGTTAGATAAAAAGATTGATGCCAATCATATATCTTTCCATTCATTTTGTAGCTGGAGCCAGCAGCTGGTTAGCTTAGCTTAGCATAAATCCTGGAAAAGGGTGAAACTGGCACCAACTAATTAACATGTTACATATTGTTTGTAGAGCAAATAAGCAAATAAGGGTATTTCTCAAAATCAGCTATTAGAATTGTGGCAGCACAGTGGAGCAGCGGTTAGTACTGTTGCCACACAGCAATAAGGTTCTGGGTTTGAACCTGTCGGCTGGCCAGCTGAGGCCTTTCTGTGTGGAGTTTGCATGTTCTCCCTGTGCCTGCATGGGTGTCCTCCAAGTACTCCAGCTTCCTCCCACACTCCAAAGACAGGCAGGTTTATTGGCAACTCTGAAATATCCATAGGTGTGACTGTGAGCGTGAATGGCTGTTTGTCTCCATTTGTCAGCCCTGTGATAGACTGGCCACATGTCTAAGGTCAGCTGGGATTGGCTCCAGTGACCCATACAAGGAGAAGTGGTATGGATAATGAATGGATGAGTTATCAGGATTGTTTCCCATCTCTATTGATCAATTAATCAGTTGATCACTAATCTTTACTGCTCGAGTTAGTTTTCCTTATTTGAAAATACTTTTAGGCAGTTTACATGACTTTTATACTGTGCATAATTGGGTATGCTGCATTATTTCACCCATAATCATTTGTAACATTTTAAAGTTGAGTCAACTCCACAAAAGATTTATGTAAAATAGATTCTGTGAATGTTAACCTCATCTGTGTGCTCATTCCTCCAATTACTGTAGATTACTGTGGAAGTTAACAGCACTTATTTAGAACAGGTAAAATTTTTCAAGTTGAGACTCTGCCTCCATTTATCTGACTGAAAATCAATATGATCTTATCGAAATTACAGTGAAATGACTCCCTAAGGCTCCACCCACACGCTCCACCCTGATAAGTTTGTTTCTGTTGTTGTCTATTGGTGAACACGGCCTCTGCTGTGGATCATGGCACACTACATTATTTATTCATGGCCGGGAACGATAGATGTGGTGCGAGCTTCTCCTGAGTATTGTCCATCTGTTAGCAGGCCTACTGTACACACTAATGTAATATGTGAGTCCTCAGGAGGCGTACTAATAGCCGTTCATGTGTTAACGCTTCACACTATTTATCTGTGTAATAACACTACCATTAATTAAAATTAGTGCCCTGTCGTTGCAATGTGATTTATCTATCCCTTAAGAAGTACAAGATAAACAGCAAGTAAAGTGTGGCCGTACCAATTTTATTTGATCACCACTGTGCAGCTCAACATCTCATAAGACACCTCTAACATGGGAAAACCTCAGGTCTAATTGCTCCCTATAAGACACTCTATAATCTGTCTCTCAGGACTGCTGTACACGTCATTTTACACAAAGCTGCAGATAATTTAATTTCCACCCTGGGAGCTTTCAGCATTAGACTGTAATAGAAAAGGAAGATTGCTGCCAGATTTCCAATACAAGTGCCTCTGTATCACTATGATCATGAAATTTGTTGCAGCAGAATCAGTTTTTTTTATATTGATTGTTTTTCTTATGAATAATAAAAAGACTGTATTTAAGTTGTTCTAACTTCCCAAAGGCAGATTCACAAATTGCGGCGCAATATGTGATACTCAATCCCCATACAGAAGTGCATGTTCTCTGAGCCATGATTAATAGTCTCTCATTTTTAATGTTATAGTTTTTAATTTTCTACAACACATTAGGACTAAAAGTATCCATTACTTGTGCATATTCAGTGCAAATTACTTTTAAATTGAGCACAGTGCAGTTTGAAATGTACTGAGAGTGACACCTTTACATTATGTTGCTTCCATCTGTCACCAGATGCTGTAATTTATGTTGCTCTGAGAGCTGTAAAAGCCCCTCCTTTCTTCAAACATAAATTATAAGGAAAAGGTGTTAGACTCAGCTGTCATTTAATGAAATGTAACAAAGTGGGTCTGCTGCAGACAGTTTACATAATCATTTTCTATGGTGGGAAGATAATACTCTGTTTCACAGTTGGACGAGCAGTGCATCAGTAGACTACTCTGCATAGGCAGATAATAACATGCTTTATCATGTACTGTAATACTCTGGATAGCTATACACTGCAACATCTGATCATCTCTGGGGACTGGATCTGTGTGGCTTGCTTCCCATCTTCAGCTTAAAAAACACACATCTGCTACAATAGACTGCAGTGTGGAGGGGTGTCTCACTTTGATCTTTAAATACCCTCTAACGTTAAGGCATGCTCATTGGCTTTGAATTTTTTTTTTTTTTTTTTTTTTTTTTACAACTGTTTGGCAAAATGCAGACGCTCCCTTGAATCTCCCTCTATTTGGCTGTAGTGCAGCAGAGAATGCGAGAACACATATCCTCTCTTTTTATTTTTTTTCCTCCAACACCACCACCATCTGTCCCTTTCTTCCATTTCATGTCCTCAAGCAATATCCACACCCCTCTCATAGCAACAGCACGCCACCGCCGCCCCCCGCGCCTTGCAGTGAATTTTTCTTCCCCTGGATCTTCGCCTCGCACCATGCAGACGGTCCCTTGGCCCAGCCTGACGGTTCAGTGTTCCCCCCTCCCCCACCAGCCGTGCTCCTGTTTCACTCAAAGATGGCGTCGGCTCTAGAGCCCCTGGTCTCTGGCTGCATTTTTAGGCTTGTTGTTGTCTCCGTTTCACACGGTTTTGGCACCTTCTCCTCGGCGGCTCGACACGAAATTCCGGTGAGTAGCAGCGGAAGCCGGATGGGGGATATGAGATTTTTCACACGGTCCGCTTTACTCGAGCTTCCCTCGGAAACCAGAACCGGACCAGCTCGGGCTTTCTGGGGAACCGCGAGAGGTAGAGGAAGAGAGGGGTACGGAGGGATGATGATCGCGGAGGTGGGTGGGGGGTATGGAGGGGGGAGCCGAGGCCTAGCTACTCCGCTCTAGCGGCCTTGTCTTCCCCGTACCGCAGGCTGTAGCGTTACGTGGGAGGGCGGTTGGCCGAGGGAGGAAGTCAGCGAGGTGGGGACCGCTTGTAGGGGCGCCTCTGAGCGGACAGAGACTCCTCACCCACACCGAGGGCTGAGAAGGACGCCGCAGAACATGTAATACTGCGGAATCCGCGGCTATCATATCTTCATTTTTGCACTTGCCCGCTAGCCGAGATGGCCGTCTGCAAGTTGCATTGTGCCTTTTGCAAGGCCGCGATCTCACGTTAATATCTGAATGTCATTCAGAATTATATTATTCGCTGTGTTTATTGCGGTGTGATTGTTTGTATTGTCTGAAATATCGGACTAATTGGAAAATGTGGCTATTTGTGCAGGAGCGCTGGCTAACCTCTCGTTTCATGCTGTTTACGTTTCGGGTTAGCGAGTAACGTTAGTAACATAATCGTAACGTTAGCTCGTTGGCTAGCTTCTAACGTTAGCTTGCTAAACAACAGCAGTAAGCGGGAAGGGTTGTTGTCAGATCCAAAGCTGCTTCATATCATATCAGTGAGGGTAATCAGCACCACAGGAACCAGTTTTTCAATGCGACAATTAACGTGGCTTTGATTTTTAGCTAGTGTCTCGGCTAATGTTTGCTAACAGTCTCTGTTTTGACTGCATCATGTTTACGTTAGCAACCCAACTAGCCCAACAGTTAACTTGCTCGTGCAGTTTTTAGGATGGTGTTGTTTACCCCTTTTACACATCATCATTTACATCGTTAAATTGCATATCTGTGCAATTTCTAGTAGCTACCAGCGGTTGTAGTCATGCTTGTTTGTTGACAGGATTTCTGTCATACCGACTGTGGCAGTGATTTGGATGTAATAAGAGAAACGCATGGTTGCATACAAAACTGTTGAGCAAGATGTTTAGAGGTAACATGCATTGATAAAGTGTCTCGTCCTTATTTCCAATTTTGTTAGTAGTGTATAGCCAAACCTCATGGTGCTTTCTAAAGGCAAGCATGGCTTTATTTATATATCTGTGTGAGGGCGCTGTGCCCATGTGGTTTAAAAGTCTGTGCTCTCTCTAAAGTTCTCTGCATCTCACTCAATGTCATCATTCTTTGAAGATTCAACTTTGTTGCTGTAATTTTTACAATTTTTACAATTTGTTCAAGAGATGTTTCACTTTTTTCTGCAGGGTTGCGCTAACCTCTTTCTCTCTGTGTTATTTCCTTTTTCTCTGCAGGGTTTGTCAGATACCGAAGTGCAATAGGCATGAAGGTGATCAGCCCTGGCTACTCCCTGGGGTGAGATATCTGTTCCGTCCCAGAGCTGAGAAGCACAGACTGATAGAGTGAAAGACGACGAGAGAGCAAGTGAAGACAAGGGAAGGTGGATGCAGAGAAAATCCTCATCTTATGGAATGTCATAATCCACATAAAACATATTTACTGTATTGCCCTCACCTTCATGATTGAAACACTAATTTCATGTCTTGGAGACCATGATCATCTTTCACAACTCATATTGAGAACTGGCTAATTTGCCAGCGACAGGAAACTGACTGAACAGGTTTGATTGTCCATGTAAAGGTATTTTGAGATAGGCAAAGTGGGAAACACTTTATTTTTCTGAACACACCCCTCTTCAAGATCTACCCTACCCTATATTGCATTTTGTTGGAGTTGAAGTTGCTAAACGACCTGTTACTTCCTCCACTCCCCCTGCTTCTCGCCAGGGACCATCACCTGGTTGGGAGTGGGTGGTGGGTGGGTGGACCTGATTTTGCTGGGTGGAGGTTTGGCTCAGGGGGTTTGTGCTATGGTTAGCTGCTCCCTTCCGTGCTGCTCATACTCAGCTTCTGAGGGACTCTCTGTGCGGCCCCAGGACAAGGGATAGTAAGCAGGCAGAGGGCAAAGCGGGAGTGGAGGAGGAGGCGGCGCTACGGCGCAGGCCAGGTATTACCTTGGCTTAAAGTCCCTAATTTTTTTGAGCGGTCATTGTGCCCCAGGGCCCCGCACCTACCCAGACCCTAGCCATGGTGAAACTGGCGAACCCAATGTACACCCAATGGATCCTAGAGGCCATCAAAAAGGTGAAAAAGCAGAAGCAGCGACCCTCAGAGGAGCGCATTTGCAATGCGGTTTCCATGTCTCATGGTCTGGACCGCAAAACAGTTCTGGAGCAGTTAGAGCTCAGTGTCAAGGATGGTACGATCCTTAAGGTCACCAACAAAGGTCTAAACTCCTACAAGGACCCTGATAACCCTGGACGCTTGGCTCTGCCCAAACCCAAAGGTAGTGGCAGCTCTGGAGGAGGTGGAGGCGGCGG
The DNA here is from genome assembly GCF_046630095.1 of Trachinotus anak. Classification (NCBI taxonomy): domain Eukaryota; kingdom Metazoa; phylum Chordata; class Actinopteri; order Carangiformes; family Carangidae; genus Trachinotus; species Trachinotus anak. Next base: position 5,767,058 of record NW_027273859.1, on the reverse strand, counting down.
CGGCGGAGGAGGAGGTGGAGGTGGAGGTGGAGGAGGAGGAGGAGGAGGAGGAGGAGGAGGTGGTGGAGGAGGAGGAGGAGCAGGAGCAGGAGCAGGAGGAGGAGGAGGTGGAGGTGGATGTGGCAGCAGCAGCAGCAGTGGAGGTGGTAGCTCTCACTCCCATTCAGGGAAGAAACCGGGACTTGACTGGAACAAGCTGATCAAGCGGGCACTGGAGGGGCTCCATGAGCCTGGTGGCTCCAGCTTAAAGAACATTGAGCGCTTTCTCAAATGCCAGGCTGATGTGGCGGCGTACTTGTCGGGCAGTGGCTCCATGGGGCCAGGCCTCTTCCACCAGCAGCTGAGGGTGGCCCTGAAGAGAGCAGTGGCCCATGGACGTGTGGCTAAACAGGGTCCACTGTTCCAGCTCATCAGCCGCAGCAGCTCCCAGGATGATGGGACTGGGACGGTGTCTCTGGAATCGCTGCCACCTGTTCGGTTGCTGCCCCATGAGAAAGACAAGGTAATGTCTCTGCACACATGCACCACAAACAAACATGTAAAACTATGTGCATACAACTCAGACTCACACACGTTGATATAATACTTTCAATAAGAACAAACATCTGATCACATGTTTATTAGCATTTTTTCTTTTCACATGGAAGTGAGATTTAACATTTGGATGTTGCTGATCACTGTTGATAGCAGAGGTTTGAGCGTATATACATACACATATGTGAAAAGACAAAAGAGATGTAAAACACTTTGGTCTTTTGCCATCAGCTGTGTCTGATAACATCACGGATATCCTGTTGAAATAGCAACTTTAGCTGAGATGTAATTGTGACAACAAATCTGCGGTTCTCTTACGTTAAAAGATTTTTGAGCAACAGAGAGAAAGTGAGTGTGATCTGTGGAGAAAGTAGAAAACACACTTCTACTCAGATAATAGTTGCTGTACATCCAGAATCGTCCAGATCTATCAGTTGGCAATGCCTGAGACACTGGCACTGTGTTTGTCTGCTTGTTCAAACTGGTCATGGCCTACAGGGTTGTAATTTCCTGTAGTATAGTTAGGTCTTTGAATGTGTGACTGCCAGTTGTGAGTTTTCCTCCAGCATATGGTGTAGCGGTTTACAGTTGTTGCAGAGTTATTTTAGAGGTGCCTCAGCAGGGCTGGGTTATAAGACCAGGCACAAACAAGCGTGAGCATCTTTTCACAAAAACTGGAGTTTGTGTCTTTGTGTTTAAAATGCTTTCATTGTGTGTTTGGAAGATGAGGGTTATCGGGTCAGGATACATGTTACAAAGACGTCACTGAACCCAGCTGTCAGCATTACATTGCTTCATTGGTTGCGTGGCGAGTGACAGAATCACAGGTGTGTTTGTGTCTGCTATGGTCCAGGCTAGCAATACTAGAGTGATGCCGGGTGGGCGGCTGGTGGGCCAGTTTTCAGCAGCAGAGGAGGAGGAGGTCAAGGGAGAGAGTCACATGGCTCCCAGCCTCCTGCAGGGAGTGTGGACCAGCTGCAGGGCTGCTCCCTGTCAGGAGCTGTCAGGAGATGGGAGGAAGAAAGAAAGAAAGAAAGGAAGAGAGGGAAGGGGAGGAGCACAGACAGGCGAGAGAGAGGTGGTCTGTAGTGCTGCCAGAGGAAGAAGCCTGGATGACGCAAGCTTCAGGCCTCTGTAACCAGAAAGACTGAGAGAGGCAGAAAGACAGAGGGAGAAGAGAGCGAGCGAGACAGGAGTTAGAGAAAGAGAGGGAGAGGCAGACATGCAGGCGACAGAGGAGAGCGGGAACACACCCACTTTTGTAACCTGATCAGAGAGAGCAGCCGCCTGCTAACCTCTGCTTGTAAGGGCCAGGGACATGTACACACACACACACACACACACACACACACACACACACACACACACACACACACACGTTACTACTGCAGAGAAAGAAACAGACATAAACACAAACTAAATGCATTCTGACCATGACTGTAAACAAAACGTTTCACAAGTCATAAATCCTCTACTTCAGATCCATGCAGACATGCAAACATGTATTTTAACAACCATCATGTAAATAAACCTGTAAGAACTACACAGAACTATCTGCCAACACAGTGGCCCACCATCTGGCCATGTGTCAGCCGGGTTATCACACAGCCAATCGGCCGCCACACTGCTCCTAAACACTGTTTTGACTGGCTCCTGGCTTTAGCTGGCCCCTGTGTAGGTGTGTGTGTACGTGTCTGTGTAGCCACAGAAGCCTCTGATAAGGATGACCATTCACTTACACACATACATGCACACACTCACTCACACTCACACACAGTAGGATTAGCCTAGAGAGCAGGCTCTAGTCACATGGGGTCACCTAGCACAGTGACCTGCTTGGCTGCAGATGGTCCACCTCTTAAGACAAACAGAGATCAACCACTTCCTCCTCTGTGACTCAGCTACTGATCAGCTTGCTTCTCCAAATGAACCAAATAGAAAAAAAACAAAACAAAGAAGAACAATCACACACCTCAGAGTGAAAGCATGCGTCTACTTAAGTGAATGAACATGTTATGTTATTTTATAATGCACCAGGGAGTTCTTATCACTTCTGTAAATTCAAAGTAATTATTGGCAGAAAGTGAATTTAAGCACAAGCAATTCTCCTGAAAATGCCTCCCTGTTGCATCAGTGGAGTCGCTCATCAATCTGAGTTTATGTATGAAATGTGTGAATATGCATCGGGGAGTTTTGTTGTTTGTTTGTGAGGCTCCTCTTCAGGCTAGTTAGGTCATGAAGAAGCTGCTGCAGCAGTGAGGATGTTGACATTTGTATCTGGCATTCAGACAAGCCTGTTGTTGCCTTGATATATCTCTCCAGAGGAATCAACCTTATTGCTGCTCAGTCATGTGTTTTACGTTTGACTGTTGGTGTGTTCTTGATGAATATGTTAGTCTGTGCCTTTGCAAGTGGCGAGAAACTGCGCTCACGGAAGACAGGAGACGTGCGTTGCATGATCTCTCTCCTCTGTTCTGCGACTCTTCTGCTGGTGCATCATTGCCATATTGCTCTGGTTGATTGCTAACGGTTACAATTTCCCAAGAAAAGGGGGAGAGAGAGCGTGTGTGTATGAGTGAAGGCTGAGGGCGGAGGAAAATCAAAACAAACGGATAAGCACTGGCTTTGACCCCATTTGCAGGGAGATTTGTGTACTCAACACGCTGATGTTTGTGTCACAGATCTCCATTCAAACGGGATCCCAGACCCTATTTCTGTCTCTCAGTGTCCCCCCCCTCACCCTAATAGGGTGCCATTGCCAGGTCATGAAGGGGGAGGTGAATGGGGGAGCGAAGTCAACCAGGGGTCATGGATATAGATGGCAAACCTCATTGCCTCCCTGAGCACCCGTTAGCAGTATGAGGCTACAGCCATTAGGTGGGATGGGCTTGATGCTGAGCTTTTGTGTGTACATCCGTCTCGGTATATAGTTTGTGTGTGTGTGTGTGTGTGTGTGTGTGTGTGTGTGTGTGTGTGTGTGTGTGAGAGAGATCATCATCCTGTCATAATAGGCAAGAGCAATCTCCCTGCCCTGCGGTTGCCCTCTCCTCAACAGCTGGAGCGGGGTGAACCAGAGTTCTCGATGTCGACGTGCAGTGTCATGGCGAGGACGTGTGAAAAGTGACTCGTGAACAACATACACACAGAGCCACATTTCTATTATCACACACACTGGTGTTGTGGTGATTTCCCTCCAAAACGTTCCACTGACCCCTTAACAGGCTTGGCTCATGCTAGTGTCCTACATCTAATGGTTCCTTTGCTGGTAGTGGTTGTGGAGCCGCTACATTAGGCATCACTTATTATGAAGCATAATGGAGATATTTATCCACTGTAATTCATTCCTCTTTGCCCGTACGGGATCAACCCCCACCTGTCTTTCTAATATCACACACATTACCTCTCTGCTTGTGTTTGCTCAAGGTGAAGACATCATGTATCGTCACTCAGAGGACCGTGAATGCAAAATGCCCCCAGACATCGATTATATGCCTTGGGTGCAACCTGCCTCTTCATCTGTTTTTCTATCCACTTCTCTCTCTACTCCCCCATCCCCTGTTGCTCCTACATCATGTTATGTAGCCACAAGAGAGGATTTTGTGTCTGGATGGATGGATGGAAACATTGCCAGGGTTATAGCACTACACCACAGGAATGCTGGGAAAATGACTAAGTTGGGCGCCATGAAATGGTCTCCCTTGACTCTATTGTCAACTTTTCTTGAATTTCAGATTTCGGGCTGATCTATTTTTCAAGAAGGAGGTGAAACTTGTAGAAATCTTTCATTTCTGCCACCAATTTCTGTGACTGGCGTCTATTGTTTGCATTTTGCCAGAGCCCTGGCCTCAGTCGACCGATTATTAGTGCTTAAAGTTAAAAATGGCTGGCTCCACTCTCTGACACTAGCTTTAACCTCAAGCTGTGCTGCTACCACAGACTCTGCTCTTGTTTGACATTTAGAGTAACACACCAGCAGAGAAATGGAAAAACTGACAAGTGATTATTTATTTAAAGGGTCAGTCCAAACAAATCATAACAGAACTGCAACAATTAGTTGATGAGCAAAAGATTATCTGCCAACTATCAATTTGATAATTGATCAACTATTTAGTCAGTTTTATCAATTAATCTGCAGATAGATTGAAAATAGTCATTAGTTGCAGCCTAATACCTTAACGAAACAGTTCCTCATTTACTGTTCTTGTGGTGGTCTACAGCCATGCAGTTAGTTTTTGTTTTATGTGGCATCAGTTTGTTATTGCTTCTCATATTTCTATTGCCAGTCATACGAATGGATCAGAATAAAAAAATGCACCAGCAAAGTCTTTTTCCAGAAACAGTGTCCCAGTGACTCAAGATAATCCACAGACCTCACTGTCAACAGATTTCATGTTTCTTTTGTCAAAAATAAAAGGTCAGTGTCAACAAAACCGTCTGCAGTAATGCCTGTCCTTCCTGTCACATGCTTAACACACATTGGATAGTGTTTATACCTGAAAGCCTGAGCATTGGTCATCATGTGTCTGTCATTGACTTGAACCTATCGGAAGCATAAGAACAACTGAGAACAGACGGCGTCGGCCCCAGGTCTATAGAAACAGCATTAGCAGTGGCGTCAGCGCCCGGTGGGAGCAGTTACCTCGAGCTCACCAGTGACTGTGATGTGAATGGCATTTGGCAAGAGAAGTGTAGCGGTGTGAGGCCTTGCGTATGGCTAACCTCACCACCCCTCAAATAGAGCCAATGTGTTGAGCAGCTGTGGAAGTGGCGGCTGGAGCCTGGCCAGCCCCGCTCCGTTTGATGCAGTGATTTAGCTTTGTGCTCCCTGGCTAACCTCAGTTTTTAATGGAGGATGATGCTTGGCTGAAGGGAGGACAAGCTGGCACTGCTCAGGGTCCTCCTCAGGCTCTTGTAGATATCTCATGAAAATACTGAAAGGCTCATTTCAATGTCACATATACTCATCTATGTGTTAACTGATGTCAGGTAGAGGTCCATGCGTACATGTGGGTGTGCTCATCACTGAAAGTGGAACAATAGCATGTCGAGGTGCGTCTCGTGACTGCTAGCTCTAGTGCGTGTAATGACTTTTGGAGAGAGTGTGTATGTGTTTGCCTGTTGTCTTTGCTTGCACGGCGTGTCCCGTAACAGTGATCAATGAGTTTGTGTTCGAGGTGGGGGTGGCCATAAGGGAAGTGTGGTGGGGGGGTTGCTGAGATCGGGCTGCCATGTTAATGAGATCCTTGACTTGAGATGAGACAAGGACAACAGTAACGCTTTTCCCTCTTTCTCTTTTCTCCCATTGCCTTTTATCCTTTCTCCCCTCCTCCTCCTTCATTTCTGCTTCTCCTTTTGTCCTTCCTCCTTTGTTCTCTCCTTCCTGTCTCACTCTCCTGTCCTCTGTCTTTGGATAACAGAAGTCAGTGTGTAAAGGGGAAAACAGGCTACCATTAGTTGTTTGCTATTTCCTTTTATCTCCCTGTATGAGGTCTCAGACAAAGCTACGTGTTGCCTCAAGTATTAATTTGAACTCTTTGAAAACAAAATGAAGAGCTGGGCAAACACTGAAGCTACATGTGTACTATGTGTTTGACAATATTGTGCTTAAGTGATCCATAAAGCATGGGTGGGTGTGTCAGCCGGGTCATAGTGGAGTACTTTCACCTGTCCATTTGTGCGTAGGCGTGTATTTATAAAGGAACCTGTAACTTGTAAAACGTGTTTTGATGGACTTCAGGTGGCACATCAGGTCCACCCAGTTAACGCAGCTAGTTGCTAGCAGTTGCCAAGAGGAGTGTCTTTGTGGCTCGGACACACATTTTCTTCCTGAATCCTCCTCATGTTGTAAAAAAGAAGAGCACATGCCATAACATGAACACACTGGCTTAAAATAGACACGCACACAGCCACACACATACACACATTTGAAGTCCAGTTTCAGCCATGACGCTTAACTCAAACAGTCAGTCGATGTGAGAAATTTCTAGTGTGCTGCTGTAGTGTAAATGCAGCCCTGGCAGACAGCAGGGGCTGAGCTAGAAAAGGCTGAAACAGGGAGGAAAACCACCAGCTCTCTGGAGGCGTTTGAGGATTGTATTTCACTGTTCCAATATCCCTGTCAAGGAAGAGGATTAGCGTTTCATTTTTTACTATCTGTTGGGGATTAATTTACAGTGGCAGCCAGTAACTGAAGCTCCACTGTAACGTACATCTCTATACAAGGTGTCCGCCTGTGTGAAAGGCAACGCTCGCTCCCAGCTCGTGTTTACTCGAGCGCTCCCAGGGCGAGTGGGAGCAGTTGACCTCCTCCAGCAGGGAAGGGGTTAAGCGTCAGGAATGATTGAGGTGTTGGTCGCACGCAGGCTGCTCAGAGGACTGCTGCTGCAGATTTTCTCTCTTTCTTTACGCCTTCCATTTCCCTCGCTCTCTTGCCCTCTGGATTCTTATTTTTGTCCGTGCTCTGCCTTTTTCATACTCCTCCTCTTTTCTTTCTTTCTCGTTGCTGACTACCATTTCTTTTCACTGACTTGGTTGGTTTGCTCTGTTGTCCAGCATAGCTATGTTTATCATGCATTCACCATTATTAATGATTATTATTTTAACCTGTGGAACTGTGAAATGGCTTCAGAAATAGAGAGGTAGTAAAACTCCATCTTCCTCTCAATAACCTGCATGTCTCTCCTTATCTACCTCGCTCTTCACCACTCATTCTCTGCAACCTTCCCCTCTCTGTTTGCCTCTTTCTTCCCTTACTCCCTCATTTCATACCTTTTGTTGCTCTTTCTCTCTCTGTCCCTGTGCTGTGTGATGTGGGGGTGTGAGGTGTGTGGGTGGGGGCTACTGGAATCAGCCTGAGTCAGAAGGAAATGAACCCAATAAATCAAGCTCTTGTCCCTGTCTCCTCCCTGCCAGGACCTGGTGCCTACCCAGCTCTCTGCAGATACGTGCATTTACACCGCTGTTCTGCAGGAAACCTTGTAACCCCCAACTTCAGTGAATGTCATGTTGTTTTTTTTTCAAGCTAAATAAAGGATTAGATTTTCTATTGTGGGTTGGGAGAGATGTTATGACCTTGGATGTTAAAAATCCTTTTTTCATGGTTTCCAAGGCACATCACTGTCTAACACAGACAGATCATAGTATCTCACAGCGATTCATCACAGTCATAAGGGATGTGCTTGAGAATAAACTCTTCCTCTTAAGAGTCCTTCTCCTTTTAATTTTTCAGTCTGTTAATTCATAGCACCTTGTTATAGAAGTTATGGAAGTATGAGGCTATGTCAGAGAGTTATTTGAGGCTCTACTGAAAATGAACTTTGGTATCTTCCTCTTTAAATATTAGATTTTCTGCTAAGTTACCTTCTTGACCAGTGAGTGGGTGACACAAGCTACAGCCTCATAAATGGGTTTGAGCATTTGCATCAACAGCTGACCGACAGTGACAGTCTCAGCTCAAGTGAAATCTTGCTTTTTAAAAATAGCACATGTTGCCACTCTGTTATGTTACTTCATAATATTGTAGGCACGTCCTTAAAGTGTGAACAATGAATAATAGTTTCTCCTCATTCAGATACCTGAGCGTACCTGTTCAAAGAATAATACAAAAGCTGTTTTGTTTTTTTTTTTATGATGCGTCTTAAGTTTCATATGAAAAGATTTGGCTTTCCATAGAAACTTTAATTTTCCCCCCGAAATGTTACAATGTTCAATAGTTAGTGGGATAATTAGGCTTCTTTGACCCTAATTAACAGAAATTACTGATTATTTATCCACTTCATGTCAGTTTTAAGTTGAGTTGTGACGCTGCTCAAGTTCTGAAGAACAATTAAAGTCATTTGGACTGAGGTCTGGATACACACTCGTCCACTCCAGCACATTGTTGTTTTGACGTTTTGTTTATGTCTGGACATGTGTCTTCTCCCACTCGGTCGTTCTCAGACAGAGCGTTACCCCCTGCCTTCAGTGGCGTGCTGCACAGAAGTATCCCTACAGCATGGTGCTAATACACAGTGTTTGTGCTGACATGCAGAGTGTGATTCATATGAAACAGAGTTTAATATGACAGTCAGAAAGCTCCACTTTGGTGTCATCGGCTCATAGAGGCTTCTTTGTCCTGTTTTTCCCACATGCCTGCTGGTAAACACCAGTCCAGGTGTCATGTGAGTTGTTTTCAATAGTGCCTTTCTCCTTGCCACTCTGCTATAAAGCTCAGACATGGAAGCAGTCAGGCAATGGGGGACGCTGTCCCATCCCAGCCTTCACTGTCCATCACCTGTGCTCTTCTCACACACACTTGTAGGCCACAGTTACACACGGTCACATGTTTCTGATGAACACACTGCACCGTCCTCATGACACTGTTTTTGCTACTAAACTGAGTGTAATTGACACATGTAAAACGGGTGTATTTCAGCCTGGTTGCACACAGATGTTCTTCATTCAAAGCAGCATGTGGCTTCTAAAAACAATTGGCTGCACAAATGGTAAACACATACACAGCTGGTTACCTTGATTCTCTCACATTTTTAAAATTCTGTTGCATTAATGTGTAGAGATTTTGATTATTTGATCACTTGGCAAATCACACAAAGGATAAAATTTGAAAAGGTCAAATGTTTTACAGGCACTTTAAATCACCATGCAGCTCTGTTACAGAGAAAGTTCTCCTGGCATGTGTTGAGACCAAAATTCATTAGTATAGAGGACATTTATGTGAGTTGTAAATATACCAACCAAAGTATAAAGATTTTTATGGTTAGAGTGACAGCAATACAAATTTGACTTGCTTATATCTGTTGGATGGCGCTCAGTAGTAAACAAAATGTGTTTGCTGAAAATTACTTGTGGTTCAGTCTGAGGCAGCAGTAAGGGCTTCCAGGCTCCACAAACATTAAAGGAGAGCCCCCCTGCGGCCCCTCCCCTCCCGTGTCTGTGTGTGTGTCTGTGTGAAGTGCACCTGCACTTCAGGGATGTGATTTTTCAGCTTTATTGTTCGCACAAGTCCTATTTGATGTGTAACACACGTGAAGTGTTATCCAGACTTTTGTTTTCCTGGACACAAACCTGGCTGAGGTTTGTGCTTGTGTTCATTTCAGGCGTCTGAGTACACACCTGCTGACTTTTTTTGTGATTTTGTGGACACACTGAAAGATTCATGCAGCCCCAGAACTGAATGTCTGATGGCATGTTCCAGAGTCAGTGTCAGATTGGGACATGTCGCAGTGGAATTAAACTGCCAGTACAACCAAAAGCACAGAGCTACAGCTTTTGATCAAACAGCTCAGGAGTCATCAAGAGACACTGGCACGCGATGGCAGCCTCTAGCCTGACATGTCCCATAAATTATACAAGCTCACTCATTACAGTAGCTCTCACGCTCTTCATTAACCTTAACTCTCTGTTCACACATCCACATGCTCCATGGTGTCATTGTAGTTTTCAGTCCGCTCTTAGCTTGTTAGTAACACACAGCAACAGTCCGCCACTGTGGCACGACACACAAGGCCACTTTGTTGTCTTCATTTGTACAATGAAGCTGTTAAGTTGACTGACAGTCTCAATTTGCATCCCCCTTCCCCTTCTGCTCTGTCCCTCTGCCAGCCGGTGGCAGAGCCCATCCCCATCTGCAGCTTCTGTTTGGGCACCAAGGAGCAGAATCGCGACAAGAAGCCGGAGGAGCTCATCTCCTGCGCCGACTGTGGCAACAGTGGTGAGTGTTTATTTGTGACCCATAAGACCTGGGCTTTTTCAAAAGCATCTGAACTCAAGTTCAGCCTTTGACTTGCTTACACTTTTCTAGAAGAAGATCCAATTACTATGTTACTTATAATATTATAATATTTTTAATTATACAGTTATACACTTTTTACAATACGAAGCAAGCCTTTTTAGACTGGGGCTATAAAAAAAAATATCAAGTGTAATGTTAGGAAGCTGCACACTTTAACTATTTACAGTGCACACACTTAACACACTGAACTTCTTTATTTTAACTGTTTTTATCTGCATCTTTGGTGTTTGTTTCACAGAAATTAGCAGTAGAAATTAGTTTTTTGTAAATTTGTGACATTTTACAACAGCTTTTATCCCTGACTCCAAAAATTCAATTACTTGCAGTGGGCACATGACAACTTACATTTCCACTTTCTTCATTACTCTTCAACTGACATTTACATCAGCTTTACTTCAACTTCACTTACACTAAAATTAAAATTTCAGCTTCAATCAGTGCAAACACTTAAACTGAAACTTGAGCATCTTTTGGCAAATACTTTAATTGTTTCAGCCATTTAATTTTCATGCCACTTTTTTCAGGAATTCAAATGGTTCACCTGCAAATTTCTAGCTGTAGGGACTCTTTTTTTTAGTTCTTTCTAGAATTATTCTCTTAAGTAGTTTTGTTGTCTTATTTTGGTTGATTTTCTTTGACTTCATTCCCAGCTACTTAAACTTACAGCTGAGAAATATGAACACCGTGACTCAACGTACATACCAGCACTGAGCAGTGTTTTCAGTCAAGTTGAGATACGATTGGTTTCATATAAATCTTGTTTTCTCAAACAAGTTGTAGAATATTCTTGCTAACACTTGCTATCGCTGAAAGCAGAGGACAGATTGTGTTCTGCCTCTTTCCTCAGTGGGGTTCTGTCCCAGACAAGGCCGTCTTGTTTGCTGCTCTTCAAACAGAGCAAAAGCACAGCTCTGACAGATTGTCATTTATGTTTGAACACTCTCTTTGCAGCCAGGTTTGATTCAGTGAGGGCTTTAATTCCAAAAGCCCCCCCCCCCCCCCCCCCCCCCCCCCAAACTTATAATGATGCAAGTGGGTCACCGCTGTCAGTCAGCAGCGACAAAAGAAAGCCTGTGACATTGACACACTTGTTTGTGCATGGCTGTCTATCTACCTGCAGGCCACCCGTCCTGTCTCAAGTTCTCCCCAGAGCTCACAGCGCGTGTCAAGGCTCTGTGGTGGCAGTGCATCGAATGCAAGACTTGCAGCAGCTGTCAAGATCAAGGAAAGAATGCGGTAAGTAGATGAGCAAAGATGGCGGACTGGCAGCCGAACAGTGTCTGTGAACTCTCTTCTCTGCTTAAGTGCCAGATAGAGATGCTGATAGACGTATCTGCAGTCCTGGGATTGAGCTATTTTAGTCAGGCTCTCAAGTTAGGAATCATTGTTATTCAAATGTTTGTAGGAGGTGAAGTTTAACTATGAGACAAAATGCACAATATACTATCAAGTATACACAGATAAAATGAATCTTTTGAAACACAGTAGTTGCTTAAATCAGTGCGGTTCATTTTTAATTGGCTAATTAATAAAATGCAAAATATTTTAATGGGTTTGTTTTAAATAAATATGTGGGAATCTAATCAAAATGTGTAATGACATCGAGCTCTGGAGCTTTGATCCGTGGCTCTGTATTCATCCTTTTGGACACAGATCACACTGACTGACCTGTAGTTGACCTAATACAGGTACAAGTTTGGTCCAGTATCCTGTTCTAGGTGTTGTTCTTACACATCACTATTCAATAAGATCACTGATAATCGTGTGTTTGTGCGTGTGTGCGTGTTCGTGTTCGTGTTCCCTGCAGGACAACATGTTGTTCTGTGACTCCTGTGACCGGGGCTTCCACATGGAGTGCTGTGATCCCCCCCTCACGCGGATGCCAAAAGGTAAATAAACCCGAGTGCTCCTTTAACTCATACCCCGCCTCTTAATTACCTGACACCCCAGGAATTCAGCTTGTATCTGTACACACAACTCATACATTATTACTCTCCATGACCATTATATTCACAGTACATGATTAAACCATCTGTTGTTGCTGCCTCCAACTCTAATGAAATATCTAATGCTTCACCATTAAGCAGTAATGTATTAGTTGTGTCCCAGAGCATGGTAGCACCTGCACTGAGGTCTGTCTTGTCTAATCCACCTCAGTGTATGTGAACCTGTGCTTTTTCTCTCACAGGTATGTGGATTTGTCAAATCTGCCAACCCAGGAAAAAGGGAAAGACGCTTTTACATGAAAAGGCAGCACAAATCAAACGGCGCTACAACGCACCGCTGGGACGGCCCAAGAACAGGTAAAGAACTGTCTTCAGCTAATGCTGTCTGCATCAGTGTCAGCCCGGTGGAGCGCTGCAGCAAGACGCCATGTATATCATCAGACAGCTACAATGTTGACTTTCCAGAATTACTTTGCTTTCATTGCCATTTCTCTTTCCTGCACAGTTTATTAGAATGTATCTATAAAAAGAAATAATGTGGAGTTCAGTATGTACATATGTAGTTCCATACAGCTCTATCTAACCCGACTCATGACCTCTTCCGCAGGCCAGGGCGGCCCTTCAAGAAGCTTGGCGGGCGTGGTCGGCGGAAGCGCTCAGCCTCGGCTAACTCATCCTCCAGCTCCTCCTGTGAGGGTTACCCTGGTGACGACCGGCTGCTTTTCTCGATGCGGGAGGACGATGACCTGTCACAGGGCAGCCTGCGCTTCAACAACAAGACCAAGGGCCTCATCGACGCCCTCACCAAGTTCTTCACGCCGTCACCCGAGGGCCGCAAGGCACGACAGGAAGTGGTGGACTACTCGCAGCAGTGCCGCATCCGTAAGAAAGCCAATCGCAAGGGAGAGGGAGATGACAGGGGGGGTAAGGATTAGCTTTGTTTTTCTGCTCATATACACGGCTCTTCACTGTCGTTACAGGATCAGTTTAAGTAAAACAAACAGCTCTGCTTGATGCAAGGTGTTAGATTTTCACTGGTCCAGCAGACAAAGCTAATCATTTTTTTTTAAATAAAAATTTGTATTTTATTACCACACAAAGTTCTAAGATCAGCAGCTTAGAACATGTTATAGGAAACTGATAAGTCTATAAAGCTCATGTATTTGACATGAATGTCATAAGTGATCTCGACATGACATGGAACTGTCTCAGTCAATTCCAACAAATAATTTAACACTTTAATGAGCCGTCGGGAAAAACATTTCTAGACTCAGAGTAGGAGTTGTCAGGTAGGAGGTTTGATATCAAACAGACTCCGAACTACCAGCTGTTATTGTGATGCACAGACTGCAGTGCTTCACGGTTCTTTGTCCTTTTTTAAAAATGATCCAGCCCTGATGTAACTTATTGGGAAATTGTAGCTCGGGGGTAAAAATGGTGCGGAATTGATTTGTCTTTTTTCTGCCTGAGGAAATTGTTGCTCTTGCACTAAAAGAAATTGGTGTCTAATTCGAAGCAGCCACCTGCAGTTTTATTTCCACTGAAGTTTCTGAGGCCAAAAACACAGTCTCCAGTGTGGCACAGTGGAGGAGAATAAATGTGACGGAGCAGACACATCAGTTGCGCTTTACTAAACTTGTGACATGTGGCACCCGTACACTGGTCTTCAATCAGCGAAGAGTTTAAACAAAAAAAAAACCATTAACCATATATAAGCGTCTCATTGCTGCCTGCACTGTGTGGCAGTAGCACCATTATAAAAATCAATCAGCAGACTTCTTTGCACAGTGTCTAGGAAGCCTCTCACTAGATTTGCATTGTTGACTCTGTATTTCAATCCACAGACAATCAGGAAGGCAGTGACTGGCGTGATGACGATGACAAACTGCCTGGCCACGAGAACCTAACAGAAAAAGACATTGAACTCTTCAGACACATCCAGGAGCTGGCACTGCAGGTACACACACACACACACACACACACACACACACACACACAGATGAAATATTAAATGTCTTTAAAATTTGGTGAGTAGACAGAGATGGGGCAAAGGGAGGGGAGGAGCTGAAGAGGAGCCAAGTTGTAGAGGGAGCCAGCATCAGCCGCGGAGCCTGAGTGAGAAGTGATATTGTGTGAATGTACAGTATGCAGAGGAGAAGCTGAATTTCACTGGTGATGAAAATGTGGTTAGAAAGAGCAGAGTCAACAGCAGCCGAGTTGTAAAATCTGGTCACTGGCTCAGATGAGGTCTGCTGGATGGAGACACGTCTGTGGGTGGAAAAGTCAATGAGCTGCGAGAGACTGATTGTATCTCAGCACTGAAAGAAATTAATTTGCCACGGAGCAGCTGCCAGATTCAGCATGTATATTAAAATCATCCATTAGTGTAGATGCAGGGCGTAGGGGGCAGACATGGGTGATGAATGTAGGATTCATTTAAGGATCAAAGGTTTGGTTTTAAATGACCAGTAGATGCAAATAACAAGTAGATGCCAAAATTCTGTCGGGACTGACGAGGGCAGTGTAATAACCCTGCACAGTCATAGTCACAGTCTGACATCTAACTCAAATAGAAGAAAGCAGGCACAGTAAACAAAAACAACAACATGTGCAATGACTGCAGGAACAGATCCACCACCACTTGTGGAAAAAAAACACGTCAAGACTGTTGTGTGGAGATATTTTGTATTTGATGCACATCATCAGGGAGAAGTTATAGACAAACAAAGGCAGTGCCACAGAGCATTTCAGATAAAAAGGAGGAAACACCTCAAACGTATCTAAGCAGCTGAAAGACAGACATCCAGATCTGTGCGCAGGATTCAGGCTGAATGAGTTTCAGTTCACTTTATATTAACGACATGTCGTCAACATGCTCACATCCTGATACATTTCCGTTATTGTTTGTGTACTGTGACAGGTGGTGTGTGTTGTAGCAATGCTGCACACACAATGTTCACAAAGACTAAAGTTAGCGGGTTTAAGCTAGCATAGCGACAGCTCGTAATGTGAGCAGTGTGCTGACAACAATAGCAGGTTACAGTCATCACTGCTCAGTCTGATAACACATAACACTGACTGAATATTTCACACCATGGATCTAGGACATTTAAACTACTGCTTGCACACTCACTGTATGGAGGTGTGTGTGTGTGTGTGTGTGTGTCTGTGTGTGTCTGTGTCTGTGTCTTTGTCTGTGTGAGTGTGTGTGTGTGCGCGCGCGCGCATCCCTAACTACAAGGTAATTGAAGTACAGTGTCAAATTTGCGTGAACTTCACTTTCATTGGTCTGGTCAGTGTAACTATACTCAGTAGATTGGAGTGTATAAGGCCTCTGTCAAGTTTCAGTTCAACACTTACAGTTAGTGTTGGTATCAAAACATCTTGTGTTTGATAGAGTGAACACTGACCAATGACAGTAATGACAGTGTTCTGGTTATCCAGTAGTCACAGAGAGGAAACATAAATCAGTCCTGTTGGATGGCATTACTGCAGCAGAGTGACCAGGTGGTTGTTCAGCCAGTGTCACGGGAGTCGTAACGAAACACTGTCACGGATCCCGACTGGAACATCCACACCAATGTTTAAGTGTTTGAGGCATGCAGAGTTGTAAGAGTTAATGATGTGTGAAAAGGGCTGATGTGTTCATTGAGGCTGAGTCGCAGTGGTGTGGAGTACATGATTGTCATAAACTGCAGGCAGGGATATCCAAACCAGCCTGTTACAATTCTCCCACAATGCACTTTGACAGCTTCTCTGATAACTCTGTAGCCTGGACTCTCTGATGATCCAAACACGATGGGACTTTGTTGCTTTTGGTCATTTGCCTATGATGCTGATATGTTTATGTGCCTGTATGGACTCCCAGTCTCTTCCCTACCTGTTGCACTGAGTGTAGGATCTGAGGCCAGTAAAGGTTCAGCTGTCTGCTCAACGAGCTGCTAATCCCTCCTGTAGTATACCGTCCATGTCTCTCCCTCCCTTTCTTCCTTCATCTTTGTTGTTCACGCACACAGAAAGTGGGGGTGACAGGTCCACCAGACCCTCAGATGCGCTGTCCGTCAGTCATCGAGTTTGGGAAGTTTGAAATCCAGACGTGGTATTCATCTCCCTACCCACAGGAGTACAGCAGGTAAGCTAATGCAACATAATGAAGTGCATCAGCATAATGTACTTAGCTCACAGTCCTGCTCGTAGGTGTAGAAATTACCACCAGTTAATGGAGCTCAATTATAAGGCTGTTTACAATACCACCTACGTTGGTTGGTACTCAGCCAGAGTGAGAGCCAGGGAGGCAGCCAGGTTCTGATTTTCTGTAAGGTGGAGTATTTTTTTAATGATGTAACTGTTAAATAAAATCTACCCATTTATTCCCACTAAATTTGCTTTTATTGTGTTTTTAAAATTGTTGAACTTACTAACCCATGCAGAGAAAAACAATAAAAAAATATTATATAATATATGTCCTTAAAATGTTCAAATCCTGTTAGTTTCACATACGTCTCAGGCATATCAGAAATATTTGCAATTTTCAAAACATGAGCTGTGAAGGGTGTTGCAATTATTTAATCTGCCAATTATTTTCTCAATTAATCATTAGTTGTTAGAAAGTAGTAACAATGGCCATTACAGTTTCCCAAAGCCCAAATTCTATTGTTCCATTTGCTGGCTCTGTCCCAGCATCAGCACAAACATATTCAGTAAAACTATCATAGGCCTCTAAGAAGAGCAGCAAATATTCATTCTGAGAGGCTGAAAACAGAATTAGAATTAATGACGAATGATTCAATTGGCAAAACAGTTGTTGATACATGTTCTGTCAATCAACTAATGAGTTGATCAGCTGTTCATTTCAGCTCAAACTGTGCCTTTTTTACAAGCATCTTTGTGCTCCCCGTCCTTTTCCCTTCCCAGACTACCCAAGCTGTACCTGTGTGAGTTCTGCCTGCGCTACATGAAGAGTCGCAGCATCCTCTACCAGCACATGAAGAAGTGCAACTGGTTCCACCCCCCTGCCAACGAGATCTACAGGAAGGATGACGTCTCTGTATTTGAGGTGAGGAACTGTTCAGATAGATGGACCAAATGATCCTGATCGTTAATGAAGAGAAAGATCAGCAGACAGAGGATGACACTGTCATCAGTACAGTCACAGTACAGAGCAGTGGTCACAGGTTGATCATATTTGTGGCACATCTGTACTTTGCCTCCATCTTTATGAATAAAGAGTTTGTGTATCAGTCATATTCCGACTGATGTTTAATTGACATCTCTGCCTACTACAGTGGGATATTGTTTCATCAGTAAAAGTTTGTTATTAAGAGAATAATTCATAATTACCAATGCACAGTTGAGCTGTTCTTCTGGGTCTCGTAGCACAGCAGCAGATTTAGTGGATTCGTTGCCTGCAGGCCACGGCTGCTGCAGCTCCTGTTTCCCCACTCTGTAGTCTGTCCCCGCTCGGAGGAGAGCAGAGATAACTGGCGAGCTGCCAATCTGAGCCTCCCTCTCCTCTCTCCACAGCTCTTTGTTTCTCTGCTCTGCTCTCTCTATCTGTCAGGGTCTCAAGAGACTCAGCTGAGATCATTGCTTGACACTAACTTCTAGTCCATTCACTTTCACTCTACTCCCCGGCTCTCTAACAGCAGCTTAAAGATGTACTTGTGCACTGTTTCTGGGACTGAACATTACTGTGACTGATGATACTCATACTCACGTATTTCTTCACTTATCTCGCAACAGGTTGATGGGAATGTGAGCACAATCTACTGTCAGAACCTGTGTCTGTTGGCCAAGCTGTTCCTGGACCACAAAACCCTCTACTATGATGTGGAGCCCTTCCTTTTCTACGTCCTGACCCAGAACGACAGCAAAGGTTGCCACCTCGTCGGATACTTCTCCAAGGTATGGCCCCCGTGCTCCCAGCACCATTCCTGTGCTGCATCCATCTTCCCACAGCCTTTTTGTACTTTCAGCGTCCACTGTATCTCCTTTTTCAAGGGCTACATAGCTGTGTAAAATATAATCACCCTGTACAAACTTAACTGAAACAACTCAATAGAGAGAAAAACATATTCAAATGAAACCAAATTGAAATGCATTGGCATCACCCACATTGCTACATTCCTGCAAACATACAAACGCTCATGTTGTGTCTCAGATAAACACTGGGTGCTGTGAGCTCTGCAGTTTGCAGTTGCAGGTGCTCCCATTAACATGCCGCCACCTCGCTGCCAACATACAGCAGTTAGTGAGTGGACCATTGCCATCATCTCCCGGCTGTACACCAACACGGCTCTGTAATGTGGTTCCATGATGTTTTTTTTTTTCTAATGGTGGGATGCGTCTGTCTTTCCCTGCTCTCCAGGAGAAGCACTGTCAACAGAAATACAACGTATCATGCATCATGATTCTTCCACAGTACCAGCGCAGGGGCTATGGGCGCTTTCTCATCGACTTCAGTAAGAACTTCAGCCAATCATAAAAATCCATCTTTAGACTCTTCCTACTTTTCATAGACAAAATTGGTGAATTCAGAAATAGAAAAATGTTGTGTTGTATATCTGTGTTCTCTAATAAGGTGTATGTGTCATTGGTTTATTCTTCCCTCCCTGCAGGCTACTTATTGTCAAAGCGTGAGGGACAGCCAGGATCTCCAGAGAAGCCTCTGTCGGACCTAGGTCGACTGTCCTATATGGCCTACTGGCGCAGTGTGGTTCTGGAGTGTCTCCATGAGGTCCGGGACCGGCAGATCACCATACGACAGCTTAGCAAACTGACAGGGATCTGCCCACAGGACATCACCACCACGCTGCACAGCCTCAACATGCTGGAGCAGCGAGGAGACAGGTCAGAGACGAGACACAGCACACACACCGAAACACTCCAAATTATTCAGTCCCATAAATGGGTCAAAGGCGCACTCCAGTGGTTCACGCTGTAGTCCCATGTAGATGGACCCTCTCAATGAGCTGTACCTGCTTTATGATTTTCATTATTAACCCCTACGTTAGTATACTGTATAATCTGCCAAACAGTACTTGGTCACGTTGTACTACAGGCATTTGTAAAGTTAAACCCAGGTGACACAGAACTTGCTCAGTAGCCACGTTACACATTGCATGTAAACAAAGCCAGCCTTTAAAATAGACTTTAGAAGGCTCATTGTTTACATTGTCCCTATGTGTGAGTGCACTCTCGTGTGTTTAAATTTCACCGTCCATCAGTATTTGTTAGGTTACCTCCTGCTAATTACAATGAAATCAAGATTTTGCTGCATGGTCATGTCACACAATTCATTGGACACAATATTCCACCTAAGTTTCAGCAAGGATAGAAGGACTGAAAGAGAAGCTGGTGGGCAGCTGGTGAAGTCTAATTAGCTGTGGTTCAGTTAATGCCAGTGAGTAGTGTTCTGTCATTGACTGGATTGACCTATGAACCAGGATTTTGTGTCATGTTGTGAACAAAGAGCAGGGTCAGTGGCAATATGTCACCTAATGGTGACATAGTGAAGCGTTGTTGTAAAACACACACACACACACTGGGGCTCACCGGGTAGAGTGCATACCACTTAAGCTTAGTCCTTACCGCAGCGGTCTGGGTCCAAATCCAGCCTGGGCCCTTTGCTGCATGTCACTCTCTCACAGTCTCTATCATAATAAACTGCCCAAAAAAAAAAACAAACACACTGACCAGCCTGACGTGGGTACACTTTGGCAAACCTCTTCTAAATGTGCAAATATGTAGTTTGCACAAATACAAACAACCATACACATACACACAATATTTCACATGGATGTTACAAGCTAACATAGACACATAGCTGTGGATACACACACACAGTCACCTAATTTATCCACACTCGTCTGTAGAGACTCATGCATGCAGAGCTGTAACACTCGTCTCTCTGTGCTGGGCTTCGTCAGACTCGTCCTGGTGCGAAGGGAGAAGCTGGTGACTACGCACATGGCTCGTCTGAAGGCCCGGCCACGGCAGCTGGACGTCGACCCCGAGTGTCTCCGCTGGACTCCCGTCATTGTTACCAACACTGTGGTCTCTGACGCTGATGGAGACGAGGATGATGACGAGGAGGATGAAGAACCAGAGAAAGACAACCACAAAGAGGTAAATGAAATGGATTTATATGCTGTAAGTGGAGATAACAGATTGATATTAAAGTTGCTGCAGATTCTCAGTGATTTTATTTTACTTTATCTGTGAATAGATCAAACAAAGTCACAAGGTCCCGCCATGGCACATGCACCAAGGGAAGAGGAGGGATGAAGAGGATGACGACGAGGAGGACGAGGAAGAGGAAAGGAAGGTCTTCTTGGGGTTTCCCATCAGCCAAAGCTCTCCAACTTCCCCTCCCGTCCGCTGTCCACTCCCTGTCCCAGAACCGCCCCGACCCCCACCCCCAACAAACGGAGAACGCAGGCCACGGGGCCGCCCACCCAAAAACTGGCCTTGGGGCAAAGTGAAGGACAGCGCGCGGGTGGTACGGCCACCTAAGATCCGCCCTGTGGAGGATGAGGACGATGACGATGAGGAGAGAACAGAGGGAGGAAAAACCACAGGCTGTGCCAGCGGCCCCCCCTCTCTTTTCTCTTTGGACAGACAAGCAGAGTCCACACCCCTTCACTCACTGGACATGGCCAGGCACCCCTCCATAACCCCCACACGAAGAGGGCGGCCCCCAAGGAAAAAGAGAGGCCCTAAGCCCAGACTGACTGAGGGGCCTGGAGAGGGGCTGGCACAGCTTCCTCTAGTTTCCAGGTTGAATGAGTCTCCACCTGTTAGGAAGAGCTGCTTCAGTGAAAGCAGTGAAGAGGAGGAAGATGACGATGACGAGGATGATGAAGAGAGGAGGGCGTGCTCCCCACCCATCCTCACTAAGCCTGCCATGGGGCTCAAATGCAAGGTAAGAATCAGTGTTCAGATTTATGGATACTGTAATAATTTTAAAATCTCAGAGTTAAAATTGATTCTTGATCCTGCAGCTCTGTAGTCGTCATTTTAGACTAAATTCAAAGGCACGCCTAATTCTCCGCCCCGTTTCTCCCTAGAAGCCCCTGAGGAAACGCCGCTTTCGCCAGCGCAGCCACCCTCACAGCAGCGTGGTGACAGAGACGATTTCTGAAACCACAGAGGTCCTGGATGAGCCCTTTGTAGACTCGGACTCAGAGAGGCCTATGCCCAGGTTGGAGGAGGAGACGCCCCTGGGCCACCCACTGCGCCGTTACCCCCCAGCCCGCTCTGCTCTGAGGTTGTCAGACCCAGCACCCAAAAGGGGTCGGCACTCCAACCTCTCAGATTCAGAGGAAGACGGTGAGCAAAGTATTGATGCAGGATTTAGTGATTGTTGGTTATATATGCACAGGTATGTGTGTGCAGCTTTATCTAACTGGCTCATCTTCTTATCTCCACTCAGAGCTAACGCCTGTGCTGAAGCCTGTGGCTGCTCTGCCAGCAACTCCATCTAAGACCCTCGCAGCCAACCCTGAGGTCCCAGTCAAGAAGAAGAAAGGCTGGCCCAAGGGGAAGAGCCGCAAACCACTGCACTGGAAGAAACGGGGACCTGGTAAACCACCGGGCAGTGGGCCCAACCAGCGAACTGCAGCAGACAGTCAGGCCCAGGGTGGGGATCCCCCACCTCCCAAAATCAAGATGAAGCCTGGCCGCAAGCCGCGCAGCTGGTACCTGCAGCGGGCCCAGGAGGAGGCGGAGAGGCAGGAGCAGGAGCGACAACGGCTGTTGGAGCAGCAGCTGGACAAAGATCCTCAGATGCTCCAGAAAGACGATCGTAACAGTAAGAGAGTCTGCAGAACCAACACCGACAGGGACAGCAAACAGAAAGACTCAGACGAAGAAGACGATTATCTCCCTAAGCCTGTTGAGCAGAAGGTGCCCAAGAGGCGAGGGAGGCCGCCCAAGAACCGTGCACTCTGCCAGCCACCACAGCCTGCCCCCAAACCACCTCCCACTTCTGAGCCAGAGGAGGAAGAGGACGAGGACGAGGAGGAGGAAACTGAAAGAGCTTGGGAGGAGGACAAACCCAGCCGTCCACCGTCCCGTCCCCTGCTTTCCCCTTCATCCTCCTCTTGCACCTCAGGGCCCCGGGCCCCACAGTCCCGGCCTCAGGACACAGATATGGGTGACAGGGAGGAAGACGATGACGATGACGAGAGAGAGGAAGAGGAATGTGGCAGCATGGGCAGCGGTGGCGGTAGTATCAACAGGAGAACAGCAGTCACACCAGGTTCAGGAAGCAGGCGCAGTGAAGACCATGATGCAGATGACGAAGGTGACGGACACTTAGAGGACAAGAACAGCAGCAGCAACAACAGCAGCAAGAAGAGAAAAAGTCAGGACTCTGAAGATGAAGATGACGACGAAGACGAGGAGGAGGAGCCCGCCTCCCGTGCAAACTCTCCTCCAGTCAAAGAAGAACCCCAAGGTGGAGAGGCTTTTTTAGACATGGAGAACAGCGTGACGCGGGACTATGTCAGCAAGCAGGAGGAGGAAGAAGAGGAGGAGGAGGAGGCTGAGGAGGAGGTGCCGGAGGCCAAGTGTCGGCCCTCCTCAGCCGACGTGCAGCAGGAGGAGAGGCGGCGCAGGGAGCAGGAGGAGTCTGCTGCTGCAGCGGCCGCAGTGGAAACAGTCACGGCCATGTCTGTTCCCTCTGAGCCCATGGAGCTGCAGCCTCTGCACCCGGACGACAAGGACGTCACGCTGTTGATGGAACCCCAGCACACACATCCACACTCCCACCCTCACCAGCACTCTGACTTCAAAGAGGAGCTGGGCCACCATCACCCACACCACCCCCATCACCACTCCAATGAGCTGGACCTGGAGACTATGCAGGCCGTTCAGTCCTTGACACAGGGGGAAGCCCAGGACGAAGAGACTGAACCCCAGCCACACCACGGGGCTTACCAGGACTGTGAGGAGACCCTAGCTGCCTGCCGGACCCTGCAGAGCTACAGCCACACAGGGGAGGCAGAGGAGGAGGCTCTGGCCTTAGTGGAGGAGTGTGGGGCCTCCCAGCACAGCAGCCCCCTCCCCAATCCCCCAGTGCCACCCCTACCCAGTCAGTCTGTGCGCTCGGTGAACAGTCCAGGGTTGCCCTCAGGAATCATGGACACAACATCAGCAGGGCAGAGGGGAGGGACGCCTGGCCCCCCTGGAGCAGGGGGCAACGGTGGAGGTGCTGGAGCAGGGTACACCCAGATCACACCGGAGCATCCCAGTTCTCTGTCTGCTCCTTCACAGCAGAACATGGAGACGTCGCCAATGATGGATGTACCGTCCGTGTCAGACCACTCGCAGCAGGTGGTGGACAGCGGCTTCAGTGACCTGGGCAGCATCGAGAGCACTACAGAGAACTACGACAACCCCAGCAGCTATGACTCCACCATGGGCGGAGGGGGCAATGGAACAGGGAACGGGGGGAACGGAGGGGGAATGTCAGCTGCTGTAGTTGCAGGAGCTTCCACAGCATCCTCTTCGTCAGCCTCCTCATCCTCCAGCTCGGTGACCCCGTCCTCCTCCTCACAGTCCAACAGCTGCTCCTTTGTGCCAGCCCCCAGCCTCACATCTTCCACAGGAACTGGAGGATCCCAGCTTGCGATGGGCAGTTGCAGCCTTATTCAGCAGACCGGACCAGGGCCCAACAGTGGGCCAGGTGCCAGTAATGTAGGCAGTGGTGTGCCCCAGCCTCCACCGCCCCCACCACCGTCCAACACCCCCAGCTGTGGCATTAAGTCTCCTCAGAGCTGTGGTGTGATTGAAAGGCCCCCCAGCACCAACCAGCAGCAGCAACAGTCCCAAAAAAAGGTTCCTCAGCAGCCTCCCCAGCAGCAAGCCCCCAACCCTCAGCCTCCGCCCTCAGCACCACCACCACCACCGCAGCAACAACAGCAAGCGCTGTCCCAGTGTAGCATGGGCAATGGTTTTGCCTCTACACCCATGATCATGGAGATCCCAGAGAGTGGAGGTGGAGGAGGGGGCCGCACCATCTATGAACGCATGGGTCAGGATTTTGGCACAGGGGGCTACCCCCAGCCCTCAGCAACGTTCAGCCTGGCCAAACTCCAGCAGCTCACCAACACCATCATGGACCCCCATGCCATGCCCTACTCTCACTCAGCCTCTGTCACCTCCTATGCCACCAGTGTTTCTCTCTCCAATCCTGGGCTGGCCCCCTCACCCCACACTCCCCTCCCTCAGGGCCAGCCCACTATGACCCCACCTCCTAACCTGAGCTCTGGCTCAATGAACCTAGGATCCCTGCAGCTGCAGTGCAACATGCCCACCACCAACATTGGCCTGGGACCCCCGCCGCACACACAGAGGCTCCAGGGCCAGATGGCGACAGTCAAAGGCCATATTTCAATCCGGTCCAAAGCCACTCAGCAGCTGGCCCCCGCCCCACACCAGCAGCAGCTCTATGGCCGCAGCTCAGGGGCTGTGACCATGCAGGGCACGCCGCGCACCCTGGCCGTGCAGCGCGGTATGATGCCAAACCTCATGCCAACGCCGGCACCGTACAATTCCATGAACATGACGCCCCTCAATGCCATGTCAGCCGGCTACCGAATGCCCCAACCCATGATGAACAGCGGTTACCACGGCAATCCCCCTTACATGAACCAGCCAGCTCAGTACCCCATGCAGATGCAGATGGGCATGATGGGAGGACAGGGTTACCCACAGCAGCCTATGCAGCCCAATCACCACGGCAACATGATGTACACTGGCCCCTCCCATCACAGCTACGCTGGTGTCCCAAAACAGTCACCTTACATGAGCAGATGAGCCGAGAACTGAAAAAGGTGACATGAGGCTAGAGCTGATACTCGCTGTACTCTAAATGTCCGTTACCCGTTTACCTTCTCCAGTGCCTCGGCCGGCACCAGGGAGTGTAGGTGATGGAGACAGAGAGGGTCTTTGGGGTTCCTGTTTTTCTACGTTGTCATTTTGTCCCTTTTTATTTGGGCTCATTTCCCCTCCCCAGCTGGCCGTGTATGGGAGCAAGTCGGTAGGATTCAGGGTGGGGGTGTGTAAATGGACCGCAGCCGTGCCATGCTGCTTCGGGCCTGGCCTACACAGTCCTCTAATGTGGGTTCACACAGACCCAGGAGTCTCCTCCTCCTCATGTGCAGGAGGAGAGTAGGGGAGAACAAGAACAAAGGGGAAGATAAAGACAATACAGGAGTACCTTGCTTTGTCAGACTGCGAATGAAAACTGAATATATTCAACCATGCACACAATCTTTTAATTGATATAGGAAGCCTTACCTTGAAAAAAGAGACAGTGAAACATAGTAGGCGGACTCTCGTTTTGTTTTGTTAAACATAATGTTGAATCTTATTTTTGTTGTCGTTGTTTTTGTTGACTGTTTTTTGAAATACTTGTGTGCAGTCCAACCTCTTATATGCTTTGGTCTTTATATGTGTGGCATTCTGAAAAAGTGATACACCCTCTTGCTCTCTCAGAAACATCTCTGTGGTCACTTGGTCAGACAGCTTTTCACCCGGTTCCAGAAAAGCATAGGAGCGGGGCCTCCGGTGTTTGAGGTGCTGAGCTGTTTCCAGAGTCTCTGTCTTCCTGGATGGACGGTGTTGAACCAAAAACACAGCAAAGACACCGAAGGGACGAGCGCATTACTGTCTATTATATGTCCATAAATGAAACAAGTAGCGTTATTTTCCAGTTTGCCGCCTCTCTGAAATGTTTAGATGTAAATATTCTGGTACTTCCCAATATCTAGCACACACAAACACACGCACACGCACTCGCACACAAACACCAACACACACACACTGGCTAGCTGTCACCAGTTGGTGGCTGGCTCAGGAAACATTCAGCTGTTCCACACTCCACTGACAGACGGTGTACAATGTCAGCCTTTTTTAGCAGTTTAGGGAATGCAGAACAAACGGTGGGATTTCCATTTAACTGCTTTAAAGAAAGTCAGTTAACTATAGCTGACTGCCCCTCCTTAAGTGTTAGTGACCCAAAGAGGTCGAGGAGTCTGCTTTTGAATGGTGTATTCTGTTAAAACCGTTTTTGTTTGGTTTTTTTTGTTTGGTTTTTTATTTCATTTTTTTCTGCAAAACTCTGCACTCCCATTGGCTAGAAATATGGCAGAAGACAGTAAGCCTTTGTAAAAGGTGTGCCTAAATGCCAGATCCAGTGCACGGTTTGGCCCTCACCTAGAGGCACACTCATAAAAGCAGGGTCAAAGGTGAGTTAGTGTTTGAGGTCCTGTTGGCTATGGCGTTCAACTGGCAGTGGTGAAACGGTTGACCTTGTTGCTCCATGTACCAGTATTCAAAGTCAAAAGAGGAGTTTTCATTTTCTTACAGACCTGACATTGCATACTTTGTGTGTATTGTTCTGTTCTGTATTTATTTTTTGTTTTGTTTCTTTCTGAATTTTATCAGACTGGGCAGCTTTCTTTTATGACACAAGCTGACTCTTTTTGACTTTAGAAAACCTATTGTAGAGAAAATGTTTTTTCTATAATATAAAAGGAAATTCTGACATTGATATTGGTACTGTCATTTTTTTCACTTCTGTTTCAGGAAAAAAAACAATACATATTTTTTAGCTCGCCTCTTGGGTAATAATTACTAAGAAATTCAAAATTTAAAAAAATTACCACTCACTTTTAGTGACTTTAAGATGCCTTTAACCTCTCCATTCCATCTCATCTCTAGAGTTTTTCTATCTTTGTGTAGTATATAATGCTATTTTAAACAAAAGGACTACAAATATCTAAAGGTCACTTGGCATTCTTTTCTTTTTTTTTACTTCTTGTGTGTGTATAGGATGACTTCCTTACATTTAAGAGGCATGTAAAAATGAGCTCAGTATATTTCTGTCTGTTTATATCGCTTCCCTTTTTGTATCCTTTGTAATTGTACATGTTGCGTTGTATGCTAAGAGATGGCGCAAAATAAAGAGAGGAGTGACAGCTGGGCACACAGTGAAGGTTGATTTGCGCCCAGCAGCCTCAACTCTCTACTCTGTCCTTGTATGTATTTCCATTTATTCGTTTTTTTTTTCTTTCTTAGCAAGTACTTTCAAAGAACTCTGTACATTTTAACATAAAATGAAAATAAATTATGTTGAGCCATTCATGTTTCCCTTGAACTTTTTATAATTGA
Organism: Trachinotus anak; assembly: GCF_046630095.1. Lineage (NCBI taxonomy): Eukaryota > Metazoa > Chordata > Actinopteri > Carangiformes > Carangidae > Trachinotus > Trachinotus anak. Next base: position 5,739,608 of record NW_027273859.1, on the reverse strand, counting down.
TGTTTCAGTGCAATTGAAATGTTGTAGTTGTTATCACAGTCCTTCCAGGTTTGCTTCAAATTCTACTGCTTCATTATGCTCAGTACAATGCACATTTTCTAAAATAATCAAATCTCTTCTATGAACCTAATAATTTGAATTTGAATTGCTTTTAATATTTTGCATGTTAACAGTGTTTTATTTGAAGTTTTGAAATCCATAAGAAGATATATTTGTGGTTTAAAAAAGCATTTTAATGTAGTTTCACAGCTTTTCTCTGAGGCTTCTCTCTGAAGCTCTGACAACAGGTCGGTGAGATTGACTGTTTTCTGTGTGCCTGAAAAATAAAGCAGATTTCAGGTAAACACTCCAAATCCTGAAAAGTTGAATGGTAGGTCCTGGGGGGCTGGGCTTATGGCGTGGCTGAGAGTGGTGGCTGCTTTGTTGTTTCCAGAAGTCCTGACAGCTGGTTTTAAGGCTCAGTTTCTGAATACAGGCTGTGTGCATTTCTCTGTGGACTGAGGCTTTGACACTTTCACAGTATTAATATAGAACCTAGACCTGCTTTATAATCACAAACACATGGAGATCTCACTTTATACAATATGGGACCTTTAAGTTTTAAGTACAAGAAAGAAGTTTTGCACATCAGCTACGGGACAATTTGTGACAGCTTTACATACACCAGACATGACGGTGGTAAATCTCAACCAAAACTGTTCCAACTTTGACATGAAATTGTGTTTTCATGCAGGATTCCATCTCTCATAGTAAAAAGCTGACTGAGAAAACGGTTTTTGGTCTTTAAACACTGTTTTCCACATTTGTGTTCCAAGTTGAAATTTTAGTAGATCATCAGAATTCATATGAAAAATGCTTTGTTGTAAATCATCCGATTATGCAGAGCTTCATCACAACAGACTTCTACCTGAGCTTTGGTTATGACAGGTTCATTTATTTAAAAAAAAAAATTGTTTCACAACACTTCACACTACTGGGAATCAGTTGTACAAAGTTAGACCACACTGATAATGGGCTCCTGGCTTTACCTCAGTCACTTAAGGAATTCCTTTGATGACCTCTGGCCACTAGATGTCCCTGTAAAACATGGACATGTCATGTCAAGAAGCCCTGATGTGAAAACGGGAGCATCATCTCCTGGCCCACTTCCATCTTCATCAAAATTGCCTCTTTGAATTTTTCTGGGTGGTGAGTGACAGGGTCTCGCTCTCGATGTAATACATGTATGTCTAAACACACAGGAGTCACATTTGTCAGACCCACATGATGTAAACGCTCAATGTCTGATCTCAGTGCAGTTAGTGAATGCCTCTGAACACGTTTGGTTTCCATATGAAGCACAATCACCAATGGCTTACAGTAACATATTACAATTTTGTCCTGCTTAATGACGGAGATCCCTGCTTGCTCAATGTCGGTGTAAATATGTGATACCGTAGCTTCTGCCTGATGGACAAGACTGGGAATCAGGTCCTTGGTAAGACTGTTGTCCCACCAAGTAGGATACCTCAGAGGACGCAGCAGCTCAGAGTATATGAATCATAATGAAGATCATCATGATGTGGGTCCACACATATCAACAAGTAACTGATCACTGTTTTTCTTATCTTTGTCACAGAGATAACAGAGAGTGAAGATATGGAGGGAGTAACTGCTAACTGCTGGAGTGCATGTGAAAACGACCTGTTTGTTTTACTTCATTTTCACGATCACCATCAGTCACCAGAGATTCAGCTTTTTCTTTATGATCATAACAGAAGGATAAAGCTGTGAACAGGAAAAGCTGATGTCTTAGTTTCATATTTGTTCTGACGTCTGTGTTCTTCTCTTCTCCTAACATTTACTGGAAGGTTTTAACTGACTGATTTTGAGGCTATGATTCGTCGTGTATTCATTGTTCGCACATGTTTAAACTTTGTCTTCAGGGTGTTGGCTGCACTTGTAAAGAAAGCAGAACTGAATAAGAGGAAGACTGTGAATGCAGTTCTCATTCCCCCGTGAACATTGTGGAGCTCTTAAAAATCAAATGAGCTCCTACTGGTCAATGCTGCTTGTAAATCATATCAGGGGAGACATATGACACAACAGGTTGTGGTGAAGAGGATGCTAGTGTTAACTGTCATTGCCCCATAAACAGAACATTCAATATATTCCTCATAGGTCACTTTAAAGAAAATAAAGGTGCATGTTGTTTGTTTGAAATATTATAACTTTGTTTCAACTGGAAAAAGCTTTAGAGAGTTAAGCCCTGTGTATCTCACATCTATGCACTGTGTATTTATTTGTTGTCTAAATGACACATTGATCTTGATGCAACTGTTTCTAAGGTGGTCAGCAAGAAAAATGCGACATACTGTGTATATAATTTTATCATGCATAAACAGATATCTTCAGGCTTTTCTCCAGCATCAGCAGCCTCTTTATGGATGTTAGATTGTAATCTGTTCAATTTTTATCTTTTCCTGTACTATTTCACTTTGTTTTGTGGTATAATGCAAAGGTAGTGTTTATTTGTACAACACATAATAAGAAGTACAATGAAGCCGACTGATTCAACTCTGCTGTGTCCCCTCGTCTAACTGTGTCTTGAATGGAGAGAAACTCCACAAGATGAAATCTGATACTGAAACAAAATGTCAGACCAGCTCCATCTTACAGCCAATCAGCGGGCTGCTTTACTGGTGTTTACTGTAGCTTTTCCCCCACGGTCCAATCACAGCCAAGTCACAAGTCCTCAACTTCCGTATTATTGGCCAATGACTGTATTGGGTAGGCGGGCTTGTATAGTCTCCTTGGCTTCTGATTGGTTCGCTCTGATCCGCTAGACTTCTCGCATCAGGATCTGCTCCACCAAACGGGAAGCAACGACGGCAGCCTGATCTTTCATTGGGAAGAAAAAGGTGAAAGGCGAGACGAAAACGTAAAGAAATTGTCTTCGGTAAGTCGGTTGCAATTTATGAATGACTCGAGAAGCAAGTATGGAAATTTCAGCCAAGAATAGTATGGTTATTTAAATGTATTTCCACCTTCTGTACCGGGTGACGGGGCTTTTCCTCTGTCATGAGACTGAGGCAGGAGGAGGGACTGATGTAGCATCTTGTGTGGAGATGGAGGCCTTCAACCGCTGTGCGATAGGTTGCTAGTCGTAAATGTTGCTAGTCGTAAATGTTGCTCGTTGTAAATGTTGTACGGTAATAATTACACGTAGCTGCACTGTGCTTTTGTAGCGCTGAGCTATATCCGTTTCAAACTTGATAGCTTTGTCGCATATTTAATGAATATTCCGGTGTCATATTTCCTGAGCCACCGTCAGTCTCCTCATCGGTTTACTTGAGAGGACGTGATGCTGCTGTATCAAGTCCAAACCTGCTACGCTGGCAGATGTCCTGTTTGCCTGGAGAGAGCGGTGCACCAAACTCCTTTCACAAAAGTAGAAATGTATTGTTGAGACCTTCAAGCTGACATGTCACACTTAAATTGTATGCGTTCATGAGGCATTCATTCATGCACTGCTGTGAAAAAGTTTGTGTACTCCGTGAGTTTAACTAAGAAATAACGTTTAAATGTAAATTTTATATATATATTAGTCTTTTGATAGCTGTGGGTTAAACGAGTGGGGACTGAGTTGATGGATCCAAAAATGTGAAAACATGCTTTATTCTTCAACACACAAAAATCAAGACTGTAGTTACATTGACACACAGACTTAACAGTATTCTCTGCTGACCAATGTCTGTGCCCTATCCAGAGCGTAAACCTTGTCATGTGAGGGGAGGAAGGGCTGTCTTTCAGTAGGGGGCATGGTATCCTAACTTTCTTCTTTCTTTCTTTTCCTTTGTCAGACTTTATTCAAAGATTGTTTAAGTGTTCAAACTCCCTGAATGACTAAATAACTCTATAACTACACACAAATTATTAGTTATAGTTAATCAGTTATAGTTAAATACTCTTGTGTGTGGTACTGTAATCCTATTAGAACAATGCGTTAAAGAAGGGCAATAGTCAGAGAGAGAGGGGGGGGCGGGGACGGATCACCATGCGATGATAATGATAGTAGTGACAGTAACAGCAACTATAAAAATGATGATGATTGTAATAATGATAATAACATTATTATTATTATTATTGTAGCAGCAGCTCATAGAGTAGGTGCTTTGTTATCACAACAGTAGAACCTCAGATGTAAATGATATAATTCATGATGGCGGAGTAACATGTGGCTGCTACAGTTTCAGGGTGGACTAAAATAAATCTTATTGTTATATCATATTTGTATATATTTGTAACCAAACACTCAATATTTTGTATTATTTGGGCTTTTTGTATCCTCAATCCTCACAGTCTTAAAATAAGTATAAACCAGTGACATTTACTTAAGTGTCTGATTGAACTCTGCAAACACATTCTTACAGTACAGTTTGAAATTAAACCTTTTCTGTTTTATGTCGTTAGCCTCTCAGCCTCCAGCAAAAATGATCCACAGCCTGTTCCTAGTAAACGCCTCGGGGGACATTTTCCTGGAGAAGCATTGGAAGAGTGTGGTCAGCCGCTCAGTGTGTGACTACTTCTTTGAGGCACAGGAGCGTGCCACTGAGCCAGAGAACGTCCCGCCAGTGATCCCCACGCCGCACCACTATCTTATCAGTGTGCTCAGGCATCGCATCTACTTTGTGGCAGTCATCCAGAGTGAGGTGCCGCCGCTCTTCGTCATTGAGTTTCTGCACAGGGTTGTCGACACGTTCCAGGTTCTTGCTCACCTGTTTTTTTTGGGGGGTTTTTTTGGTCCCCTTTTAGCTTATTTTAATGACTCATATGTGACTTTAACTTCTCATATCCTGCCTGTTTTCTGTGATCTCAGGACTATTTTGGAGTGTGTACAGAGGCTGCCATCAAGGACAATGTGGTAGTGGTCTATGAACTGCTGGAGGAGATGCTGGATAACGGCTTTCCACTGGCCACAGAGTCCAACATCCTCAAAGAGCTCATTAAGCCGCCCACCATCCTCCGCACAATGGTCAACACCATCACAGGTACGATCACATTAAATCAAAATGCAGATATGATACACAATATATTGGCCTGGTACTGTGCAGGTTATTTGTTTTTAAAGCCTATTTAAAGGGATCTATTAACCCATAGATGAAAAGTTATTTAGTCAAGTTGTACAGTTATTGGTGTTATTATGGATTTATGGAACATATTATCTCCCATCTGCCTTTCATAAGGAAATGTGTTCATGGTGATGTCACACTGCGTGGGGAAAAACCATAGACTGTATGGAAAGATGGATGTAGCCTCTGTGATGTCACTCATAGGTTTCTTAAGAGCAGTTTTGAGGTTTAGAGGGGGCCGCTCTGCCGGAGCCTGTCTCTGCCTAACTCCTGCTGATCCCAAAACTGGCAAAGAGGTGGAGCTTGTTTTCAGCCCGGGCTTCATTGCATGCCGGTTTGTGGCAAGCATACGTCCACCCACCTGTCACTCAAATGGACAATGTCCTCAAGCATGTATAACTTAAAGCCTGAATAAAATGTGAATGGGTTAAAATAAAATTCAACCCCTGCGCTGTCATGAAGGAGGGAATTAGATATAGAGACCAAAAACTTTTTTGTATCAAGCTGTAAACATGTTTATTTCTATTGTAAAGTGGGGCATTTTAACATGGGAGTCAATGGGGATTGACTCACCTTTTGAGCCTCAAGTGGTCGTTTGAGGAACTGCAGTTTTTGGCAGTTTAGTGTTGGCTTCATTTTTTAGCCCCAGAGGTTGTAGCTTGGAAAACATTTTCACTTTTTGGTTTTGCTGTTTGGACCCCACTGTACATCAAATTAAAACTCATCATCCAGAGTTACAGCATAGAATATAATAACATGAGATTTCTGTGTTTTTGTGAAAATGCATGTTATTTCAGTTCATTGTGTGTTTTCCAGGCAGCACCAATGTGGGTGAACAGCTCCCTACAGGCCAGCTGTCAGTGGTGCCATGGCGACGCACCGGGGTCAAATACACCAACAACGAAGCTTATTTTGATGTGGTGGAGGAGATCGATGCTATCATTGATAAATCAGGTATGGCTCTGCATTATTTACATAGACATATATTGTATATAGACATATTTTGGACATCAGCATAAAATATGAGCTACTAGCATCTTACAAATAACAGTGTTGGTCTTTAGAATGAGTTTTGGTCAAATCCTTGTTTGTAAAGCAATGTTATGCTTTGTTGTTGTCTCCTCAGGCTCCACTATTACAGCAGAAATCCAGGGAGTAATTGATGCCTGTGTAAAACTGACAGGCATGCCTGACCTCACCCTATCCTTTATGGTGAGTTCACAACTCGTTTTTTCAAACCTTTTTTAAGCCTCTTGTGGATTTTCAACAAGCCAGCTCTTAGTGGATTCATACTATCAGACTAATATAGTCCATAAGAAAGTAGTACAAAAGATTACATGACAAACGCAGACAAAGACCAGCTGTGACAGAGACCAGCTGGTGCTCTGCCTCAGCTTAGTCTCTACATCTATGAATTATTAAAGAAAGTGCCTCATTTTATGGGAACTGAGAAATGAAAAGCAGAGAGTTCAACATCAGCCTCATGTATTTAAAAATGGTTGAAAATGATCTAAAATGGCAAAGATCAATGTACATTTGCACATTTGAAAACGAGACTTTTTCCTATCAAGTTGTTGTAACACTTGTTGCTTTAGCCAAGATGCGGTTTGAAAGGGTTTGACTGAGCTCAAGCAGTGAAAATAAAATTACTGAAACGGCTACAAGTAAACATATTTTGTTTTACCTGCCACTCAATGATCTCTGTCTCCATCTCCCAGAATCCTCGGCTGCTTGACGATGTCAGTTTCCATCCGTGTGTTCGGTTCAAGCGCTGGGAAGCCGAGCGGATCCTCTCCTTCATCCCGCCTGATGGAAACTTCCGGTTGCTCTCCTACCACGTCAGCTCTCAGAAGTCAGTGGTTTTTTCAGTCAGGATCTGTTCGTGTCACGCTTCTCACTAATTCAGCATATCATCCATGTGTTATTTATCTAATATACCATATGTGTTCTGTCTGACCAAGCAGCGTCTTAATATTAGAAAACAAACATCATTAAACATAGCAAACAATATTCTTCCACTGGCGCATGTGATTCTGACCTCTGGCGTTTGTTGGCCTGCTTCTCTCTCAGCCTGGTGGCGATCCCAGTGTACGTCAAACACAACATCACCTTCCGTGAGGGAAGCTCTCAGGGACGTTTTGACTTGACTCTGGGCCCCAAACAGACCATGGGCAAAGCTGTGGAGTCGGTCCTGGTCAGCAGCCAGCTGCCCCGTGGCGTCCTCAACGCCAACCTCAACCCCTCCCAGGGAACATACACCTTTGACCCAGTCACAAAGGTACTTAGAAATTGTGTCCAAGGTTGTTTATACACCTAAAAGACGGGTGAAGAGCGTACATGTACATAGGAATGAAAACTTATGGCTGGAGGTCTTAAAAAGTCTTAAATCACACCAGTCCTCTCTAAAAACAAAGACACCACTACTTGTTTTCACTCTGTGTCGTCATTGTGTTGGAGAGGAAGGGACTTTTTAGGAAGTGGTGGCCTCACACTTGCGTCTTGATATCTTATGTTTATCCAGTTGTTGTCATGGGATGTCGGTAAGATCAACCCACAGAAGCTTCCCAGTCTGAAAGGTACCATGAGCCTGCAGGCCGGGGCCTCCAAACCTGACGAGAACCCCACCATCAACATCCAATTCAAGATCCAACAGATGGCCATCTCAGGTACACACACACACACACACACACACACACGGCATCTATACCACTTATCCTAATGCAGTCACAGTTTTTTGTAGGAATAGTGTTTCATTGTCGAGATTCTCTGTCAAACAACACTTTGTTTACCCTCCTACTAAACTCTCACACATTTTATCAATAATTAATGACTGTTGTTGTTATTCTCAATTCAACTGAGAAACACAAAGAGGTTTTCATGACAGCCTGCTCAGCTGATAACCACCTGACTGTCCCATTCTCTGAGCACAGTGACACAATGACCACTAGATGGTGCCAAATGCAATAAATACACCTCTGAGAACATGATATCAGAGGGTAAACTGTGCAGCTTCTATGGTCTGCTTCTCTAAACTGGGAGCACACGGATCTGAATCTACTGCTGGTAATACACTGACTAAATTCGTAGATTCGTCAGCATGCCCACTCTGACCCCCACCCACCATCCTTTAACATTCATGCCAGACAGTTATGATTGTGGTTTTTAGTGTTTTGATGAATGAATGATATTTGTGTCCTTTAACAGGGCTGAAGGTGAATCGACTGGACATGTATGGGGAGAAGTATAAACCTTTCAAAGGCATCAAGTACATGACAAAGGCTGGCAAGTTCCAGGTCCGGACATGAAGACTGCTGCTCTGTGACTACTGGACCAAACCACGATGAGACTGAGGGGTGATGTGATGGGGGAAGGGGAGTTGGTACATTCCCTGTGTATATGCATTTGAGGATCTACACAAACTGGAGGCTGCTTGTAGCAGTTGAAAATGGACCATTTCTCTGTCAAATTAAAAACATCAAAGGTCCAGTCAGCAGGTTGGAGCTTTGAGCGAATCTGAGTTTGAACCAACAAAACCTTTTCATCTCTATCTAAGCTGAACCCAGGTCAAACCCAGCTGGTCCCAATGTAAACTGCTTCCTATATGAAAATTCATAATTTTAATCCTGAGCCCAAATCAAACCCAGTTTCATAAAAAGCAGTTTGCTAGTTTGTGTCAATTCAGGCTCCATCAAGTTCAGACATCAAATTTAAGATGTAACAAATAAATAAACAACAGGCCACAATCTGATGCTGTAGTGTTTCACCTATAGGTATCAGGCTTCGTCCACACTACTACATTTTAGTTCTAAAACGCATCATTTTTAGTTTTATTTTGAAAACTCCAGGGTTGCACTGTAGTCTGGATGGGCAGAAACAGAGACCTTTGGAAACGATGACACAGACCCGTACAGTCGCTCCCTGATTGGGTCTTAGTGGTCACAGAATACAAGCTACACTGATTTTTCATTCGTATTATTTTCTGCAACCACCCAACAACAGAGTGGACAATCTGGTTCCTGTTTACACCGGCACATGTGTGTCCAGTGTATGTGAGTGGTCTTGTGATATGCGTTTTCAGCTGTGTTAGTATGGATGGAGATTATTTCTGATGATTCTGGATGGAGATCGTTTTAAATGAAAACGTAGTAGTCTGTATGTAGCCTCGGCTTTGAAGGTGATTTGTCCTCCACTTTTCCACATATTAGATATTGGATATTGGACCAATTGTAAATCAATAGCTCGGTGCTTTCCCATGTCAAAGGACCTCTGCAAGACGAAACAATATCATTGTCTTACAGCACAGCAACACATTAAACTAAGAGTCAAACAAGTGATGAGGTGGATGTGCTGTAACAGCAGGTCAGGCTCTAAATTAAAATTGAAATGTTTTTTTTTTCTCCCGAACTTTTATAGGACAGAACTGCTTTAATAATAAGTCTTCCCATTGTGAACTCCTCGTGAAATGACTAATGTATTTCCTATAGTCCAGTCTAATTCCTTCTCCAGAATTCATCTGTCCAGTGTTTGCCCTGTTCTTGTGCTCCTTCTCTTCGTTGCAATAATTTGATGATTTTGTCGGCAGCACTGGAGTCAACACACTGATGTATGAGAATATGACACTGGAGCCGTCCTCAGTCATGCACTTTCACATCTGCTGGTACAAACATTTCCTTTTAATGCAAGTGAGATGCTGTTCAAGCTGTTTATTAGCATCTCGGTTTCAGGTTACATATTCACCTGTTTTATTCAACTGAAATAATTATTTATTAAACAAAAAAACAGGATTTGCTGAAGAAATGTTTTGTGTATAATGTTTTCCATTCCTGCATCCTGTCATTAAATCCTTAAAGGCTTTAACTCTAGAGAAGCTTGGTATTTAACTACATGCTAAGGCCAAACAGGATGGGTTTTCAACAGATAGATTTTTGACCCTGTCGCAGTCTATAGCTGTGATCCACATTATAAAGAACTTCCTCAGTGCATTACAACACTTCCCAGTCAGAGAAACTGTATAACCTGCATCTTAATATCTATTTGTGTACACCATGCCAACATAGCATTATGAATGTCACCATGCCAACTGGGTTGATCTGGGTAAACCAGCAGGAGGTGTGATGCTTACATACTCTCAATGTCATATTCACACCTCTGATTTCATGGCACAGAGGTGCATGGCATGGTTGGAAACAGAACGTGGTGTTAACAACTCAAAATAAAAAGAATATATAAAGCTATGTACCAGGTATCTCAGAAGTATGTTGAAGGTTTGCATTTTGTGTTTATGGACTTTTGTTTGTGTGTTTGTTAAACAGCCTCCAATGGAGTGTTATACTGGTGTAAAAATAAAGATTTGATGTGTTATAACTGAGTGATAACACTGATTACAAATTGCGTGTTAAATAGTGTGCTCTCTGTTAAAAGGTGCTTTGGAAATGATTACTTCTGTTAATTTCAGCTCTCAACATTTAAACATTTTTGATTCATTATAGCATTTTTAAGTGTATTGTCACACAAGTCTCTTGCTATGTAATTTATTAGTACTTTATTACACGGAGACATGGTGAGATGCTTTACTGCAAATGAAAACCAATGTTTTCATGTCAAAGAACCACAAACAGATGCACAGTGGGAAACAACATCAGTTAGGTGACGTTGTGGTCGCCACCATCTGGAAATTTTGATTTTATACAGCATTATAAAACGGTCTGTATCATGGTTATGGGATGAGTGAAACCACAGAAGTTGTTTCTATTTCAGTCAAACTCTTTGAACTTCATGTACAGCAAACTGCAGTAGCTGCAGTTCTCCTTCTCCTTTTGTTAGATGGAGGGGATGATTACATCTGACATCACCACCAGCTGAGGATGGTCTGGATCATGAGACACCTAAACTCTGTCAGCTGGGGCCGCTGCTGCCCCTCATGTGAACAGAACAGGCCAAATATGTCCAGGAGGGTGGCAGAGGGCTTCAGACGTAAAAGGTCCCGATCCTCATTCCCTTCATGACGTCACAACATCTGGTTTAAAACCCACTCGTGACATCAGCCTATTTACACCCCACTCTTTGACATCAGAGCTACCAATTAAAATGTCACAGTGGAGTCTTTAAAAGGTTTTTTTTTTTTAGATCATCTCATAAAACCACAGAGCATGACGGCGAGTTTTAACCCCTTCATCTTCACTGTGTGACGTCACCCCTCCCCCTGGCTCCAGCTGGCAGGACTCCACTCCATAATTTACTGATCACTTTAACCCCTTCACCAAGACTTTCCTCTTTCGCTCTCTCTCTCTCTTGTCTTCACCTAAAGCACCATGGACCAGACTCAGCAGCCTGAAGTTAAAGTTGTGTCATTGGGTCATTAGGCTCAAAACTTTTTCCTCCCTCTCCCCTTTTGTGCGCGACTATTTTATAAAGAGGAAAAGTTTTTCTAGGCGCATTCCTGCTCTCAAGTTAAGACCCTTTCATTATGCTGTCTAAAGACTTTTGTTAGATTTTCTCTTTTTTTTTAATTTTGCAAGCGTTTTCAGGAAGTGCAGAGGAATATCGAGGCATTTAAAGGTCCGTTCAGGTATGTGGTCTCTCTTCACACTTATTGTGCACATGTGGATGCAGCGGTGGGGGGCAAGCGAAGTCCCGCTTTCATGCACATGCACATCTGTGAGTAACACATGTTTCTCAGCCGCGTTATTCAGTGAATGATCAAACAGCTGAAAGTTGTGTGAAGATATTGCATTTGACGATCAGTAATGCTTTTACTGAAATGAAATATTGATACTTTTATTGGTGGCCCTAATCACTGAGGCTGTTTGCCGGTGCATCGGAGTTTCAGACTGTCGCCTGGATGTAAATCAGAGTCACACCCGGGGAAAGTGCTGTTTTTGTCACCCAAGGCAATTAGCTGAGTGCCCTAACTCACACCCCTAATGGGCTTTGTGTATCCTACTGTTGACAGCGAGCATTATCTCCATGTAAATCTACGGATGCCTGTTAGTTTTTATCTGATGGCTTTGAGCGGTGTGGGCTGGCCAGACCCCGCACCTCAGTGATGGTGAGTGGGCTCCTGCGGGGACCCACCGTGGAGACCCACGTGTTTACAGTAACAGAAACAACACCGGCAGCAGAGAGGAGCCGGCTCGTGTGGGACAGCCCTGGCTCTGGCTCACACCCAAGTGAGGACCTGACGCCTCGTTTAAACACGTGTTTGGTGACGGGTCGGACCTGTTTATCATGTTATAGGCATTTATTATCATTTATTATATGTTATGTTACAGGGCAGCTAATCCCACACCACTTTAAAATTAATGCTTGATGCACTGCTCCAGTTTTGCAGTTAGCTAACAGGTGGAGGGAGAACCATTATATTTACTGAGGATGTCGGTCTTCTACCCCACATCACCTGAGCCTTGAATCTACACTGACACACAGGTGTAAGTTTCTTGGTTGCACCAAATACTTCAGACTAACTAACCTACACCATGGACGCCCATTTGGTAAGGTTTTTGTTCTGAACTATTCAAAGGAGTTTGGTAGCTTGCATTATACTAATGTACAATAATAATAAGCAGAAAGGAAGCAGTGCTGTTTTGCTAATGCTAAATGTCAAATGTAGGTTGTGCGTTAGCAACCTAGCAAACAAGCTAAAAGTTGTAACGTTTAATTTTAGGCTACTTATAAATTCTAAAAGTTTAAAGTGTGTAGCTACTTTGTTATATTCAAGTGCTTTGTTACTGAACAAGTCTCTTATTTATTTTTACAAAGTAGCAGTTGGTCTTATGCAAAAAGCAAAATAACAGTCAGTTTGTGATTTCCCTGCTGCAAAAAGCCCTGTCAGAGCAACAGGTTCTGTTAAACTACACTGAAGTAGCCTAAGGTGCACCAAATGTAGGTGGATTTAACCCTTGCAGTCAATATCTAAAAACAGCATGGCTGTGAAACCAGGCAGCAGCAAAGAAACATTGGGTTTTCTCAGCACAATCCGCTTCATTGACTGTTGACTGGAGCGTGCGACCGCAAGACAAAGAGGACTGTCCCTGGCATCAACTTATCACCCCCCTTCTTTTATTCAGGCTGACACAAACACCCCCCACCCCCACACCTCATCCATATCAGGCCTGCCATTGAACACAGTCCCCTGCTCATGTGAGCCTGTATGGCTATGAGCCAGCTGGATGCACAGTGCTGACAGCTGTGTTTGGAAACCAGACAGTATCCAGACAGCAATCAGGAGTGTCAGACTGAACACTAACGTAGGGCAAACCATTTAATGTCATTTATTGACAGACAGTGAGTTTCACTAACTGTGCAAAAACATTTCCAGTGATTTGGAGCAGTGTCTGAAACCTGACAAGATAATGTTTGGTCAAGTCAAATTATTAACTTTAGTCTAAACTATTACCTGAAGTGTCACCAAATGTTTTTTTTTAATAAGGAAAGCTAATGGCTTCATATTACTTATCCACAATTTTTTGCTTTGTCTTTGTTTCTTAATTAACCTCATTAGGCTCACTTTATTTAACTGACACCAACATTTAACCATGAGATATAGATATTAACATACAGAGGCCCCTCTGTAAATCTTGAAAAAAAATGGTACACATTTTTTTTGTATTCTCGGTTTAATTAAGATGTTTTGTCTTATCCCTCTTATCTGTCTCTGACTCCTCCAGACTGTGCCCAGACTGGGCAGACACTGCCATGGCTATCCCGGCTCCAGCTACGCTGCTCAGATTGTGGTGGACCGCCAACCATCCCTCAGGGTAGTTGGGAAAGATGGACTCCATACTGGAAGTTGCCGCCTGGATTCTCCAGGGCCGCCCGGGTGACCAAGAGCACAGAATAACAATTAAGTTTTCCATGGAGGGCTAGAAGACAAGATGAACAGAAAGCTAACTTTTTTGGCAACAGCCCAGAGAGTTAAAGCTTTGTCCAGCAGGCTTACTATCTAGATAAACAAAGTCATTAGCATAGACTGATCCAAGACATGTTACCTACCTGCTAAACTGTAGGACCCGACAAACTTCAATCCAGCCCAGTATTCATGTTACATTTGGATGGTATCTGATGTTGATTTTAAACTCTACTTTTTAAACGTACGTGTTTATTGGTGTTTGTCAAGAGACAGAATAGGCATAAGGCAGGACAGTCACCATGCCCAGGCCAAGAGCAGGGCCTAGTCCGCCACCTGAGGACATTTATGAATTCTCTATGGATGCAGACGAGGCTCAGTCTCTCCACTTGTACAGAAAATCCTTAGAGAAGACATCTCCTCTCAGCAAATACATTGAGACTGAGCACCAGCAAGCAGGGCTCTTCTCTCTTTCTCCCACTGATGCCTCCCTTGATGCCGCTTTTGACCCTCAGAAGAAACGGAGGAAGAAGTGCGGCACCTGCACTCCCTGTCTGCGCAGAGAGAACTGCGGTGACTGCGCAAACTGTCTGAACCGCAAGACGGGCAAGCAGATCTGCAAGCTGCGCAAATGTGAACAGCTGAAGAGGAGACGGAGCGAGTGGGAGGTGAGTGAGGCGAGTGAGGCACTAATGTGTTTATTGTCTGATAATATTACAGTTATTGCCTGGGCTATGCTGTACTCTTATTTGTTAATGGTAGGTCCTATTTATTCTTTAAAAACAAACATCCAGCCATCTATTCTCATCCATCCCTGCAACCATTTCAGTGCCTGCTCATTACTGTCACATGGAAGCATTCATTAGACAAAAAGTAGGACAACACCCTGGACAAGTGACTTCTCACAAATGTTAAGCTAACACAGTTTGTTGTTATGTCTGTTTGTTTATCGTTGACTGATGAATGCAGAGAGGAATTCCACATGCTGTTGATTGGACAGCTAACGTTGGAGGTTTACCGACAACTTCTTTAGAGTTTTGCTCCCAAAGTGATTTATTATTTAAACCATTATTTACCCAGAGAATCTTTGCTTGTACTTTGTGTCCACCTGAAACGCACTCATGTTGTTAGGTTACACAGTCAGATTGATTTAAGGCAGAGTAAGTTCTGGTTGTGGTATTGGAGTCCCACGATCAAGGTACTTGGGCTGAAGCCTCCCTCCACCCATCCATCCATCAATCACAAACATCTTTTTGGGGATGTCCATTCAGACAGATTGCTTGAAGCTTTGCAGCCTCTGGTGCTACTGTTGGCGTTCCTTAACTGTCAGATCTAGACCTGCCTCTTGTTAGGCTGTGTTCAGACAGATAGTTAGTTTACATGTGCCATATATGCCATAAGCGTTTATATGTTAAAGCCAATTAGCCAGTGACAGACACTATAACGTGAACACCTGTGGCACTCGTACTAGGAATTAAATTCCCTAACTGTAACTGACAGTTTAATATGTAATTCTTCTCATGACAACTCCACTTGTGTCTCAGCGTCTCCTTGTGAACATTAATCACTGCAACAGAGCCAGACCTGATGAAGTCATTTTTCTGCCAACTGAAATATTTTTATAGAGAGCACCTCATACAAAGACTCAATGCTGTATGCTTTACGTACATGATAAAACAACCACTATAACTATTAAAACTTATAGTATATTAGAATATCCGATTATAAAGCATTGTTGAAAGTGCTCAGTTACTAATTCAAGCAGCTAATATGTACTTTTCCTTTAATAGTCAGAAAAACAGAGACGCACCCACATATATTCATTCACCTTAAATATAGTTAATTAATGTGAGTGTATGCTTGTGTATGTTTGCTGAGGACACAGATGTGTTTCTTGAACTGAAGCGAGCTGTTTAAATAGTTAGTTGCTTAAATATTCCAAACCAGTGAAAAGTTTTACTTTGTTTTAACAGACGTTGTGTGTGGACTGTGTGTGTGTGTATTTGCATGGCTTAGAGGCTGCGATGGCTACCAAACAGCAGCAGTGAAGAATTCCTGCAGTTGCCTGAGCTTTGTCCTCTGACCTCTGAGGCTTCGAATGAGAGTTGGGGTTAGTGGGGGTTAACCTTTGGCCATTTTGTGTGTGTGTGTGTGTGTGCGTGTGTGTAGGTGTGAGAAGAAAGAGAAAGAGTGCATGTTTTTAAAGTGTGCACTCGTGTGTTAATGGAAGTGTGTATGTGTGCGTTTGTACTTGCATCAGAGTCTTAAACAGGAGGGGGGGATGGGCAAGTCAAGGAGGAGGATGGGAAGACGCAGTAAATGTTCGGCACTATTGGAGGAGGAGAAGCAGGAAAAACCAGAATGGGCTACCTAAGCATGACTTCATAACTGCTGTGAAGATACTGTTTGCATGACTAAAACAATAGACAACACCCCCCCCACCACCCAGCGTGTCTACAGTTGTAGATCAGAGGAGTAGATGCCTTTGCAGACAAGGACATGTAGGTGTTGTAGAGCACAAAGCTGAAGTCTACAGGAAAATGCCTAAGGTTTGTTTAGCCACAAACAGGAAATCAGGGTTTCCATCAGCACACTCCAGGCCTGTCCTGTCCTGTCTGGTTAGAGACTTCTAAAGTGAGAGCACAACACATGGGGGTCTGCAAAAGAAGCACAATTTAAAGTCATGCAATTCAGTAATAACTCAACAAAAACAAATTGACTTAGTGTTTAATGGGACAAAAATTGGGAAGGGTTAGGAAGGTTAGGGAGAGGGAAACAGTCTTGTTTGAAGAGGGTTCCTAATTGTAACCATTGTCTTTTTCAAAGCTCTCTTGTTGCTGAGGGGTAATAGAAATTTACAGCCTCCATATTTAAAAACCCCTGACCTCCGAGGGAACTCTTTCCCTGTTCAGCCAAACTTTTCCCGCTTTCCTCTTAGTTCTTTATCCAGTAGCTCCAGTATCTATTATGAACATTGTGACACAGGAATATTATTGTAGCCATTGTATGGGTAGCTCTGACTCATGTTGATTGTGTGTTGTTGATTTTCCACTCTTGCTATCAAGTTGGGCTGTGGATTTCAGATAAATAAATAAACTGAAATGTAACATGAGGAAAAAAGGTCCTAATTGAGCCAACTAGATCCATTTGGCCATGCAGTCACATAGTTAGCAGGCCAGTAATAATCATTTTGAATGTAATGTAGCTTGTCTGTCACTTCTTAGTTAAAACAATTTATGAGAAAAATCGAATTTTCTTATTGATATTAAATGCCAACAATTCATAAAGCTAAGGTCACAAGGCTCACACTGCGCAGTGATATTGTCCAACTGTTAGAATACAGGTTATTGCAGATGCTGTGGCTTCTCTCTGCCTTTAACACTGTCGATACTGATAATCAATCAGCTGTTCAATATTGCTACAGAATGATAACAACATATGGCTTCATTCCTAACTACTACTACTGGCCCTCAAAGACCTTAATTGGTATACTATGTCTTTCCATCCATCCACCCATCCATCCATCCATCCGTCCATCCATCCATCCATCCATCCATCCATCCATCATCCATCCAGCCATATCCCTCCCCCACAATCTCTCCCTCTGTATCGATGCAGCAGCTGAGTCCCTTATTGCCTGGCAACCACATCCTCCATCTTCTCCTTTGAGAACCGCACCACAGCAGCTTTTAACCTCTGGCTGTTCAAAATATACAACTATCCAACTTCAAACGACCTACTGAAGGTGCAGCTTAACTGGAGCTTGTTTTACCCAAGAGGCTTTGCATTCACATAACATTCTCTTACTTAACAGACTGGTTGAGATTCCATACTGTGAGTACTGTGCGTGTCCACATGTGTAAAATAGAGAGTAGGTCTGTGCAGACTAGCTTAATTAATACCATTAATTACACCAATGAGTCTAATTGCAGGCGAACTAACCCAGCACCCTCTTCTTCCTCTGTCCATCCTCCTGCAGCCAAATGCAAATTTTTACAACCTGCTATCAGAAAGGCTGTAAGGAGCCCCCTCTCCTGTGTCTGAGTGTAGTGTGTGTGTTTGATTGTGACGGTGAGCAGGAGGAAGCGTTTGTTACAGGTTTTGCAGGGCTCTGGAGACCCCTAATCTCTTCTTAAATGTGAGTGGGTAACAGCAACAGATGGGACACGTGTGACTGAACTGAAATGAAATGAAGGAGTGTGTACACCAGGATTATGACGCTGCCTGTGAGTAGACAGGATTTGCATCTGCGTGTGATTATGTTCTGTGAGTAATTTGGCAGGTGTGTGTTGAAGACTGGGAAAGTCTGAGGGGGTAAGGGAGGTTTGATCAAATGGAAGATTGCTAGATTATGTGTCTTCCTCTTAACATTGTAGATATTTCTAGCACCCCTCTCTTGACAGCCGCTATTTGGCAATTATATCAGCGTGAGATAAATATATAGCAGAGGAAGTGTTGTTTCCTCTTCTGTCACTGTTATTATTTATAGTCCTACTACAACCACCGTGTTTCTATCTCTATTGTTCTTACTTACAGTATTATATAATTTTATCACCAGTTCTTATATCATAATCACAGATATTCGTAATATCACTGCTGCCTTCACTAAAACGCTTGTACCACGACGACAGTAGTAGTAGTACGACCACTGCCTCAAGTACTGCAACTACCCCATCCACCTGTAACGAAGCACACTGAAGCCTAGCAGTAGTTCTCGCTGTCCAGCGTACCACAAACACGCCTCCGCTCACACATAAACACACACATTCACACACATTCATACACGCACGTGGTCCATCTGACGTCAGCAGAGGGGATTTCCCATGCCACATGAGAGCGTCAGACAGACACTAGAAATGCTGTGTCACTGTGCGGCTGCCTCACCTCCCCACGCCACACTTCAGCTCCCTCTCTCCTTTCGTTTCCCTCTCTGTGTCTCTGTCTGCCTCTCGCTTTCTGTCTTTTTCGTCTCGATCCGCTGTGTCTTCGCCGGGCTGCCTGAACTTTCGCTGACTTTGTTTTGTTTTGTTTTTTTTTTTTGAGGTTTCTCATTCAGCAACCGATTTTACTCTTGCACGTTTTTTTTTTGCTTTCTTTCACATGCTTCACTTCACCATTTGTTTTTTTTGTTAAACTTCTCATTTGAGATAAGCTGATCAGTGACAGCTTTTTTTTTAGAGGGTTTCGTTAAAAAAGGTAAATGTGTTTTTGCAGTTGTATGCAGTTGCTGATTTGGACAGTAACATATCCCCTCTGGCTCTAGTGGTTATGTGCAGCAGTCTGGCAAGAACGTACGCTTGTCTGCTTTAACAAGGTACAAGCTGGAGATGATCTTTCACTCTCACACTATTAACACTATAAACACAAGCTTCCAAAACATGCTTGGTATGTTCATTCTTGCAGAGATGGAGTCCAAAGGAAATCCAAGGGAAAGCCCCCAGCAGCTTTTTCCTTTAAGTGAAAAGTTGAGGTAGTGTTTGCATGTGTTTGCTTTGCAGATCGCTGATTTGCACACGTGAACACAATCACAG
Source organism: Trachinotus anak (assembly GCF_046630095.1). Lineage (NCBI taxonomy): Eukaryota > Metazoa > Chordata > Actinopteri > Carangiformes > Carangidae > Trachinotus > Trachinotus anak. Next base: position 5,720,121 of record NW_027273859.1, on the reverse strand, counting down.
CTGATGATTATTTGATCTTGTGACAACACGACAACTTATGTGGCTTTGATGTATATCGGTGGGACAGTGCTCACTTTCAGTGTCTCCACTTTCTTTGAGTCAGCATGTTTCGCTCTGCTGTGTAATTGTGCGTATTGCTTGTCAGATGGGGGGTTGTATGGCTGTTTGAGAGGGTCTCTCACTCTGTGTGTGTGTATGTGTGTGTGTGTGTGCGTGCTGTGCAGTCCAGTCCAGTCCAGTTATTGCAGGCAGCCCTGACACAGATGGTGCTCAGCGATACCACATACCAGAGGCATTGTTTAGGGAAGGCGAGTTCGAGGAGATAATTGACAGGCATAGAGAGGACCCATCCCCCCAACACACACACACGCACACACGCACACCTCCTGTCCACCACCACTCTCTTTATGTCAGCCTCTTTTTCTCTTTTTTATTGTTCTACACACACACTCGCAAAACAAACTCAGTCTTTTTCTTTTTGTATTTTAACCTCCTCTTTTAACACACACACTCTCCTCTTTCTCTCTCTCTCTCTCTCTCTCTCTCCCTCACCGCCCTCACTTGCTCTCCTTCAATTTCACCCTAGCAGCAGAGCCCAGCCTGGCCTCTGATTGGTGGACGGACTGCCTTTGTGTGCTATCTCTAGCGTGACGTCTCTCCGGCAAGCTGTGTGTGTGTGTGTGTATGTGTGTGTGTGTGTGTGTGTACATTTGTTCATGAGTGTATATGTTTGAAGAGACAGAGAAGGGGGGAGGGGGCGGTTGAAGGGGCATTCGCGTGCATGTATGCAGAAGGAGAAGAGAAAAAAAATGAACGAGTGGGAGGAAGGAGTGATAGTGATCACAGAGAAAAAAAATCCCTCGTGTGTGTGTGTGCGGTAGACCTATTGGCATACTAGCAGGAGAGAGAGAGCGAGTGAGGGAGGGGGATAGAGCAAGAGAGTAAGCGACAGAGAGAGAGAGAGAACGTGCGTACGAGGGCTCATGTAAAACCAGATTAAAAACACAAGATGGCTTCCTGAATGGGCTGCTGGAACACAGACGAGAGAGAGAGACTGAGAAAGAAGAGTGGAGATAGAGAGAAAGAGAGAGAGAGAGAGAGAGAGAAGAAAGGGGTAGAAGGACAGAGGTGAAGACGAGAGGGAGCCGGACTCTTCTGATGGGGATTCGGCCAGCGGACGGAGGAGTACAAACCAAGGCAGCTCAGAGGCTTGGAGGGTAAATATTCATCACTCCAGACTATTTTAAGATTGATAGGTGGGTGGGTGGCGGGTGGAGGGGGTGGGAGATGAGATTGGCGGGACTGGGGAACAGCTCGAAGACAAAACACATCATTTAACATTGAGACAGCCAGTGCCATGTAGACAAGGGGTACATGCTGTGCCAAATAAGAAAATGCTATTGCTTTACAATTATCAGCCCTGCTTTGATGAACCACTTCAATCTATTACATCTTACTCTCAACTAACGTAGCCATCGACACTTGTGTGTGTTTTGCCAAGTTGCCCTTTAAAAAAAAATGGGTTATGCCGACTTGTCTAATGCATATATTAGGGAGGCTGCGCCAGGTCGGGACACAGACATTACATAATTCTATAATTGAAATTGAATCCTTGCTTTGCTGTCTCTCATTCTCTGTCCCAGCAGTAGAGGGAAGTGCCGGCTCACTGTTTGAGCACAAATCAAAGAAAAGAGATTTGCGTGCACAGCTGCTTTTTGATGGTTGCTGGGGATGACAGGAATGATAAGTAGATTGCACATAGACTGGCATGCACGTTTCACCTGGTCGTCACACTGTACTTAATAACGAGTCTTTTTGAACAGGCCCTTGTCGCATTATTCTATTGATTGTTATTCTCTCCCCCTCCCATCTCTCTCTGTCTCCCTCCCACTCCCCCCTCTCTTGCTCTGTTGAATGGCTGTAAAGGTGGAATATTTTGAAGACAACAGTTGAGGCTGTTTGGGAAACCCTAAACTGGCAGCTGAGGTAAGAGAGGACACCGGGTTGGTGTTTGCGCGTTGTTGTGTGCGTTTGTGTGTCATCCTCGTCATCCGTGCGTGATCTCTGTCCATGTTGTTTTTACTCTCAGCTGTTGCTTCATCAGTGCAGTGAGGCTCTTGGAAGTTGTAAACATGGTGGTTAGTCAACACGGCGACCAGGTCCTCTGCATTTATTCGCATTTTTACAAATGTGACTATTGTTTTCATGTATGTTTGTTTGTATGTATTTGTGTGGGTGCTTTTTACCATCGACACCTGTCACCTCTGTGTAGTCGATACACCCCAGACTATTTGCTGTTCTCTCCAGCAGAGACGTTAACTTATTATAGCAGCCCTGATGTGATCGCAGGATGGAATAAAGGTACATTAGTCACCTTTCAGCATCAGTCTTTCATATCCAAATTGCCGTGATCGGAAGCTGACAATATTAAGTCAGCTACTTCGGCTTTATCTCCAAGCCGCGGTGAGCTGAGCGCCTTGGTGATGCAGTGGCGGCATCCTCAGTTTAAAGCGTCCCACGCTGCCCACTGATTGGTGCCAGAGCCGGGCATGTGTAGATGCAAGAGACCAGGGAGAGGAGGAGGGAGGAGGAGGGAGGAGGAGGAACCCTATGCGCTGGCTCAGGAGCCAGGGGGCCGTCCTTCTTCTCCTAGGTTCTGGAGTCAAATGAGGTAAAGGGAGTAAAAGTTAGTGGGTCACGCATGCGTACGTGTTTGATTGTCGGGCGTAGTAACCTGTGGCGTGTGGCCGCTGAGAGCTGCTGTTCTACAGCTTGCCGAGTCGGGGCACACTTGTGTGTTTATGTGGAAAGGAAGCTTGAGGTGGCGAGGTTTCAGTATTATATGAATTGTAATGTTATAAGAATCTTGTGATGTCCTCTTCGAGTGGGAGAAAAAAGCTTTGATTTGACTTACCGTCAAATGCATAGTGAAACATTTCAGTATTGTTAACCAAGCAGAAGTGACAAGTCATGACTTGAAGACTTTGATGATACATGATAACATATCCATTCGCCTGCGTCACTACAGTGATAGGAAATATGGGTTAGTCAATCAGTTTCAAATGTCATGAATGGGTTTAGCTCAGTTCTACTGACACGCTGAAGCTTACCTCTAAGCCTGCTCTAATCCCCAGCCATGTGTAGACAGTCTCTTTATCCACAAGGTATATATGACCATCTGGGTCACAGGGAGAAAAAAATCATTGAACTGTCCATTTGTGAGAGAAGCTGTTGACTGTGTTTAACAAGTTTGTTTTTCTTTGTGGCTCTCCTAAGCTCCTGTTTGTAGAGGGTCCTGGTTGCTGTGCGTGTCCTTAGTGGAGTGTTTATCTCGTGAAGATCTGTTTCCTTGTCAGTCATTTCCCTGGTTACACAAAGACAAACACAGTCTACACCCAACACACTGAGGGCATTATTTTGACATTTTAAATAAGCAGTTATACAGTATCATTAAGTATTTCCAGGACCCACGCAACAGCTTCAAAGATGTCCAACATAAAAACATGGTGTAACAATACACATGGTTAAAAGCGAGTCCGGCAGCACTTTGAATGATTTATTTCTGTTTTACAGCAGCAGAGTGTTTGGTAGTTTTCTTCTCTGTTCAGGACACGAAACGGAATGAAGAGATTGCCACAACAGCTCACAAGACACACAAACTGCACTCGCGTGATTTTTTTTTCCACGCCCATACACAGGATTTCCTCTTTATGCGTGAGGTGCACTTCACACAGCGCACTGGTGGGAAAGAGTCAGAAGTGGGGTAGAAACACTGAAACCACTGAGTGCGTGACAGCAGATGGAACGTTTGTTAATCATATGTTCAGCCTTGCGTGGAATCCCCAGCCTTACTCGCAAAGGGTTAACACTGACCTAGTTTCCGTGGCAACACTGAATGTCTGATGACATCATTGCTTTAATTTTAGCCCAAGTCCGGCATCCAAGGTTGGTCACATGACTAACTTGTCGGCACCACATACACAAGTGTGTGTGAATGTGTGGTTTGATATATAGTACAGACTCAGGAAGTGGAGGGTTTGACATCACCTCTTCCATTCAGTGTTGGCTTTCGATGTATTTACTGCTCTGTAAGGTTTCCACTCAGTCAGTAAAGAACTGCAGCTCCGCTACCCATATGTGGAGACACTGTAACATACAGTTAACAATTAGTCAGGTTTTTTGGTTCTCAAAATGATCTTGAGTAATGTGGTCTTCATCTCTTGGTCCTCCTTTGGGCTCGGCTTCAAATGTTTTTTGAAAATGAGGGTCAGATCTCAGGCTCCTATATTACTTCTTGTTTAAGGATACTGGATTATAATGAAAGGTATTTAGAGATCTCTAATAGAACTGAACAAGTGAAATCAAAAATACACTTATACAATATAATCTACAATCAATCAAACTTTATTTGTATAGCACTTTTCATACAGGTTAGTGCAGTTCAAAGTGCTTCACAGATGACTAATCAAATAAGAAGGCTGACAATGAGATACAATAAAATAGATTTTAAAAGTTATAATAACATCAACAAACAAAAAAAGTGATAAAATAACAACATAAGATAAGATAAGAATATAATAAAATACAATAATAATAATGTATTATACAGTATGTCTCTGTGTTGTCTTGACCACAACACTGACAAAAATATGAACAGAGGTTAATTCTATGTCCTGAAAAGCATTAATTTGTTGTATGTCCCTCACTTGGTGACAGTACTGTATCCTTCAGCCTCATAATTCCTACTATATGAATTCAGTTTAAGCTGACTCACTGTCTGCAATTAAAAAGGTGAATAACTACATTTCCCTATTAACCGTCCTCTCCAACCCCCCATGCAAACCCAGGAAGAGTCAGCTGCTACCAGGCAATGAACAACTGTTTTTACAACAGTGAGTCATGTGTACAAGTGCAAGTGATTGCCACTCAGGCTTCCTTTAAAAGTTGTAAAAGAACAATTTTATTAAAGGCACTGCCGAGGACTTGAAAACAGCATACATAAAACCTTGTGGGATTCCACGTGACACTTTAAAGCACAGTATACAGTCACTAACAATAGCCTCACTGATATGCAATCAGTAATATATGGGGACTTGATAAGCTCTTTAGTGTTGTCATGTTTCATTTCTAATTAACAACAATTAGCAGATGTTCATCTCTGTCCTGCTGCACTGTGTTCATGTACCGCTGAGCGTGGCTGTAGTCTACATCGATTCTCTGCCTGGATCGATAACCTGCGTGGCACAATGAGTTGTGGTTGGTGGCTTGTTGGCATCGTTGGTGGTATGTGTGTTTGATGTCGGAGGGAGGTTGTCAGCCGCCTGGTGCCGCAGTTAATAAAAAATGAATGGAAAGAGAAGGGGGAGGAGCCCTCAGCTGTTGCTGGAGCTCTTTAACTCTCACCTCTCTGGCGGCTCCTCTGCTGCTTCCACTGGGCACGCAGTTTATTCAGTCCTGAATCCCACTGCTGCCAGACGCTGCCAGGTTTTATGTAACGCAGCACCACAGCTGTTAGAGTTTTCACCACACACTATTGAAACATGCTCATGAAAATATTGATTTCTGAAGTATATTTATGTGAATTCAGTGGAGGCTGATTTCTTCATAAAAAAGATGTAGGATTGGACTGATTGTGATGTAAGGCAAGGCAGAAATGTATGGCATGTACTTATTAAAAGGACAAAACCTCATCTAACCACCATCTTCTAGGAACCTGCCTTTAATTTAATGATTAAAAATACATTTTGACCTTGACTCTAAATCCAGATTGTTTAGTGTATATAAAGCACTACATGGCTCCACAGTGCACAATGGAGGTTTTCTGTTTTGCCACATTGAGTACTGGCCCTTTAAGCCCGGCTACGCCTGACTTGAACATATGGGAAGCTAATCTTAGCCCAAGTCCTGAGAGAGACAAGGCTGGCAACCAGCCACTGTGCAGGGCTGGGGAAGGTTTCTCTTGCTTTCTCTCTATCTGTGTTTTTTCTGTCTCAAGTCTGAGCAATTTATGATTTAACCCCAAAATATTATTACCAAGAACTCACCACATGAGGCATTCAGACTGTGATGTGTTTCACCTACACAAAAATTGCTCGAGTGTTTAAAAAAACTGTTTTCTGTCAATCATTACATCATTGTCCAATCAGATTTGACTGCTCAGCTCTTTTCAATGACTTGGCACACAGTCACCTGGCAGGTAGTAGTACACTGTGTTCTTTTATTGTTTTTAAACTTGCCTGTTTCCTATCCATTTCCCTTGTGTGTGTTGCCCACTCTCTTTGTCTCAGAACCAACGTTTTCTAACATAATCTGTAGACTGATTACATTCCTCTCCTTCTTTTCATTTCCCAAACCTCAAGCACAAAGAGTCGCCTCTCAAAAACAGCGCCCCCCTCTTCTCTTCTGCCCCCTCCTTGCTATTTTTTAGCAGCTCCACCCTGCCCAACAGACCCCCACCCATTACTACCTTTCCATTTTTTTCCCTCCTCTCCCTCCCAAACCACTCCTCCCTTTCTCTTTGTGAAGAGTGGTGAGGGAGGGGGTGGTAGAGCGGGATAGGCCTTCCCCCAGCTGGGCTGTTCGTGCTGACTTGCACGTGCCGAATGTCAGGAGGTATGACTCAGACTGGATACCCTACACTCATTACTACGATCCACACCCAAACACACCCCGAACCTAACACCATCCTGCCTGAGAAGTGTGTGTTTATGTGTGTGTGTGTGTTAGGGGTAGTGATAAAGGACAAAATGAAAAAAACAGCCAAACAAAAAGACACAACAATGAATTAATAAAGTGATGGCTTGAATATATAAATGCTAACAGTCTGTTACTCATTATAGAGACACAGATACAGGAAAGATACAGTTCATACAGATCATACCTGTACAAAAAAGTCACTGTCAGTAGTTTTGCTATGAAATTAGTTATTTCCAAAATAAAGCTCTTTTGTGCCTGGTTTGTTCATAAAAAGACCAAACCAGGCTAAAAAATAACAATAATCATAATAAAAAGAGATTTCAGTGAGGTATTTGCCTAATCTGTTCAACAAGGCTCAAACACTTTGTGTTGCTTCTACTCTGTTAACTCTAATGTGCTCATTGCAGCCCTGCAGCCTCTTGTCCCGCCCACCATTAAACCCAATGACCCTCAGTGAACAATCCAATACTGTATGCATGCTAGCATGTTTGTGTGGTGAAAAAAGCATTAGTTTGCCTCTGCATTTGCAGGAGTCTTTGGTGTTTTTGCCTCTGTGAGCATGTGAGAGAAACATGCATGTGTGTTACAGTGGGGGGGCAGGAAGAGAGAAAGAAAGTGAAAGATAAAGAGACAGTAAGCGAAAAGAGTCGGAGAGGGGGAAGGAGAGCGTAAGCGTGTCAGATCAGATGACCTTGATGCCATTAGACTGCAGGGTAAAAGGGGGGGGGGTGTGTGTGTATGGGAGCAGTGTTGGAGAGAGGTGGAGTCAGCTGACAGGAAGAGATGGGAGGAGGGGAAAGGACCCTCATGTCATGACCGTGATGCTCATGTGAGTTGTTTAATGGCTGCTGGAGAAAGTGTTTTGTTTTTTTTACCCTAAATGGCACAAATCTCCCTGCTAATTAAAGGTGATGGAGATGCAGAGATAGTGAAATCACATCAGTTCACCCACTGAGCCCTTGAAACCAAACAGTTTGCTCTTCACCGGCTTTTGTGTTTTGTGTTTCACACATGGACCTCCCACTACCGATGTGCTGGTAAAGATTTAAAAAGCTTGTTTCAGTGTGTGAGGGTTTTATGTCAGGACTTTGTTGAGAAGAAAAGACGAAGATGACTCAGGCTTAGTCATATGCAAGCCAACCCAACACACACTGCTGAGGACGAACTTTTGTTGTCAGTCATCCCTCCTACAAGACCTTTCCTCTGTGCTGCTGAGAAACAGTGAGCAAGCGACAGAGAAGTGAGAGAGATGGGGAGAGAGAGAGAAATGGAGAGAGAAAGAGAGAGACGAGGGCGTGAAACAACTCATTTGGATGATAATTTGACTACATTGTGAGATGAAGTGATCGATGTGAGAATTGGAGTCTCTGTTGTTCCTTTCTCTCTCTCTGTCTGCCTCAATGCCTGGTTACAGCAGGTTTACTGTAAGTGTTGTGTTTTTTATTTCATTTTCACTTAAAGGTTAACATACTTGTACTGCTGTTGTAATTTCTTGAGGTCTCAATGTCCTGTGAGGAAAGAGTTGAATTAGAAGTTAACTAGGACACAGCTACAGACTGTATGCCTTCCAGTTATAATGTAACATGTCTCTTTCTGTTATCTAGTTGACAAGTAACTCATTGTGTTCAGGAGGTGATTTCAGGACAGCTCTCCTGGGTAAACCTGAATGGTAGCAGCATGCTGTTGCTTCTTTAATCACACAGAAAGATCTTGAAGCCAAGAACACACTTAATGTCCTTTTTCTGTCATTGGTTCTTATTTAAATTCACTATTCATCAAAGAAGAAGACTGTGTATTTTCAATCTAGAGTAGTGTTACTGTATTTTGGTTTTATCTACTACAGTTAAGTGTGTCATATAGTGTATCTACAGTGTCATGTGTCAAACAGCTGAATTTGTTACCGTGGAGGTTCCCTCTTCTGTGTTGACGTTTTGGTCAAATTGTACTTTTTGTTTTACTCAGCTGTGTACGTGGACAGGGGGCAAACTCACTCAGAGATCTTGTTTTCACAACAGGACTGTGTGAGTGAGTTAATGTATTGTGCTGAAGTACGGTACTGTCTCTAGGTCACAAGTTCAGCTTCTGTTTCTGTTCTGTTTTCTTGATGTTCACTCAATAAGTGTGAACGTGTTATAGCCATATTGTGTCATTTCTGTGTAACACTGTTTAGGTTAGATATAGCTGTGATAACTGCCAGTCTGCAAAGATCTCTTTTAGCCCAATGACCACGTTAGCTTTGAAAAATTATTTCTTTTGGCAAGTGTCCTATCGCTGGTATTTCTTCAAGAACTCCTTCGACTGAATGGTTGAACTTTTCTGCGAACAAAGGACAGAAAAGTCTCTTCTGTTCAGTCTTTGAAATGAGGAACTGTGCGTGGAGAGCATGTGACTCAGGGGTTAAGTCGAGGCTTGAGCTACAAATGCAGTGTCACTGCAGCCAGGGGAGTACGCGAGCTCAAGTCAGTCGGGTGAATGAAAGAGCATGTTTTCGAGTGCCCGTTGGTGTGTGGTGGTGGTGATAGTAGAGAGCGGGCATGTGTCAGATGATACATGTGCCCACCCAGTGGTGGAGGCAAGCGTCCTGGTGGGAGCCACTGATGATGATGACGATGCAGCTACGTCATCGCCACATGTGTTTCCTACCTCTCTTGCTCACTGCTCTCACTCTCACTCATTGGCACTCCCTGGTCATGTGACCTAATGCTCTACTTCTCCTCTCCTTCCCTTAGACAGCTTAGGCTGCGCTGTGTTTCTCTTTGGAATTGACACTCATCTGTGTGTGTGTATATATGAATATGTGTGGCAACAGAGAGACAGACAGTGTACAATTTGCAGGACCAGAGAGCGGGTGCGTCAGAAAGTGTTGGAACGGTAAAGCAATGAGCTATGCTAGGAGGGGAAAGGAAACAAAACAGAGAGGCACATCGAGAGAGGGAGGCAGAGGCAGATTGAGAAAGCCAGAGAAAATGAGACATCAAGAGAAACAGGGAGAGCCAAAGTAAGAGAAGCAGCGAAAGGTTACTGAAGTTAATTCAGCCATAGCGCAGTGTAGCCGGCACATGCTCAGAAATATAACAGAAAAATACTACGCAGGAGCTGACAGCGATCTGCATGGGGGAGACAGCCATGCCCCCCCCCCTCCTCTTCCATGGTTAAATCTGCTCCAAAACTCCAGCAATGTTGGAGAGAAGAGAGGAGACACCACAAGGCCGATCAGCCAGCAAGTGGGTGAGAGGAAACATCCAGCGATCATGATGACGTTGATGATGATAATGGCAGTGATGCCAAGGCAGAACAACGGTGAGGAAGGAACAACAAGAGGACGTTGTCGTAGGAGAAGAGAGAAGTCTGACATCCTCAGCGAACTGTTATGGGTTGATTAGTTGTGGTTGCTGTCTTCGTTTGGCAACAAACTGCCTACCGTCTTTCTGATTGTACCCTGTTCCTCTTCTTCATCATCTTCCCTCCCGTTACAGAATCAGTAAAATGAGCGACTCTGAGCGACTCACTCTTGCTTTTAACTGTTATCTCCACAGACTTCCCTCTCGTTGTCGTCCCCCTCCTCAGCATCCTCTTCCATTCCCTTCTCTTCATCCTGCCACTCTTGCTTGCTGATGTCGAAGTGTCATCCGCTGTTCTCTCTCCATTGCCTGGTGTAGTTGTCTTGCTCTTTTACCTCTGTTGCAACCATATTGCCATCATTGTTCCATTTGCTCCCCACTTGTATGTGAGTGAGTTGTCATTATAGAGTTTCATTGAATGATTGTGTATCAAGTGACCCTCAGCCTCCTCCAGTCAGAAACCTTCCACCTCGCCTGTATCCTTTGGATCTTGGAGGAAGGGCCAGCAAGACCGCCAGCAAGCCAGCTCCCTCTCCATCTACCAACCTTTCCCTTTCTTGTGCATGCAGCCTTGCTAGAGGAGCTATTGTCAGCCCAGGTGTGAGATTGAAGCTTCTTGTTTGATGCGATGAATGGGCAACCGATGTAAATGTAGATGAGGAAGAAAATGGACATTGAGGAACCATTATCGGTGGCTTCTCCTTTGGCCCAGGGCTGCGCCGAATCTAGATGCTCAGACATGGAACAAAATCTCCATAAAGAAAAGCAGATGCCGTTTGCAGAAGGAATAAATAAGCAATGTAACGTTGCTTGTCCTTTTTTTCTTTTTCCCGATGATGCCGTTGTGAGTTGAGATTGTATATTCGCTTGGCAGCCGCTGGTTCGCCTCTGCACTCAAAAGCAGACAAGCTCTGTCATAGCTGAAATTGCCAATACTTTGGCTTTTGGCTTTTGTGGATAAACAGTGACACTGCATTTCTAGATGACGTTATACGTAACATCATCGAATGTAGTAGAGCAAATAGTGGTGAAGGGTGTGGATAGAGACAGAGAGAGGCTTTTCCATTCCCATTCCCCCATGCTGCATTGTGCTGTTTCCTAGGCTGCCGCTACTAGTGACTATCCCTCACAGCCCTCTCTGTTTCTGCTCACTGCACACTCCTCCATTCCATCGTACGTGCCCGCTGTGGCTCAGATAATGGCCTCTCGCTCTGCACACACTGAAGAGAGAGAGGCGAGGAGATGGAGGGAGAGGCTGCGTGAGAGGGAGGGGAATGGAGGGAGGGAGGGAGAGAGAGAGAGAGAGAGAGGGGAAGGTGGGGGCTGCGAAGAGAAGCCGACTGCATGTGTAGCCGAGAGAAAGAAAGAGGATATTGAAAAAGGGAAGGGAGGAGCAGACAGAGATAATGAGAAAGGAAAAAGGAGAGAACAGAAAGCATCGGCCATAAGAAGAGGCAAGAGAATGAGAAACGTGCGTGCTGTGCTGGGGGGAGGTGTGTTGTGTGTGTGCGGCCGGCAGTGTGTGCGTGTGTGAATGCATGCATGTGTATTTCGGCACTCGCTCTGTCTGTGCGCTGCACAGACTGGAAGAAATAAAAAGGAACAACCCAACAAGGCTGGACTGCTTGTAGGCTGCTGTGCCGGCAAGCAAGTCTCATGCTCCTCTCTGTCTCCTCTTCTGCTTTCCGCTCTCCGACCGGCAGCTCCGTCTGGACGTCTAGGATCACGTAAGTATGCGTCGCTGCTCCTCGAGCCCTCAGCCGGCTTCATATTGTCAGTGTCTCTGCTTCATGTTCCTGCTCAGCACGGCAGCAAAGGAAGGGGTGGGGGGAGAGGGAGGAGGACAAGAGGGAGGATGGGGAGTGTTGTGTATTTAGGATTTAGGTTCAGCTGTCTGTTCACAAGCTGAACTTAACCCCCTCACCACCACCACCACCAGTAGTATCCTTACACACTTTATCTCCTCCTCCAGTTGTTTTTTTTCGCAGTGTCAGTGTTGAATGGCACTTGCTTTGCTCACACACAGAGCTGTAAAGGCTTATCTTGTTTAAAGGGCTCCCAGACTCATGTGCCTGGTCTAGCAGGTTTTGCAAGATCTGGTCCAGTTAGTTGTGTAGATGTTTTTTGACACACTTGTATTGTGTCAAGCTTGCACAAATGTGTGTGTTTGTGTGTGAAATAAGAGTGACATAGTTAGCGAGACGTCACGAACAGAGTCCTTGCAAGAGAGTAGGGTCTGTCACGGTGTAAATATTTGTCAAAGCACGTGGTCTGTACTGTCCGAGGCACCCGGATAGGTGTTGCGCGCTGCAGGTGTGAGCGTAGCTGGGGTCAGTATATAGACTCGCAAACAAAACAATCAAGGTTAATCAAAGCTCAGATTATGTGAGGATTCAAAGAAACATCATTTTGTGTGTGGTGTAGTAGTTGTTATCTGCACCGGCACAGCTGAGAAAAATCAATTTGTTCTAAATGTTGACCATGAGGTGCTTTAAACCCATGTGACTTTTGTCTGTTGTTGTGTTTCGTATAAGTAACTGTGAGAAAAAAGAGGAAAAGAGAGTGCCTCTGTGACTGACAGTGCATGATTGTGGGATGTTTGGTTGTGCAGTGTTGCAGTCACTCTGTTTCAACACTGCAGTTCTCATAACTGCCGTGCAGAGCTACCCCCCCCCCCACCCCCCCCACCCTTCCTCTTTCTCGTCTGATGCCACTGATAGTGCAGACATGGGGCCTCTCACGTATTGCATGCCGGCTGTTCACTACCACCACCCCCCGACCCCAGCCCCACACCACCTCTCATCAATACTACCGCCACCCCCTGGGACTCCCATCAGACACCCGGCGCAGAAGGTGGATTGAAAAGCACCGAGCACACTGCCTGGCCAGTAATTAGCCACTTCAAAGGCTCATTTCAATGATATTCAAATGATGGGGAAGCTGGACGTCAGGCTCACTTCTACTGTCACACACTGATGGATCTACAAACAGAAGCCATCTTCTTTTTTTTGTCCTGGCTGGAGATGATGGAATACTGGATGGTTCACGTCGATCCAAATCAGGAACTAGTTCACATTTAAGCTGGGGTGTGAGACTGTCAGCTGGCTTGACTTTAGTGTGAGTTGTGTGTATGTGTGAGAGATTATTTATATCTCCATCACATTATTGTAGTGCAGTGTTTGTTATGTCTTCTTGCAGGGACGGGTAGTGCTTGATGGAGGGAAGTTTCCTTTGCAGAAGCATGTGGTTGATGCTCGTTCAGGGTGTCTTTTCTCTTTATAGTAAAGCAAAGATAGAAGACTTTGACACTAAAAAGGTTATTAATAGAGTGTTGGCTTCTACAGAAAATGTATTTATGTAGTGTGTCTGCCATTGTTTTCCTCTCACAAGTGCAATTAGACATGTTGGAATATGCATGTTCAGCCACAACATGAACTCTGTCAATGATTTCTCAGCCTGCCCTTGGATTATCTTTGTTTGCTGTTCTTCTCTAGACTCATTTAATTATAATCTATGAGGAGCTAACCTGGGCTAAATACTGTTTATGAGTAACATCTCAGAATTCAGATGAACTGATGTCACATAGTTAACTTTAACGTACCAAGATAACTCAGATTAGTGTTCATTTAGACAAATGTAGCAAAATATATTTGTCACTGTCCACACCTTTTTTACACAATTGTGATTATAGTCACCCAACTGGTGCTTCAAGCAGACTTATGTAAACAGAACTGTTGGAAAATGTAATTTGACACAGGGTCAGGTGATTTATTTCAGTATAACTACGAATGGGTAAACTGTCCCAATTCTGACTGAGAGAGGAAGTGAGATACATGTATGTGGCTGCACTGATCAGCTCCTGATTACTGTCACCACATGTCTGAGAAAGTCTGAAAATGTACTAAAATGGCTGATAATAAAGTGCATTGTATGAAAAAGGCAAATGAAAGAATTCCTCCCTCATTTGTGACACACTTAAACAGTGTGTTTATAAAAATATTTATGTATTTTATATTTTCTGATATTGTATTATGGGATGCAATGGCTGCACAGAGTACTGCAGGTTAATAATGACCATCTGTGTCCATTTATAACAGGTGCAGTTACCTGTCCTGTTGTAAAGCAGGTGGTATGGGGTGGGAAAATGTGAGCCTTTGTCAAATATCAGGAGCAAGGAGCAACAATAGGAAAGATAAATATTTGTTTGGATGCATTATTTTAAAGATATGAATTGTTTGTCAGGCCACAACATTTGTACTGAAAGAGGCCTCCATGGGCCATACTCTTCAAAGAGCTCTTTTGTTTCATCATTGAAAACAAAGGAATGTTTTGTCAAATTGTGTTTCTTAAGATTACACTTCACTAATACAAAGTAAGTTAAAATGAGGACTAGAGTAAGGTTAACAAAGGGGCCAGAACATCCCACAGGGTGTCTTGTGTTATAGTGTGTTTCCCCTTCCTCAAATGTTTTCAAAAAAGTTGAAGAATTTTCTTCACTTAACGCTCATGCAGGAGCACAAGTTTTTTTTATAGTCATGTGTTTCATTTACCCTCAAGTCATACATGTCCACAACATCAGAACTTTCCATATAGATGTTCACACTGTCTGTGCACACCAGCTATGAGTTCTGCATCTTCTCTGCAGCAGTTTAAGTCTCTCTACCCCCCGGCTCCTCTTATATAAGCATGTGGTTGTAAATGTTTAATTCCTCTCTAAGTGTTCATGTTCATCAGATGTTGTGTATCTCAGGCTTTGCTGGAGGATTTTCTCACATTGTTGTAGAGCACCATGTGAGCAGAGTCACACCACCAAACTCTATTTCATTCTCTTGCAATTCATGGTTGAACCCTCTGTGAGAGTGTCCTGGCCAAATAAGTAATGTTCCAACACATGTTCAAACAAGATTTTCTTTCAGTCTTTTGATGAAGAACTTCAGTATTTCTAGCTCTACACTTGGTGCAGTTCTCTAAAGGATCTTATGACTGTACTTTTACCAATCATGGCATGGTTTCTGGGTTTCTGTTGAGTTGATTAGATGAGGTGCTGTCTGCTAGGCTACAGATTATCTTAGCATTACATACTGTTCTTCAAATATTCAGGTCATTTTAGGTTTGCCATTTAAGGTCTTGCTTTGGATGAAAATGTCTTGGGTTTATGATAATCGCTCCAGTGCATGAGAGTACATTTTCAGTTTCACTGCAGTTTGCTGCTAAAATAATTTTTCATATTAAAATCAACAAGCCCATTATGAAAAAAAAAAAATAGCAGAAGTTCTCTTTCAAAGTTAAATCAGCAGTGATTGCAACAATACCTCCACAAAGACCATAATAACTAAATCAATATCTAGTTTTGGCTTGAAAGTAATTCAAAGTGTATTATGAGCATGTACATGTTGTAATCTGATGCAGTATGTTTCCGTTTTTAATGCTCCAAATGTAGCACACACATAGTCTCCCAATACCATGGGTCACATGTTTTAACTCCCAACTGCCTGCTTTGCATAGCCCAACTGGAGTAGTGTCCATTTATAGATAACAGTCAGACTGTGTCACCTGATCTGTGACTTGCTTGACAAAACATGCCTGTTGTGAAATCACTTCATTGAAGCCATAGTTAATTCAGTTCTCCTTAGCCTTACTGACCTGACCCTGCAGCACTGTATGTTCTGTATGTGTGAGAGGTGGGAGGGAAACCCTGGAAAAGAGCTTGGAATATGGGAACGGAGTCTGACTTTGATGGTTTATACTCTGTGAAATTATTCATGCGAATTTTTTTTCATTCATTTACAATGATTATTAAATACACATGGGCAACACTGGGTGATCATGTATAATGTTTTTTTGTAAATCAGTCCTGGATTTATTGATTTTGTTTAACCTTACTGACCTTTCTTCATATGTGTCTTTCAGACTGTTCGCGAAGTCACTTCAGTGGATGGCCCCAGAAGTGGAGGCCAGATGGAAATTGGGTCACATGACCGCCTCCAGGAAGGCGCGCTGAGCCTGGAACTGGCCAATGGGGTGAATCGCTACCATAAAGATGATGAGGCATCTATGGAAACAGAGCAGCAGAGGGCAGGAAGCATGCCTCCAAGGCAGTGCTGGGTGACAGGACATGGCAAGGTCAGTGACACCCAACAACAGCAGCCATGTTGGAACATTAGGAGTGGTGCAACCCCTGGCGAACCTGTCCACCATGCAAACGTGGAGGATGCCCACAATCTGGTGGCTTTTTCTGCTATTGCCGGCTCCTTGCCTCCTTCTTCCTCCTCTTCCTGCCTTCTTGTGCAGCCCAACACAGCCCAGCTATATGAGAGATTCACCCAGGAGATGGGTACTGAGGTAACTCAGGCCAGACTCTCTGCAGGGGCTCCTGAGGAAAGCCGCCAACCTCCGGAAGACCTGAACACCCTACAGACAGCACTGAGCCAAGCCAAACATGGACACAAGCCCCCTAACTGCAACTGTGATGGGCCTGACTGTCCAGACTACCTTGAGTGGCTGGAGAAGAAGATTAAGTTGGCAACCACTGAGGATCAAGGTGACAGCAAGATGGCGGAAGCTCCCCCACGCTTACAGCCTCATCTACAGCAACCTCCTTTGCAGCATCACCCTCAGCCCTACCCCCAGGTGAACGGTGGCCCCCATCTATCTGCTTCATACTCACAGCAGCAACAGGGAACTCAAGGCCCTCACCGAGACCAAGTGCCCTGCTCCAAACCCCCAATTCCTTGCTCTCCCCAGGTGCTTTCCATAGCCAAGGAAAAGAACATCAGTCTTCAGACAGCCATTGCCATAGAAGCCCTGACCCAGTTATCTGGTACCAGTCCACAAGCTACTGGCTCTCCAGGTCAAACCCCCTACAACAGTAACCTCCATCACCACCAACATACCCAGAACCTCCCACCCCAGTCCCCCAATGGCTCTGGCTTGATTTCTCCCTCTCCTGGAACCCACTCATCTTCCTCACGCTCTCAGTCCGTCCCACCAGGACTACACACCAGCCAGCAGGCCCCAGTGTCCTGTGAGCACCACAGGCCCCAGTCCCAGGGCCAGCCGCCCCATGCTACGCCTCTCCCTTCCTCTACCTCTCCCTTCCTAGGTCAGGGAAGACCTCCAGGCTTCAGTCCCAATCCCCAGCAATGGCAACAGAGCTCAGGCAGAGGCTCTGAACAGAGGAACCCATGGATGTGTGTGAAGTCTGAGCCCCAGTCTCACTTCGCCGCTGCACCTCACAATAGCTCAGACCCTATGTCAGAGCTCAAACAGCTCCTTGGTGACACCAGTGGCAAATTCAGCACTGCTTATTTCAAGCTTCCAGTCACACAGCAGCTCAGCTTGAACCAGAATGGAGGTATCCAGGCCCAGGATAACCCAGCACTGCCCAGAGTAAAGCAAGAGCCAGACTCTGGTGAGCACTACCATCACACTGCCTCCATGGGACATTATGGCATGGTTAATGGTCAGCAGCAGGGTCAGCACTACCCTGGCACTCCCCTGTCACCTGGCCAAGCAGCCATCAGCCACTCCACTCAGGCAGCTCTGCAACAGCACCTTCACTACAAGAGGAACCTCTTCTCTAACCACTCCCCTGGCTTTGGAGCACCAGGCCCACGTCCACCTCTGGCTTGCCAAAACTTGAAAAAATGGTGGCCACAGATGGAGGCAGAAGGTTTGCCACATCTGGCCATCAAACAGGAACCTAAGGAACCCAAGAAGAAAAAAAGCAGCCAGGGATCTCCTGTCATAAAAGCTATGAGTGGGATGCTTACAGGCCCTCCCCTGCCCAAACCCAAACAGATAATCATCAAGAAGACAAAGCAGAAAGCCTCCATGCCAACCTTCCTGCCTCAGACTCAGATCAGCATACAAAAACCACCAGTCCTCATGATGGACAGAGCCCCGGCCCTGACCAGCCTGCAAGCAGGCCTCCCCTCTCTGCCCCTCCACAGTAACTCCACTCAGGCTGCTGCTGCAGGCCTCCCTGCCCCAGCCCAATCTCAGGTATCCATTTCCAACTCCTCAATTACTCCCTCTTCCACTGTTTCTGCTTTGTCAGAAAACACTCCAGCCCTTATGGGCTTTCTGCCCCAACCTGTGGCCCCTGTAGCCCATGCTAAGTCAGAAGGAGCGGGCAGCCTAGCCTCCAGTAACACCAGCACCACCATACCTCTGACCTCCACATTTCCATCCAGCACCTCACAGTTACCGAGTCTTATCAACATAGACCCGAAGTATGAAGAGCTGATCCGCCAGTTTGAGGCCGAATTTGGGGATTCAGCCCCAGATGCATCTGCCAGTCAGTCCATAGAGGCGACTGCTACAGCCCCTCAGCTGGGGAATCAGTCCCAGACCAGTCCTCAGGACCTCAGTCCCACATCATCATCCACCTCCCCATCAGCTCCCTTAAGTCTCACCACTCAAGCCAGCTCCACACCTCATCCAAACGATCAGGAGATAGAGGTTGACAGGGATGAGTCAGGGACCCAAAGTGAAGCAACCTTGAACCAGGCATCCACAGAAAGCCCTGTGGAGGAACAGCATGAGGGGCCCCTCCGTGTCTCTCTGCATCAGGGAGGCGTTGTGGACAAGCAGCAGCAGCCCAGTATGTTGGAGGATAACTTCAGCATGCCATGTTCCCCGATGCCTAAACGCATGAAGCTTGAAGCCTCGGGTGATATTGCAGTTCTGTCCACCACGTGCTATTCTGAGGAGGACACGCCCACGAAGGACAGTCTGCCCTCTTCTCCGTCTCTCAGAGGCTTCCTAGAGTCTCCTCTGCGCTACCTGGACAGCCCCACCAAGAGCTTGCTGGATACTCCTTCCAAGGATGTACAGCCAGAGTTCCCTACCTGCACCTGTGTGGGTAAGTCAGTGGGTTCGCCTGTCACTGCCTGTGTGTATGCAGCAGGATGAGGTGGTTGTCAGTCCACAAACTGCAGCAGCACTTTTCAGACACAATTTCAGTAATGTTCAAACAAATATCACACAACTCCAAACAGTACTTATTCATCTCTGAGTGGAGATAAATTCAAAGTACAGTAACTCTTACCAGTATTAAAGGCTTTTTTGCAAAGTACCCTATAGCAGCCGGGTTGTGTGGCTGTGACCGTCCATACAGCCACAGTATGAGGCAATAAAGGCAGCAAGAACAAACAATGGCGTCGTGACACACACAGTGCCACACAAAAGTGGGTTTGGGTCTGGCAGAACAGACTCTTTGTTTGACAGAAAGGGTTCAGTCCTGTGGTTTGGGTAGAACTCAGGGTGCTCAGGGTATTTACTTACAGTAGGTGGTCCCACAGTAGAAGTTTATGGAAATGTATTGACCAAATTATATACTATATATTTAAAATAAATGAGGAAATAAATCCTCAGATATGGATGTTTGTCAGCCTCCACAGGTAGATAAAGTTAGAATAAGTGGATTTACACCCACATTATTACAGTGTGAAAGGTTGGGTCTTTATTATTTAAAAAGACCCAGTCTGTCTCTGTCCATTAAGCCATTAATTAATAACTGAGTAAATCAGAATATACTGCTGCTGTAGCTGCTCTTGGTAACAGTTCATTGACTTTGTGCAACAACTGAAATAATGAAATATTTAATTCTCAGAGAAGCTGTTAAGAATTTACCAACATTTTCCTGTAATCACTGGATGTTTACTGCAGGACAATGAAGGGTTGAGGCCTGGTAAATAGACCCGAGCTATCCCTAAACACTGAAGAGAGTGCACAGCAGGGGCAGAGCAGCTGCAGCGAAACACTTGCTAGCTGTGTGCTGTTAAGGCACAACAGCCTTCATGGCAAAGCTTGGTTACACACTTGTCCTGTCAACTCCTGTTGGAACACTACCACACTGGAATGAGACTGCCTCCAACACAATATCCAACCATGTACATACACACACACACACACACACACACAGACACACACAAACACTAACCCCCAAACAGAAGTCTCTACCTGTGGGAACCTCAATGTTTGTCCCCATGGTGACATGAGTCCTCTTGGGTTAGTGTGTATTCGGGATATAAAAACAAGCCCAAAATTCCCACGCACAAATTTAGTACAACTCCTCCACTTCCTGCCCTGAGCCACGCCCTGGTGCCTCCCTGCACCAACAGGGGAATGTGACCTCATATTGCCTTTGAGCCAGAGACACACACTCAGTACTGAGTGTATGTCCACATTTCAGATAATCAGCTGATTGTGTAGTGAACATTTAGCTAATTATGTTATCCACTAGAGATGATACAGAGGTGCCATGAAAAGAAAGCAAGAGCAACACAGTTTTAGCTGCCAAACAATCATGCCTAACCCTAACCCTATGAGACACAGAGCAAGATGTTACAGAGCTACACAGTGCACAGACCATACAGTCTAAGTATAGTAGCATACATACAGCTCACTGTGTTACACACACAGATTAGCATTGAAGATTCATGTTGGACAATGGTCATGCAACATAAACACAGATGTACACAGTGCACTCAGACACACCCTCAGTCCCTCTTAACACTCACATAAACTGAGTCATTCATGCCTACCTCAAAAATCTTCTGCTTTGCAAAGTATCTCCACACCCTGAAGTCACAGCCCACTGTCTGTGTGCCGGGAGGGGATGTGTGTTTTCATTTGTTTGTGGGAACTAGATGTTGCAATCAGTAGCGCATTCCTGCACTTATGTGAGTGTATATGTTTTTTTCTAAAAATGCATCAAAACACATCAGCTGTACTTGTGACCTTGTACAAAAATATACAGAAACTGAGATGTAACATGCCAAGACATGGCTTCAGTCTTTACTGGAGTAAACAGACTTTTATTGTTAAATGTTTGCAGCTTGAGTGAGACATTACTCACTTTAATGAGGCGAACACCCATTAGCTTCAAGCAGCACTTTATCGACACACTGGTAAAAGGCAGAGAAATTATTTATTTGATAAATGCAATTTGCAAGAACATTTATAAAACCTAAGTAGTATCCACCACAGAGGAGTTTTTTTTGTGCTGCCGTAATTTTGACACAAAAATTATCTATTTAATGTGGAAGTGTAGTTTCAAATAATCTCTTCGGTGTTGTTCAGAGATTTTAGGAAGAGACAGCACATCATAATGGCTGTGACCATTACCTCTTTATTATGTCAATAATGTTTGAACCTAGCAACTAAACTCATGCAAGTGTAGTCAGTCAAATTGTACGTGACTTCCCTTATGACAGTGAGATAAGGAAGCTGAAAATGAATCATAAAGTGTAGTATTACCTCTGATATTAGCCCACAATAATAGACCAACCAGACTAAAGTGTCTGTCACAGAGTGGTTATATTATGTAATACATGATTGGTAAGAGAATGAGTAAGTTGTCAATACCAAATTGAATTGTTTCTTGGGACCCAGAATAAATGTTTACATTTCAATGTCTAATTTATCATGGGGCTTTTCAGGTCCAGTCATGTGTTGTGTCCTCACTCTGTACTGTCTCTTTTTCTAGAACAAATCGTGGAGAAAGATGAAGGCCCCTACTACAACCACCTGGGATCTGGACCTACTGTAGCCTCCATACGAAATCTGATGGAGACAAGGTGAGCTCTTCTCCTCTCTTCTCTTCTCTTCTCTTCTCTTCTCTTCTCTTCTCTTCTCTTCTCTTCTCTTCTCTTCTCTTCTCTTCTCTTCTCTTCTCTTCTCTTCTCTTCTCTTCTCTTCTCTCCTCTCCTCTCCTCTCCTCTTCTCTTCTCTTCTCTTCCTCCCACATGTTCTTGCGTTCCCTCTCCCATGCCTCTCCCTCCTCCTCCTCCTCCTCCTTCCCTCACTCTCACCACCTTCCCTCCTCCTCACATTTTGTCCTTAGGGAATCTGTGACCCAGAATCCAGTAGGAGGAACAGGAAATATCAGCATCATCAGCATATCAGAGGCAGTGAGAAGCACAGGAGTAGCAGCAGATGATAGCTGAGAATGAAAAGAATGAGGGAGGATAGAAATTCAATCACAGAGAGAGGAAACAGAGAAAGATGGCAGGAGGGAAGAATAAAAAAAAGTAAAATTTTAGAAGAAAGTATTTTTTGTGCTCTAAGATTGAGTTCAGTCATTTGTATTATATAACAGCCTTCTACTATTAATTAAGGCTGATAACTCTTTTCATGCAGTTAATGCACATACAAATCTGCCTTCAATCTCATAGTCAAACTGAAGGTAAGATACAGAAACGGATGACCTGCAGCATCACAGCAATACAGCCTCACCAAACTAATCAATAAACTGGTGTTGCTTTGTCTGCAATGCATCAGTAGACACTGTTATAAAAAGACAGATTGAGCTCAGCAGTTTGATGTTCACAGGATTACTGTTTAGTCAGTTCAGGAAGGAGCACCAGGAAGCTCCCCTGCTGGTGATTTTAATAACCAAAGTGCAGCTACAGCCTTACTAAAATATACCACTGATTGAATGTGAATGGTGAATATAGACTGAGTGTAGTAACCGTCTATAAGTGGATGCCTCACTGAGCATCATATTAGGCTGTTCTTCACTGAAAGGCTGGTTTTCAATAAGACCAATGAGTCATTAGTCCCGGGAGAGAGCAGGTTGAGGGGGGATGTTAGGCCAGAGACCACCTTTTGTTATTTGAGAGATGATGTAAGATGTGGAGACTCCATAGTCCCTAGCTGACCTTTGACCCACCTCTGACCCCAGCAGGCCACCCCTGTGGTGCTAAAGCCTACTCCCCTCCCACTCTCCTACCCCCCCTCAGGGTGATTCCTATTCAGCAAGAGCCCCTTGTGTTCGCTGTCATGCCAAATCTTCTCAGGGCTGAAGTTTTCACAATGGCAGGTATCAAGCAGCCAGGCGACCTGATATGGCATCTGACAAGTTGTGATGGCACACCCCCACCCAAACACAACCTCTGACCCCTCCGTTCTCCTATACACCTCCACACTCTACCAAAAGAAGGGCAGTCTACCACTCCCAGCACTCTGTTTGCAGACACATACACATAAACACAGAACAGACACAAAAATGTGAACAGGAAATAACTTCATGCTTGCACATGTGGACACAACTCCAGCAGAGTAATATCTCCAAGAGAAGCTCGTGGCTGGCATTGTGCAGATGCTAGTGGGTTCTGGTTTACACTGACGTGCTTGTGTGAATCTCAGCAGAGCTTTGTGAACACTCCTCTCCAGCCAGAACTGCTGAGGTTGGCCTGTCTTTGTTAGAGTTGACAGTTATTGCTACTCCATTAGACTTCTGTGGGCACACAAAAAAATACCACAGGTCCAGAAAAACACAGGCAAAAGCAATAGCAGGCAAAAAAATCACAAAATCTCTTGAGGTCACTCATGACAAAAATAAATAATTTATTAATTACTGCAAAACAAGATTGTGTCTCCTATTACAGCACTAGTTGGGTTTCCATTACAGTTTTACTCAAAATACAAGAATTTTTTTAGAAAAGTCGAACAAACACAAATGTGAGTGGTCTGTGTCTCCATTTACTGATAATGTTTGAATAAAGCTGGGTTTCTCCTCTCGCAATATCATTCCAATTAAATATGATGATGGATTTCCAGCAGTCTGCCTCTCGGCTGGAACTGGATCCCTGGGGCATGATATGGCAGGTGCCACGACTTGAATGCAAAAAAAGTGTTTCCATTTCAATTTTGCG
Organism: Trachinotus anak; assembly: GCF_046630095.1. Taxonomy (NCBI): domain Eukaryota; kingdom Metazoa; phylum Chordata; class Actinopteri; order Carangiformes; family Carangidae; genus Trachinotus; species Trachinotus anak. Next base: position 5,696,420 of record NW_027273859.1, on the reverse strand, counting down.
AAACATTGTTTTCTTGAATACTCTGAATAACCGCCTCATGCTTATACATTTTTTTTGCATTATTTGAGGGTTTCTTCAAAATTAACATCTCTCCATTGCATGTTTTTAAGTTTGAAATTTCAAATTATGCATTAAACAGGTTAAAGAAAACACACCTACTGATGCACCCAACAGTCAGCAGTTGCTGAGGCTGAGAATATCTGGCCATGTGTTGCCCATAGTTTTTGCAAAGTGGTATTGGAAGTAGTTCGTTCACACCAGTAAATTAGTAATTTGAAAATGTGAAAGCATGAAAATGGCTAGTTTTGCTTGTCTTTTTGATGTGTTTGGATTGTGAACACATGCACAGAACACACATCCAGACTGGTGCTCAGCTGGCTTTCAGGTGTTTCAGGCCTTTGTGATGTGTTCCAGTGCAACTTTCAACACACGAGGCCATAAGAAACAATGCAAAGCATTTTTGTCAGCATCAGTTCTTTGAGGTTGCTTTTTTGGCCCATAGGACCCTGACACATAGAAAAGAGTAGAGTGTGTGTTTCAAGTGTAGTAACACTTGAATGTCAGCTTGGTTTGTCAGAGCTTTAAAGTCAGGTTTCAGGGCCTAACTTTAAAGTTAGCAACACCAAGCAACACCAAGTGCTGAACTGGATGAATAACTAAATTCTTTCTCTCTATGTAGGTATGGAGAGAAAGGGGATGCCATTCGGATTGAGAAGGTGATGTACACAGGCAAAGAGGGAAAGAGCTCAAGAGGATGTCCTATTGCAAAGTGGGTAAGTAGCATCATGTTTGAAAAAGCCTTAATCACATGGCGGAGGTGACGAAAAGCATTACAGTACAAGTAGGTGACTGCAATGGGAAAACAGTCAGTACCTTTGGTAATCAACAACAGATTTATGCAGTGTGTGTGTGTGTGTGTCTATAACGAGGGGAGACATTCAGCCAAGTTTGTTACCCACAGTAAGTAAATCAGTAGGAGGTCTCACTCTGTAACAACTGCCTGTCCTTCCTCCCCATGTCACCCCTGACACATCCTGCTAATGGCTTTATCTACTGAAGGAGGGTGTGTTTGGATGTGTGTGTGTTGGAGACAGAGAGAGAAAGGGCAATTGCAGAGATAATATAAAGCCCCTTTTCCACTGGTCAAAAAAACAGCTAAAACCTACTAACATCGGGCTTCTGTCAGCAATGGAAAAGCATTCAATCAGCATTCACTCCCACGGAAAAATGACTCTGTGGATATTTATCAGCTCTGACTCCGATCAGCAATGATGTAAATTTAACAGCAGGGTGAGAACATGCTAATTTAACCTGTCTCCTGCCCAGCATGGTGCTGTTAAACCACAAACACCATGGCTACACTGCCCTCAGGCCTGCAAGAGTGAGCTGCAGCCCCAAAATAAGTTTAAAAAAAACACACCAGTCAAAGCATCTCATACAGAGCTCACTGTGTCTCTGTGCTCTGTAACTGCATGTGATGACATCCCAGCAGTCGTGTGTGTGTCCTCAGTCTGAACAGAAAGGCAAACTTGTGCGGCAATGTTAAAGGTGCTAATCACCTTTTTTAGCATTTAACAGAACCCTCTTATACCTGCTAATTTTGGTGTAATAAGGGTATAAGTGAAAGAGGCTTGTACCTGTCAATATGTATTTTTTCTGGTCACAAAAACCAGAAAGGTGTGGGAGGTAATAGTTGGATATTTATATTCTATATACATATTTTCTACATATGTATGTAGAATGTGAAGTGACTCCAGCTGAAGGAATTGAACCTATAGCATTTTCAGGAGAATTAGGGCTGGTAGTTTTAACCAAAGCAGATCAGATTTCAGCACAGGTATTAAATATAATCCAAAATGCAGTGTAAGCAGCATTTACTGGATTGTGTCTTGCACAGTATTTGAAAACCGAGTATGTGAACCTCACATCTAAAGGTGATTGCGCTGTAAGCACAAATGTTTACTGCTAAGAAATTCTATTTCTGATAAAGAAACAGGGTGTTCACCTGTGTTCCTGTGTAAGTGAAAGCTAAAATAACGATAAGCTCTGTTTCCTTTCAGGTGATCCGTCGTGGCAGTGAGACAGAGAAGCTGCTTTGTCTGGTGCGGCATCGTGCAGGCCACCACTGTGCCAACGCTGTCATCATCATCCTCATCATGGCCTGGGAAGGTGTCCCAAAGATGCTGGCTGACAAGCTGTACCGTGAGCTCAGTGACACCCTCACCAAATATGGCAACCCCACCAGCCGACGCTGCGGCCTCAATGATGAGTGAGTAGCTGATCGGCGATCTTTGACACTGGTTTTCTAACTTACAGGTTTGTGAATGTGCAAACAACAGGCTGTCCGTATTGTCTGTCATCATTATGTTGCATTTTCGCACCTTTGATGCATTTGTGCCTGGTATTGTTGTCATGGAGAAGGAGTTATTTTTAAAGCCTGTGATAGACTATTTTATCTTAAGTCAACTTTATCAGTAGTTTGAGGACGACCCATGTGACCAAGGAATCTATGATAAAAAATGCTGCTGGGTTTATGCACAAAATCCTATAAACTGGGCGTCCATGACCTAATCTGTGCTCATATGGAAAATATTAAACTCCAGGCATGAAGCTAAAATCAACAATTCCTTTTTTTTATGCATTGTCCTCACCACATGTGTGCACATGTACTTTTAAGAGTTTAGGCCTACTGACCAATTCATGACCCAGTATGTGCATATTACACACACACACACACAGTATAAATGTAAAACAAAATGAATATTTGTTCCATGTGGTGAATATAATGTGCTGTAACATTAACACACCAAATATCCTCGTTCTCATTTCTCTCATTCTCATTCATGTTTCCATATCCCACTCAGCTCAGTTGAGACACAGTGTTCACATGATGAAAAACATGCATGGGGTACACATCATTTATACATGAAACTGAGAGCACACTCGCTGTCTCCCCCTGCAGTCGTACCTGCGCGTGTCAAGGCAAGGATCCCGAAAGTTGTGGTGCTTCCTTCTCCTTCGGCTGTTCCTGGAGTATGTACTTTAATGGCTGTAAGTACGCCCGAAGCAAAATGCCGCGCAAGTTCAGGCTACAAGGAGATCACCCTGAAGAGGTACTCATTACATCAAAGCCACTTGTAATAATGAACTAGGGTTTAGGAACTAGGAACTAGCTCTTTTTTTAATTTTAGAGTTAACTCACTCTTGTAATCTTGAGTGATTTTACGCCTCCATTTTATGGGTCTGTGTCTCTGTGTTTTGTTCTGACCTGTGATCCATGTTTTTTCTCGGCAGGAGGACAAACTCAGGGATAACTTTCAGCATCTGGCAACTGAGGTGGCTCCTTTGTACAAAAAGCTGGCCCCACAGGCATACAGCAACCAGGTCTGTTGTACTAGCAAAGTCTTAACACAATAACAACCTCATGCCACCACCAACTACACCTCATCTTTTTCACATGCAATGCAATTCAGTTCAATTTATTTACAATGAGTGGTTCTGTAGTTCTTCTTAACAAGCGGACTGAGAAAAATGTACTGGCGGAGAGTGCCTCAGATCTGATCTGAGCTTTATTACAGTATGACACCCTTGAAGTGCTGCCTCTGAGAAATGGTGGAATGGCAAAAGCAAACAAACTTTACTACTGTGTGTATCTCTCCCGGATGAAAGTAAGGACATAAAAACATTACCTCCCTCCTGTCACTGTCCTCTCCCTCAGTGCCAGTCGGAGCTCAGAGCTCCAGAGTGCAGGCTGGGCTTAAAGGAGGGCCGGCCGTTTTCTGGAGTCACTGCTTGCATGGACTTCTGTGCCCATGCTCATAAGGACCAGCACAACCTCCATAATGGCTGCACAGTGGTAAGATCTCTCACTATCATATTAAATTTGTGTTTTGTGGCTAACTTGAGGTGAATAAAGGAAATGTTTGGTTTTTTCATGTGTGTGTGCGAAGCTAAATAAGCTTAATGAAAAGTGTTGATGTTCTGTAGCTTGGCACAGTTCATATTTCACCTCGCTCTCCATGTCTCTCTCTGTTAGGTGTGCACTTTAACTAAAGAAGACAACCGGGCAGTGGGAAAGATCCCTGAGGATGAGCAGCTTCATGTGTTGCCTCTATACAAGATCTCCCCGACTGATGAGTTCGGCAGTGAGGAGGCTCAGCGCCTCAAGATGCAGACTGGAGCAATCCAGGTACTTCAGGCTTTCCGCCGTGAAGTGCGCAAGTTGCCTGAACCTGCCAAATCTTGCCGACAGCGCCGACTGGAGGCCAAGAAGGCCGCCTCAGAGAAGAAGAAAAGTAAACTCATGCAGCAAGCAGGGGACACGCCGGAGAAAACAATGGTCAAGGCTGAGGTCTGCATCACTGGATCCCCTCAACCCCAAGGCAATAAAGGTTAGTTGTTATTTTGTGTTTATTTTTGTGTCACTCCTAAAACACTTTGATTGTGTTCAATAGATGTCCAGATTGTCTGGTAGCCTGCAATGCATTTACCTTAACCTGCAACCAATATGTAACAGATCTCCAAAATAAAGGTAAAAAAAAAAAAAATAAAATAAAATGCCTTGATTTGTGAAGTTAATTTGCCTTTCATTTGTTTCAAACATTCAGCAATTATAAAACAAGAGATGAAGCCCAACATCAAGAAGGAGCCCTTCAACGGGTCAATAGATGGATACCCAGTGCAGGCAGCAGACCCATTCAGTAACATTTATCAACACCCTGCCTTCTATGCAAGGGGAGGCCTCCCCCCAACTGGCCAGCCCTCTGCACCAGACCCAGTAAACGGTTACCATCCACCACCTAATATGCCTGCAGTGCACTATGGCTACTACAGCTACACCCCCAATGCACTTTTCCCCCCTAAGATGAGGACCTATGAGGGTCGAAATGGCTCTTTGCCCAAAGCAGGCAGTAAGGTCGTCCAAGTAGACATAAAGCCTGATATTCAGAGCTTTCAGGCCAGACTGGCCCAGTCCTACTCTGGCCAACCAGAGCAAACCAACCAACCAAACCACGGCGCTTATACCCAGCCTGCAGATTACAACCAGTCCCGTCCCTCCTCAGTCTCCTCTGAGCCCTCCAACAGAGGCACACCAATAATCAAACAGGAGCCTATGGATGTGCCAGTCTATGAAGGCACAGTGCCGAGCCAGGCTGGGCCCAACACACCTAGCACCACCCCCCAGCCGGCTGCCTGGCCAGGGCACAAGCTTAATGGAAGTATCGTTCCCACAAACTGGGACATCCATCAAAACCATAAGCAAAGTCCTGAAGCCTCGTCCTTGAACCCGGAGCAGCAGTTTCACCAGCACCCCCAGCAGCAGCAGTCCTCTCCTTATCCCCAGCAGTGGACATCCTACCCTGGCTCAAATGCCTTGATGGTCTCCCCTGCCCCATCACCATCACTCCAGGTACCTCCCTCACCATCTCCGTCCCCTCACCCAGGCACAGCGCACCCGGGTAACATATACCAAGGCTCCACATGCCCTGCCACCCCACGCCCAAGCACCCCTCACCCAGGAACACCACAGCCTGGCACCTCTCACTCAGGCTCAGTTACACCACGGCCAGGTACTCCAGGCCCAAGCACCCCGAGGCACTGGGCCAGCCCTGCTCCTAGTCCTCAGCCAAATCCCTGGGCCATGAGGCCTGCTGCATATAGCCCTGGTTTGAAGCACAGCAATCCTGCAGGAGCCTACCCTGACAAAATCTGGTCCAAGACCGGGGAGAGTCGGTGTTCCACTCCCCTTGGGCTCCAAGAGAAGGCTTGGAAGTCTTGTGGAGGTTCAGTGGCAGGTAGTACCCCGTCCCCTGCCCCTGAGGGCCGGCTCTTCCCTGATGCCCTGCAACAGTCAAACCAGGCCTGCTGGGGTCCCAGGCGAGCTGACAGCGACGTAGAGAGCATCAAGGGTCGGGAAGATGATGAGGATGAGGTGTGGTCCGACAGCGAGCACAACTTCCTGGATCCCAATATTGGTGGTGTAGCGGTTGCACCAGCCCATGGCTCCATCCTGATTGAATGTGCCCGTCGGGAACTTCATGCCACCACCCCACTCAAAAGGCCAGATCGCTCCCACCCCACCCGCATCTCCCTGGTCTTCTACCAGCACAAGAACCTCAACCAGCCCATGCATGGCCTGGCTCTGTGGGAGGCCAAAATGAAGCTGCTGGCAGAGCGAGCGCTGCAGAGGCAGCAGGAAGCAGCTCTCCTTGGCCTCTCCCAGGAAGACATCAAGGCCCTAGGGAAGAAACGCAAGTGGGGGGCTACGGTGGCTGGTGCCAGTCCAGGACCTGGACAATCTAAAGACAAGAGGGAGGGGCCAGTGACGCGGTTAGCCCCCACGTTCCAGACCACCTCTATGGTTACTGTGTCTCCCTATGCCTTCACCCGCCTCACTGGGCCCTACAGCCACTTTGTCTGAGGTCAGACAGAAACAAACAGACTGATAGCTACAGAGTGGTGGTGCAGTGAAGGGCTGGAGAGAGCGGTGAGCAGGATGAATGTCTCTCAGCTGTCTTGCAGTCTGGCATCTCTCCATCCTGCCCCCTCCACAGTCCACTTGGAGGAGGGGACATTTTTATTGTTTTTTACCTCATGTCAGGCAGTGGTTTGGGCTTCAGACACACTGCCTGTGGTGCTCTTCCTCTCTCTTCCCTGGAGAGGAACTCCATTGCTTTTTCTTGTTTATAGAATTTTAATGATTCTAATTATTGCTATTATTATCAATATTATTATGATTGCTATTGTTACTGTCAATGTTGTTATTACAGGTATTATTATAATGAAGACTTGTTTGTTTTTTTATTATTGCTGTTTTCATTAATGTTATTAATGATGTGATTGTTTTTGGTTATATATTTTTTTAAATCAATCAGTCTGAGTCAGTCAGACTCAAACAGTTGCTTTTTCCATGTTTGGAAAATGTGTACCCTACCTTCTGTTTGATTTTTTTTTTTTTTGTTCTTGTCAATTTTCCAGCTGTGCTTAGAGGAGGAGCCATTGTCTGCCTGGCAAGACAGCAAATCAATATTACAGTAACCATATGAGTGTATCTATAAAGCTTTTCCAGCAGGCTTTCCATATGTGGCCATCTGTATATTGGCCATATACAGATACATATCTTTAATTTTATATAGGCCAGTTTAGGTTTTCATAAAGGGTAATTCCAATTATTATAAATGTGGACCTCAATTTCCTAAATTTGGCCATTATGAGGATTGTGCTCTGCTTGAAGACTGGTTTACAAACACCACTGCTGCCTAATGCACAAGCCACAGTCTACTTTTCTAGTATGAAAAATGTCTACACACATGGTAAAACAAGAAGAGGGAAGGAAGGAAAGACAGTGTAGTGTGGTGTATGTCCAAATTATCAGTAGTATTTGTGCTGATACAATACATCATATATTTTTTATCCGGCTACAGTAACAAGCAGAGCATACATTAAAAAAACTCTTCCAAACTGAAAACAGCAGACGAGCAGAGGCTGAAACCGAGCTCCAAAGTTATAAACTAATCCAATCATTCGGATGCAAAATGTAGGATAATAAAAATAATCAACATTACACTTTAACCCCAATGAAACGTTGCTGCTGCTCATGTCATCAGACGATGTGCTCCTCTTCCTCTTTACACCCCTCCAGCTTTCGACTGGTGCTCAACTTCCAGCTCTGATTGATTTTCATTCCACTACTATTCATTGCACTTGATGCTGTACTTAGGTGCTCAAATCTGGCTCAAGTAGCATTTGCAAGTTAAATATTTTTTGTTTTGGCTGACGTCAGCGTACCAGAGTGATGAGAATTATTGTTTCAAAACAACTGCAAGAAATTTGTCATGCAAGTGTAATGAATTATGTTACATGCTTTGTTTTCCTATGTGGAGAACTGCACATTTGGTATAAAGGCTTAAGGCTAAAATAAGTGATATTATTTTCAAATGCCATTTGACCCAGATCAGCTATTACCACAGAGAGATGTAACAGGTGGCACTCTTTATCTTCCTATCACATTCAAGTAGGGGTGAGCACTTCCCAGTGTAAACTCTAGAGGGCAGCAGCGACTGCCGTTTCAAAGTGGTGTGTACTAACAAACCCACAAGCACTTGAGATCCATGCAGAAGCCAGCGGAGCCTCAGCTTTCTGCTTTAACCATCAATAGCCAGTAGAGGGGGGTCTCACGCCCTGTTTGCAGACTATTGATGGGCCTCGCCAAAGCAGCTCAAGGCGAAGTTGATCTTTGTCCTATTGTGGCACAAATGTGAACGAAGCCTGGAGATGCCTTTGAGAAGCCGTCCGGGGTTAGAGAAGAAGGAAACAGTTTTGGGATAGCAGTGCTTTCGGTGCTCCTAGACACACTCTGGTGCTCTCCTATTACACTTGATTTACTGTGAAGGGCCCACTCCTTCCTCTGCATGGTGCTGTCATCCTCGAGCAGAGCTAGGTGGGTCCTTCCACAGGCACCTTGTCACCACAGAGGTAGCCAATCAAAGCGGCCACACTATGGTTGCAGCTCTGTCACTGGGCTTGAGAACTGAACTGGTTCCTTTTGAGGTGCTATTGCAGTTTACTGTGGCAAAGTGGTTTTGTCTCAAACAAAGTACACTGTACAGGGCAGAGAAAGCACAGTCGTTCTTGGTAACTCACTTACAGAGAAAACAATAGTGCTAAGAGATAAAGGGAGATCTTAGAAAATCACTGTAGCCTCTGGGAGTTGGCACCTAATGCAAATGCATTGAGTCAATTGATCTCTCACTTTGTGTGTGTTTGTGTGTGTGTGTGTGTGTGTGTGTGTGTGTGTGTGTGTGTATGTGTCTAAAAATGACAAATGCATGGGTGCATGAAAGAGAAGAGCCAAAGAGAGAGACTATTTGATAGCCTGGATAGAGTCAGTCATTTTTATTTTCTCTCCATAAACCATGTGAGTATTTGATCAGTTCAGGTGTTTCACTTACAACATGTGATGAAAATGAAAATGAGCGACTGGTAGAAATGAACACAGGCTGACTCCTGGCTACTGGGTGGTTGTTTGGGTCAAGGCCCTGGTCATCTGTGAAAGACCCTGTTACCTCTCCTGAGGGTCTCCAGCTCTCTACCTCACGCTGTAGAGACACTGGTCACAATCACAACTTGCTACTGAGGGCAGAGAATCATACACATGTCCCTTTGTGTGCTCTAGATCTCCACACTCATTTTAACCTGCTTTTTTTTTTTTTTAAACTCTTATTTATTACTACATGGTGATGATGATAATGATTGTCTTTGATGGGTTTTTTTCATCTTTTTTTATATAGCTAATACAAATTGTACATACAGAAGAAAAGATTTATAAAAGCACTTTTAATCTTGATTTTAATGACAAAAAGAAAGAGCCGATTATTGACAACTTGAAGCTTAGGTTTTTGTTTTTGTTTTTTTGTTTTTTTGTTTTTTTTTTAATTTTTCTCAAGAGAGAGATGAAAAAATGTAAATATTAAAATATTTAGGTAAGATTATTTAACTGGTGAGGATAGTAACTAAACCATGAATGACAAGGGGGTATTTTAAGTCTCTGACAGCCCTTAACAACAGGAAACAACACTCGATCCCAATGTGTTGTGTGTAAATGTGTGCTTAGTAACACTGCTGTTTTGCTTTCTGAAGTACTGTACCCCATGTCAGCATGTAACTGACAGAGACCCGACGCTTTCTTAAAACAAATTCATTAGCCCACGTATCTAACATGACACCGCGCTTGATTTACTCATTTACAACACTCTAAACAACTACAAGATCTCCATCGTTGCAATTGTCTGACGAAAACCTCTGAATAGAGTATGAATTGTGGTTTTAGAAAAGCTTGTCTCCTTGACATTAATGAATTTGTTTTAACATTTTACAGCAGGGGTCGACAGCCCCAGAGAAATATTTAAATTTAAGGCTAAAGAATATAAAAACTGCAAGTATATGGTACTCAACAATGGTCTCTTGTCAGTAAGCTAAGGACAAATCTAAATAGGTAGCCATAAACCTGGTATGTGCATTTTGTTGTTTAAAGGGATAGTTCAACATTTGGGGAAATACACTTATTTGCCTACTTGCAAATGGGAAGATTGATACCACTCTCAAGCTAGAGCCAGCATAAGTTCTAGAAACAGAGGAAAAGAGGTAGCCTCAAAAGCTCACTGGTTAACACATTACATACTTTGGGAAGTTACTGCTTCTGGCCAGAAAATAGTTCAGCACATAACCCCCTTGAAACCCCAACATGTTGTTTTAACACTTTATGAATCAAACCAATGAGCTATAGTGTGTTCATTAGTAAGCTGTAGAGGGGCTCATAGGTTGATTTTCTTATGTTCGGACAAAGGGAAGGTAGCTGTTTCCACCTTTTCAATTTTTAGTTAAGCTTCATATTTATCAAACATGAAAGTGCAATCAATCTTCAAATTAGCTTGTTTCCTAAAATGTTGAAGTATTCTTAATAGAGTTGCCCTCGATAGCTGAACCACCAGAGCCACGTGTTCTGGATGTTTAGGAGCATACTGGTAGTTGCAGAGCCAGTTTAAAGTGAATCAGCGGGCGATGTTTTAGCAAGTAATAAAACAACCGCAATCTTTGTCAGTTGTGTTAGACTATCAGGTAAGAGGTTGCTTCCCTGCTTGTTTAGATGTATCTGTCATAATTATCTAATCTAGTTCTCATGATAGTAAGTTTGCACTTGGCATAAAAGTCACAATGTCCCTGTGGAAAGACACCAGGTGTTTAGTTTGTAACGGTAACAATATGGCACACACATCATGGCTAACAGTAGTTGGATTGATGCAGGGGCTGGGACAGGGCCCGTTTAATTTTTAAACTATGATGCATGGCCCACATTACACACACATACACACATGCCTAAGGAACGGTGCTGAAGATAACAGTGTATATGATCTCTTAATAACTTAATAACTGTAAATTTCTAAATGTCTCACAAGTTTAGTGGATTGCTCTCGTGTGAGGCGCCACCTCCCAATCACAAAGATGCAGAGGTGGGTCAGCTGGTGCTATGACGATGCTACACCTTAAATTCACTGTGTTAAAAAAAAAATGTGAGGGATAAATGATTACCACAAATATTTTTCTGAGCTCTTCGAATGTCAAGAGAACTATACTTTTGATTCAGGCAGTTTCATAGGATGGGGAGCTGCCCTGGTGCTGACTTTACGAAAAGTCTTTTGTTACAACGCTACAGATTTACATCTCTTTTTTGAGGGCAGGGGGGCACTCAAACAGTTGATCACGTCCTCTATCAATATTCATTCCATATTGTACTTGAAGTCATTTAAACTAGGATGAGATATAGAAATCATATTATATGAAGACTGTTATCTGGGGTTGACATTTGGTACAGCGCAAGTACCAAAGGCTATTGAAATTATCTTTTGAGTATGTTGTATATGTTCATGTTAAATGAATGCTAAGATATGTGAACAATTCAAGAATAGCAATTGTGTACTGCCTCCCTCTTCCTCCTGCCTAGTCACGCACTTCCTTTACTGAACCCCTCTCTTTCTCTTAGCACCTTGTATATTTTGTCTTTTCTCACACACACACAAACATAGATATATACATATGCATCTCACTGTGTATGGCCCACTTTTAGACATCTATGAACACCTAATTTAATGAACACTCTCCAAATTTGGGATAGAGACTTGGACCCTGGCCCATACAAAGAAAAAAAAAGAAAGAAAAGAAAGAAAAGAAAACAGACCTACACAACTGGCAGCTACATTCCTTTTTGAGTTTGGGGATTGTTCTTGGTTCTTTATTTTTCATGTCAAGGATGCAGTATGTAAAAAAAGTGTTTTTGTTCAGTCTCTCTCTCTTTGTAGCTGTATGGTGTATTATGTGAATACATAGTGTATGTGGTAAAAAAGCCCACAATATTGTTTTATGTTGCGCGATAAATAAAAACATTGAAGTGGAAACCGATGTGGTAACTGACTTTATTTCCAGCAGGGATAACATTTCAGTGATGGCTGATTTAGAGCTGCGGAGCTCTGCACTTTGTCCAGTGGGGGACAAACTCACATAATGTCACTGATTCATTCCATCAGTTTTATGCTTATAAATTACTGTGACCATTGAGTCCCGGGTTTCTGCCACCACCACACCTTTCACCTGTCAGTGAGAAAAGAATACAGTGAAGAGAAGAAATGGAAGCTGCTGTTTAAAAGGTTTCTATAAATATGCCCCATTAACAGTGCGTTCAAACAGTGTGAAGATCTTTAGTGTGAAAGGGCTGTTTCCTGTCCTGAAAGACTCCGCTCTCTGTTTGAGTTAGAATTTATTTTAAGTGCAGTATCACAAAAGAATGTGCAGTGACAAGATGAGACACTCCTGTGGTTTATATGAGGGTAGGAACAGCCTACATCTGGGGTCTTCAACAGGTGGCTCACAAGCTACCTGTTGCCCCTGTTTCAGAGTAGCTCACCCAAAGGTTCAGAGAATATAGTGTGAACAAACCATGGATGCCTAGTACAAACTTTAGGCAACACAGCCCATGTTTGTTTACATTTCAGAAAATTCCGAGTATCAAATTAGCTATTTTAAGTTCCTGTTTGTTATGTACCAATGAATGTACTGACAACTATCACTCCATTTCTTATTAAGGAGCTTCTTTTTTCTCTGATTTCTGAGCAGATTTATGGATGTTAATTTCCAGTGGTATTATAGTGTGTGTCAGTGGTCAGACTGTGTGAGCTTGTGCAAACTGGTGTCATTGTCACTGCATATGTAGTACTTACCTGCAGATTTTGGTTTGCACACACTGAACCAAAAGGAGTTTTTGTGCAGTTATCAGCTCATGCACTACTTTGAAATAAGAAGACGGCTGATTGTCATATCTAATTATGTGTGGGTTTGTGAGTATATGTTGGTTGGAGCAATGCTTCTAAAAGGTCAGATATCCATTCTGTGTTTGTGTTTTAGGAAAATGCCATATCTGATCAAAAACCTTTTGTGTCTACATCATTCCAAATTCATGAGCTAAATAACATGTATAATGAGTCAGTAATGATAACAGGAAATGTGACATCTCCATAGGGCAAACAATTGAGCAGTTTATGCAAATGTATGAGAAACTGAAAGAAAAAGACCAGAGGAAAATTGCATAAAAACTGTGTTTTTAGAGCCCTACGTCTCAAATCTCAGCTTTACTGATCCTCAACACTTGTCAAGAGTCAAGATATTTAAAAAGTTAGGGTGAGTGTTTGAGACATGTATAAAATAATTCACAATACTGCAATATTAATATACATGGTGTGATGGGATCAAATGTTCAAAGTAAAGAATAATATAATTAAGTGTTTGAGCCATAATTGTCCCATTAGTAGTTTTCTAGGGGATGATTGCTCCATCCCAAAGGCAAATGACTTGCCTTTGACGTTTTTCTGTTGTGTTATTTGAAGTTTTGATATCCATAAGAAGATATATTTGTGGTTTGAAGTACCAAAAACAAGCTCACCCTTTTCCCACCTACATTAGCATGTATAAACGGGCTTTTTAAACCATTAATCGCTAATAAAAGCTGATGACCCCTTTTCCACTGCAAGTCGAGTTTGCCTGTCTGTTCGGACTGAGGACACACATGCAGTTACAGAGCACACACACACACACACACACACACACACGGAGAGAGAGAGAGAGGCAGTGGAGAGAGAGTGAGCTGCTAGCCGCCGTGCAAACTTGAAAACGAATCTGTCACATCTCATCCCCAGATTAGTGGTTCTGTAAAAGTGTTGGAGCCTTGGTGTGAGATACTTCGGTCAGTGACTGCGTGTTTTTAAAACTTATTTTGAAACTGCTCTCACTATTTCCTCCCTGTGCACAGAATTGCCACGGTGTTTCTGATTTAACAGCACCTGGACAGGTGACAGGTCATTCTACAGTGACTGTGCTCTGAAAGACGGTGCAGCTGCAAAAGGCTGAAAATTATGTGTTTACATCAATGCTGATAGAAGCCAAGCGAAGCCGGAGCTGATAAATACCGGCGTGTACTGCAGAGTCATTTGACCTGGGTGTGAATGCCGATTGAACCCTTTTTCGTTGCCACCAAAAGCCCAATGTTAGTGGGTTTTTTTGACCAGTGGAAAAGGGGCCTCAGTGTAGCTCTGCGTCTCCTCTCTCAGGAGCTTTATTAACAGCAGTTAGGCTGGCCAATCAATTTACTGGTTTTTTGAGTGATCAAATAAAAATATAGCAGGTTTCAGGTAAATACTCAGAGAAACCAAATCCTGCAGGGTTGGATGGTGGGTCCAGGCGTGAGGCATGGCTGAGAGCAGTGACCGCTTTATTGTGACATCACAAAGTTACTCATTATTGAGCTTTAAAACGATTCGTTTTAAGGCTCAGTTTCTGAATACAGGTTGTGTGCATTTCTCTGTGGACTGAGGCTTAGACACTTTCACAGTATTAATATAGAACCTAGACCTGGAGGCCACCGTGCTCTTGGGAACTTTAAATGCAGCAGATTTTAGTTGCCCTCCCCAGATCTGTGGCTCGACACAATCCTGTCCCTCAGCTATTTTTCTTCTTCTTCTTCTTTTTCTTCTTCTTCTTCTTCTCGTCTTTGCTGTCATCTGAAAATCAAAAAACATGAAATGCTTAAATCATTGTCAAAAAAATAGACACTGTGGAAAGTCTTCAGTGAAGTTCATTTTGTTAAATGTCACCGATTCCTGGTGTGAATTGAAATTGAAATTCACACCAGGAATTGGTGTGAAAAAACAAAAAACACAGAGAGTGGGTGTCACAGCTTTTAGCAAAAATCCCCAAACTGAAAGGATATTTCAAGGCTGCGCTGAAAACCCTCTAGCAGCAGCAGAGTGTGAGTGAAACAACAACATTGATGAGACACCTGCTTCAAAAGATGAGCAGGCGGGGTTTTCGGTAGGTAACCTAATCTAACTCTACAACCTTAGCAAGTTTAGCAAACAAATGATGAAAAACTACTTAATGTTATCACGCACAATTCCAGATAGTTTGAGCTTTAACATTAGCTCATGCAAAGCTAACAAATGTTATGTAAAAGCATCCCAGACACACAGTCACAACCTAGCTGCCTAGCATTAGATATGATAGATATATTAGATCATGCATTAATACACATACTTTAGTAATGCTATGATTCAGGATGGTTTCACTTAGTGGATGAATTACTGCGGGTGTAGCATGTTGCTCACAATAACATGATCAAGTCAGTATTTATATGATTAGTTCACACATCTTTGTTCTGATCCACTGCTATTTTGACACTTTTACAACATACTCAGAAGGACATGATTTTTTTCTTTTTTTTGTATTTGTATTGTTGAAAACAGTGGATTGTTGCACAGTAGGGAAAGATGCACAAAAAAAAATCATTTAGCAGTTTCCAATTTAAGATTAGAGAAGAAGAAGTAGGATCAGAGACTGAATGAATTGTTGTCCTGGGGCCCATGGTCCTCCCATGCACCCTTGATTGGATTGATTAATTGGTTGTTGGTGTGTTTTATTTATTTATTTTAATTATAACTATACTCTTCAGGCCTCCCTCACACCATATTTGAAAAATGCATGAAAACAGTTGCCCCTATTATTTTCTATTTACAACCCCCACACCAGTGGCAGGTACATGCACATGCACTGCCCTGAGACACCTCGCGTCAGTTGTATTTTCAGCCTCACTGCAACTAAAAAACCTTTTATACAGAGAAAATGAATGTTTTGTATTTCTTGGCTCCCAGCTTGACTTTCCTCTCCTCACCTCTTCCAGTTTCTATTATTGTCTCTTGTGTGTGTTGCATATAATAGATGAGGAGAAGCTACTTGTTGAGTTCACGAAACATAAAAAGCCATACAACCCACAATCACGTTATTATAAAGACAAAATTATAAAGGAAAAAAAAGGGCCCGTCTGGCGAACAGTGGGTGTCCACTCATATTGTTACGTGTTTTAGGTTTTAAAGGGCAGCTCCTTCTGTCCACGTGCTCAAGTGTCTTTGGGAAAGACACTGAACCCCAAGTTGCCTCACTTGCAAGTTGCAGCCAAATCTAAATGTAAATGTAAGTTAATGTCTGCAGGTTGAAAACATTTTTATGCTAGACGTTTTATTGATATAGAAATACTGCACACTGCAGCATGATGCCTTGTATTGGTCCTGGAGGGGGAACTCATCACTGGACATATGACACGCCATGGCACTGTGGCGCCTGTGTGTTTTCAGCTTAAAGGAGCAACAACTGTAGGACACAAGGCTTTGAGGCGATACAGTGTATGATGTGGTGGGTCAGGGGACACACAGGACGCTGACTGATTGCTTAAGGAGACACCAGAGGGTTTGGCTGAACCAAACCTTTAAATCCAAACAACACAAACTAGCCAAACCACTTTTTAGGCACAATATGAATTTTGTTGGAAAGTTTGACTGTATCAACACCATATGCCAACAAATATGATATGACATCAATATGATAGTGTGTACAGCACAATAAACAACAGGATGTAGTTACTCTTTAGTGATGTAAGTCGTCAACCCGTTAATATTC
The DNA here is from genome assembly GCF_046630095.1 of Trachinotus anak. Taxonomy (NCBI): domain Eukaryota; kingdom Metazoa; phylum Chordata; class Actinopteri; order Carangiformes; family Carangidae; genus Trachinotus; species Trachinotus anak. The sequence continues at coordinate 5,679,869 of NW_027273859.1, read as the reverse complement.
AACTAGTGATCATAACACCATCAAAACAAGTTACTGAGTCCTGTCAAGTTGTAAAGCAGCTCTGCTGCAGAATTCAACGGGTGCAACTGGTCAAGGTGATGCACATTTCGTAGGATTTAAAAAAATACAACTCCAATAATAATAATCATAATAATCATAATAATACAATTCATCAAATTGTTTTTACAGTCTGCCTATTAAATCGGCTCTTCCAGGGCAGGTGGGCAAGGACTCAAACAACAGTGGTACCTAAGTGCTCTTTATATGTCCCTTCTCCAAATTACATATTAAAGCTGGGGTGCAGGACTTGTCAAAGTTCAGTCCACACAATGCTGATTGAGCCAATCAGCAGTATACTGTGAAATAGAAATCTCTGTATTTCACAGTATACTGGAGTTTTAAAGCTGGTGTCTGTGGAAACTTTCCCACGCCAGCACACCAGTTGCAATGTGTTTTACATCAACCAGCAATGATTAGTGTGCCAGAGCTGAAGAATGGAGAAACACAGAGGTGATGGAGACAGAGTAGGCAACAGCAACAAGGAGAAAGTGGAGTCAAAAACTAGGAAGTGTCCAAGGAAAGAATCTCAGCATTCAGAGGAAGAATTGCAGTCTAAAAAACAAAGTGGTCAACAGCAAAGACAAACAAAGAGTTACCATTGGTGTGGCTTTTTGTTGTTGGCTCGCGCTGTTTGTGAAATTACTCTCAGTGCCAGAAGAGGGAGACAGAAGTTCTGCACCACAGGTTTCATTGTGGAAAGAATATTCACATTGTTATGGTTTACTGTTTTACCCCAACAAAAAACACCATTCCGCACATATTAACTTTTTATTATACATCAGAACTTAGAGAACCACAAAGACACAACAACATGTACAGTTATACAATATATATACAATTATAAATACAAAAACTAACAAGAATAGAAATAAACTAGTGTAATAAGATAAAATACAAATAAAATAGAGAATGAAATGTCTAAATTGCACAAATTCTTCATCACACAAATAGAATAACACACTTAAGAGAATCTAATTATTACAATATTGCACTTTGAATAAGAAACACACAAATTAAATTGCACACTATAGGCCTGTATTCACAATATTATGAATGAAATGTGCTTTATTTGGAAGCAATTTGCGGTGTGATTGACTTTAGCCAACTAATTACATGAGTTGTGAGTTGTTCGATGGAGCCCCTGCTCCAGTTGGGAGACCTGCAGTCCACAGGTCAACCTGAATGTGTCCTGGGCGCATTCACACCTGTACTTAGAGCTGTCCACTTGAGATCAGAGCACTCAGGATGGATGTTAATAGCAGCTCTGAACAAGGCGTATGATTCAGTTGCCATGGTAACTTCTGTGAGGCTAACATGCTTGCTGGCAGATTTTCTTCAATAAACCCTGAGCTTCTGTATGTCACATTCTGTCAGTCCGTCTAGATCAATGTGCAGATCAGAGCACATTCATATAAAGAATTTATGTTAATCCTGATACCTGAGACCTGCCTTCACTAACATCATCGATGATGATGATGGCATGAGGACAGAGACAGCTTCATCATTAAATCAAATATGGATTTTATAATGCTGAGACTTGCATTAACACATCTGTCAGGTTGTCTCAGCTCCTCTGCACTGAAACATTTATTATGCATCCATCACTGTGAACAAAAACCTGTGTCAAGCTTTAGACACGCAAAACTCTGATCTATGAATAATAATAATAGTCATATTCTGATTGGTCTCACTGATGAACAGACCTATCATGGCTGTCATCTCATATTGTCGATGATGTGATATTTCTGAGTGAGGATTACAGCTGAAAGTTCTTTAACATTTTGGATATAGGCTGCAGATAGTCTGATAGTCAGTTACTGTAAATAAATGTAATTAAAAATTGGCACAGCTGAGAGATGATGTTGCCCCAAAGAGATCCAAGTCCTAAAGTCAGTGAGGTCTTGATTTAAATCTCCACTGGGCCACCATAGAAACCTCAACAAGTCTGCATCTTCACCTGGTACCTTCACCTGATGAAACATGTATTCAACATCTGCCATAATCACAACAGGTTCTTTCCTGAATCTGGTCACCACTCCAATCAATGAACTGGTACGATCTGGTCCCTGTTGGAGCTGAGCATTAAGAGACGTTCCCTGGAAACTTTCCCCACAGTCAAAAACAACCCTGATCTTCCCTTTTGTAGGGTGGTAGACACCATGGTGCGGGATGTACCAGACCTTGCCATCGCTACGTTCCACTTCATCTTCAGGTACTCTTTCAGCATAACATTTGCAACAAGATCATTCATGAAAGCGATGTAATCCACATGATATGATGAATCCTTCTGAAGTCTTTTCTTCAAATGCAAAGCACACCGCTCAATAATTATCTTGTTGTTTGACATGCTAAGTTCCCTTTTCCTCAATGGCATGACACTCTGGTAGAGACCATTCACTTTCTGCTGAGTTTGTGACCAATTCCATAAACTTGTGATTTTCTCTTTTACATCTTCTGCTTTGATGAGAGGCCATGAAAAAGCTCTTTTCATATATGCAGATGCAACTTTCTGCTCATTTCCAAACTGCTCCCTTAACAAAGCTTTAGTCTCCACATAGCCCCTCCCCGGGTCAATGTGCTGGCAGCTTCTAACCAGTTCCTTTGGATGACCTTTAGTGTGCTGCTCCAAAAAATATAATCTCTCACTGCAGCTGTCAGAGTTACTTTCAACACCATTTAAAAAGCATTCATAAATGTACAATATCTTAATTCAATTCAATTCAATTCAATTTTACTTGTATAGCGCCAAATCATAATATACATTATCTCAAGGCACTTTACAGGGTAAGGTCAAGACCTTACTTTGTTAAAGAGAAAAACCCAACAGTTCCCACAACGAGCAGCGCTTGGCGACAGGGGGGAGGAAAAACTCCCTTTTAACAGGAAGAAACCTCCAACAGAACCAGGCTCAGGGTGGGGGCCGTCTGCCTCGACCGGTTGGGTTTAGGAGAAGATAAAAAGAGGGGATGGAGGGAGGAGAGATGAGAGAAGAGAGAGAGAGAGAGACCAGGAACAGCTGTGTAGGTAATGGTGTTATCAATAATAATGACAGGTAACAGTGGTTAATAGTAAAGATTAGTAGTGGTGGATCTGGATCCTGCTTCTCCCGAGGTAGAGAGACCTGCAGAATGAGGACAGAGAGAGGGAGAGAGAGGAGAAGCACAAACTACGGGAGAGAAAAAAATACAAAGTTAATGGCATGAAGTCATCGAGAGAGAGAGAGGGAGAGAGACAGAAATAGAGAGAGAGAGCGCCCAGTGAATCATGGGAATCCCCCAGCAGTCTAGCTCTGTAGCAGCATAACTAAGGGATGGGTCAGGACATACCCGAGCCAGCCCTAACTATAAGCTTTACTAAACAGGACAGTTTTAAGCCTGATCTTAAAGGTAGAGAGGGTGTCTGCCTCCCGAACCCACACTGGGAGCTGGTTCCACAGGAGAGGAGCCTGATAGCTGAAGGCTCTGCCCCCCATTCTACTCTTACAAACTCTGGGAACCACAAGTAGACCTGCATTCAGAGAGCGAAGTGTCCTATTGGGAAAATAGGGAACTATCAGCTCCTCAAGGTACGATGGTGCCTGACCATTAATGGCTTTGTAGGTGAGGAGGAGGATTTTAAATTCTATCCTGGAGTTTACAGGGAGCCAATGCAGAGAGGCTAACACAGGAGAGACGTGATCTCGTTTCCTAGTTCCTGTCACTACTTGTGCTGCCGCATTCTGGATCAATTGGAGGCCTTTTACTGCATTTTTGGGACATCCTGACAATAAAGAGTTACAGTAGTCCAGTCTTGAGGTAACAAATGCATGAACTAGCTTTTCAGCATCCTTTAGACACAGAATGGGTCTGATTTTAGCAATATTGCGCAGGTGGAAGAAGGCTGTCCTAGAGACTTGCTTTATATGTGAAGTAAAGGACAAGTCCTGGTCAAAAATGACACCAAGGTTTCTGACTGTAGCACTGGAGGCCAAGGTGATGTCATCCAGAGTCAGTATATTATCACATAGTGTATCTCTGAGGTGTTTTGCGTAACAATGAAAATTCATCTGGTGCCTCCTAATAATGTTTCCCAGAGGAAGCATATATAGACTGAAGAGCATTGGTCCTAGCACAGAACCTTGTGGAACTCCATGACTGACTTTAGTTATGATAGAGGAGTCATTATTAACATGAACAAACTGGAGTCTATCTGACAGATATGACTTAAACCAGCTTAGTGCGGTTCCTTTGATGCCGACCATATGTTCTAGTCTCTGTAATAAAATCTTATGATCGATGGTGTCAAATGCGGCACTAAGATCTAGTAGGACAAGTACAGAGACAAGTCCATTGTCTGAGGCTATGAGGAGATCATTGGTAACCTTAACCAGAGCTGTGTCTGTGCTGTGATGGACTCTAAAACCTGACTGAAAATCTTCAAACAAACCATTTCTGTGCAAATAATCACATAACTGGTTTGCAACAACCTTCTCAAGGATTTTGGAAATAAAGGGGAGGTTGGATATAGGTCTATAATTGGCTCAAACATCTGGATCAAGAGTAGGCTTTTTAAGTAGAGGTTTAATTACTGCAACTTTAAAAGCCTGCGGTACATAACCAGTTGATAAAGATAAGTTAATCAGACTTAATATAGAGGTGTCGATTAAAGGAAAAACATCTGTGAACAGCCTTGTTGGAACGGGGTCTAGAAGACAAGTCGATGGTTTAGATGAAGAAACTGTTGAAGCGAGCTCAGGGAGATGTACAGGAGAGAAACAGTCAAAATATAAACCAGTTACAGTGGACTCTGAGGCTGCTGAACTGGACAGTACATCTGAGTCAGCTGTGGGGAGGAGATAGTGAATTTTTTCTCTAACAGAGACAATTTTATTTGTAAAGAAGCTCATAAAGTCATTACAACTCAGGGCTAAAGGAATATATGGATCAACAGAGCTGTGGCTGTCTGTCAGCCTGAACAGAAACCTGGGATTATTCTTGTTTTCTTCTATCAGTGATGAGTAATAGGATGTTCTGGCTTTACGGAGACTTTTTTTATACGCCAATAGGCTGTCTTTCCAAGCCTTTAGAGATTCTTCCAGGTTAGTAGAACGCCACCTTCTTTCTAGCTTCCTTGAGTTTTGCTTTAAAACTCGTGTTTCTGAGTTGTACCATGGAGCTAGCCTTCTCTGACTCACTACCTTCTTCCTCAGAGGGGCTACAGTGTCTAGAGTTGCACGCAGTGAGGCTACAGTACTATCAACAAAATCATCAACCTGTGTGGATGTGAAGTTAAGAGAGCTGTTCCCTACTGCATTGATACATGGCAGTGGGCTAAGTACTGATGGGATTCTTTCTTTAAATTTGCTAATGGTATTGTCAGACAGACACCTGCTGTAATGGACTTTTTTCCCAGATGCTGTGTAGTCCATGACTGAAAACTCAAATGTTAACAGAAAATGGTCAGATAAAAGAGGGGTTCTGGGAGAAACTGTTAGATATTCAATGTCAATCCCATAAGTCAGAACCAGATCAAGGGTATGGTTAAAAGAGTGAGTGGGTTCATTAACATGCTGAGAAAAGCTACTAATGGGTCACCATCAGAAATTGGAATCTCTCTCTTTGGCAAAGATGAGAGGCTTTGTTGTTGTATTAAGAGCATAGTTATTTCATTTTGCTTTCTCATAATGCCGATAATGTTCTGCTTCTGACTTTCTGACTCAGAATTTAAAACATCTTTAAGCTGCCTTTGTGTTTTCTCATTAGCCATTCAATAACACTGCATGTTGTTTAGGTTGATGAAATGACACAGGCACAGAATCGATGAACTGAGGTTCAGTCTTCTCCTTGGGCCTTGTCGTTGGATGATTGATTTTGTTTTGTTTTATTAACATTTGTCAAACAAATCAATTGGCATCCGAATTGAGAGCTTGTGGTTTTAATCTTTCCTTTTCCAAATAAGAGTTCATTCCACCTGAATGCATTTGTTACAGATTTTATTCCACTCAAAATGCTCTGAGATCACTATACATCCAATTTAGCCACAGGCGCTGCAATTTCCTCCTGCAATTGAAGCTGCTCCTTCTTTCTCTTCAGTCATTCCTCCTCTTTTCCCAGTTCATGTTTATCCTTAAACAATCTCCGCCTTGCCATTAATGCTGCCAAGTTGGCCTCTGCCTTAAGATGTGCTGTAGAAGTAGAAGAAGCAGTAGATTTTCTTCCAGCAGCTGAAGAAAATCCTTCTGATTGACCTGCTGCACACATTTGATAAACTGTCACTTGGTTCTACCTCATATGTATCTCTTCTGCTGTGAGGTTCATCCATGCTTGGAAAATAAGGCACTCCTTCCTTAATTGGAGCAAAATCAGGTGAGTCATTGTGCAGTGTTTCCTCAGATCCTTTTCATTTATTCACAATGGTTTTACCTTCCCTCTTAAGTTTTTCAATTTTATTCACCAAGGCCTTGGCAGAGAGTTTAGTTTCTCTTTTACCACACTCCACTTCAGCAACTCCAGCAATTATTTGACTTATTCTTTCCTTTTCATGTGGAGCTTAATAGGCTTAATTTTTTTGTTTGTTTTTTGGACAAAATCTTGCGACCTCAGGAAACAAACTTAAAGTTGCTGAGAGGCTGATGTTGGGTCTGATTTGCTTTGTCTGACATGCCAACAAAAAAGGATCAGCTCGCAGTCCAAAATACGTGAGGAAAAACTTTTATTAATAAAAGAAAATCAACTTATTATAACATGAAAAAATTAAAGAAATAATCACCGCGATCAAAAGAAAGTAGAGAAAAATGAAATGACCCCCTCACCCTCTCTCCACCTGCAACACACAGATGAATAGGTGCCAACATTAACTACAAATGTCCATAGCACCACACATGTCCATGTGACCCAATTTTCCATTAATTACCATGATTGCACAAAAAGACGATAACATGAATGACTGTTATCACAAACACTAATAAATAACAACACCAACATATAAATCATATAATCCATTCCTATCTGAAAACCATTCATGGCTCCTACACATCTGTCTGGTCTGTTTCATTTATATTTTCATCTTGTGCTGCAGCAGAACTTTTTCCCATCAGGTCCCAGCTGAATAAATATATTGAAACATTTAATCTAACAAACTGTAGATTCCAGCACAATATTCACTACAGAAATAAAAATCTGATAAATAATGTGGTCTACTGAGGCTGAATGAAATGTAATGGTTTGAACGTATTGACTCTTTTCTCCAGCTCAGACTCTTTCACTGCTGCTGTTTTTTTTAAAAGATAAATGTACTTTAATCTCACGCATTAATCTTTCTGGCTCTATTGGATTGAAATAGAGGCTCTGCTCTTCAATGACGTGGTACTATGTTGAATTGTTGAGTTGGAGCTCCATTGATGACGACTTTTTATATTCCTCGTGCATGTGGTTCAGTGAACATAGAGTTGAATTGATTGAACTGACGTGCGACCTGCTCTCTGGAATAGACCCCTGATAAACTGTTGGGGTTAACCAAGGAGAAGAAAAACGGAAAGTAGAGCCATGCTTTTTTATTTTATTTTGTAAAATATGCACTTTATTATAATTTTTCAAAAGCTGAGTTGACCTGAGTCACACTAGTTGATACTTACCTGCCCTTCTTAAAAGCACAGTATAAAACATCTACCACTAGGAGTCTCTCAATCAAAACAAAAACAAAAGATGACATTGGATGACATCATAAAATAGCGTGGAATCATGGGAGTTGTTGTCTTCTCCACCGTTGCTGTAAGCTTCTCCTAGTTTGGAGTCCTTCAGTGTCAGTTGTTCTGGAGGTTTTTATCTGGAGCTGAATTATCTACAGAGGTCTCCTCCTCTCCATAACAAACAGACCTGGTGATAATAGCCGTTAAAAGCACTAAATAAAGCAGACATGAGATTGCTGCTTTGTTACGATTGTTTCTCTGATAACTTATAGACCAGATGTTTGGGAGGTTTTTACTAGCAGTCAAACACTCCTCAGAGATGTCCAGTACAAAAAACAAATAAAGCTGTTTCACTTTAAAAATCAGTGACACTCTGAGTGGGTGGCTCAGCTTTTTTCTCTGATAACGTAACATCCAGTCGTCCGATGACTAAAACCCTTCATCCGTTTAAAATACATAGTTGAAGATGACCAAGGTGTAAAAATAACGTTTCTTAAAAATGAGGCCTAAAAGTCAATTTAGAGCTTCTGACAGGCAACCACAACACTGACGCATGAGCATAAGGGGTGTGACATCATTGACAGGCGACCAAATGAAACAGACCGTTACCATGAGTAAGATCACATATTTTCACTAGGTTTGAGAATTAATGAAAACATCTGGGGTAATGTAAGTACACAATTAAACAAATACATAGATCTAGTTCTTTCTGGACATTGTAATGTGGAAAAGTTCTATATCATAACTTTAAATGAGCATGAGCACTGACGTATGAATGCAACGTAAAAGTAGAGTAAACAATAAATGAATAAATCATGCTCTTGGAACAGCACACTGATATTAACTACAGTAATTTAAAATATGTGGGGTCCAAAACTTTGAGCCTCAGACAGTCAGAGAGTGTCAAAGACCATGAGGTGGTAAGACTGGTGGTAAAGGAATAAGGAAAACAAGGAAGAGCATAGTTGATAAGACTGACTAAACAGAGCAGTGTTATGGCCACAAGTGTTAAATAAAAAAAACTGTATTAAAAAAAACAACACTCATCACATAAGGCACTGTGGGCTGTTTGAGGCTTAAAAAATCCATTAAGACTCAACCAAACTGTCACAATATTTCATCTTTGCTGAAGTTGGCCTGTAAATTAAAAATATAATTTCCCCTGAACTCCATGATTAAAAAAATAGCCCATGCAGGAATATCAAACCTTATGTGAGGGTGATGTCTGAACAGGGAACATATGAGAACGCTAAACTGTGCTTTGTCAGTCATCAGCATCTGCCTGCATCTCTTGGGTGATGCCAGAGAAGATGATCTGCATATATGGATACTGCAGGTGGAGGTGGGGAAGGTCACTCTCCACTGCTGTGACAGGGTTGTAGCTGTCCCCAGTGATCCAGACTATTACTGGAGCTGGATGGACACTGTAATAGTGAGAAAGGCATCATGTCGTAGACTGCAGAGAAAAAGCTAAATAAACAGCTCTCTGATTAGATGAGCTCCACACAGTTATCTGAAAATACATCATTTCCTCAGCTTAGTTAAAAAAATAACTTTATTATTGCTTTATTATTCTCCACATTAAATAGCAAAAGAAAAGTAACTGATACTTAATTTGGTGACATTGTGTGGGTACACATGTCCTGATCGAGCCCAGCTCTCAGTTATGTTTCTTATTCTGAAAGAAAGACGAAGAATCATTAACAGATGTTTTCATTCCTGTCAACAACAATGACATGAACACGACCCACAGCTGTTAAGAAACACTCACATAACATTAACCAGTAATTCACTCATTGAACTACATGTTAATGTGTAATTATGTTCTGTGGTGTAAATGAATTCATCTTCTACTGATCTGCTGGCTCCAACAGCAACAGTTAACCAACAGTAGGTTCTGTTACTGTAACTTAAGGCCATTGACTAAGTTAGGTAATGTAACCTTAGGTTTGAAGAGCGAGTTTTGAAAAATAGCTCTGCTGTATCAAACGAGAGTTCAGAGACAAGTAGATGATGGGAGGCTGGTCAAGTTTTCTATTCAGAGGCACTGGCATTACTGCACCACACACAACAGTGACTTCTCCTGGCAACTTCCATTCACTTTGAAAGACCTATGCCTAAGTCCAATCAATGGACCCAAACCTTGACTTCACCTTTGTGCTTAACATTTTCCTGATTGAAGCTCCACATGAGAGGTACTCTGCTGTGGCCTCTTCATTGAAGTCCCTGTCTCTGTCTTATGTTACATGAGGTCAATTTACTTTGACGTTCAGGGTCATTGTCCTGCTGCATCACCAAGCTTCAGCAGGCGGACAGCCACCTGGATATTATCCTGTAAGAGACCTGAATAAACTTGGGAATTCATTTTCCCCTTGATGATGTCCAGACCCAGAGGCAACAAAGCCTCAAATCCTGATGCTTTACTGCTGGGATGATGTTTTGATGTTGGTATGCAGTGCCCTTTTTACACAACACATGGTGCTGCATGTTCTTCCAAAACAATTCGACCTTAGTTTCATTAATACATAAGTCATGACACTCCATGGTGGAGTGTCAAGGTGCTCTTTGGCAAAATTTGGAGGTGGATTTTTTTTTTTTTTTTTCGGAGAGCAGCAGCTTCCCCCATGGCAGGATATCACCCTCCATGTGAACAGATGTTAATTAGCTCCAAACCCCGACCTGACCAAGGACAAATTCCCAGGCCACTTTTTTGCCTCAAACACCACCCGTATGGACTTGCCACATTGCTTTCAGTACACACACACAACATAGCATATCGCAGTGCAACCACAGGTACTATTATCTGCCTCAGCGACTCTTGCAGTCTGCACCTCCACTCTCCCTGCAGCCTGCACTCTCATCATCGGTTGTGTCTGAGTCGGGGCCTCTCCTTGGCTTCCCCTCTCCACCTGCCTCCTCTTTTTTATCCTCATCTTGTGTTTTAAAAATAATTGGCTATAGACCGCTTCATCTTTGGAACACAGTGACTGGATTGTTTCATCAGTGCTCCATGTGTGTATATGTAGCTGATGAAAGTGCAGGCAGGGAGAGTGCAGGTAGTTAGACCGAATAATTACTGCTTTCAACTTCAACTCACTAAACAGGGCACAAAAACAACTTGATTAATAATGATTATGTGCTCGTAACTAGGCGAAATTTTAACTCGTGCACAAAATTTGGATCGCAGTCTGGAGCCCCAACGTCTTGTCTGGGAATGTGTGCACCAAATCATGCTAATCCATCCATAACAGCAACTAAAAGGCAGAACATGAGGAGAAGCACAGACCTGTACATGTGATTGTGACCCAATGTCAGACACAGTGCACGTTGCATTAAATGGAGTTAGGACAGTACACAGTGACTGAAGTACAGTACTGAATATAGAATAGGTCAGATGCAACTGGTGACATATTATCAAAATAAACAAAAGTATAATGGATTGGAAAGGCATTTAGTGTTATGATCGGTGAGAATTTTCAGGTTAGGACCCAAGAGCGGACACTGAAACACACAGAAACACAGGAAGGGGGAGACAAACACAGAGGAAAACTAGAGAGCAAACTGATGCTCGAAACAGGCTCAAGCCATTTAGAATACACTTGTACCACACTTCCAACATATATTTACTGCATTGTTGCTTCTTTTTTATAGCTGTGAATATGTATTACAGTCATTGCACAACAAATCTCCATAGACACAGATTTACAGGCATGGTGTGGGCAATATATGTATATGTATATTCTGTATATAAGAACAGAGCACTGAAACTGTAATGCACTTGTTATTTGCTCCACAATTATTAATTTGTGCTTAATGAAATGTGAAATGTGCTGCCCCCCAAGCCCTCATCTTGGTCAAGGAGATGTTGTTTTACATTGCAACAGCGACGACCACAGCAAACACAACATTAACCTCCATCTTCATCCTCTAAAGAGGACAACCAATACTTCAACAAGACTAAAGTCCAGCTAACACTTCTCTATTAAATCACCATCCCCTAACCTTAACCACATGTGTGTTATTGTAATCATGACAACATATTTTATCCCAAATTTAAATTTAGCCCAAGCTATGAATATTTATTTTTTTGTTTTTCTTCAAACCACATAAGTGAAATCAAACATTAACCATCATGCTGTCAGATCATAAAACAGATTTGTATGTTATAGTATTAACTAAAAGTGATCAACACATTTTGGAAGGCACAGATAAATGATGTCAATGGGGGTGATCAATCAGACAACACATCCACGTTTAAACCATTAAATGTGTTGTTTAATTATGAGGCCGTGTTCCGCTACCATATCATAACCTTGATAAGTTTTTGGCTGGACCACAACAGGGGGGAAGCCCCATGATCTGGACTCTGACTGACTGACTGATTTCCACTGGACAGCTGAGTGTGTTGTTTAGGTTCTGTTAGTGGGGTGTTTATAGCCTGCAGCGTTCCCAACTTAGCACACTTTCACTACATTTAGAGAATTAAAAAAAAAAACAGAGTACAAACCTGGCACATGACTGAACCGTGTATGGATGCCGACCAGGGCCTTAGGGCTACACTTCTTTTTACGGACAGTGGTTTCCTGGCTGCTCAGGAACTGCAGGCAAGTGGAGGAGCCCTTCTAATAAACTGAGTCTAGCCTCCATTATGGCAAATAAACTACTTTCATTACAAGTATCATTATAACTGAGGGAGGCAGAAGAAGAACTAACCATGAACTAACCATGAAACACGAGCAGAGAAAGCAGGAGAGAGAGAAGTCAAGCCTGAAAAAATAACTTTAAAGAGAAAGATAGTCTCTCTCTTCTAACTTTCTGTCTGAGCTGATCATTTTATTAGTATATATGGGTGAAATCACAGCACAGTCGTCTTTAATTTATGTGTTTGGTGATTTTGTCAGACGTTGTCATAGTTATACCAGGATTTGACCATAGGCGATCCAGCCATATAGCCTAATAGGTTTTCACCCAGTCTTGTTTTAGTTCCCTTATCATAAACATAGTTTATCATAATCAATGTTCTTGTGGACACTGAAATGTTCCTTTTGATGAGGAGGCATTGAATAAGACAATATGCTGAACATTGCCACCTCCTATCTTCTTTCTTCATGTTCAATGCCAAACCATGTGCAGACTGCTGCTGAAGCCATTACCCTCTGAATGTGAAGAGCCTTTAGAAATGACTGTTGCATATGGCTTTGTATAGGCTTTGTATAGGCCCTACAGTACTGTACTCCAGCTGGGTACGATGGCGCATGGTGTGGCTGGCTCAGCAACTCAGCTCCTCATTTTTTGTGCCTTTTGGCTCCATCCCCTTTTGTTTGTTTTCTTTGTACTTTGAGTATGTTATTCTGTTTAGACTAAAGCTGGTTGTTGGTTTTTATGTAAACCAGAGGTATATGCGTTCTTTCTATCTGTGCCAGTCTCCGGAGCCTTTGTTGGTTCAGGGAGGCCGTAACAGTGACCCATCTTTTTTTGAACAGGGCTTTTACTGCTGTGCTGCAGTAACATATTATCTCATTTCCAGCTCGTGTTTTTGTTGTTTGCATACTATTGAGATCTGCTAGTTTGTCTGGTGTATCTTGTGTTTAGTTATTCATCTGTCTCCTTCAGTAATAATGATACATGTAATAAAAGAAGTTTATTGGCTGTAATGGAAGTGAGGCTCAGTGTATTGGACACGCTCCAATTTTAGAGGTAAAAAAACACATTTTGAGGTAAAGTTTTTTTTTAACTTCACTTATTTTTGTGGTTCGTAGTTAAGCTCCTCAAACTTAAATCATGTTTATTGTGTGTCTATGTAGATATCTTGCATGCAAGTTGTCAGTGCTAATGTTTTAGCTCTTAGCCAGGTTTGCTGTAACAACAATACACATACACGGACAAACATAGACACACACACACAAATGCTCATTTGTTTAAGCTGGTGCACATTTGTATTTTGCTCAGTTTTATATTTTGTTCAAATATCATATCACTACTATCACTGTCAGTGACTAACATACTTGGCTCACACACACACACACACACACACACACCTGTCTGTCTTTCCGTGTGTCTCCTCCTCTTTGTATGTGTGTGTATGTGTGTGTGTGTGTGTGTGTGTGTGTGCTTCTCAGCAGGGGTTTGACGCAGCGCTGGCTCCCTGGCAAACCTGTCGCTCATTGCTCAGTCGTCGCCAGATTGTTCCAGCGCGGTAACTCTCCAGGCCACCAACTCTCTCTGGTGAACAAACTTTGAATGATCGCTTGTCATTGTTTTTTTGTTTTTTTTTTTGCATTGTTCTCAGCAGTGTCTCTCTCTGCCTCGGTATCGCTTACACCAGTGCTGTCGCCTGCTCCTGCTGAAGCCTCACCACCATTATCTGCCACTCTACTCACCTGCCGCCTTCACACTGCACTCTCACCTGTCTCTGCTGACAATCCACCTCTGGACTCTGCTAGCCTCCACCAGGACTCCCAACATCATCACCAATTCGCCAAAGACTCTTACTCACTCACTTCCCTGTGGCATATGCCAATAAAAAACTTTTATTATACCCAGCCTACTGCGTGTCTGTGTCTGAATCCACTCTGGGGTCCAAACAGAAAATTACACAGTGGTGCAAAGTTTAGACAAGCAAAATACCTGTAATAAATACTCTGACTGATGGTGTCAGCAATTCTTGTTATCAGCAATTATCATATTGGAGAGATCATGACCAGCAAAATAACTAGATACCTCTGATTTGAAGAAGAGAGCAAGGCTCCATTAGGACATGATGCTTGAACTCATAATGACTCAAATAGTAATCAAAGAGAGGCATTTAGGATCATTCATGGATCATCAAAAGGCTATGCACCTACAAATAGATACTAGGAAAAAGATTTTAGCTGAACACTAGAGAACATAATCCCTCACTTTCTACGTTGATGCTACAGGAGGTGTGGTACAGAAATTCCCAGATCAAAAGAGAAAAGTCTTATATTTTGCCCTAGTTTTGTGGGACATTGCTTTTCACACAGCTGATCTCCAACAGCTATTCCTTTACATGTACAGCATTTCCCATTAGCTAATGGAATTCAAGAGGGTTGTCTTACACAACAAGAGCTGTTCTGATTAACAATGTTCAACAAGGGGAATATTTAAGTGTAACTTTCCAGAGCATTTGAAATAGTGTCTGGACAAACTGAACTGATTTGCCACATCTGTGCTATCCATTGTATGAAGGCAGTGTCACACAGAGGCCACAGGACTATGCAACATTCAGTTTTGCTCCTCAACTGCACAAGTATGCCAGTGGATCCTTGAGGTTGTTTTTTGTCATATGTGTATGCTTACTCATACAGAGGAGTAAACTTATTTGGTAAAACAGTGAATGTACAAAATGTACCTTGACAAGTCTGTTTTGCCAAGGACATGAAGCTGGAGGAAAGAGGATGTGTAATAGTAGCGGAGGAAAGCTAGGAACGCTGGAAACACACTGCCTGCCCTGTGTGTGTGTGGTGGATGTCATTCAGTGACCTGCTGTCTGCTGCATCATTGCCTCTGCCAGCTCTATCAGCAGTGTTATGACAAGCTCATTTAAGCCATAACAATCAAGGGAGGTCTGCACATTAAGCTTGAGTTAAAGCAATATTTCTTTTCATTCCAAAATAATAACCAAATTTATGGGATGTGACGTCAGTTGTCAGTGTGTGATGGAGGTGTGGGATGCAGTGAAAGCCATGTGTGTGTGAAGTGAATGTTGAAAACCAAAAACAACCAACAGAAAAACAGTCAGGAGAGAGAGAGAGAGAGAGAGACAGAAGGCTGAAGAAGTCCGGCTTTCATGCCCTTCCTCACAGGTGCAGTCACTCAGTAATCTAGAGTAGGCGGAGTCTCCCAGAAACCAAGAAGCCAGGCAATGCAAAGCAGAGCAGGAGACCAGGGCACAGCAGACCATGGCGGAAAGCACAGTGGGTGGCCAAATACCTGCAACACAAGACAGCCAGTTACACATACAGCCCTGGGCCGTCACAGCAAGTTACTGGAATGTTTCTTTTCAATTTAAATTTATTCCTAATTTATTTTTGACACGAAACATCACTGAAATGTCACTGTCTCCACATGCAGCTGCTGAAATTGTTACAAAATCTATTTATATTTTTTCATGTCTGCTTCATATCCAGAGGAGCAAATATCCAAAGCAAGGGAGCAGAGGCAGACATAACTCCACTGCCACTTGCTATGAATGTGCAACCGTGCAAGGCAACCATGAGAACTAAAAGCCTACCTTACTGTCTTGGAGCAGCCAGATCATGCAGAGACACCTGGAGACAATAGTCACACCAAACTACAGCCACACCAGCCAGCACAGGTTGAGGAAGAAGGGGGAGCACACATCAGATCCACAGTCACCTGTCTCAATATAGTGCTAAATGCCGCCTCCCAGTCATAAGGATACTGATGGATGATTGAATCGATGAAGCGATGAAAATTCAGTGCACCAGAGAAAAAGAGTAAAAGACCCTAATCTGCCAGAGTAGCACTAAAAGGAAAAATACTGGAAAATACTGAAAAATGGTAAAACACAACAACAATTATATGTTGCTTATATTGCTTTTATCATGCTGTTTTCCAGAGTAAATTGCAAGATTTTTTTTTCTCTTAATTCCTGACATGCAGTTAACCTTACTGTGGAAATGGAGGGACATGGAGGTGGTCGTTGCAGTGCTCCCCACAGATTAAAGAGTGCAGCATCTTTATCCAACGCTGTGAGCTATGTACACTTCGACCACACCAAAATTTTGGTCTGTGGTCTGCAGGCAGTTTCTCTTTTGGAGGCTGATTGAGGGCCTGCTTCATGTTGCTGCCCATACATTCACTGTGGTGGACACCATCTACTTGATGAACCATTACATAACAGGTCGGTACAGTTTACCAAAGGTAATGTGTGCAGTGTGTGTGCGTGTTTGTGCTTATCAGCTTCACGGAGTGATAAATTGGCTGATATGAACAGGTCTTCAATCCAAACAAAGACCACATTACCTGAGATTATTGATTATTCTATCTTCTCGGGTTGAGTGTGCTTATCCGTAAAATTACCCCCTAATTGTTTTTGGTTGGAAGTAATTCTTACTATTGGACATCCAACAGTACCAACACTTTGATAAAGACGTCCCTAAGTACCAAAAATAAAGGGCACATGAACTTAATTGTCAGAGGTCCCGATCGGCTCGACTCTTTCCTGCATGTCATTCCCCTCTCTCTACCCCTTTTCCTGTCCATTTTCATCTACACTGCACTATAATAAAGACACAAAAGTCCAAAAAAAAAGTCTGCATGTTTTTTTTATTTTATTCTATTGTAAGTGAACTTTGACAACTGTGAAGCCATTCTGTCATTTGTGCCTGTCAGCAATTGAATCTTTTTCATTTTGCATTAATTGTCTTTTAATGCACACCATTTCACAGGTAGTTAAATAAAAAGTATTAGTGCTCTCCCTTTTCTGTTTTGCCACAGTTCATTAATGCAGAAACCTGGACGTGCCATGGCAAAATAGACTGGCTGTTAAGTGGAACGGGGGAGTTATGTGCCACCCACTACCATTGTGGTTGAACCTCCATCTTTCCAGGATGATAGCAGCTGTTGTGTAACTGTTGTCAAAGTAGAGATTTTGCTTTCATTGTGTCATGTTAACCAACCAGCTTCAGCATGCAATTCAGGCAGAGGTAAATGTAATGTGAAGAGAAATTACAAATAACAAATCTTATGTAGACATAACAAGCGCACTTGAGTACGTCTGAGAGAAATCCAACTGACACACGCATGTAAACCACCTTGATGTGTAAAAGCAAAATAATGAAAATATATAAATAAATCAATAATTTGTTTTTCACTTGGATAGGTCCAGTGTGATGACTGTGGAAGACGGTTACAGTTGACCAGTGTTCGGAAATGGGAAGCACAGACTATGAAGGGGCCAATAAAAGAAACTTGGAACGTTCCTTGTGCAAATTAAGCATTTATTTGAAATGTGTTCAGTGCTGTGGGAAAAAGAGATTTCCTTCAACTACACCTGGTACGGAGAACTGCATTGATTTAAGAAATGTATGTCTCGTGTAGTAAAACTATTTGGCATGTATTTTGAGTCACTGGTTCACATTACATTACTTATTTTTTAATCGTTTTTGAAAATAGTATACAAAATAAAAGAAGCACAAAAACCCAATAAAAAGCAGTTCATAGCATTGAATTGTAGTCACTGAGTCTCATGACATGGAAGCTATTGAAAAAAAAATAAGATTTAATTAAGATTAAGATCTTTAATAAGATTTTACCATAATGATATTTATATAAAATAGACAAAGCAAAGAAATCTAATAAAAATATTAATTACACCTTGGCAGTAAAACTAGGTGTACTACATTTTGTTTTCTCACTAATATGGGCAAGTCAGCACCCGTTCAGGAATGTAATATATGACAAATATGCAACAAGAGTAATATTGCCATATATGTCACCTATAAATGGATATATTATTATCACATACTGTATGTATGTGACGATTCATATATCCTCTGGATATATGAAGATATAACTTAATAACAAATGAATTATCCATAGTATTATTTGTATATATACATATATTAAAATATCTATATGATGAATTTTTACATGGTTTAACATGTTGTGACCATACGATCTACACTCACTGTCCACTTTATTAGGTACACCTTGCTAGTACCTGGTTGGACCCCTTTTACCTTCAGAACTGCCTTAATTCTTTGTGACATAGATTCAACAAGGCATTGGAAACATTCCTCAGAGATTTTGGTCCATATTGACATGATAGCATCACACAGTTGCTGTAGATTTGTTGGCTGCACATCCATGATGCGAATGGACCACACCCAAAGGTGCTCTACTGGATTGAGATCTGTCGACTGTGGAGGCCATGTGAGTACAGTGAACTCATCGTCATGTTCAAGAAACCAGTTTGAGATGATCTGAGCTTTATGACATGGTGCGTTATCCTGCTGGAAGCAGCCATCAGAAGATGGTTTGCTGTGGTCATAAAGGGATGGACATGGTCAGCAACAACACTCAGGTAGGCTGTGGTGTTTAAACAATGTCAGTTGGTACTAAGGGGCCCAAAGTGTGCCAAGAAAATATCCCCCACACCATTACACCACCGGCACCTGCAGCCTTAACCGTTGATACAAGGCAGGATGGATTCATGCTTTCATGTTGTAGATGTCAAATTCTGACCCTACCATCTGAATGTTGCAGCAGAAATTGAGACTCATCAGACCAGGCAACGTCTTTCCAGTCTCCTATTGTTCAGTTTTGAATTGTAGTCTCCGTTTCCTGTTCTTAGCTGAGACGAGTGGCACCCAGTTTGGTCCTCTGCTGCTGTAGCCCATCAGCTTCAAGGTTTGACGTGTTGCGTGTTCAGAGATGCTCTTCTGTAAACCTTGGTTGTAATGAGTGGTTATTTAAGTTACTGTTGCCTTCCTATCAGCTCAAAGCAGTCTGGCCATTCTCTCTCTGGCATCAACAAAGCATTTTCGCCCAGAGAACTGCTGCTCACTGGATATTTTCTCTTTTTCGGACCATTCTCTGTAAACCATAACGAGGGTTGTGTGGGAAAATCCCAGTAGATCAGCAGTTTCTGAAATACTCAGATCAGCCTGTCTGACACCAACAACCATGTCACATTCAAAGTCACTTAAATCACCTTTCTTCCATGTTCTGATGCTCGGTTTGAACTTCAGCAGGTCGTCTTGACCATGTCTAAGTGCCTAAATGCGCTGAGTTGCTGCCATGTGATTGGCTGATTAGTTATTTAAGGAGCAGTTGAACAGGTGTACCTAATAAAGTGGCTGGTGAGAGTATATTTAACTTACATATGTAATTTTACTGAAACATTATGCATATAAAAATAATATATGCATACATATGTTTTTCTTATTAATTTCTTATTAATTTAAATGTTTAAATGTCTATGTTCCCATTCTGGGAAAGTGGTCTCAGACTGAAAACCCACTGTATATAATATCAACATGTATCCTATTGACAGGCTTTGGGATAGATAGATGTCTACAATATCATCAATACATAAACATACATATTTGTATAAGCCAAACATATACATGGTATTTTTCCAATTGGTTTATTTTTTACATGTTTTTATTTTATATGCACATATATTTCATACATGTAAATTCAATACATACATGCATTCGGTACCGAAACCCTGATGTTGTGCCAGTCAGACGGGGATTTTCTGATGGTCTCTCTCTGGTCTCCTGTGGAGCCGCGCTTCGTGTCCGCCGTCACGGCGCTGGGTGGCGCTGGGTGCGGAGGCGCCGCTGGGTGCGCACGGAGCGCCTGTGTCTACTGTCCAACTTCAGACGGACTTCACCTCCGACGACGGCGCACAGCACCTGTCGCTTGTCCGTGCTCTGCTTTATTTGCGCATGTTTAACAATCAGCAGTTGACAGCCACAAGTTAGAGACCGTCTGAAACCACAAAGGTAGGTCATTTTCACGTTTTCAATGCTAATTTATCTGATCAGCGGTACAATGCACAGGCTAGGGTTTCCACCTTTTCTCCTCTACAGTGTTGACCAGTGTCTCACATGACTGCTGCACAGGTACCCACGCTCTTCAAAATAACGGTAAAAAACAACAACTGTGAAGTAACGACTAGATTAAACTTTTTACTTTTCCAAAATTTGCTTTTTGTTGAATCAGTCAAGTCCCTATTTTTTTTAATCAGCAAAACTACAATAGCAGCGAAAATAACAACACAAACTGTTCATACTGTTCTAAGCCGTTTGTGTAATTTCTCCTGGTGTACTGTTCCTGATTCATTATTGCCTTTATGTAAAAATTGTTGACTTTAGGGGTTAAGAGTGCGTTTTAAAATGTAGTCGAGCTAGAGTCGAACAGAAGTCAAAGCTGCTTGGAAAAAAATGTTTTGAATTATTCTTATATATCTGTTTGGAAATGATATGATGTTATGATGTCTTTACATAAAATACTTATTACACTATTTGAGTATCACTTCCACCATAAAAAAAAGTAGGTGATAATGATAACAGGGTAGACAGCACACAGTATTATGCATATTATCATGGTATCAGTGCAATGGATTCGCAATGAATCAGTGACTATGAGGTGAAAGTGCAAATATAAAGCTTCAGTTTTCTAGGAGTAATGGAAGGTGACCCTTTCTATTAAAAGAAAAAAAAATGGTACAGCTTTGGAAGTGATCTACATTAATTCTGACAAAAGAGGAAAATGACAAATCCTCTGGTCATTCTGCTTTGGAGTGCAACAGCAAAAAGGGAGAAGTGTGGGTGGGAGACGCCCCCTAGGGGGTGACCCACGGAGGGACAGAAACTGAGACTGAGATGGACACGGATGTCTTCAAGGTGTTTTGTTTATTTCATTAAAAAAAAGAGTATTTTCTAAAAACTTTTTTGTTGTGGGATAGAAAAATTATTGTACAGTCCTTTAGCCATTACGTTATGCTGCCTTTTTTTTTTATCAATTTAAGATCAGTTTTTTATTCAAATACTATGAAAAACAAGAACATGTGTCCAGCATGTGCTCACTAAAAAGAAATTTTCACACAATATAACACTGGGAGACTTAATTTCATTATTGTATGGCACCACAAAAGTGGCAGGAAAAGAAAATTCTTTGCATGAAGCCATTTGGGTTGGGATTTATTGTTTTGATGGTCTGTGAAATGGAAACAAAGTTCTTGGATATTTGGCATTTAAGAATTTACATCAACAGCCTGTATCTCAATAAGGAAAACCATTTGTCAGTGAGTCAACTATTAGCTCAGATCAATTATTTTAGTCATCGAGTATTCTGCCAATTATTCCATGGAACATCGAGTGATTGGATAAGAACTATTTTTGAATTATTAAAAAATAAGACAGAACAAAACAATCACTGCCTTCTGTCATGTTTTGACTGACTCAAAACAAAGATGTAAATGCATACAGAATGCATTGCAGTTGGAATAGTCGCCAATGGACCTGACCACATCAGGAGATGGCCCTGTCAGAAAGTTACAGACGACCCCTTCCTCAGCAAAGGTCAAATAAACAGAACTATGGACTGGCTCACATCCTTAAGTCTATGCTCCTGTGCTTCAAGGGAACAGCAAAAAAGTCACTTGAAAACATGCCCACAAAAAGAAGCTAATAGCAGTTTGCACTATATTTTGAATATTTTCAATGCTTTATTTTGTTGCATTGATAAGCTCCAACGTTATTCCAACAGTTCTATTCTCAATACTGGCGAAATTAAGAAAAAAGATTTCCTATTTATTATTGCAACATAAAAGTCATCTTGCACACTTTATCTCACCAACTCTGTTTCTGATTAAGCCATTGGTCTAAGCCATTGGTCTGCATTTTCACTATTTCCAATTCAGAAGGCAGATCTCTCTCTCTGACGCTGTGTGTGCGAGGGGTGAGGGCAGCGTGTGTATTCACATTGGCTGTGTGTTTGCTGCGTTGCTGCTACTGCCAGCTCTATCTTTCTACATATAGTTTGCAGGTTACTTGAGTGTTAGGTTTCTTTTCATCATAAATTAATTTCTTACTTATTTTTGACAGAAAACGACACTAAACTGCCTCTGTCTCCACATGCAGATGCTAAAATTGTTAAAAGTATATAATTAATATATTAATATATTATATTATATATAAGAGGAGGTTGCCACTTGGTGTAGTCTGAAACTGACAGCTGTGTACTGTAAGACTAACGAGCTTTTCACTGCATATCCACTGAGAGTACCTTGTGTCTGATAAATTTGTGTCTGATACATTTTATTTCACACTTTCATTACACTAGTCTGGAAGTTGCCCATGTTGCTCCAAAACCTGTATATACCTTTCAGCATTAATGGAGCCTTTCCTGATGTGCAAGCTACCCAAGCCATAGGCAGTAATGCACCCTCATACCATCACGGATGCTAGCTTTTGAACTGTGTGCTAATAACAAGCTGGATGGTCCCTCTCCTCTTTAGCCCGTAGAACACGGTGTCCATGATTTCCAAAAAGAATTTGAAATTTGATTTGTCAGACAACAGGCCATCTTAGATGAGCTTGGGCCAGAGAAATCGGGGGCATTTCAGGATCATGTTTAGATATGGTTTCTTTTTTGCATGGTAGAGTTTCAACCTGCATTTGTGAATGAAGCAATGAACTGTGTTCACAGATAATGGTTTTCAGAAGTGTTCCTGAGCTCATGTAGTGATTTCCACTATAGAATCATGTCTGTTTTTAATGCAGTGGCACCTGAGGACCCAAAGATAACAGTCATCCAGTATTGGTTTTCGGCCTTTTCCTTTTCTTTAATCACCTACTGACCTGTTGCCAGTTAACCTAATTAGTTGTGATATATTCAACCAGGTTTTTCTTAGCATTACACAACTTTTCAAGTCTTTTGTTGTCCCTGTCCCAACTTTTTTTTTTTGAAACGTTGCTTTAATAAAAAAGGTTTAATAAAAAAAAAAAAAAAATTCCCTGCCACCTCTTTGTCCATTCCTTAATGGGAAATATTTGCAATAAGTCACACCTGCCATTGAAAATAAAGAACACTGTTGACCACCCCAGTGACCTTCACTCCAATCTTAATTTTGGTTACATCAAATCTTATTTGTTTCCACCATAATCATGTAATTATTCAGCAGTCCGAGCATCCTAAAGCTACGTGAATAATATTGTTTTGACCCTCTGAATTGATGCACTTCTCCCTATCTCAGTGGCTCTAGTCTGATGAGCTATTTCATCTGATAGTGTTGTTTGCTGCATTCAGCAGCCGTTCAGTTGTACTAGATGACTGTGTTTTCTTTTTTTTCATGGTTAGTACAAATCATAAATTACACCTCTCAGTGTCCATATGACTGTAAATTTACACTCGGCGGCACATAATCAGTTAATAGAATCACAGTTGTTGTTGAGGGACTGGAGGCTGTATTAATTATTGAGGGAAATTATTTGACAGATTCACTAGCAAGGACCACACCAGGTTACATTTGAAAGTTTTATTAAACAGATGGATTATTGTGTTCTTGTGGTTTCTTTCTTGATTTTTGGATGCGGTGTGAGGAGGCTTCATGGGGAATCCACGATGAAGAGAATCCACTGCTGTTGCTCTTAGCTTTGCAATAGAGAAGGTAGCTTGCAAGGGTCTCAAAAGGATTTAGGGGTGATTTGGCTTTGAAGTAGAAGATGGGTGTTGGCTGACCAGATTGATTGGTTTTAGTCTGCTTAAGTAGAATACTAGGATGTCTTTAGAGAGCTGCATTTGGAGAGGGGATTTAGCAGGGGGCACTGGCGTTCTGGTGCCATGAGCTCTGTATACAGTGAGCTGCTGAAGTTTGAGGAAGCGGCGGGGTTGCTGGCAACTTGGTGCCACAAGGTCCAGCTACTGTAAGCGTCGATGGTATGAGGAAGGAGATGCCAGGGTCACTGGCATCCTGGTGCCGGAAGCCCTGGGTACTGTGAGCTGCTGTGGTTGGAGGAAAGAGGGAATGACAGGCTTACATGAGGTCATTGAAAAGTTTTGCTTTGTTGTCTGTGCAAGCGAAGGGAATGCCTTTCTCCATAAAGGATTTTTGGAGTGAGGCTACAGTCCAAACAGAGATTTATGTCAAGGCTGACTGTCAGGGGACCTTGTTGGAGCATGGAGATGCAGTGGCTGGCTGCCGGTTGTGCGACCAGTGTCAGAATGATAGCAGGGCACTGAAGTTATCCTCTGAAGTGAAAGAGTAGGAGAAATTCTGTGACACTGGTTGACTGCACTCGTGTTGCCTCGGCCTCTCTTTGCTGAAGGAGGTGGGCCTGGAGACGCAGAGGACTTGCCAGGTGAACTATAGTTTTCAACCCTGAGGAGAGATGAATTGGGCAGGATATTGATGACGTAGAAGATGGAGCCAGCTGGACGGTATAGGACCACGGAGTGTGGGGTCTTTGGGCATGGAGGCTGGTATTGTGGAAAAGATGGGCTAATGGAAACTTTGGAGTTGATTGTCCTGATTCAGTCCAAAAAGATCATTACCCAATGGGGATAAAAAAACAAAATCCATGCTCTGGATTAGATGAGTAGATGGATTATTTAACTCATATGTTTTAGCCTGACTGATTGAGTTTTGCTCGAGGTGATATGTATGTGTTCTCGGTTTTGGTACAGAATACAAGAGCGAAAGAGGAGAAAGGGGGGTTAGGTTGGTATTTATGAGATTGCCAGAAGAGGTGTGGTTGAGATGCGGTCCTGCTCCTGAAACTTTGCTAAATAGCTTTAATTCAAGAGGAACTACTAAGAGGACAAAAGAGGCCACATTATTCTGTAGTTTCCAAAAATTTTTCTTAGTGACAGTTGAGTGCAAATGTTGAACTATACTACAATATGAAAAAGAATTGGCAGCCTTTTCCTCTACCTTTAACTCTTTTAATTGTTTAAACAAATAATTATGAGGATATTTGAGGACATTTAAACAGTGGGGTTACTCCTAGTGCAATAGTAATGTCATGCTTGACTTTTTCCTTTTGAGTCTGACATTTCCAACTTCCCAAGGGAGAGCTGGAATTAGTCTGTCTCAGCTTCATGCCTTTAGGTGTACACCTGTGTGAACTGCCACTTTGAATATTAACAAGGACAGGACATACATTTAAACTCATTGCACAACGGTTTTCAGACAAATTAACTGTAGAAGAGGCTTGCACTACAAATTCATATTTGCTCATGTTAGTACTGCTATAATATGAAATATAATTGTATCTGTATTTAAATTTATGACTGCTGTGTGATAATTTTCCATTTTTAATTTCATGTTTTTAGGCTAAAAAAGTCTACAGTCACACTAGCAGCTCTATGGTGTTTTACTAGGGATAGGGATAGTTGGGGTTATTTGATTTGGGATTATGTGAGGTACTTCATCAATGTATTAATGTGATGCACATAACTGACGCATGCACATAACTTAATGCATAAAGATGGTTGAAAAAATACAATGTTCCTTATATGCAAATTGAATTAAGTACACAAGCCTTTAAATATAGATATAGGTAAAATATTTTTTCTGTGTGTTGTGGTAGTGAATTGGAATTATTTATATATATATATATATATATATATATACACACACACACACACACACACACACACACACACACACACACACAGAGTATATGATTTGTATTGTACTGAAAACACAGATCTGAAAATTAAGACTTTTTGGCTGTTTACAGGCAATTTTTTGAAAGAGCACTGTTGATTTATAGAAAAGTACCTTACTATATTTTCAGTACTTTAATTTTACGAGACAAGTCAGTCATTGAGCCAAATCCTAGGGGATAGTTGGACATAATATGTTGTTAATACAGTGTTAATACAGTGTATAAATGTGTTTGATTTCACATATGATTTGCATAAAGGGCCGCTAATTGAAGGCCACCACAATTGGATTGATTGGGTGATTAGACTATTGTGTGAACAACCAGTCCTCTGTGATTTCTCTTCCTTACTTTTGTCAGTCATTTTTTCTCCTTTCATGTTCAGCAGGAACATCATCTTATAGAGACAGAAACTAAGTGGCTGAGTACAAGCTGAAGGTAGAGCAAAGAACAGAGACCAAAACACCGGCACTGTTCTGACATCTCAGTCTAACGCAGCACTCAGATATGTGCTGAAGGCTTCAACGGAGACGTAATGCTTTGCTGAACTGAATTGTGGTTCTGAAAACTGTGGTTGTCACCATCCACCGGTGGGAAAGGCGCACAGTACTGGGGAGGTGGAAGGTGTTTGGTTTGTTAGTTTGTTTTGTTATAGTCCAGTGATGCAGGTGCACAGCACCGGGAGGATGGGACATGCTTGGTCTGGTTTTGTATTGTACAGAAATCCAGGGCTGCCCCTGACAGCGGTCATGCTCCATATCCTTTGGAGGACGCTAACCACCAGGTGATAACAGCCCCCCCCCCAACCAAAAAAAAAGAAAAAAAAAAGTTTTGGGGAACAAAACATGTTAGATAAAAGTAAATATGAATGATATAGATGTGACAATAACAAATACAAAGATAATTTGAGTTTGTTAGAGACAGGCGCAAGGGTAAATTGGTGTTGTTTCATGATAGTGATTAGGCCAGTTTTATATAGTCTGTGTGTGGACAGTAATTGTTGAGAGAAATGAGGGGAAAGAGAGGGAGAAAGAGAGAAGGAAGGGAGAGAGGAATATGATTATCATGGCTGAAGGCCATGGTATTGGTTGTAGGTTTGGTTTGGGGAAAAATTCTGTTTTGAATTTAGAAAGGTTAAGAATGTATAAGTATAATGTATAAGTTTCCCATAGTTAGAGAGATGAGTAGTGGGTTTATGTGTTTCAGTGGGAGGGCAACTTCTGTGATATCCTCCAGCCAGAGTGATGGGGACAATGGGATGGAATAGTGGAAAGTTTCTCAGTTATTGCTGTCCAAAAGGAGTGAACTGGTTGACAGTTGGCACCAGGATGACAGTGGCATAGAAATAATATTCAGTGCTACTCAGAGTGCAATGTGAATAGGTGTCTGTGTCAGCAAATCCCATTTTAAACATTTGACTTTGGGTGACGTGGGTTCTGTGGATAGTTTTGTATTGTATAAATTGTAAATTTGTGTTTGTGGTCATAGGTGTTTTTACAGATTTGTATCCAGAATTCCAGGAGAGAGAGCCAAGTCATTTTACCTTTTTATATTTGGGAGTGTAATGGAGGTATCTGAGGAGAAAATCTGTTTATAAAGTTGAATATATATAATATATAAAGTTATAAAGAACATTGCAAATTATAAACAGCTTTTGTCACCGTGATGCTAAGTAGACAGAGGTGTCAGTAAAAGTTTTTTGAGTTTTTGAGGGGAAATGGAGCAGTTGCTGGTTGGAGTGTTTAGGCAGGGTGGCTCAGTCGAGTAGAAGAGGGAGGTGGGAGACTGGAGACTGGCAGTGAGCAGGGAAATCCAGCAGGCAGACTGATATGAAGCTGGGCAGACAGAAGAACAGGCAGGGCATAACCTGAAGCACACAGAAGAAACCGGTTACCAAAAGTCCAAAAAACACACTAAACATAGCAAACAGGATTTGGCCAAAGCACGATACCACTGCCAGTGACGGAACGACGTGGCAGTGAGTGGTGAGCTGAGCTGGTCGTAAATACTGTGGCAGGTGGTGGAGTTGATGACTGGACTGGCGGAAGACTAGTGGGAAACGGCAGAACCGGAAGTCACGCCCAGCTACTCAGACACACACACATGCACACAAACAGACACAAAACAAACTGGGGACAAACAAACACATGAGGGAAGGGAAACCCAGCAGAGAGCCAACAGGACCTAACAGTTGGTGTTTCTGGAGAGTTGTTCATCTCCAGAAAGGATACCAACTCTCTTTTTATTAGTGAGTTGAAATGGGGATCCTCTAAAAGTGTTGTGTTGAAGCTTGATCTTGTAGGGGGTTTGATATTTGTTTGAGAGTTAATAGGTAGGTAAAAGGGAGACAGGAGCGTGATTACTCATCAGGATTGGATGAATTGTGTTCTCTAAAATATGTTGGGTGAGCAAATAGCCAACAAGGAAAAGGACAATTCTGGGTGATGATTGGTAGAAGGAATAAAAATATATCATAAAATAAATAATAATAGAGTATTCTCTAACAGATGGATTTCTCATTCTCCAACTATTGCTAAGTCCATAATCATTCATGTACTGCTTTACTATTTCAGTGGAGTGACAGTTTCTAAATCTACTGTGGGTAATTGTGTGGTCAATTGTGGCTTTAATGACAGTATTGATATCAGTATCAGTATAATGACAGTCATCACTACCGTAAATGTTGGCAAGTGTTGTTGTGTGGTTGATAGATGCGTTGATGATAATGAATCAATAATGGATGTGTTATGGACAAATTGAATGTTTTTATTAATTAAACCTTTGTTTACTGTTGTAAGTAGATTAAAATATTTTATCAATTTGTGTAAATTTTAGATGTTGTAGTTCTGAGTTTAAGTGTGTCTCTTTTTGAAACATATTTAATTTAATGAGATGGTTGATGATTGATAATTCTTTTCGACTGGGTTTGGATGCAACATATACTCCATGTTACCAGATTGAGTGTTTGCATGGTTGTATGTCAAGTATGTCTGAGTTGTGGGCTAGTCATGCACAAAGATGGTGCAAAGTGGAAGTTCATTTCATTGTGGACAACAAGTGTCAAAACATGTATTAGAATGATTCTTTCTCTTTCAGAAAAAGTAACACTTCAGTCAGGGGAGACTAATAAAAAGGAACAAAAAGAGTATGAAAAATTTGAGGTAAATTTATTGTGAACAGGTTGTTAGACCCTGGCAGGAAGTGCATCACCATGGGAGGTAGTTCATAGGAGTAAGGTGCTACCAACTATTCAGCTTCATTACTTAATTACTGAGTTTGGGCCTTTGAGAGATGAGTTTAGACAGTTAAACTGAACTGAGTTCAAGTTATTTTACGTGGGGTTGTGTGAGGTAGTCATGCACAGTCAGTGTGTTACCTGCAGTAGATTCAGATCAGCGTGCTGCCAGTTTAGAGAAGCAGCTGGGAGCACCAGCACAGAAGCAAAGCGATGTGCTGCTGTGGACGGGGTCAGCAGAAAAAATGTGTTTTAAGCACTTTTAAAAGACGCCCACCAACAAAATCCAATATCCGTTTAAATGCATGTTCCATTTAGAATATTTTGAGTGCTTTATCTTCCCGTCAAAACAGCACTTTCCTTTTCTACTACATTTTTCACCGCTTAACTGCTGTATTCCTAGATAAAGAACTATTGAGCGGATCAGCCCGGTACTATTGGGCTTTTTCGACTGAGCAATCAGCTATGCCACTTCACATGAAGCCAGCAGGGCTCTGGCAGGGACTGTAGCGCTCATGTATGGTCGTCTCCTCCACACAAAGAAAAAAATTAAATGGTTAAATGGCGTAGAGCCGGAAATTAGGATAATAGATCCTCTTTATCCAGCAGCGGAAAATGCACAATGAATGTGGTGATGCAATAATTATCAGTGCTGCTCATTCTTATTCACAAACCCTGCACTTGAGTGCACTGCACATCTTGAGAAGTAGTAGAGGTCATTAGAGGACAGGTTTTTCTCTGGACTTTTTATAGCATCTTTTTTCCTTATTTTGATGTTTCCCTGTTGAGTTGGGATGTCAGGTTGAGCTAAACATTACTCTAACAGACAGAGACAGTTGTTTGAGTCCTTTTTGTTTGTTTATATATTCTACATCCAAATCTTCACTCATCTCTTAGCTCATCACACTGAAGACATGGAAGATCCAACATAACCCCAATTTGGCTGCTTAGCTAACATACTTGGACCAGCAAGTCAGAGGTTAGTGTTAGGCTTTATTGTTTGTACTTTTAAAAGGTGTGTTTCTGGTTTAATATTACAAGAGAAAAATCTTTTAATATGAGGGCCACGCGGCATGTTTGGTGAAGGTTAGGGTTGCTGGAGCATTAATTTTCCTAAAATCCAAGAGAGCAGGGGAGAACTGCTAATGTTAGGTTACACTCTAAAGGAGAAGCATCCCCACTGGGCTCTCACACAGTGGGTCGATTGTTTACAATGAAGTTGATCTGGATATGAATAAGGGTTTGTTTTTAAGCAATCTGTAACCTGACAATTTAACATTTGGAAGCAGGATTACGTTACTAAACCAGGTAGCAAACCATGCTGAGGTTGCAGCTTTGTTAGAGAGATCCGAAGCTTGACAGACCTGCTGCTCCTG
Source organism: Trachinotus anak (assembly GCF_046630095.1). NCBI lineage: Eukaryota > Metazoa > Chordata > Actinopteri > Carangiformes > Carangidae > Trachinotus > Trachinotus anak. The sequence continues at coordinate 5,649,362 of NW_027273859.1, read as the reverse complement.
ATTACATTTGCTGCACAATGACTGGTGGGGGAAGATGTGTAGTGAATGGTTAGTTGACTCTGCATAAATTGTTTTCAAATGAGAATGCTTGCTGAATCAAAAGTAATTTACAAAATAAACAGTTGTAAATTGAGGTAATTTTTCTGGTCATATTTGTTCTAAAGTAAACTTCTAAATGATTTCTTATCATCACTGTTTGATTTTCCCTGCACTGTTGTTTCATTCAAAGGATGGAAATACTGGACGACATAGGCACGGAGGGAATGGAGTTGGAGGGATCAGCCACTACAGCATCCCTTAAAAACAACAGCTTGGTTGGCACCACCAATCTCACCAACATTACCATTTTCCCCTACTATCAGCACTCTCTGTTTGTGGCTGCAAGCTACATCCTGGCCTACCTCTTCATCTTCCTGCTGTGCATGGTTGGGAACATCCTGGTGTGTTTGATTGTACTGGAAAACCGCCGTATGCGCACAGTCACCAACCTCTTCATTCTCAACCTGGCTATCAGTGACCTACTTGTGGGCATCTTCTGTATCCCTACAACACTAGTGGACAACCTCATCACAGGTAAAACCCTCATCCTCAGTTCTCACCTCTGCCATAACTCCACGCTGGTGACTTGCTGTCACCAGTGTGTTGCAGGAAAGTCGGTTCTCAGAATTGTTTTGAAGGCACAGGAGTTCACCTGTACGTAGCACAACTGACACATTTAATGTCTATATGATACATGATCATTTCCAGTGTTTGCTCACAGTAATGTTGTTGATGTTCTTACATAAAATTGGTGGTGTATCTGCAAAGCAAGAAATCAGAAATCAAGGCTGTCATTTTCAGTTCACTGAGGCAAATGGATGAAGATACTGCTCCTAGAATTACACCTGAGACACAGTACAGCAGCGTATGGAACAGCACTTATTTCACTGCAGTAACACAAGAGTTGGTAATCATCCATGTCAAGTAACTCCACCAAGGGACTGGCATTAACTCTGAGCCAGACAAGGCCACATCAGGCACATGGTGCTATTCATTAATAAGCACAGTCTCCCATAGCTGATATGAACTAAATTAGAAATAAAATGGTGAAAAGTGAAAAAGCTCTGATGAACCTGCTGATGAAACTGCTCGGCATCATACACCCAACAGACAAAGTCAGCGACTAGCTGCTGAGCATAGTGGAGTCTTTTGTAGCTACAGAGCCAGATATTTCCCCTTATGGAGATCAAAATAGCACTAAATGGAAATAGCCAACTGTTCACCATGTCTACAGTATAAGAAAATAAAATGTCAATGTTGTGGTTAAGGTTTGCTGCTCTGCCCACAAGAGGCCAAAAAAGTAAACAAATGCAGGTTTAACTTAAAGCAGCCTCAAGTCTGGTGTAGATTTTATAGTATATTGTTTCAAATCTCTATGCTCAACACACTCTTACATACAAAACCAATGACAACAGTGTCAGTAATTTACCAACAAGTCCAGTTTTCTGCATTTTCTGATAAGGTAAAGTACAGCTCTAGATCCCTGAACTGGCAACTTCTGAATGTAAATCTTAAGTAAAGCATTTTTTGGAACTATATTTAAAACACATCTCTAGATCACCTCCATTACACACAAACCCAAACTTACTACTGTCTGCTTTCTATAATGCAAGTTTTTTACGTAAAATTTATCAGCTCCTATTTTACATCAGCTCCTACTTTACATATCCGTTAAAATGATAAGTTTCCTTTTGAAGACCTTCTTATAATACAACCCTGTTTCCAAAAAAGTTGGGACACTGTGTGAAATATAAATAAAAACAGAATGTGATGATGTGTAAGTCATGTAAACCAATATTTAATTGAAAATAGGACAAAGACAACATATCAGATGTTGAAATACTGAAATTCGTTTTTATGATAAATAGAAGCTCAATTTAAATTTTGATGCCAGCAATAAAAATTTATTATACATATATACAATAATATACATGTTTAGAGTAAAGTATGATTCTCACTCTCTGTCTCTCTAACAACTACTGAGAGGCTAAGGGAATAATCCTGGTTTTAATAACCCAGTGTGATGTTACTACAGAAACTGTGAAATATCTTATCAATTATTCAGCATATACAGTCCCTGACAAAAGTCTTGTCACCTATCCATTTTGTAGAAACAACAGCTTATAACCTGACTTTTAATTAATCCACTGGTTTTAGAAATGGCTCATATGAAAGCTAAAACCCTCCAAAATTATGTTTAATATACTAAAATAAATTTGCTTCACTGAAGAAAGATTGATCATTTAATGAACACAGAAAGGTCAGATTTTGGCAAGACAGAAGTTTTGTCGCCCACAGAGAGTAATGTGAAAATTGAACAAATAATTTGCTTCAAATACAAAAATATTTTGCATAACATCAGTGAATTAAGTAGTGGTGCTGTGAGATCCATATTTAATATCTTGTATGACTTCCATGAGCTTGAAGGACTGCATCCATGCGGTTCGACAATGATTCATACAATTTATTGATGAAGTCATCAGGAATAGCAAAGAAAGCAGTCTTACATGCCTCCCAGAGTTCATCAAGATTCTTTGGTTTCGTCTTCCATGCTTCCTCTTTCATTCTACCCCAGACATGCTCAATGATGTTCATGTCTGGTGACTGGGCTGGCCAGTCCTGGAGCACCTTGATCTTCTTCGCCTAGAGGAACTTTGATGTAGAGATGGAAGTATGTGATGGAGCACCATCCTGCTGCAAAATTTGACCCCTTTTATGGTTGGGAATGTAAGAGGTAGCTAATACTTCTTGATATTTTAGGCTATTGATATTGCCTTCCACGCTGCAAATCTCTTGCACACCATGCTGAATGTAACCCCAGACCATGATTTTTCCGCCACCAAACTTAACTGTTTTCTGGGTGAATCTCGGATCCATGCGGGCTCCAGTAGGTCTCCTGGAATATTTGCGGCAGCTGTGATGTAATTCAACCGAAGATTCATCTGAGAAATCCACCTTCTGCCACTTTTCCAGCGTCCATCCATTTAGCAGGCTGTGGGCCTTGGCAAATGCCACATGTTTTTTTAATTGCCTTTTGTTTAGTGCTGGTTTTTGGGTACTGATTCGACCATGGAGGCCATTTCGAGACAGAATTCTACAAACTGTTCCGGATGACACGGGGACTTGAGGTGACCAGGCCTGGTGGAGCTCTGCTGCAGTGGAAAAGGGGCTGGCCTTGGATTTTTGAGCCAACAAACGGTCCTCCCGAGCAGCTGTCTTGCGGGGTCTGCCGGACCTGGGCTTGTCAAAAACATCTCCAGTCTCTTCAAATCTTTTTCTTATTCTTTGTATTTGACGCTGAGACACATTGAAGGTGTCAGCCACCTCAGCAGTGGATCTGGTCTTCAGCCTCTTGATAATCAACGCTTTGGTCTCAGGGTGAATCTTAGGCATGATGTCAGAGGTCAAGTTGCAGTTGATGTGAAGGTCTGATGTGCTGGGGTTCTTTTTATACACACCCACTAATTGATTGATCAATTATTGATCACAGGTGAGGCTGTAATCTAGGATTGGGTGCATCATATGACAAGGCGACAAGACTTTTGTCTTTGCAAAAACTGACTCAATGGGCTTTACCAAGCTGTGAACGTTAGAATACTTTTCAGCAGTTTCGTTTGGCACCAAAACATTATTTCAAAAGCTGTTGGGATTGAAATTAGCCATTTCTTGTAAAAAAAAAAATTGATTAGACATATATTTGAGGGGCACTTAAGGTCAACTTGTACCCAAGTGACAAGACTTTTGTCAGGGACTGCACTGTGAAAAAACACAAAGACATTTCCTCAGTTTGAACTTTGTATTAACTGAATACAGGAATCCCACATATCACATAGAAACCCAAAATGAAAAACATAAAAGAAATACAGTACCTTTAGTCTGTTTAGTCTTTTTTTCAGTTTGTTTAAACCTCAGAGACTGAACATGCCTTAGAAACATCTTATAAAATATATATTTTAACTGAAATTAAATCACTTTTTAAACAATTATCGTAAATCTTAGCAATATGGATCCTGAAAACTATTAGGCACTGCTATGTAAAAGTAAAAATCTTATAAACAAATGCACAGAGCCATTGAGTAAGTGAAAAACCTAAGTGGTTTGACTGGTTAGGACCTCTTCTTTGAGTCAGGCCAACTTCCCATGGTTGTAAATACCTCGGTGACACCCACCAAACTACTGATTGCAACACTGCAGCCAGGAACGAGTTATCTTATATTAAAAGTGACACAAAACTGTCATTTCACTGATTAAAAAGGTGCAAGTTATAAAAGGCAGTTAATTGATGTGACCACCAGAGAGTTGGTGTAAGTGATAATAGATTATACTTCACAGAGGCGTCACACATGCTGTTGAGCATAGACTATACCTATAATTGGCCCCTGGAGATGTGCTGCTGTTTCAGCACCACAGACAGCATCATGACAGATATACTGTACCTTCAGTTAATTGCCTTGAAACAAATAACCACTTGTGTGTATGTCCAAAACATAGCAAAACAACATGTAGGCCTAAGCATTTATGTCAGGGTGCGGCAGATGCCATTGATAATGAATTTATTGCTCACATTTAACATAAACAAATGGAACGTTTAATATATAGGGACATCCTCAAACCAGGACTACAGTGATGCATGATAATGTCAGTAAGGTTTTTATGAGATCTAGATGAAGCCTCATGCTCTCTGCCATCATCCCATGCACTTTAACAATAAGCCAATTCATAAGTTTTTCCAGAGTCTCTTCAAGCCTGTGTCTTATGAAAGGCCCCGTTGTATGTTAATAAACCTTATTGTTTACAAAGTATGCCGCAGGTCACCAGAAATGTTTCACAGTCTCAGTGGAACAGTGCTTAGTTACTATAGCAGCACTTTCTGTAGCTCTGCTCACCTCTTGCATCATTTTAATATTGCAGCCAGACCATGTAAAGACAGACTGCTTTATATGCTTTTGGTGTGTAGCAATTCATTATATTTCATGAATAGTGGAGGTAACGGTTTATACTTCAATATAACAACCCTGCTATAATAACACCATTATTAAACTTATTATATTTAATTTGTAACACTCAGAGCATTTTTGCTTCAGCTCTATTGGATTGGATTGCATTAGACTGAAGGAGGTTCTACCTCCAAACGCATACACTTTAGTCTGAGCAAAATGTAATGGTGTACATTTTTACCATCGACTTCAAAACAATTGCAGTGTATAGAATATTAAATCCATCAACAGTGAAAGACTGAAAGAGAACAAAAACTATGTGCAGGGTCGGCTATGTGCATATACAGTGCCTTGAAAAAGTATTCATACCCCTTGAACTTTTTCACATTTTGCCACCTTACAACCACAAACTTAAATATTTTTTTATTGAGATTTTATTTGATAAACCAACACAAAGTAGCACATAATTGTAAATTGGAACGGAAATGCTACATGGTTTTCAAAATTTTAAGCAAATAAAATTCTGAAAAATGTGGTGTGCATATGTATTCAGCCCCCCTGCGTCAATACTTTGTAGAGCCACCTTTCGCTGCAATTACAGCTGCGAGCCTTTTGGGGTATGTCTCTACCAGCTTTGCACATCTAGACACTGAAATCTTTGCCCATTCTTCTTTGCAAAATCGCTCAAGCTCAACCAGATTGGCTGGAGAGTGTCTGTGAACAGCCATTTTCAAGTGTTGCCACAGATGCTCAATGGGATTTAGGTCTGGACTTTGACTGGGCCATTCTAACACATGAATATTCTTTGATTTTAACCATTCCATTGTAGCTCTGGCTTTATGTTTAGGGTCATTGTCTTGCTGGAAGATGAATCTCCTTCCCAGTCTCAAGTCTTTTGCAGCCTCCAACAGGTTTTCTTCCAGGATTGCCCTGTATTTAGCTCCATCCATCTTCCCATCAACTCTGACCAGCTTCCCTGTCCCTGCTGAAGAAAAGCACCCCCACAGCATGATGTTGCCACCACCATGTTTCACAGTGGGGATGGTGTGTTCAGGGTGATGAGCAGTGTTAGTTTTCCGCCAAACATAGCGCTTTGCATTTAGGCCAAAAAGTTCAACTTTGGTCTCATCTGACCAGATTTAGTATTAATAACAGCCGTCAGATTCAATATCTGGACAAAGGAAGTGGCACAGCTTAGTTGCATTAGTGCCTCATTTAAAAACATTCAAGGTTTGTAATAGATAATAGGCCCTGTTCAGGCCTGGTATTAACATCCGATCACAAGTGGACAGCTCTAAGTACAGATATGAACGCACCAAAGACGCATTGAGGACATATTTGAGATCCAATCACTCAGACCACATTCAGAGGTAGTGAGCCTTATTTCATTACAGCTGTGCACAGCACATTGATTCACTCAACACTTCCACACCCCTTTTGCATATGAAGCGGGGAAGTGAGATCTGATCATAAGTGGTCAGTTGAGACGCATGTAGAGACATATTTTAAAGCAGGTGAGAACAGATCTACTTCAAGGTGACCACTTGTGATCGGATCACTGAAGACACATGTTGATGCCTGAACGTGCCTGAAAGTCTGAACAGTACCAGTTGAGCTCTTGGTAACTCTGTGTACGACATAAAAAGGCACATCTAGGCTGCATGTTTATGATGATGTTCATTTGTGCCTGTTCACACAGCTCTTTGTGGACATTTTGGTGCCCTAGATGGGGATTGTATAATAATACAATGCAATAATAAAAGTAAGATATAAGATAATATCATGATGGCAGATTTTCAGCCTTGTAGCTCTTTTGTTTATCAGTTCATCTGGTTACTTTATTATTATCCGTCAAGTGTAATTGTTCTTTTTGTGTGTCTTTTGGTGGTACAGACTCTCCACCTCCCTACACTCGTATTTCATTTGCTAAAAGAGACAAAACACAAAATAAAGAAAGTTAAGATCAATTTGACTGATAGCATTATTATTATAGTTTTTTTTAAATTTTCAATAGATATTGCAATAATAGCGTATATTTTATAATAATAATAATAATTTTTACCTCTGCTCTGTGTCATGCCGTCAACGCCATCCATTTTTCAAAATCATGTTCAGGATATGATAGACAGTAGAACATAACCTGATTATTTATATTCCTGTATGATTCAAGCAACGTCTCCACATTAACAACCTGTGTCATCTTTTACTTATGGCTGTCCTGGATATGTTTTATGACCTTGTATTTATTTTAATTTTATTTTTTCCTTCATTGTGCAACCTACAGTAACCACTTTAGCCCTGCCTTAATCCTAGTAAAGTGGTTTACAGCTGAACAACTCTGCATTAAGTGAATATAACATGCTTTAGCAGTTTCTATAATATCTATACAGAGAGGATGTCATTGTGAATCTGGTGTGGCAGTAAGATCTGGAAAGGATTTAGACACTCATTAACTTTAACCACAAGCACAGGAGCTGACGACAACAGGCTCCTCACTTGGACAAATGCCTAGTGACGAATTGGAGAACAAACATATTTAACATCACCCTTCAACAACTCAGTCAGTGTGGCCACTACAGAGGGAAAACTTACAGTAATAACCAGCCATCTAGAGGAAATGCAACAGCGCCCACTTGGTGGTTGGAACAGGGAGTGCCTGTTTTGCCAAAACTTTCGCATTAATAGGATGGACCTCCACTTGCCCCACAACCTTTCCTAAATAGCTTTGACAAACTCACATTTGGACAGTCAAATAGCGGCTGCACTCTCTTCACTACATCACTACATCTTTCAAATAAACAGCACAACGCTCCAACCCACAAACAACTTAGTTCATTACACATGACTGTGTAAGAGTATGGGAGATCTTTAAGGTGATCAAACTTGCTGACCTATATGGCTGCTCCCAACTGATCAACACAATCCTCCATCCTAGGGAGAGGAAAGGAATCTGACTTTGTCACTACATTAACCCTTTAGGGCCCATGTGTGGAATCAGGTTTACTAACCAAGAGAAAGGGAGAAGCCTGAGAACAGATATGGCTTGTTTTACTTTCACCAGCTCTGAAGGAGAAATAGATCCATTGGTAATAGCAATCAATACTTTTTTGCAGCAGTCATTGCACTGATCATGGCACAAACTGTGACGTTTATGTTACGTTTCTGAAGTTACGTTTCTGAAGCAAAGGCTGTAGAAACCACCTGCTCTGGCTCAGTGACATTTGGAGGGTTTAAAGATGAAGCACATATCTTTTGTGTTTGTACACATCAGGTATTTGTACACTGTCCAGTCTTACATCATCTGGCCACACACGACGATCTACCAGGTCGTTTCCTAAAATGATGTCAACTCCATCAACTTGCAGTTCGGGAAAAACACCAACCTCCGCCTTCCCTTGTACCATATCGCATTAAAAAAAAAAATCTTTTCATACAAAGGCATGAAATTGGTTTCCAGACCCATCCATCTAACTGGAACACAGCTCCCTGTGTATGAACCTGGAGAAAAGGGAAGGATTGTCTCCCTCACATAGGTATGCTAATCTCATGAGTCCTTCACAATTCCTACTGGAATTCTCATCTCACACCCAATCAGCTTCATAGAGCCGTCTGACATGAATGGAGCACAACCCAAGTCAATTTCAGATGTGCATTGGTTTAACCTGCATTTGAAATTGAGCCACCAGTTCAGCCTGACTTCACATGGTATATTTTGCTTTTTTCTTCTAGCTAGGGACATTTTTTTTTCCAATGACCATAATGATTGGCAGTACTTACACACATTTGGATCGCTTTTTTCAGTAGACCGCTGATCCAATTTTGGGGAAAAAGAGTCTGCTTTCTGTGTACCGTCCCTACTAAACCACTCACCAAAGACACACTTGTGTCAACACATATTCATTGGCACTCTATGTGGTGGAAGTATAAAGTAGCATAAAATTTTAAGTACAAGTACTGGAAAATTGTACTTAAGTGCAGTACTTAGACTAAATGTACTTTATTACTTTCCACCACTGCTAAACACCACTTTAACAACAACAAAAACAACAAAACAACAAAAAATTAAGCCTATTGAGCTTCACCTAGACAAAAACTGTAACAATACGTTTAGTCCTCATCAGGCTGGCTAGTTGAATCAACAACAACTCAAACAAAACAGTTTCTACATCATTTTCATTACACTTTGGCAATAACCTCATCAGTAATGTATGTAATGTATGGATGTGTGAACATGTACAATGTGATGAAGATCTCGTCACTGATTACGGATGGCACTTGGTAAAGAGGACACTCAGTAATACACTTACAAATGGTATTTCAGACACATAATTCCCTTCTGTCATTGTGGTTGGTGCACACACCACATTAAAACTACAATTCCAACTTCACACAGATCCATTGCAGTAATATGTATGACAAAGAAGTATCATGTCACAGATCACAGTCAATTCAGGTCTGTTTATTTATACTCTTGTCAGCATATTTTGATGTTCCTCTCCTCCACAATCCTGGGGTCTGAAACAGAGCTCCTACATAGTTCTGTCTAATATAGAAGCAGCAGAAACTTGCACACTGATGGCAGATGATACCATGTGTAACTGGGTCATGGGTTATGTTACCTAATAAAACTGTGGTGAGATTTTAGGATTTATTTGAGTTAGTTACTTGGAAAATTATGTTTTCTTTAATAATTTATATTTGTTCGCATGACAACTAGCAGTAGAGTTGCATATTATTTGAAAATGAAGAAATGGAAATGGAAGATTTTGGTTGGTCTAGGGGTAGGGGCTTAGCAGTTATAAGCCTCTGGCCAACAAGTTCTTGAGGTATGCGAGTCTCTTTGAGGGTTCTCAACACAGACGTGGACTGCTGTGAAAGGAAGATCTCACAGCGAACCTCCTGAAAAACTGAGTATGCAACTTGAGAGCAGAGTTGCTCCACTACTGTAGGACCCTGGATCTCTGTCTGATGACATGGACAACCTTTCATCCACACAGAGAAGGGTAAGGATAAGAGTAAATCAGCGAAAGACTACAGGCAAAGGTAATGACTGGGCCTGAAACTCTGACTGTGGGTGAATTTGCTGTAAAAGATGTGAGAAGCATGTGCAGCAAAAACACCAAAATACTTCCCTAGGATATTGTCTCTGATATGACAAAAATAATCCAACATATTATGGCTGCACATCCAAACGTGAAAAACATAATTTTGCACACAGAAACCAATGTCCCTGTCATGAAGCAGCAGTCTGAAATACTGAAACAGGACTTTACAGATCTGTTGAACACTGTAAGCTTTCTGAATAGTGAGGTGTTTATCAGTGGCTCTCTTCCACCAGTCAGAAGAGGAGCTGAGAGAATAAGCAGATTCTACATGGCTTTCAAATGCATGTACTGTCCTCTAAATTCACTTTATTGACAATTTCCACTTTGTCTGGGATCGCAGACACCTTTTTAAGGTAGGTGGATTTTGTCTGAACAAGTAAGGAATAAAACTATTCATCTACAACCTATTTTTCCTTCTGCATCAACCATCTGTTCCCTCTTCCAACGACAAGAGACAAGAGGAATCAACACAGGAGGAAGACACGACACAACACAATGTGGCAGAAACTCTGAAAGACAGCCACCCCAGCCCCCACCTGAAGTGAGCCTTCAGAGAGATATCAGAGCTAAGAGGTGCCTGTGGGGATTTACCCTCTTTAAACCCCAAAACCCCACCTAGGTCAGCGTCCTCTCCAGGTGCCCTCTCCCCCTCCTCCCTCCTCTTCAATTCACTGACCAGATAAAAAAGCTGGTCACTGCTGGGGTTCAACTCAACCCCCACCCTACTTCGATTTTCTCTCCCCTAATTTCACCCTCCTGTTTGCCTTCACCAGCTCCACCTTCAACACTACAATCACAGCCACAATGCCCCCCACCTCCCCCAGCTCCACAGCAGCATCAGAATCATCCTCAGTCTCCCCAACATTAGTTAATGATATTATCTCCTCATACCAGTTAGATTCTATGCTTTAAACTGAAACATGGTTGGAAAACAACTGCAGTGCATCAGTTCTCCCTGATTCAGCCCCTCCAAATTTGTAATGTTTTTTTTTAATGTTTCTTGATGCCTCTGCACTTAGAAATTATAGGCCAATCTTAAACCTTCCATTTTTAGGCAAGGCAATTGAGAAAGTAATTTTTAACCAAATCAGTTGAATGATTTGACATTACTTATAAGTAATGAATCATAAGTAATGACATTACTTGAACACAAATGGCTACTATGACAACTTCCAATTAGGTTTTCATCAACATCACAGTACTGAAACTGCCCTCATAAAGGTACTAAATGACATTCACCTAAATACAGACTTACAAAAAATAACTGTCCTGGTCTTGTTAGTGCAACTTTTGATACTTTTGATCATGAAATACTGCGAGACAAATGAGAAAACTTGGTTGGACGCTCAGGAACAGTTCTCACTCTGTTTTGTCTCTATTGGTACTCATGAATCGGTGAAAACCACTATGCCATACAGAGTGCCACAAGAATCCATTTCCCTTTTGTTCAACCTGTATATACTCCCTCTTGGACATATAATTATCATAATACATTATCATTATCATAACAGTGTAGATGACACACAAATTTATGTAGCTGTCTCACCAAATGATTTCAGTGCCATTAACTCTGTGTCTGTGCCTTGAAAAAGTGAATGGCTGGATGCAACAAAATTTCCTTTAATTAAATACAAACAAGACTGAGGTAGTTCTAAGGAATGCCACAACTTAGTGCTTACCTGGAATCTAAAGCATTCAACACTTCAACCCATGTTAAAAATCTTGCTGTAATCATGGATTAAGATCTTAGTTTCAGTGAACACATCAAAGCTATAATAAATCTGCATCATTTTCACATCTTAAAAACATAGCTTGGGTCAGAGACCTTGTGTCTAACCAAGACCTAGGGAGAGTTATTTATGTCTTTATAGAGTCATAAATATAGAGTCTATATAGAGTCAATTATTGCAATGCTCTCCTCACTGGTTTACCAAATAATACCATTAGACAGCTACAGCTTATTCAGAATGCTGCACTAAAACTAAGAAAAGAGAGCATATTACTCCAGTTCTCAGGACTTTGCACTGGCTTCCAGTCAGATACAAAATTTAATTCAAAGTTTTTCTTATTCTCTACAAGTCACAAATTGGTCTGGCCCTAAATATATCTCTGAAATGTTCAATGAATATGAGCCTAATACTGTAGGTCTTTAGGATCTGCAGGAGCTGGTCAGTTAGTGGTGCCTAGAGTTAAAACCAAACAGGGTGAAATAGCTTTTAGCCACTATGCTACCCACTGCTGGAACCAGCTCCCAGTGCACATCATATCTGGCCAAGCTTTAAAAAGAAGCTAAAAACTGCTCTGTTCTATACCTCCTTCATTTAATATTTTAATCTTGCACTAATAAGATATTATCTGGGTTATCTGTGTATGATAATATGCTATACAAATAAATTTGCCTTTGTCTTGCCTAGGAATATGGTAGTTCAGAAAAATGTAGTCCCAAAGAAAAGTGATGTTTTGATGGGAAGATAAAGCGCTGAAAATATTCTAAATGAATTAAATTTGAACAGATTTTGGATTGTTTCGGTAGGCATCTTTTAATAGTGCCTAAAACACGTTTTTTCTGCTGGCCTAATGTATAGCAGCACATTGCTCTGCTAGTGTTCCGGTGGTCCCTGCTGCTTCTCTAAACTGGCAGTATGCTGCTCTGAATCTCCTGCAGGTATGCACGGACTATACATGGCTTCCTCACACAACCCCATGTCAAATACCCCGAACTATCCTTTAACCTCTGCTTATCACACACCCCAAACTGGCAAGTCAGTGTATGTCCTTCACAATGGCATCCTTTATCAGGGGAGGGAGCTAGGCAGCAGGTGGTTAGTGATGCCAGGTAGTTGTAAGTCACTTATACTGCACCTTGCACATACCATGCCCTGGGACACTTAGGTCACCACAAGATATATCTCAAGCTAGCCTATTGGTTCTTCTTTTGGCCTTCAATGTATACTGATGTGCAGACATATTGTAAAACATGCCCAGAGTGTCAAAAAAACAGTGCTATCCTAAGCCATGCCTGTGATTACCACCCCATTTAGGCAGATTGCAATTGACATTGTGGGCCCCCTGGAAAAACACAGGATATCACTACATTGTTGTTGTATGTGGTTCCCTCTGGTCACCACTCCAAAACTGATCAGTGCTCTTGTCCAGCTCTTTTCTCGGACAGGCATCCCAGAGGAGATCCTGACCAACCAGGGAACCAACTTTACGTCCCGTCTAATGAGCCTGCTGCATAAGTTGGGAATAACTGCTATCAGGACCCTTCTGCTATCTTACCACCCAGAGACAGATGGCTTGGTGGAGAGATTTAACCAAACTCTCAAGAGGATGCTCAGAAAGTTTGTTTCTAATACGGACAAGGACTGCAGTAAGTGGTTACCCTTTCTGCTCTTTGCCTACAGGGAAGTGCCTCAGGTGTCCACTAAATTGTCCCCTTTTGAGCTGCCCTACAGTTAGCCAGTCCAGGGGCCCCTCGATCTAATGAAGCAGAACTGGGAGGAGAAGATGGCAGTTAAGGCTGTACAGGGGCAAGGTGTTGTACAATATGTCCACATAAGGGACTGGTCAGAGCAATACAAGGAGGAAGCCAGACTCAACCTCCAGTAGGCAGGCCACTTTAATATCCGGACTCTTCTATTGCAGAGCCATGCTGTTGTAATATGCTCAGAATGTGGTTTGGGATTATCTTGCTGAAATATGAAAAGCCTTTTTTGAAAAAAATGTTGCCTGGATGGCATCATATCTTGCTCCAAAACCTGTATATACCATTCAGCATTGATGGTGCCTTCCCAGATGTGTATGGGCACTAATGCACCCCCACACCATCACGGATGCTGGCTTTTGAACTGTGCACTGATAACAAGCTGGATGGTCCCACTCCTTTTTAGCTCTGAGGATGCAGCGTCCATTTTGATTTGTCAGACCACAGGACAGTTTTTCATTTTGCCTCAGACCATCTTAAATGAGCTCAGGCCCAGAGAAGTCGGCAACGATTCTGGATCATGTTTAGAGATGGTTTCTTTTTTGCATGGTAGAGTTTAATGCAGTGCTGCCTGAGGACCCAAAGATCACAGCCATCCAATATTGGTTTTTGAGCTCCCTTGCATACAGAGATTTCTCTGGATTCTCTGAATCTTTTAATGATATTATTAACTGTAGATGCTGAAATTCACAAATTCTTTGCAATTTTATGTTGAGGAACATTATTCTTAAACTGTTGAAGTATTTGTCCATACAGTCTTTCACAGAGTTGTGAACCTCTCCCCATCTTCACTGCACAGAGACTCTACCTCTCTGGGAGCCTCTTTTTATACCCAATCATCTACTGACCTTGCTTAAGTAACTAATCAGTTGTAAGATATTCAACCTGGTGTTTTTTTAGCATTACACAACTTTTACAGTCTTTTGTTGCCCCTGTCCCAACTTTTTTGGAATGTGTTGCTGGCATCAAATTCCAATTGAGCATAAAGTTTTCATAAAACTACAAAATATCAGCATTTCAACACATGATATGTTGCCTTTTTTCTATTTTCAATTAAATATAGGTTTACATGATTTGCAAATCATCACATTCTGTTCTTATTTACTTTTTATAGTGTCCCCACTTTTTGGAAACAGGGTTGTACATCATCTAATGTTATGCGTAAATTTAATTTAACAGACAAGCAAAACCTCTCTCCTCAGTTGGATCTAGATCAATGATATCACAAGTGGGCACATGTTCTTGAGTTGTTACTGAGGCTGGCATATTTTCTGGATGTGGCACTGAGTTGTCTGTGTTGCTGGTTTTTGATGGCCGTTTCTATGCTGTCAGCAATTACCTTTAGGACCTGGTTGTCGCACCAGTGATATAGTTCGTCTCTGAGGGCTTTTGGGCAGCTGCTGAGAAGGTGTTCCACATGCCTCTTTCTATGCAGTGTGGACAGGAAGGTGTTTCACTCATGCTCCAGACATGAAGGGTTTGCTGGACTTGGTGCTGTATTGTAAACAGCTTGGACCAGGAACCTTATCCAATGGTAGTCATCTTGCCAGGTGTTAGACCATGTGATCTTGTGCTGCATTGCACTTTCCCACCTCGTCCACACTCTTCGCACTTCCTTCTGAATGAGATGTTAATGCTCCTTGCCCAGAATATTGTTGACCCTGGTATTTGAGAAGTAGATGATGTCCGCTCAACCTGCTGCGACAGACCCCACCAGTGCCTTCTGTCTGAGTCGTAATTCCACCACCTCCAAAGATTTCCCTGCGTTCCACTTCCTCCCTGTCCGAACGTGGATGCCTGCGGCTGACACCTTTGAGTCTCTGGATTCTCTGTACTGTAGAGCTTCTCATGTCTGTGACAACATGAACTTTTCTGCAAGGCCATTGAGTGGGAGCTGTAGGATGTTGCCTGTGCCATACAGAGTGGCACTGCAGTGGCACGGCACCGCGTACACCAGCAGAGGCCACAAGATTCAGGGTAATATTGAGTGCTGGTAAATCCAGGCCTTGACTTGTCAAGGCTTGACTTGTCCTCCTTGGTGAGGCAGGCCCCAAGCTCTTCACTGATTTTCTTGATGGGACCTTGATGTTGTTGGCTTAAACCTCATCCTTGCCCAGTTGAGGAGCTTCTCTAGGCCTTGAAGTATCCACCTGCTGCCTGGGACCGATGTTGTAGTGACAGTCAGGTCATCCATAAAGGCCCTTTTCTTTCTTGTGCTTTTCTGATGAGTTGTGTGACCATGCCAGTGTGTCACATAGAGCTGGACATTCCAGGATCCCACCCTTCTGAACAGCAGTGTAAATGTAATTTTTCTTCAGAAGGAACTCAATTGCTTGTGACAAGACACTGAAGAATATCTTGCCTTCCATGCTTAGCAGTGAGATGGATCTGAACTGACTGATGGCTGTTGAGTTTGCTTCTTTGGGGGTCCAGACCCCCTCAGCACACCTCCACTGATTGGCTACACTCCCCCTGCACCAGATCACTCTTAAGATGTTCCAAAAGTGCCAAAGGAGTTTTGGGCAATGCTTGTACACTGTGTATGGTACTCTGCTTGGACCTGGGACAGCCACTGAGGCTGCTACTGTGCTTGTCCCCCAGTAGCTTTTTGGTTAATCTGAAAAGGTTGGAAATAAAAGCAGCATGTTTCCTTGCTCTTTCTCTCCCCCAAGAGCTAGAGTCATGAGCTTCATTCTCATGATGTTGCGGAGCTCAGTAAGTGGTTGCTTTTCCTCTTCACTAGCTACCTTGTTCTGTGTTTCAGGATTTGAAGTTCTTGTATTTTGTTGGCCTGATGGTTCAATTTGTAGGTTGGCTAAGCATTGTTTCTCTCAATTTGGCCAAACCTGTCATGTCAATGTCATAGCCTCGAGACAGCAATACACTTGGCTATTATCTCAGTGATCTTACATATGTCATCCTCAAACTGTGACCACAAAGATTTGTTGTTGGCTTGAGGCCACTTGATCCACTTGATCCACTTGATTCCCCCCCCCCCCCCCCCCCCCCCCCCCTCGGGCTCTCCTGGGGGTATCTTTCAGAGGGGGGCTTATCTGTAGCTTGTTTTGGGTTTCCACTATAGTATTACCAACTTAAAAAGGAACGTCATACTAAATAAAAGTTTAAGTTAAGGTACCTTACAACCAATACATGCAGACCTCCACATTTTGGCTTTTGCAGTGACTTTTTTGGAATCACAAAAGGAACATTTGGGTCCATATTTAAAACATCAAACATCATAATGTTTGCCCACTGTCTGATTACCTAAAAAGAGAAGACAGATTACACTTAGAAGTGCAATTTCTAACTTGCAGCACTAAATCCACTAAAAGCAAGTCACACTGTAGTTATGATGCCTTGCATACCTTAAAATGTGAGACATTTCTCCACTATACCCTGCAGCATCAAGCCTCTTGATATTGTTTGAGGACTAACTCCACATTTCTTTTCCTCAAGACAACAGAGGCAGTGACTGTAAGAATGAAGTTGTGCAGGCACAGCGAGGGTTTGCCACATTGTCAACCTTCTCCCTCCTTGTATGTGTGGGCCTAACAGTCATGAAACCAGAGCTACAATTAAGTAAGGAGACCAAGCAATAATCAATGTTAGGAAATAATAATGATAAGCTACACAGCGCAACAGAAGAAACATCATCACTGACAATGGTATATAGTCTACAGATCAGGTTTTTATCTCATATACTAGGTTTTCTGTTCAATACTCCATATTAGTTTAGTTATCACAGTCTGGACTTAGAATCACAAAATGTTAATTGCAGGAACCTACCATCCACTGGGTGTCTGGGTGTAGGGCTATGTAGCAGCAGAGGTGAATTTTGCACATTTATGGCAAAAAACGAACGAAAAACGAATAGAGCTCGTGAAGTGAATGTCACATGGTTGGCTAATTTAGTTAAAGTTAACAGTAGAGTTAACAGTAAAGTTAATAGTATCAGGTTGCACTGGTTGTTTGATCAGTCTTACAGATGGCAGGTCCGCCCAGCTGACCAATCCCACTTTAGAATGATTTTCGGACTGCCTGCCCTATTAAAATAGTGACACAGAAATACATGGATAAATAAATTCCGAAATGTAGATTTACAGAAATAAATAATTAGATGAAAAAGTGTATAAATATAAAAATAAACACATAAATCTTAAAATGCATAAATAAATAAATGTATAAATAAATAATTCAATAAATGAAGAAATAAAAATATGTAGAAATCAATAAAAAGATGAAGAAACAGCATTTTTCATTTCCAAAATGTATTATTTTACATTTATTTATGTATTTGATTATTTATTTCTGCATGTGCTTATTTATTTATTATTATATAATTTTATGTCGTACATATGTCACAGCTGTTGAAAGGATGCCTGATGAGTAACTGCCTGAGTAGATGACAATAAATCATCAGCACACCTGTGGCACCAAATTTGGAGTTAATTTAACTAATGTAAGCTTTTGACAGAATTAAAAGACAATGGCAATCCCATATCTAAAAGAAGTTGAGTACTGTAATCAGAGCTTTATTTTGCATAAGCTCTCAAGAAGACAACATACAGGAACAAGCAGACAACATGATGTGCCCCCAACTACACAGAAATCAGTAGCACTACCAACAGAGAAATGCCTGCTGAAAAACTGCTAAGAACCTAACAGCTGAGAGAACTGGTGGAGCCAGTTGCCCGGTAACTACATGTCGTCTCCTGGGAAACCACCCTGGAGTCTGTTGAGAAAAGTTCTCGGCTTTCAACATCTGCTTCCTTAATTGGTTATTAATATAATTTGAGGCATTTTTGTGTATTTATTTTTGGAAGCACAATATACAGTACGTTCATTTAAAAATGAAAGCAAATTGAAGTGTTGAAGAAGAGTTGTGATCATACACTGGAATTCCTGATCTAAACAACAGGATATTAACTTGTTTCATGTTATCATGAGTCAGGTAGATCGTTACATTATACATTCAAGAGTGCAAGGACATAATGTAATGGAAATGCAAGGAATTTTCACATCCATGCTTTTAATTAAGTAGTAAGATGTTGAACATTCACTATGTCACTGTGTAAGGCTGGGTGACTGAATAACTATATCAGCTATCGTTGATTGGGTTCTAATATAATGGTCTCCCTCCTTGAGAATTCAACTTGTTTAATAATTACTCCCTAATAGGAACTGGCAGTTGGAGATGGGCCATAACAGGTGGGTGGGACGGGTAGCACACGTACTATAAAATACCATATGTTTA
Organism: Trachinotus anak; assembly: GCF_046630095.1. Classification (NCBI taxonomy): domain Eukaryota; kingdom Metazoa; phylum Chordata; class Actinopteri; order Carangiformes; family Carangidae; genus Trachinotus; species Trachinotus anak. The sequence continues at coordinate 5,630,540 of NW_027273859.1, read as the reverse complement.
GGCAGGTCAGGTCAAAAGATGACAAAGGAGCATTTTCAACAAAGTTAAAAACAACAGGTAGAAACACTGTGTGCAATAGGCTGCTTGTGACCTGCACATCAACATTATGCACATTCTTGTTGCACTGATTTCTGTCTTTCACAAAACAGGGAAGTGACTAAATGACAAGCTGTCTTTAGTGGTTGCTCTATGATTGATTTGGGCTGAAAAGCAACATCAATTCATAAATCATATTTGAGAACTAGACCAAAAACTATATGTGCAGTTGTGCACCCTGATCATTTAATAGCATATGTTATTGTTTGGAACCTTGCACTTTGAGGCGTCTTTCATCTGGCATCATTGGACTCTTTAAAATACTGTCAGACAGATGTTCATCCTGTCTTTCCAGCACATTGTTTATCAAAGATCTCAAGGTAATTTGTAGCCTATATGCTTTAATGTTTAAGTAAGATTAGATTCTCAGATTTAAGATCATAGGTGACAGGGGATAAGGTAAAGGTACAGGCCAAGCACACACCCGTGCAAACATATTGGCAATCAACAGTTGTTGGATTGACGGTGGCCACTTGGAAAATGATTACCTTATTGCCCAAACCTATCACAGTGTCATGATAGAAATGAATGAAGTGAAGTGTGTCGGCTTCATATTAAGTGCCCTCATCTGGTCTTAAAACCCAAAATGTAAATGTGGAACTACCATTCAAGCATATGTTAGTCCTTTCATGGAAAAAAGGTTAGTCACTGTGGTTCAGTTTCCCGTAATACGGTTTCATTTCATGCATTGTCTGTTCAGTCTATTGGACAGAATAAGCTTCACCCACTATTCAACTGCCAAGGTTGAAATCTGGTAGCGTCTGCCCAATGGTGCTGCACCCTGTTGATTGCTACCAGTCATATGACTGATGGGCTCTGCTGTTGGCAGAGCAGACATTGGTCTCTACAGTGAATCCCTCTCACACTCATTTATTGGTTACTATAGGAGCAGATGTCACAAACAGATTATGATGGGGTCAGCTTACTCAAAGCAACTACTATCACTGTGTGCAACTAAATACTGTGACATGAAAAAGTATGTGAACCCTTTGGAATCACCTGGTTTTCTGAATTAATTTGTCAAAAAATGTCACAATCTTCATCTAAGTCAGAAGTATAGACAGACACAATGTGCTTAAAATAACACACTAACAAAAATAATCCAAGAAACGCAGAAATATACTACATAGAACTGAACCAGACCACTCTATTATTCCAAAGCTGGGACTCCAACCCATGAATCTTTTTTTTTTTTTTTTTTAACCATAAGAAATTTTCACCAACACAACTTGCATGTCTCAATCACTTTTTGCAAAACTCTAAAAATATTTTTTAACTCACTAAAACCCTTGGGCACTGTTTTGCACTTCCGATGCATAATGGTAACCACAGGTGGTTAAACACGAGTACGCCACAGATGTTATAGCTTACACACGATGACTCAAAATTGTTCACACTTGTTACTAATGATGAGATGAAACCAATACGTGCACAGGTTGTTCAATGTTTCAGTTTGAAGGAAACAATGGAGGAAAATAATCTCAGGGTTAGAGGAACAGCGCATGTAAGAGGAGGAAGAGGAGGAGGACAAGGAAGACCAAGACCATTGGGTGAAATTCAACCAACTGTGATAGATCACGTTCATGTTCACAATTAATAACTATGAGGGAAGCAGGACAAAGGGTAGAAACCTCTGTGGCCACCATAATCAGGAGGTTCAGAGAAGAGAACTGGTATGACAATCAATGACTATACAGTATACTGTACATGTGGATATATATATATATATATATATATATATATATATATATATATATATATATATATATATACATATATATATTAAAGTATAAAAAAGTTATATATATATATATATATATTGTCATTGAGAGGTTTATAGTTTTTTTCAATCGCTTAAACAACATTTTGAAAACAGGACTAATATATTCAGCAAAATGGAGCACTTCATATCACCACATTTGTCATTTCACATTTGTCCAACCAGCTACACTCTGTTGTGCTCAATCAAAACCACTTTCACCTTTGGTGGGCTTCTAATCATAGTTCTGAATTCTGCAGAGAGAAATTGTTCAAGTGTACAGAAATAGTGTTGAAACAAAACCTCTTATTTTTCTCCACATGTATCGAATCAGTCAATAAAATGTACATCACATCCTATATTGCTGTGGTAGTAACAAAAAAAGGTCTATCAACAGCAGTGAACAGAAAAGGAAATTTGATGGGAAAATATACAAACAGGCAAAAAAAAAAAAAAAAATAGAACAGGAAAGAAAAATAGTTAGGCTGTATCTCACCGCCAGTCTGTGTGTGGCCACAGCACCACTTCAGCATCACAGGCAATATCTTCCCTGGCTAGACAGTGAGGGAAGAAGCACCAGGAGTGTCATAATCACCCCTGGATAGTCCCCACATCAGTGTCATCACATGCCACCTCCATTTCCTGCAGAAGAACCATGCACATACAGGGCTGGCAGTCACACACCTTCCACCATCATGCCAAAAAGAATTCTTCAACTGGATTGAGAACTGGAGAGTAGTGTGGAAGGTACTGAACAAGAAACTGTGGGTGGTCAACAAACCAGTTTTAGGCCAGGGCTGCAAGATAGAAGCTGGAATTGTCCCATACTATTACATCTGTGCTGCTGTGCATCATCCATATGGTTCACCGGTACCACATTGAAGTGCAGTTTATCCAAAAATGTGAGGATGTGGTTTGTGTTGTATGGACCAAGGTTGATATGTAGTGGAGGGCACCATTATTTGTGATGGCGGCAAACATTTGTTAGCCAGGAAGATCTACAATGGCCCTGTGATCAATGATGTTTCGTCCTCCACTCCCAGTCTTTGTGAAGTTGAAGCCAGCCTCATCGGTGAAAATGAACTTGTGTGGGATAACATTAGCATCTGTTTCCAGTCTCTATGAAAACAATCAAAATAATTAGTCAATATGGCGTAGTCTAGTACAGTAGGAAAAATGCGGTACTGTATGTATTGTGCTGTATTCAATTTTGTACTTACTCCCACATATTCATGTCTCACAATTTTAATTTCTGCAAAATTGCTGTCAAAAGGCAGCCTGTAAAGCTGCTTCATGTGCACTTGGTTTCTGTGGAGAATACAGGCCAAGGTGGACAGACGGACTTGCCTGATGTTATTGAAAACTGTGTTGTCTCTTATGATGTGGCTTTGAATCTCTCGAATCTCTTCAAATCTCTTTGAGTCTCACTGAATTATTTGCCAAAACGAAGTTCATTATTTCCACTTCTTGTGCCTCACTGAACACTCAACTCCTTCCACCCCTATGTCCTTGCCTCTTAGTCTTTTAGATAAACCAAGAATATAGTAACTGGTCATTGTAGCCTAAAGACATTTTTTCACAGTAAATTGTGCAGGATTCTTGTGCAGTAGAATAGAATGCATGACATTTGCAGCCATTCATGAAGTAAATAGGTGTCACACAACAACTGATGTATACAGTGTGATTTGTGGAATCATGAATTATGCATAGTTATTTTGGTATTTTGGTTACGTACCTGTGCTCAAGCATAAATATCTGGCATATGACAGAGGCAACAGTAAATCAGCTCAGGTTGGGCTGGATCCTCTGCCTAGTCTCTCTCAATGTCAACCCATGGTTAAAAACATAATCAACTAATGTTGCCCAGATTTCATCTGAAAGCTGTGTTCTTCTTTGTCCTCATCCACCCCCTCCATCTCTACCCCTACCTCTCACTCTTCCTCCACCTCTCTCTCTCGCCCTCTCTTGACCTTTTCCTCTCGGTTCTGCTTCCGCTGTTGTTGTAAAAATGTACCTGTGGTCTTTTTATACTGCTTACATCCTGATTGATGAGTTGACAATTGAGCAGTTGGGTGCCTGGCCAGGTGGCATGTGTATTGGCCAGTTGGTCCATGGGTGTGGCATTTCAAATAGCAATGCTTTTATGTCAGATTCTTGTGTGTTACATAGAGAACTGTGTGCAGTGTATTGCAAAAAGTTTCATGTTGCATTGCAAATTGGGTTCAAAGGAGAAAATGTGTTTAGGGTTTTAGAGACGTGAGAGGAGATTTTGCTCCATGTGTCAGATTCAATAATTTTGTCTCATTTTTACTGAAGCATAATGTATTCAATTAAGGAAAAAAAATCCTGCTCTGTTCCTCTGAATTAATGAGATCATTATCTCAGAAGTTTTCTTAAAAAAAATTATTCAGATTTTTGTTTTCTCAATGAATGCCAGATGCCTCTGTACATTTTAGAGTGGTAGCAATTGAAAAAAAACTTCAGTGTACATACATACAGTAAAGGAGGGGGAGAGTTCATCACTGTTTTTACTGCGCTGCAAGGTGTATGACCAACAACCCTGTAACAGGGAAAACCTGCTACAGGCTGTGAAAATAAGTGTGGAGTACTGCAAAGACTGCATCCGGCTCACCCCTTTGCCTGGCAAGGGAGAACATAACCTGTGATGTATTCCTGTGGCCTGATCCAGTACAAAGGTGTGATGCTGAGGCTGAATGAATCACTTCTTGAGTTTGATTATGCAGTTACACTTACAGTGTAATGTTCTTTTCATTTGTCTTTGTCCTTTTTGCCTTTTGCTGTACTGAGTCTAACTGTATGCAAGTGCTTGATCCAGTGTTCAGAGCTACATGCTTTTTGGTAATGAATGCTCAGTATTGTTTTTATTGTGATTGACTTTGTGGATGATCTGAAAACAGTGTTTGATTTTGAGCAACAACAGAACTGTTTTGACTGTTTTGCAAGAAGAGTCATAGGTTTTGTGAATGTAGTTGGTCAACTGGGTTTTGTGTTTTCAGTTTTGAGGAAAGCATGAAAGGTTTCAAAAAATGTGTTTTAACAATGGTAAAAAACTGTCACCCTAATTTCACCCAGTTCTATACCTGTCTCAGCCATTTCCAAACTAAAAATCCAATTACAAGAAAATCTGTGGACAGCCTAAAACTTCTTCCTGCTACTTTATAATCACTCTGTAACAATAATTTCACCCCATTAGCTACTAGCTTGAGTGGTACTCTACTAAGTGTTTTGTCATTTTCTCAACAGGTTGGCCCTTTTCCAACATTGTGTGCAAGATGAGCGGCTTTGTGCAGGGCGTGTCTGTGTCTGCATCAGTCTTCACTTTGGTGGCCATTTCTGTGGAAAGGTTAGTGAATGCTGTGGTCTAATACATATCAGTTAGAATTGGTGCTACAGTTAGTGTCAATGCCCTTCTTATCTACCACAGGTTTCGCTGTATAGTGTACCCTCTACAACCCAAGCCAACTGTACCTGTTGCCAAGGCAGCCATCGTCTTCATCTGGGTGCTAGCAGTGGTGATCATGTGTCCTGCTGCAGTGGCTCTGACTGTGGAGCAATTCCCTTTCCACTACATGGTGTACAATGATGACTTCAACAACACACTCCCCCTGTACACCTGCTATGAAAACTTTGACAATCCTCAAATGAGAAAGGTCTACACTGCAGTTCTGTTTGCTCACATCTACCTAGTGCCCCTCACTGTCATCACCCTGATGTATGGAAGCATCGGAGTCAAACTGTGTTCCTATGTGGTCGCAAACAGAGAGCCACAGCTGGCCAATGCAGTCCAGCTGGGAGGTAGAAGGGGTGGTCTAGGAATGATATCACAGAAAAAGATCAAGGTCATAAAGATGCTCATCCTTGTGGCTTTACTTTTCATGCTGTCTTGGTTGCCACTCTGGACCCTAATGATGATGGCGGACTATGCAGGTTTAGGCAGGGACCAGCTGGACCTCCTGACCAGCTACATCTTTCCCTTTGCTCACTGGCTGGCTTTCTCCAACTCCAGTGTCAATCCCATCATCTATGGCTACTACAATGAAAACTTTAAGAGGGGCTTCCAGGCAGTATGCAAATCCAGGTCTATCTGTTGCATCATGCAGTGCCAGCTGTGGAGAACGATTTCCAGGTGGGGCACGAAAAGCAGGCCTGTGCAAACACCCTGTGGGGGCACTGACTTCAGAGATGCCACTAGTCATCACAACCGCCTTGTCTTGGGGCTGAGAAATCGAGTCCATAATGACAACAAGCTGACTGAAACAGTGGAGGTGAACAGGAATGCAAGGGTGGGGTGTGCAATGGTCCACTCAGATAGAAGTCTTTCAGATCGAGAGATAGAAATGGCAGCTGTACCCAAGAAAGGCAGTAATGGTGAAGAATCAGAGAGGGCTAGTTCACTGGCAGTTTCAATGTATCAGGCATGGGATAACTAAGTCACACTGCTACCCAGAAATGAACCAAACAAAGCCATAATATGTGCAATGTAGTCCCAGGGAGGAGAAAACTATTAACTATCCGATGTTACAAGTGTACTGTCTGGAACGATGGTTACACATTGCAACCGCAGTTCTAAGCAGTGCCTCATCTTTAAAGTAATCACTTAAAATTGTTAATGGCCATGGTCAACAATTATGGTTCAGTTAGTCTAAGCCATTGCTCCCATAGGTTAGCATATCACTGTGCTCACTATTACTACTGCAGAGACAGCGGACACAAGGGTTCCATTGGGCTTCACATTACAGTCCAGAGAGAGCAAGGAAGTGCAAACCTCGGGCAGCTAAGCACATCCAAATTAACAATTAACTGTATTTTTTTTAAAACTTTAGTTTACTCAGCAGATCAGTTTTACATATTAGTTGGGCTGAGCTGACTAAGTTTTGATTGGTTGAATGGTTGCAAGGAAAAAAAAATTCTCCACAGGAACTGGCTACACTCAGTCACGGACAAATGGACATTATTTACACGACTGGTCCCGGCAAGTATAACATAGTCATGTAACCAAGTATAATTAACAACTTCATTTTTCCTAACACATGTGTCTCAACAGCTCAACAACTTCTGGCTTACAACAGTCATACAGCAAATCTTGCACACTACCTCAAATATCAAAAAACATAGTGACACAAGACAGTCTGTTACACTAAGCACACACCAGTATGTCTGTCAGGAAATCCAGAGCGTGGAATCATTTTGAGAGGCTAAAGGACGGCCCCAGAAGGTGAGATGCAAACTGTGCAGACAAACATTCACACATTCATCAATCTCAAACATGGCTTGTTATTTCATGTAAGTAGTCTAAGATTAGCTACTAACTGCTCACTCTTCATTCTTTGTGCTAGCTGTACCAACACATTCAGTATCATTACTGCTTTTGCTGGTATTGTTAACAGGCAGCTGGCTTTGTGTGTGCACTTGTTAAATTATTATTCTTTAGGTTCATTATTAAAGTTTTTCATTTCTCTGTAGAACAGCATAAACAACATTGCCTATTGGCTGGAAAAACATGTCTTACACACTCTGGCTCCATATTTATTGTATTATTCAAACGGAAGACATAAAGGCTGTCGTGTGTATTTGAGTAAAAGAAAAATACATATGGAGCCTATAGCCAGTGATCAGCACGTCACGTCAGCATGTGCTACCTATACAATTTACTGTCACTTCACAAAGCAGTACATCATGCATCACTTTTCACCGCACCTAAATGGTGGTTGTCATGGAAATTCTTGTGAGCCAAAGAAAAATCATTCACAATTTATTGATGATGCACCAAGGAGAAACACTTAAGCAGTACAGTGTCAACAAGGCAATCAGAGAACCACACCAATTCCTCAAGATGTCTTGTTCTAGAGGACGTATCATTAGTCTTTGCATAGGTGCAACACATTTCCATACCCAAATAAGGTTAGTCTTCAGTTTGCACCTATATGTGTAAAGACTCTATTGGTCACCTTATTACGGTTACATGTGTCTTGCCCTTATCTTCACTTCACTTCACTTCATCCTTGTCTGGTGGCTCCATGTGGACACTATCAGTGATAACAGAAGCTAAAAAGTGAACCATTGACTAACACTATGAGACCTGTCCTTTGTCCAAAATAAGAAAAGACTAAAAGTAAGTGGTTTATTTAAAAGCTATTGATGTAGGTTTTGCTGGTGCAGTCTCCTCCACCTACAGGAAGCCATATACTCAGGTTCAATTCTGCTTGAATGGACTCTGGAAAATCTTTAATTTCTCAGCATCAGGGGATTATGTGCAATTCCCCTATCATGGTACTTATCATGCTATTGTATGTTCATGCTTTTATAATGTGTTGCTTCAACAAAGGAGCGTCAACAAGCATAGGACCCATACCACCAGGTTAGACCCTATGCCCGATCCCTTTGCTCTTTAGGGTTTTTTTAGTGGTTCAAAGCAGAAGAACACTTTGCATGTATATTTAGGCAGGTGCATCTCAACAGGATGAATGGATCCAAAGTAGCAATTAAAAAGTCCCAGACACTGTCTAACTTGCATAAACATTTTATTTGCAACATTTTGGTGCTAGACCTTCATCAGGCAAATGGTTTTCAACAATGAGGAGCCATCTTAAGTAGGAGTGGCTGTAAAGCCAATCAAACCAATCGTTGAAAGCCATGTGCCTGATGAAGGTCTGGTACGGAAATGTTGCAAATAAATTGTTTATTGCAAGTTAGACAGTCTGCAGGAAAATACAAATACATGGGGATTTTGAAGTTAGATAATTCTATGATAATTTTATGATGCATCTATTTTTTCTCCCAATGTAGTTTGCATTTTACTCATCATCATAATAACACCATCATGTTACATACAATCAACTAAAGCAGTAATGGTTGTAATTGTCCGAAATCAAATGAACACAGGATGTCTGAGATTAAATCAACAAGGAAATGATATACATTTTAAAACCATTCATAACTGTCAGTCACATAACACTCTCTAGCTTTATTGTAACCTACTTCATAGATTACATGAAACAGTCAATTGAGCTTCCTTGAAAACTTGCATAATCAGAAATTATTTCATGCTGCATTAATGAGAACAACCACGACAGTCGTCATGTCCCATTCTCTCAACATATTCTGCCTCCCTCTCCATAACAAAGAAGTCCATTGATCTGTGGAATATTATTTCAAAGGCATGTCATTCGTAATTTCACTGCCAGGCCCTCTTCACCACACTCAGCTACATTATAAATGTCTGTCCTAGATTAGTTCTGTAACTTATACAGTAATGCCTCGATAGCAAAATCATATGATGGATACTGTAATATAAGACATCCAGCAATCACTGAAAAACTGTGCCTTCAAACAATAAAAACAAAATCTACCTCCACAACATTGCAAATGGACAAACATCAGCGTATACACACCTTATTAAACACATCATGAAATAATTCACACAAAAGCTATTGGTCGACTACCTCAATTTCCAGCAGTCTACACAATAATTAACCTCCAACTGGATAAATGCTCGACTTATCAAAATAACATACTACAACAAAAACTCTAAATGTTCAAGTAGTACAAAATACAAATCAGAAATTTCATTTAACAATCCCACATTAATGTGCTACAATCCCAGAGAGTTCTTTCTCTTCATATGAAAACAATTATAAACAATGTTGCAATCAGTAATATTTAATTGTCTCCCAGGCCAGCCATTAGAGATTAGGGAAATAATAACCCTTTAACTTTGGCAAACCTCATGTTATCTTCAGAAGCAAAGTAATTAGTTTCAACTAGAAAATGTCAAATAATATGATAATAAATAAAGCAAAGAGACAGAGTAAATAAATGTAAGAGGAGGTTGGGGAGAAACCACATTTGTTATCAGTATATTAATATAGTATTTAGTGTTTTTATTAATATTCTTACTAAAACAGGCATCTCAAGATTATTACACTCCAGAAACCGACTGGTTGTGGTGGGCGGTAATCTGAAACACAGACATATATCAGGCTAGGGCATGCCTGAAAAGGAGCAGCCATGATATGTTTTCCAATTAGGTCAGGATGACAGAGTGATGAGCCAGCCGTGATAAAAGGGGAGAGATGTGACATTGTTTAAATATAGAGAAAACAGCACACATTTTCAGACACGGTCTCCAGGAAGACATTGATTGTGTTGCACTGAGTTGTTCTTATGAAAAGTGACAGATGTGTAAAATCACTAAAAAGAGAGTTTGAGAGAGAAGTTCAAACTATCAAGAATTTATCAAGACATAGAGATAACACTGCATAGGGTCCAAGTTCAAGCTCCCTGCATGTAACTGATGTCTCTATTTTGCAGGGAGTTAGATGGATACAATGAAATCACACAGCTAGAACACAATGAGAAGAACTAGAAATAGTAGAATTATTATAGTATCTAAATGCTCAAGGTAAGACTAGCAACATGAAAAACATCCCATCTCAAGATGACCAAACGAGCAATACATTAAACAAGCATTACATTTATTTAATAATGGAATCTAAGTATTAATGCGATCTACACTGCACCAGTGACAATATCAGAAGGTCTTCACAATTAGTGAGTGCAAACAGCAAATGCTATCCATTATAAATATGGGTAGAAATTTGGTCATGCCAGTCCAGCCCCCAGCTTAGCACTGTTATTTCCCAGGCTCCAATGAACTACCCACTATGTTCTATGCACTTGGTTTTGTTTCTGAACATTGGTACAACATGCGAAAAGGGGAGGCAGCTTGAAACTCATAAACTCATAGAGTTGATAAAGGTAAACAACCTTGGATGTAGCTAACGCTGCAGCAGCACAGCAAACGTCAGCTTGCAGTCAGGCACTTTTTTTTTATTTTACAAACATGGAGTGGTACTCTTGTTGTGCGTTGTTGTGGAAGCTGTTTGTCCACTGAGGCTGGAATAAAGCACATAAAAGAAACTATAAACGTGAGGCATGTTAACCTTCATTTTTACTGCTCACCCCAAGGTGTACACTTAACACTGTTATAATTGGAGTGTGTTTTTCCATGTTTTTCCAAGATTTTGAAATAATTACTGTCCAGAAATAATATAATGATTTTCCTGGGAAAACCTGGAATTTCTTGCCATTAAGGAAATTTCATTTTAAAGAGAGATTATATTTAATTTACACATTAAGTTAAGTTTTTATCAAGAGCAGCACCACTTCAAAACACTAAAAAATGACATTATCATAATTGCTGCTTTGAAAATTCCTCTGATAAATGTCTCTTAATTTTATGGAAGTGCTGTACTCAAATCATTGATGCACCCCTTAAAAAATAGGATTGTGCAAAACAAAAATATTGGATGTTTTTTTTTCTCTGTTTTCTTGAGATTTTTTTGGTTGTTATCTGGAGATATTATTGTTGTTGAGAAATTATTATATAGATTAAATGTTTGCTTATGAGTATTATATAAAAAACACAAATCCTTCACCAAGATACTCACAGAGCTGATAAGAATGTAACCAGGACAAAGCTATTTTACAAGTAAATAATGTGCAGTGTTTGCATTCCTACCATACCTCCAGTGCTACATAAAACACAAATATGATTTATATAGCACGCATATATGTGCTAAGCAAAGGTTTATCAAACAGGCCATAACTAAGACAAAAGAAGGGTTTTTTTTACATGTATGTTAAAGTGGTGATTCTGATGCTATCTTTATTTCAAAGCAGTCACTGGTGTGGTATGACTTGAATGTATTATGCCCTTGTCAATGTGCAACATTGTTCCTGTGTTTTATCAGAGCTTGGAGGAGGCCTACTATGTAACTAGTTTATAGGTAAGTCAGCTTGTTGTTGACAGCGCTGTGGTAACAGGTAATTAACTGCTTTCTTATGCTCTTTGCACGTATTTAAATATGAATTGGAAATGTGAAGCTTGCCAGCTCAGGTGTTATGGACAAAGGTTGTCTATACTATACTGTCTATAATAGTGGGTCGTAATTTTGTTGTTATAACTAGTGAATTCATTTGAATGTGTTACTAGTGTTATAAGAGCTTGTTCAATATTAATGAAATGATGAGTGTTGCCTAATGTCACCGCCAAAGAACCAAAACAGATGTTGTAGACAACTGTATGTTTGTGGCTTACAATGCAAAATCTTGACTTGCTGTATATTTGTTCATGCTGTGTAACTCACTGTGATACTGTAATTGTTATTCTGTTTTTATTATCTACCAGAGTTTGACCAATATGTGCTTTTAAAGTCAGCTATATTATCGATATTTTTGTATTGAAGCTCAGTTTTTTGTTCAGATATTTATCTTTGACCACTTTTGGGATATGATGAGAAATTGCTTGGAAAAGAGATCAGCTGCAACCTCAAACAAACCAGCAGAGATTAAGTTTTCCTATAAAAACTTTGATGACAAAGGATGATGAGTCATCTTGTCTTATGACAAATGTCCCAGTGTTTTAAACTGACTGCAACAGCTCTTTAGTGTATCCAGAGTTAATGTCACTTAGCTTGTAGCAACGGCTAATGAGTATCTCTGCAGGGGAGGATAAGTGGATTATCTAGTACACTGTAGAAATTGCAGGAAAATTGTGACGGACAATTTTTTTCTTTTGCTGCACAGATGTGTGCATCTTTTTATTAACAAATCAAACGCACAAAAAATGGCATTGCTCAAAACCAAAACAAATTAGGGAGTAATTCACCCCAAAGAGACTGTGTCACCCTATCCACTGATCTAACACAGAAAGGCACACAGAATAATTGTGTAAAACATACAACACTACACAAACTACCAATTATGATGAATTATATCCAGGCGTCTGCTACAAAACAAAATATTATATTAGGGCTGTCAGCATTATCGCATTAATCACAATGAGATTAAGGACTGAGCATAACATTTTTTTTTTTATCGTGTTAATCGTGTGCCAACAAAGATCCTTACCCAGAGTCTACGGATAAATACATTATCAGAAATCTTCATAATTACACGTCAGACATGCTAATGTTAGCATCTAGTTCAGACAGGCTGATGGTTATGTGTCGTCAAGCAAGAGAAAACTGTTTTGAAATGCTCAAAAACTGAATTTTAATCATATGATAAAACACATGATTAATCGCGATTAACTATGACATTCAGCAATTAACTGAGATAAAGAAAAAATGTATCTTTTGACCCTAATTATTCTTATTATAATTAATTACTTGGAACAAAGAGTCTAGTCATACTAGTGGCTCTTTGATATCTGTGGCAATACATCCAGGAGGTGTTGAGGTATTTCAATCTGGACCAAAGTAATTCACTGACCAAGCGACACTCCCATCCATAAAAATGATAAGCATGGCAGAAAATGTCAGACATGTGGTTACCTGGTAAAAAGTGTTATACTGTAACAATCATAGCATCCAACTTATTATTATTGTTATCATGTGACGTTCTTCATCCTCTGCAGACAAATGACCTTGGTTGTGCATCAGGTCTACAGGACAGGTATGGGTGACACAGCCACATTTGGTTGTGGGTGTAGCTGAGGAGCTGGAGCTGAGCTGAGTTGAGTTGTGTGTGGCACAAATAGCAGCAAACCACTAGCTGCTGCACTGATGAGTATTATGAACTGTGTGCTATCTTGTCAACACTGTATTTTGGGTTTTTCATGTTACTGTATGAATTGCTCATGTGTTTTACACAGCAATCTACAGAATGCGTTCATGTTCAATGTGCCTATGTCCTCACTTTCTTGTGTGATGGTTATCAAATAAATGATCCACTCAAAGGTCCTTCTGTTCTTGTGTGCTGTTTACACACTGAGGGAGTTCAGATAACTTATTATTTATTTCTGCTGCCTCAGTTTCCATGTGAGTAAAGTGAATTTTTACAATTGTGGGATCTTTGTGACATTGCTCCAAAAGCTTCAAAAAAGCTCAATCTGAAACATACTCTGGACAATTCATGTCTTTCTTTAATCGACTATCTTTAATCGAATGGTTAAATAAAGTGATAAAAGAAAGTGATAAATAAATACATAAATTCTTGGATCTGGTAGATCTGTACCAATCTTTAAGTGGTTCTTCCCTGGCCCCTCCCCCATCCTTCTACCAAGTTTGTTGCAAATTTAGTTCAGTGCTTTTTTTATGACAAAATCAACAGACAGGTGAAAACATCACCTGCTTGGCAGAGGCAAGAACAATAATAATGACTTGACTTGTCTTGCTTTACTTACAGCAGGGACTCGACTTCGATTCTCACCACAGTAACTTGGGACTTGCTTGAGACTTCAGAGTTTAGATTTGAGACTTGCTTGTGACTTACTTCCACTTCTGGGAAGACAATACCATCATCATGAGTACGAGAGGTGAGAGCCAGGAGGAACTTTGAGTTGTGATATAATGGCAGCAGTCGAAGCTGAAACTCATTCAATCCTGGCTGACTGTGGCACCTAGTCTTACCAAAATTGTGCTGATAACTATTAACTATTGGCAGTAGTTAGAGTGGCGCAGAAACAATTGATGGCATCTGGATGCAACAACACTCTGGAGAACAGCTGGAAGGTGAACTGGAGCAGTACAGTCGGAAAGAAGACGTGCATCAGTGAGATAGAGGAGGAACAGACTGGTGAGGAAACAGAGGCTCAACTGGTGGAGAAGGGGTGTCAACTTGGTGCAGTTGCAGGTGCGACTATTAAGGAAAGGAAATATCTCCATGGTGCACCATTGTGGGGGTGCGAGAAAACATGGGCAAGACCCGACCCATAACAGTTAGATTCAGTGGAAAAAAATAATGCTGGGAAATATCAATCTCACAAGAAGATCTTCATCAGTGTGGACCTCACAAATCTCTAAGTACGCCGAGAAGAAATGTCAACACAAGTTCATGAGAGATGTTAAAGTTGTCTCCAAGTAGGACAGCCAAAGTATTCACCAAGATATTATTTAAACCACCCATCTATGTTTAAATCAATATTGTCATTGTGATCAGATAAACCAAAAGTTATTTGTAAACTAGGTGCCTGTTTGAAGTATGTCCTTCCTTTCTTTACAACATTTGTTGCCATGCTGTTTGTTATTAATGTATGTTTTGTTTGTACTCCATAACACATGCTCATGGTCTTGAGTCACATAAATAAATGAAATTAAGAATGAAATATTAACCCTTTTGTTCTGTCAATTTCTATCTTGTTGAATTATTGGGCATTTAAAGCTGATTTGAAATTTAAGTTAAAAAAAACAACAAAAAACGTACTACCATAGAGGTAATATAGCTGCTAAAACCTTTTTGAAATATTTTCAATAAAGTTGAGGTGTTTTAAATCTATTAAATATCTATTAAATACCTTAAAATCAAAATTTTGATTAGAAATCTCTCATGTATTCAGGAGTGCATAGGTGTGTACAGCTGTGACACCACATCTGATATGAGTGTAAAAAATAATAAACACTTTAGCAAAGAGGAAGGAGGCAAAAATGTCTTAAAGGAAAATATTTTAATTAATATTTGAAGTTTCTTGCTGCTTAGCTACTGCAGAAAAATCTGATTTCTGTTTAAATATTGTCGTGCACAGTTGCATTTGAGCCGGTACATTTCTCACTATCTAGGCTTAAAATCTATCCTTCTCATAAACATTTATAATAAAGTATATACATATTTTTTTTTAAATACATTCACCTCCAGAGAGAACTTAATAGTGAAGTTCAACTGCAGTTTTTCAACCAACAGCAGCATCTGACAGTCTGACACAAAACGTCCACCAAGAGGGACTCCCCAGTAGCTTAAAGGTTAAGGCGCATACCACATGCATTTCCCTAATAAACTATTTCTTGATTGGTTGTGCAGAATTAGTCTTTATTTTACTCCCTGTTGGCCGTCAATGTGTACGACCACATGCAGTTCCATCATTAGAAATACAACTTGATAAGCAGTAGAAATTACACAGTGTGGGGACATTGAACAATATGTGCTACACTTCAGGAGAAGCAGCTCAATAATTTATAAAACATCATTAATTTTCTTTGTGTGGCATGTGTTCTTCAGAGAGCTGAGGGCTCATTATCAAGGTCTGCGTACAATACTGATTATGGTGTTGGTTAAAGCCAAGTGCAGTAACACTAATTAGGCTGCAAATTAAAACTAAAACTTGATACTTTGAGATGCAATTGCACTACAGGCAATCTGCTGTTTGCTGAAGGGAAATACTGATCTCTAAGATCAACCAAATAAATCCTGTTAATTTTTTTCTATCTGCTTTATCAAGTAGATGAAACATAGTTTGAACAGTGAAAAGATTTTACCATTGGGCACTGATGCAATATTTATGGTTTTTGTTGTACTGACTGTACAACTAGATGTTGCTGTTAATGGCTTTAACAAAACATGTCAATTAAAACAACAGATTGTCAAAACCACAGCATCAAACGTCACTGCTTTGCTCACCAAGACAGCGAAATGCAATGCAAAGTTACATCTTCTTTTGCTTCTATTTCTATCACTGCTTATCTTCTACTGAAGTTAGCATGCTAACCAGCTAGCCCTGGTCCAGCCGGACCTTCTCACCACTTTAGTCTCCAACATAGGAGTTGAAACCCCAGGCAGAAGAACACAGGCCATAAGCACAGAGGAGCCAAAAGTCCAACCCCATTTGACAAGAGGGGGCAAAAAGACCCATCTGTCTAACTACACTTAGTCTAAGGAAAAGGGAAAAACCTCAGATATGATGAGGAAAAAGCCCTGTTTCTACTACTGAGCTAATCTACTTCAAATAATATGGCAAAGATAACTCAAACATAACACACAATGAATAAAAGACAAAAACCCTCTGGTTTTTGGAACTCACACTGTCCTGTACTTACTGTCGTATAATAATGAGAATTAATAAAGAAAAGGATTACAATGAATTATAACAAATTGAATAACATGAGAATAAAAAAGGAAAAATAAAATCAAACCATGATTATATATATATATATATATATATATTAAATTGATTGGCTTTATCTGAGATATTAAAGAATCAACTTGATTGGATAAGAAAAAAAAAAACTTTAGAGGAGTCCATCTTCCAGTCTCGAGGTTGTGGTGGGAGAAAGCACAGCAGATCTCCTCACCAGCCAGTGAGGTGTGTGTGCTATTTCAGATTCATTGTCAGGATGAGGTGAGACTGTTGTGCTGTTGTTCTTTACCCTCTGACGTTGGATTTCCTCCACGCACAGCACAATCACTCCCACCCAGATGGAAATGACCAGCAGGATGCCAGTCGCCACCCTTAGGCCGCATCCGAGCCGCTTAAGGGGATGGGCCGGTCTTGACCTCTCGATCAGGTACATGTTGTGCGTTTGGATCCGGAACCTGTCTGCAGTGACTGGCGTGTATCCACGTAGCCTCTCTGCAACCTTTACCGCTGTCTCCGTCACCAAAAGCACCTGGAACGGTCCGTTCCACCTGCGAGCTTTCCAGTTCTTTCGTCGGAAGTCCTTCACCACAATGTAGTCGCCCACATTGAGGTCATGGAGTTTCGTCTCTGCTGGTCTGGGCAGGGCAGCTTTCACCTGCTTGTGAATATCAGACAAAACAGACGACAAGGTTGCACAATATCGTAACATTTCATCTTCACACAGGCCAGTCTCTGGCAACTGTCTCTTAGCGGGCCCAATCCCAGTGTTCAGAGGCCTCCCAAACAGGCTTTCAAACGGGCTTAAACCGCTTCTGCTTCTCCTTCTGGCCCTCATATGCATCAGCACAATGGGGAGGGCTTTAGTCCAGGACACTTTAGCGGCCTCACACACTTTTGCGAGTTTGTTTTTCAAAGTGCCATTTTCTCTTTCACATGCTCCACCTGAGGCTGGGTGGTATGCACAATGTTGTCTTAAATCAATGCCCATGTAATCACCAACCAATTTCAGTGCCCCACTTACAAAAGGAGTTCCATTGTCTGAGCTGATTTTTGCTGGAATTCCCCATCTGGTGCATTACCTAGAGAGATGGAGTCAGTGTCGTTAGTGTGAGCCTCACATTTACACACAGCAATTTGTTTAGGTAACAAAATGGCGTCGAGGAGAGCAGTAACCAGCACATGATGAGCTATCAGTCTCCCTGTGGAAGTGAGAAAATCTCTGTTTTTCCATATCTGCCCAAAGTCATGAACCACACCCCAAGCATATCTGCTGTCTGTGTAAATGTTAACAGATTTTCCTTTAGCCATCTTGCATGCCTCTGTCAAAGCCACCAACTCAGCCGCCTGTGCTGAGTGTGAAGAAGACAGAGGTTTTATGACAGTGTCATGGAGAGTTGTGACAGCAAAACCTGCAATGTTCTTTCCCGTGTCTGGATCCCTAGAAGCAGAACCATCAACAAAGAAATCAAAATCAGCATTTTCAATGGGCACATCAGTCAAATCAGGTCTTGGGGAACAAATAGATGTTATCGTTGCTCGAGGAGGATGAGAGACGCTGCATGTGGGACTTGCAAGGTCAAATCGCTGTATCCCACTATGTCACGTGACACTATGACTGCCTTCTCCGCAGCTGCTACAGCTCTGAGGCAGTGAGGCAGACCTGTAGCCACTGTGTCAAGCTTAGATGAGAAATAAGCTACAGGTCTTTGTTTGCCCCCGTGGTCTTGCAGTAACACAGAAGTCATGAAACCCCCCTTCTCGTCAACAGTCTGAGTGAAAGGTCGTGAGCAGTCAGGTAACCCAAGTGTCGGAGGTGTCTGTAAAGTCAATTTCAAGTCAATGAAAGCTTTTTGAGCCTCCACAGTCCAGGTGACAGGGTCTGATGCTTTCAGGCCTTTCCCATGAGCGATTGCTGCTAATGGTGCCTCCATTTCAGCATAATGAGTGACCCATTGTCTGCAATAGCTTGTAATGCCCAAAAACGACATCACCTGTTTCTTTGTCACCGGTTTTGGAATTTTCTGAATTGCTTCAATTCTCTTTGATGAGAGGGATTTTCCCTTAGCAGAGATCACGTGACCCAGAAATGTGACCTCTGTGGCAACAAACTGCAGTTTGGACAGGCTGGCTTTGTGCCCCTGTTCAGCCAAATGGGTCAGAAGAGCCAGAGTGGCTTTAACGCATCCCTCTCTGGTCTCACTTGCAAGCAAAATATCATCAACATACTGCAACAAAGCGCTTCCCTCTGGCAACACCAGAGTCTGCAGACTGTCCCTCAGAGCAGCGTTATAAATCGTTGGAGATTCACAATAGCCCTGACACAGACGGGTGAACGTGTACATTTTCTCAGCAAAACAAAAGGCAAACCAGAATTGACTGTCAGGATGCACAGGAACACTGAAAAAAGCATTTGAGAGATCAACAACTGAGAACCATTTGCTATTAGATGGAATTTGAGACAAAATGGTGTGTGGATTTGGTACCGTTGGCGCTCTGGCCTGCACAGCTGACTTAACGGCTTGCAGGTCTTGCACAAATCTCCACTCTGGAGGCTCGCCTTCCGGTCAAATCTTGGGGGTTCTCATTGGAGAACTAGCACATGGTACAATCACACCCGCTTTCAGCAAAGCGTCAAATACAGGCCTGATGCCTTCAATTACTTCATGTCTGAGAGGGTATTGGTTACGACAGGGTCTGTAGTCTGTTTTTGGTGTAATGATGACAGGCTCACAATTTTTAATCAGGCCTACATCATATTTACTTTTCGCCCAGAGGTGGTCAGGAATCTGTTTTAATTCTGGGATCTCTTCAACAGACTACAGCATGCTGTTATCAGTGTCAGAATCAGGAAAATCAAAACAAATAGTTACATTTGTGATTAGCACATCACAACCAACAACTTGCGTTTCGCCCCTAGGGTTTCGTTTACGTACACCTGAGGCTCTGTTGTAGCCTTCCAGTCTGTGGAGGCATTTAATTTTTTCACCCAATGGTCCAACTTTGTACATGCAGGATTCCCCAATGCGATGTGTGGTTCAGATTGTTGTAAATCTACACTTTTTCCCACTTGCACTGGCAATGTCAGTGAAGCGGCACATTTCATATCATCCCAATACAGCCAATCCAAATGCAAAAATGTATTCTCATGCATCACTTCATTCACAATGTTCTCAATATCACAACCGGAGTGTGTGTGTAGTGCAGCAGGGGAGAGTGACGTCAATGTGTCTGTGTATCAGTGTGTTTGTGTGTGTGTGTGTTAGTGTGTGTGCGCTCACGTGTTTTCAGTGTGTTCCCAGCTGCCGGCCCAGTGTCTCCACTAGATCCTTCCTGACTCTCACCTCCACCATATAGTCAGTCTCTGTTGTCCTCCTCATCTTTCTCTGTCGGGCAGTCGCGAGCCCAGTGTCCTCTCTTCCGGTCCCCTCCACTGTATCCACGTCCCCGGCCACGACCTCTGTTCTGTTCTTATACTCCAGGCCCGAACGGGTCATGGAGCTGAGGGATAGAGATGTGGTGTCACCTCACGCCTCCTGCGTGGTGGTTCGGGGCCGCCTCGTCCTGTCCCCGTGAGGTTCCCTCTTCACATGTCGTTAAAAGGACATCTGGGCACCGGTGAGGAGTGTGAAGCAGCAGGGCCGTAGCCATGCTGTGGTAAGGGGGCAGCAGCCCCAGCGACCTCTGAGTGCAGCTCAGGTACAGGGAGGGGGCCAACATAAGGCGGGGGCACAGTTCCTTCCCGGAGAGAGAGAGAGCTGGTGCGGAGCAGCTGGAGGTGGAGGTGGAGTCCAGGTCCGGATCCAGCTTCACACACTGGGGCGCAGTTTCTCTGGGAGTCTGCCTACGCTTTGCCTCACCCATCCACATATCAAAAACTTTCCAGTCTGGCTCCTAGGTTTTTGATGCATTTCTTCTCTATTTTTAAGCACTGCACACAGACCCTCGAGCTGTTTAACACTCAGGCTGCCTGTCCTTGGGAAACTACACTCCCTGACCCACACATCTAACTGGGCTATGGATTCTTTTCCATAGTTTACTGTCATGTGCTTCACATTTGGGGCATTATAATCTGGTCCCTCAGAGGGTTTACTTTGTTCTGATCCCATAATTATTTCCTCTCAGACGTTTCAGCAATTTTTTAATCAAATCTAGATTATTTTATACTACTTACCGTTAGTTGTATTTTAACAATACAATTGTTAACTCTGCTCTTGGATTATCTTATTTTTACTATTAAATAAATTTTTTTTGCAAACTGAATTTAATTCTCCTAAGACAGTCAAAAATGTTAAGCCGAAACAAACAAGAGAAACATAACACACTAAACCCTCTTCCTCTCCCTTCACGGAGGCTGGTAAGTCCAACTTACCCCCTAGATCCCAGATCTAGCTGCTAGATTCCAAATCTAGACGCCCAGGTTCCCTACACCGGGCCAGTACGCTCCCTCAAACACCGTTTTTAATTTTTCCCCAGGAAAAAGAAAACCCGGTGCCCGGCACGTCTACCGGCACCACTTTCCATTAGCAGGCAGAGGAGCGCAACAACTTCTGCGCAGTCAGGCCTTCCACAACCTAGGTCCACACTGTCAACAATAACAGCAAAAAAAAACTCTCGCGTTTACAGCCACCGGGTTCGTTGGACTCCAACAGTGAGGGGACCTCGCTCCTCCAGACATCAGGCCCTCCTCTCAACCTTCCTTTTCTGGGGAGTTAGAGGTTTTCCAAGAGCCTGGCTCTTGGCTTGCGCACGTTCTAACACCCTCGGTCTAGAGGTCCTGAAGTCCGCTCACGGATGGAGTCCCATCTGGGGTGCCAAAATTGTGGTGGCAAAAATGTTTTACCTTGTTCAATAATTGAAAAAGAAGATCTTCACGTGTCAGCTGTCTTTCTTGAGTTTAATAAACATTCATGAATGGAGTCACACAAACACAACCAAACAGTAGTACAGTCAGTGAGTGAGTGGCCTGAGGATGTTACCCAGGGCCACAGTCTTATTGTTCCAAAAACACATTCCACAAAGACAAAATACGATACTCTTTCTCACGGGATTGTCTCTGTGCTGAGTCTTCACCTGCTTGCCTCTCCCCCAACGCAATGTATGAACAACACACTTATCACAACAAGAAGGGCAAAAACATCCACATATATTGTCTACATGTGTTCTTCATCAGTTCACACAGAGGTCTTTCACACAACCATAAAGGATGTACAAAGGTTAGGTTCAAAAACTTCATTAGAACTATCCACACAGTCATTGGTTACACAGTTTTGAATAGGCACACATGAGTTATACCAAAATTTCCCATTACAGCACCTTTAAAGGTGAGACCTTATCAGGCCTCTGCAGATCCACATTTCTTAGCTCAATCCAAATTATATTTAGTTCAAACTTTAGTTCGAACTAATCCCTCCTTTTACGCAATGTAGTCCCTTATAGTGCAAACACCTTGCTATTGGCTTCCACCTCTGCTTGCTTATTTCTACTGATATTCTTGTTTTTCTGTTGTGAGAAAATACAACCAGCTGCTGGACAATGATAAATCACTGGGACTATAATTTTTGTAGATATAGTAGGCTGTTGCCATATTTCAACATCTTCTCAGCATGTGCGTGAGCTTGGTGCCCCTTCTCCAAGGACAACGGTTAGAGGTGAATGTGGAGGTAAATGGAGTGTGTGGGAAAGACAACACTTTACCATGGACTCACAACAATGGGCAGGAGCTTGCTGATGTAGTAGGATGATGAGTATTGTGGCCCTGTGTTATCAATTGAAAAAAGATGGTGCCTAATTGCATGTCTCCCTCTGGCCAATGGCAGTAGGGAAAGGGGATATAAAAGCCGGTAGGCGTCACTGGATTTCTCTCTCTTGTTTGCGGAGGCTGAGGGCACGTCACTTCCTATTGCCTCGTCCCTGTCCCTCTTCTGTTGGTGTTGCAGGTAGGCTAGTGGTGGCTGCGCTGCCAGTTTACATGTTTAGTTTGACAGTAAATAAGACTGTTGTTTTTGTTGTAGGGCCGGTTTGGGTTGTGGGAATTTAAGTTGCCTGCAACTTGCAATTATTAATTTTGATTGTGTGTATTGTGGTTACTTTTGCACAGGTTGCAGATAATGGTTGTTTGTCCAAGTATGATTCAGTTTGTTTTGTATTAATTTGCCCAGTTTAGTTATTTACCTTTTTTTTTTTTTTTTCACACACACACACACACACACACACTGTATTTTTGTTTTTGTTTTTTTGTTTTTATACTCTTTTAATTGTGTGTTTGCAGGTTGCCGCTGCAGAAACAGCACAGCCTTGGTTCCTTCCCCTCTCCTGCGTGTGTGGACCATAGACTGTATATAAAAAGGTTGGAGCTGAGCACTGTCGCTCCGGTTCGGACTGCCTTACCTTGCGGAGGGTTGTCGGCAACCGTGGCATTAGTCGCTTAGGCCTGGCGGCCTCTTTAAGTCGTGTGTGTGTGTGTGTGTGTGTCCACATGCAATTAAATGTTTGAGTTTTGTTTTGTGGGAATTTAAGTTGCCTGCAACTTGCAATTATTAATTTTGATTGTGTGTATTGTGGTTACTTTTGCACAGGTTGCAGATAATGGTTGTTTGTCCAAGTATGATTCAGTTTGTTTTGTATTAATTTGCCCAGTTTAGTTATTTACCTTTTTTTTTTTTTTTTTTTTTTTTTCACACACACACACACACACACACACACACACACACACTGTATTTTTGTTTTTGTTTTTTTTGTTTTTATACTCTTTTAATTGTGTGTTTGTCCTTTCACAGGTCTAGACTACAGTGGTGGATGTGGTGTCCTCAGTGGCGGTGTCTCCTTTGTGTGCTGTGTGTGTGCTTTCACCCCAGGTTGCTCTTCACCATTGTGTGCGTGCGTGTCACGAGTGTCTGGGGTGACTTTCCTGGGACCCCTTTTACTCCTTGGACTCATCTCCCTACTGGTAGGCCTCCACCCTGACTGGTCTCCCTTATTTCCCTGGTAACATCAGTGTGGATGCTATGTTCAATAAAGTGATTTTGTAACTTTACTTTGTCTCTGCCCCGTTGTATGACGGATCTGAGTGCCTTTAAGATTATAGGAAACTATTATAATCTTAAAGGTGAAATTCCCAAGGTGGTGTTGTCTGGCAACACTAAGCTAAGGTTAAAGTGAATGAATTGGCTAACCTCAAACCCCGGTCGCCACACTGACACACAGCTAACTCGCAGTAACAAGACTACAAAGTAACAGGAGAGCTGTGAGACAGATGATAAATGTACAAGTGGCAGTCCTCCCTGGAACTCCTTCGGAGCAAAGTCTAAGAGTAAATCATTTGCCTCGGAAAAGGGAGGATGAGCTTGCCCGCGTTATCCTCTTCAACTCCTACACACAACAGGACACAGCCATTGGCAGCTGCCAAAGAAGAACAATCAACAAACCTCCTCAAAAGCTGAGTGTTTGACTAGAGTCCCTCTGACCTGGACAACAACTCATCCTCACAGAGGGGTAAGGACTGAGAGTGAATCAAAGTAAATGGCTACAGGGAACGTTAAAGACTGGGCCTCAAACTCTGACTGTGCATGACCACACTGTAAAAGATGTGACAGAGCAAACACACCAAAGAAATCTGTTTTTCCCAAGGATAAGGTCTGGTATGACAGAATGAAATCCGTATTTTGTGGCTGCACATCCAACTGTGAAACACATCATACTGTAAACAAGAACCAATTACGTTGCAAAGAAGCAGTCAGACTCTCTGAATGCTGAGGTGTTTATCAGTGGCTCTGCTGCCAGTCAAAGGAGCTGAGAGATTCAGCAGATTGTTGGCACTGAACATATGGCTTTGAATGCATGAACAGTCCATTCAGTGCACTTTTTTGACAGTTTTAACTACTTCAACTACTAGAATACACCTTTGTGGCAGATGGAGTTAAACTATTCGTCTGTAATGTATTTTCCTCCTACATCACCTCTACCAAGAACAAGAGGAATAAAAATAGGAGGAAGATATAACACAAAACAGCAGAAACTCATAAGGACAGCTGCCTCAGGCTGAGGTGAACTCATGAGAGACATTAGAGCAAAGAGGACGAGGATGCTACACCCCCCTTACCTGTCTTGGAGTTCACCAACCAGATGAAAAAGCTGGTCACTGCTGGGATGCAACTCACCCCTGGCCAGTAGCTAGCTTGCCACTCCAGAGATAAAGACAAGTAAATAAAAATAAGAAAAGGAAAAAAAGAATAAAAAAATAAATAAAGTAATAAGAGGCTGAATCCTATGCAGATTGGTGACTATATATGTTTTTTTTCCACAGCAGAGTCTGTGGATGATCATCTAACAACAGTCCTTGAAGCTATTGCACCTGTCAAGGTTAAAATGGTCTTTGGTGAACATAAACTTGGTGATAGTGAATATAACAACATACTGAGGGTAAATGGAGAAAAACTAAAACTGCTTCAAATTGACTATGCTATTTTTAAAGAGAGACTCCATATGTATAACTCTGAGTTATGCAGAGCTAGACAATCTTTCTTTATGTTGTTTATGTTTCCATCATTAATGGAAACATAAACAACATTTGTGCTCTTTTCACCACTGTGGATAGATTCACAAATCCCCCAACACAGTTACCTCAAGAGTTTATGTTGACTAAAAAGTATAGTGAGTTTGCTTCTTTTTTCCATCATAAAGTCGAATACATTAAAGTAAGCATTAGCTCCACCCAGTCAAGCAATGACTTAACATAAAAAGTGTTTTTAGCTGTTTAGAATCCAAACCTTTGTCAATTGTGAATGGGACCCTTCTTTCAGGCACTTTCCCAGCATCACCAAAGACTGCAGTTATTAAACTACCTCTGCACTTACTGATTATAGGCCTATCTCAAACCTCCCATTCATAGGCAAGTTCATTGAGAAAGCAGTTTTTGGCCAAATCAGTGACAACTTGAACATAAATGGCTACTGCGACGACTTCCGATCAGGTTTTATCAACATCACGGAATTGAAACTGTCCTAATAAAAGGTACTAAATGACATTCAGCTAAATACAGACTCAGGTAAAATAACTGTCCTGGTCTTCATAGATCGTATTGCAGCTTTTGATACTGTTGATCATAAAATATTGTTAGACAAATTAGAAAACTGGGTTCTGTCTGCCAGGCACAGTTCTCACATGGTTCAGGATCTCCTTAAGGTAGGGTTTGTTTTGTATCTATCAGTACTTGTGAATCAGTGAAAACCACTATGCCATACGGAGTCCCACAAGGATAGCTATGCAGATGAGACACAGATTCCACTGGGATAGTTCTATTTGGGAACAAAGGAGGAAGGTTAAAAACTAGTGCCAACCTGGAGTCTAGAGCATTAAAGTTAAAATATGTAACTTTTCCATATAAAACTGTCTAAAAAGGACTAGACCTATGTTAGATATATTATTTGAGTACTTAAATTATCCCAACGGTTTCTAGCAATTCTCAAACCTAAAGAAATACATAATTTTAATATTGGTATCGGTCCATTTCATTTGGTCGTCTGTCAATGATGTCATATCCCCTATGTTCATGTTGGCTTTTGGTTGCCTGCCAGAAGCTCAAAATTCACTTCTATCCAGTTTTAAGCATTTTTAAGATAGGGCCTACATTTTATTTACACTTTGGTTGTTTTCAACTATATTCTTTTACTGAATTAAGGATTTTAGTCAACTTTATACTTTTACCAGATGGAGGATTTTGGATCTTAAATCATCAGAAAAAAGCCAGACAAATGTTACACCACTTAGCTCCCATGAGATATCCTGTGTCCACCGAAGTGCATTGGTGAATTGTTAATTTTAAAGCGAAACTGCTTTAATTTTGTTATATTTATGAGTTTTAATCCACTGGTCCGTTGTCATGGAAAGGAGGAAATCTCTGCAGTTAATTTGAATTCAGCTGCTAGTAAAAACCTTCTGAGCGTCTGGTTCATAAGTTATCAACGGAACAAAGGTAAGCGGTCTCAGTTTCCAGCAAATCGGAAATACCGTGTCTCCTGAAAAGTGTTATGGAATCAGTCATTTTGAAGTGAAACTGCTTTATTCATCGTTTCTACAGGTTTTTATCTGCTGGTCCGTTAACCTTAATGACTGACACTGAAGGAATCCAAAGCAGGAGGAGCTTACAGCAATGGTGGTAAAGACAAAAACTCTCATGATCCCACACTATTTCATGATGCCACCCGACGTTTTTGCTTTGATTGATTGAAAGACTTAAACCCATGTTAAAAATATTGGTATAATCATGGATGGGGATCAGTGACCACATCAAAGCCACAATTGCCTTTTGGCATCTCAAAAACATAGAAAACGTCAGAGACTTTGTGTCTAACCAAGACTTACAGAAACTTATTCATGCTTTTATTACCTACAGAATTGACTATTGCAATGCTCCCCTCACTGGTTTACTAAATAAGACCATTAGACAGCTACAGTTTATTCAGAATGCTGTTGTTAGGGTTCTGACTAAAACTGAGAATAGAGAGCATATTACTCCAATTCTCAGGTCTTCTGACATTTCATTTGTGATGCATTTACACAGAAACATGACAAAGTCAGCCTGTTATACTTTGATAGTTTGTGTTGCCTCCACTAAGTTTTCATAGCCTAGCCTATTAGCTTAGCTTTACCTCTGCCTGCACTGCAGCTTTTCCACAGGATGGATGTTTCCAATCTTTATATACTTAACAAAAGTAAGTAAATGAAATCATTCAACACACAAACTACTTGGGTTCATTCACCTGCTGCTTAACACCACACTGAACTTACTACATTCATGGTATTGTCTAATATTATTAAGCTGGATATTTGTCTGACTGCTGCTTCATACTCAACATGCTCAAACTTCATAAAGTCTGTCTAACATTTGATCACGTGATCAGAGTTGACTGATGCATGTTGAAGAATATTTTTAGCATTGTGCAATAGCATTGTGTGTGTGTGTGAGTATTGCAAGGTTATGATGCTTGCTTTTGATAACTATAGGTTGGGGAGTTGCTGAAGTCTCAACAGGGAGCAGGGGGTTACAGAGAGTGAAGCCAAGGATGTGTGGAGGGGTTGTTCTTCAGATGCGGGGCGGACATGCCACGGATAGACTGCATAGGTAGAGACGAGAACAGAAGTAGGCAAGGGCCCGGTTAACTGATAGAGCGGAGACAGCCCTGAGGAGATGGGAGTGTTGTGTCTGTCTCTGTCTTCTCTTCTCTGTTTCACACACAGAAAAATCAGCTGTTCCCAGGCACCAGTGAAGGAGGTCAAATGGAGTCAGATAACCACGAAGGAGGCGCCTGGGTGAAGGCCGGTTGGGCAACAGCCAATGAAGAAGAGTTCAACCTACGTTCCTTGCTTCCTTTGTGTAACAGTAATAAAAAGACCGGGCTAGGGGGAAGTTAGTGTGTCAAACTTCGTGAACTGGCACAGCTGCATGTTGTTGTCAGGGAAAGATAGTTTGGACCCGGAGCTCTGTAACGATCCTCTTTTAATTTTGTGAAAACTTGTTTAATAAATTAGTGAAAAGTATTCTGAATTCGTCTCCTGCATAAACTTCATCAAACGAATGCGCAAGTTTACTTGAAACGAGAAAAGACAGTAAACTCAACAATGTAAACCTGCCATTGTAGAAACAGCGGTTACACAACCTTTGAAATGAGCACTCATATTTTTTATGCTTCTTTTATTTCTGTTAAGCATAGTGAATGACCTCTGTGTATGATAATGTGCTATACAAATAAATTTGCCTTGCCTTGCCTAAAAGCACCCAGCCCAGGACTGCCATTGTTCCTTGCTCTTCACATTTCCGCCACCATTGTTTAATTACTTCTCCCTCCAGGTAAGCAATTAAGGGTCATTGTGTTTTCTCAATCTCTTTAAATCTAACCCCAGTGAATTTAATGTTTAATGTTGGTACAGCTCTCTTTTTCACTGCACCAGATTAAGCTTGTTGTAGTTACTAGATCATATGATAATTTTATTGATCATATTAAAATACATGATATTAGATAATATTAGATAAAGATCACATGATAAGAGAAAGATGTTTTAGACCTGTGCTAGCACTAAACACATGAATAATGTTTCAGTCAGTATAGCTAGTCTTTTCTTAATGATGACAGATTCTCTACTCACAGTAAAGAGACAAGCAATGTAACAGAAAATTCATTTTATTCTGGTTTAAGAAGATGTGGAACATAAGCATGACAGAACAAAGTATTATGATTGCAAAAATCATGCAGATGTGCTAAGATAAGATTATTGTTTAGCACGAGGGTCTGCTTCCTGGTTTTGTTGTACTAGTTTCAAGGTGCAAGTAAAAGGGGCAGGAAAATGAGCCCTCCAATGTGTAACAGTCACATTTCACAGAAGGTGCAACTTCTCTAACAAACTAGCTGAACTTTAATTTCTGAATTTTATTTACCACCCTCCTTCTCAATGTCAGCTGACACCATAAATATGTTCATCTATTCTAAACCAAACGGACACATTTACACATATGTGCATGTGAAACCACACACACAAAATAAGTAAAATTAAACATTTCAGTACTACACAACAAAACTTAGGTCTGAGTGAATGTATACGTATTCATGGTTACCCAGTACAGAAAATCAGTTGTAGTAGCTCTGGTTATACCTGATCACCATTATCTTGGGTAGTCAGTGCTGCCCTCCGCTCTTGATCCTACAGGCCACAGCTGTGATCAGTGCTGCTCCCTTCCCGCTTCCATCCTCGGACTTGTGGAAAGTCACCTGACACTGTGGTGCCAAGTCCTGCAGTGTTTCTTGCATGATGCTGGCGAAACTTTAGGATAAAAAGAGAGGAAAGGAAAAAGAGGAAAGAGAATAAAAAAGGTCCAGTGACAAACAGGAATTAGATGAAAATCTCCCTTCTAGTCTTAAGTCAACGTTTGATGTTTATAGCTGCCAGAGCAAGGCACTTCCTACAAGGCAGGTATAGTACACTTCAGCCATGTCGCTTTAATTGACAGATGAGCAAATAGAACAATATGTTGTTCGATAGTTTAATACAATTTGGTACAATTAGAAAAAAACTTGTGTTTTAGGACATAATTGCTACTTACTGAGGGTGCGTCTTGTAAAGGGTGCCATCCACTCCCACTGTGATGCAGAGCTCATTCAAGTTGCGGTTCTGTCGTATCTTGTCAACCACGGCAGCTAAACCAGCACCACAGAGCTGCGCTGCACGGCGGGCAACCACACTACACACTTCCTTCACCAGTACGCTGTCGTCACATGTGGAGCTGGTGAGGCCCAGGTGCTGCAGAATTGAGCGGATCTGTCGCATGGCCAGACGGTCTCTTTTCAGGACAGAGGGCATTACAGGGTTTATACACATGGATCTTAAAATATATGTTTGGAAATATATGTTTGGAAATATATATTTTATGTGTTTGAAAATATATGTTTTGGAAATTCCACCTAAAAACATGATTTATTATCAACAATGAACAAATTAATGACAAATTGTTAAGTGCTGGACAAATTAGTCCAGCACTTAACAATTTGTCATTAATTTGTTCATCAATGTAGCAAAATTTGATAAAATTTAATTCTTGGGGAAGTTACCATTATACCACCTTATATTACATTTAAACAGAGAGATTTGAGCATGTATTTTCAAACACTATCACATTTAAAAACATAAAATAAAACCTAAATAAAAAAATTTAACAAAACTATTCATTTATGCAAACTTTAATAGCCAGAGTTAAAAAAAAAAAAAAGTGTTTCATAGACTTGCATACGATGATCAATTCAAGTCAAGTACTTACTACATAAAT